>NC_084793.1:232734359-234069359 GCF_963169125.1 Humulus lupulus | reverse complement strand
CACATGCATGTTTATTAAGACTTTAAGGATTTTAGATGAATAAATTAATAAAAAAGATAGATCTTGAAGCTCTAGAACCTTCCAGCAGTTGTTACGATCACGTTTTACTCAGTCAAAGTTGTTTTAATAAATTTCAAGTGTGCTGAAAATGTGCAAAAACATGTTTAAAATATCAGTGTATGCCGATATATTGCAGCTATGTTGATACGGAAAACACGTCGACTTCGCATGAACGAAACTACGAAGGCTCGGGGCATAGGCGTGGGTGATATATCACCTGTAGGGGGTGATATATCTGTCCTATGTTTGATTTTTAAAACTTTGTGGAATCCGAGCTTAAAACAACCATCAACAACTTGGACTTGCTCTTGAACGTTTTTGACTGAGTTCTAGGCATCTGTTGAACTTGAAATTCAAATTTATTCAATTTATATTCATTTATTGATTATTTTTTAAAGGGGTTAGTTTCACTCCTTGAACTCTATAAATAGGACCTAGCCTTCAGCCATTTCATTCATTATTCAAGCATTCTTCAGAGGCACCAAGCTGCTATGTTTATTCTAGAGAGAAAACACTAGGGTTTGGGATTTAAAAGTTTTTCAATCTAAGCTTTATAAACACTTGGGAAGTAAGATAGAGTGACATTTTAGTATTGAGGTGTAGATCAAAGCTCTAGCCTATCACGGTATTCTTATCCTCAGATTTAATTCCTTACAGTTCTTTTATTTTCTTTCATTTTATTTCAGATCCTAACTTGATTTTATGGCTTTTGGTTAGGTGTTTAAGTTTCATGAAACTTAGGGTTTTTCGGTAAGTTTCTATCTTGATGGTTTAGATCTCTTTTTCATCTCCATTTCTTTAGAAACTCATGATTCTTACTGTTGGTTTTAAGAGTTTTCCAATCCCGTTCTTGTCTCCAATATCATGGTTTTTGGTAAGGAAAGTAGGTTAGATTATATGCACTATGATATGTTTATATGATATGATATGTTATAGTGCTATGTTATATATGTATATGAATATATTCGATGTTATAGTCACTTGAGTATTATAGTTACTTAGATAGCAAATCAAATCCCAAGATTTTTATCATTATCGTGGATTAGAGTTATGATTAAACCTACCTCGATTAGTAGACTGAGGACCTAGATTGTTTATCATATACTATTTTGTTATCTAACCTACCTCGATTAGTAGATTGAGGACCTAGATGGTTTTATCACATACAACGGTAATGAGCTAATGGCCATTAATATTGTAGTCCTATGTTTATATGATATACGTTTTTACATTATATATGTTTTATAGTATATGTTTTATGATATAATCTTATGATTTATGATATGTTGTAGTAGATTTTCCTTGTTGGGCATTAGGCTCATTCATTTTATTTTAGATGGTGCAGGAAAATGAGCTTGGAAGGCGGGATGGATTCTTGGCAGCTTTGGCATGTGTATTGCGAGAGGACTTGTAACACCCTAGATAACCAAGGCTATTACACTGTGTGATTATAAAGGTGCAAAACTTGCTAATCAAGTTATATAGTTGAAAACGTGACCCTAAAGTCATAATTAGGCTAGGGTTTAAAGATTTTTGGTCATAAACAGGAAATTTCTCATTAAAATAAACATTAAATACATGGGATTCCAAAACAGGTTTTAGAGGACAATTTACAAAATTCCAAAGTTTATGTACAACTAGAATCCACTCTAATGGCAAAATAGGCACTTTAGGTTCTTTTGTCCCTGTACCATCCCTTAGCAGTGGCGACCGATCAGCTGACTATGTACATTCTGCCCCAGAGCTCTCCAACTCAGGACTGGTCTACCTTGCCCTTGCCTTTACCTGCACCACGTAGTACCCGTGAGCCAATGCCCAACAAGAAAACCATAATGCAGAGCATAAACAATACAAACAAACAAATAATACACAAGGTTGTTAACCAGGTAACCAGCATGCCATAACAATCATTTACTCAGAGAAGTCAACAATTATTCATAAACCAATCATCCCAGTATTAAACAAGTTACAAACATCAAACAATAATAATAACATATCAATATTCATCACACAATACTCAGGGTCGGCGCCCTTAGGTCGCACCCTCTATTTAACCCACTTTCTCTGGCTCACTTAGGCCGAGCCCAATGATTATTTAATTAATCTCAGCTACCAGTGGCCGAGCCGCGTCCTGTGCGCAAATATCAGTTTTGATACTTTTAGGCCATTTAATTCATGCTCACATGGCATATCATAATCATACAACAATCACATTCAAATATAGGGAGCCCTTAGTCTCAACAATCACACACGGGTGCGGTTTTTTTACCTTTGATTCTAAGTGCTTTGGCTAATTAAGACGACCCTCAAGCACGATCCCGTCTGAGCTCTAGCGTACACCCAGTAACAACCGTAAAATAGAACCCTCATTAAAGTTCAATTTCGTAACCCAACTTCAGAACTAATCACAAGCTCTCGGGAAGCCCAATTCCACCAAACGGGGTGGTAGAATCGATCCCCTGGGCCCCCAAGCAAAAACGCTAAAAGAAACCCCAAAAACCAAGTTCTGGAGGCAGGGTAGTGCTACACTGCCACAAGAGGGGTGCTACAACGCTACAGTCAGAAACTCAGCCCCCCAAAAAATGAAGCCTAGCGATGTACTACTCCTATCCTAGGGCTACAGCGCTACAACCAGAACATGCAAAAATTATGGGTTTTTCCATCGAACTTTCCCGAGCCAAAGCTCCAAAAACCCACTCCAATTATCAAACAAACTTGAAATTAAGTACACAACTCATTGTATCACTAACCTAATAACACCCAAAACTTAACTAAGAACCCCATCAACCACAAAAATCAAACTTGAGCTTGAAGCCCAAAAATGTCATCTGTAAACCAGAAAACACAGATGATCCAGATCAAGAATTGTTACCTTTGATGGAAGATTCTGACCATAGGTTTCCCTTAGTGTTCCTCCCAGCTTTGAGTCCTTCAAATTCCCAAGTTTAAGTCTTTAAACCTCCACCTAAAACCAAATTTAGGAACCATTTTCAACAAAGTTTAGCAAACTTAGAAAAACATAATCCTTACCTTAATTTGGAAACTAATTCCAGTTAAGCCCGTTTAATTTCTTCAAGGATCAAAGTCCCAAGACTTAGCCTAGACTTTCTCTGAGTTCTCAGCTTCAAAAATGTAGAAGAAAGGGTGAGAGAGAGAGAGCAAATCGTGTGGGAGAGAGAGAGTTCTGGTTTTTCTTCTTTCTTTTTCTTTCCTTCTCATCTTCTAGCCCTTCTACCTCTTTCCACTAAAGTCTAAGTGAACATAATATATCAGTTATTTCCCCTTAATGAGCAAAAGACTCTTTTGCCCTCCCAATTAAATCCAAGCCTTTTAATCAATCCAGGGGTGTTTTGGTCATTTGCTCCCAATTCCCGCTAATTCCTCAAGTGTCCCTAATATTTACCACTTAAATCCTGTCATCTTATTAATCACCAATTATTTTCCCCAAAGTCTAAAAATCTCCAATATATTTCCCAAATTCGCAGAAATACCCCTAGGCCCCCCTGAGCTGGGTATAAATCCCCACTGCGACTATTTTCCTAAACTGCTCACTAGGATTGCCTCGAGCCATATGCTGCAAATACATCTACATAATAATGTGGTCATAAATATTTACCACAAATAATCACATTTATGCCCTTAACGGGCCAAAATTACAAATATGCCCTTATAAGCTAAACAGGGCCCACATGCTTATTAATACTCATAACCATGCATTTCATACATCCACATAATCATATAAGCATGCATATCACATAATCATGCATTTAATCATTTAAATTACACATAAACCAATTATGCCCTCCCAGAACTCTAATCAAGGCCCTTAAGCATTATTAGTGATTTTGGGTCGTTACAGGACTAATTGAATGGACTGCTGGAAGATCGAGGATGAAGTTATTTCAATTCTTTTAATTTATGTATTTATTTATGCAATTAGTTTTTGAACAATTAAATAATGGTTTATGTTTTCTTTATGTTGTATGTATTAAACAATGGGATCTCATATTTTTTATTTTTATAAATAAAGTTCTATTATTTTATGCATGTATTCCAAAATAGTAGTTATGCTTAGAAGTTTTAATGGTGAGAGGTCTTTAAGTTAGTTGGGTCATTACAGTTGGTATCAGAGCCCACAGTTCATATGCATGAAGTTCTCCTTAATACACACGCAAAAGCTCCAGATCTAACCGCCAATGTAAGTGTTTATGTTATGATTATTATGTTTATGTTAATAGCTAGTGTTTTAGTCATTATGTTTTCAGTCAAAATGAATGGAGCTTTGACCTATCATGATATCCGAGCCATTAAGGCATTGAAAAGGATTAGAGAACCAAGGAATATAGTAGGAGTACTAGAAAGAATCACTCAAAGATTGATCCTATTTCACAAGGGGATAGTTCACCTTCAAATGACTAAGCAAATTATGATGAGAGTCATGGAACAATATGCCTTAGTAATTAGGCTTCTTAAGGATTTTCCTTTTGTAGTTTCGAAATTAGAAGAATTATGGGAGACTATGGATAATGAAGATGATTTACGGGTAGCCATGAGATATTATTTTCTTATACTTAGGCTTACCTCTAAGTTTCAATTTCAATTTACTAATGAACAAAAGCATAATATCTTAATGAATATTTCAAGAGGTAGTTTCGAGGCTCATAGTAATGATGATTATGAAGAAATAGATGATGATATGTTAGATGAAGGGTCAGATGTAGAAGATCCTGATTTTTAGATTTTACCCTAGTTATTTTTAGTATAGTTTATTTATTTATTTATTTATCTTTGAATTTATGAATGTACTAAGTGAAATTTTTTTTTCAAAATGAATAAAGTTGTTCTTTTTGAATGACATGTATGTGTTTGATTTTTTTTACAATCACAATAAATTTAGAATAAATAAATAATGACTGAGTTCGGTGAGGGTGGATATAAATGAATGGACCGAGTTCAGTATTGAGAGTTTAGGGGGCCATAGTAGTGGGAACAATTTTACTGATCCCAGCCCTCCCTCAATATGGTTAACTGTGGGATAGCGACTAGTTTCGAGCCTGAGAATTAAGTCATATAGGGTGATTAGAAACAGACTTAGAAAATAATAAAGATGGCTTATTTTTCTAAGTATAGAAACACACTCTAATTATAAAGATCTCTTACATAATTCCTTATAAGAAATCATAACTGATAGGTCTAAGTTATGTTTGCTTAGACTAGGTTTTTGCCTTAGAGACTATTAGGGTAAGTTATAATGTGTTTTCTCAAATGTTAGAGCTTTGCTGAAGATGTCTCTATGAAGGTCTGCACGCACAAACGGCAATGCCTCCAGCACCACAACGAGACTCACGAAGCACCTCTAGTCCGAAGAAGGGGAACACGTGCTACTGATACTGCCAATAAAAATGCCCCGCTACCAATTGACAACACCACTAAGATTGTCAGGCTACGTCAACAAGTGGAAGAATTACTGCAACAACAGCGACAATAGCCTCAGCCACAGCCTCAGACTCAGCCGCAGCCTCAGACTCAGCCGCAGCCTTAGCCAGCAGCTTAAGCACCCCAGCAAGTAGGATATCCATATGGGGGACGGCCAATGGCGAACTACGCACCTTATCCAGCTCAGTAAATAGAGCCAATATATGAGCATTTCCATAAGCAGCACACTCCAAACTTTTATGGGGCAACCGACCCCTTTGAGGCGGAAGAATGGTTCGGGAATGTAGAGTCAATCCTAGCACATTTGAACCTCGGCAAGGCAGATCACATATCCTATGTTTCCTCTCTACTGAAAAAGGATGTCAAAATCTTGTGGGATTTGGTACAGCAAACTCATGATGTCGCCACCATGACTTGGTCTAGATTTGTGGAGCTATTTCACAAAAAGTATTACTACTCAGCTATTATCACTACAAGGGTGGAAGAGTTTGCCAGTCTGAAGTAGGGCAATTTGACAGTAGTCGAGTACGCTGGACAATTTGATCGTTTAGCCAAGTTTGCACCAGAGTTGGTCCCAATTGATTTCTTGAGGGTTACCAAGTTCACCAGGGGACTCAAACCCAAGATTGAGCTCGGAGTAAAGCTTGCAAACCCTGGAACCACTTCTTATGTCGATGCTTTAGAAATGACTATAGAGGTGGAAAGACTCCAAGCCAATGTTAGTAAGGAAGAGCCTAGCAAGTCTGAACTCAAGTAGCAGAGTCAAACTCAAAATGGTAGAAACAAAAACAACCACCAGTTTAACAATAATGGGTAGAAAAGAAAGCATCCTGATAGAAAGCTAGCCGATGGTGACAAAAGAGCATGGACTAACAATGGAAATAAAAGATCGGGTTATGTAGAATACCCTTAGTGCTCCAAATGCCAGAAGAGACATCTTGGGGAGTGTCATGCAAATACCAAAGGTTGTTTTAATTGTGGCCAGGAAGGTCATCAGAAAAAGGAATGTCCACAGCTCAAACAAGAAGAAAAGAGGGACAACAAGATGGTTCCAGCCAGAGTCTTTGCCATGACCTAGGGAGAAGCCGAAGCTAGTAACAGAGTAGTCACAGTTCAGATTCCTATCCTCGATAATATATGTTCAACATTGTTAGATTCAGGAGAAACACACTCGTATATCTCGTTAGGAATGATAGAAAAATTAGACAAACCTTGTGAAAGATTTAGAACTAGGTTTGTTACGGATTTGCCTTCAGGTGAAGTAGTTCTATCATCACGAATAGTATGAGGGGTACCGATCAAAATCGAGGAGACAGAACTAGAAGAATGCCTGATAGAGCTAGAGATCAAGGACTTTGACGTAATACTGGGCATGGACTGGCTAGCAAGGAATGGCGCAACCATCGACTGTAGACGTAAGAAAGTCACGTTAGAAACTCCTGACGGTCAGAAACTATGTTTTGTGGGAAAGGTTTCAGGACTACATACACCGCTTATCTCATCTCTCAAAGCTCAGAGGATGATAGAGAAAGGATGTCATGCATTCTTAGCAAGTGTCAAGGATGTGGCACAAGAAACACCACTGAAGGTTGGAGATGTCCGTATTATAAAGGAATTTCCAGAGATATTTCCTGATGACTTACCAGGGTTATCGCCTACTCGGGAAATTGACTTCACAATCGAGCTAGTACCAGGAACCGAGCCTATCTCAAAGGCGCCATACCTTATGGCACCTACTGAACTCAAGGAGTTGAAAATGCAGTTGCAAGAACTCTTAGACTTGGGTTTCTTCAGATCAAGCCATTCTCCTTGGGGAGCACCGGTTCTATTTGTGAAGAAGAAGGATGGATGCATGCGGATGTGTATCGATTACAGTAAGCTGAACAAGGTGACAATTAAGAAAAAAGTACCCGCTACCCCGGATCGATGACTTATTTGATCAACTCCGATGAGCGACTGTATTTTCAAAGATTGATCTACTATCCAGTTATCACTAGCTCAAGGTATGGGAAGAGGATATACGAAAGACAGCTTTTAGAACTCGATATGGACATTATGAGTTTCTAGTTATGTCTTTTGGTCTTACCAATGCTCCAGCTGCATTCATGGATTTAATGAATCGGGTATTTAAGGATTACTTGGACAAATTCATCGTAGTGTTGTTTGATGATATTTTGGTGTACTCCAAGGATGAAGTCGAGCACGAGGAACATTTAAGATTGACCATGCTGCGACTAAAGGAGCATAAACTTTATGCTAAGTTCAAGAAATGTGAATTTTTTCTATCGCAAGTAGCGTTCCTCGACCATATAGTATCAAAAGACAGAGTTATTGTAGACCCAGCTAAGGTAGAGGCTGTGAAGGATTGGCCAAGACCTAAGAATGCGTCAGAGGTTAGAAGTTTTCTCGGGCTAGCAGGCTATTATCGGAGATTTGTAGAAGGATTTTCTAAGACAGCCACTCTGGTTACCAACCTGACCTGGAAACAACAAAAGTTCAACTGGACGAATAGATGTGAAGAGAGCTTCCAGTTGCTCAAAGATAAGTTATGCTCAACACGAGTAATTTGTGTACTGACACCCAATGACAAGTTTGTAGTATACTATGATGCGTCGAAGCAAGGTTTGGGTTATGTGCTGATGCAAAATGACAAAGTGAAAGCCTACGCCTCATGGAAACTGAAGGAATATGAGCAACACTATCCAACACACAATATGGAGTTGGCAGCGATGGTCTTCGCATTGAAAATCTGGCGCCATTATCTTTATGGAGAACGGTGTGAGATTTATACGGACCATAAGAGCTTAAATTATTTCTTCACACAGAAAGAGCTCAACATGAGGCAGTGCCAGTGGTTAGAACTAGTAAAGTATTATGACTGCAAAATCCTATACCACCCAGCAAAAGTAAATGTAGTTGCAGATGCGTTAAGCTGAAAGAGTTATGGAAATCTGGCAACATTATCTGGAATTGAAAAGCCGCTTCAGCAAGAGTTGATTAATGCCAGAATATAATTAGTCAGGGGTCAACTGGCTAACTTATCCATCCATTCAAGTCTATTAGAAGATATACGAATCGGGCAAGGGCATGATGACACGTTAGTATCGCATATGGTTGCAGTCAAAGAAGGAAAAACTACAGATTTCTCTATATAAGGACATGGGTTCTTGAGATATAAGGGTCAGGTGTGCGTGCCCAATGATTATGGAATTAAGATGAAGATTTTAGAAGAGGCACACACTACCCCATACTCAGTTCACCCAAGGTCGACCAAGATAACTCACGACCTTAAGGCACTATATTGGTGGCCGGGAATGAAGAAAGACGTAGCAGAGTATGTGTCCAAATGCCTAGTATGCCAGCAAGTGAAGGCAAAATATCAGTGACCCGCATGCTTATTGGAATCGCTCAGTATTCCAGAATGGCAGTGGGAAGACATAGCCATGGACTTCGTGACAGGATTACCACGAACAAATAAGCAACACGACTCAACTTGGGTTATGGTAGATAGACTCACCAAGTCAGTTCACTTCCTGTCTGTCAAGTCTATGTACACTGCAGACCAGTACACAGACATTTATGTTCAAGAAATAGTACGACTGCATGGAATCCCTAAGACCATAATATCTGATAGAGGATCGGTGTTTACATTGAGATTTTGGAGAAGCTTGCAGCAAGCCATGGGTACAAAGCTAAGTCTCAGTACGACATTTCATCCTCAGACCGACGGTCAGTCCGAGCATACCATACAGATTTTAGAAGATATGTTACGCGCTTGTGTACTAGACTTCGGAGGATCGTGGAGTAAGTATTTTCCACTTACAGAATTCTCCTACAACAATAGCTATCAGGCTATGATCAGTATGGCACCCTATGAGTTATTTTATGGAAGGAAGTGTCGATCGTTGTTACATTGGGATGAAGTAGGAGAAAGACAACTTCTTGGACCCGAAGCTGTTAGAGAGGCTCAGGATGTAGTGGCGCTGATTAGAAAGAGTATGCTCGATGCTCAAAGTCGACAAAAGAGTTATGTGGATGCCAAGCGGCGAGATGTGGAATTCAAAGTCGGAGATCAAGTCTTCTTAAATATATCTCCTATGAAGGGAGTGAAGCGATTTGGGAAGAAAGGAAAACTTAGTCCCTCGTTTATAGGGTCATTTTGAGATATTGGACAAGGTGGGAATAGTAGCATATAGATTAGCCCTGCCGCCAGCTCTAGCAGATAGCCACAGTGTGTTTCACATCTTGATGCTGCGTAGATATGTTTCAGACCCATCTCACGTTCTCAAGTATGATACGTTAGCACTCCAAAAAGACTTGAGTTATAAGGAACGACCGGTTAGCATCCACGAGAAGGGGATGAAAGAATTACGGTCAAAGAGTATTCTGATAGTCAAGGTCCTATGGAGTAATAGTTCAGAAAGGGAGGCAACATGGAAGACATCCTAGCACGATATCCAGAATTGTTTGGTAAGTAAATTACGGGGATGAAATTCTTTTAAGTAGGGGAGAATTGTAGCGTCTCATAATTTAACTTAGCCAGATAGTAGTAGCAGCAGTAGTAGCAGCAGCAGCAACAGCCAGTAGTAGTAGTAGTAATTTTAACATAAGGTTTGATTAATATAGCTGGTCCTAGAAATATTATTTATTATAACCTAAGGTTTAGACAGAATAATTAAGAGCTTGACACTTGTCACATGCATGCTTATTAAGGATTTAAGGATTTTAGATGAATAAATTAATAAAAAAAGATAGATCTTGAAGCTCTAGAACCTTCCAGCAGCTGTTAGGATCACGTTTTACTCAGTCAAAGTTGTTTTAACAAACTTCAAGTGTGCTGAAAATGTGCAAAAATGTTTTTAAAATATCAGCGTATGCCAATATATCGCAGCTATAGGGGCTAATATATCGCATATGTTTGATACGGAAAACATGTAGACTTCGCATGAAAAAAACCACGAAGGCTCGGGGCATAGGGGTGGCCCTAGGTGTGATGCCCCACGTCACTATGGTTGCTTCCTGGAATAACGACTTGCCTAAAAACCAACACAAGTCTTTCCAGCGTGCTTTGTCCTCACTCTCACGCTTCCTGGGAAAACTTCCTAGGAGGTCACCCATCATAAGATTACTCCAGGTCAAGCACGCTTAACTTTGGAGTTCTCAAGTGATGGGCTATCGAAAATAAGATGCATCTTATTGGCATAGGTAGTACCCATCAATCCATTTAAGCCATCTTCAACTAAGTAGTCCCATACCTACACAGTCTTAGAATCATCACACTTTACCTTCCCCAGGCGCTGTGGGATTGCACAACTTTACTTGGTCATTCCCCCTACGAATCACGGGATACTAACTGTGTAACGAGCCAAATTTGCGAATAAGGCTTAGGGCCTTGATTAGCGTGCTTGGAGGGCAATAAGTGATTTATTATTATAATATGTGAATTTTTATGAGTATGTGATTAGGGATGCATGTTTAGGTGAATTAAATATGCATGTGGGCATAGTTTGGCTATTAGGGGCATGTTTATAATTTTATCCCATTGAGGGCATAAATGTGATAATTGTGAATATTGTGATATATCTGTGTTGCACGATCTGAGACAGTCCTAGGGAGCTGTTTGGCTAGAAAGTCACAACAAGGTGGAATACCCGACTCGAGGCGAGTCGAGAGGTATTTCAGGCATTAGACGTTTTATGGGATTATAGGGTTATAAAAATAAATATTTGGATATATATTTGAGGTTAGAATGCTTAGAAGGAAATATTGGGGAAATTCACTATGTTACCCTCAGGGACTTAACGAGGTTTGGGAATGACTAAATTGCCCTTGGGATTACTTAAGGGTTAGGGATAAGTTTAAGGGGCAAAAAGGGAATTTTGCTTTAAGATAACTAGAACTGGTAGAGGTAAAGTACTCCTTACCTAGGCATATGCTGGAACCACCTTAGGGAGCTCTATAAGAAAAGAAAATTTAAGAGAAGAAAAGGAGGAAGAAAGCTGATTTTCTTGGAAGCAAAGGAGGAATTCAAAGCCGAAACTCAGAGGACTAATTCGGGGAGTCAATCAAGCTCAAAGGTAAGTTTTAAACTTGATGAACTAGCTGAAATTCTGCTGGTGTTGGATGTTAGAACTTAGGCATGCATGGATTGGATTCTAGGATTAATTTTGAATGTTTGAAGGGTGTAAGAATTGGTACATGAGTTTGTTAGAATGTTTAGGCTGTATGAGTATGAATTCTGGGTTTAATTCTGAGGTTGGGTGAAGTTTGGGGTGTCAGATATGGGGTTAAGCTCAGGGAAAACTTGAAAGAAAGGCTAATTTTCTGGGTTTGCAGGTCGAGCCATGGCCCTAAGAGGGGCATGTCGCGGCCCGTGCGCACGCGAGGCCTGGGGAAGCCACTGATTTTGGGTCGTGTCGCGGCGTTTGCCTAAGCATGCCGCAGCCCGTGTCTCTTTCCAAGAAGGTGTTTTCCCTATGTTTTGAGGCAACCCGCAGCCCTTAAGGGGTTGGGTCGCGGCCCTAGTTCAAAATGTTTGGTGTCTTGAGGGTTCTTGGCTTGGGAACCTAATTGTTAAGGCTCAGGATGGATTATTCACCCGGATTGATAGAATTCAAGGTACTGGGGATTAGAGTAGTAACCCAAAGTTATTTAACGGATTAGACCTTGATGGATGGATGTTGTTGATGTGTTGTGACTAGGGTTTCAGCGAGGCAAGGACTAGGGGACTATGCCTGGGATATCGATGCTAGGAAAGCTCGGGACACAGGTAAGAGAACTGTTTGTACCCGTAGAGTTATGTGGTGTGTTGTACTATGTGTATTGCTTGTGGTTTACCATGTCATATATGTGAATGTGATTGATTGGCAAGAGCCAAGAGCGGTAGAAGCCGGGAGCGCCAGAAGCCGGGAGAGGCAAGAGCCGGAAGCGGCAAGAGCCGAGAGCGGCAGAAGCCGGGAGAGGCAGGAGCCGAGTACGGCAAAGGGTCGGGAGCAGCGTTATCACGTGGAGTGCGAGTTGCCAAGGCGAGACCCTAAAGGATACCTGGGATATCCTCACGGTGTGGACAGCGAACCCAGGGCTTGGTAAAGCGCTTGGGACGACATGGCCGCTATGTGTTTAGCTTGTTGGCTGCTTCGTTATATACTATTGTATTACTGAACTGCTATGGTATGGTACTGCTAAGATGTTTTGATATTGTGATTATATGTTAATATGTTTCTATGATGCTATGTTTATGTTCTTATGTGTTGTTCTGCTATGATATGATGTTGCTGTGTTACTGTGCCATTTCGTATTCTAATAACAGTTTAAATAAGTGTTGTTTGCTGGGATAAAATATAGTAAGTTGTTCTTTAAGGTTCTCTTGCTAGGCCTCGGCTCACGGGTGCTCTGTGTTGCAGGTAACGGCAAGGAAAAGATTAATCACCCATGAGTTAGAAGGCTTGGAGCGGTGCGTACATGTTTGGCCTATCTGGCCGCCACGGCTGGGGTATTTTGAGGAACTGGTGATGAACATTGATTTTTTCGCTTAGGTCGACTATAAAGTAACCTTTTGAGTTGTAAATATGTTTTCAGATAATATATATAGGATCCCAATGTAACCGTTTTCATGATCTAAAAGAACGACCGACTTTTTATACCAAATTCTTATTTAAACAAGTTACATTTTAATTAACTACACATTTTAACCTAAAACCTCGATTAGCGAGTGATTAACACGTTTCAAACTCACTTAGTGACGACTCTAAGGAAGTAGGGCGTTATAACTTGGTATCAGAGCGAGCCAAGGTTTATGGTTCCTGGAAAATTGACTGAACATGTATGTGCTCGTTGCCAGAGACAAGCTCGACTCAGGGCGAGTTGTTATTGAATGAAATATTTGTCTAATTGTTTAATAGAATGACTTTATCTAGCTGTTAATGTAGGGAGCATGAGCAATATGTATGTATATTTGTGTTTGTTATTCCTCTTGTTCTTCTGGCCATGTTCGGGAGTGGTTCCGAAAGGGATGATCATATTTGATGGATTGAGTCATTGACTGCAGACAAATCTAGAAGTTATGCATCAGAGAAAGTCGAGGGGTGTAAGCATTGTTAATACTGGGATTGTAGATAGTATTCGAGACCAGAATCCTCCATCTGTTCCTTGGGGTTGGCAGCAAGTGTTCGTTGATATGCAGGCTAGGTTACAAAAGCAGAAGGAAGAGATTAGGTGGTTGAAATAGTGGGTTCCACCCGGAAATATTGCTCCGTGCGTTTCTATGACATTGGCATCAGTTTTGGTTCATCCCGAGGGGAAAGGCCGGTGGAAAATGATGTATGAAAGGTTCCAAGGGCTTAATCCTCCAAATTTTGAAGGAGGTTTAGATCCGTTCGGAGCTGAGCGGTGGATGGGTATGGTTAGCTCCATCCTTGGCTATATAGGAGCAGAAGCCAATGATAGACTGATTTGTGCCACGTACATGCTACAGAAGGATGCCTGAACATGATGGGAGGTGGTATCACAGACCCGAAATGTTGTTATGATGGGTTGGGAGGAGTTTTGACAATTGTTCAATGAGAGATACTATGGTGACACAGTCCGAATTGTGAAGACCAATGAGTTTATGAACTTAGTTCAAGGCAGTAAGACGGTGGCAGAATATGTTGGCAAATTTGATGAGTTAGCCAAGTTCGCATTTGATTTGGTGCCAACAAACGTAGCCCGAAAGGAACGATTTGTGCGAGGGCTAAACCCTGGGGTGGCCCATAGAGTTAGGGTCGCTCCAGTTCATGAGGTTTCTACTTATGCTCTGATGGTAGGGAAGGCCCTTGCCATGGAGGACGCAGGAGGTATGATATGGAGCGAGGGTGTCGTGGGGCTGGAAGCTCAGGCAAGGGTTTCCCCATTTGTGAGAACAGGTAGGGGCGGAGGACCTAGTAGTCAGAAGAGAATGACCTCTGATAACTCTACCACTGTCGGACATGATGTTCAGGACAGTCTCCAGGGCGACAATAAGGTCTAGAGAAGTTATCTAGTGTGTGTCAGGTGTAGGAGACGCCATTTGGGTAAGTGTCGAACGAAGACATGTTTTCTGTGTGGAGTAGTTGGGCACATCATGAAACATTGTCTGGAATCAAAGAAAAAAGAATCCAGAGGTACAGATAGCTTGACCTCGGTTCGAGAGTCTACCTGGGGGTGGCCAGAGCCCGAAGTTGGTTCCTCAGAAATGACAAGTTGGTTTTCTAGTTCTTGTTCTTTATATTATGTTAATTGAGTTTGGTGCTACATACCTTTTAATGGAGATATAGACATGGGATACCTACCGAATGAACATAATATTATGGGGCTTGAGATGTTGTGTTTGATAAAAGTGGGTAGTTACCAAGGAATGAAACAGAGTGGTACAGATAGAAAATGTGTGGTAAGAATTGGTTGGGATAGTTATGCGATGGCCCTAGTATAGTCCTAAGTTTGAATCAGTTGGCTGATAAGGGGGCTCGACTGTGACTTTGGAGTGTCTAGCCACAGTGGAAGGTGCCACTAAGGTTATGCTAGGGAGACGAAAGGAAACTGGACGGGTCAGTGGAATTTCAATGGGTATCCAAGGGTTTGTTGAGGTTATTGTCATGACTAGAGCATAAAGCGTACTACGGGAATAAGGCAGGAATAGAGCTAGCACCAGAGACATTGTGAAGAATGACGTTAATTGAGTAGCTAAACTTAAAGGTTCAGTCAAGGGAGTTTCTTAACTTAAAAGTGATGAGACAGAACATATTACAATAGGGCATGCCAACGTCATGGGTTAAGAAGAAGGTCAACACTGTAAGAGTATATGTTTTATGTGGAAGCCAAACAAGGTAATTGTTAGGAGCAGTTATCCATTGCTAAGAATGAAGGATTTATTTAGTAAGTTATATGTAACTCTGTCAGGAATGGTTTGGGACTACTTTCATTTAAGAATAGAATATGGGAATTCCCGGGTTGTCATCACCGAGGATGGGGAAGTAGAGATTGCAGGTTAAATTTCAGAAAGGATAAACTCTGAAATCTCTGGTTGATAGTTAAGGTTATCTAATGGGAAGTGATGGGGTTACGCATGAATCAGCTAGGATTAAGACTACAAGGAAATTGCTAAAGGAACACTGTGGGACTGGTGAGGCACCACGACTTCTGTTTGAGACGTCCTTGGGGAGGGTTAAACCCTAGATAGAAGTAATATAGAAATCTGGAATTTGTTTGTGTGGAAGGTGGTGTGATGGACCTCCATAAATGGGAATAAGGGGGTTGATCTGCACGTTGTGGTATGAGGGTATACACAGGACGGACGAGTTCAAGGGGACGACATGGTGGGCACCGTCCTTGTTTGGAACATGGGGTGTTAGTAGGGTACAACAAGAACTAGGGTGCGCTAGTGTACACATTAAAGGAGTGATCATCCGAACCCTATAACAAATACATGGGTAAGGACTTAGATGTTCTACATAGGAAGTCAAGTTGAAAAGTGATGTTGGTTAGCCACAGTAAGGAGGGAGAAATGAGTGAGATTGGCCCAAAGCCTGGGATTGATGAGTAATAGGTACACCTCTACGAATGAACAATTGAACACAGGAAGAAGATTTTGTAAGAAATGGTTAAGAATTCCATCGCCTTAGCACATATAAGTTAGGATATGTGAATTGGGTGAATGATTCGGTGGGTGCTGGTATTGAAGATAAGACACATGATGAGCGTTGGGTTACCTCTTCGCAACTAGTGTACCCAGGAAGTTGAGTACTGGGAGGCCCACTACCTTATCTTTTGGCAAGTGGGAAGTGATAACTAGAAGCCAGAAGGGCTATTATGACTCAAAAATATCCAAAGGTTAGTATGAAGAAGTATAGCTATGGACTGTAAAAGATGAATCACCTCAGTTTGTAGGTAAGGTGGGTGAATGCGAAAAGCTATGACCAGATCTACTGGATTGACACACTATGGTTGGTGTGAGCAAGATGTCAAAGAGGGGGGGTGTGTATAGAAGAAGATCATGTCTCCCCACTGGACACCAAGTCAAAAATGTTAGGTTGAGACTCTTGGGTTCCCATGTTTGGGAAAGGGCCATTAAAGGTGATGAATATATGGGGGAAACCTGGAATTAACTGTTACAGTTGTACATGGCTCACTTGGAAGAATAACTCAGGGTTTGGGTGTTTACCTTACAGAAGGATGTAGAGTTCGCAAATTTGAGTATGGGTACGTAGGATTCCAAGACTAAGGATTATGTACTTCACCGAATATTGTGAGTTGAGTAGGGTAAAAGAGTTTGGAGAAAGGAGGAAGAAATTTGGTTCCTCGGTTGGGATAGATTTGCAAGATCCTAATAAGGATTGGGTTAGGAGCTTATAACTAGCCTTACTCCAACATGGGAGGGTAAAGACTCATGAAATATTATTGGCGTCAATTAAGGGGAGAAGTGTGAGTACTACCCCTGATCAGGAAAGGAGGTCCTGGAGGTTCAGAGGAACTGGTAGTACAAAAGAAAGTTGGTAAAACCCTTGCACATACAACTTAAATTATCCTTCTGGTGTTAGTAATGCAAGTAATGACAAGGTGGAGAACCTGGTTTTAGGGTCGTAACCAAGGTTATGGGATTATTACCTTGAGAGGTTTGAATAAATTTCGAGGAAGAAATTTCTGTAAGGAGGGGATAGTTGTAACGACCCAAATTTGCTAATAAGGCTTAGGGCCTTGATTAACATGCCTGGAGGGCAATAAGTGATTTATTATTATAATATGTGAATTTTTATGAGTATGTGATTAGGGATGCATGTTTAGGTGAATTAAATATGCATGTGGGCCCCGTTTGTCTATTAGGGGCATGTTTGTAATTTTAGCCCGTTGAGGGCATAAATGTGATAGTTGTGATATATCTGTGTTGCACGATCTGAGACAGTCCTAGAGAGCTATTTGGCTAGAAAGTCACAACGGGGTGGAATACCCGACTTGGGGCGAGTCGAGAGGTATTTCGGGCATTAGACGTTTTATGGGATTATATGGTTATAAAGATAAATATTTTGAGATATATTTGAGGTTAGAATGTTTAGAAGGGAATATTGGGGAAATTTACTATGTTGCCCTTGGGGACTTAACGGGGTTTGGGAAATGACTAAATTGCCCTTGGGATTACTTAAGGGTTAGGGATAAGTTTAAGGGGAAAAAAGGGAATTTGGCTTTAAGATAACTAGAACTGGCAGAGGTAAAGTACTCCACGTTTTCCTTACCTAGGCATATGCTGGAACCACCTTAGGAAGCTCTAGATGAAACGTAAAGTGAAGAACAGAAGAGGAGGAAGAAAGCTGATTTTCTTGGAAGCAAAGGAGGAATTCAAAGCTGGAACTTAGAGGACTAATTCAGGGATTTAATCAAGCTCAAAGGTAAGTTTTAAACTTGATGAACAAGCAGAAATTCTGCTAGTGTTGGGTGTTAGAACTTAGGCATGCATGGATTGGTTTCTAGGATTGATTTTGAATGTTTGATGGGTGTAAGAATTGGTTCATGAGTTTGTTAGAATGTTTAGGCTGTATGAGTATGAATTATGGGTTTAATTCTGAGGTTGGGTGAAGTTTGGGGTGTGAGATATGGGTTAATTGTAACGCCCTACTTCCTTAGAGCCGTTACCAAGTGTGTTTAAAATCGTGCTTTCAACTCGCTATTCGAGGTTTTAATTCAAAACGTATAGCTAAGCCATAATTAAAAAGAAAACATTAGAGAAAGTAGTTTTTCATAGCTAATCATAAAAGCTTACACTTGGGATCCCAAAACATAGTTTAGAAAATATTTACAATACAAAACTTACCAGAGTCGACTAAACGACAAAATCTAAGTTCATTTACAATCATCTCCCAAAAATCCCCTAGCTGTGACAGCCAGGCTGGCCGGACATGTACACGCCGCCTCACGCCAGCTGTGCTCATGGTTGGTTGATCTTCTCTTTACCCTTACCTTCACCACAGAGCATCTGTGAGCCGAAGCCCAGCAAGAAAACCCATAACAGATAACATATGCAATACACGAATCAAACATATAAACAGGCCACCAATGGCTAAACACATACTGCCTAGCTGTCCCAGGCGTTTACCAAGCCCTGGGTTCGCGGACCCCGCCGTAAGGATATCCCAAGTATCCTATTAGGGACTCTCCCTAGAAACTCGCACTCCACGTGCTCAATGCCTCTTCCGGTCTCTTGCCGTTCTCGGCCTTGCACTCATCGTGCTTGACGCCGTTCCCGGCCCCACGCCGTTCCCGGTCTACACCATTCCCGGTTCTTGCCGATCACACAAAATTCAAGCATAAACAGATAAAGAGCCATGCTCTGCAATTCTAACATATAGGGCTCGGCCCTGCATATCATTTCCATTCAACACATTGGGCTCAGCCCTGCACACAAGCTCTATGGGAACAGGGGTTTTCTTACCTGAGTTCCGAGCTTCCTGAGCACCGATGCCCCGAGCACAGTCCGCTAACGTGAGCCTCGCCGAAATCCTAGTCACAACACATAACAATATCCGACCATCAAATTATAACCCAACAAATAATCTCAAACCATAACCCTAACCTCCGGGACCTTGAATTCTATCAATCCGAATGATAAAATCCATCCCGAGCCTTACCCTTTAAGTTCCCAAGTCAAAAATATCATTAAAATCCTCACTGGCACTAAGGGCCGCGACCCCACCCTCTAGGGCCGCGGCTAGCCTCAAAACAGAGGCTAGCTCTCCACTGACCCCTACGCGGGCCACGGTGCGCCCTGCAAGCGCCGCGGCGCGCTTAAATTCCCTCAGCTTCCCATGGCTGCGCGCGCATGCGGGCCGCGGCACACCCCTCCTAGGGCCGCGGCGCTACACAGCGAACCCAAATTTTCCATCAGTTTTTCATCCTTTCTTCAAGCCAATTCCCACCAAAGCTAGGCCAATAATCCCATATAATAATACCTTCATTTCAGCTCAATATTAACACCAAAACTCAACAGAATTCTACTCCAAAATAAAACTAGAACACCCAAAAACAGCCTAAATTCTATTCACATGCAAAGCTTAAAACTTGGCTGAAACTTGAACATAACTTCCATGGAAAACTTACCTCTTGCTGAATTCAAACCCCCGATGTTGAACCTTAATCCATAATTTTTAAGCTTCTGAGTTCACACGACTGAATCCCCTTGCTTATGCTAGCTTGCACCAAGAATTTCCTATGAGTTTCCTCTTGAGTTTTACCTTAGAGAGTGTAAGAGAAAGGAAAGAAAAAGCTAACTTCAGTTCTAGGAAAGTATGGGTCGGTTTCTCAAGGTTTCTAAACAGTTCCCTTTTTTTTGTTTTATATAACTTAAGTCTAAAGGTTACCTCAAGGCTCGGGGTGCCAAAACGTCCCCGAGGGCAAAAATGGTAAATTCCCCAAATATTCCCACCTAGGCATTCTATCCTCAAATATATCTCCAAATATTTATTTCCATGTCCCGATAATCCCATAACTCAACTAATACCCGAATTACCCCTCGACTTGCCCCGAGTCCGAATCTCAACCCCGTTGTGACTCTCTGGCTAACCGCTCCCCAGGACTGTCTCGGATCGTGCTGTACAGACATATCACACGTATACAACATATACTTCATTTATCACATTTATGCCCCCAATATCCAGACGAGGCCCACATGCACATTTAACTCAATTAAATAGGCATCATAATCATATATACACATAAATTCACATACAAGCAAATTAAACCACTTATTGCCCTCCAGGCACACTAATCAAGGCCCTAAGCCCAATTAGCAAATCCGGGTCGTTACAATTACGCTCGGGGAAAACTTGAAGGAAAGGCTGGTTTTCTGGGTTTGCAGGTTGAGCCGCGGCACGTGCGCACGCGAGGCCTGGGGAAGCCACTAATTTTGGGGCGTGCTGCAGCAATTGGCTAAGCATGTTGCGGCCCGTGTCTCTTTACAGGAAGGTGTTTTGCCTCTGTTTTGAGGCAAGTCGCGGCCCTAGTTCAAAATGTTGGGTGTCTTGAGGGTTCTTGGCTTAGTAACCTAATTGTTAAGGCTCAAGTGGATTTTATCACCCAGATTGATAGAATTCAAGGTACCAGGGATTAGAGTAGTAACCCAAAGTTATTTAATGGATTATACCTTGATGGATGGATTTTGTTGATTTGTTGTGACTAGGGTTTCGGCAAGGCTCGGACTAGGGGACTATGCTCGCGATATCGGTGCTTGGAAAGCTTGGGACACAGGTAAGAGAACTGTTTGTACCCGTAGAGCTATGTGGTGTGTTGTACTGTGTGTATTGCTTGTAGTTTTCCATGTCATATATGTGAATCTGACTGATTGGCAAGATTCGGGAGTGGCATAAGCTGGGAGAGGCTTGAGCTGGGATCGGCAAGAGCTGGAAGAGGCAAGAGTTGGGAGCGGCAGAAGCCGGGAGAGGCAAGAGCCGAGTACAACAAGGGGCTGGGAGTAGCGTTAGCACGCAGAGTGCGAGTTTCCAGGGAAAGACCCTAAAGGATACCTGGGATATTCTCACGGTGTGGACCGCGAACCCAGGGCTTGGTAAAGTGCTTAGGATGGCATGGCCGCTATGTGTTTAGCTTGTTGGCTGTTTCGTTATATACTATTGTATTACTGAACTGCTATGGTATGGTACCACTAAGATGTTGTGATATTGTGATTATATGTTAATATGTTGCTATGGTGCTATGTTTATGTTCCTATGTGTTGTTCTGCTATGATATGATGTTGCTATGCTACTGTGCCATTTCGTATTCTAATAACGGTTTAAATAAGTGTTGTTTGCTGGGATAAAATATAGTATGTTGTTCTTTAAGGTTTTCTTGCTGGGCCTCGGCTCACGGGTACTCTGTGGTGCAGGTAAGAGCAAGGAAAAGATCAATCAACCATAAGTTAGAGGGCTTGGAGTGGTACGTACACGTTTGGCCTATCTGGCTGCCACGGCTAGGGTATTTTGAGGAACTGGTCATGAACTTTGATTTTGTCGCTTAGGCCAATTGTAAATTAACCTTTTGAGTTGTAAATATGTTTTCAGATAATATATATGGGATCCCAATGTAACCGTTTTCATGATCTAAAAGAACGACCGAATTTTTATACCAAATTCTTATTTAAACAAGTTACATTTTAATTAACAACACATTTTTACCTAGAACCTCAATTAGTGAGTGATTAGCATGTTTCAAACTCACTTAGTAACAACTCTAAGGTAGTACGGCGTTACAGACTATCACAATCACCCACCTTTAGAGGTCCGACGTCCCAGTCGACCACACTTCCGACTGGGTCAAGGCTTTGATACCATTTGTAATGACCCAACTATTTCTAAGACCTTAGACCATTAAAACTACAAGACATAGCTACTATTTTGGGAAACATACATAAGAAATAACATAACTTTATTTAAAAACCCAAAATAAACATTGAGCAAAATACAAAGTAAAATATGTAATATAAAATATGGTATGGGTACCCATTGTTTAATACATAAAAACAAACTTAAATTAATTAAATACTAATTGCAGAAATACATCAAAACATACTTCAAAAGACTTAAAAATAACGTCATCCTCGATCGTTCACACAGTCCATTCAATCCATTCATCCTTAACACACAAGCCAAGCTGCCATGAATCTTTCTGCCTTCCATAATCATTTTCTTGGATCAAGCTAAAAATAAAGGAATAAGCCTAATGCCCAGCAAGGAAAATCTACTAACACATAAATCATAAACATAAGACTTAATCATAAACATATACTATAAAACATATGACTATAAAAATGTATATCATATAGGACTACAATATTAATGCTCATTAACTCATTAACATGGCATGTGATAAACCATCTAGGTCCTCTATCTACTAATCGAGGTAGGTTAGATCACATGGTGAGTATTTGAGAATAAGAACGGGATCGAAACACTCCTAAACCAACAGTAAGAATGGTGAGTATTTCTAAAGAATGAAGATGAAAAGAGAACTAAACCATCCAAGTAGAAACTTACCGAAAAGAGCCTTAAGTTTCAAGAAACTTAAATACCTAATCAAGAATCATAAACAAGAGTTAGGATCTGAAAAGAAAATAAAAGAAAACTAAAGAACCATAAAGAACTGAACTTAGGGATAAGAATACCTTGGTTGAACTAGAACCTGATCTACACCTCGATACCGAAATAACACTATATCTCACTTCCCAAGTGTTTAGAAAAGCTTAGAATGATAAAACTTTTAATCCAAAAACCCAAGTGTTTCTCTCTATGATAACCTTAGCAACTTGGAGGCTCTGAAGACTGCTTGAAGAATGAAGAAAATTGTTGAGTACTAGGTCCTATTTATAGAGTTCAAGGAGTGAAACTAAACCCTTTTAATTTGAATAAATAAATGATTATAAAATGAAAAAGATTTGAATTTTCGTTCAACAGATGCCCAGAACTCGGTCAAAATCATTCAAAGGCAGGTCCAAGAGGTTAAGGGATGTTTTAAGATCGGATTCCACGGAGTTCAAAAATACAAGGGTGGGGTCGATATATCATCCCCTATAGGCGATATATCTCCTCCACTATGTTCCCTGTTAACCCAAGATATGTTTCCAAGAGGGGGGGTGAATTGGAAATTTAAACTAATTTCGGAAATTTAAAACTTAATATGCCAAATTATGCAATAAATCAAATTTATCAAGTATAAGCAAATAATATGGCAATCAAATAGATATAGCAAATAGTTAAACTTGTAATGTAAAGAGTTGAAGGTTAAGAAATCGCAAACTCTCGAATTTTACAAGGTTCGGTAGAACTAAGCCACCTACGTCCTTGGTCTTCAAAGCTAAGGACCTAGCTTTGAGTTCAACTATCGAGCCAAGTTAGCGGGCTTGACTAACCCTTACAACCGGGAATTTTTCACCAAGGTATTTCCAAACCTCTTACAATAGTTTTCCACCACCAAGGACTATCAACCTCTTTTTCGGATTGTTGGAGTGCCAATCTCACTCTAACCGGGTTGTTTACAAAACCGGTGCCAACCTCACCTCAATTTCAATATGGGAATGTGTTTGATATTGCAAGCAAAAATCACTCTAGAAGTATGATAATACAATGAGAAACCTAGAGTGATTAGCAAGCACACTTAGAAGAAATAAATACAAATTTTGGCTCAAGTGTGTGAATATGTGTTTGGATGAGTTAAACTTTGAAAGCTCTTTGAAATCAATGGATTTGGTTTGGTATATGTAATAAATGCTCAGCCAACAACCAATTTGAAGTAAAAGACGAGTTTATATAGAGTTTGGGAAAAAACTAGCCGTTTATAGCCGTTAGGGATTAATTTGCGAAGCTGTCTGCCGCGAACCGGAAGTCCGGATGAGGGAACCGGAATTCCGGTTGGAAGCAACCGGAATTCCGGTTGCCCATCCGGAATTCCGGATGGCAAACAGAGAGCAAAATCAGTTTTAAGCCTATTTTCCCATTTTTCAATTCTTTATAACTTTTAGCTCGTTTATCCGATTTCAAAAATTCCAATTGCATTACGACCGTATCGGGATGTATTTTCTTAAAAGTGAATTTAGGATAATTATTTCTCATTTTAAAAAATCACCATTTTTTAGTGCATGAGTGAGCCAAATTCTATACTTATGACTTAAAGTATACTTGCAATCACTTTACAAGACTAAGAAATGAAGTTAAACCTTTATCTTGAGTTTCTTGAGTCTTGAAGTCCAATTCGGGTCGTTTCCGGAAAACTTGGTAAAATGACCATTTTGCCCTTGGTCATAATTTTTACTTTGAAGTGCTAATTCACTTTAGTTTTTGCTACAAAATCAACAAATCATTAGTAACAAATAATAATCAAATATTTGTTAATCATCAAAACAAGGAGACTTAAGAGTTTGGGTCAACAATCTCCCCCTTTTTGATGATATCAAATATTTGATTATTTTACAAGGGAAAGAATATATTTTTAAATATGAATATTGGATTAGCTCCCCCTTAATGTGTGCAAGGATAAAAGAAATTTACCTTTTAGTTTTACTTTGCATGATTTTGTAAACTCCCCCTCAATATATCACTTAAGTTCAAATAACATTGTTAGTCTTAGATATTGAGGTTTTGCCAAATATTAAAAAATAATCCTATCACTTCTCCCCCTTTTGATTCATCAAAAAGGATGGCAAAGGAATTCACAAAATAAATTATAAACAAACATAGATTAAATAGTTTAAGCATTCATACATAAGGCATAAAACCATGCAAACACATAAGTACATAGAAAAATAAAATAAAACATAAAGGAATGCAAGACTAGAAAAACATGCAAATGCCTATGATGGTGGCCCCCCAAACCGCCTTATGTAGGCCCTCATCTCCTCCATTTCATTACGAACATCTTGGAAGCCTTGTGCCATGTCACTCCGCAGGTTGGTAAATTGAGTGTTCATGTCGGTGTGAAGACGAGCAAAGGCTTCCTCAAGGTTGAATTGAGATGCTTGAGGCATTGGAGCTTCTTCTTCATCGGCTTGCTCCTCGTCTTCACTTTCGCTTGCGGGTAGTCCAAAGCTCTCCTCTTCTTCACTTTCGTCGCCTACTTCAAGGCCCTCTTGCCTTATTTGGCCTCTTTTGGGAGTGAAGACCCACTTATTGTTGATAAGAGCATACCCTAAGCTTGTGAAAGATTTAGGACCGAGCTTATCCCCTTCGGTAGGACCAACCTTCTTTTCACCCGAGATGGGAACTCCTAAGAGAGGTAGGAGGTAGCTAAGGAGAAAGCCAAATGGGAGGGACTTAACCATGTTGGGTTTATTCACATCAACAATAAATCGAAGAATAAGATGCCCTAGGTTGATTCGTGCTTTTTTGGTGAGGATAAGGTATAAAATGAATATATCGATGTTGTTGACCTCATCCTTATGACCACTTCTAGGAGCAAGATTGTTGATGATAAAAAGTTGGAGAATTTTGGCTTCTAAAGTAAGATTGTGAAACTTTGGTTTGATGAAAATGGGGCCTTCTCCACAAAGGACTCTAGAACACTCATTCATAGCAAAAAGTTCATCATTCTTAAGAGTGATTTTTGGTTCTAGCAAGAGTCCCTCATTTGGTGCTCCTAGCAAGGTATTGAGAGATTCTACATTAAGTTCAAAGGGGACATCTCCAATAGTGCCTCTAACTCATAGGGGTGCATGGTTAGGTTTGATGCAAGCATAGAAGGCTCTAACCAACCTAGGGTACATGGGTGTCTTAATATTGATAAATGATTTCCACCCTAACATTTCAAAGTGATAACTGAATTTGACACAAGCTAGGCTTGGAAGGTCACAAAACTTACCTTTGATAATAGGCCTAGAGGAGAAAGCTTCATGGAACCTATTGAAGTCCTCTTGGTTGTAGAAGAGAGTGGGTTCATTTCTGCCTTTAGCCCTTTTCTCCCTGATTTGTTCAGCATTGAGAACCCTCTTTCTCTTCCTTGGGTTGGATGATGAGGCCATTGAAGGGAAAACAAGAAAAGAAAGAGAGTTTTGGAGAGAAATGGATGATGAAGTGAGGGTTTGAGGGAGTGATTTTTGAGAGGAAAGAGAGAGGAGGCTTGTATTTTAGGGTGTAGAGTCAGAATGGGGAAAAAGAGTCGTGGGTAGGGTTTTTATTTTGAACAAAAAGCATTTAAAAAAGGCAAAAAAAAAAAAAAAAAAACTGAAGGGCTGCTGTCAGGCGCCAACCGGAATTCCGGTTGGTCTGTGCACAGCCAACCGGAATTCCGGTTGGTGCACCAGCCCAGCCCACTTTTCGAAAAAGTGCCCAAAAACTTTGTTTTTAACCCAATTGACTCCAAACTTTTTCTAACACCTAAAATATGAGAAAATGAACATGCTGAAACAAGAAAATCTGAAAAATGTTGAAAAATGACGATTTACGGTAAGTTTTAAAAAAGAATTCAAGAAAGCCAAAAACCTACCAAAAACGAAATCTGTTCAACCAAATTGAAAAATTCTTTTTCCAGCAGTTTAAGAATATTAAATATGAGGTGTGTGAAGTGACGGAATCGAAAAATATTGAAAATTGAGAATTTTGGGTAGATTTTTCGAAAAATGCCGTAAAAGGCCTTGAAAAGGAGAAATCTACCAAAAATGAGTTGTATGCATCCAAATCGAAAAATTCTTTTTGCAACACCTCAATAATGTTAAATGTGAGATGAGGGAAGTTACGGTTTTGAAAAATGATGAAAATTGAGCATTTTGGGTAGATTTTTCGAAAAATGCCTTAAAAAGGCCTTGAAAAGTAGAAGTCTACCAAAAATGAGTTTTATGCAACCAAATCGAAAAATTCTTTTTGCAATAGTTCAAATGTGTTAAATGTGAGGTGCTCAAACTGACGGATTTGAAAAATGTTGAAAATTGAGTAAGTTTGGCGAAAAACACTCATTTAGGCAAAAACTAACAAATTTTCAATACTTAGCATACCTAAAAATTGTTCAAAGAGTAATTCAAGCATAGAAACCCTATAGGCATACTAGATAGACTTATTTAGACAAGTTTAAACACATAAACACATATACTAGGCACATATGCAAAAATTCACATATTTACTCAATCAAAAATGAGTTCAAAGTTCACCAAAGATTCATATCATGACCTATAATTTGTTATCCTCAAAGACATATATCTAATAGGTCAAGTGTTATAAGATTTTGCTTATTTATGCATAGAATCATATTATAGTGAGAGTATACATGCATAAGTAAGTAAGGAGAGATATGATATTCAAGTAGCTAGTAAACCTTAAATTTCATTTATGTTGGTCATTCCTAGCTCTCTTCTAATAAAACTAAATCTCTCATCACTAAGAGGCTTGGTGAAAATATCCGCTAGTTGGAAATTGGTGCTCACAAAATCTAGCATAATGTCTCCTCTTTGGATATGGTCTCTAAGGAAGTGGTGCCTTATATCAATATGCTTGGCTCTAGAATGCAAGATTGGATTCTTAGAGAGGTTAATGGCACTAGTATTGTCACACTTTATGGGTGTACATTCAAAATCAACATCAAAATCCTTAAGAGTTTGTTTCATCCAAAGTATTTGAGCACAACAACTACCGGCGGCTATGTATTCGGCTTCGGTTGTGGATAGGGCTACCGAGTTTTGTTTCTTGCTAAACCATGACACTAAAGAGTTTCCTAGAAAGTGACATGTTCCACTAGTACTTTTCCTATCCGACTTACAACCGGCAAAGTCCGCATCCGAGTAACTAATGATTTCAAAGTTTGAGTTCTTGGGATACCAAAGTCCTAGATTCATTGTGCCTATCAAGTATCTAAAGATTCTCTTAACGGCACTTAAGTGGGATTCCTTGGGACATGATTGGTACCTAGCACATAGACCAACACTAAACAAAATATCGGGTCTACTAGCGGTTAAATATAATAATGAGCCAATCATACCTCGATACTTGGTAATGTCAACATCCTTACCACTTTCATCCTTGTCCATCTTTATGGAGGTGCTCATAGGGGTTTTCATGGACTTTGCATTGGCCAAGTCAAACTTTTGAAGTAGATCCTTGATATACTTGGATTGACTTATGAAGATTCCATTCTTTTGTTGCTTTATTTGAAGTCCAAGGAAAAAGTTGAGCTCTCCCATCATGCTCATCTCGAATTCACTATGCATACACTTTGAAAATTCTTCACAAAGAACATCATTAGTAGCACCAAAAATAATATCATCAACATAGATTTGTACTATAATAATGTCTTTTGATTTTCTTTTAATAAAAAGTGTATTATCCGCTTTTCCCATTGAAAAACCATTTGAGATAAGAAAAGTGCTTAAACGATCATACCAAGCTCTAGGAGCTTACTTTAAACCATATAATGCTTTCTTTAATTTGTAAACATGGTTAGGGTGTTTGTGATCTTGAAAACCGGGGGGTTGAGAGACATAAACCTCTTCCATAATGTATCCATTTAAGAAAGCGCTTTTAACATCCATTTGATACAAGACAAAATTCTTGTGGCATGCAAAAGCTAATAACATTCTTATGGACTCAAGTCTTGCTACCGGGGCAAAGGTCTCCTCATAATCAATTCCTTCTTCTTGATTGTAACCTTGGGCCACTAATCTAGCCTTGTTACGCACAATGACCCCATGCTCATCTACCTTATTTCTATAGACCCATTTTGTTCCAATCACCGATTGGTGTGACGGTCTTGGAACTAACTCCCAAACATCATTTCTAATAAATTGATTTATTTCTTCTTGCATAGCTAGAAGCCAAGATTCATCGAACTCGGCCTCTTTAAAATTCTTTGGTTCAATTTGAGAAATAAAAGCAATGAAATTACATAAGTTTCTAAGGGAGCTTCTAGTTGTGACTCCTTGTGAAGGATCACCTAGAATTTGGTCTATAGGATGAGCACTTTTGAACTTCCACTCATGAGGGAGGTTAGAATCCATACCTTTGCTTTCATTTACCTTTTCCTCGGGTAGTTCCTCTTTGGGAGTTTGTGATGGAGCGTTAGATGATTCTCCAATGTCAAGCTTTTGAACCTCTTCTCCCAAACCTACAACATCATCATCTACACTTTTGCTTGTAGGAGGGTTAGACTCATCAAATGCAACATGAATAGATTCTTCAACAACATTAGTTCTTTTGTTATAAATTCTATAAGCTTTACTATGTGTTGAATAACCTATAAAAATTCCAACATCGGATTTTGCATCAAATTTTCCAAGGTTGTCCTTGGTGTTCAAAATATAGCATTTACATCCAAAAACTCTAAAATATCCAATGTTGGGTTTTCTCCCTTTCCAAAGCTCATAAGGGGTTTTATTCATGTTAGGCCTAATGAAAACACGGTTCAAAATATAACAAGAAGTATTAACGGCCTCGGCCCAAAAATATTTAGGTAATGAGATTTCATTGAGCATTGACCTAGCCATTTCTTGAATTGTTCTATTCTTCCTTTCGACAACTCCATTTTGTTGTGGAGTTCTTGGAGCCGAAAAGTTATGGTTAAAACCATGTTCATCACAAAACAATTCTAAAGCATCATTGTCAAACTCTCCACCATGATCACTCCTAATGGAGGTGATTGAATACCCTTTTTCATTTTGCACACTCTTACAAAATTTAACTAGATTTTCCAAAACATCATTTTTGAGTTTCAAAAATATAACCCATGTAAATCTAGAAAAATCATCAACAATCACAAATGCATAGTATTTACCACCTAGACTAGCAATTCTTGAAGGACCAAATAAATCAATATGAAGCAATTGCAAAGGTCTAGAGGTTGAAATCTCTTTCTTGGAATGAAAAGATGTTTTAATTTGTTTTCCAAATTGGCATGCATCACAAAGTTTATCTTTAACAAAAGGAATAGATGGCAAACCAACAACAAGATCTTTTCTAACCAACTTTGAAATAGAATCCATACTAGCATGTCCTAATCTTCTATGCCACAACCAAGAATTATCATTCATAACGGTTAAACATTTATTTTTGCTATCAAAGGAATCAACATCAATAACATAAACATTATCCTTCCTTTCTCCAACAAAAATAACTTCATTGGTTGAAGTATTTTCAATGGAGCATTTTGAGGATTCAAAAACAACACGAAAATCTTTATCACATAGTTGACTAATACTAAGTAAATTATGTTTAAGGTTATCAACAAGAAGCACATTTTTAATACATGGAGAGTATATGTTACCGATATCACCAATGCCCAAGATTTTTCCTTTTGAATTGTCTCCAAAAGTGACAAAGCCACTTTCCTTGCTCTTAAAACTCGAAAATCTTGATGGGTCACCGGTCATATGCTTGGAACAACCACTATCCAAGAACCACAAGCTTTTGCTCTTCCTTGTTGATTCCTACAAAAATAAAATCATTTGTTGGCCTTTGGTACCCAAACAACTTTGGGTCCTTTCTTGTTAGTTTTGGAACCCTTTGGTACCCATTTGGTCTTGCCTAGATATGCATATCTCTTTACATGACAATATGAAATAGTATGACCATCTTGGTTACAATATGTGCATGTAAAGTGTGGTAGGCTAGTTGGTTTTACAAAGAAGTTTCTCAAAAATTTTTGTTTCCTACTAGGATCATATCCAATACCACTTTTTCCAAAACCACAAGATTGACTCCCTAGCATAAGTTCATAGCCTTCTTTACCTTTTGTAAAAGTATATATGTCATTCTTAAGGCTTTTTATGTTATCATGCAATTTTCCAATTTCTTTCTTATAAGAGGAGCAAGTAGTACATTGAGATTTAGTTAAGAGTTCTTTTTCATTTAATTTCAAAATCTCAATTTCTTTTAATAGCATGTTGGTCTTTTCTCTAAGAGTTTGGTTTTTAACAAGCAATTTTCCAAAATCATTAAATAGATCCTTAAATGAACTAGACAACTCATCATATGGTATTTCTAAGTTATCATCATCATTTTCACTATCATAATCACTTTGGCTAGAAATGCTTACCCCATCATCAAGAGCCATCATGCACATGTTAGCTACTTCATTCTTCTCCTCATTGTCGGAGTCCTCCTCATCACTATTTAGCCAATCCGCCAACATTGCCCTTCCTTTGTATTTATTTTTCTTTCTCATTGGGCAATCCATCTTCATGTGACCGGGCTTCTTGCATTCGAAGCAAATTGGTGGATCATCTTTGCTCCTTCTTTCTTTTTCTTTTGAATCACTTCCTCTTTGTGGCTTCTTCCCAAAGTTCTTCTTGAATTTCATGAACTTTTTGTACTTCTTTGTGAAGAGTGCCAAGTCCTCCATGTCGCTACACATGCTATCCTCATCGTCCTCACTAATGGCACGGGAGGAGGAAGACTTGAATGCAATAGTCTTCTTTTTCTTCTCAACTTCCTCTTCATCTTGTGCACTCATGAAAATTTCATGGTTCATGAGTGAGCCAATTAGTTCTTCCAAAGGAAGTGTTGAGAGATCCTTGGCTTCTTGAATGGCAATCACTTTGCCTTGATAGGCTTTGGTGAGACTTCTCAAAATCTTGGTCACCATCTCCTTTTGTGAAAGTACCTTGCCAAGAGAATTCAAACCATTAGTGATAGTAGTGAAACGAGTATACATGTTAGCAATAGTTTCATCCGCTTTCATCTTAAAGTTCTCATATTGAGTAGAATAAATTTGAATTTTAGTTTCCTTCATAGCATTTGTTCCTTGATGAGTGACTTCAAGCATTTTCCACATATCATAAGCGGTAGAGGCTTGTTCAATATTTTTGAACACATCTCTATCCAATCCACATATGAGTGCATATTTAGCTTTAGCATTCTTAGAAAGCATTTTCTTATCTTCTTCGTCATATGCCTCATATGTCTTAATAACTTCTTTATCATTAATGACATGTTTAGGAATGTAAGGACCATTAGACACTATATGCCACAAATCATAATCGATAGATTGAAGATATGTTTCCATCCTAATTTTCCAATAGGGAAAGTCTACTCCATTAAAGAATGGTGCTCTAGTTGTGCTTAGACCTTCTAACATGTTATTTTGTGAATTACTTGGAAACGCCATGCTCTAGATTGTAAAATCTAATCAATTAAATGAGCCCTAGCTCTGATACCAATTGTTAACCCAAGATATGTTTCCAAGAGGGGGGGTGAATTGGAAATTTAAACTAATTTCGGAAATTTAAAACTTAATATGCCAAATTATGCAATAAATCAAATTTATCAAGTATAAGCAAATAATATGGCAATCAAATAGATATAGCAAATAGTTAAACTTGTAATGTAAAGAGTTGAAGGTTAAGAAATCGCAAACTCTCGAATTTTACAAGGTTCGGTAGAACTAAGCCACCTACGTCCTTGGTCTTCAAAGCTAAGGACCTAGCTTTGAGTTCAACTATCGAGCCAAGTTAGCGGGCTTGACTAACCCTTACAACCGGGAATTTTTCACCAAGGTATTTCCAAACCTCTTACAATAGTTTTCCACCACCAAGGACTATCAACCTCTTTTTCGGATTGTTGGAGTGCCAATCTCACTCTAACCGGGTTGTTTACAAAACCGGTTCCAACCTCACCTCAATTTCAATATGGGAATGTGTTTGATATTGCAAGCAAAAATCACTCTAGAAGTATGATAATACAATGAGAAACCTAGAGTGATTAGCAAGCACACTTAGAAGAAATAAATACAAATTTTGGCTCAAGTGTGTGAATATGTGTTTGGATGAGTTAAACTTTGAAAGCTCTTTGAAATCAATGGATTTGGTTTGGTATATGTAATAAATGCTCAGCCAACAACCAATTTGAAGTAAAAGACGAGTTTATATAGAGTTTGGGAAAAAACTAGCCGTTTATAGCCGTTAGGGATTAATTTGCGAAGCTGTCTGCCGCGAACCGGAAGTCCGGATGAGGGAACCGGAATTCCGGTTGGAAGCAACCGGAATTCCGGTTGCCCATCCGGAATTCCGGATGGCAAACAGAGAGCAAAATCAGTTTTAAGCCTATTTTCCCATTTTTCAATTCTTTATAACTTTTAGCTCGTTTATCCGATTTCAAAAATTCCAATTGCGTTACGACCGTATCGGGATGTATTTTCTTAAAAGTGAATTTAGGATAATTATTTCTCATTTTAAAAAATCACCATTTTTTAGTGCATGAGTGAGCCAAATTCTATACTTATGACTTAAAGTATACTTGCAATCACTTTACAAGACTAAGAAATGAAGTTAAACCTTTATCTTGAGTTTCTTGAGTCTTGAAGTCCAATTCGGGTCGTTTCCGGAAAACTTGGTAAAATGACCATTTTGCCCTTGGTCATAATTTTTACTTTGAAGTGCTAATTCACTTTAGTTTTTGCTACAAAATCAACAAATCATTAGTAACAAATAATAATCAAATATTTGTTAATCATCAAAACAAGGAGACTTAAGAGTTTGGGTCAACATTCCCGAGCCTCTGTTCGATCGTTCATGCAAAGTCGATGTGTTTTTAGTATTTTCCGTAGGCGATATATCGTCTCCTACATCTGCGATATATCGGCATACATTAATATATCAAACACGTATTTGCACTTATTCAGCATATTTTAAATTGATTAAACAACTTGAGTGAGTCTAAACGTGATTCTAGGAGGTGGTGGAAGGTTCTAGAGCTTCTAGATTCTTCGTTTACTAAATTATTTACTTAAAATGCTTAAATCCTCCAATAAACATGGTTGCGACAAGTGTCATGGTCTTAAATTCTATCTAAACCTTAGGTTATATTGAATAATATTTCTAAAACCAGCAAAATTAATCAAACCTTATGTTATAATTAATATTTCTAAACTATAGGTTAAACTTATAAAATCCATAAGTGTTGCTATGAGTTTCCTACTAAGTCTCGGCTTGAACCAAAATCCACGGAATCTAACATACTACAACTAATACTAACTACTACAACTACTACTACTATCTAGCTAGCTAAATAAATATTCTGGGACACTACAATTCTACCCTACTTAAAAGAATTTCGTCCTCGAAATTTACTTACCAAACAATTCCGGATACTGTGCTAACACGTCTTCCTCCAACTCCCACGTTTCCTCCCTTTCAGAACTATTACTCCATAGGACCTTGACTATCGGAATACTCTTAGACCGTAATTCCTTCATTCCTCTATCTAGGATGTGAACCGGTCGTTCATCGTAACTCAAGTCTTTCTGAAGTGCTATCGTATCTTACTTGAGGACGCGAGATGGGTCTGATACATATCTACGCAGCATCGAGATGTGGAACACACTGTGGCTATCTGCTAGAGCTGGCGGTAGGGCTAATCTATATTCAACTGTTCCCACCTTGTCAAATATCTCAAAAGGATCTATAAACCAGGGACTAAGCTTGCCCTTCTTACCAAACTGCGTCACACCTTTCATAGGAGATATCTTTAAGAAGACTTGATCTCCGACTTTGAATTCCACATCATGCTACTTGGCATCCGCATAACTTTTCTTAGGGCTCTGAGCAGCGAGCATACGCTTTCTAATCAGCACTACTGCATCGTGAGCCTCTCTAACAGCTTCAGGTCCAAGAAGTTGCCTTTCTCCTACCTCGTCCCAATGTAATGGTGATCGACACCTCCGTCCTAATGGTTTAGAGATATGATTTACCCTACCTTGATTAGTAGACAGAGGACCTAGATGGGTTATCATATACTACCATGTGATCTAACCTACCTCGATTAGTAGACAGAGGACCTAGATGGTTTATCACATGCCATGTTAATGAGTTAATGGCCATTAATATTGTAGTCCTATATGATATACATTTTTATAGTCATATGTTTTATAGTATATGTTTATGATTAAGTCTTATGTTTATGATTTATGTGTTAGTAGATTTTCCTTGCTGGGCATTAGGCTCATTCCTTTATTCTTAGCTTGATGCAAGAAAATGATTATGGAAGGCGGAAAGATTCATGGCAGCTTGGCTTGTGTGTTTAGGATGAATGAACTAAATGGACTGCGTGAACGATTGAGGAAGACGTTGTTTTTAAGTCTTTTGAATTAAATTTTGATGTATTTCCGCATTTAGTATTTAATTAATTTAAGTTTGTTTTTATGTATTAAACAATGGGTACTCATACCGTATTCTATATTACATAGTTTACTTTGTATTTTGCACAATATTTATTTTAGGGTTTTAAATAAAGTTATGTTATTTCTTATGTATGTTTCCAAAAATAGTAGCTATGTGTTATATTATTTTATAATATAATGTAATATTATATTATATTATATTATAATATAATATTTTAGATTAAATAAATGTGACAAAGAGTGTCACATATTGTGACATATGATAGAGAGTTACAATATTTCGATATATGAGACATATCCAAATATGTAACATATTTGGTGTTACAAATTTGTAACTTTCAAATATTACCCTTTATTTTGTAAATTTGGTGTTACACAATATTGAGATGAATTTCATAAAGCCATATGTGAAATGGCTGTAGAGATATGATTTTAACCCCAATAATGTGTTTGGGGGGTTACAAAATCATTTGGGAGGGTTTGGAACCGTTTGGAAAAATAGCACATTTTCAAGTGCTGAAATTGGTCAGTGGCCGCAGCCATAGAATGTTGGTGGCCGTGGCCACAAGTGTAAATCTGACCAATTTTTAAATTTTTTCAATCTTTGTTGAACGCCTCAAAAAACCCAAATAACTCCCAAATCTCATTTTTAATTCCATATTAATCCAATTAAACATTGGTAACAGTCATGGGGGTTGGTGGAATTTGAAATTCAAAGGGTGTCTCTAAACTGTATAAATAGGAGCCTATAGCTCACTTGAAAGATACAACATTTCTATCCATTAGAGCACTTGGCTAGAAACACCTTGAGGCTTGATAATTCCATAAAACATTTCCTTTAATCTGAGAGAGATCGCTTAGTGCTTGAGTTAGGGGGAAATAAGCTTTTGGACAAAGGTTTTAAACCTTGTTCAAGTTGGTGATCCCCAACACTCTTCACTTAGGTTGTGTAAGTGAGATTTTTCTTTGTTTTGTTCTTACAATTTCTTCTATTGCTTTTCTTCTCATTCCTCTTGTTTTATTTACTTGTAATTTTTTTTAGATTTGTAATCTTCTTTTCTTTCGCTCCAAACACTTTTACTTTACTTGTAATCTTTTGCTTAGAGTTGTATTTTTCACTATTCTATTCTTCTTCTCGTCTTCTTCTTCTTTTGTTTATTTGTACTTTCAGTTATAGAGTTATAACCTTATTTAATCAATCTATATTTATTTTTAATATATTTCCTAGAGTGGTAATATTCTTACCTATTTCCATTGAGGCAATACATATTTTCCTAATACTATGTCTAGTAGATTTAGTGGTCAAAGGTCTTAGAAATAGTTGGGTCATTACACTAGGTTTGATTTTTGAAACTTCGTTGAATCTGAGCTTAAAATAGCCCTCAAAAACTTGGACTTGCTCTTGTACATTTTTGACCGAGTTCCGGGCTTCTGTTGAACTGAAAATTCAAATTTATTCAATTCATATTCATTTATTTATTCTTTTTAAAAGGGGTTAGTTTCACTCCTTGAACTCTATAAATAGGACCTAGCACTCAGCCATTTCATTCATTATTCAAGTATTCTTCAGAGTCACCAAGCTATTAAGTTAATTTTAGAGAAAACACTAGGGTTTGGGATTTAAAATTTTTTCAATCTATGTTTTATAAACACTTGGGAAGTAAGATAGGGTGACATTTCTGTATCGAGGGTTAGATCGAAGTTCTAGTCTATCAAGGTATTCTTGTCCTCAGATTTAGTTCCTTACAGCTCTTTTATTTTCTTTCATATCCTAACTTGATTTTATGGCTTTTGGTTAGGTGTTTAAGTTTCTTGAAACTTAGGGCTTTTCGGTAAGTTTCTATCTTGATGGTTTAGATCTCTTTTTCATCTCTATTTCTTTAGAAACTCATTATTCTTACTGTTGGTTTTAGGAGTTTTCCAATTCTGTTCTTGTCTCCAATATCCTGGTTTTTGGTAAGGAAAATATGTTAGATTATATGTGTTATGATATGTTTATATGATATGATATGATATGTTATGTTATAGTGCTATGTTATATATGTATATGAATATGTTCTATGTTATAGTCACTTGGGTATTATAGTTGTTTAGATATCAAATCAAATCCCAAGATTTTTATCATTATCGTGGATTAGAGTTATGATTAAACCTACATCGATTAGTAGAATGAGGACCTAGATGGTTTATCATATACTATTTTGTGATCTAACCTACCTCGATTAGTAGACTGAGGACCTAGATGGTTTTATCACATACTAATGTAATGTGCTAATGACCATTAATATTGTAGTCTTATATTTATATGATATACGTTTTTACATTATATGTTTTATGATATAGTCTTATGATTTATGATATGTTGTAGTAGATTTTCCTTGCTGGGCATTAGGCTCATTCCTTTTATTTTAGATGGTGCAGGAAAATGAGCTTGGAAGGCGGGATGGACTCTTGGCAGCTTTGACATGTGTATTGGGAGAGGACTGATTGAATGGACTGCTCAAAGATCGAAGATGAAGTTATTTCAAGCCTTTTAATTTATGTATTTATTTCCGCAATTAGTTTTTGAACAATTAAATAAAGGTTTATGTTTTCTTTATGTTTTATGTATTAAACAATGGAATCTCGTATTTTGGATTTTTATAAATAAAGTTCTATTATTTTATGCTTGTATTCCAATAGTAGTTATGCTTAGAAGTTTTAATGGTCCGAGATCTTTTAGTTAGTCGGGTCACTACAAGGTGTACAGGAGCCGCAGGGAGCATGAGCTTGCCTAGTGCGTGCGGCTAGGGTTCAGGCCATGACTTGGTGGCTGGTGGCTTGGGTCCTTTCTCTTGTGTACAGAATTTTCAAATCTTAATTTCAAAAATAAAATTTACAAAAATCCTTTGCCCTTTATGACTTACACAAGATCTAGAAATTTAAATTTCTAACCCAATAACACCATATAATTAACAATCTATCATTCGACCATATATTCAAAAAATATATCCATACATTCAATATACATATCAACATATATATATAACAAATGCAAGAAACTCACACAACATTTAATATATATATATATATATGCATTCTTCTCTTGTACTGATTGTTAGTATTAAAAGTGTAAATCAGAGTTACGCAGCGGAATGAGTCTTTTAAAAAAAAATTATTACCTGCTAGGATCATGCATGTATAGATATATTAAATCACATACAACAAGATTAGAGATTACCTCTTGAATCATATCAAGAATCCACAAATCTTTTTGTATAAATAAACAATCTTTCAATTTAGATTATGAAAGCTCACACATTGATCTTCCAGACCAATTCTCAAACAGACAAGGACGTGTGTGGGAACTTAGGATTCAAAATGTTGATTTAGAATTCTCTAGATGTACTAAACACATGAGATCTAGAGAAGTTTGATTGAGAGGGAATGTATTGAATAGTTTTTCAGGTTTAGGAAAAACTATCGCTTTCTTTTCAGAGAGAGAGTTTCGCAGTCTAAACTATTTAATTGCTTAAAACAACTTATTCCTGAAAGTATCGCTCTTTCAATTTTATAAAGATAATTAACTTAATTAATTTTTATTTTATTCAAATAAAACATATTTGTTATAACCTATTTAATTATTTAATTTTAAATCATATTTAAAAAGTATAATTAAATAATTAATTAAACAAATAATTTTGAAATTCAAAATTCAAATCCTAGAAATACAAATATACCTGTGTGGTGCCACACACTCACTGCACAGTGAGTGTGTCACCCTACACAATTAGAGTTATCCCTAAAAAAAATTATTTGTTTGTTTAAGCAATATTTAAGACAATATCCTTATCCCGAAATAAATATCAGTTAATTCAAAAATTAACTTTATCTTAAAATATCACTTTAAATAAATAAATAAATATATTATTATAAATAAGATAATTATTAATCTCTCTTTTTATATTAATCCAAACATGACATATAGTTTTTTGAAATAAAAACTATATAGTTAAATAATTAATTCATTCATAATTAATCAATTGCCGATAATTATTTCCTTGCCCTGGAAAATTAATTCATTTGCAATTAAGTCTTTCTCTCTACAAATATTTCTTTTGACATCCTTACCCTTGACAATGTAGGACAAATGTGATTTGGGGACCATGGACCTATAATACAAAGCTCCAATAAACCAAATTATTAATTAAACTCTTTAATCTAATAATCTTATTTATTAATTCCATGATTACTCCACTATAAATATGGAATTACATTTTAAGTATTTATATAATTATATTTATACAGTTTTCTCTTGTAGTAAATTGATATAATCAATAAATGTAGTTTTGTCCTCCATTTATTTGTTCATCAATTAGAGCTGGTCAAGATTATCGTTTTACCCTTATAATTACCTCTTGATCCTTAAGTACCATTAATTCACTAGCAAATAATTAATCTAAAATCAAATTATAGATTTGAGCTCAATAATTATTCTGTTCCAGAATTAATCCTTAAGGGAACCAATATTCGATCCGTTAGGAAAGTATAGATCCATTATTGTAAATCATGTTTCCAGTCATTCATGATATTGAATCTCCAAAACAAAATTCATTAGCCTCATTATCCTAAGAAACCTTAATAAGTGAATCAAAATATCCAATAAACACTATCAGGAGTTCATGAATACTCAGGATTTAGATTGATCTAAAAATGATCATCTATTGTGATAATAATTAAATCTTTATGTTAAATGTCAAGTTTATCAAGATAATTAATTCTCATCGGTCCTGTCATATAGAATCTCTATTATATACAACAAATATTAGGTTAAAAAGGCATTAAATATGATGTAAATAAATGACCGATTAATGGTCATGAAATCCAAATGCGGAATGAGCATAGATTCAAGGTGATGGGAAAAGGCAATGTGGATCTCTTCTTTATATCCTAAAAGGAAGTTCTTCTTATAAATATACTGTATGTACTGGGTATGAGTAGAAATATTGTAAATGGAAACTTGTTAAGCAAACCAGGCATCAAAGCGATGTTTGAGTTTGATAAGCTCATTTTGCCCAAGGGAAAATACTTTGTGGGAAAATGGGTATGTTTGCGATTGTTTGATTAAGTTGTGTGGTCAAGACTCTAAAATTGACAATAATATTGTTACCCCTTCATGTTATATGCTTGGCTTAAATTCTATTTCTTTGTGGCATAATAGACTTGCTCATACAGGTTATAGCACAATTAAAAAAAGTTATTAAATGTTGTTTATATGTATGTCATAATGTTGAGCATGATAAATGTGCATTATGTGTAAAATCTAAAATGATTAAGAAACCTTATCCTAGTGTTGAAAGAGAAACTAAGTTGTTAGATTTGATACATAGTGACATATGTTAATTAAATGGAATGATAACTAGAGGTGGACATAGATACTTTATTACTTTTATTGGTCATTGTTCTTGGTTCACATATGTTTACTTGCTTAAGAATAAGGATGAAGCCTTTATCATGTTTAAAATCTATAAAGCTGATGTTGAAAATTAATCGGAAAAGAAAATCAAAGTAATAAGAAGTGATATGGGCAATGAATACTTTTCCAAGGAATTCAACTTGTTTTGTGAAATGCATGGTATAATACATGAATGTACAATCCCTTATACACCTCAAAAAAAATGAAATAGTAGAAAGAAAAATAGAACATTTGTAGAAATGATGAATGCTATGCTTTTATATGCAAATTTGAATTTTGAATTATGGCGAGAAGCCTTGCTATCGGCTTGTCATATTCTAAACTGAATTCATCAAAGGAAGAATCAAATTTCACCATATGAGATATGGAAAGAAAAGAGGCCCAACCTAGGGTATCTCAAAGTGTGGGGGTTCCTTCCTTATTGCAAGAGTGCGAAACCTAAAAGGACAAAGTTAGGTCCTAGGTCGATAAGGTGTGTATTTGTAGGCTATGCCTCAAATAGTAAAGTCTACAGACTTTAAGACTTGGAGTCTAATGTCATAATTGAATCAATAGAAGTTGAGTTCTTTTAGAACTTATTGTATAGTGACAACAAGCCTCAAGAACCTATCTCATTGGAAGGAATTCAAGTGGAGATACCTTCAAGGGTTGTAGATCAATCATTATTGCCTAGAAGAAGACAAATGCTTAAATAGGTAGGATCACAAGACAAGTGCTCACAAGTGGAAACACTTTACTTAGTAGAGGATAATAAAAAATGAGACACATGTAAGTATTCAATGGTACTTCAAATAGAGGATGATCCTAAAACCTTCCGAGAAGTTATGTCTTCAAGAGACTATTTTTTGGAAGAAGACAATAAATGATGAGATGGATTCAATTATATCCAACCACACTTGGGTAATTGTTGATCTACCATAAGGATAAAAACCAATAGTCTAACACCCTACTAATCCAGTACATTTACACCGTGTGTTAAAAATAGTGCTTAACATGTTACGCAAGTCATTTGGACTCAAAAAGTGTAATTCAAGTTAAACATTGGCTTTGGTATTAAAAATTTTGGTCAATGAAGTCAAAATTTTCATTAAAAAGGATTGAATATTTACAAAGGATAATCAAGGGTTTAAATCAAAATACAGGTATAACGAAATTACAAAACTAGCCTACCTAAGCGGCAAAATTAAGTTAATATCCCATGTTCCTCAAAAGTATCTCGACTATGGAGGCCGAGCAGGCTGAGTATGTACGCGCCTCCCCTATAGCTCTCCAACTCATGGCTGGTCCAGTTTTCCTTTGCCCTTACTTGCACCACAAAGCACCCCTGAGCCAAGGCCCAGTAAGAAAACTCTATCAAGTAAGACAGATATTAAGATAGGAATTTATATCAAATGCATTATTTATAAATCATAACCAGATTCACGTTGATTTCCCAACAAATATAACGACTCATGCCGAGTAGACGCATATCGCATCCCTATAATGGCCCCGCCACTACGGCCTACAATACGCATGTAGTGCCGATAATGGCCTCTTAGTTGATCAATCACAAACAACAGCCAATCATTACAAACAGTTATAACAACATATGCTTATATAGAGCAAACATATAGCTTTAAACATATTCATGGCACAGTCATACCCATGTTCGATAATCAGGGCCCAAGCCTTACACTCGGTGCATGTGCCAATTTTCTTACCTTGAGTCCTGTGTAAACAGTGATATGACCCCGAGTGTGATCCATGTCCCGAGCCTTGCAGAAATCTTAGTCACAACGTAAATGAACTCAATAGGGATAAAGCTCATATCCTGAGTTCCAATATATACACTGGCCCTTTGAACCACTAACTCCAGTCAACGGGGTGATATGAACGTCCCTCAAGCCCCCAAGCAGGTCCCCAAAACTGTTCCTAGAAACCCCAAGCCTTATACCCTAAATTAAAAAAAAACCACAAATTCGGGGCACCTGGCACGGTCGCCCCTAAAGAAATTTTATGGTTTCCAGGGCACTGGCGCGATCGCGCCAAGGACTCCAAAACTGTAACACCCTACTAATCCAGAACCGTTACACTGTTTGTTTAAAATAGTGCTCAACTCGCTAAATGAGTCATTTGGACTTAAACGTGTAATTAAACTAAATAAAGGTTACGTATTAAAAAATTTAGCCAAAAGAGTAATACCTTTCATTAAAAGAGTTTAATATATAAATGGGGTCCCATAAAAGAGTTTAAAAACTAATACAAAACAAACAATATACGAAATAGTTGTCCTAAGCGGGAAAATGATCAATAGTTCTAGATCCACAAAAGAAATCCTGATCAGGGTGATTGAGCAGGACGCATATGTACACACTACCCATGAAGCTCTTCAACTCATGGCTGATCCAGCTTACCCTTGCCATTATTTGCACCATAGAGCATTTGTGAGCCAAGGCCAAGCTAGAAAACCCCACAAAGTATAACAATGATTCATACATTCAAAATCAATAAACACATGCTTCGCAAACATCCAAATATATTTATCTCAATCATATAACTTGTAAACACATTCCACAATTTACAAAGAGGTCCATTTCATTCACATGAATCAATTACACAGCCAAGGAAAACAGCCCTGCCGAACAACCCACCCAAGCAAGATGCGTATTCAGGCACTCAGCTCACGGTTTGTGCCTGGCGAGTGGGGACTACACCCTTAACTGAACTCGCCTCTACAACCTACTTTCCATACGCTTGCCAACGAGCCCCACGCTCAATGCGATGGGCGAGCGACCCCTTGTTCAACACGATGGCCGACTGACCCCACGTTTAACACGATGGCTGACCCACCCCACGTTCAACACGATGACTAATTATCAATTATACCATATATTCACAGATAATTCAATGCTAATGAGCATATCAACCAATTATATCTACGTGCATATACCAATTTGCTTACCTCAAGTCCTAAGCTAAGAAGTGAGGCGACCCCAAGCACGATCCTTTTCTCCTGAGCCTAGCGATACTTCCTAATCAAAACATATTAAGAACTATCAATCAAGAATTGAACCAATAAAGGGGTTTCAAGGCCAAGCCATAGCTCTCGAGACTTCAAATTCCACTAAACTGGGTAGTAGAATCATCCCCGATCCCTTAGATTCGGGTTCCCAAAACCCTAACCCCCATTTTCAGACGTTTCCCCAATGAGGGTCGTGGTGGCCACCACTAAGGGTTGTTGCGCTTGGCTAGGCAGAGAGCCAACCAAAAATCCCCTCACAATTTGCTTCGCGGCGCTACCCATTAAGGGTTGCGGTGCCAAGGCGGTCTTAGGCACTGCCTAACCTCAAGAACACTCAAGTGGGCCGTGACGCTCTTCCCAAGCGCTGCGGCACCACCCTGAAACCCAAAAAATCTCAGCAATTTTAAAATATTGCAAGTCTCCCAACTCAATTTTTACCCAATTCCAACCACCAGAATCCCACCAGCAATACAGAAACACAATATACAATCATCAAAACCCTCTAAAACACAACCAAACTCAGAATTCAATGATTTGCCCAAGAACACAAAAAGCTAAACTCAAAAGGCTTTAAAACTTAAATTACCTCTGAGAATTAAGCTCACCCAGTTGGATTCCTAGCTTGACAACCTCTAATTTCCCAAGAAGAAGCCTTAAACTCCTTCAAAGGATTGCCTTTAAGCTTAGAGTTCCACAAACTTCTCTTCCAAAAGCAAAAGGGAACTTTCATTAGAGAGAGAGAGAGGTAGATGTTATCTGAGTTATCAACTTATTACCTAGACCATTCCAACTTAATGGTCCCAAAAGACTAATATGCCCCTTGCCCCCACAAGTCTCTCCCAAAGCCCTATAAGGGCAAAAAGGTCATTTACCATAAAATCCCCCACTAAACCTCAAATTTCGTTATAGTTCCCAATATACTCCACTAATCTTCCAAATATAACTCATACTCCAATTATTCCCGGTAATTTACCAACTCATCAAAATACCCCTAGGCTCACCCCTAGTCGGGTATTTTATCCCCATTGTGACTTTATCGCTACATTGCTTAAAAAGATCGACCCCGTTGAATACCTCAAATATATCCACATAACAATGTGGGCTCAAACATAGCACATATAATTACGGATATACCCACAGCAGGTTAAAATTATGAAAATGCCATTTTAATAGAAACAGACCTATAAGCTCATTTAATACACTTAAACATGCATAGTTAGTCATATTATAATATAACTCATGTAAATCACATAATCACATAAATATTCAATAAACCACGCATAATTCCAATTATGCCCTCCTGGCACCCTAATCAAGGCACCAAGCCTTATTAGGAATTTTGGGACGTTACTGTAACGTCCTCCTAATCCAGGACCATTACACTGTGTACTTTAAATAGTGCCAGACTTGTTAATCAAGTCCCGGGGTTATAAATGTGTAAATAAGGTTAATGACAAGGGTTAGGGTTAAAATTTTGGTCAAAAGGAAACATTGACTTTTTATTTAAAAGTTTAGTATATACATGGGATCCCAAAATAACATAGACAGATGTTTAAAAGGTTATATATAAGTCAAAATGCAAGCCAAGTCGACATAGGCGGCAAAATAAGGGATAACCCTAATTCCTCCTAGTAACCCCGGCTGTGGTGGTCGAACAATCACATATGTACACGCTGCCACCGAAGCTCTCCAACTCATGGCTGGTCCAACTTCCCTTTCCCTTTCCCTTTACCTGCACCACATAGCACCCGTGAGTCGAGGCTCAGCAAGAAAACTTAAAAAATGAGCATGAAAAGTAAATACAGATTCTAGATGCATATCTAGCATGCCCAGTAGTAATAACCTACTCATGCATGCATACAATTACCAATAAATGATTATAGGATCATTCTGGGGTCTGCTACCCTAAATAGGTGACCATAGATTCAACTTGGGGCCCTATGCCTTAGTTAAGTGACCATAGAGTTACCCAGGGCCCTTTGCCCTAGCTCCAAGTAACTAGCCATAGATCTAGCCAAGCACTTTGTTTTTCTTTCCAAACGACCATAGGGTCAACCAACGTAATAGTACGTTCCTGATTAGGCCTAAGCCTCTCGACCAGTGCACAATGCACTATTGCCGCCCTTGACTAATAAGTCAATGCCTTAACCTCATATTTAAACAACCAAACAAACATATACAGATACAGATAAGCATACCTCAAACAATACAAGTATGCATACATATTAATCATATATCTCAGCCAATTAAATACAAACACAGTAATAACCATGTTCCTTAACGGGGCCGAGCCCTAATCACGCAAATAATTCAACAAGCGTATATCATTTAACAATTATCCGGATACAAAGCATTCTAACATGCTTAATAAACGATCACAAGCATAATCTTAATCATGTTCATTCTCAGGGGCTCGAGCCCTATTCATAATTATATTTAACTACTAGGCCAAGCCCTAATCACATTATCACATATGGGGTACAGATTTCTTACCTCAGGTACAAGTGCAACGTATAATAAGAACAACCCTCGAGCATGATCCTGGTTCCGATTCCCTAGAGGTAACCTAGTCACAACCATAATATAGAATCTCGTCAATAACAAGTGAATAAAGGCTTCCAAACCGAGTCCTAGCCTCCAAGACATTGAATTCTACTTAACCGAGTAGTAGAATTGATCTCGAGCCCCTAAGTCTGAGTTCCCGCACTCAAAACCTTCCTGGGTCTCAAAAGCCCTTCAAGCAACTTGGCCCAAGGCAAAAAAGTCGCGACTCGCCCCTAGTCAGAGATCCCAAGGGCTCTCCTTTGGAACACACACGCTGCGACACTCCCTGTAGGCGACGCGGCTCAAATGGAGCTTCATCACTATCTACTCCCTTCGTTCTTGAGAGCCGCAACACCCCAAGAAGAAGGTCACAACTCGACATGAAAAACCAGTTTTTTCCCTGTTTTCTTCAATCCAAAACTCACCAAAAAACCCAATCAAACATAGCCAAATCCCAAAAATAAAACTCCCAATCAACTCAGCACTTCTAAAGCCTCAAAACCATCCTCAAAACGAGATTAAAACTCCTCACAAAATCAAATTCAGATTGAGTTTTAAAAACTCTAAAACCCAATTAAAACCAAAGAAACATATAGAATTAAGGCTAGAAATCGATACCTCTGCTGCCCAAAGCAACGCTAAGCCTTTCCCCAAAGATTCCTGAGCCTAAGCTCAATTCGATTCTGAAGTTTTCAGCCTTTTCCTCCTAAAAATTCAAGAAAACTCCTCAAGGGACATGAGAGAGAAAGAGTAACAAGAGGGAGAGAAAGTTTATGAGAGTTTCTATGTTTTCTATTTGCGTATAGGTTACTTAGAGTTTAGAACTCTAAGAAAAACCCAAAGCTCGAGGTACCAAAAATGTCCTTGAGGGTAAAATGTTAAAAATTCATGAAAATCCCTCCTAATCTCACTAACTCTTAATATATCCTCAATTATTTATTCGCATTAACCAATATCCTGGTAATGTACTAAATACCCAAAATATCCCTTGACTCACCCCGAGTCAGGAATTTGGTCCTATTGTGACTCTCCCACTAACTTTCTCCCTAGGATCGCCTCGTGTCGAGTAACCCAAATATATCCACATAATAATGTGGTCTCACATAAATATCACATATATGCACATATATTCCAAATATACCCGTAACAGGCAAAATTACGAAAAATTGCCCTTCTAATAAGAAACAGGCCCACATGAATATTTATCACACCTAAACATGCATATCTAGTCATATTACAATATAAATCATGTAATCATATAATGATACACATATATCACATAAACGCATATTTCATAATTAAATCACATATATTCAAATAATTCTCCATAATTTACCATCCCGACCCCCTAATCAAGGTCCTGAACCTTATTAGGTAATTTGGGACGTTATAGTTACTGAAGCCCTAAATTGCATTCCAATTTCCCCTTATCTAGGACACTAGAGTGGTCGCGCTAGGTTACCAGGATCACCAAATATAAACCCAAAATTGGTGTTCTTCCCCAAGTTGAAAGTTACGACTTTCAGACCTATAATTTTGACTCCAAAGTGTTTCCCAGCAGTTCAAACCTAGATTTTTTACTAGTATGAACCTCAAACAACTCAGGTAAGCCTTAAACAATAACAAGACACCCAAAAATCACATCAAAACACATCCAATTAACAAATTGTGGTTTAGAGTTCTAAACTCTAACTTTGAATCTGAAATCTGAGAACCATACCCCCAAACACGAATTCTAGCCACAATCAAACAACAACAAAAATCGTAAACTAGATTTAATATCAATTTATCCCACCTAAGCCACCCAAAACAAGCAAGAATTCGAAATTTCCTTTAAACCTTCAAACTCTCTATCAAGAACACCAAAAAGGAGGAACAAGGATCTTACCTCTAAATTTTGAAATTCTAAGTGCTAACAGATATCCTTGGTCATTCAATCTTCTTCCCAGCAGCTTGAATCTCCTTCAAAGTCCCTAAATCCACCAAAATTTCTCAATCATACTTAGTTTGTGCTTTAACCACCATAAGGTGTGCAAGAGGAAAACCAAAGATAAAGGTAGAGTGTAGAATATGGAGAGGTGGGCTGCAGCTTCCTTGGCCTAATCCAATGCTCAAATGAACATTCTACCCTCTTTTCCTAGCTTCCCAACAAGACACCCCAAGGGCAAAATAGTCATTTTGCCTCAATTTCCACTAAACCTCAATTTACATCCTAAATTTCCAATTTATTCCTCTAATCTACCGAACCCCAATATCTTCCCAAAATATTTCACATTCTAAACATTTCCCAAGATATGAAAAATTACCAAAATACCCCTTGGCTCACCCCGAGCCGGGTATAAAACGTTGTTGTGATTGTTTCGCTAAATTGCTCAAAAGGATCGCCTCATGCCAAATATCACGAATATATCCACATAATAATGCGGGCTCAAGCAAATAGCATATTAAATTATAATTATAGCCTCAATGGGTCAAAATTACAGAAATGCCTCTTCCTAACAAAAATGGGTCTTTAAGCACATTAAATACACAAACATGCACAACCAGTCATATCCTCATATAACTAACATAATTCACATAATCACATATATATAATTATAATCAAATAAATTCCAATTATGCCCTACAAGCATGCTAATCAACAAACTAATCCTTATTAGGTATTTTGGGATGCTACAAATAGGTTGTAAGTGGACATTTCGAAGAAAATATCACACCAATCGAACCATATAAACCTTTAAAGCAAGATTGGTGGCTAAAGTGTTTAAAAAAAAATGAAGGCATGACTATTTTTATACCTATGCACCGGTTCCAAGGACAACTTCAATAAGAATGTTGTTTGTTTTATTATCAATATACAACCTATATGTTCATCAAATCGATGTCAAAAGGGCATTTCTAAATGGTAACCTTGACATGGAGGTTTACATGGAACAACTAGAAGGGTTTGTCCTAAGAGGAAATGAACATAAGGTGTGTAGACTTGTTAAATCATTATATGGTTTAAAACAAGCACCTAAGCAATGGCATGAGAAGTTTGATGAAGTCACTGTCTCAGATAGGTTTAGACACAAAATTGTGGACAAGTGCTTATATTCGAAGACTTGTAATGACTATGTCATTCTAGTGTGTCTATATGTTGATGATGTGTTGATATTAAGTAATGCCTTGTAATGACTATGTCATTCTAGTGTGTCTATATGCTGAAGACTTCAATGGAATATTAAAAACAACGAGGTTTTTTCTATCTTTTACTTTTAAAATGAAAGATCTTGGAGAGGTTGATAACATACTAGGTATCAAAGTAAGAAGAAATGTGTATGGATATGCCTTAGGTCAAGCTCACTATATTGAGAAGATGCTCGACATATTCAGTCATCTTAATATCAAAGAGGCAAACACGACCTTTTATTCAAACCAAAATCTTGAAAAGAATGAAAGGAGAAGATGGCTCAATTAGAATACGCAAGTGCAATAAGGAGTTTAATGTATGTTGCACATTGTACAAGAATGGATATTGTATTTGCGGTTGGTAAACTAAGTATGAATACTAGCAATCAAATTATCAAACATTAGAAGACTATTGAAAGAGTTTTTGGATACATCAAAAGGACCAAAGAACTATACCTCCAATATTCAAAGTTTCCAAAGATACTTGAAGGATATTTCAACCCTAGCTACATATTTGGTGGAAGAGATAATCTCTCTACAACTGGTTGGGTGTTCAGCCTTGGTGGGGGTGTGATTTCTTGGGAATCTAAGAAACAAACATGTATATATCACTCAAACATGGAGTCTGAGTTTGTAGCTCTAGTGTCAACCGGGAATGAGTCCAAGTGGCTTTGAGATCTCATGATGAAGATACATTTAATTGTGGTTGATGTATTGACAATCTCGATACATTGTGTTAATCAAGCCACATTGATTAGAGCTTACAATAAGATATATAATGGGAATTCTAGACATATAAGTCTAAGACATGACTACGTGAGACAATCGATAGATGAGGGAGTCATATCCTCGTATGTCAAATCGTGTGAGAACTTAGCGTATCCATTTACCAAAATTCTATGAAGATATTTGATTAGTTCTATAAATGTAGGGATGAGACTAAAACTCCTTCACAAATAGTTTCCCCAATGATGGCAACGCAACTTAAAGCTTGTATACATCGAGTGTAGAGTTCAAAGGGTAAGGACAAGTTATTGATAAGGAAATAGTTAACAACATTGACAAATTAGAGCCTCATCTTGAATAGTTCATGTTGGTTGCTAGCGGACATGAGGGTTAATCCATAGGCTTTGAATGAAATTCAATTGAGTGCAACAATCATCTCCAAAGTTTGCAAAGATGTTGTAAGAATTTCACCTATGTGAACCTAAAGGTGGTGTCACCTCTCAAGAGAGTAAGAGTTTTCTCCCTGTTTGGTTCATAAATTGATGAGCACAAGGCAATAAAAGTGCTAAGTGTGCAAAGTGGGAACACATGAGTAATCAGATAGAGGTGTGTGAGATACTATGAGTTTTATCACCAAGAATGTTTGGATCGATATTTAAGAGTACTAAGCATTTTGGTATATCTTTGTAGTATTTTCTCTAAGATAAAGTTCAAACCGAAAGGAAGTTTATTTTATGCACTAATATCTTTTGGGCTAGACAAGGAGGATGTATTTAACCAAGTGGGGGAATTTTATGATTTGTTAAATACATAGTGAATTGGTCATGCACAAAGAGGTGAAAAACCATTACGATTTCACTAAATTCAACGTGAGCATGTTGACTTTTGTTGTAAGCATTTAAAAATTATCTTTTTAGGTATAAATTGTTTCTTTAGAGTATATAAGTATACCCAAAAAGTTTGGAGGCATTTGGAAATGTTTTGGATCAATGTACGAGGTGAAAAGTCAGAGGCAGTGGCGTTGCATCACCTGCATGAGGTCAATGTATCATGTGGGTTGTCTATACGGAGTCGTACAATTACGTGTTTTTGCTCCCAAACTCATTTTAAAATGCTCTAATATCATTGGTTAACCCTAATGAAAGTTCATGCACTATTTAAGGGGTTCATATGAGATTTGGTGAATTGATCATTCTCCACTCTCTCTCTAACTCATCAAGATTAATAGTTTTCTCCAAGATCTTCATGAAGAAACTTGACTTGTCTGAAGACCAAAGCTTGTTAATCCCAATCTCATTCCACTATTATAGTAGCTTCAAGCAATCTGTTATGGGAGGCTAAGAAATATGATGCAAACCCTAGTGTTGGAACACAATTCTTCAACTTTGATGATTCTTCAAAACCCTTTGTTGAATCCACCACCTTGGACTTCTTCTTCTTCAATGGAAAACACAACCAAAGGCTTATACACGATTTTTATTGTTGTCCTCATTCTCTATTTCCTAGCCCACGATAGATGCTTGAGGTTTTTTCGAAGAGGAAATGGGAATTGGGATTGAACAAGCCTTAAACTCAAAAAGTCAATCACTTTCTTTATAAGCTTCTTGGAGAAAACTAGAGATTTATAAAAGCTAGAGAGAGATATTTGAGAGTGATCAAGTTTTCCAAAACTCTATGAGGACCCTTTTATAGTGTAGGCACTATCACTAGGTCTAACCATTAGGATTAGAGCTAAAAAAAATCTTCATTTGGAGCTTAAAACATGTATCTGTACGGACACGTCCGGAGATGCATCGCCTGCTAAGGCTTTTGATCCCTTTTGCATCCAGGCGATGCAACGCCTCTTAAGAGACGACACATCGCCTCCCCCTCTGACTTTTGACCCCTCCAACAAACCTAAAATTTATCCAAATGCTACCAAACTTTTTGGGGATCCTTAGATACCTCCATGTATCACTTTGGACCCAAAAACACATTTTTTAAGTGCCTACAATTGAAACTCAAATTTCACATCTTCACTATGTGAAATTCACTAAGTGTTTTATACCTGGCTTGTATAATAACACTTATCATTTTCATTTAACCAATCATAACATTCCCTCACTTGGTTAAATACAAACCCCAACCTCTAGCTCAAACAGTTTTGGTGTATAAAGTAAAGTGTCTTTCAACTTGAACTTTACCTTAGTGAAAATACCACAAAGTCTTATCGAGATCATTGGTAACTCAAAAGCTTGAACAAAGTATTCCTTATGATAAAACCGCTCATACCTCACACACCTCCACTAGATCTTCTATTTTCCCACTTTCTCGCTTATCACTCATATAGCCATGTGCTCATCCCTTCATGAACTTTCTGGGGAGAAACACCATTTCCCATGAGAGGCGGCACCACCTCTAAGTTCACATAGGTGAAGTTCTTACAACATCTTTGCTACCTTTATAGATGCTCGTTGCACTCAATTGAACCTCATTAAAATCCCTAGGCTTAACCCTTACTCAGTAGCAACCAACACTAACAATCTTGGATGAAACTCACAATAAGTTTTAGTGCTGAAACTATTCACTTATCAATGACATGTTCTTACCCATTGACTCTTTCCCTTGATGTTAATAAGTTTGGAGTTGGATTTCCATCATTGGTGAACCTTTTATTCTAGGAGTTTAAGTCCCATCCCTTTTGAAGTGGAACTTACTAACCTCTTCACAAGAGGTTTTATAAATGGATTCGCTAAGTCCTCCCTTGTCTTAACATATGAGATCGGTATGATTCCATCTGGAATCAATTTTCTGACATATTCATGTCTTATAATAATGTGTCTAGACTTTCCATTACACAATTATATGTTAGGGGTTAGGCTTAATCAACCTTGGTTTTGTATTACAACTCAAAGCATAAAAAACATGCAATCTAACTTTAATGGAATATAATCACAAATTATAGAAACACAAGAGACAGAGTGTAGAGTGGACCTTTCTTGAAGAACAACCTTCAAACACAAAATCACAAGTCTACACAAATGTAGATTTGTTGTCCAAAAATCTCTATTCCTAGCCTTCTCCTTGGAATTGCTTGAACCTGCTACAATGAATGAGATTGGAATTCACAAGCCTTGATCTATCATACAAGTCACGCTTTCTTGATGAAGATCTTGGAGAAAACTAGTAATCTTGAAAGCTAGAGAGAGAGAGAGAGATAGCGGTGAGTGATCAAGTCGCCAATTAACTTAAATGAACCCCTTAAGTAGTATAGGAACCTTATTAGACTCAATCAATGAGATTAGAGCATTTAAATTTGAATTTTGGAGCCAAAACACGTCACTGTACGAACCCACACGGACGGCCCACGCGACGCATCGCCGATGCCTTTGTTTTGACACTCCAAAATTTGTCTCAAAATATCCCCAAATGCTCCCAACCATTTTGGGTACTCTCATATACTTCAAAGAAATACTTTGGACCCAAAAAGATGATCTATAAATGCCTATACTAAAAGTCAACTCTCACATGTTGAATTTTGTGAAATCGTTATGGTTTTTGCACCTGTTCGTGCCTAACTAATTTCACCATGTATTTAACCAATCATAACATTCCCCGACTTGGTTAAATACAATCTCAATTCTCTAGCCAAATGATATCAGTGCATAAAGTAAAGTATCTTTTGGGTTTGAACTTTACCTTAGTGAAAACACTACAAGGCTTTCATCGAAATGTTAAGGTATTCTTAAAAGATTGAACCCAACATTCCTAGTGATGAAAATGATAATGTCTCACACACCTCTATCTGATTACTCATGTATTTCTCAATGTTCGTGCTTAGCACTTTTTGATAACTTTGTGCTTGATCCATTCATGAACAATCCGGAGAGAAAAATCCTACTCTCTTGAGACGCAACACCACCTCTAGGTCACATAGGTGAAATTCTTACAACATCTTTGCTACCTTTAGAGATGCAGGTTGCTCTTCATCTGAATTTCATTAAAAGCCTATGGCTTAACCCTCATGATTGATAGCAACCAACATTAACTCACCCTTGATGAGACCTTTAAGTTGTTAATGTTGAAACTACTCCCTTATCAATGACTTGTTTTTACCCATTGAACTTTACACTTGATGTACACACGTTTTGAGTTGGGTTTCCATCATTGGGGAATTAATTTATCTATGAGTTTTAGACTTATCCCTATATTTGTGGAACTAACCAAATCTCTCCCAAGTTGCTTGGTAAATGGATCCGCTAAGCTCTTACAAGATTTCACATATGAAATTGATATGATCCTCTTATCAATCAATCCCATCAAGTAATCATGTCTTAGACTTATTGTCAATTATTCCCATTGTATATTTGCAATGTCCTCCTAATCAAGGATTGTTACACTGTGTATTTTAAATAGTGCTAGACTCGCTAAACGAGTCAGTTGGCCATAACTGTGTAACTAAATGTGATTAATGGTTTAGGGTTAAAATTTTTGGTCAAAAGGTATTACCGTTTCACTAAAACGTTTACTTCCATACATGGGATCCCAAACTAATATTTAAAAAGTTAATTACAATTGAAAAGTTACAACCAGCCGACCTAAGTGGAAAAATAGGGTTTGACCCTAGTTCCTCTGAGAAACCTCGGTCATGTTGGTCAAGCCACCACATATGTACACGTCATTGCCAAAGCTATCCAACTCATGGATGGTCCAGCTTCCTTTTCCCTTTACCTACACTACATAGCACCCGTGAGCCAAGACTCAGCAAGAAAACTTAATCATGCTCCTAAGTAGTTAATAACATGTTACCAAATCACATTAAGTATGCCTAGCAGTAATAACCCTACTCCTGCATTCATACCATTAAAATAAATGACTACAGCGACATATGGGGCCAGCTGCCCTAATTAAATGATTAATGAATCGTACTTGGCCTTAGTGCCCTAGGATATGGGACTAATAAGTCACCTCGGGACCCTTTTTCCCTATCCTCTGTATAACCAGCCTTGGAGCTGGCTTAGCATAACTGCCGCTGAGTTTTCCATGAACACTAGGTTGGACAAGCGTATGATGCGCGCTATTGGCTCCCTTGACTTATAAGAATGATTCATATCTCTGTTTAACAATCTGGGCCAAGCCATAATCACATGTATCACATACTAGGTATAGTTTTCTTACCTTTGGTCCCTGCACGGGTAAAGATAAATGAACCTCGAGCACGATCCCGGTTTCGAGCCCTTAGCGATAACATAGTCATAACAAAGTATAGAATCTCATCAATAACGAGTAAATAAAGGCTTCTAAACCAAGTCCTAGCCTCCGGGACATCGAATTCTACTAAACCATGTAGTAGTATCGATTCCGCGCCCTTAGGTTTGAGTTCCCGCACTCAAAAGCCTTCTTGGCAAAAAATCCTATATTTGAGTCGCGACGCCCCCACAATTAGGGTTGAGACTCTCATAAACAGAGAGTCCATCCCATAAATCCTCTGGACACGGGCCGCAGCGCAGCTCCACAACCGTCGTGGCGCGATAACGGTTCAGAGAACTACCCAGGCTCCTGGTTCATGAGGGTCGTGGCACGACCCCGTGAACCTAGCTTTCTCTTATCCAAATCCTCCCAAAACTCACCCCAACATCGCACCAAACCCATAATTCAATCTCGAAACATCCCTAGAACGTCTCAGGCAACAAAACCCACTTTTCAAATGGATCAAAAACTCACCAAATCATAAAATCCAAATCAAAACTTAAGAAACTTAAGGAAATAGAAACTCGGAGACTTAAAGCTTAAATTACCTCTGATTAGGTTGTTTTCAAGCTAAATCCTCTTACTATCAAGCTTCAAATCTTCCCTAGAATCGTTATGACTCTAACCTTGCTTGAATCCAAGCCCTAAAACTCGAGATTCCTTCGAAAATGCTAGCGAGTGTCAAGTGATAGAACGGGAGAGAGAACAAGAGTGTTTGAACATATTTCTATTAATGACAGGTTACTTAGGGCTCAAGTAACCTTAAGTAAATCCCAAGGCTCGGAGTACCAAAAACTTCCCCTGGGTAAAATGGTCAAAATCCCCAGAATTCCCTCCTGATCTCACTAATACCAAATATATCCTTGAATATTCATTCCAATTACCTAATATCTCGTTAATGTACTAAATACCCAAGATACCCCTTGACTCACCTCGAGTCGAGTATTGGTCCCATTTTGACTTTCCTGCTAGCTTGCTCCCTAGGATCGCCTCGTGCCGAGTAACCCAAATATATCCACATAATGATTTGTTCTTACACATATATCACATATATACACATATACTCCAAATATACCCATAACGGGCCAAATTACGAAAATTGCCATTTTAATAAAAAACGGGCCCACATGCATTTAATACACCTAAACATGCATATCTAGTCATATTATAATATAACTCATGTAATCATACAATGATACATATACATCACATAAACACATAATTTTCCATAATATGCCATTCTATCCCCCTAATAAAGATCTACCTTATTGGGTAATTTAGGATGTTACAAGCTTTAATCAAAGTGGCTTGATTATCAAAGTGTATCAAAATCGTCAATACACCAACTGCGGTTTTCGGTATCTCCAACATGAGATCTATTAGCCGCTTGACCTCTTTTCCAGTTTTCGATAGAGATATAAACTCAGACTCCACGGTTGAGTGACATATACATGTTTGTTTCTTAGATCCCCAAGAAATTACACCCCCACCAAGGGTGAACACCCAACCGGTTGTGAAGAGATTATCTCCTACACCGGATATCAAACTTTCGTCGGAATATCCCTCAAGTATCTTAGGAAATGTAAAATATTAGAGGCATAACTATTTGGTCCTTTTAATGTAATGCCTAGTTACCCCAGAACAGTTACGGTGAATGATGAACCAGAAATTTGACTCGCTACCCGAGTCCTTTGGTTAAAAACGTGCTCTAAGTGTTATTGATAGGCTAAGGTGAAAAACCAATCAAAAGGAAAGGATATATTTTATTAAATACATAAAACTGTTCATGGGCCCATAAAAAACATTTACAAGTTATTTACAACTCAAAATGGTCATTACTGTTTCAAATTTACAAACCCGCCGACCTAAGCGGCAAAAATAGGGTAAACCCCCTAGTTCCTCTGAGAACTCCTTGGCCGTGGTGGTCAAGCGGCCGCATATGTACACATCACCACCTAAGCTCTCCACTCAAGGCTGGGTGAACTTTTTTTTCCCTTTACCTGCACCACATAGCACCCATGAGCCAAGGCCCAGCAAGAAAACACAATATAGCATGATATAATATCAACAATGATCATAATAATCATTCAGGACTTTCAGTCCAAAATAGAGAAGTGAAAATTGGAAAAGTCACTAAGGTGGGTTCAGTTCCCAATAGCCATGTGACGATAGGGTCACCGGGGCTTTAAAGATAAGTGATCCTTTCACTAGCTTAAATAGGTTAGGTGCATGATGACTAGTCATCAACATAACCTACCTCATGACCATAGAGTCATAACCATGGAACACTGTTCCCTAGCCATGTGACAAGCAGTCACCTAGGCCTTAGGCCCTGGCTCTAAGTAACTAGTTTACACTAGTCAAGCGCTTATAAGTTTCATCGACCTTAGGGTCAGTCCAGCATTAATTCCTTAGAGTCATTCAACGCTGATATCGATTAGATCTAATCTTCATTTAGCCCTGCGTTCAGGATGCTTATGCCGTTTCTGACTCTTAGGTCAGTGATACGCGACCAGTGTCGTCCCTGACTAATCAGTGCTGTAAATGTCGAGTAATATCCTAAGAAATATTTGAAATGGTGTCCATTATTGAAGGCTTTCCAAGGTCCAATGTACCCACGCCAAGATGATAAGCTAAAGTGTCGAGATGCATAGATGCATGCATCCGAGCATAAGTCTTCAAGGGTTGTCATGTGAGGGACTCGCCATGCAAGGCTACCCTATGTCTCACTATGCGAGGCTGCCTTGTGCCACGTTGTGCGAGCCTCCAGCATGCACCCTAGTACCCGAACATGGGTACCCCGAGGCATCACCCTCGCTATGCGATGGTCAAGGCAAGCCTCCCGCGCGCACCCTAGTACCCGACCATGGGCACCCTATGGCATCACCCTTGCTATGTGTGGGTCAAGGAAAGCCTCCCGCGCGCCGCGTCTATGCGAAGCATCGCACCTAGCCATCGTGTGATCCGCCTAGGATAGCCTCGCTATGCGAGGGAGCAGCCCCATTGCTTCTCACGGGTCTTGCACCCATGGGCGCATGCTTCCGTACCATTGGCCACCCTCGCTATGCGAGGGCGCAGCCTCGCTACTTCTCATGTTTGGAGCCTCCTCGATATATGGAACACCTCCCGCGCCTTGGTTTCTCATGACATGTATAGTTTGGATCCTCCTCGATATATGCACAAGGAACATTTGGAAGCACCAAATGAGTATGTCAAATGATCATTAGGCGCCAAACATGAATTGATGAGGATGACTAGGTAAAGGTACGTACACTGATATAGGATGTACGATCATGAAGGGGTCAGAGGCGTGGCCCTGTCATCTGCGTCTGACGAGTAGTGGCGGTACGAACTTGTACGAAGAGTGGAGGCATTACATGAGCACCCCCGACAATATTCCAGAGTCCACAGTACGATGTCCTGCACCACTACTTGGGCATTGTCAGGGTAGACACCACTATGTTATGAGCCACTACCCTGACCCTGTACCTCCATACGTCCATGTCCCCTGGGACCTACTTGTATTAGGGGGCCAATAGAGCCCACCTATAAATAGGTTTCGACCCCTCAGGTTAAGGGGTTCGAAAACTGATTATATGAGGAGACGTTTGAGAAATATATGATCTTTGTTCCATTGTAGTTCTGATTTTTCGATTGATTCAAGTTCTTTCCATCTGATTCTTAACTATCCTTAGTATAAAAATCTGAGTTTTCTAACCTTCAATCGTTGATGAGTTCTTACCGTCAACAGTTTGGCACTGTCTGTGGGAAAGATAAGTGCCAAGACACTGTTCTTCCATTAGTTCCGGCAGGAAGAGATGCCAAGACATTCTAAATGACTGAGAGAGCCATGAGAGGTGGAGATCCACCTCGATGGAGATCAGTTGAAGGCCTCCATGAAGAACCCTCCTCTGCCCAGAGATATGGAGGCCCCAAAGAAACCTGAGGTTCATGAAGTAGAGAGGGAGGATTCATCCCCGGTCGTCCCTCCAGATGAGAATCAACCAAGGTCAACAACTGCCCCTGCAAAAGGTGCCGGCGAGTTCCCACCCCCAAGGCCGCCACAGGTGCCAAACTCCGGCCGGCAGGATCTAGGCCCATCGATGCGTAGTCCTGACAAGCATCCCTGGGTCCACTCCGTGAGCTCGAGTTCAAGGTCTCGATTCTATGAGGAGGAGATACGTGAACTGCACCATAAGAACCAAAGGCTTGAAACCACTTTAGAGAACATGCAAGAGGTGTTGAATGGCCTGTTGCAAGGGAAATCAAACATATCTCTCCCTAAGAGAAAAGAGAGAGGCCAAGAGGGGGTAGAGACCACTGTCCCAGTAGACGATGGGAGGACTCAAATCTCAACCAGTAATACCCCTCGGGTGAAGCAGCACGAGTGCCCCGGACCACCGAAGTAGCACGAACATCCCGGACCATTGAAGCAGCCTCCGAGGCCAGAGCAGAAGAACGACGCTGGGCCTCATAATGACGTCGAAGTCACCTCAAGGAGGACACCCTCAGATCTACGAGAGGAACTCAACAAGAAAAGGGCGGACAAGAGGACTACACCTCCTATAGCGCCCCAGGAAGGCAAAGGAAAGAGAGATGCAAGCCAGTCCACATTGAGAGACTCCTTGAAAAAGAGGAGACAAGACCTAGACACAAAGATGAGAAGCCTACGGAGCAAGATCATCACCGCCTCTGGAGGACATGCCGTCGAGGACGAGTTCGACCATGAATCGCCCTTCGTTAAGGAGATCCAAGCCATCCTGCTCCCAGCCAACTTCAAGGAGCCTCATATGACTCCCTATGAAGGAAACACAGATACTAAGTACCATCTGGAGATGTTTAACAACCTGATGAGGTTAAGGGGGATTAGTAGTGGAGCCAGGTGCCATTGCTTTGCTGTCACGTTGAAAGGACCTGCGTATAAATGGTTCAAAAGACTTCGACCAGGGTCCATCAGGTCTTGGCAGCAGTTTTTCGATGAATTTCTCCAACAACATCACGTCGTGCGTGATTACACAATGGCGGGCACCAGCCTCACCAACATGAAGCAAGGAGAAAATGAGAGTCTAAAGGGCTACATCCACAGGTTTAACATGGAGGCAGCCAAAGTAGGGAGCTTGACCCGTAGGGATCTAAAAATGGCCATCACAGCCGAAGTGCGTCCGGGAAGCAAATTGTGGGATAATATGCTCAAAAGGGAATTCATTGACCTAGATGACTTCTACGAGAGGGCGCAAAAGTACATTCGTGTGGAGGATGGCCATGCAAACTTAAAGGCAGGAAAACGTGAGTCCCATGTAAAGCCCCCAGCTAATGAAGGGTCGAATGGAGCGAAGAAGAAGAGGGAGTATGAAGGGTCGAGAGATGATCAACATAGAAGGACCAAATGAGGAAGTGACCATAGGCAAACGGCCTACACCTTATATACGAGCTTGACGGACACCGGAGAGCATATCTACCTCACAAATGAGGACCGGGTTCCCTTCAAGAGGCCCCTACCGATGAGAAAAGACCGGTCCAAGAGGGACCCTTGCAAATACTGTCAATACCACAAGGATATCGGCCATACAACGACAGAATGTACTCATTTGAAGGAATAAATTGAAGAGCTCATCCGAAGGGGACACCTGGGCCGATATATCAGAAGGGAGAAGCAAAAATCGGAAGACGTGCCGATGATACCTCGGACACAAGGAGGATCCCCAGAGATACAAGGGGAGGTGAGAACAATCTTCGGAGGTCCGGGATTTGGGGGAGAGTCCAGGAAGGGTCGAGACAGATACGCTAGAGAAGCCAGACGAAGTCTACCACCGTGTATCATGAGTTTGGAGCAGCGACCCCCGAAAATCTTTAAGGGAGAAGATGACTCAATCACTTTCACAGAGGAGGATTCACGAGGGGTGCACTTTCCCCATAATGATCCTTTGGTGTTGACAGTTCAGTTGGCCAACATGCGGGTGCATCGGGTCCTCGTAGACAACGGAAGTTCCATAGATATCTTATATCGCCCCACCTTGGAGAAGATGGGTTTGGGCGTCAGACACTTGAAACCCTGTTAATCCTCCTTATACGGGTTCATGGGGGACTCGATACAACCCTTAGGGGTGATCGAACTGGCACTAACCATGGGAGAACAACCCCGACAGACCACAGTCATGGCAAACTTCATCATAGTAGATTGTGCTTCAGCTTTCAATGCGGTATTGGGGAGACCATCCCTGAGAGAATTGAAAGTGATCACTTCAATATATCACCTCGCTGTCAAGTTCCTAACTCCTGGTGGAGTAGCGAGTATGAAAGGAGAATAGAGAGAGGCAAGGGAGTGTTATAACACCTCCCTTCGCACGTCTGTGAAACCGTGAAAACTGATGGCGATGGTGGTGCATGGGGGCACAAACCCGCAAGTACTAGACCCCAAAATCATGGAGGAGCCAGGGGCTGAGCCTGTGGAGGAGGTAGAGGAGATCATGGTGATGGAGGAGCCGTTGCGAAAGTTGAAGGTGGGAAAAAGACTTCAAAGCACTGCGAAGAAGAAGTTGGTAAGGTTTTTGAAGAACAATCTGGATGTATTTGCTTGGAGTCATGAAGACATGGTAGGAATAGATCCAGCCATCATGTGCCACCATTTGAATATTGCCCTTGAGGCAAGGCCCGTCAGGAAGAAAAGACGAGTGTTTGATCCTGAGAGGTACGCAGCCTTAAAGGAGGAGGTTGACAAGTTGAAGGCCAATGGGTTCATCTGTGAATCCTTCTATCCTGTATGGGTGTCGTACCCAATTCTAGTCCCGAAACCGAATGGAAAATGGAGGACTTGCATTGACTTCTCAAACCTCAATAAGGCTTGTCCTAAGGACAGTTTTCCACTTCCAAGGATAGATCAGCTGGTGGATGCAACGGCTGGGCACGAGTTACTTAGCTTTATGGATGCCTACTCTGGATACAACCAGATACCTATGAACCTAGCCGATGAAGAGCATACGTCATTTATCATAGATAAAGGGCTCTGCTGTTATAAGGTGATGCCTTTTGGATTAAAGAATTCGGGTGCCACCTATCAAAGATTTGTGAACAAACTGTTCGCTAACCAGATAGGGAGGAACATGGAGGTATACGTTGACGATATGCTGGTGAAGACCAAAAATGTCGCAGAACTCAACAAAGACCTAGGGGAGATGTTTGACACACTCAGGAAGTACCGAATGAAGTTGAATCCACTCAAGTGCACTTTCAGTGTATCCTTGGGAAAGTTCTTAGGATTCATGGTCAACTCCAGAGGCATCAAAGCTAATCCTGATAAGATAAAGGCCCTAATAGAAATGAGCCCACCCAAGAACAGGAAGGAGGTGCAATGTCTAACGAGATGGGTGGCAGCCCTTAATAGGTTCATCTCGAGGTCTACGGACAAGTGCCTCCCCTTTTTCAATATCCTAAAAGGGAGCAAAAAGTTTGCTTGGGATGAAGAATGTGAGGATGCTTTTTTCAAGCTGAAGGAGAACTTAGGGAAGCCACCCTTGTTGGAAAAACCTGAAAGGGGCGAAAGGCTATACTTATACTTGGCAGTATCCGAGCATGCCATAACTGCCGCCCTGGTTAAAGGAGAAAAGAAACACCAGTAACATGTGTACTACGTCAGTAAATGGTTAGTAGATGTTGAGAACCGATACCCAGAGATAGAGAAGTTGGCATACAAGTTAGTTTTGGCTTCAAGGAAGTTGAGGCCCTATTTCCATGCCCATGCGATCGAAGTACTCACCAATAGCCCTTTAAGGCAGGTCTTGCATAAACGTGAAACCTCGGGGAGACTAATGAAGTGGTCGATCGAGTTGAGTCAATTCGACATTGCTTATACCCTAAGGACCTCCATCAATGGGCAAGTGCTCGCAGACTTCATAGTGGAATCCACCTATCGACGAAATGGAGGAGGAGATGAATAAGAGGGACAATCAGTCACAGAAGGACAGCCAAGGAGTTCTGAGGCATGGAGCCTGCACGTGGATGAAGCATCCAACGAAGGAGGGTCTGGAGCAGGTATCGTGATGACCGGACTCGAAGGACACATGATATACTGCGCGGTAAGGTTTGGGTTCGAAGCCTCGAACAATGAGGCAGAATACGAAGCGCTTCTAGTAGGGCTGCGGTTGGCCCAGGGGCTGAAGGTAACGCATCTACACATCTTTAGTGACTCGCAGTTGGTGGTATTCCAGGTGAAGGGGGAGTACCAAGCGAGGGGTCCCAAGATGGCTGCATACTTGGAAAGGGTAAGAGGCTATTTGGAGTAGTTGGTGGAGTATAGCATAGAGCAAATCCCGAGAGAGAGGAATACCCATGCTGGTGCCTTCGCGAAGCTGCCTTCCACTAAAGATGGGGATACCCTTGAATCAGTGCCTGTGGAATACTTACTAAGGCCAAGCATTGTTAATCCAGACGTTCACATGGTCAACATCCCAAAGGAGTCTGGGCCAACTCGATTGAAGGATGGAGTTGTGCCAACAGACAAGAGGGAGGCTCGAAGGCTAGTTTATAAGGCAGCCCGATACACCTTGATAGATGGGATCTTATACAAAAGGGGATTTTCTGTGCCACACTTGCGATGTGTTGATGAGGAAGAAGCTGTGAAGGTACTCTATGAAATACATGAGGGTGAATGCGGCAACCATGCGAGTGGACCATCCACGGCTCGAAAATCCATGAGGCAAGGGTACTACTGGCCCTCCATGGAGAGAGATGCAAATGATTTCTTAAGGAAATGTGACAAATGACAGAGGCATGCAAACTACTCCTGAAAACCCCCGAATGAATTGACAAGCATGACCAGACATTGGCCCTTTGCTATCTGGGGGATAGACCTGATTGGCGCCCTTCCCCCAAGTAGAAGTGGAGCAAAGTACGCGATAGTAGCCGTAGATTACTTCACCAAGTGGGTCGAAGCGGAACCTCTAGTAAAGATAATGACCAAGCATATCACCACCTTTGTAAACAAATTCATTGTCTGCAGATATGGAGTGCCCTACAAGATTATTTCTGACAACGTCACCCAGTTTGAAGGGGAAACATTCGAGGAGTACTGTAGGGAAAGAGGGATAAGGAGAAGCTTCTCGGCTGTTGTGCATCCACAGGCCAATGGGCAGGTGGAGGCCATTAACAAAGTCCTTAAGAAGAACCTAAAAACAAAGTTAGAGAAGATGAAAGGGGCTTGGGTCGAGGAGTTACCTAACCTGCTTTGGGCCTACAGAACCCCTTCGCACACAACCACTGGAGAGACCCCTTTCTCCTTAGCATATGGATGTGAGGCTGTCCTCACGATTGAGATGAAGGTTAACTCGTACAGGATACAGGCATACGAGGACCAGGTCCACCATGAGGCAATGGCTGAAAGCTTAGACATGCTAGAAGAAAGAAGTGAAAAGGCGCAAATGAGAGTGGCAGTATACCAGTAATGGGCTGCAAGGTATTACAACTCGAGGGTGTGAGAGAGAACATTCAGAGTAGGCGACCTGGTATTAAGAAAAGTACTCCCCAACACGTGAGACCCGGGGGCGGGGGTGCTTGGGGCGAACTGGGAAGGGCCCTACCAAGTCGCTCAATACATACCACCAAACACCTATAAGCTGGCGCGCATAGACGACACCGTCATACCTCTAACATGGAATGCGGAACACCTTAAGAAGTACTACCAGTGAGACTTCCACATCCAATGCAAGCAGTATCTGTGTTTAGTTTGTTGCATGTTATGTTAGCTTAGTAGACAAGAATCAAAGAGGTTGCCTAGATAACCTCCCAAGTATATGTAAACTTTTTATATATATCGTTGTAACCTGTCTACTATGAATGAAACTGTTCACAACTTCGCATGTTATTTTTCTTCTTTATGCGAGCATCAACCAAAGTGCCTGACGAAATAAATCTCACCAAGCACTTGGGGGGTAGGACAAGAGGCACGAGTATAAAAAAATCTCTTATATTCAAAAGGATTAGCTACCCTTATGAATATCAAGGGAATAGTTTAAAAGGACAACCTCCAACCAAAGGCTGACACCCCAGGGGGTGAGGCAGTAAGGAGGGAATCTCCCAATAAGTTTAGAATGGCCATTAAGCCGGCTAGCCAAAAAGGGTCCTACAAGAGACCCTTGAAGAAATAGTACTATATATAATGACGAGAAGGACGCTTCTCGCAAAAAGTAACAAGCGCGCACAAAGAATATAAAAGGACCCCAAGAGCCCAATGGGTTAACGTGTCCTTACAAGTATAATCAAGGTGCACCAAAAAGATTATCATCATCAGATCAAGGAAGAGATATGTAATCCGCAAATAATAATAATAAGAGGGACTTACCAAAGTCCCTTAAGTTTGATGAACACAAAAAAAAAGGAGAGAAAGGAGAAATAATGTGAGGGATTACATAGCAACAACATACATAAGCCAAATAAAAACGAACCTACAAATCTCCATCCTGACCCTTCCACTCAGAAATCTTCTCGACGGCATAATCTCCAAAGGGAGATAGGTCAACGGAGGGGTTTGTCCTCCATACAGCGTGCAGCGTGCGCTCGACTATGCGATTCTCAGCATTCACAAGCTCAGCCTTGAGCGCAATAATCTTCTCGTTTAAAGTATGGATGGTAGCCTCCAGCTGAGTGTTGGTGTGAGAGGTTGATGCAGCCTGGGCTAAAGCGGCGTCCCTCTGGAAAACCGCCTCATTCAGTTGGCTTGACAAGACGTCCTTTGCCGCCTCGACCACCGATAGGTTCCCCAATGCCTCCTCGAGCTCGCGTTGTAACTGTTGAGTCGATGAGGAGTTTGAGCCAATCAGCCTATGACTCAAGATAGAAGCCTAAGTAAGGGTGAGGACATGGAATAAAGCCTCGAGGGTCAGGCAATATCGAAAAAAAATATATATATCTGTCATAAATGAATAAATCGAGTATCTCGACAAATACCTGCAAGGAGGCTCGCATATAGGCGTCTTCTAGCTCAGCGTCGGGGACATTGTGCAAAGTTCCCCACTCGCCTTTGGGAAAGTTTCCCAGATGATGGCTCATGGCTTCCCCATACTGGCTCGCCCGAGGATGATCTTCGGAAGCAGAAACATAAGCTTGACCGGGGGAGGTGCGTGTGCTTTCTGAGGCACGCTTTGTCAGGGATGGGGACCGAGAAGGTCTTGATCCATCCGCAGTTGTGCAGGGACCAGAAGAGCACGGAGTCATCTCCTTGGGTAAAGAGGCGCCTGAAGACACCCACCTAGGACGCCTCCCCGGGGTAAAGTAGCCCCAGCAAAAGAAGGAATAAAAAAATTCCTTTTAGGCACGGAGGGGCGGGGGACAGAGGCATCAAAGGAAAACTCGCCGCCAAGCATCGACGGTGACGTCCGAGAGGTAACACCGCCAGTATGACCGTCATCAGCCACACCCCTAGCCCTGCCGGAAATAGAGTGCAAGCACGAGTAGTTCTTAGATACCACTGTCTCCTCAACGTCCATATGATCGCTCGAAGGGTAGACATAGTCCCTATCGGCTACCTCGTCATAATTACCTTCATCATGGCCGTATAGCCACGGATCTGCAGGTTTAGGTGAGGAGGGGCATGGACCCGCAGGTTCAGGTGACGCAGGGCGTGGACCCGTAGGTTCAGGTGACGCAAGGCATGGACCCGCAGATTCAGATGAGGCAAGGCGTAGGCCCACGAGTTCGGAGGAAATAGAGCATAAAGTGACGGTCTGGTCCGGGGTCAGCAGCCTGTACAAGTAATGGTTGCTCTCTGTAAAAAAGGCGCTGGCTTGTTTACATTCACCCGACAAGGCCAGGATTTTCATCACTCGGTCACGAGCTGACGGTTTCCAGTTGGAGCCAACAACCCTTAAGAGACCTGCCATCAAAAGAAAAGAAATAACTACAGTTAGAAAAACCATAGAAGAAAAGCCGAGTAAAAAGAGAAACCTCTCATATGTGAGATCAAAGTGAGAATAGTCTTACTTGGGGTGTTGAAGCTAGTGTGTCGGGTGGGCCCGCTAAAAGTGAAGAAATAGTTCGTCTTCCACGATCCCCTATTTGAAATGGAGCCCTCCACGAGGGAATTCCCTTTATGGGCCACGACTTTCTGGAGCTGGTAGAACCCGGGGGCAGATGTATTCGCCCTAAGGGTATAGAAGTAATGAACCTCACTCATAGAAGGCCCTCTGGAATGCACCTGATGGTACAACACATATAGGCTGCTCAGTGTCACCCAGGAGTTGGGGGCAATTGTAGAGGCGCTAGTTCAAAGTAGTTAAGCACTTTGGCAAAAAAAAAAGGGTGAAGCAAAAGAGCCCCACCAGTTCGGATTATGGAATCGGTGAAGGCCATGAACCCTTCTGGCAGTTCAGATGCGCGTTCATCACGCTTTGGGATGACGAACTTGAGGCTTGATGCTAACTGATGAGCCTTTAGCATATTGGCCAGTTTTTTCATGGTGAGGCTGGACCTGCCCGTCTCTTCGGAAGTGTCAGAGGTTCTCTTTGGCATCTCAGGTACCTGGGCAGAGATAGGCAGGTTATGAGCCATAGACTTTCTAAGGATCCTGGAGGACCCTGCACGTGTCCTATATCTACCAGCACTTTGCTTGACCCTAGGGCGTAAGACCGAGGGCAGGGGAGGAAGCGTGGGTGGGATCATAGAAAGGAACTTCGGTTCAACCAATTCACGCCTACCGCCTTCGAAGAAGGGATCCCTATGACCGGGAGACTCGTCACGACAAAAGGAAAAAGGCTCAGGGGGCAAGTTTTCTTCTAGGCAAGCAATTTCCAAAAGGCAATCCTGGAGGATTGATTGTAGCTGGGAAATGTATGTCGCAAGCTGGGGGGACAAACCTAAACCCGCATCCCTGGTATTGGATTCTAGCTCCTTCTCCAGGTCGCACGCTTTTTGTCTGAGGTAGGATAGTCTCCGAAGGTAGAGCGTCTGCACACCCCCACGGTTAGAGGGTCTACGTACGTCGGCCTCCGAGTCGGAGGATGACAACTCAATGAATTCAACATTGGACGGACCTTCAGGACATCGCCTAGACGCCATGGACCAGCTATGACTCGAGGGCATATATGCGTAAGGGTAACCCTATATTTACAACATGAGTGTGAGGGGTATAAGAAAAGGGCCTATGCATATGTACTTGAAAGGCCATACGAAAAGAATGACAAACTCTGAAGAATGAGTGTCGTACAACCATTAATTCTACCCCCGCGTAGTCAATATAAAAAAAAAAGAGAAAAAAGAGGAAGGAGGCATACCTGGAGGTATATGTATGAAGCTGAAGGTGTGCAAGGATAGACTTGTGGAGGAGTAGGTTCGGTTGAGCGATAAGCAAGGGCAAGACCGTAGTAGCAAAAGAATGCCTAGCGTCACCGCAATGCTAGAAAAAAAAAAGCAAAAGAATCAGGAAAATTAATAATAAAAAAGAAAAAGAGGATGAATAATTGAAATGGAAGGAAAATTACCTCAAGAATGCTTTTGTGGTGGATGGAACCTTTGAACTCTTGAAAGTGGTTTGGAGGGAATACCACTAGGCTAGGCAAGTTTTGGTGTGGAGAAATGGCTTCAAGCCTTGGGGTATTTATAAGGAAAGTCAAGGCCCCCTAGCCATTGGATTCAAATCCATATGAATGGTGGAGATCAAGAGTATGGGTAGCCTTGGGATCCGCGATTGAGAATGATTGGCCCTTATGCAATCTTAGGGATATTCATGGATCCCCCAAAAGTTAGATGGTTTTTGTGTTTCTTTGGACACTATAAAGAAACACAACTTCAAGACTCACTTTGTGTTTGTTCAAGCGACATTGGGTAGCACTCCAAGGTTGAGTCCACCGAAGTTGGCCGTACACATCAAACAAGAGAAAAAGAAAGAGTCTACAAACACACTTAAAAGTGTACTTATAGACTCGGGGGCAAGTGTAAATGTCGAGTAATATCCTAAGAAATATTTGAAATGGTGTCCATTCTTGAAGGCTTTCCAAGGTCCAATGTGCCCACGCCAGGATGATAAGCTAAAGTGTCGAGTTGCATAGACACATGCATCCAAGCATAAGTCTTCAAGGGTTGTGGTTGACGGTGAGAACTCATCAACTAAGTTGAGTTGGGAAAAATTATCAAGTTAAGCTAGTCAATAAAAAAGCTGTAGAAATTTAGGTAATAACTCAAGAACAATGACAGAACAATAATGGAGAAATCAATTTCTCATTCACTCTCAAGCACTTGCTACAGTAAATTTTCCAACCCCCTCCCATGTAGAATTGGGGTTCATTATATAGTGGGCTCTAATGGCCCTAGGTACATGGTGGTCCAGGAGACCAGATGGAACACGAGTACACTATTAGGAGAGTGGTATCAGGCGTAGTGGTGTTGGCTCTGGTACACCGTCAGGGTCCATGGGAGCACCTCAGCTTTTGTACCCGGACCTGACTCCACTACTTGTCTCATACGGGTGTCAGAGACGTGGTGGTGGTGTAGCCACTCCTTGTACTATTCCCAACTGCCACTACTTGTCGGGAACCGGTGTCAGGCCTGTCCCATGATCCTTGTAGGCACGTACGTACCCCTTTAGATGTACCTTGTTCATATTCTTTTTGTCGCTTGTGGGCCACCTAAAACCTTGGCATCATGCGCGCGTAGCCTTACACCTAAAGGTTGTTGGGCCTCGAGTGGTAGAGGCTGGGCGATGACACGTCTTGCGCCTGGGCACGAGCCGCACTCGTGAGACGCAGGGACATGGGGCCTCGCGTGGCCGAGGCTGGGCGACGATGGGCATGCGCCTGGGCATGGGCCGCACTTGCGAGGCGCTGGGACACGGGGCCTCGCGTGGCCGAGATTGAGCACGAGGCAGGTCTTGCATGGCTGAGGGTAGCCTCGGGTGGGCGAGGCGTGATGCCGAGAAGGGCCTCGTGCGTCCGAGGCTAGCCTTGCGTGGGCGAGGCGCGACGCCGAGAAGGGCTTTGCGCGGCCGAGGCGCGATGCTGAGACGGGCCTCGCATGGGCGAGGCGCGACGCCGAGACGGGCCTTGCGCGGCCGAGGCGTGATGCTGAGACGGGCCTCGCGTGGGCAAGGCGAGACGCCGAGAAGGGCCTCACGTGGGCGAGGCGCGACGCCGAGAAGGGCCTTGCGCGGCCGAGGGTGGCCTGGGTTCGATACCCACACAGGGTAGAAAGACTCACGGATGAAACCGTTAGCCTTCAACTTGTCAACCTCCTCTTTTAACGCCGCGTATCTTGTTGGGTCTAGCGCCCGCCTTTTTTTCCTGATGGGCCTTGCTTCTGGGGAGATGTTCAGGTGGTGGCACATCACGCTGGGGTCTATGCCCACCATGTCCTCATGACTCCATGCAAATACGTCTAGATTATCCTTCAAAAATTTCATCAACTCCTCTTTCACGTCACCTTGTAGGCTTCTCCCTATCTTCAATTTCCTTAAGGGTTCCTCTGTCACCGTAACCTCCTCCACTTCTTTTACTGGTTCTGCTCTTGCCTCATCCACGACTCGAGGGTCCAGCTCTTGCGGACCCCCCGTGGGCATACATAGTGCCTCATGTACCACCATGGCCATTGGCTCATGCGGCTTTGCAGGCGTGCGGAGTGAGGTGTTGTAACACTCCCTTGCCTCCTTCTGTTCTCCTTACATACTTGTGACCCCTCCTGGAGTCGGGAACTTGACAACTAAGTGATATATTGAAGTTATGGCTTTCAATTCTCTTAGGGAGGGCCTCCCTAATACCGCGCTGAAAGCTAATGCACAATCTACTACAACAAAGTTAGACATGACTGTAGTTTGGCGGGGTTGCTCCCCCATGGTAAGTGTCAATTCGATCATCCCAAGGGGTTGCACCGAATCCCCTGTAAATCCGTATAGGGACGACTGGCAAGGCTTCAAGTGACGAATACCCAGTCCCATCTTTTCTAAATCCGGGCGATATAAGATGTCCACCGAGCTCCCGTTGTCCACTAGGACTCGATGCACATGCATATTCGCTAATTGGACTGTTAACACCAGCGGATCATTGTGGGGAAAGTGTACTCCCCGTGCGTCCTCCTCAGTGAATGTTATCGAGTCGTTTTCCCCCTTGAAACTCTTTGGGGGTCGTTGTTCTAAACTCATGACGCAGGGAGGCGGACTTCGCCGAGCCTCTCTTGCATACCTATCTCGCCCCTTCCTAGAGTCTCCCCCTGTATTTCTGGGGCTCGCTCTTGCGCCTGGGGTGCTGTGGGCTCGTCTTCTGGCCTTTGCCTTTCTCTCCTGACATAGCGGCCCAAGTGCCCCCGGCGTATAAGCTCCTCAATTTCCTCCTTTAGGTGGATACACTCTGCCGTGGTGTGCCCGATGTCCTTGTGGTATTGGCAGTATCTACTGGGGTCCCTTTTAGACAGATCCTTTCTCATTGGCGGGGGCTTTTTGAAGGGCACTCGATCTTCGTTGGTGATGTAAATATGCTCCCTGGTGTCCGTGAGGTTTGTGTAATGAGTATAGGTTGTTGGCCTATGATCACCCCCTCGCTTGGTCTTCCTCTGCTGGTCATCCCTCGGCCCATCATACGTCCTTTTCTTCTTTGCTACATTCGACCCGTTGTTAGTTGGGGACTTCGCGTGGGGCTCCTCCTTCCCTGCCTTCAGGTTTGCGTGGCCATCCTCCACACGGATGTACTTCTGTGCTCTTTCATAGAAGTCATCCAGGTCAGTGACTTCCCTCTTTAACATGTTGTCCCACAATTTGCTTCCTGGGAGCACTCCAGCGGTAATGGCCATTTTTAACTCCCGGCGCGTTAGGCTCCCCACTTTTGCGGCCTCCATATTGAACCGGTGAATGTAGCTCTTCAGGCTTTCCTTCTCCCCTTGCTTCACGTTGGCCAAGCTGGTACCTGGCATCGTGTATTCCTGCACAGCATGGTGCTGTTGGAGGAACTCGTCAGAGAACTGCTGCCAGGACCTGATGGACCCTGGCCTTAGCCTTTTGAACCATTTGTAGGCGGGTCCTTTCAGAGTAACAGCGAAGCAATGGCACCTGGCACCACTTCCGATCCCCCTCAATTTCATCAGATCATTAAACGCATCCAGGTGGTATTTTGGATCCATGTTCCCTTCGTAAGGGGTCATATTGGGCTCCTTAAAATTGGCAGGGAGCCGGATTGCCTGAATTTCTTGCACGAAGGGCGACTCATGGTCGAAGTCTTCCTCAAAGGCCTGGCCACCCGACGCGGTGACGATCTTGCTCCGCAAGCTCTGCATCTCCGTGTCTAGGTCCTGCCTCCTTTTGCTAAGGGTGTCTCTCAGAGTGGACGGGCTAAGATCTGCCTTTCCCTTGCCTTCTCGAGGCGCCACAGGGGGCGTGGTCCCTCTGCCCGCTCTCTTCTTATTGAGCTCCTCCCGCAAGTCTGGAGGTGTTCTTTTGGAGGTGACCTCATCCTCATGGTGAGGGGCAGCGTTGGTTCTCGGCGCTGGCTTCTGGGCCTGCTTAGGCGGTTCGGGGTGATCATGTGGCTTCACGCGGGAGGTGTTGCTAGTTGAATGCCGGGTTCTTCCATCATCTACCGGCACGGTGGTCTCCACCCCATCCTTGCCTTTCTCCTTTCCCTTAGGCAAGGTTATGCTGGACTTACCCTGCAGCAGGCCGTTAAGGACCTCTTGCATGTTTTCTAAGGTAGTTTCCAACCTTTGGTTTTTACGATGGAGCTCACGTATCTCCTCTTCATAAAACCGGGACTTCGAACTCGAGCTCACGGAGTGGACCCGGGGGTGTTTGTCAGGCCTATGGGCAGAAGGGCCCGGGTCTTGCCGGCCGGAGTTCGGTGCCCGTGGCGGTTTTGGAGGAGGGAACTCACCAGCGTGCACCGGTGGTGCTCTGGGAGGACTCCCTCCAGGTGGAGCGGCCGGCGATGAGGCCACTCTGTCTCCTCCATGATCCTCAGGGTCTTTTGGGGGCTCCACGTCCCTGGGTGGAGGAGCGTCCTTCATGGAGGCCTTCAGCTGGACTCCGTTCAGGTGAACTTCTACCTCCCGCGTCTCCCTCAGTCGCTTCGAGCTTCTTGGCATCTTCTTCTCGTCGGAAACAATGGTGGAACAGTAGCTTGAAACTAACGTTCCCACAGACGGCGCCAAACTGTTGACGGTGAGAACTCGTCAACGAAGTTAAGTTGGAAAAATTATCAAATCAAGATCGCTAATTGGAAAGCTGTAAAAACTTGAACAATAACTCAAGAACAATGGTGTAACAATAATGGAGAAATCAATCTTTCATTCACACTTTAGGCTTAGCTACAGCAAAATTTCCAACCCCTTTCCTGGTGGTCTTAGAATCCCTTTTATAGTTGGCTCTAATGGCCTTAGGTACATAGTGGTCCAGGGAACCAGGAGGCACATACATACTGTATTAGGGGAGTGGCTCCAGAGGTGGTGATCGTACATCCCGTACTGGAGCAGGTGTCAGTACGATATCTCCACTACTTGTCTGTACCCATTTCTGATGCGTGGTGGCAGGCGTAGTGGCGCAGGAGGTCGTGGTGTCGGCTCTGTCCTATGGCCGTAGACGTACGGACCATGGCTCTTCCCCCAGCAATCTTACTGGTACTGATATCCGTACTCAATACTAGGTCATACAAATATGTCTTCATTCGACCAGTACGGGACCTCCTAAGCATAGGGGTCTTAAGGTGCAAGGAATGGGACCCTCGGTGTGAGGCGGAGATCTTGGGTCCTTGGCGCGAGATGCCTGAAGTCTCCCAAGGTCACTCACAAATCTTGGCGATAGGTATCTGCCCCATGTCTGACGTCTAAGGACGCATGACGAGACGCCCTGTTTGTGGCTCCCTTGACGGCGTGGCTCCCTAGTTGTTCAGGAGGCCCCTATCCCCTCGTGAGGCCAAACAAGGCCATGCCTGGGCAAGGCCACTTGGTTACCTCAGCCTATGGCAAGGCCCTTAGACGCAAGGTGGCTAATGCGAGACAGTGGCACGGGCTTATCAGCCGAGCAAAGCCAGGGGGTGCTGCGCGCGCGGGGGCCGAGCGAGGCCATGGGGCTCCATGCGCGGGGGCCGAGCGAGGCCACGGGGCTCCATGCGCGGGGGCCAAGAGAGGCCACGGGGGCTCCGTGCGTGGGGGCCGAGCGAGGCCACGGGGGCTCCATGCGCAAGGGCCGAGCGAGGCCACGGGGGCTGAGCGAGGCCACGGGGCTCCGTGCGCGGGGGCCGAGCGAGGCCAGGAGGCTCCACGTGCGGGGGCCGAGCGAGGCCATGGGGCTCCGTGCGCGGGGGCCGAGCGAGGCCAGGAGGCTCCACGCGCGGGGGCCGAGCGAGGCCATGGGGCTCCATGCGCGGGGGCCGAGCGAGACCAGGAGGCGCTGTGCGCGCGGGGGCCGAGGACCTCTCATGACTCTCATATTTTGGCTTGGTGGAATTTGGGCGTCCACATCTTCGTAGAGGGCCCTCTCTCTGTCCATGAACACTTCCGTGCCACCCCCAGTAAGTACCCTGGTCCTCCTTTTCTTTTTGTTAGAACTTACTGTTTTGTACTCATGTTTGCACTGACAATGGCGTGGATCATGCAGAGCAATTCGCTGTTCCCGCGGCCGTTGGGTCGGAGGTGGACGCCGTGAAGGACCTCATTAACGCTGACTCCGCCATGAAGAAGGCGGCATTCTTATTCACCATGGAGAATCTCAACCTTCACCAGTTGTCCCCGGTCTCAGACCCCAAGTTCCTGTGGTTGATTCCTGGGTCTAAGAAGACAATGGCTGCACCGGCCGAGCCTTTCCCAGACGATGGTGAGGCTGAGGAGGAGCCGGGGGAGACCCCCCTTGAACGCGGGGGACCTCACTAGCTATCCTTGTCCCCCGGGGGATGCCCCCCTTATGACTCCTATGACCAGGACATGGCCTTCCAACCTCGAGACCAGCATGTCGCACCGGGGTGTTATGTTTCCCCTAGCCATGAGGGCTACGACGCCTTCCCTCAGGCTCCTCTCGATCTTGGATCATCAGGGGCTTATTACGCTGACCTTGCGGAGCCCCCCTCTGATCTACCAGAGCCTCAGTTTTCCACTTTCACCGCGCCCCCTCCCGCTTCGGCAAGTGGGTCGTCTGTCCTCATCCAACCAGGTGCCCCTGGTATGGATGGGGAGCCCTGGGTGACTCGGATGGCAACGTCTTACGGACAGCGATACACCCAACTTGCCTCGAGCCTCCCTGTATCCAACTGGAATGGCCTTGGGAACATGACTCAGTCGGACCATGGGGAGAACCTAAGGTGCTCCATGACTTGGGTGAGTCCCCGCACCTCGCGTCGGCCCTATTATGTATAGGTGTTTATGCATATATTTTTTTTTTGTCTTTGTCACATATTGTTGTTGTTGTTAACTTTCTTGTGCAGGCCTATACTATGGCTTTGCGGTTTGCCGACTTGGCTGGCCATCTCTCCGTGTCGTGCGTCGAGAGGGACCATCTTGCAGCACGGGTTCAAGAGCTTGAGAAAGAGCTTAATGAAACCAAGGCTAAGTTGTCAAGGGTCCGGACCAAATTTTCCAACTTGTTACTAAAGAGGAAGAAAGTAAGGGCCAAGGCCAAGGAGCTATAGGACCAGGTTACCCGCTTGGAGCGTGAACTCCAGAAGGCCAAGGCCATCGCGGCCGCATCACAGTAGAGAGTTACCTAGTTGGAGGCCAAAGTCGAGGCCCTCAGGGCTGAACTTCAGTCATCGTAGGAGAGAAATGCTTCCTTGGAGGCAGAGAAGGCTACCACCGAGCATAGGTCCATAGACCGTGCCCTTTACAACGTGTGGAGGTAGAATCCTAACTTCGATTTCTCTTCTTTCGGTGAGCACGCCGTCACTCGAGCGGCCATGTGGAGCGCCCATGGTAGGAGGCCCTGAAGTAGTCATTTCATAATTTTTGTTAGTTAGCCCACCATGGGTGTACTCTTTTTTTTTTTTTTTTTGACTCTGTAATTTCATTATCACTACTACTTTTCTTTTGTAACTCTTGTACTATCTTCAAAACTTTCTTTTTCCATGTATATATACATGTGTTGCTATTTATCTCTTATTCTACTGCATTCAAGGCCCTTTTGAGCCTGTATGATGGGGTTTGGTTGGTTCCCCTCTTTTTATTTACCAGGCTGGAGGTCCTTGGGAGCCCATGTGAAAGGGTTCACTGGGACCTCTTTTGGTGCCTCTTGATTACTCTTATAAGGATATTTTGACCCCTTGGGTCCTAGCTATCCTTTTATATATTATTGCACGCGCTTATTATTTTTTGCGAGAAGCGCCCCTCTCATCATTATTCATAGTACTATTTTTGCAAGGGTCTCTTTTAGGACCCTTTTTGGCTAGACGGCTTGGTGGCCGCTCTAGACTTATTAGTGTTGTCACTATATATTTTTCTTTCGTAAGACCTTTTGGCCTCCTTGATGTTCACAAGGGTAGCTAATCCTTGTGAACCCAAGGGATGCCTTGCAAGGTCCTCTCCCTGTTTTCTGTATTTAAGGACTTCGCCTAAGGCCCCTATATAAGGGGTCCTTCTAGGGCCTCCCCTTAAAGGGTCCTTTTTAGGGTCGTGGTCCCTTTTGGGTCCTCCTGATGGAGGGCCCTTTTTAGGATCCTCCTGGTGCATAGGATCATTTTTAGGATCTTGGTGCAAGGGGTCTTTCTTTGGATTCTCCTGCTTGTTGCTTGCTTTATCTTCACGGGCCACTTCCTCCTGATGGAGGGCCCTTTTTAGGATCCTCCTGATAGGGGGTCGTTTTTAGGTTCTTCCTACTTGAGGGCCCTTTTTAAGATCCCCTGTTAGAGGGTCCTTTTTAGGAGCCTCTTTTTTAGGAGTCTCATTTTTAGGAGGGCAAGGGGTCCTCTCTAGGATTCTCTGTTAGAGGGTCCTTTTTAGGAGCCCTTTTTAGGTTCCCCTTGCTAGCTGCATGTTTTTGCCTCCTGTCCTACCCCCCAAGTGTTTGGCGAAATTTATTTCGGCAGGCACTTTGGCCGATACCCGCGTAGCGAAGAAAAGAAACACATGAAGTTGCAAACAATTTCATTCATAGCATGCGGTTTACAACCAATCTTGTAAATAACAGGGTTCCATCTAACTAGGAGGTTACCTAGGTAGCCTCTTTGATTCTTACTTAATTAAGCTAAAACAACAAGGAGCAAATTAAACACAGGTTCTTTTTGCACTGAGTGTCGAAGCCTCGCTGGTAGCACTTCTCGAGATGATCCGTAACTCGTGCGTCCAACTTGTGTGGGTCTAATTTGTGTGGGTCGCTACTTCATACTCAACCATTGCCATTGGTACGGACAGTTTGGTGGTTGTGCGGAGGGACATGTTATAGCATTGCCTCGCCTCCTTCTGCTACCCTTTCACGCATGCTACTCCCCCGGGGGTTGGGAATTTCATAGCCAGGTGATACACAGAAGTTATCGCCTTCAACTCTCTCAGAGAGGGTCTCCCCAATATCGCATTGAAGGCTGAGGTGCAATCCACCACGACAAAGTTAGCGATTACGGTGGTTTGCCTGGGTTGCTCCCCTATGGTGAGGGTTAATTCGATTGCCCCGAGGGGCTGCATCGAATCTCCCGTAAACCCATACAAAGACGTAGTGCAAGGCTTTAGGTGGCGGAGGCTCAATCCCATCTTTTCCAGCGCAGGTCGATACAATATGTCCACAGAACTCCCGTTATCCACCAGGACCCGATGTACCCTCATGTTAGCAAGCTGGGCGGTTAGCACCAGGGGGTCATTATGTGGGAAATGCACCCGCTACGCATCTTCTTCATTGAAAGTTATCAAGTCATTCTCGCCCTTGAAGCTCTTCGGGGGGTGTTGCTCCAAACATAACACGCGAGGAGATGGACTCTGTCTAGCCTCCTTGGCGTACTTGTCTCGCCCCTTCCTTGAATCGCCTCCGAATCCTGGTCCCCCAAATATAGTCCTGACCTCTCCCTGTATTTCTGGGGCCACCTACCGCTCCCGCGGTGGGGACGTTCCTTCTTTTGGCTTCTGGCTTTCTTTGCGCACGTACTGCCCAAATGTCCCCGGCGAATGAGCTCCTCGATTTCCACCTTCAAATGGTTGCATTCCACGGTGGTGTGGCCGACGTCCTTATGATACTGGCAATACCTGCTGGGGTCTCTTTTGGACCTATCTTTTTTCATTGGCGGGGGCCTTTTGAAAGGGACCTGGTTTTCGTTCGCAACAAAAATATGCTCCCTCGCATGGGTGAGGTTAGTGTAAAAGGTGTAGGGGCCCTGTAGGCGCTCCTCAGAGCGTTGGTGCTTCTGGGGTCGATCGTCTCTCGTTCCCTCATAAACCCCCCCTTTTCTTTGCACCGCTTTGGCTATCCCGAACTGAAGGTTTTGGGGGCGAAGGGCCTTTTCCAGCTTTGAGGTTCTCGTGACCATCCTCCACGCGAATGTACTTTTGTGCCCGCTCGTAGAAATCATCCAAGTCTGTGACCTCTCTCTTGAGCATGTTATCCCATAACTTGCTCCCTGGGCGTACACCTGCCGTGATGGCCATTTTCAGCTCTCGGCGGGTTAGGCTCCCTACCTTAGCTGCCTCCATGTTGAACCTGTGGATGTAGCTCTTCAGACTCTTGTTTTCTCCCTGCTTCACGTTGGCGAGGCTGGTGCCTGGCATCGTGTAGTCTCGCACAGCGTGGTGCTGCTGGAGGAATTCATCTGAAAGTTGTTGCCAAGATCGGATGGACCCCGGTCTAAGCCTCTTGAACCATTTGTATGTAGGTCCTTTTAATGTGACAGCGAAGCAATTACATCTCGCCCCGCTGCCGATTCCCCTCAGCTTCATCAAGTCGTTAAATGTATCCAGATGATATTATGGATCTGTGCTTCCTTCGTAGGGGGTCATGTGGGGCTCTTTAAAGTTGTTAGGGAGCCTGATGGCCTGGATCTCTCTGACGAAGGGTGACTCAAGGTCGAACTCCTCCTCAAAAATTGGTCCTCCGGAGGCGATGATGATCTTGCTTCGCAGGCTCCTTATTTCCGTGTCCAAGTCCTGCCTTCTCTTGCTCAGGGTGTCCTTTAAAGCAGATGGGTTAGGATCACCCTCTCCTTTGCCCTCCCGAGGCGCCATAGGGGGCATGGTCCCTTTACCAGCCCTCTTTTTATTGGGCTCCTCTCGTAAATCAGAGGGTTCTCTCTTAGAGGTGACCTCGTCCTCGTTGCGAGGGGCAGCGTTGGTCCTTGCCTCTGGCTTCTGGGCCTGCTTCGGTGGTTCAGGATGTTCGCGTCGCTTCGCTCGGGGGGTGTTACTGGTAGAGTGTCGGGTCCTCCCATCATTTACTGGTACGGTGGTCTCTACCCCCTCCTGACCTTTCTCCTTTCTCTTAGGCAAGGTCACGCTTGACTTACCCTGCAATAGGCCATTCAGCACCTCTTGCATGGTCTCCAGGGTGGTCTCCAACCTTTGGTTCTTACGGTGGAGCTCCCGTATTTCTTCTTCATAGAATCGAGATTTCGAACTCGAGCTCACGGAATGGACCCGGGGATGCTCATCATGCCTACGGGTAGAGGGGCCCGGGTCCTGCCGGCTGGAGTTCGGTACCTACGGTGGTTTTGGGAGAGGGAACTTATTAGCATTTCCTGGTGGTGTCTTGGAGGACTTTCTCCAGGTGGAGCGGCCGGTGACGAGGACACTTTATCACCTCCGTGAACCTCAGGGTCCTTCGGGGGCTCCACGTCTCTGGGTGGAGGAGGGTCCTTCATGGAGGCCTTCAGCTGGACTCCACTCAGGTGGACCTCTACCTCCTGTGGCTCCCTGAGTCGCTTTGAACGTCTTGGCATTTCTTCTTGCCGGAAATAATGGAAGAACAGTAGCTTGGAACTAACGTTCCCACAGACAGCGCCAAACTGTTGACGGTGAGAACTCGTCAACTAAGTTGAGTTGGGAAAAATTATCAAGTTAAGCTAGTCGATAAAAAAGCTGTAGAAATTTAGGTAATAACTCAAGAACAATGACAGAACATTAATGGAGAAATCAATTTCTCATTCACTCTCAAGAACTTGCTACAGTAAATTTTCCAACCCCCTCCCATGTGGAATTGGGGTTCATTATATAGTGGGCTCTAATGGCCCTGGGTACATGGTGGTCTAGGAGACCAGATAGTACACGAGTACACTATCAGGAGAGTGGTATCAGGCGTAGTGGTGTCAGCTCTGGTACACCGTCAGGGTCCATGGGAGCACCTCAGCTTTTGTACCCGGACGTGACTCTACTACTTGTCTCATACGGGTGTCAGAGACGTGGTGGTGGTGTAGACACTCCTTGTACTATTCCCAACCGCCACTACTTGTCGGGTACAAGTGTCAGACCTGTCCCATGATCCTTGTAGGCACGTACGTACCCCTTTAGATGTACCTTGTTCGTATTCTTTTCGTCGCTTGTGGGCCACCTTAAACCCTGGCATCATGCGCGTGTAGCCTTACACCTAAAGGTTGCTGGGCCTCGAGTGGTAGAGGTTGGGCGATGACACATCTTGCGCCTGGGCACAGGCCGCACTCGCGAGACGTAGGGACACGGGGCCTCGCATGGCCGAGGCTGGGCGACGACGGGCATGCGCTTGGTCACGGGTCGCACTTGCGAGGCGCTGGGACATGGGGCCTCACGTGGCCGAAACTGAGCACGAGGCGGGTCTTGCACGTCCGAGGGTGGCCTCGAGTGGGTGAGGCGCGACGCCAAGAAGGGCCTCGCGCGGCCGAGGGTGGCCTCGCGTGGGCGAGGCGCGACGCCGAGACAGGCCTTGCGCGGGCGAGGCGCGATGCTGAGACAGGCCTCACGTGGGCGAGGCGCGACGCCGAGACAGGCCTTCCGTGGCCGAGGCGTGATGCTGAGACAGGCCTCGCGTGGGCAAGGTGAGACGTCGAGAACGGCCTCGCGTGGGCAAGGCGCGATGCCGAGAAGGGCCTTGCGCGGCCGAGGGTGGCCTCGCGTGGGCGAGGTGCAACGCTGAGACGGGCCTTGCGCGGCCGAAGCGTGATGCTGAGACGGGCCTTGCGTGGGCAAGGCGAGACGCTGAGACGGGCCTCGCGTGGGCAAGGCGAGACGCTGAGAAGGGCCTCGCGTGGGCGAGGCATGACGCCGAGAAGGGCCGTGCGTGGCCGAGGGTGGCCTCGCATGGGTGAGGGGCGACGCTGAGACGGGCCTTGCGCGGCTGAGGCGTGATGCTGAGACGTGATGCTGAGACGGGCCTCACGTGGGCAAGGCGAGACGCCAAGAAAGGCCTCGCGTGGCCGAGGTGTGACGCTGAGGGTGGCCTCGCGTGGGTGTGCCGAGAGCGAAGCGGGGCCTCATGCTTGGACATTGCCGAGCGAGACAGGGCTTCGCGCCTAGGCGCGTCTTGGATCTTTTGTGGGCGCGGAATATTGAGCATCCACAGTTGTCATGTGAGGGACTCGCCATGCAAGGCTACCCTATGTCTCGCTATGCAAGGCTGCCTTGTGCCACGCCATGCGAGCCTCCCGCGTGTCACGGGCTGACATTTTGACAGCGGAAATGCCCATGCGGCACCTTGAGTCCTCTGAGCCAAGGTCAGCCTTCCAACCATTCGAATAACAATGGGCACATTTTTCACGTGACCGTGTGCCTCTGCACACTTCTGTCTCTCGAACAACTCTCGCTGAGTCATGCTCTTCAGCATCTATGAGTGCAATCATGCATCAAGGCTATCTAGCCAAGAAACTCACACTGACCATAGGTTCTCACTATGGCAAGGCAATTCCCAACACCGATGCTCACCCAGACATTCGCAAGTCGAGGTAGCATGTGTGGCTAAGAGCCAACACCAAGCTGATGTGCCAACACCTCCTAACTAGTCCCATTCAATATTATCCGATTAGCTCACGTCACAGACCAAGGACTCCCATACATCCATGGTCTAATCCTCAAGGCACCACACCATCATGCATGTTGGCAGGCCCTCAAGAATAGCTGCCAAACTAGTAACAAACACTGGACCTCTGTTCTACTCAAGCATAGTGCACCCTCTAATGTTTGCATGCTAACAAGTCCCACAAATGACTTCCCGTGTCATCTCGTATCGAGATTCATGGCCATGGCGCACCACGACATCTCTCGAAGGTTCGGGCCGCGTTCCATGCAAGCGGCATCCTGGCAAGCCAACGGAACCGTACCCTTAAACCTCTGGCAGCACACTTCGACGCACTACCGGGGCGGCCCGGTAATGTCCATGAGTACTTCTACTCATGGAGACATATGAGTCCCCTCGTGGTCCTCATATGCCCGCCCTACTAGTCCTCCCAACTAGTAGTAGCTCACTTGACGCACCTGCGCCATGGGGTGGTGGAGAGCTGACACCAGGTGCTCCCACTACAAAGAGCCTTCTGAGCTTTTAGCCTTCTATCAGGAACATATATGATTTTTGCTTGGGAGACATATTTGGCTTCCAGCTCGCCAATTCTCTGAATCTCCCAAATCTGATCATACCATTGCGTTCATTGACCCTTCAATATGGAACCTACCAAGTCCCGTCCATTTCCGGGCAATATTGAAGATATTTACAAAAATGCCACTACCATACAAACTAGGCATCAGTATGCTCACCAGCCTGCACCCTCGCATGTGCATCTGATCGAGCGCCATCCTAGCTTGTAACATGTCCTCAAGGCTGGCATGTTACACCACGCACACCCTAGTACCCGAACATGGGTACCCCGAGGCATCACCCTCGCTATTCGAGGATCAAGGCAAGCCTCTCGCGCGCACCCTAGTACCCGACCATGGGTACCCCGAGGCATCACCCTCGCTATGCGAGGGTCAAGGTAAGCCTCTCGCGCGCACCCTAGTAATCGAACATGGGTACCCCGAGGCATCACCCTCGCTATTCGAGGGTCAAGGCAAGCCACCCGCACGCCGCGTCTACGCGAAGCATCGCACCCAGCCGTCGTGTGATCCGCCTAGGCTAGCCTCGCTATGCAAAGGAGCAGCCCCGCTGCTTCTCACGGGTCCCACGCCCATGGCGCATACGTCCGCACCATTGGCCACCCTCGCTATGCGACGGCGAAGCCTCGCTACTTCTCATGTTTGGAGCCTCCTCGATATGTGGAACACCTCTCGCGCCTTGGTTTCTCATGACATGTATAGTTCGGAGCCTCCTTGATATATGCACGAGGAACACTTGGAAGCACCAAACGGGTATGTCAAATGATCATTAGGCGACAAACATGAATTGATGAAGATGACTAGGTACAAGGTACATACATTGATATAGGATGTACGATCATGAAGGGGTCAGAGGCATGGCCCTGTCATCTGCGTCTCACGAGTAATGGCGGTACGAACTTGTACGGAGAGTGGAGGCACTACCTGAGCACCCCCGACAATATTCCAGAGTCCACAGTACGATGTCCTACACCACTACTATGTCCTGAGCCACTACCCTGACCCTGCACCTGTATACGTCCACGTCCCCTGTGACCTACTTGTATCAGGGGGCAATAGAGCCCACCTATAAATAGGTTTTGACCCCTCAGGTTAAGGGGTTGGAAAAATGATTGTATGAGGAGATGTTTAAGAAATATATGATCTTTGTTCCATTGTAGTTCTGATTTTTCGGTTGATTCAAGTTCTTTCCATCTGATTCTTAGCTATCCTTAGTATAAAAATATGAGTTTTCTAACCTTCAATCGTTGACGAGTTCTTACTGTCAACAAGTGCCATACACAAGTAAACCACATTCGCTAGAATTTAATATGAAATCAATGTCCACATTTATCAACCAACATGCCTCAACAATAATCATGCACGTCATATACACAGGGTGTCGTTTTCTTACCTCCGGTTCGAGCGAGAAATATAGCAAGAACGACTCCTGAGAACGATCAACATTTTGGTTCCTTAGTTGTTACCTAATCACAACCAATTATAACCTCCATTAATGAAAATCAACAATGAAAGGGTCTTGACCTAAACCCCACTCTCGGGACCTCGAAACATGCCCACACGGTGAGTAGATTCGATCCCGGGCCTTAAGGATTGAAACCCCGAGCAAAAAACCCTTAAAAACACTCAAATGGGATTCTGGAGGAACAGAGTAGCGCTCAGCGCTGCTCCCTAGTTCCCCAGCGCTATACTCAGAACCCCCAACTGCCCAACATTCATCCTGTGTAGCGCTATAGCACCCTATGATGGGCGTTGTAGCGCTACCCCCAGAACAGCACTCCCCTGAAACCTCCTTCTTCGACTTCTTTTATTCCAACCTGTTTCCAATGTTTCCAATGCTTCCAAATCCCATTTTTGTTGCCAAATGAACCCAAAAACCATCCTCACATACCCCAAGCATCACAACCACAAGAAGCCTAGCCAAAACTCCCAACAAAACCAATCATTTAACCTAGAAATCCCAACTGAAAACTAGAACTAAAATAGAGCAAAGCAGGGATTTTAATGGCTAGAAACTTACCTTAAGCTTAGATTATGATGCTCTTCAATGGTGGAACACACTCCCAAACTCCTAAGGCTTACTTCCCAAGCTTGAATCCTCAAGAATGGCTCAAAAATAACAAAGAAAGCTGAAGGAGAAAAGGTACAGGAAAGCTCTTGAACTATACTCTATTTTCTCTTCTTTTCTATAGCCATAAATGGTTTATATTTATCCTAGGGGTGAAAAGACCAAAATACCCCTAGGTCAATTAAGGGTTTCTAAAGGCTCCCAAGGGAAAAATTGGTATTTCCCTCTTATCTCGTTAATCATAATTAACGCTCTCCAATTCCTGCTATTCTCGATAATCTCAAACACCAATAATTCATATCCTGTTACCCTTTAATTCCCGGCAACGTTCTAATCATTAAAATCACCCCGAGACTCATCCCGAGCCCCAAACTTAAGCTTGTTATGACTAGACCGCTAATCAATATTCCAAGATCGTCTCATCGAATAGCTCGAACAAACCCACATTATAATGTGGTCTCAACAATATGTCACCAACATGCACACAAATATACAATTATGCCCTTAACGGGCCAAATTACCAAAACACCCCTGTTATCAAATGTGGACCCACATGCATGCATTTAACATCATATTATAATATAATTCACATAAACATGCATATAATCAATTAATGGCATAATTAAACAATTATGGCCCTCCCGGCCTACTAATCCAGCCATTAAACCGCATTAGGGATTTCAGGGCATTACAACTATCCCCTCCTTACAGAAATTTCATCCTCGAAATTTACCTGAACAGCTCAGGATACTGACTTTGCATATCTGACTCCAGCTCCCAGGTCGCTTCCTTGACATTGTTGTTCCTCCACAGTACCTCAACCAAAGGTATCATCTTATTCCTGAGGACCTTATCTCTTCTGTCAAGTATCTGAACTGGCTGCCCCTCAAAGGAGAGATCTGGCTCAAGCTCCATGTCTTCATAGCTCAAAATATGATTCACATCAGATACATGCTTCCAAAGAGTTGAAACATGAAATACATATGCACGGGTGACAACGCCGGAGGCAAAGCCAATCTGTAAGCCACTTGACCAACCCTTTCCAGGATCTCAAATGGACTTACAAACCTAGGGCTCAACTTGCCCTTCTTCCCAAACCTTCTCACCCCTTTCCATGGTGAGACTCTAAGGAAAACATAGTCTCCCACTTGGAACTCCACGTTCCTGCGCTTGGGATCTGCATAACCTTTCTACCTACTCTAAGAATCAAGCATCCGAGCTCTAATCTTCTCAATGGCCTCACTGGCCCTCTAAACTGCCTCAGGACCTAAGTATCTCCTTTCACTTGTCTCATCCCAATGAATGGGAGATCTACACTTCCTACCTACAGCATCTCATAAGGTGCAACTCCAATGGTAGACTGATAACTGTTGTTGTAGGAGAACTCTATCAAAGGTAGATACTTACTCCAAGATCCACCAAAGTCCAGCACACATGCCCGCAGCATGTCTTCCAATATCTGGATCGTCCTCTCAGATTGCCCATCTGTCTGAGGATGATAAGTAGTACTGAACTTCAATTGTGTCCCCATGGCCTTCAATAAACTACCCCAGAAATTGGAAGTAAAAGTAGGGTCCCGATCTGACACAATCGACCTGGGTGCTCCATGGAGGCGCACGATCTCTCTCACATAGAGATCTGCATACTGATCAATTGTATAAGTAGTCCTCACTGGCAAGAAGTGAGCTAACTTGGTGTAGCGATCCACTATCACCCATAAAGGATCATGCTGACCAACAATCCTGGGTGAGCCCACCATGAAATCTATTGTGATGTCCTCCCACTTCCACTCAGGGATATCCAGAGGCTGCTATAACCCTGCTGGCCTCTGATGCTCAGCCTTGATCTGCTGACATGTCAAGCACTTAGCCACATACTCTACTACATCTATCTTCATCCTTGGCCACCAATACAATGATCTTAAATCCTGATACATCTTCGTGGTGCTTGGATGCAAAGAGTAAGGTGTAGTATGAGATTCTTCCAGAATCTCTCACCTCAAAACAGTGTCAACATAACACATATTCGCCCCTTGTATCTCAACAAGCCTAACTCAGACACTGTATAATCTCTGGATGCTCCAGCCAGAACATCATCTCTGATCTTGATCAGTTGTGGATCACTCAACTGACCCTCCTTGATTCTCTCCAACAGTGTAGACTGTAGTGTAATGTTAGCCAACTGGACCACCAGCAACTCTATACCAGCTCTGGTCATATCATCTGCTAATTCTCTGGCTCTCAGCCTCATCCCATAAATCTGTCCCGGACCCTTCCGACTTAAAGCATCAGCTACCGCGTTGGCTTTTCCTGGATGATACAGAATTTCACAGTCATAATCTTTTACTAACTCCAGCCAACGCCTTTGTCTCATATTCAAATCTTTCTGAGTGAAGAAGTATTTCAGGCTCTTGTGGTCTGTATAGATCTCGCACTTCTCTCCATAAATATAATGCTTCCATATCTTTAAAGTAAAGACCACAGTCGCCAACTCCAAATCATGAGTGGGATATCTCTTTTCATACTCCTTCAACTGACGAGAAGCATAAGCAATTACCTTCTCTGACTGCATCAGAACACAGCCCAAACCTTGATGAGAAGCATCACAATAAATCACAAACTTCTCCTGATATGTCAGAAGACTCAGAATCGGAGCTGTAATCAACCTCTGCTTCAGTTCCTGGAAGCTGTTCTCACATTTATCTGACCACACAAATCTCTGGCTCTTGCGTGTCAGCTCAGTCAATGCAGAAGCAATCTTTGAGAACCCTTCCACGAAATGGCTATAGTAACCTGCCAATCCAACGAAACTTCTAACCTCAGAAGCATTCTTTGGCCTTGGCCAATCTCTGACCACTTCAACCTTTGCTGGATCTACCTTAATCCCCTCCCTACTGACAATGTGCACAAGAAAGGATACCTGAGATAACCAGAACTCACATTTCTTGAACTTAGCAAACAGTCTTTTATCCCTCAACCTCTGTAGAACCAACCTCAGATGTTGCTCATGCTCTGACTCAGACTGAGAATATACTAGAATATCATCGATGAAGACAATCACAAACAGGTCCAGATAATCCTTGAACACTCGGTTCATCAGATCCATAAAAGGAGCAGGGGCATTAGTCAAGCCAAAAGACATGACTAAGAACTCATAATGCCCATACCTGGTACGAAAATCTGTCTTCGGTATGTCTCATTCCTTGACCCTCAATTGATGATAACCAGAACGAAGGTCGATCTTTGAGAATACCTTCTTACCTTGTAATTGATCGAACAGATCATCTATCCTTGGCAAAGGATACTTATTCTTAATTGTCAGATTATCCAGTTCTCTGTAATCAATACACATCCTCAGAGAACCATCCTTTTTCTTTACAAACAGAACTGGCGCACCCTAAGGTGAGAAACTAGGTCTGATAAAACCCAAATCCAACAGTTCTTGCAATTGTACCTTTACTTCTTTCAACTCAGCTGGGGCCATTCTGTAAGGTGCTCTAGACACTGGCTCCGTCCCTGGTGCCATTACTATAACGAACTCAATTTCTCTGTGCGGTGGCAACCCTGGCAAATCTTCTGGAAACACATCCAGAAATTCACAAACAAGTATGGTATCTTCTGGCCTCAGTGGCACGATCTGAGTGGTATCAACCACACTGGCTAAGAATCCAATACAACCTCCTTGCAATAGATCCCTAGCCCTCAATACATAAATCATAGGTATGCAAGGTCCATGCACAGTACCAACAAACACAAAAGGATCCTCACCTTCAGGCTCAAAGGTGACCATCTTCCTTCTGCAATCAATGGTTGCCCCATACTTTGCCAACCAATCCATACCCAATATCATATCGAAGTCAGTCATAACCAACTCTATCAAATCCACTGACAACTCTCTGCCTTCCACTGTCACTGGCAAAGATCTGACCCATCTCCTGGATACCACTAACTCTCCAATGGGTAACAAAGTTCCAAACCCCACAGCATAAAAATCACAGGCTCTACACAGTCTATCAATAATACTACTAGCAACAAAAGAATGTGTAGCACCAGAATCAATCAATACATTATAAGGGGTTCCAGCACTAAGAAGCTGACCTGTAACAACTGAGGGAGAAGCCTCAGCTTCTGCTTGTGTCAATGCGAACACTCGAGCTGGGGCCGAGCTGTCCGCTTTCCTGGGTTCTTCTTTTATGGCCTTAGGGCAATCCTTTTTAAGATGATCCACTGCTCAACATGAGAAACAGGCCCTTGCCCTACACTCTCCCAAATGACGCCTCTTGCATCTAGGGCATTCAGGATAAGACTTCCAGGCTTCATTACCACCTAGACGACCCATTGAAATACCATGGGGCCGCCTATCAGGACCTGGAACTGGGAAGGTGTCAGGAACCTTCTTCTTCTACTCACTGGGGCCTATACCCCTACCAGAACCCACAAATGGAGGACCTGGCCTATTAAACTCCTTTCTGGCTGCACTGTCTCGCCAGATCTTATTCTCTGCACTCTCAGTTGTGAGTGCCTTCTCAACCACCTGTGCATAGGTAGTAACCCCAGCCATAGTGGTGATACGTACATCATGGGCTAATGTGGGCTGTAGCCCCTGAAGAAATCTCTATTTTCTGGTCCCGTCAGTGGGCACCAGCTCCATGGAAAACTTTGCCAAACGATCAAACTTTAAGGCATACTCAGTGACTGACAAATTTCCCTGAAGTAGCCTAATGAACTCCTCAGCTTTAGCTGCCCTGATAGCGTCATTGTAATATTTCTCGTTAAACAGAGTTTGAAACTTTTCCCAACTAAGGGCATTAACATTCTTGGTCTGGGTAATCACCTCCCACCAAATCCGGGCATCCTCCCGCAACATATAAGTGGCACAGGCAACCCTCTCATTACCAGTTACCCTCATGAAATCAAGGATAGTGGTAATCATACTCATACACTGCTCCACCTTGGCAGGATCTGCACTGCCCTCAAATACTGGAGGTTGCTGCTTCCTGAACCTTTCATAAAGAGGCTCCCATTTATTTCCAACCTCAGGCAGCTGTGCAGCTGCTGGCACCGACACAGGAGGTGCCTCTGATACACTGGCCACTGCAGGCGCTTGCTGCTGTCTCAGGAGACGAAGCTCTTCTCCCTGTCTCAACACTGTTGCCTGCAGATCACTAACTATCTGCTGCCAGTTTACAGGAGCTGGCTGTGGAATCTATGACTAGTCATTCTCCTGACCTTGATTGTTATTATTCTGGCCTTGATCACTCTGGCTAGCTAAAGTATCTCTTTGCCCTGGATTCATTCTTATCTGTTATACCTTGCTGAAACAACGATCAATACAGCCAGTCAGGTAGTAATAACTAAACCTCTTACCGCCTTAAGGTCCAAGAACAAGCAGACAATTATCATATTCCACAGTCATACAATAATACAAGCAGATACATGTTTATAGCATTTAGCACTCAACATGTATCACATAATAATTCACAATCAACCATACTAATAAGTATGTTCCAGCAATTTCAGTACTAATTAGCACACATTTGCTAAAGATGTAATATTTCAGGGCACAGGTTTAACATGGTGTCTCATGCATACAGGTAAAGCATTTATACTATATTTAAGCAGTTATACATATAACTACATAAATAGTTACCAAACCTTGAGTCGAGCTTGACTCCAGTGATGTGTGTACATGCCCAGCCAGTCTACAGGAACCCTAACCTTGGCACACTCTGATACCAAGTTGTAACGCCCTGGTTACCCCAGAACAATTACGGTGAACGGGAAATTTGACTTGCTACCCGAGTCCTTTGGTTAAAAACCTGCTCTAAGTGTTATTAATAGGCTAGGGTGAAAAACCAATCAAAAGGAAATGATATATTTTATTAAATACATAAAACTGTTCATGGGCCCATAAAAAACATTTACAAGTTATTTACAACTCAAAATGGTCATTACTGTTTCAAATTTACAAACCCGTCGACCTAAGCGGCAAAAATAGGGTAAACCCCCTAGTTCCTCTGAGAACTCCTTGGTCGTGGTGGCCAAGCGACCGCATATGTACACATCACCACCTAAGCTCTCCACTCAAGGCTGGGTGAACTTTTCTTTCCCTTTACCTACACCACAAAGCACCCATGAGCCAAGGCCCAGCAAGAAAACAAAATATAGCATGATATAATATCAACAATGATCATAATAATCATTCAGGACTTTCAGTCCAAAATAGAGAAGTGACAATTGGAAAAGTCACTAAGGTGGGTTCAGTTCCCAATAGCCATGTGACGATAGGGTCATCGGGGCTTTAAAGATAAGTGATCCTTTCACTAGCTTAAACAGGTTAGGTGCATGATGACTATTCATCAACATAACCTACCTCATGACCATAGAGTCATAACCATGGAACACCGTTCCCTAGCCATGTGACAAGCAGTCACCTAGGCCTTAGGCCTTGGCTCTGAGTAACTAGCTTAGACTAGTCAAGCGCTTATAAGTTTCATCGACCTTAGGGTCGGTCCAGCATTAATGCCTTAGATTCATTGAACGCTGATATCGATTAGATCTAATCTTCATTTGGCCCTGGGGACGCTTATGTCGTTTCTGACTCTTAGGTCAGTGATACGCGACCAGTACCGTCCCTGACTAATCAGTGCCATACACAAGTAAACAACATTAGCTAGCATTTAATATGCAATCAATGTCCACATTTATCAACCAACTTGCCTCATCAACAATCATGCATGTCATATACACAGGGTGCAGTTTTCTTACCTCCGGTTCGAGCAAGAAATATAACAAGAACGACTCCTGAGAACGATCAACCTTTTGGTTCCTTAGCGGTTACCTAATCACAACCAATTCTAACCTCCATTAATGAAAATTAACAATGAAAGGTTCTTGACCTAAACCCCACTCTTGGGACCTCGAAAAATTCCCACACGGTGAGTACATTCGATCCCGGGCCTTAAGGATTTAAACCCCGAGCCAAAAACCCTTAAAAACACTCAACACGGGATTCTTGAGGAACAGAGTAGTGCTACAACACTGCTCCCTAGTGCCCCAGCGCTATACTCAGAACCCCCAACCCCCCAACATTCATCCTGTGTAGCGCTGTAGCGCCCTATGATGGGCGTTGTAGTGCTACCCCCAGAACAACACTCCCCTGAAACCTCCTTCTTCGACTCCTTTGATTCCAACCTGTTTCCAATGCTTCCGAATCCCATTTTTGTTGCCAAATGAACCCAAAAACCATCCTCACATACCCTAAGCATCACAACCACAAGAAGCCTAGCCAAAACTCCCAACAAAACCAATCATTCAACCTAGAAATCCCAACTGAAAACCAAAACTAAAACAGAGCAAAGCAAGGATTTTATTGGCTAGAAACTTACCTCAAGCTCATATTATGATGCTCTTCAATGGGGGAACACACTCCCAAACTCCCAAGGCTTACTTCCCAAGCTTGAATCCTCAAGAATGGCTCAAAAATCACAAAGAAAGCTGAAGGAGAAAAGGTACAGGAAAGCTCTTGAACTATACTCTGTTTTCTCTTCTTTTCTATAGCCATAAATGGTTTATATCTATCCTAGCGGTGAAAAGACCAAAATACCCCTAGGTCAATTAAGGGTTTCTAACGCTCCCAAGGGCAAAATTGGTATTTCCTTCTTATCTCGTTAATCATAATTAACGCTCTCCAATTCCTGCTATTCTCGATAATCTCAAACACCAATAATTCATATCTCGTTACCCTTTAATTCTCGGCATCGTTCTAATCATTAAAATCACCCCGAGACTCATCTCGAGCCCCGAACTTAAGCCTGTTATGACTAGACCGCTAATCAATATTCCAAGATCGTCTCATGCCGAATAGCTCGAACAAACCCACATTATAATGTGGTCTCAATAATATGTCACCGACATGCACACAAATATACAATTATGCCCTTAACGGGCCAAATTACCAAAACACCCCTGTTATCAAATGTGGACCCACATGCATGCATTTAACATCATATTATAATATAATTCACATAAACATGCATATAATCAATTAATGGCATAATTAAACAATTATGGCCCTCCCAGCCTACTAATCCAGCCATTAAACCACATTAGGGATTTCGGGGCATTACATTTAAGGTATCCAAATGATCTTTCTGCGACCTTTCAATGTAAGATACTTGGTGTTTACCCTAAAAAATACTACTCGTTGACATGGCAAGATTCGTGTATATGTGAGTTGCACGTGACTACTTAATGACTACATTCAGGTCGACCAATGACCAGGAGAGAAGTTGTACGATGGAGTTAAGGATGATAACCATACGGCAGATGTGTTGAAGGTGCGACCAGGATTGGTCGTGGATATGAAGCCATATTCCGAATACAGTTATAAGTAAGATATTTTTAAGATATTTAACCTTATTTTTATGTGAAGATTACGTTTTCTGTTATCATTCAAATATGTGTAAATCAAGGTGTATTGGGCCCCGTCGGCCCATAAGTAGAGTCTTGAGCCTATAAATAGGATTGAAGGGGCTCTTTGAAAGGGGATGGAGTTTTGGAGAGAGAATTAGTGTTTTATATAAACAAACTTTTGTACCTTTTTGGAGCTTGTGATACTCAGTAAGCCCTTGTTTGATGATCGCAGGTTTCATAACACATTAATAACAACACTAAGTGGAAGTAGGCTATTACCAACATCTGGGACCAAACCACTATAAATCCTGGTTTTGTTTAGTCATTTGGATTCAACTTACCAATATTTATCATTTTTGGTGACTCCGTGTTGTTGGCTAATTCACCAGTCAACATTTTGGTGCTTTCATTGAGAGTCGAACTCAAGACCCTCAAGAAGATCAAATGGCAAAAATAGCCAGGAAAGCGGGGCAAACTTCTGGGAATAGCAAGTCGCACCCTCATAAATAGGAGTGCGCTACGAACGAGCCCTAAGAAAGAAAAGTCAAACGGTGGTCACAATTTAGAGATGGCCAAGATTATAATGGGCGGATTCTGGCAGGAGGAATGCTGGTCGACAGTAGGAAGAGAGAGGCGAATGACAAATCCTCCACCAATGGAGAACCGACCTATAAGCCAAAATGTTGGGGGGCAGCCTAAATAGCCAAATGTCTTTAACCGACTAAGTACAAGAGAGCAAAGGCGAAGGGATGAAAACCTGAGGGATGTACTCAATAATCGAAGGGAAAGGCACAATGAGTACTTCCCCCTAGCTCTGGTCACTCCAGCAATACTAGATGATGTACAGGCCCAAATAGATGCCTTGAATCAAGTCGTGCAGCAACTAGTTGGGAACAGGGCGTCCCACATAGAATTTGATCAGAGGAAGGGTACCCCATTCATTCATATAATTGTTGTGGCAGAGACTCCAAGCAAATTTAAGATGCCAATTTTACCCAACTTTATAAGAGGAGAAGATCTTGTATCTCACGTTAACAAGTTTGAGATACAGATGGACATCCAAAAAGTATAAGATGATGCTCGGGCTAGGATTTTTCCTGCCAGGTTATCTGAATCTGCTCAGAAGTGGTATTTCAAGTTCCCTCTGGCCAGCATAGTTTCTTGGGAAATGTTCGTAAAGGTGTTTTACAGACAGTTCTATGCTGGTTGAATACACCCAACAGAGGCCAATCAGCTAGTCGAGATTCGACAGAAGGAGGGAGAAACCCAAAAAGGGTATATACAGCGGTTCATGCGAGCCGCTGCTTGGGCCAAAACTGTTGGAGATGAGGGAAATATGATGGCGCTCACGGCTGGAGTACAGTGCCATTCTCCCCTCTGGAGTAGTTTACAAAAGAATGGAGTCAAGAGCACTCAGGAATTCCTAGATTGAGCAGACAAGTATATCAAGCTCGAGGAAGCTATCGCTAATGAGGGGAAGTCTCATGTGGACAACCAGGGCAAGAAGGAAGACCCCACCAAAGCCGCCAATGGAACTGGTAAACCCAACGACAACTACAAATATAACGGAAAAAATGGGGGGCGAGGGCGAACAACGAGCTAGCAACATTTGATAGCAAGCGCCCCAAGCAAAATAGATAGGAGCCAAGGTTCACCAATTACACTGCCCTAGTCGATAGCTGAGCTGAAGTATATCAGGCCAGTCATACCACTATTCCCTTTAAGCAGCCAGCACTGATTAGAAAAGATATCTCCAAAAGGGACACGACCAAGTTTTATCATTTTCACAACGACTATGGCCATGACACCAACGAGTGTAACCAGCTCAAAGACGAGATCAAGTTCCTTATCTAACAAGGAAATTTGAGGAGGTGTGTACGAGTTGGTGGAGGCTCTCAACAGGAGGCTCATGGAGGCAACAAGCAGGCGCCTGTACACCAACACTCGCCTCCTTTACAGCCAGGTTCAGTCGTTGGTACATTGTTGATCATCTGTGGAGGACCACACATAGCAGGTGACAATGGTAAGGTAAGGGAAAGATATGCCAGGACCCTATGTCATGATCAAGATATTGAAATGCTAAATGCCGAGAAGTGAACTCCCAAAAAAGCTGGAATAGAGGAAGAATTGATAACTTTCTCCGAGCTGGACGCTCAGCATATTCAATTTCCCCACTCAAATCCTCTGGTCGTAGATGTTCATATTGCCAACATGATGGTAAAACATGTGTTGGTGGATACAGGAAGCTCGATCGATATTTTGTATAAATCTTCACTAGAAAGAATGAAATTATCAGTGCAAGATTTAGAATCATGCAACCAAACCATCTATGGTTTTTCTGGAGAAGGGCTCGCGCCAATAGGGTTGATCAGACTCCCAGTCACAGCAGGAGTTGCACCTATGAACAGGACACTACTCGCTACTTTCATAGTAGTTGATTGTCCTTCTTCATATAATGCCATGATTGAAAGACCTAGACTCGTCGATCTAGGAGCCATAACGTCGGTCTGGCATTTGGCCTAGAAGTTTCCAACTAACGCAGGAGTTGGGTGTGTGTTGGGAAACCAGGAAGAAACCAGATAATGTTACAATTCCTCGATCACAAAAGCAAGAAAAGGCATATTAGGGGATAGAGCCGAAAAAAGGTTGCTGGTAATAAATGGAACACATGCCCAATCAGATGAACAGGTCACCAAATAAGGTGTTGCCCAAAGTGAGGACAAGGACTTAGATCTTCGCTTTGGGGATTTTGAAGAAAACATTGGACCCATGGAGGACCTCGAGGAGGTCCAGTTAGAAGAGACAGATCCGACCAGGGTTGTGAAAGTCGATAAAAACTTAGAGACAACAACGAAAAATAGGCTGGTAGAGCTTTTAAAGAAACACCAGGAGGTCTTTTCCTAGTCACATAAATATATGGTTGGGATAGACCCAACGGTGATCAGCCATGTCTTGAATATAGACAAAAACTTTCCACCTGTACAACAAAAAAGAAGGCTGCTCGACAAAGATAGATCTAAGGCATTGAAGGAAGAAATCGAGAAGCTAAAGGAAAATGGATTCATTAGGGTAGCGTTTTATACATCTTGGGTCTCTAATCCCGTACTAGTTCCCAAGCCAAATGGAAAGTGGAGGATGTGCGTGGATTTCACAGACCTTAATAAAGCCTGCCCGAACGATCGTTTCCCACTTCCAAGAATCAACTAGCTAGTCGATGCTACATCGGGACATGAAATTTTATCATTCATGGATGCATACTCCAGTTATAATCAAATTAGTATGCATCCACCTGATGAAGATCACACTAGCTTTTGAACAGATACGGGACTTTACTGCTATAAAGTAATGCCCTTCAATTTGAAAAACGCTGGTTCGACTTACCAGCGACTAGTCAACCATATGTTCAGAGAGCTAATCGGAAATAAGATGGAAGTCTATGTCGACGATATGCTGGTCAAGTCGAAAAAAGCCAAAGAACACATCAAGGACCTAAAAGAATGCTTCAACATCTTAAACAAATATCAGATGAAACTGAACCCTCTTAAGTGTTCCTTTGGTGTTGGATCAGGGAAATTTTTGGGTTCATAGTAAACTCAAGAGGAATCGAAGCTAATCCCGAAAAAATTCAAGCACTGATCGAAATGTAGTCCCTTGCCAAGATTAAAGATGTTCAAAGTCTAACAGGAAGAATTGCAGCCCTAAGTAAATTCATATCGAAGTCAACGGACAAGTGTGTTCCATTTTTTAATCTACTCAGAGGCAACAGAAAGTTTGAGTGGACAGAAAAGTGTGAAGAGGCCTTTCAAGCGTTAAAATCCCACATGTCGCAACCACCAATTTTGTCAAAGTCGGTCGAAGGAGAAGCTTTGTTCATCTACTTAGCAATCACAGAGTACGCTGCTAGTGCTATTTTAATAAGAGAAGAAGACAACATTCAAAAAGCAGTATACTACGTAAGCAAGAGGCTAGTGGGAGCAGAACTACTATATCCGCACATAGAGAAATTAGCTTATTGCTTGATTCTAGCATCTAGAAAGTTGCGACCCTACTTTCAGGCTCACCCCATCATAGTACTCACCGACCAGCCAATACGGCAAGTCTTACAAAAACCAGAAGTCGCTGGTCGGTTATTAAAATGGGGAGTCGAATTAGGGCAGTTCAAAATTTCTTATTCGCCACGAGCATCTATAAAGGGACAAGCTCTAGCGGATTTCGTTATGGAATTCACCAGACTCCCTGTTAGCAACCCGATGGCAGAGATCGATGGTCAAAATCAATCCCCTACCTAGAAGTTATTCGTAGATGGCTCATCCAATGAGCATAACGTAGGGGAAGGGTTGATTTTAATCACACCCGAGGGACATCGGTTTCATTTTGCGATCAGATTCAACTTTACGACTTCCAACAATAAAGCCGAGTATGAGGCTCTGCTTGCAGGATTAAGACTAGCCAAGGATATGGATATAAGATCACTATAAGTATATAGTGATTCTCAACTAGTAGTTAATCAAATTATGGGAGAATATCAGGCCAGGGTCTCAAGATGGTGGCTTATTTGAACAAAGCAAAGGACTTGCTGGCACAGTTGGAGAAGTATACTCTCTAGCAAGTACCTCATGATTAGAAATCAAATGTTGATGCCTTAGCCAAGTTGGCAAGTGCTAAAGATGCTAATGCCTTGAGCATAGTACCAGTCGAACATTTGTTGGCACCGAGCATTAAAGTGGAAGAATCCTCGCTAGTGATAGAAGCGTCAAACACGTGGATGACGCCCATCATCAAATATCTCAAACAAGGAGTATTACCAGCAGAAAGGAACAAGGCGATGATGCTTCAAATACAATCAGCCCAATTTATTTTGGTCGACAGAATCTTGTATAGACGAAGATACTCAATGCCTTTATTACAATGTGTTTCTAAGGAGAAGGCTAAGGAATTGATGCAAGAAGTACATGAAGGTTTCTGTGGAGATCACACTGGGGGGCAAAGTTTGTCAAAAAATATTCTCCAGCAAGGATATTTCTTGCCTACCATGATCGAGGACACTATGGAATTTGTTAAAAAGTGTGACAAGTGTCAAAGATTCTCCAAGATACCACGAGCAGCTCCAAATGAGCTCAAACAGATGCAAAGCTCATGGCTGTTCATAGTTTGGGGAATTGATATGATTGGATCTTTACCTACAAGTAAAGGGAATGTCAAGTATGCAGTAGTTGTTGTAGACTACTTTACTAAGTGGGCTGAAGTTGAGCCACTCGCAACAATAACGAGCAAGAAAGTATTGGATTTTGTCGTTAAAAACATCATATGTTAGTATGGGTTACCAAGAAAAATTGTCTCAGATAATGGCACACAATTTGACAGCGATCTTTTCACTGATTTCTATGAAAGGCATGGTATTAAAAAGATTTTTTTGCCAGTTGCTCACCCACAGGCCAACAGACAAGTTGAAGCCGTTAACAAGACTCTAAAGGACACACTAAAGAAAAGGCTCGAAGAAGCAAGGGGGTGGGCCAGAGAAATTGCCAGAAGTACTCTGGTCATATATAACATCTCACCGAACAGGAACAGGCCATACACCATTTTCTTTGGCCTATGGGTATGAAGCCATGTTGCTTGTTGAGATAAATCCACCATCGCATAGAAGGCTAACATACGACCTGAACACGAATAATCAGTTATTAATTGAGTCTTTGGACTTGGCCAACGAAAGGCGCGATCAGGCTCAACTTCGAGTAGCAGCATACCAACAAAAGGTCGCTCAATATTTTAACTCAAAAGTATGCAAAAGAAAGTTTAACGTGGGAGATTTGGTACTTAGAAGAGTTTTTATCAACACTTGCGACCAGAATGTTGGAGTACTCAGCCCAAACTGGGAAGGTCCCTATCAAATCGAAGAAATCCTTCACCCAGGCACATATAAACTTGCTCGCTTAAATGGAGATCTTGTTCCTCACTATTGGAATGGAGAACACCTGCACAAGTATTATCAATGAACAATTATTTTTAAAGAATTTTCTTGTATTAATTGTACTTTTTATAAGTTTATGAATAAGGGCAAGTCAGTTAAATGACTGGTCACTTATAAGTGTAAGATCAATTCTTGATCACTCGTACAAACACGATTTTGTCCATTTTATTACGAGAAATAAAAGGAACTGTGCACAGCCAGTTATTCTTCCCAATTATTGTATTTATTACAAGTATGTGCTCATTACATGTGTTGTTTTGCTATATTATCATTAATTGTTTATAAGTATGCGAGCAGTAATGTTCGAACAAGACTTGGTCATGGAAAATGACCGTAACCTTAAGCTCCTCGATCACTTGGGGGGCATATAAGATACTAATCGAGCAAAGCATATCAACATGCATATGTAAATGCACGAGCAAAAAAAGGAAAGCATATTGCGACACTTAGAATATTTTGCTGAATTTTAAGTTATTTTTGTAAAATATTGGTAAAGTGTTATGCTATGTTCGATCATATGAACAGATGCTATTATAGCAATAAACATATTATAATATCATAACGAAATGTCTTTACACCACGAGCAATTGCTGCTCGGATGTAATTAAAATATTAAAAAGGAAAAATTGCCTTAGGCAACAAAATTGTCTTAACATTACGAACAGTCGTTCGTATGTTTTAGTTACATAAACAAAAAATAAAAAATTATTGTGCAGCTGGAGGAGGGTCTTACTGATGCTGCTGGTCAACTGTTGTTCTAGCATCTTCTTCAGCACCATCAATGCCTATTGCCAGAGAGATTTCAGGAGAGTCCGAGGCATTATGGGAATTTTTTTCCTCTTTTTGGCGAGCAACGCACTTTGCAAGTTCGACCTGCCTCATTTTCTCGGGAAGGTAATCAAAATTCGCCTTCGGGTTTGTCACGTCCTACTTCCTTAGAGCCGTTACGAGGTGGGTTTTAAAACGAAAAAAATGTGCAATGAACTCGCTAACCGAGGTTTTTAAAACAAAAGTGTGACTAAGCAAAAGTTAAGGCTGTAATCTTTAAAAAAAATGCGTTGTTTCATTGAAAACTATTTACAACTTAAAATAAGTTTACAGTCGATTAATTATTAAAATCACAGATTATTACAGCCATTTCTCAAATAAACCCCCAACCAAAGCAGTCGGGCAGGCCAAACATGTACGCGTCGCTTCACGCTCTCCGTACTCATGGCTGGTTGACTCAATCTTTGCCTTTACCTGCAACACAGAGCACCCGTGAGCCGAAGCCCAGCAAGAAAACTAATACAGTACATAACATATGTGATTTATATAGTTACCATATCAGATAATCCACGGATAAACAAGTATTCCATTAGACTAAACAAACACGGCCATGCCATCCCAGAGGCCTTACCAAAGCCTGGGGTCTCGGTCCTCACCGTATGGATATCCCTTGTATCCATTGGGGTCCCACCCTGTCTACAAGCACTTCGCGTGCTAAGTGTTACTTCCGGCCCAGCTGCCGTTCTCGGCCCTTCACCGTTCTTGGATCCGTTGCCGTTCCCGGCTTTGTTGCCGTACATTCTTACTATAATCACAAATAGTATAGTTCAAATAACATTCAAACATATATCAATTCAATAAAGTCTGCACCCTAACATGTAATACAATATAGGGTCGTGCCCTGCAATCACACCATGGGCCCATGCCCTGTCCTACGGGTGCTATAGTTTTCTTACCTGTCAATTTGATAGCTTTCACCACTTGACTCCTTGAGCACGATCCCACTCGAGCCCTAGCGCACACCTAAACATAGCCATAGATCAAAGTCATCACCGAACCTCAAGTCCGAAAACCTAGCCTCGGGACCAATCCCGAGCCCCCCGGGAAGTCCTAGATCCACAAAACAAGATGGTGGAATCGAACCCCGAACCCTAGGTCAACATCCCTCACAAATAGCCCAAAAACCCCTTTCTGGGCACAGGGTAATGCTACAGCGCTCTCAGGAGGGCGCTACAGCGCTCTCAGGAGGGCGCTACAGCGCTCTCAGGAGGGCGCTATAGCGCTACAAGCAGAACCGAAATCCCCCCAGAAACAGGGCCTAGCGCTACAACGCCCAAAGACTAGCGTTGTAGCGCTAGTTGCAGGCAGGCAACACTAGTTTTCTTTTTTTCTGCGATTTCTTTGAGCCAATCTCAACCCAAACTTCCCCAAATCTTCACAAAACTCAAAATCAAGCTTATAAACACTCTCCACTCATCCCAAGCATCCCCAAATCTCAAAACCCAAGCTCATGCATCCCAAATCTCAAGATTCACCATAGATGAACCCTAAACCCATAAATTCAGTCAAACATCAAGATAAAGGCTTAGAATTCATACCGTTGATGCAATTTCGACTTTGATTCAACTCATAGACCTCCTTAGCTTGCTCTTCTCAAAGCTTGCTCAGAAATTCCCCTAAGATTCCCATCAATCCAGCTTAGATACACAGCCCAAACCAGTCAAAACCCAAAACTGAAAACTCTAAAAACTTACCTCAAACATTGATGTGATCTTGCTAATCCCTTGCCAAATCTTCAAGCCTAGCTTAGGATCCTTGATGCTCAGCCTATCCTTGCTCTCCTTTGAGCTTTGCCCCAAGAAATTTGAAGAGAAAGGGTGCTAGAATCCTCAAACCGCCCCTATTGGAAAACCCTATGTTTTTCTCTCTTTTCTTTTTCTTTCTTTTCCTTCAGATTTCTCACACTCTCTAACAATCCCACTCACTATAAAAAGCCTCATTTAATCTATCTCTAAGAATCCAATTGACCAAAATGCCCTCCCTATTAATTCTAAACCCTTTTGTCCATGTAGGGCCATTTTAGTCATTTTACCCAATTCCCGCTAATTCCTCAAGTGTCTCTAATATTTTCCCCGTTGCTTCCCAATACCTGATAAATCACCAAATAATATTCCTCGATATCAAAATAGACCCCAATATACTCATCAGATTCCTATTTATACCCCAGGCTCGCCTCGAGCCGGGTATAAATTCTCGCCTGGACTTTTCCGCTAATCTGCTCACTCTGGGATCGTCTCGAGTCACAAATCACAAATACATCCACATCACAATGTGGTCTCAACAATCAGCACATATCAATACAGTTATGCCCAAAATGGCCAAAATTACAGTTATGCCCTTCTAACACAATCAGGGCCTACATGCATACTAATACACATAGCCATGCATCTCAAATAGTCAAATAGTCACATAACATGCTTTAAATCATAACCATGCATTTTACTCATTAAAGTCACACATAAATCTCAATATGCCCTCCAGGCACACTAATCAAGGCCCTTAAGCCTTATTAGTGAATTTGGGTCGTTACAGGGTTGTTCTTCCAAAACAGGTAGAAGCAGTTGACAGTTTCTCCTTTGAACCTCTCCAGGTTTTGGGAATTAGTTTCCTCGATCAGCTTGACCTGCTCATCCAGCCCAGTAGCCTCCTTCATACTGGCCACCAGATCCTCCTAAAGTTTGGCTGCTTCGTTGAAGTTGTTCTCTGAAGCTTCCTTGAATTTGGTCACAAATCACAGATACATCCACATCACAATGTGGTCTCAACAATCAGCACATATCAATACAGTTATGCCCAAAATGGCCAAAATTACAGTTATGCCATTCTAACACAATCAGGGCCTACATGCATACTAATACACATAGCCATGCATCTCAAATAGTCAAATAGTCACATAACATGCTTTAAATCATAACCATGCATTTTACTCATTAAAGTCACACATAAATCTCAATATGCCCTCCAGGCACACTAATCAAGGCCCTTAAGCCTTATTAGTGAATTTGGGTCGTTACAGGGTTGTTCTTCCAAAACAGGTAGAAGCAGTTGACAGTTTCTCCTTTGAACCTCTCCAGGTTTTGGGAATTAGTTTCCTCGATCAGCTTGACCTGCTCATCCAGCCCAGTAGCCTCCTTCATACTGGCCACCAGATCCTCCTAAAGTTTGGCTGCTTCGTTGAAGTTGTTCTCTGAAGCTTCCTTGAATTTCTCCTTGGCAGCAATGGTCTTGGCCAATTCTTTTTGGGTCCTCTTTAGCTCCTCGGTTAAACTGGCAATTTTTCCTTCAGCTGCCTTGATCTCCTCGGCATGTATGGTCTTGATCTCCTTAGCACGATGACAGCCATTGCTCATGGTCAGTATACCCTGCGAACAGATAAAAAATTAAACTGTTAGAGGCAATTAGAGAAAATGTTGCTCGACTAAAACACAATGTAGAAGAAAAACTTATGATGAGGACTTCAGTAATCCCGTGACTAAGGACATGGATGTGCTTCAGTGGGGGAAGGTTGATGAAGGCTTCCTGGCTACGACGATGCTTGGACAATTTTTCCAGCTTTTCATATGTATAATTAAAAGCATTGTTCAGCAAGTTAGCGGCCGAGGATCTCCCTACCTGCTCGGAGGAAGGAACACTATGAGGAGGAGGAGGAGGTATTGTAATTTTGGACGGAGTGGGAGCCGGAGGGTCTTCTGGTCGAGCCCTTTTTCTGGAAGGCTCACTACGGCTCTCCCCATGATGCTTTCTCGAAGGAGCTTCAGCGGAGGCATACATATCAAAAGTGTCTTCAGATGGCATGACTACAGAACAAAAACAAACGATTAGATATGTTAAGAAGTAGTTTGGAGAAATAATGGAATAATATAAAGAGAAATTTTAAGCAGTTAGCCCGAACTATTATTATTGGTCGTTATATTATCTAAAGAACTACATCTACACTCACTATCTATCTCGAAGAAGTCCAGACTAAAATTATTGGTCATAAATATAAAATTGCCATCCCTATCAAATAAATGATAGGGCATGGGCATGGGCAAAGTATCTAGAAGTGAGAAATCTATACCATTCTCATCTGAGGATTCGAGTTTAGGACCGGTATATTCTGGTAATTTTTGTTTTCCCCTCCCATGATGAGCAAGGGTAATGGCAGTTCGAGGGTTGCTGGATGGCTCTCGAATGGTCACTCCCGTTGGTCATCACCTTTGGGGTTGTGACACATCCTGCTACTACTCGAGGATTTCCTGTCCTTCGGTGCCCTCTCCAGTGGAACTCACCACAGTGGTTTCCTTCACTTCTTGATGAGGCTCCAAAAGGCCGATCAGCCTTAGATTGCTCTCCGTAACCAACTCATTGATGATTTTTTCTATATCCGTCATGTTGGCTAGGGTTGTGGCTCTTATCTCCATTTCTGGAGTGGGGTCTGATTGGTGCCAGGGAACTAGACGCAACACAAAATAGCTAAGGACAAGAAAAGAAAAAACAAATAAATGACTAGGAGTTCCGACTAGAGATTTAAAAGTTTACCTCCTCGTGTGAAGGCCAAATTATTGGCAACAAGGTCGGTAGTGAGGAAGTATTCTTGGAAGTACTTTCCTACATTGGACTTATGGGTTACAACACTCAGGAATATGCAAGCAGATTCCTGGTGGCAGAAGTGGAAAAACCCCGTGTTGTTTTGGTTGGGGTTGGATTTAAGATCGAACAGATAGTTGATCTCGTGCGGGGTAGGCACAGGCCATTTTTAATGTTTATATAGGATATAGAGTGCTAAAAGTACTCTATATTTGTTGGGTATTATTTGAAAATGGGCGACCTCGAAGTAATTGGCCACCCCTTGGAAAAAGCCATGCAAAGGCAAGATTTCCCCTGACTCTATATGATACCTCGACCAGGCGATGTAAGCGCCTCCAGGCACGTTTGCCCTTTGGTCAGGTGAAAAATTTAAAGGTTGAGGGTCGTTTGAAAGGACCCTCGGTATTGGTTGCAGGTTGGTTAGAAGGTAAATCTATTATTTTCCTTTTCCTACGAGCAGTGTACTTGACTAGACCCATGTTTGGCTGGCTAACTGGAGGACCGTTCGTAGGGTTTGATTGTGAAGATGAAGGCTCGGGAAAGGGCAAAGAAGGCTGTTCTTGTTCCTCGAATAGAAAAGTGAGAAGATTGTCATCTATTGGTCTCTCACCTCCCCAGAGATCATGCATGAATATCTGAGAAGAGCAAAGGGGAAGTGAGAATCTACGACCAATCGACAAAAGAAAAAGAAATACAAGGATAATGTTGCTCGTGTATAAAAGTTAATCTTTTGTACGACAAGCAGCATCCTGATAAAAATTCCATAAACATCAAGCAGTTTGAAAAACATATCAAAAAGCGAAAGTGGAAAAAAAATTTAGAAAAACTTTTCAACTCTGAAAATAGGCGGGAAAAACCTAGTTTTTCCGAAAAGCTTAACATCGAATTTTCACTTTGATTTTGGACCCGAAATCAGTATTCCTCTACCCCACATTGCTTTTTAAACATCGTCTAGTATTTTGTACTACCTAAACTCCCTATTCTGGCATACTTTTTCTATGTATCTTTGCCTAAACCCAATTACCCAGAAATTTTCTCAAGAACAGCAGAGACGCAGTTACAAAAATTCGTGAAATCAAGACTAAATCACATGAAAAATTCTACATGAATGAGAAAGTGGATTCGAAAACTTACTTGGAGTATGAGTTGAAGGAGAAATCACGAAGATTTTGCTCGGAGTTGGTCGAAGATTTCTCAAATCGCACTAAAGTTTCTGAGTTTCTGGAAGGTTTTTTCCGAGTTATTGAGGAGAGAAGGTTTTTGGTCAAAAATGAAAAAGTTAAAGAGTATTATATTTATACTGCTCGGGGCGTTAGTAAAGATTAATGATGGGAGTGGGATTTCAATGTATGGGGAATTGCAATAACCGTCAAAATATTTCTGGGAAACTGTAAAGGTCATAATTGCTTGCTTTTTCGAAAAGGTACTGACAGATGTGACAAGTCAGATGGGTTGCTGATCGAGTAAGTTTATTAAATGCTGATCACAGCAAAATAAACTTGGGGGGGGCAAGTGTTTACCCTAAAAAATACTACTCGCTGACGTGTCAAGATTCGTGTACATATGGGTTGCACGTGACTACTCAGTGACTACATTCAGATTGACCAATGACCAGGAGAGAAGTTGTTCGATGGAGTTAAGAATGATGACCGTACGGCAGATGTGTTGAAGGTGCGACCAGGACTGGTCGTGGATATGAAGCCATATTCCAAATACAGTTATAAGTTAGATATTTTTAAGATATTTAGCCCTATTTTTATGTAAAGATTACGTTTTCTGTTATCATTCAAATATGCATAAATCAAGGTGTATTGGGCCCCGTCGGCCCATAAGTAGATTCTTGAGCCTATAAATAGGACTGAAGGGACTCTTTGAAAGGGGATGGAGTTTTGGAGAGAGAATTAGTGTTTTATATACACAAACTTTTGTACCTTTTTGGAGCTTGTGAAATTCAGTAAACCCTTGTTTGCTGATTCGTAGGTTTCATAATACATTAATAACAACACTAAGTGGAAGTAGGTTATTACCAACATATGGGACTGAACCACTATAAATCCTTGTTTTGTTTAGTCAATTATATTTAACTTACAAATACTTAGTTCACTAACTGCAAATGCAATGTTCGCTTTAGTACAATGAGCGGCATGCATCAAACTCCCAATTCCACTTGCATACTCTATTTGAGCCACCACTCTCCCTTCATTCTTTTCACACTTTAGACTTTTATCAAAGGGTGTGTTTGCCTATTTGATTAAATGAACAACTTGTCAAGCATTTTCTCAACATAATAATGAGTTTGACCTAAGGCATAACCATCCATATTTCTTCTAACTTTGATACCTAATATGGTATCAACCTCTCCAAGGTCCTTTATTTTGAACTTAGAAGATAAATACCTCTTTGTTTTTATTATGCCTTTCATTTCATTACTTAATATCAACATATCATAAACATATAGACACACTAGGATGACATAGTCATCCCAAGTCTTAGAGTATAAACACTTGTCTGCACTATTGTGTCTAAAGCCATCTGAAACAATGGCCTCATCAAACTTCTCATGCCATTGTTTTAATGTTTGTTTTAAACTATATAATGATTTAACAAGCTTACACACCTTATGTTCATTTCCCCTTAGAACAAATCTTTCTGGTTGTTCCATGTACACCTCCTCATTGAGGTTACCATTTAGGGATGTCATTTTGACATCCATTTAATGAACATATAGCTTGTGTATTGATGATAAGGCAAACAACAATCTAATTGATGTTGTCCTTGCTACCGGTGCATAGGAATCAAAATAATATATGCCTTAATTTTGTCTAAACTCTTTGGCCACCAATTTTTCCTTAAAAGCTTGAATGGTCTCAATGTAGTTGTATTTTCTTCAAAATACCCACTTGCAACCTATTGCCTTTGATCATTGTGGTAGATCAACAATCTCCCAAGTGTGGTTATACATAATTGAATATATCTCAGCATTTATTGCCTCTTTCCAAAAGTTAGAGTCCCTTGAGGGCATAACTTCTTGGAAAGTTTTAGGATCATCTTCCACTTAAAGTAGCATAGGATACCTACAAGTGACTCCCTTGTGGTTTCCCTCTACTAAGTAATGAGTCTCCACTTGAGAGGTTTCATTTTCTGATCCACTTTCTTTAAGCCAAAGGCTTCTTCTAGGCAATATCGGTTGCTCTACAACCCTTGAAGGTAACTCCTTTTGAGTTCCTTCTAATGAGATCGGTTCTTGAGGCTTATTTCCACTATACAACAAACTCTCAAAGAACTCAACTTATCTCAATTAAATTATAACATTAGACTCCAAGTCTAATAGCCTATAGGCCTTGCTATTTAAGGTACAACCTACAAATACACATTTGATGGCCCTTGGACCCAACTTGGTCATTTTAGGCTTCGTGCTCTTGCAATAAGCAAGGCACCCCCACACTTTGAGATACCCTAGGTTGGGCCTCTTTCATTTCCATATCTCATATGGTGAAATTTAATTCTTCTTTTGAGGATTCTGATTTAGAATATGACAAGCGGTAAGCAAGGCTTCTCTCCATACCGTAAAACTTAAATTTGCATGTAATAGCATAACATTTATCATTTCAAAATATGTTCTATTCTTTCTTTCCACTATACCATTTTTTTGGGTGTATAAGGGGTTGTACATTGCTATATTATGCCATGCATCTCACAAAACACATTGAATTCATTGGAAAAGTATTCACCGCCCCCATCACTTCTAATCACTTTTATTTTCTTTTCCAATTGATTTTCAACTTTGGCTTTATAGATTTTAAACATGCTAAATGTCTCATCCTTATTCTTAAGTAAGTACACATATGTGAATCTAGAACAATCATCAATAAGGGTAATAAAATACCTATGTCCACCTCTAGTAATTATTCCATTCAATTCACATAGATCACTATGTATCAAATCTAACAAATTAGTTTTCATTTCAACACTTTGAAAAAGTTTCTTTACCATCTTAGATTTAATAGATAATTCACACTTATAATGCTCAACATCATTGCATACAATTAAACCACATTTGATAACTCCTTTAATTGTACTATAACTTATATGAGCATGTCTATTATGCCACAAAGTAACAGAATCAAAACCAAGAACATAAGAGGAAGATGATCATGCATCACTATGTAAACCATTGTATATGGTACATAATTTAATCACCCCATTACACACATACTCTTTCCCCCACAAAGTAATTTCATTTGGATAGAATTCGCTTGCCAGACTCAAACACTGCTTTGATGCACGATTTTCTCAATAAAATCTCACTCACAAGATTCCTACTTATATCTATAAAATACAATACATTTGTCAATAAAACCTTCTTTCGGGATGTGAAGTAAGGATCAACATTCCCCTTTCCCAACACCTTTGAACTATGCTCATTCCCTATCTGGATCTCATGACCATCCTTTGACTCTTCAAAGGTTGTGAAGACCTCTCTATCATAAGTAATATGAATGGTGGCACAAGTGTCATACCATCATCCTTGCACTTTCCCTTGGATGACATTCACCTCACCTAAGGTATCAACCAACTCCTCTTCAGTTGTGTTGACCTTGGATCCATGATTATGGGGCTATCGATACTTTCACTCCCTAGCCATGTGGCCACTCTTGCCATAAACAAAGCAATGGTCTCTCACACCCTTGAATTGTCCTTCATTCTTCTTAGGGGCTAGGTAAGTATCTTTCTTTGATTTTGGCTTCTTGTGAGTCTTTCCTTTGGATTGAGAGGCTTCTCTATGGCATTAGCCTTTGATTCCCCAACACTGGACTCTACCATACACTTGTCTCTAGAACGAGACTCCTCTTCAATCCTTAAATTCTTCAAGATCTCTTCCAAAGATATCTCTTCATTCTTATGGAGGATCTTCTTTCTATAACTTCTCCAAGAATGAGGTAGTTTAGCTATAATCTCTCCCATAATGAAGGGTTCCAGCAATGTTATCTTAAGAATAAACAACTTATTCACATAACTTGACGTTCATGTACTTGGGGAAGTAAGGGTTTGCCATCAAGAAAATTAAATTTTATGTATTGAGTGATAAGGAATTTCTTGGTACCTTCTTCTTTGGTTGTGTACTTCTTCTCAACAACTTCTAATATCTCATTTACCAATGTAGTGTTTGTGTAGAGATCATAGAGACAATCTGAAAAGGCATTGAGTATGTGAACTCTAAACATGAATTCATCTTCTTCCCTTTTCTTCCTTTCTTTGATCACATCTTGGGAATCATCATCCTTTGGGTGCTCCAGAGTCTTCAAATCTTTGTCAATGATGTAATTTACTTTCAAAGATGTTAGGATGAACTTGATCTTGTCTTGCCATCTTACAAAGTTTGAGCCATCAAACCTATCATGTCTTACTATATCTTGAGAGATAAACTTGAGGGTTGAGATTGAGGAGCTTTCTTCCATAGCTTTGGTTAGTAGAAAAACCTTAGAGACAGACAAACTTTGACACAAAACAAAGGTTTAGAGATAAAGATATTTTATTGTTGGGGGTTAAGCTTAATCAACATTGGTTTTATATTACAACTCAAAGCATAATACAACAAGTAATCTAACCATATGGAAGATAATCACAAATTACATAAACACAAGAGACAAAGTGTAGAGTGGACCTTTCATATAGAACAACCTTCAAACACAAAATCACAAGTCTATGATTTTATGTGAAACACAAAAGTAACAAGGCTTGACACAAATGTAGATTTGTTGTCCAAAAATCTCTACTCCTAGCCTTCTCCATGGAATTGCTTGAAGTTGCTCCAATGGAAAGAGATTGGGATTCACTAGCCTTGATCCTTCATACAATTCAAGCTTTGTTGTTGAAGATCTTGGAGAAAACTAGTAATCTTGAAAACTAGAGAGAGAGAGAGAGAGAGTTCTTTTAGAGAAAGATAAAGGTGAGTGATCAAGTCACTAATTAACTCAAATGAACCCTTTAAATAGTATAGGAACCTCATTAGACTCAACCAATGATATTAGAGCATTTTAATTTGAATTTTGGAGCCCAAAACACGTCATTGTATGGACCCGCACGGACGGCCCAAGCGATGCATCGCCTGGTCTACCATTTTTTGGCCATGTGACCCGTCACCGATGCCTCTATCTTGACGCTCCAAAATTTGTCTCAAAACATCCCTAAATGCTCCCAAAATTTTTGGGTACTCTCATATACTCTAAAGAAATACTTTGGAGACAAAAAGATGATTTATAAATGCCTATACTAAAAGCCAACTCTCACATGTTGACTTTTGTCAAATCGTTATGGTTTTTGCATCTCTTTGTACCTAACCAATTTCACCATGTATTTAACCATTCATAACATTATATTCTCTAGCAAGAGCGGAATGGCTATCACAATGTATTGAAATTGTTGATGCCATATCCACGGTAAAAGGGATATCCAACAAGAGATCCCTAAGCCACTCAGCATCTTTACTGGTTGTTGCTAGGGCTATATACTCCACTTCCATGGTTGAGTGTGATATACAAGTTTGGTTCTTGGAGCCCCATGAGATTGTACCTCCTCCATGAGTAAACACCCAACCAGTGGTGGAGAGATTATCTCCTAATCCCGATATCCAACTTGCATCAGAATATCCTTCAAGTATCCTTGGAAAGTTTGTATAGTGAATTCTTTGGTACTTTTGAGGTAACCGAGAATCCCCTCAATAGCCATCCAATGCTTGAACCTTTGATTGCTAGTAAACATACTAAATTTACTAACTGCATATGCAAAATCCGCTCTTGTGCAAGGAGCGGTGTACATTAGGCTTTTTGATTTTGAGATGACTAAATTTGTTAAGCACTTTATCAACATAATGGGTTTGACTCAATACACAACCCCCCCACTATTCCTCTAACTTTGATACCTAGAATGATATCCACCTCTCCAACGTCATTCATTCTAAAATTAGAATATACAAACCTCTTCGTTTCCATTATTCCTCTCATGTCATTACTAAAAATCAACATATCATCTACATACAGACATACTAATATGACATAGTCATCATAAGTCTTAGAGTATAAGCATTTTCCACATTGTTGTGTCTAAATCCATTTGAAACAATAACTTTATCAAACTTCTCATGCCATTGTTTAGGAGCTTGTTTCAAACCATATAATGATTTGACAAGTATACACAGTTTAGGTTCCATTTCCTTGAAAAATCAAACCCTCTTGTTGTTCCATATAGACCCCCTCCTTGAGATCCCCATTTTGGAATGTTGTTTTGACATCCATTCGGTGAGCATAAAGGTTATATCTAGATGATAAGGAAAATAACAATCTAATGGAAGTAGTTCCTGCTACTGGTGCATAAGTGTCAAAGTAATCTATTCTCTCCTTTTGTTTGAATCCTTTGGCTACTAATCTAGCCTTAAAGGTTTGTATAGTGCCATCGATATGGTATTTCCTTCTAAATACCCATTTTCACTCAATTGGTTTAGACCCCTTTGGAAGGCCAAACAATTCCCAAGTGTGGTTTGACATAATTGAATCTATTTCATCATTAATTGCCTCCTTCCAAAAAGTGGAGCCCCTTGAGGACATTGCTTCTTTGAAAGTTTTGGGATCATCCTCTATTTCAAATACTATTGGATATTTCCAAGTGACTTCCTCATTATTACCTTCGACAAGGTATAGTGTCTCTATTTGAGAACACGTCTCACTTGATACCAAATCTTTGAGCCTTTGGCTAATTCTAGGGAGTTAACGTTACTCACCAATCATTTTAGGAGTCTCCCCTTGGGGCTCTCTAATTTTAGTTGGTTCTATAAACTTGTTGTCATCGCATGGCATGTTCTAAAAGAACTCAACCATCTTGATTGAATTATCACATTATACTCCAAATCTAATAATCATTAGCTTTGCGATTTTTGGAATAACCCACAAATGCACATCTTATAGCCTTTGGACCCAACTTGGTCCTTTTGGGATCAGCGTTCTTGCAATAAGCAAGATACCCCACACTTTAAGATAACCAATGTTTGGATTCTTTCCTTTCAATAACTCATATGGAGAGACATTGTTTTTCTTCATGGGAATAGGATTCAAAATATGACAAGCAGATAGCAAGGCTTCACCCCACAAACTAAAACACAATTTTGAATGAAATAGCATAGCATTAATCATTTTAAGAAATGTTCTATTTTTTCTTTCCGCTATACCATTTTTTGTGGAGTATAAGGGGTTGTACATTCATGTATTATTCCATGCTCTTCACAAAACTAGATGAAATCATTTGAAAAATATTCACCACCCCTATCACTTCTAAGCACTTTAATTTTCCTTTCCAATTGAATTTCAACTTCCTCTTTATGAGCTTTAAACACATTAAATGCTTCATCTTTATTCTTAAGTAGATATATATATGTGTGTGTGTGAACCTAGAGCAATCATCTATGAAAGTAATAAAATATCTACTTCCTCCTCTAGTCAAAATTCCATTTAGTTCGCATAAGTCACTATGTATTAAATCTAACAACTTAGAGTTTCTTTCAACACTTGGAAAAAGTTCTCTTACCGTCTAAGATTTAGCACATAATTCACATTTATCATGCTCAACATTATCACATTCAATCAATTCACATTAAATTTCCCTTTTAATTGTGCTAAATCCTATATCTGCAAGTCTAACATGCCACAAATTAATAGAATTTGAGTCAAGCATATAACAAGAAGAAGAGGAAACTTTATTGTTTGAGTTATCAAAGGAAGTACAAAGTTTAAGCATGCCATCACAAGCATATCCCTTTCCCACAAATACATTCCCCTTGGACAAAGTAAGCTTGCCAGAATCTATCACAACCTTGATTCCTAGTTTGCCAAGCAAATTACCACTCACTAGGTTTCTACTCATTTCTGATACATACAAACATTGGTGAGTAGAACCTTCTTGTCGGATGTGAAGAACAAATCAATAGTCTCATTGCCTTCAACCTTGGACCTTTTCTCATTGCCCATTTGTATCTCATGTCCTTGCTTTGAAGATTCAAAGGTCTTGAAAAGAGATCTATCATAGGTAACATGAATGGTGGCACAAGTATCATACCACAACTTGTTTACCTTTCCATGGATGGCGTTGACTTTGCTTAGTGTTGCCACTAATTCTTCTTCGGTTGGGTTGACTCTTGCTTCATTGTTATGGTTCCTCTTGAACCTACAATCTCTAGCAAAGTGGCCATTCTCGCCACACACAAAGCAAGGTCCCTTGGAACTTTTGAATTGTCCCTCATTCTTCTTGGGCCCTAAGGGATTTTGACCCTTGGCCCTTTTCTTCCCAATTCCTTTGCCCTTGTTAGGAGGATTGGCCACCATATTGTCCTTTGAAGTCCCTCCATAAGACTCATCTTCATTATTATCTCTAGAGCGGGATTCCTCCTCAATCCTCAAGTGTTTGAGGAATTCCTCCAAATAAATCTCCTCATTCTTACGAAGGATCTTCTTCTTATAGCCTCTCCAAGATAAAGGTAACTTGGCTATAATGGAATGCAAAAGGCATTGTTCCAGCAACACAATATTGAGTATAGACAACTTATTCACAATAATTCTCCATGCATGTATTTGGGGGAGAATGAGTTTCATATCATAGAACTTAAATTCCATATATTGAGTAATAAGGAATTTCTTTGTACCTTTTTCTTCCACTTTGTACTTCTTTTCCAAGGCTTCCCAAATCTCATTGGCTGACTTGGTGTTGGTGTAGAGATCATACAATTTTTCTGATAGCCTTGAGGATGTGACCCCTACATATCAACTCACCTTCTTCGCACTTTTTCATTTCCTTGATGACTTCTTGGGTCTCATCTTCCTTGGAGGGTTCCAAGGCCTTTAGGTTATTATCCAAGACATAGAAAACTTTGAGAGTGGTTAGTAAGAATCTAATCTTGTCTTGCCAATGAACAAAGTTAGTCCCATCAAACCTATCCAATCTTACAAAGTCATGAGTCATAAACTTCAAAGCCGAAAAAGAGTTAGATTCTTCCATGATGTTGTATCTCTGATAATAGAGAATTAGAATGTCGGGGGAGAGTCAGATTACACCACCACAATAACTTGAATCTACACAAAATTCCAATTGACAGAGATCAAAGAAAGATTGACAAAGATGATGCAAACCCTTGTGTTGGAACACAATTCTTCAACTTTGATGACGCTTCAAAACCTTTGGTGAATCCACCACCTTGAACTTCTTCTCCTTCAATGGAAAACATAACCAAAGGCTTATACTCGATTTGTATCGTTGTCCTAATTCTCTATTTCCTAGCCCACCATAGATGCTTAAGGATTTTTCTAAGAGGAAACAGGAATTGGGATTGAACAAGCCTTAAACTCACAAAGTCAAACACTTTCTTTACGAGTTTCATAGAGAAAACTACAGATTCTTGAAAGCTAGAGAGAGAGAGGTTAGAGAGATATTTGAGAGAGTGATCAACTCTTCAAAAACTCTATGAGGAACCTTTTATAGTGTAGGCACTGTCACTAGGTCTAATCAATAGGATTAGAGCTAAAGAAATTGTTGTCTTCTTGTTGGCTATGCATCGCCTGCTAGCGCTTTTGAGCCCTTTTGCATCCAAGCAATGCAATGCCTCTTAAGAGGCAATGCATCGCATCCCCCTCTAACTATTGACCCCTCCAACAGGCCTAAAATTTCTCCAAATGCTACCAAACTTTGTGGGGATCCTTACATACCTCCATGTATCACTTTGGACTTAAAAACACAATTTTTCAGTGCCTAAAATTGAAACTCAAATTTCACATCTTTACTATGTGAAATTCACTAAGTGTTTCATTACTAGCTTATATAATAACACTTATCCTTTGTATTTTACAAATCATAACACCAGTCGCCAGAAGTTAGGCTGGTCATTGTTTAGCTGACCCTGGTCAACAAGTCGGATCCTAAATTGGAGCTAAAAGCGCTAGCTGGTTTGTCTAGGGAAAATTCCTTCTCAAAAGTGGCAGCGACAAACATCTCGAAAGTTGGACAAGCTTGTTCGGAAGCAGTAGTTGCCTTGGTTGGTTCAAATGACTTGGTTTGGGGGGGGGGGGGGGGGGGGTAGGGAGTAATCTTGCTGGATTCGCTCATGCCAGATATCTTGATGGCCATTGGGGGTGGAGGAGGCATCTTCTCTGCGTCTTTTCTCTGAGCTCATTTCCCACCTTTGACCTTGGGTGAGTTATAAATGAGGTTCAACATCTAGGAATCCATATCTTCACATGCGAGGTAAAATGAAGCAAGATTCAAAAAATTTCACAAGCAAATAGTCGAGACCTACCCTCGACACTATTTAACTAGACTATGTTAGGTGTCCCTATGATCATACGAGTAGGTTTAGGCTTACGGACTAAACCTTCATCTTCACTTAGCTCGTCATCATGTTCTAGAACAACTCATAAAACTTTTGGAGATAACTCGAAGAAGTCCCAATGGTCATTACTACCAAAATGGTATAACCAGGTGTTGTGCAATATTAAATTCAAGCTATGTTTAATATTTCCATGTTTAAGGCTATGGTCGAACTTATGTACTAATAGATCTATGCACTTCAAAATGCAAAACTTATTATCCATATCCTTATCCCTACAAGGATGTTGGGTGTATGTGAATTTAAGATGGGGGACCACCCGACTCAGTTAATGTTAATTCTTTTACCTCCACTCTCTGAGATTGTAGAGGTTCTCCTTGAGATATGTCCGTTGAAGGGGAGTCGAGATCCATAATGGGTGGCTTTGATTTCTTCACCCTGAAGCCCGAGGCTTATGGGGTATCCTTCTTTCTTTTTGGTTTTGGAAGAGAAGAGATGGGGACATCATTAGCCTCCTCGAATTTTTGCTGGACATTGTCAGTAGTGGTTTAACCATCTCCAAGCAATCCACAAGCTCGGAGCATCTTCTCAAGGAGAAAGTATTCCAGCAACCTCTTTCCATATAGGAGCTTCTTCAGCTCCTTAAGGCGCAACTCTATTGATGGAGTAGGGTCGGGTCTCTCAAAAATTGTTTGACGTATGAGAACAAGACGTTGAAGTAAGAGAAATCTTTGGATAACTTACACAAGCCGAATTAGAATAAAAGATTACTTATTCTCTAAGATGAATAAAAGGTTGACTTATAAAGACTCATGGTCTAGAAGAATTTAGTTTTAAAGTTGGGAGGATGGTTCGGGATATCTTTGAGCAGTTTCTTGTCTTTAGGGTAGCTTAAGAGATAATAAAACTCATGTCCTCCATTCTTCCTAGATTGACTACCTTCGATACAATATAAATATAAAAATTCATAAGGAGTCGGTGCTTCCCACTCCAGCTTGTGAAAAATAGACTTCAAACCGCTTAGAATGCAGTATGAGTTCGTCTAAAGTTGAAAAGGAGCAATACCAATCCAGTCGGTAAAGTCCCTGAAATATTGCTTCAAAGGGAGAAGGGCACCAGCCTTCATGTGCTCATTGTTCCATGCCCCGATGTTATCAGAAGGGGTGAAGTAGCTCCTTTCATCTTCTATTGGAGCTGGACATAAAAGGGAGCCAGATTGATTGAGATCATGCTTCAATAGGATGTCACCAATCTGTTTTAAGGACCGAATTGATGAGGTGTAACATTCAGCCTCAAAGAAGTTAGCATCTGTAACAACGATGTCAGGATTCACCTTCAGCTCGTACTCGGGAATGGGGGACTCTGGTTCTTTATGCTGCTTGGGTTTGGATTTTTTAGGGTCAAATTTCTGAGAAGATTCAGCCCTGATTTGGAAGTCTAGTTCTTCGGGTATAAAAGCGATTGTAACCTTGAGGTTGGGATCTAAAGGACTAACTTGTGATATATGTTTTATGAATGATGGCTTGAGCCACGTAGCGGGTCAGAGTTGCATTTTTTTTCTTCTTGCGAACCTCTTCAATTTGATGTATGAGTGAGTCTGCTAAGTTTTGGTTTACAACCTGCTTGTGGTATTCTTGAAGGTGGTGTTTGTTTCAAGAAAACGAAGAGTCAAGTTGTGGATAGTAAAAACAAAATGGACTTGTGCAAACTGAGGACCCTCACCAGTTCTTCTTGTATACAAACTGTAACATCTATCAAGAAAAAGATGAATGTGAGGGCCTCTCGCATGATGAGTTAGCTTGCATGGGACAACAACAATTTAGGTGAACTGAGTGAGCTTGGAAGCACTGATGTGTCAGCTATCTAAAATTTACCTCAGATATGTTTCTAGTTCCAAGCAAGAAGAACAATAAATGGGATCGTGTAAAATTATATCTTCCCTAGATAAATGGGCCCAAGTATATTAAAAGAGCCCAGTTCGATGAAGCCTTATTTCCTTGAAAATATAAAGATACTAATTGGTGCCGGAATCATTAATGCACAATTTTTTAATATTGTGTAAATGACAGTTTTCCATATTCTCGAAATTTTGAATTCCTAAAACTTTCAATTTTCTTCTATGTTATGCCTCTCTATAAAACCCAGGAAATGTTACCCATAAACACCTTCTTCCTCAAATCTTATCTAAAAGATGAATCAAATTCCCTATTTTTCATGTTTTTTACAATTCTCCTAAGAAACATTAAAAAAAGCAACAAAAGAAATAAAATTGCAAAGGAATCTTTTTAAGGAAAACTTACGCAGATAAGCGAAAGAGCGAAGAAGAAAATGAGGTTGTCGGAGTATAACCATCGAATATATGGGTAGTCGCTGAAGTCGAAAGAGAAAGCTTGGGACGAAAGCTCTGGTTTTTTTTTCGTTTTGGTGTTGGGAAAATGAGAGAGAATGAAGAGTGGAGAAAAAGGAAAAATGGGGGTCATTTACAAGGAGATGTGGGAAATATTTCGATCCGTTTAATTTTAAAAAGAGAAATAATCGGATGGCTCGGGATCAATCACAAATGGCACTCGGAAAGAAATATTTTATCTTGAAAGATGTATTTTTTATTCCGGATTTTAGTAGAAATTTAATTTCAGTTTCCATTTTGCAATTAGAACGATTTGTTATGACTTTTACAAGTTCTAATATATATATTTCTTTCAATGGATCACAATTGTGTATTGCATGTTTGGAAAACAGGCTTTATATTCTACAACCTAACGAACCCCTCACGCTTAATAATGATTTATTCAAACTAGTTAAACCTAGAAACAATAAAGTCAAAATATTGATAATGATAACATGAGGTATTTATGGCACTTGACACTAGGTCACATTGGCTATGATAGAATTCAAATACTTACAAAGGACGGGTCTTTGAGGGAACTCACCTTAGGTGAATTACCTGTTTGTGAATCTTGTCTAGAAGGCAAACTAACAAAGTGTCCATTCTATGCAAAGGGTGATAGGGGCAAAGAACCACTAGGACTTGTTCATTCAGATGTTTGTGGACCTTTCAATGTACAAATCAGGGGTGGTTTTGAGTATTTTGTCACTTTCATTGACAATTAATCTATATGCTCATGTCTTTACCTAATGCATAGGAAATCAGAAACATTTTCAAAGTTTAAGGAATTCCTGGCTATGGCTCAGAACCAATTAGGTAAAATGTTAAAGATCTTGCGATCTGATAGGGGTGGAGAATATTTGGATATGCAGTTTCTAGATCATTTAACTGAACTTGGGATTTTATCACATCTTACTCCCCTGTACTCCGCAACAAAATGGTGTAGCAGAATGCCAGAAAATAACTTTTTTGAAAATGGTTAGATGCTTGCTTAGTTACTCAACTCTGCCAACTTCATTCTAGGGACATGTAATTGAAACTACAGACGACATTGTAAATGTCATACCGTCCAAATCAATCCCCAAAACACCTTTAGAATGCTGGAATGGTCATGAACCTAGTTTACGTCATTATAGAATCTGGGGTTGTCCCGCCCACGTCCTGATGGAAAAGTAAGGAAAGCTAGAACCGCAAATCGAAGTTTGCATGTTTGTTGGCTATCCTAAAGGCACTCAAGTGGAATTTTCTATAGTCATTCAGAAAAGAAAGTGTTTACTTCTTCGAATCCTACTTTTCTGGAAAATAACTATGTCCAAAACTTCAAACTACGCAGCAAAGTAGTTTTAGAGGAGATGGTTGAAGAATTGAATCCAACCAATGTTCAATCTTCATTAACAAAAGTTGATGGTGAAATTCCCACTCTTCATGTCCAACCAACACAAGTCAATTTAAATGAAGAAATTACCACTGTTCTTGAGCAAACAGTCACGGAGCCTCGTCGTAGTGGGAGGGTTTATAGGAACCCAGATCGCTATGGTTTGGATGGTGAAACCAATATGGTTGTTGGTGACACTGGTGACGATGATCTGTTGTCTTTCAAATAGGTAATGGCTAGCCTTGAAAATGAACTATGGCTCAAAGCCATGAAACATGAAATGGAGTCCATGTACTCAAATTTCATCCAGGATCTTGTGGAAGTACCTAGTGACTTTAGGGCCATTGGGTGCAAGTGTATCTATAAGAAGAAACGAGGTGTTGATGGAAAGATCAAAACTTATAAAGCTCGATTAGTGGCAAAGGGTTATACCCAAAATAAAAGGTGTGGACTATGAGGAAACTTTTAGTCCGGTAGCCATGCTCAAGTCCATTCGCATCCTCCCATCCATAGCAGCCGCTCTCGACTATGAGATCTGGCAAATGGATGTCAAGACAGCTTTTCTTAAAGGAAGCTTGACGAAGTCATTTATATGGATCAGTCAGAAGGATTTAAAGTAGCTGGACAAGAAGAAAAAGTTTGCAAGTTGAATAGGTCCATTTATGGGCTTAAGCAAGATTCTCGTTCTTGGAACCTTAGGTTTGATAAAATAATCAAAACCAATGGCTTTGAACAAAATATTGATGAGCCTTGTGTTTACCAACTAAAGGCAAATCAAATAGTGGTATTCCTGGTTCTTTATTTAGATGATATCTTACTCATTGGAAACAATGTTAATAAATTATCAGATGTGAAGAATTGGCTAAGCACTCTATTCCAGATGAAGGATTTGAGTGAAGCAAGTTAAGTTCTAGGTATCTAGATCATTAGGGATCGAAAGAACAAACACTTAGCTCTATCTCAAGCACCTTACATTGATAAAGTGCTTGAACATTTTTCAATGACAAATTCAAAGAAAGGACGTCTACTGTCCCACCATGAAATTCATCTTTCAAAGAAGCAGTCTCCCCAGACTCCTGAAGAGGAAGATGCAATGAGAAAATTTCCTTACGCATCTACAATTGGAAGTCTAATGTATGTTATGTTGTGTACTAGACTAAATATCTGCAATGCAGTGGGAGTAGTGAGTAGGTATCAGTCAAACCCAGGATCGGAACATTGGATAATAGTTAAGCATATTCTGAAGTTTTAAGGTGGTCTAGCGATTATATGTTAGTCTACAAGGGTGGTGTTCTGAACCCTGTAGGCCACACCAATTCAGATTTTCAGACTGATGTTGATTACAGGAAGTCTACTTCTGGAATGGTGTTTACTCTTGGGGGTGGAACTGTGATATGGAGAAGCACAAAGCTGTCTGCGATCTCAGATTCCACCATGGAGGCTGAGTACATAGTTGCGTCTGAAGCAGCTAAGGAAATAGTCTGGCTAAAGAAGTTTTATTTAGATCTTGGTGTTATTCCAGATGTGGATGAACCGCTTGTGTTGTTTTGTGACAACACAGGAACGATAGCCAACTCGAAAGAACCTCGAAGTCATAAGAGGAGTAAGCATATACAAAGGAAGTATCACATAATTCGATGATATATGGCGAGGGGAGATGTGAAGGTTATGAAGATTGCATCTAAAGATGATCTTTCGGATCAGTTTACAAAGACACTACCAGAAGCTACATTTGATAAGCATATCAAGGAAGTGGGATTAATAGAATTGAGGCATTAGTTTCAATTAGTGCAAGTGGGAGTTTGTTGGGGTTTTATGTCCTAATTAAAACTCAATTTCTTTGTAATCTCATTTTATTATCAATAAAAGAATATAAATCATTTTTGACTTGGTTAATCACTTTGCTCACATGTTTTATTTTCATGATTATTTATTTAAGATAAACTTCTATTAAATCCTGAGCATATAGTTAATCATATTTATAGTGACATAATCATAGTAAAATATAAATATGATTATATGTTCAAAAATAAGTTAGTCGTACGATTAGTCAGTGCACATGATTTACACTTACTTGCCATTCTATGATATAATCTGCTTACATATTGTAGTGTTATGTTCTTTCCAGAACATTAGCAAAGTAGATAAGATTGGATGTATTTATTACATCAGACTGGACAAATATTGACAGTAGATAAGATAAGTAAACATACTGTTATTATCTATTCTATTCATATCATATATTTGACCATAGGTCAATTCAATCTCAATTATGAGTGGTTAGAATTCTAGCTGATTGTATTATTTGAGTTCTTTGACTTGTTCGTACCAGCTTACCCTACGGACTAGCCCATACTTACATCTTGGGAACTCGATAGTATAATTGAGTGAGAGTGTTAATCATAGATATGAACATCTATAGCTTTTGATGAAGAAGTAAAACGACGATTTCTTTTTATTTTGGTTCAAGGTGCTAAATGATAGAGATCTCATTTCAGTAATTAATATTAGTTTACTGAAATATCATTTACAAGGAACTAAGTGTTTTCAGGATAAAATACAATGAGAGGTAAAACGGTATTTTAGTCTCATCTCATTGTAGATCGTCTATAGAGGATTGACTAATAATTATGGTTGTAATAATGGATAACTAATAACGTATCTATATTGCTTATAGAGTGTTCTATGAATTCAACAGTGCAATTCTGAGTCTTTAGTGGAGTCACAAGGAATTAATAAGTTAGAAAATTTATTTGTTAAATTTATGATAACTTATTGGAGCTTGATTTCATAGGCCCATGGTCCCCACAGTACCTTGGATAAAATCATCTACATAGTCTCAATTAATTGATTCAATTATCAATTAGAATCATCAAAGTTGACCAGGTTAATTTTGGATAGTTTCACAGAGTTATGCAATTTAGAGAAGAAATGGGAGTTTATGGCAAATTTATTAATTAAGACCAATTGTTGTCTAAATTAATAAATAAGTTTAAATCAATGTTCAAATTATATATAATTAATTTGATAAAGGATTTAAATAATTGTTTAATTAATTAATCAATAGAAAATAATACGGGTATTGATTTTAAGTCCAACGGGCTTATAATTAAATGGGAAATTTCACGGGCCTAAAGCCCATGAGAATTTCGACCTAGTGGCTGATATTACCTATTATTTTATTGATTTTTTAATTAAATAAGTGACTTAATTGAGCCTATAAAAGGAATGCTAAGTGAGAGTTGAAAACAGATGAACAAATAATCAGAAGATCTAATTTTGATGATTTAGGGTTTTAGACTCTCTCTACTACAAAAGTTTGTTTCTAAGCCTCAATATTCCCTTCTCTTCTTCTCTCTGTATCTATCTCATGTGTTGAGAATTGCTCACTCTAGTCTAGGTGATTCTAAGGATACTGTGGAAGGCTGTGAAGAAAATTAGAAGATCAATTTAGTTTTTTGGTGATACCCTGCAACAAAAAGAATACAAGGGTTAGAGAAATTGAAGGAAAGACTTATTCATTGTGATGCACATGATGCAAGTGTTCTAATCATTATCTCTGTTTAATTTCAATTATAGAAACATGTTCTAGGTTTTCTTATATTAATTTGTTTAATATATGATTTACCTGAAAATAAGTAAGATCATGTATAAGTTTTCCCAACACGTAGCACCCGTGAGCCAAGGCTCAACAAGAAAACACAAATATAGTTATAAATAGTTATTCAACATATTACAAATTATAAATAGCATGCTTAGCAGTTATAACCAACACTCAGGCATGCATTCAACCCACTTAAGTGGCCATAGAGCCACACAGGTTCCCCTCGCACTATTCCCTTTGGAAACGATTATAGAGTTGGCCAAGCGTGAACCACGCTCTATGTTCCATGCGGCTATAGAGTCGTGTAAGCGTATATCACGCTTCAAGGTTGGCCCAACCATAATAGCCTGTGTTCTGCACGCTATTGCTGACCATGACTTTTATCCCGAGCTTTTCAATCAGATATAACAAATAAGCATTTATCACTTAATACAGATATGCACAATGCAATTCAATCAGATTTAATCAAACATCTCAAGCATGGTTATAACCATGTTCAATAACCAGGGCTCAATCCCTAATATTAGTGTAGGTGCAGTTGTCTTTCCTCAAGTCCTGAGCACTTGAATATAACGACCCTGAGTGTGATCCTTTCCTCCCAAGCCTAGCGGTACACCCTAGTCACAAACATCACAAGGAATATTCATAAAAAAATCAAACCAATAAAGGCTCTCAGACTAAGTCCTAGCCTTCGGGACCTTGAATTCCACTTAATCGAGTAGTAGAACCATTCCCGAACCCTTAGATTTGGGTTCCCATAACCCAAAAACTCATTTCAAATTTTTCTCGAATTAGCACCACTACAGCCACCACCATGGGCCGTGGCGCTTGACTAGGTAAAGAGCCCACCATTTTCTTCCCCTCAATTTGTGTCGTGGCGTAGCCCATTAAGGGCCACAGTGCCAATGCAGACCGAGGCAACCCTCAGCCTCGAAGACATTCAAGCGGGCTGCGACGCTACCCTACAAACCCAGAAAACCAGCGATTTTCATAAATCACAGCTCTCCCAAATTCATCCCAAAATACAATTTCAACCAGATTTGACCTTCAAAATGGTTCCGGAACACATATACACAATAAATAACAACTCAAAACCTTTAAATCACACTCAGACACCAAAATTCAAACTCTCTCTATAAACTCAAAAGAAAACTCAGAAAAACATCAAAACTCAGCTTACCTCATCCAATTGAGCTTCCCAGCTGGTCCTCCTAGCTTAATAGCTTCTAGACTCTCCAAAGCAAGCTTCAATTTCCACAAGCTCCTTTCTAGACTCGAGAATTATCAAGAACTTCAAAGTTCTTTCTTGTAACCAAAACACAAGTGAGAGGGAGAGAGAGTAACGAGAGATAAGAAAGAGAGAGAAAGTTTGTTTTCTAAGTTAATCAACTAGGCTGGCCATTTCAACATAATGGTTTGAAAAGACCAAAACGTCCATGACCAAATAAGCCTCTCCCAAAGCCTACTAAGGGAAAAAAGGTCATTTGACACTCTAATCCCACTAAACCTCAAATTTCACTTATAATTCCCAAATAGTTCCACTAACCCGAAAATACCACTAACTTATCCCCGTTGTGACTTTACCTCTATTTTGCTCAGAAAGACCGACTCCTGCCGAATATTCCAAATATATTCACATAATAATGTAGTCTCAATCACATAATTCACATATAATCCCAATTATACCCTCAGCGAGTTAAAATTACAAATATGCCCATTTAAATAAAACGGGCGTTTACGCACATTTAATACACTTAAACATGCATAACCAGTCATATTATAATATAACTCATGCAATTCACATTTTCACATGAATATTCACTCAAATCATATAGTATGACATAATATTCCAATAATGCCCTCCTGACCCTCTATTCAAGCCACTAAGCCTTATCAGGAACTTTGGGACGTTACAACTATCCCCTCCTTATAGAAATTTCGTCCACAAAATTTACCTAAACAGCTTGGGATATTGACCCCACATGTCTGACTCTAATTCCCAGGTCGCTTCACCGACCTTGTTGTTTCTCCATAATACTTTAACTAGAGTTATAGTCTTGTTCCTCAAGACCTTATCCTTTCTATCCAGGATTTGAACTGGTCACTCCTCATAGGATAAATCTTTCTCTAGCTCCAGATCCTCATAACTCAACACATGAGTTGCATCTGATACATATTTTATGAAGCATTGAAATATGGAATACATTATGGACCCCTGACAGTGATGGGGGTAAAGCCAATTTATAGGCTACCTGTCCAATCCTCTCCAGGATTTCAAAAGGTCGCACAAACCTAGGGCTCAACTTGCCCTTCTTCCAAAACCGCTTTACTTCTCCCAAAGGTGAAACACAGAGGAAGACATAGTCCCAAACCTAGAACTCTATATCCCTATGCTTAGGATCAACGTAGCTCTTCTGACTACTCTGTGCAGTGAGCATCCAAGCTCTATTCTTCTCAATAGCCTCATTGGTCCTCTGAACAGCCTTAGGACCCAAATATTTTCGTTCACCCATTTCATCCCAATGGATGGGTGATCTACATTTCCTACCATACAACATCTCATATGGAGCCGCTCCAATAGTCGACTGGTAGATGGTGTTGTAGGAAAACTCAATCAAAGGAAAATACTTACTCCAGGATCCTTCAAAGTCCAAAATGCATGCCCGAAGCATGTCTTCCAATATCTGAATTGTCCTCTCGGATTGTCCATCAATCTGAGGATGATAAGTTGTACTAAACTTCAGCTATGTACCCATAGCCTTCTGCATACTTCCCCAAAACTTGGAAGTAAAGGTGGGATCCCGATCTGACACAGTAGACCTTGGAGCCCCATGACGATGTATTATCTCTTTCACATATAACTCTGCATACTAATCCACTGTAAAAATCGGTCATCACTGGTACAAAGTGAGCTGACTTGGTATACCTGTCCACAATAACCCACACAGAATCATGTTGACCCACTGTTCTTGGCAACCCAACTACGAATGCATTGCTAGTCTCTAGTGCTTAGCTTTCACCTGCTAGCACATTGGGCACTTAGCCACATACTCGGCCACATCTTTCTTCACCCCAGGCCACCAATATAACAATTTCAAATCCTGATACATCTTTGTGATGCCTGGATGCAGTGAATAAGGTGTAGTATGAGATTCATCCAGAATCTCCCATCTGATAGAAGATTCCATCAGAACACAAATCTGCTCTTTTGACCTCAGCAAACCCATCTCTGAATCAGTATAGTCCTTAGCCACTGTAGCTAGGATGTCCCTTCAGTGCTTCATCAACTGGGGATCACTCATCTGACCTTCCTTAATTCTCTCAAGAAGAGTAGACTGCAAAGTGATGTTGTCTAACTAGCCCACCACCAATTATATCCCTACTCTAGTCATATCCTCTACCAATTCTCTGGATATCTGCTTTGAACTAAATAAATGTCTCAGACTTCTTCAACTCAAAGCATCTACCACCACATTGGCTTTCCCTGGATGATAGCGGATTTCGCAGCCATCTCTGAATCAGTATAGTCCTTAGCCACTGAAACTAGGGCGTCCCCTCAGTGCTTCATCAACTGGGGATCACTCTTCTGACCTTCATTAATTCTCTCCAAAGAGTAGACTGCAAATTGATGTTGGCTAACTAACCCACCATGAATTATATCCTTGCTCTAGTCATATCCTCTGCCAATTCTCTGGATATCTGCTTTGAACTGAATAATTGTCTCGGACTTCTCCAACTCAAAGCATCTGCCACCACATTGGCTTTCCCTGGATGATAGCGGATTTCGCAGTCATAATCCTTTACCAACTCTAGCCAATGCCTATGTCTCATGTTCATATCCTTCTGAGTAAAGAAGTACTCCAAACTCTTGTGATTTGTGTAATTCTCACACTTTTCTCCATATAAATAGTGTCACTACACCTTCAGTGCGAATACCACTGCTGCCAACTCCAAATCATGAGTAGGGTATCGCTGTTTATATTTTTTTAGTTGTCATGATGCTTAGGAAATCACCTTACTAGACTACATAAGAACACAACCTAACCCCTGCTTTGATGCATCACAATAGACCACAAACTTCTCCTGGTCTGAAGGAAGACTCAGAACCAGAGCAGTGATCAATCGCCTTTAATGACCCAACTTATTCTAGACTTTGGACCATTAAAAGTACTTATACATAGACAATATTCTTAAGAAAACTTACATACAAAATAGTCATAACTTTATTAAAAACTGTAAAACCAAGGTTAAAATACATAAAATTCGGGGTAGGATATGGGATCCCATTGTTTTGAAAATAAAACATGTCTTAAATTGTAAATAAATTCGTTACAAGATCAGGTGTGGAAAAATACATATAAAGCATAATAATTGAAATGACAAAAAAAAAACTTCGTCCTCGAACCGTTCACGCAGTCCACTGAATCTATTCTCCCTCAATACACAATCCCAAGCCGCCAAGTGTACGCCCTGATTTTCCCACGGGCTGATTGGCAGGCCGAGCTTCGGACCAATCATGGTTAGTCCATAAACATCCCCCAGACCGGAGCTCCTGTCTTGAGGTCGTACCCCCCTTTAGCTCGAGGAATCCTCAAGGACTCGCCAAGACTCTCCAAGACTGGAGCAAGGAATCGGAAGGCCGAAGGTCGGGTCAGATGCGCAGCTCGTGGTACGAGCTAGATATGGAGGCTATGACCCCTTGTAAAGTCAACACACGCAAGATAAACGTGCATCTATCTGACATCACGTGTCCGATATCTCCCTGACTTCTCGAACATGCAGCAGGAACGTGCGTGTTCAGACACCAACGGCTGGGTTGGGCCGTGCGGCCCATTATCTCCTTACCTATCAATTTGACCATACTTATGTGTCAGGTTTAGGAATTAATCATGAATGTCACAGAGTTGATATGACAAATAAGAAGGTCATGGGATGACCTCCTTACCAACTTCCAGGTGCCTTCTCCTATAAATATGGAGACCTTGGGAGTTGATAAGGGTTGGGAAAAATAGTCTCTGGAGAGATATACTTTGTAACCAAATACCCAGAATATATCAATAATATTGACTAGTGGAGTAGAAGGATTTTAACCTTTGAACCACTTAAAAACGTGTCTTGAGTCGCTTATTTCATTCACTAAGATCTTATATCTGTTACGGTTCTATATTTGGCACTAATCATTTTCTCTCTTTCTCTTAATTACCTGTTGGCGAAGAACCGCGTCAACAGTTTGGTGCTTTCATTGAGAGCAAGTTCAATTAGTGCTGCTGCAAACATCCAACTTTGGTAACTACTCGATCCAGGCATGGCAACGAGACAGAAAAACATGATGGGCAGGAGGCTCATCATACCGCCATCCCTGATGAACAAATTCCTGAAGTCCAGCAGCGTCCAGGAAAGCAGCCGGCGGGCCAAGACGATACTGGTAGTTCGGCGCCCCGGCCACCTAATCTGAACCCGTGTTATTATACTGCGGTGGAGATGGAGAACGCTCAGCTGAGGAGCCAGTTAGCAACAGCTAGTCAGCAAATCCAGGATATCCTAGCCCGAGTGCCCCCTCTCACAACCAACATTAACGTTGGAGAGAGGCAAGGTGAGGCTCCTAAGTCTCGCCGGGGTAATCGGTCCAGGCATAGCCATTCGGATAGACTTCCAGCAGCCAACTCCACCCCTTCATCGCACCATCGAGAGGCAAACTTCGGGGAAATGCCTGGGACCAGACAACAACAATACAACCGTTCGGTTAGGACATCAACTCCTAGCTCTCAGCCATCCTCGAGGACGCCCAGAGGAGCTCGAGGAAATTCCCGAAGAAGATCCGGGGAGGGCCCACGACGTCAGCCCATCCCCGAAGACCTTCCTGCGCCTCATCCAGATCGCCCGGCGCGGGACCAGCAAGTTGGCAAGGCCGAAAGGCCCCCACCAAACCTGATCCGTCCAGACGGAACTAGGATCGCCTCTCCAGTCAGGCATCCTCCATCTCCGATTAGATATCCGTCTCCTCCTCGGCCAGTCCGGGACATCCCAGCCTATGGGAGTAGTAGGAGAAACCCATCGTCTGCTGGACCTTCCCGGCGTAGCAGGGCACCAAGGGAAAGCTCAGATCGTCACCGCCAAAGGAGGACTCCTAGCCTATCCAGTAGGAGCCATTGGACCGGCAATCGCCGGAGTGATCTCTCTGGAGGAGACCTGCGTCAGCGATTAAGTTCGGCACAAAGTCACCAGACCACCCAGGGAGGCGACCTTCGGGATCACCTCAACTCTCACAGAGATGATCGGGCTAAAGATGGTAGTCAGGCTCGCTCGGGGGGGGGGGGGGGGGGGGGGCGGTCCGAAGTACGTAACAGAGGGAATGTCCCAAATAACCTATCTCAAGATAGGAGGGGCAATAACCCACCTAATATGGATCCGGGGCTATCGAGCAGCCCCGGAATAACCAAGGATCTCAGGACCAAACCCTCGAGCGCCTGACTCAGATGGAAGAACTAATGAGGAAGCTCCTATCAGAAAAGGAAAAAGACGAATATGATTCGGGAGACGAGATGGAACTCTTTGCCCCTAACATAGCAGCGATGGCATACCCCTCTGGTTTCCATATGCCTCACTTGTCAAAGTTCAATGGGGACGGAGACCCGTCAGACCATTTGGGGATGTTCAACACCCTAATGATGGCCCATAACATTGGCCCAAAGCTGAGATGCTTGATCTTTCCCTCCACGCTGACCGGACCTGCCAGGTAGTGGTTCAAGCAGAGTAAAAGACAGTCAATTAGCTCCTGGAAGACTTTCTCAGCTGACTTCAAAAGGGCGTTCCGCGCCTCCCAGGCCGCCCGAGTCCAGGCCGACTCCCTAGCTAACGTGAGACAGCAGCCCGGTGAAACGCTGAAAGCCTACTTGAGCAGATTCGCAAATGTCGCTGCTCGAGCCAGGGACGCAGACGATAGCTCCAAGCTCATGGCCATGAGAACCGGAATCCTTGTCGGAGGAGACCTATGGAAGGATATACAGAGGAAGGGAGTCAGCTCGGTCAACGAATTCCTTAACAGGGCCCAAGAGTGGATAAACTTGGAAGAAGCCGAAGCCTCAGCCGCAGGAACCAGCCAGGTTCCCGATCAGCCTGTAGGAGTAGGGGCGGAGGTTGCGGCAACAACCCCAAACGCCGCACAGAGCAACCAGCCCGGTGGAGGCAAGAGAAAGGGAAATGGCGAAAACAATCAGCACGGCCCAAAGAAGAACAAGTCTGTAGACAAGTTTAAGCCCGTGTTCGCGACATATACCGAACTCACCCAGTCCAGGGAAAGTATCTTCCTGGCCAACTCTACTCGGGTCCCCTGGAAGAGGCCGGAGCCATTGAAACACCACAAGGGAAAGAGAGACACTTCCAAATTCTACCATTTTCATAACGACGTCGGACACAATACCGACGATTGTAGGCATCTCAAAGATGAGATAGAGACTCTCATCCGAGCAGGCCCCTTGGATCAATACTCATGGAACAGGGTCCCAGCGAGTCGGCCTGCTCCAGACGCCCCAGCCAGTCAGCCCAAGACTCGGATAGATCAGGACGTCCCTCCTCCCGTGGTCGGAGGAGAGATATCCACCATCTCTGGAGGTCCGAACATGGCTGGCACAGGCCGAGGTGCCCAGAAGAGATACGTGAATGAACTAAAGGCTCATAACGGAGTGGAGTTCGTCCCGGAGCAGCGTCAGTCAAAACAGCAACGATTGGAAAGACATCCCATCATTTTCACGGAGGAAGATGCAGGCCATGTCCAGTTCCCTCACAATGATCCCTTGGTTGTAGCAGTCCAACTCGCCAACCGGAAAGTAAGAAGGGTGCTGATAGACAACGGAAGCTCGGTGAACCTCCTATTCCGATCCACCTTAGAGAAGGTGGGTCTGACTGTCGCCGATCTAAAGGCAACCTCCATGATGCTGTATGGTTTTTCGGGAGAAGGATCGGCATCGATAGGGACGATCGAGCTGGTGATCACCCTAGGAGAAGAGTCTCGGACAGTCTCTAAACTACTCGAGTTCGTGGTCATTGACTGCTCCGCTACCTACAACGCCATTTTGGGCCGACCTACGCTCATAGCTTTCGAGGCTATCACTTCCATTCGACACCTCGCCATGAAATTCCCTACTTCAACAGGAATATGCACCATCAGGGGCGATCAGCTCGCTGCCAGGGAATGCTACAGCATTTCCATGAAGGGAAAATCTAAACCCGGGCAGCTGGCTATGGCCATTCTGAGTGAAGAGGAATCCCAGGAACCCTTGGCGGCTCCTGAGATTGAAAAACCTCAAAACGCCAAAGGGGAAAGTGTCGCCTTTAGTGAGGACATTGACCCCCGGATAGGCGAAGATAGGTCCGAGCTCCAGGCTATTGAGGAGCTCGAGGAAGTGAACCTTCACCCACAAAATCCATCACGGATGGTCAAGCTCGGGAAAAACATCTGTAGCAAGAGGAAGACGGAGCTGATTACGTTTCTCCGGGCTAATTTAGATGTATTCGCATGGTCGCACGAGGACATGGTAGGGATCAGCCCGAGTGTCATCATGCACATGCTCCACCTGGATAAAAGCGTTCCTGCCAAGTCTCAGAAGCAAAGACGTTTAGGAACAACCCGAGCTGAAGCCTTAGAAGAAGAAGTGACCCGACTCAAAAAATGTGGCTTTATCCGTGAAGCCAAATTTCCAATTTGGGTCGCCAACCCCGTGCTAGTTCCAAAGCCCAACAGGAAATGGCGGACCTGCATTGACTTCTCCGATCTGAATAAAGCCTGCCCCAAGGATTGTTTTCCACTACCAAGGATCGATCAGCTGGTGGATGCCACGGCGGGACACGAGCTCATGTTCTTTATGGACGCGTACTCAGGCTACAATCAGATCGCGATGAATCCGGCGGACCAGGAACACACCAGCTTCATGACCCCGACTAATGTCTATTGCTGCAAGGTCATGCCGTTCGGTCTGAAGAACGCCGGAGCTACCTACCATAGGCTAGTAAACAGAATGTTCGCGGACCAGATCGGAAAGAACATGGAAGTGTATGTTGATGACATGATCGTCAAGTCAAAGACTGCCGACAACCATGTTTCTGACCTGGAAGAATGTTTTAAAATACTACGAGGATATGGCATGAGGCTCAATCCCCAGAAATGCACTTTTGGTGTCGCATCCGGGAAATTCCTGGGGTTCATAGTTAATACCCGAGGAATCAAAGCAAACCCCGACAAGATCAGGTCACTGCTCGAGCTTCCTTCGCCTAGGTCACGAAAAGATGTCCAGGGCTTGACAGGGAGAGTGGTCGCACTGAACCGGTTTATTTCCAAGTCAACCGATAAGTGTTGGCCCTTCTACAACCTGCTTCGAGGAAACAAGAAGTTTGAATGGACAGTAGAATGTGAAAGCGCATTCCTCAACCTGAAGGCACATCTGGCTGAACCACCCGTGCTATCCAAGCCCAAGGTAGGAGAGCCTCTTTTCCTCTACCTGGCCATCACTGAGGACGCGGCTAGCGCCGTACTAGTACGAGAAGAGGACCAAGTTCAGAAGCCAGTCTATTACATCAGCAAGAGACTCCTCGGGGTAGAATCACGATACCCACTGATGGAAAAATTGGCGTTCTGCCTAATCACGGCCTCGCGAAAGCTCAGGCCGTACTTCCAATCTCACTCGGTACACGTCATGACCGATCAACCTCTAAGGCAGGTTTTGCAAAAGCCTGAAGCATCAGGACGTTTGTTAAAGTGGGCGGTCGAACTCAGTCAGTTCGAGATTTTCTATACTCCACGAACTGCCATAAAAAGTCAGGCCTTGGCCGACTTTGTGGAAGAATGCACGGGATTCCAGGAGAATCCAGCGGAGGACTCAGCTCACCTCACCTCGCCCCAATCATTGTGGAGGATCTTTGTAGATGGTTCATCCAACGAAAACGGCTCCGGGACCGGAATCATTCTGATATCCCCCGAGGGACATAGGTTCCACTCGGCGCTAAGGTTCGGGTTCAAGGCCTCCAACAACGAGGCGGAATACGAAGCTTTGCTGGCCGGCCTAAGGATAGCCAGGGAGTTAAAGGCGAGCTCTGTCCAATGCTTCAGTGCCTCCCAGCTCGTGGTGAACCAGGTCTTGGGCGAATATTAGGCACGGGGACCCAAGATGGCCGCCTATCTGGCGAAGGTAAAGGCCGAGCTGTCCGCGTTTGAGCGAGGATCGATCAAACAGATACCTCGAGAACAGAACACCAATACAGATGCTCTTGCCAAGCTCGCCACCTCGAGAGAGACAGAGACCCTGGGGTTGGTGCCAATAGAATTCTTGGAAAAACCAAGTATAGAAGGATATCGGGCAGAGGTCGAGATGATCGACGCCAGGCCAACCTGGATGACCTCCATTCTTGAATATCTCGTCGAGGGCAAGCTGCCTGAGGGACGTAACGACGCGCGGCGAGTCCTATATCAAGCTCCGAGATATACGATAGTCGATGGAGTGTTGTACCGACGTGGGCACTCCTTACCTCTCCTCCGGTGCGTTCTTCTGAGTGAAGCAAAGGCCATCCTGCAGGAAATTCACGAAGGATTCTGCGGAGACCACACTGGGGGGCAAAGCTTGGCCTTAAAGGTTCTCAGGCAAGGTTATTATTGGCCGACTCTGTCCAAAGACTCGATTTCATACGTGAAGAGCTGCGACAAGTGCCAGCGATTCGCTACGGTTACCCGAGCTCCTCCAGTCGAGCTAAAAATGATCTCGGCCCCTTGGCCGTTTGCCGTTTGGGAAATAGACTTAGTAGGCGCCCTACCCATCGGAAAGGGCAGGGTCCGTTACGCCGTGGTGGCCATCGACTACTTCACTAAGTGGGCCGAGGCAGAGCCATTGGCAACAATCACGTCTAAAAAGGTGCTTGACTTCGTGGTTAAAAGCATCATCTGTCGATTCGGCCTGCCCAAGAAGATCGTCTTCGATAACGGCACTCAGTTCGACAGCAACCTGTTCACCGAGTTTTGTGAAAGGCACGGAATTGTGAAAAGCTTCTCTTCCGTGGCCTATCCTCAGGCGAACGGCCAGGTCGAGGCTGTCAACAAGACTCTAAATGCGAGCCTCAAGAAAAGATTAGATGAAGCAAAGGGAGTCTGGCCGGAACAGCTCCCCCAGGTCCTATGGGCATACCAGACCTCGCATCGGACTCCTACGGGTCATACTCCTTTCTCCCTAACCTTCGGGAGTGAAGCAGTCCTCCCCATGGAGGTTAAGATTCTGTTGCATAGAGTCCAGTCCTACGACCAAGGTCGGAACCATGAGCTCCTATGCCATTCCCTAGACCTAGTTGATGAAAGGCGAGAGGATTCGCAACTCCAGCTCGCCCATTATCAGCAGAAGATCACTCGCTACTTTAACACCAAGGTCAGAAAACACGCCTTTAGCGTTGGCGACTTGGTCCTAAGGAGAGTTTTCCTAGCCGGAAAAGATGCCAAAGATGGAGTCTTGGGACTGAACTGGGAAGGACCCTACCAGGTCATCGAAGTCATCAGGGAGGGAACTTATAAGTTAGCCCGACTTGATGGAGGAGCCGTCCCACGGACTTGGAACGCCATCCACTTAAAGAAATATTATCAATGATCCACTTGTAAGGCCTGGAAAGCCACTTTCTATGTATTAATAAAAATCAACTTTTTACGCATATTTGCAATTGTAATCTTAAAGTAACCACGAAAGACCCTTTCCCAGTTACTTGGGGGGCATATGGTACCTGGATATAACCAGGTCTCCTTAACGACTTAGATGTTGATCCTTATCTATGGATCGTTGTTCTTCTTAAAGAGCTCGAAATATGGATAAGGGCTAATGCTAACTAAGTCCTATCCTGGTTTTAACCGGGTCATAAAACTTAGAAGTTAATATAAATCCATTTTTCGTTGTTCTTCCCAAAGAGCTCGAGATATGGATAAAAGTTAACCCGAACTAAGTTTTCTAAATAAGTTCCTGGTCTTAACCGAGTCGTAAAACTTAGAAGTTAACTTAAATCTATTGATCGTTGTTCTTCTTAAAGAGCTCGAGATATGGATAAAAGTTAACACGAACTAAGTTTTCTAAATAAGTTCCTGGTTCTAACCGGGTCGTGAAACTTAGAAGTTAACTTAAATCTATTGATCGTTGTTCTTCTTAAAAGAGCTTGAGATATGGATAAAAGTTAACACGAACTAAGTTTTCTAAATAAGTTCCTGGTTTTAACCGGGTCATAAAACTTAGAAGTTGATGTAAATCTATTTATCGTTGTTCTTTTTAAAGAGCTCGAGATATAAATAGCGGTTAACACGAACTAAGTTTATCAAAAAGATATATATTGTAGCCAAAAGCATGAAAAAATATAAGTTATACGCGTCAGAACAAATTGTCTCGTGGTGAAAACACCTCATGCAAAGGTTACATACAAAAAAAAAACTTAAAAATACTCAAAGGCAAAAAGAAAAAGCGCCCTAGGCCCCGTCAGTTGGCCCTTTGGAGGTCGCTGTTTCACCCTGCTCCGCCGCGCCAGAGGCTTCCCTAGTTTCCGAAGGTGGCACCTCTTTCTCAAGGCGAGCTTGAAACTTCACCAGCAAGTTCGCCCAAAGGCTCGGTGACATGAAGGAGAAGTCAGCCTCCGGGTTGAAAGCCCAGCAGTGATAGAACAGGTCCTGCAGGGACTGCTCCGATGTGGCCCGTTCGGCCTCCAGGGCGACCTGGAGCTCAGTCTTCGCAGCCTCGAGGTCTTTCCGTGAGGTAGCAAGGGAGGTCTCGAGCTCTTGGACCTTCAGGCGGGTCTTCTCCAACTCGGCCTTCGAGGTTGTCAAGGCATCTTTAGTCACCTTGGCTTCCTGAAGGATGGCCTGGTGCTCGGTCCTCATATCCTCGAGTTGAGTTTTGGCCCTGGTGATGCTCCGGTGAAGAGCGACGACGCCCTGCGGGAAATGAAAGATAAATTGCCTTAGAGGAAAAATAAGGCTAAGTATAATGGTAAAAGCCTAAGAAAGAAAAAAGGAGGGGGCAGCTTACCGTTAGAGTCATGCCCATTGAAGACTCCATTACGTCAACCGGGCTCATGGTCTCAATAGCCCGGAGCTCCTTCTCGGTGAACTTATAGATGTGGTCAACGGCGTAGTTCGCCGATTCGTACACCGTTCCCCGGATGGCCTCGGGGATCTTCTCCAGGTTCTGAGGATTGAATGGAATGCGCACATCGGAGGCCACAGCAGCCGGAGCCCCAAGCTCCGTCCCTGCGTCCTGAGTGACGGTTGGAGTTCGCTGAGGTGGTGGAGGCATTTGGCCTGCTCCGGCTGCAAGAAGAATCGCTCCCACGTCCTGGGCTGATGGAGTTTTCTCCTTCTCCTTTGCCGGGGACTTGGTGGAGGTCCCAGCAGTGCTCCTGGACCCCCGGAGCCTCTTCAGTCTTGGCCCGGCTGAGGGGTTTCCCCCGAAGACTGCGCCTCACAAGCTCCCCTCGGGCTGAGACATCTCTTCTGTCAAAAAAAAAAGCATGGTCATTACAAGTTAACAATCATACAGAGATAAAGACAAAAGGTTAAAGCTAAAAAAGTATACGAATACTAAGGGAACCCTACCCACCGAGCTGGAAGAACCTAAGACGATTATTTCCCGAATTGGCGTAGGTTCTGGCTTAGGGTCCGATTCTGGGCTAGATTCTCCTACGTACTGCCTAAGCCCCGGAGCATAGATACCCCTTTGGAGTGATGACCATGTTCGTAGGTTTGTCCCATACTCCTGGAAAAGGATCGACCTAAAGGCTAGGGTATTATCTACTACTACGGTACCCCTAGGCCGGCTCTCTTGGTGATCCAGCACGAGCCGGTCGACACAATGGAGCAGAAGTGTGTTTAGGTCCGGATTGCTCCTATGACGATGGACTAGCTGCCTAGGATTGAACCTAGCCAGCCGGGGGTCTGCAGCGGTCCTATCTAGACTCCTAAACAAGTAAGGGTTACCTTGGCCAGAAGGACCCGCGGCTTCTCCGGATTGGATCCTCTCCTCGCCCGTCCTCTGGGCGACCTCCAAAGTCCTCTTCCTGCTCCTCACGAGCGGAACTTCATCGCCCTCGTCCTCCTCGTCTTCATCTTCCGCGACCTCCTCCACGTTGATAGGTCTGGTGTCCCGGGCTGGAGGCGGCCCCCGGGGCCTCTTTAGGTTCAGTGTTTGGTTCGGAAAAATCAATTTGCAGGCCACCATCGTCTTGTCCGTCATGAGCACGTGATAATCCTTCTCACTGGGGGGCAAGCCCGCCAGTGTTTCATACTGTGCCCCGAGGGTCACAAATTTCTCTATCCTCGCGAAGATGGCTGCGTAATGAGTTTAAGTCAGAAAGGGGTGCAGGAGGAGCTAAAGTGATATTTAAACACACGGACTAGGGTCAGGGAGCACTTAAGAGGACGATTGAAGTAGTGGTGCTCGCAGTTCCGGAACCCAGTTGACATGAAGAACTGGTCCTTGAAATCATTGGGGTGGCTGGGCAGCTTGATGACCGCCGCCGTATTGGGAAAACGGGTTAAATAGTAAAGCCCGTCACCTCGCCCTCGCTGGTCCGGGCTGGCTTTGAGGCAAAAGAAATATAAAATATCCGCAGGAGTGGGGACCTCCTACTCTTGCTTCTGGAACAAGTACCTCAACCCTGCCAGCAGATGGTAGGAGTTGGGGGGAAGCTGAAATGGGGCCAACCCCACGTAGTTCAGGAAATCAGCAAAGTACTGATCCAGGGGAAGGAAGGCCCCTACCTTAAAGTGTTCACCGCTCCAGGCCGCGAACGACTCGTCGAGCAGCGAGCAGCTCCGCTCACCCTCCGCAGCAGGTTGGGCAAGGACGGAGGCTTTCCCCAGCGCGATGTTGTGAATGAGGAAGAGTTTGTTAATCTTCGTCTGATCGGTTATCTTTGAGACGATTCTCTCCGCCTCAAAGAATGCGTCGGGGGCCACCTCGACCTCCTTCTCCACTGCCGGCCCGAAACGGGGGATCGGGGAGCTAGGCATCACTGCCTTTCCTTTCTCCTGCTGGGAGGCCGAGCTTCCAACGTTCTTCTGGGGGAGATTCTTTTTTGGAGCCATTTGGTCGCCTAGCGAACAAAAGAAAACACTTTAGAAAAGGCGACCCAAGCAGGAGGAAGAAGCAATTATTATTTGCACGAGCTGAGGTAAGCCCAGCTCGTGGAGAGTGGAACCACGCGGTTCAGTGAACACACGCGTATACCCTTAACAGATCCCAGATTACTCGGAATTCGTGTGTCAGGAGGTTCAGAATAGAATTTGCCTTGGGGGGAAAATTTCAATAGGCAGAAAATTACAAAACCGCTTATGAGGCGTGTTCCCTAAGCTACCCGGTTTTGCACCCGAAAATTCCCAAAACTCCTACCCAAAAATTTTCCCAGGATAAGTATCCTGAAACCCTTGCTCTAAAGTGATTTCCTACAACAAATATACCCTAACCTAAAAATGCTGTCACCCTCCATATCCACAAAACCCAGAAAACCCTTGCATTCGGCTACAGCAAAAAATTTTTACCTAAGCTACAGTAGCATGTTTTCAAAGCACACAGGGTCAGGAGACTTACAATGTATGGCCGGGAGGTAGACGAGAGTGTTGCGTTGGTAGGAGCTTCGTCGGTGCAGTAGCTTCCAAAGCTTCGGAGAAATCCGTACGCCTAAGCTTCTTGAACGATGAAAATGGCAGCAACAGAGTCGAGGGTTTCATTCTTCGGAAATATGGAGAGGAGAGAGGAAAAGAGGTTTGGAAAATTTCGAATGGAAGGGTGGCCCGTGCGTAGGGTGGCCACCCCCTTTTTATATGCGTGAAGGATCACGTGTAGAAGGCTCTTGGATGGCCCTGATGAGGGTTCCGAGGCCCTTCACTCGAAATACGAAACGACGGCTGGGCATAGGCTAGGCCATTAAATGCGGTTCTCGTAAGACGTTCCGTCACCACCCACAGCGTTCCACGTATCAGGCGCCTGCATAAAGAATGGAATGCGAAGAGTTTGTAGGGAAGTCTAAAAGCCCCTACTGTGGTCCCATATGCGACGTCATATACCATGAGCAGGAGCTTGGGGGGCAGATGTACGCCCTGATTTTCCCACGGGCTGATTGGCAGGCCGAGCTTCGGACCAATCATGGTTAGTCCATAAACATCCCCCAGACCAGAGCTCCTGTCTTGAGATCATACCCCCCTTTAGCTCGAGGAATCCTCAAGGACTCGCCAAGACTCTCCAAGACTGGAGCAAGGAATCGGAAGGCCGAAGGTCGGGTCAGATGCGCAGCTCGTGGTACGAGCTAGATATGGAGGCTATGACCCCTTGTAAAGTCAACACACGCAAGATAAACGTGCATCTATCTGACATCACGTGTCCGATATCTCCCTGACTTCTCGGACACGCAGCAGGAACGTGCGTGTTCAGACACCCACGGCTGGGTTGGGCCGTGCGGCCCATTATCTCCTTACCTATCGATTTGACCATACTTATGTGTCAGGTTTAGGAATTAATCATGAATGTCACAGAGTTGATATGACAAATAAGAAGGTCACGGGATGACCTCCTTACCAACTTCCAGGTGCCTTCTCCTATAAATATGGAGACCCTGGGAGTTGATAAGGGTTGGGAAAAATAGTCTCTGGAGAGATAGACTTTGTAACCAAATACCCAGAATATATCAATAATATTGACTAGTGGAGTAGAAGGATTTTAACCTTTGAACCACTTAAAAACGTGTCTTGAGTCGCCTATTTCATTCACTAAGATCTTATATCTGTTACGGTTCTATATTTGGCACTAATCCTTTTCTCTCTTTCTCTTAATTACCTGTTGGCAAAGAACCGCATCAACACCAAGAATCCTCCCGCCGCCATAACTATTTTCCTGCACATATAAAACAAAGGAATGAGCCTAATGCCTAGCAAGGAAAATCTACCACAAGAGTGTTTAACACTCTAAAGTAAACCTAGGTGCTTGAAGGCTCTGAACTCAACTTGAAGAATGAAAGAAATGGCTGGGTACTAGGTCCTATTTATAGAGTTCAAGAATTAAAAGATCTTCTTTTAGCTTGAATAAAAATAATGACTTTTTAATTGAAAAATATTTAAATAATCGTTCAGTAGAGGCTTAAGACTCGGTCAAAAAGATTCTGGGCTTATCAAGAGGTTATGGAATAAAATGAGCTCGGTTTCAAAATTATTCAAAAATAATGCCCTAGAGCTGATATATCGCCCATGCTAGGCGATATATCGATTGGGCTTATGTTCCCGAGGCTCGCCGGAGTGTTCGTGCGAAGTTACTTGTTTTTCGTATTCCCCGAGTGGCGATATATCGCCCCCTAGAGCTGCGATATATCGGCATACGCTGAAATATTATACATGTAATTGCATTTTTTTCAGCCTAATTTGAATTGAGTAAATAGCTTTGACTGAGTCCTATAACGATTTCAAAGCTGCTGACAGACTCTAGGGTTTTCAAATATTACTCTTAATAAACTATTCCTCAAAAATACTTAATTTCTCAATAAACATGCACATGAAAAGTGTCATGATCTTATTGGTTCTATTTAAACCTTATTGTATAATAAATATCATCTTCATAATCAGCTATATTAATCAAACCTTATGTTATAATTAATATTCTTAAACTATAGGTTAAACTTATAAAATCTATAAGTGTTGCTACAAGTGTTCAACTAAGTCCCTGCTTGAACCAAAATCCACAGTAATAAACATACTACAACTATTACTAGCCATTACTACTACTACTACTACTACTACTATCTAACTAGCTAAGTAAAGTTCTTGGACTCTACATCGCCGCTTCAACTCTTAGAAGTTGTTGTCACATCTATCTGACCATACAAACTTTAGGTTCTTACGTGTCAACTTTGTCAGTGGTGTAGCAATCCTTGAGAACCCTTCCAAAAAGCGCCGATAATACCCTGCCAATCCAAGGAAACTTTTGATCTCAGAAGCACTCCTTGGCCTTGGCCAATCCCTGATTACCTCAATCTTGGTCGGATCCACCTTAATCTCGTCTTTACTAACAATGTGACCAAGGAATGTCACCTGAGGTAACCATATTTCACACTTTTCGAACTTGGCATACAATCTATGCTCCCTCAATCTTTGTAGTACCAATCAGAGATACTACTAGTGCTCTGTCTCTGACTGAGAGTAAATCAGGATGTCATCGATGAAGACTATCACAAATTTGTCTAGGTAATCCTTGAACACTTTGTTCATCAGATCCATAAAAGTTACAGGGGCATTAGTCAATCCAAATAACTTGACTAAAAACTCATAATACACATACGTCATGCAAAAAGTTGCTTAAGAATATCCTCATCTTTGATCCTCAGCTCGTGATAAACAGACCGAAGAACAATGTCCTACCCTATAGCTAGTCAAATAAATCATCGATCCTCAACATTGGATGCCTCTTCTTGATATTCAGCTTATTCAACTCTCTATAATCAATACACATCATCAGTGACCCATCCTTCTTCTTCTTCACGAACAAGACTGGCAAACCCCACGGTGAAAAGTTAGGCCTGATAAACCCCAAATCAAGTAGCTCTTGCAACTGTACCTTCAATTCTTTCAATTATGTTGGGGCCATTCTATACGGTGCCGTAGACACTAGTTCTGCCCCTGGTGCCAATTCAATAACAAATTCAATCTCCTGGTGCAGCGACAACCTTGGTAAATCCTCTGAGAATACATCCAGAAACTCACAAACCAATCTAGTCTCTTCAAGCCCAACTGGTACAACCCTAGTGGTATCCACCACACTAGCTAGGAATCCTATGCAACCACCTCGCAATAGGTCTCTCGCCCTCAATGCTGATATCATATGAATGCGAGGTCCGCTCATAGTACCTACGAATATAAATGGGTCCTCACTCTCAGGCTCAAAAGTCACCATCTTTTTCTTACAGTCTATGGTTGCCCCATACTTGGCAAGCCAATCCATACCCAAAATCATGTATAAGTCCTCCATAACTAGTTCAATCAAATCCACTAATAACTCTCTACTGTCAACCTTTATTGTCAGTGTTCTGACCCATCTTCTAGAGACTACCAACTCCCCATTGGCAATAAAGTCCCAAACCCCACAGCATAATAATCACATGGTATACACAATCTATCAATTACTCTACTAGATACAAAGGAATGTGTAGCACTAGAATCAATTAACATAGTGTAAGAAGTATTAACACTAGAAAGCTGACCTGTCACTATTGAGGGACTAGCCTCAGCCTCTGACTGCGCCAGTACGAACACTCGACCTGGAGTCAAGCTATCGGCCTTCTTTGGTTCATCTTTCTTTGCCCTCAGGAAATCCTTCCTGAGATGCCCAATTATGCCACACAGAAAGCAGGCCTTCGCGCCACACTCTCCCAGGTGACGTCTCCTGCATCTGGCACATTCTGGATAAGTCCTCCAGATCTCATTGCCACCATGGTGGCCAATCTTAATACCTTTTGGCCTCCTATCGGGGCCTGAAGCTGTAGCAGTGTTTGGGGTCTTCCTCTTCTGGTCCCTAGGGCCTCCACCCCTACTAGATCCTGTAAAGGGAGGTCCCACCCTCCTTGTATCCCATTTGGTCGCGCTCTTGCGCCAAATCTTATTCTATGCGCCCTCAGCAGTAAGAGCCTTCTCCACTACCTGAGCATAGGTCACAACTCCAGATAAGGAGGTGATTCTAACATCCTGGGCTTTCATATCATTCATCCCTTGAAGGAACCTTTCCTTCTGTGTCACATCTATGGGTACCAAGTCTGAAGCAAACTTGGTCAATCTATAAAATTTCAACGCATATTCTGCCACTATCATAGTGCCCTGCACCAAGGTACTAAAATCATCTCCCTTTGCAACTCTAACTACATCATTGTAGTATTTCTCATTAAACAGGTCTTTGAACTCTTCCCAACTCAGGGTATTCACATCCCTAGTCTAGGATACCACTTCCCACCAAATTTGGGCATCCTACCGAAACATATAGGTGGCACAGGCCACTCTCTCGTTATCTACTACCCTCATAAAATCTAGGATAGAGGTAATCATACTCATCTACTGTCTGTCTTGAGTGGATCTAAACTTCCATCAAAAGTTGGAGGGTGTTGCTTCTTGAATCATCCATACAATGGTTCCTATCTGTTCTCAGCCTCTGGAGGCTGTACTACTACTGATAATACCAAGAAACTGAACCGATCTTCAATTTTCTTCACAGCCTTCCAAAGTATCCTTCGAATCACCTAGACTAGGGTGGGCAATTCTCAACACATGAGATAGATACAGAGAGAGAAGAAGAAAAAGAATAATGAGGCTTAGAAAAGGACTTATGTTTAGAGAGAATCTAAAACCTATTAGAAAACCAGTGTCTGTCATCTTCTGACTTCTTTTTTCAACTCTCTCTTAACATTCCTTTTATAGACTCAATTAGGTCATTTATATAATTAAAAAATCAATAAAATAATAGCCAATTAACAGCCCTATGTCAAAATTATCATGGGCTTTAGGCCCGTGAAATTTCCCATTTGATTATAAGCCCATTGGACTTAAAATCAAGGCCTGTATTATTTTCTATTGATTTAATTGATTAAATAATTATTCAAATCCTTTATCAAATTAATTATTTAAAATTTGAACCTTGATTTAAACTTATTTATTAATTTAGATACCAATTTATCTTAATTAATAAATCTGCCTTAATTTTTCTTTTCTTCTCAAAATTACATATAACTCTATGAAACTATCCAAAATTGACCTGGTCAACTTTGATAATTCTAATTGATAATTAAATCAATTAATTGAGACTATCTAGATGATTTTATCCAAGGTACAGTGGGGACCATGGGCCTATGAAGTCAAGCTTCAATAAGTTATCATAAATGTAACAAATAAATTTACTAACTTATTAATTCCTCGTGACTCCACTAAAGACTCAGAATTGCACTTTTGAACTCATAGAACGCTCTATAACAAATATAGATACACTATTAATTATCCATTGTTACAACCATAATTGTCACTCAATCCTCTATAGACAGTCTACAATGAGATGGGACTAAAATACTGTTTTACCCCTCATTGTATTTTATCCTTAAAACACTTAGTTCCTTGTAAATGATATTTTAGTAAACTAACATCAATTATTTAAATGAGATCTCTATCATTTAACACCTTGAACGAAATTAAAAGGAAACCATCGTTTCACTTCTTCATCAGAAGCTATAGATGTTCATATATATGATTAACACTCCCACTCAATTATACTACCAAGTTCCCAAGATATAAGTATGGGCTAGTCCGTAGGGTAAGCTGGTAACGAACAAGTCAAATAACTCAAATAATACAATCAGTTAGAATGCTAACCACTCAGAATTAAGATTGAATTGACCTATAGTCAACTATATGATATGAATATAATAGATAATAAGGGTATGTCTACTTATCCTATCTACTATCAATATCGGTCCAGTCCGATGTAACAAATACATCTGACCTTATCTACTTTGTTAATGTTCTGGAAAGAACATAACACTGTGATGTGTAAGTAGAACATATCGTAGATTGGCAAATCAGTGTAAATCCTGTGCACTGACTAATCTTAGCACTAACTTATTTTGAACATATAATTATATTTATATTCCACTGTGATTACATCACTATAAATATGATTAGCTATATGCTCGGGATTTATTAGAAGTTTATATTAAACAAATAATCATGAAAATAAAACATGTGAGCAAAGTGATTGACCAGGTCAAAAAATGATTTCTATTCTTGTATTGATAATAAATGAGATTACAGAGAAATTGAGTTTTAATTAGGGCATAAAACCCTAACATATGTACGATCAGATGATATCAACTTGCTGCCATACAATGCGGCAGCAAGCAAAGGTGATCATTGAGGAGGTGGAAGAACCTCAAGTAATGGAGATCGAGGATGCCGACTTAAAAGAAATTGGCCCGCAACGAGGATAAGTCAGAGCTCCAAGCTCTTAAGGAACTGGAGGAAGTAATCCTCGACCAGGAAGAAACTTCCAAAGTTGTAAAGATTGGATGAAATCTCAGTGTTGAACAAAAGAAGAGCCTGATCGAGTTTCTAAGAAATAACCTCGACGTCTTCGCGTGGTCACATGCTATTGATGCGTGTCGTATGCCGTATCAAATTTAAATATATATATTTTTTATTCACTTACACCAGCTACTTCCGTATAGCGGTAAATAAGGGTCGAACCCACGAGGACTATGATCAAATTGTTATTCAAAATAATACTAGACTAAAATTAAAAAGGGGTTTTAGTTTTAATAGCTAAAAACATAAAATGAAATAAATATCAACGATTGAATAACTAAGGATATAACGATATTAAATAAATAGTCAATAATTACTCTCCACCTTCAACAATCAATCTACAACAATGATGAATAATATTCCATATTCCCAATTAAACTATTAACCCCGCGGATAACACTTAAGCATTCAATTATCCCAGTTTCCCTAATATAATTAATTAAAGCTAAGCGCTCTTAATTAACCCTTTTTACCCAGCAATAAACCCATTAAGCATGCAATCTATTTAACCTAGTAAAAGCATTACACTTTGTGGAAACAGGTTAATCTAGGCAACAAATTCATTAAGCATGCAATTCATTTAACCTAGGTTCTATTTTTCCTCACAATTAAAATACCTGTCGCAATACCTTAATTGCAATTTATCACTTTACTTAGAATTCTAAACTATTAGGTGAATAGAAATCCTAAGATGATAGTAGAATAATGCAAAACCCCAATTAGTGGCCATCTAAACAAGATTTTACAAGATCCAGGACATTCAAATAGAAAAATAGAAGCAATTTAATATAAGGGAATAAAAGGAATAGAATTCATCAATGCATTCAAGATCTCATGTCAAGGGTTTTGAAATAACCCTTAACTATAAAGAAAACTACTCCATAATCATTTTCATATTCATAAACATAAATATTCAATGAAAAGAAAAGAGTTTTGAGAAGAAAGAAAAACTAGATTGAAGAATATAGATGATGATGTTTTTTCCTCCTCCTCTACTGCTCTAGCCTCTAAAAATCGCAATCCCAAAGTTATAATAAAAGTTAATCCTAATCCCTTTTATAGCCCATGAAAAATTACATTTAAATTTTGAATTTTAAGGAAAAAAATTTCGCACGGCCGCGGCCACTAGAAAAACGTATTTTCCAGAAAATCGAGCTCTGGCCGTGGCCTGGGACATTGCTGGCCGCGGCCACTACGTTCTGTCCCCCAGGCGACAGCCTGGAATAAGGCTGGCCGCGGCCGTAGAAAGTTTTCCCATTTTTCGGTTTTCTTCTACTGCAGTGACCGAAAGTGTTTTAAGCATAACTTCCTTGATATAACTCAGAATTGGACGATTAAAAAAGCTATAGAAATCTAAGAAAAATATCTAAAACTTTTATTTCTAGGTATATTTCCAAAAGAGTATTGAAAAGTTATAAAAATCAAGTGTGAAGTTTTAGACTTGTAATTTCAAGCTTAACCATTGCTTGTAAAACATCACAAATTCATTCATTTTCACTCAAATGTCTTGAAAATCCTAAAAACAAAATAAAATAATTAAACATATATAAATAAATAATCAAGTGCATAATAATAGAATAATAATGAATTAAAAATAGACAAATTTGGTACTTATCAGTTAACATGGTGGGTATCAGTCCTAAAGTAATCATGCACACGCTGAATCTGGACAGGGACATACTTATTAGGAATTGTGCCCTTGAAAACATAGGTGTAGGACAATATTTTATGAAATAAATAATTAAGATGAATTTTTACGTATATTGACTCTTTATTATTATTATTATTATTATTATTATTTGAATAATATTATATGAATATAAGAAAATTTCCAAATTTGTTATTGTGACTGCAATCTTGTATTGGTACAATCGATACCTTTTCCGAGATGGATTGAATAATGGTTCTCTTAAGGGTTAGCTTTCAAAATTGAAAGGTTATTAAGCTCTGTTATCCAAAAAATTAGCATTGATGACGTGGCAAGTGATCCCAGGACACGTGGCTGACACCTGGAAACGTTCTGCTAGAGTATCGACCAGAAGACACATTAGAAGCAGTGCAGCCCAGTCTTACCTGCGACCAGTCTGGTCGATAGTTCCGCATACAAAGCAACATTTATGGGAAGATCTTTGTGAATCCCGAATTTATCTCACACAATCTCCTGGATACCCGATTATTCAGGAGAGAATATCTGTAACAATCTTTTGTAATCCCCCTTGAGCCTATAAATAGCAAAAGATAGCTCAAGGAAGGGACTTTTGGATTTTGAATCATTAGAGACTATAGTAATTCTCCTAGCAATATTGTGTTGTTCTTCAGAGGTAAGTGAAACTCATTGAACCCTTGTTCTTTGATCACTCCTTTGATTCTTAGATCAATATCAGTCTAAGTGGACGTAGGTCATTACCAGATCTTAGGGCCGAACCACTATAAAATATTGTGTCTTATTTACTTTTGTCATTACGTTTTTCTCTACGCATTCATTCATATCAAGCATATTCTGACTCTGTGCCAGTTGGCCAAATTGTGGGTCAACATTCTGGTGCTTTCATTGAGAGCTTGGTTTATCGTTGTTGAGAAAACTAATGGCGAAAGCTGGAAAGAAAACTGGACAGGCGGCCGCCGCTGCACCGTCGAACCCACCTCCTCCTCCTCCTCCTGCAAGCATGGCAGAGGATGAGCCACAACTGTACTTTGAGGAGGAGGAAATGGATGATGCAACATTGAAAAGTAACCTAGGCCCGTTGCAGGAAGAGCTGGCTAGTCTGAGAGCCAGTCAGGAGACTGCCGCTGAAGTTATGGCGCGGCAGCAGCAAGAGATTGAACGGCAGTGCGTGGAATTGAGCGAAAGGCAGGCGGAGGTGGACCGCCGCCAGAGCGAAGCCATGGCAGCCCTCGAGGTAGCCTTGCAACTGGCTAGAAATCAGGCTGCACCTGCTTCGCAGCCTGACCAACCTGCTAATGGGCCACCTCAGAGAGGTCCCAATCCTAGCCCACCGATCCAGCCTTCAAGTCCGCAGAGGCCCGAGCAGCCTCAGATGCCTCGTGACGATGTCCCATTGGATCCTGAGGCGCAGCCACCATCCCAAGCTGCTCGGGGTAACCCCCCGCAACAGAGGCAGAATAGGGCCGAGCATCAGCCTCGCAGTCCTAGACGCCGTAGGGATGATGGGCCAAACCCACCTAACAGAGGTCAACACCCTCCTGGTAACAGGAGGGACTCAGAGTTAGGCTCTGCGGTCCGGGGTCCCCCACGACATGATAGTGCATGGGGACACCACGACCAGCGCAGGCCACCCTCTAACGCTCGAGACGTTTCAGCCAGAGACGGGAATAGAGGGAACAGTCGATCCCACCATAGCCAGTCGAGGTTCAGAGATGGGCACGGATATAATGAGGCCGACTCAGGCAAGGGAAATGCCAGTGAGAGAGGCGAAGAAAGAGGTAAAGGTAGGAGCCAGGTACCTCGAGATGAACAACCCAACAGACGGGACGCTGGGGGGCAGCCCAGACAAAATAATGTCTTCAACCGGCTCGGGGGTAGCGAGCAGCGGAGAAGAGACGAGGACCTAAGAGATGTACTCAATGATCGCCATGAGCGGCATGGCGAGAACGTCCCCCCAGCGACAGAGGCCACAGCGATTCCTACCGCTATACAGGCCCAGATAGATGCCCTCAACCAGGCAGTGCAGCAGCTGGTCAGGGAAAGAACTTCGTACATCGACCACGATAGGAGGAAAGGCACTCCTTTCGTACAAAGGATAGCTAATGCCGAAACTCCCAGCAAGTTCAAAATGCCTACACTCCCAAACTTTGACGGATATGGGGACCCAGTGTCCCATGTCAACAAGTTTGAAATTCATATGGACATTCAGAAAGTGTCCGAAGACGCTCGGTGCAGGATCTTCCCTGCAACACTTTTTGAAGCAGCGCACGAATGGTTTTTTAAGTTCCCTCCTGCAAGCATAGTCTCCTGGGAAATGTTCGTAAGGGAGTTCTACGGACAGTTCAACGCAGGTCGTGTGCATCCGACCGAGGCAAACCAGCTGGTTGAAATTCGCCAACAGGATGGGGAGTCAGTGAAGGACTACATCCAACGTTTTATGTGAGCAGCAGCTGGAGCGAAAATGGTCGGGGACGAAGGCAAAATGATGGCCATAACTACAGGAGTTAAACGTCGTTCTCCCCTCTGGAAAAGTCTTCGAAAGGAAGGAGTGAGAACTACCCAAGAATTTTTGGACCGGGCTGATCGCTACATCAAGCTCGAAGAAGCCATTGCCGACGATGGAAAGCCCTCAGGCAAGGATAAGAAGGCTTCCGAACCCGCCAAAGCCACCAATGGGTCCAAACCTAATGGCAACGGCAAGGGCAACGGGAACGGTAACGGCAATGGCAAGAATGGTGGAAAACGGCCGTATAACGAGCCTTCCGCCTCCGACAACAAACGAGCCAAGGGTAATCGTTATGAACCTCGGTTCACTAACTACACTGCCCTCATTGAGTCTCGGGGAGAGGTTTATCATGCCACAAGTTCGAGTGTGCCCTACAAAAAACCTGGCCCCATTCGAAAGGATATTTCGAAAAGAGACACCACCAAGTTCTGTCGTTACCATAACGACTACGGACATGACACCAATGAATGCAACCAGTTGAAAGACGAAATCGAGTTCCTTATTAGACAAGGACACTTGAGAAGATATGTACGGGCCTCGGGAAATTCCCAACGAGAAGCTCCGGGTGGCAACGAGCAGGCGTCCACACGCCAACGCTCGCCACCATTACAGCCTGCCCCCGTGGCTGGAACACTCTTAACCATCTGTTGAGGCCCGCACCTTGCGGGAAATAGCGGAAAGGCCAGAGAACGATATGCTCAGACTCTGTGCCACGACCAGGACATCGAGATGATGACTGTGGAGGACCGTGCACCAAAAAAGGCTCGGTCAGAAGAAGGAGAGATAACCTTCTCTGATGGCGATGCCCAGCATGTCAGGTTCCCACATTCCGATCCGCTGGTCGTGGACATCCAGATGGCAAACATGATGGTGAAGAGGGTACTGGTCGATACAGGAAGTTCATTGAATATCCTGTACAAATCAACACTGGAACGCATGAAATTGTCCGTTAAGGACTTGGAACCCTGCAATCAAACGATATACGGCTTCTCTGGAGAAGGACTCGCCCCAGCCGGATTGATCAAACTCCCAGTAACGACGAGTACAGCGCCTGCAACAAGGACATTACTCGCCACTTTTGTAGTGGTCGATACTGGTTGATCTACGGGCCGTCATCTCTATGTGGCACCTAGCCATGAAGTTCCCAACAGACGCGGGGGTAGGACGCGTGTTGGGGAACCAAAGGGAAGCCAGGGAGTGCTACAACGCCTCAATAAAAAAGGCGAAGAGTGGGACGTCGAAGAGCACTACCTCAGATAGGTTGTAGATGGCAGTTGATACACAAGCCCAATCCGGTGATGAAGTCACCAAATAGGGTGTTGCCCAAGGTGAGGATGGAGATTTGGATCCTCGCTTTGGGGATTTTGAAGAAAATGTTGGACCTGTTGAGGACCTGGAGGAGGTCAAACTCGACGAGAAGGACCCAACCAAAGTCGTAAAGGTTGGGAGAAACTTAGAGCTTACCACGAAGAACGCACTGGTGGAATTTTTGCGAAAGAACCAGGAGGTTTTCGCCTGGTCCCATAAAGACATGGCTGGGATAGATCCTGTAGTAATCAGCCATGTCCTGAATATAGACAAGACCTTTCCACCTGTGCAACAAAAAAGAAGGCTGCTCGATAACAAGGGCCTTAAAAGAAGAAGTCGAAAGACTAAAGGAGAATGGGTTCATCAGGGTAGCATTTTATCCATCGTGGGTCTCCAATCCAGTGCTGGTTCCCAAGCCTAATGGCAAATGGTGAACCTGTGTGGATTTTACAGACCTCAATAAAGCATGCCCAAAAGACTGCTTCCCACTCCCAAGGATCGACCAGCTGGTCGATGCAACTGCAGGACACGAGATCCTCTCGTTCATGGATGCATATTCAGGCTACAACCAGATTAGCATGCATCCCCCTGACGAGGATCACACCAGCTTTCGGACCGATACGGGCTTATATTGTTACAAAGTAATGCCCTTCGGACTGAAAAATGCAGGTGCGACTTACCAACGGCTAGTCAACCACATGTTCAAGGAGCAAATCGGTGTAAACATGGAGGTATATGTGGATGACATGCTGGTAAAGTCTAAAAAGGCAGAAGGGCATGTGAGGGATTTACAAGAGTGCTTTGATGTGTTAAACAAGTACCAGATGAAATTAAATCCCCTCAAGTGTTCCTTTGGAGTCGGATCAGGGAAGTTTTTGGGGTTTATCGTAAATTCAAGAGGAATTGAGGCCAACCCCGACAAGATAAAAGCCCTGATCGACATGAAGTTGCCAGAAAGGATCAAAGATGTACAAAGTTTAACCAGGAGGATCGCGGCCCTAAGTAGATTCATTTCGAAATCAACAGACAAGTGTGTTCCTTTTTTCAATCTACTTAGAGGAAACAAGAAGTTTGAATGGACAGGAGACTACGAGCAAGCATTCCAGGCCTTGAAGGCTCATATGGCACAGCCTCCCATCTTATCAAAGCCGATCGAAGGAGAAACTTTGTTTATTTATCTGGCGATTACTGAAGTTGCTGCCAGCGCAGTGCTAGTGCGAGAGGAAGAAGGTGTAAAAAAAGCAGTCTACTATGTCAGCAAGAGACTGATCGGGGCAGAATTGAGATATCCGCCAATCGAGAGGTTAGCATATTGCTTGATCCTTGCCTCTAGAAAGCTACGCCCCTACTTTCAAGCCCATCCTATTACAATTCTAACTGACCAACCCCTTCGGCAAGTCCTCCAAAAACCGGAAGCGGCTGGACGATTATTAAAGTGGGCAGTCGAACTGGGACAGTTCGATATAACTTATTCACCGCGAGCAGCAGTCAAGGGACAAGTCTTGGCTGACCTTATTGCAGAGTTCACCGAACTCCCAGACAGCGAGCAGTACGAACAGCCTGAAGCGCCCGGGCCTCAAGATAAAACTCCTTCGTGGAAGCTATTCACGGATGGCTCATCCAACGAATCCCACGCTGGAGCGGGAGTGATATTGATAACACCGGAAGGGCATCGATTTCACTGCGCCATCAGGTTTGACTTTACTGCATCAAATAATGAAGCATAATACAAAGCACTCCTCGCTGGATTGAGAATGGCAAAGGATATGAGCATAAAGATGCTTGATATCTACAGTGATTCACAGCTGGTGGTGAATCAGGTCCTGGGAGAATACCAAGCGCGAGGCTTGAAAATGGTGGCCTACTTAAATAAAACAAAAGACTTGTTAGCCCAGTTCACGAAGTACACCCTCCAGCAAATCCCGCGAGATCAGAATTCAAATGCAGATGCCTTAGCCAAACTCGCGAGCGCAAAGGATGCTGACACCTTGAACATCGTGCCAGTAGAAAGACTGAGTAAGCCGAGCATACAAGCCACAGAATCCAGTATGGAGATTTGGATGGAGGATATGTGGATGGCGCCTTTCTTGGAGTATCTGATGAATGGTACGCTGCCAACAGATAGGAACAAGGCTAGAACTCTACAAAGGTGAGCTGCTAGATACATACTGGTCGACGGTGTAATGTACCGAAGAGGATATTCAATGCCACTACTCAGGTGCGTTACACTAGAATAAGCTAAGGAACTCATGAAAGAGGTGCATGAAGGCTTCTGCGGAGATCACGCTGGGGGGCAGAGTTTGGCAAAAAAGATCCTAAGGCAGGGCTACTTCTGGCCAACGATGAACGAAGATTCCATGGAGTTTGTACGAAGGTGCGATAAGTGTCAAAGGTTCTCGAAGATTCCACGAGCGGCTCCAAATGAGTTGAAGTAGATGCAAAGTCCGTGGCCTTTTGCAGTATGGGGGATAGATTTGATTGGATCCCTACCTACAGGGAAAGGTCGATTACTTCACCAAATGGGCCGAAGCTGAACCACTCGCTACCATCATGACCAAGAAAGTCCTTGACTTCGTTATCAAGAACATCGTCTGTCGATATGGTCTGCCCAGAAAGATAGTTTCAGACAACGGGACCCAATTTGACAGCGATTTATTCACCTATTTCTGCAAAAGACATGGAGTCATTAAAAGCTTTTCTTCAGTTGCACACCCTCAGGCGAATGGGCAGGTCGAAGCCGTGAATAAAACTCTTAAGGACACCTTGAAGAAAAGACTCAAAGAAGCTAAGGAGTGTGGCCAGAGCAATTACCTGAAGTCCTCTGGTCATATAGAACGTCTCACTGAACTGCGACAGGACATACTCCATTTTCCTTAGCCTATGGATATGAGGAAATGTTGCATGTCGAATTAGATCCCCCCTCACATCGACGTCTAACATACGACCAGGATCAGAACAGCCAACTAATGATGGAATCCCTAGACTCGATTGACGAGATACGGGAGAAGGCCTAACTCCGAGTTGCTGCATACCAACAAAAAGTCGCCCGGTACTTTAACTCCAAAGTTAAAGAAATAAAATTCAATGTTGGAGATTTGGTGCTACGACGAGTTTTCTTAAATACCCGCGACCCTACTGCTGGAGTGCTCGGACCTAATTGGGAAGGACCTTACCAGATTGAAGAAGTCCTCCATCCAGGCACCTACAAACTTGGACGCTTAAACGGAGATCTCGTTCCACGTTATTGGAATGGAGAACACCTGTGCAAGTATTATCAATGAACAGTCCTTTTTAAAGGGCTGGCTTGTAATAATTTTCTCTTTTTTACAAGTTTAGCAAAGAGGGTTAGCCACGCTGTATGGCTAATCGCTCGTATATGTAAGATTCTATTTCAGAATCACTCGTAAAGACATGTTGAGTCCATTTTTAATACGAGATTATAAGGGACTGTGCGCAGCCAGTCATTCTTGCCAACCTTTGTGAATTTATATTTACAAGTATTTGTTCATTACGTGTGTTGTTTTGTTGTATTACAAGTATCATCTTTTCATACGAACAGAAATGTTCGAACAGGTCATGATCAAGGCAAGTGACCAAGGACCTAAAGCTCCTCGATCACTTGGGGGGCATATAAGGCACATCGATAGCAAAGCATACCCGCAAGGTATGTAAACACATGAACAAAATGAGTGAAAGCATGCTAGAGTACTTAGAGTATTTTTCAAATTTTATATTTTGTTAAATCATGCCAAAGTACTATGCTAAGTTTGGTCATACGAACAAGTGTTATAATAAATGAAAATATTATAGCATCATGCAATATTTTACACCGCAAGCATCACTGCTTGGATGTAATTGTTCAAGAAAAAGAAAAAAGATTTACTGCCCATGCAGCAAAGTTTAAAACAAAAATATTGTCTTTACATCACGACCCGTGGGTCGTGTAGCCAAAAGGAAAGAAAAAAAATAAATGAAAAAGTTTAAGAGGCATTTGGGGCCGGAGGGTCCTGGGCAGCATTCTAGGTGACAGCATCCTCAGCAACAACTTCTTCTTCAGCACCAGCCAGGCTTGGGGAAGCAGGGATCCTCGCTCTTGCCTCCTCTTCGGCCAGTTGGGTAGCACAACGCGCCAGCTCGGCATTCCTAACGTCTTTAGAAAGATAGCTGAAGTCGGCACCCTGATTGTGTTTTCAGAAGTTGTAGAAACATCAGAGCGTCGTCCTCTTGTACCTCTCCAGATTTTTGGAGTTGTCAAGCTCCAACTGCTTCACTTTGCCTTCAAGAGTGGCAATGGCCTCATCCTTGGACTTGTGCATCTCTTCCAACCTTTTGATTTCGCGAAGATGGGTCACGCTGGAATCTCGATACTGCTGCCTCGACTTTATTGCAGCTTCAACCTCTGACAGCTTAGTCACCGCAGCGTCCCTCTCTCGAGCCATTGCCTCCAACTCTTTGGCGTGCCTAGCCTCTGCAGCCAAAAGCTCCTCGGCTGCCTTCACCTGATGCCTCTCAATGGCCTTTGCCTTAGCCTGCTCGATGGAAGCCTGGGCACGGGTACGAGCAGTAATAGTAGACAGCAAGGCCTGTAAATAAAATAAGAAGGAGTTAGAACCTGTCGTGAAGACTAAAAGACTAAGGCTTGAGAAACAAAGAAGTACTTACGCTGGAAATTTCATTCAGGGCCCTGTTCAGGATCAGGTCGACCGACATGTTTTCAGCCTCAACCATTGCATCCTTGACACGGTCACTTTTACCGATGCGTTCAAGGCGATCCCTGGCTGATCGCAGAGTGCGGCTCAAGATTTTGGCCCCGAGAGCTTCTTCCCGAGTAATTTGCTCTCCGGTAGGCGCAGCCGGAGGTTTGGGCGTGGCAGAAGGAGTCTGTTTCTCCGTAGGATTCGGAGGATGGGCGGAAGTTTGCCCAGTAGGTGCGTCCCTTAGAGGATCTTCGATTCGACTCTTTTTGGTGGGCCCTTGGCTGGTCTCGCCGGTGTGCCTCCTTGATGACTTTCGCCGGAGTTGGGGAACTTCCTCTTCCTCCTCGGCCTGGTACATGTCAAAGATGTTGGGAGTGTCCGTGTCTGCATACAAGTAAACACAATCAAATGATAAGGCAAGAGGCAAATGAAAATTTATTATACAACAGAAAAGAGGTAACAAAGTGAATACCCGAGCTACAACTATTGGTAGCTACACTATTGACTCTATTAGTCATATACTCATTATCTGGCATGAAGAAGTCTGGCCCTAATTTTGGAGTATATGTAAAGTTGCCTTCCCTGTCGAACAAATGACAGGGAATTGGCAAACCATTTAAAAGTAAAATAGTGTTACCATTCTCATCAGAAGACTCTCCCAAGTCCACAACTGGCTCTTTGGCCTTTTTTTTCCCTTGCCTTGGGGAGCAAAAGGCCTTTCTGCGAAAGGATTGCCCGTGGGCTCCCTAATAGTAACCCCCGTTGGCCTCCTCCTCCGAGGAGACACAGGAGGTTGCTGCTCGGGAACCCCCTCGGCAGTGGCTTCGTCCACCACGGACCCTCTAGTTTCATGGCGAGGAGCCAGGAGGCCAGACAGCCTCAAGTTTTCTTCAGTTACCAGGGTCTTGACGCTTTTTGCTGCGTCGGACATCCTGGCCAAAGTATCGAACCTCAACACCATGTCTGGTGTTGGGGTCGGACATAACCATGGGCCTGAAAAACAGATTACAGTTTGAGAAAAATGAAAGGGAACACCTCGATGAAAAGTATCGACCAATCGAAGACAAGCACTTACCTCCTCGAGTGAAGGCCAGATTGTTGCTGGTTATATCCGGGGTAAGGAAGTACTCCTTACTATACTGCCCCACATTCGAGATGTACGTAGTGTCACTCAGGAATGTTCGGTTGGTCTCCTGGTGACATAAATGGAAGAAACCCGTTCCGTGCTGTTGCGGGTTGGATTTGAGGTCAAAAAGGTAGTTGATCTCATGAGGCGTAGGCTCTGGCCATTTCTTAAGTTTATATAGGATATAGAGTGCGGCCAACATTCTATATCCGTTTGGAGTGATTTGGAAGGGGGCGACACCGAAATAATTGGCCACCCCCTCATAAAAGGGATGAAGAGGGAGATAAGCTCCCGCCTCAATGTGATACCGGGACCAGGCGCTGTTTGCACCTCTGGGAAGGTTAGCCCTCTGGTCCGCAGCAGGACGTATAATGGAAACCCCTGTGAGAGGGAATTTCCTGAAGCAGTTGGCAACCATCCGCAGGGTCGCTGAGCTAGCCGGGGAAGTATACCACTCGACATCAGGCAGATTATGATGGCGAGGGCAGGCCCTAGTTTGGATATTAGGGTCAGGAACAAGATTTTCTCGACCGCTGGTCGAGGGAGCCCTAGCCTACGAGTCAGGCTGAGCAGGAGAATTTGGGCTGTTTTCGGACTCAGGCCTTTTCTTGCCTAAAGATTTGGAGCGGGCCATTGGAGGAGAAGGGTGTGGTCTGGAAAAGGAACGCGAGAAAGGGATCTCGTGGACACGGTCGGCCGGTTGTTCTTCTCCCTCGAGCAGCTGGGCGAGAAGGTCATCGTTAATGGGCCTCTCACCTCCCCACAAATCTGGCATTAATGTCTGCAAACAGAAGAATGGGGAGGTGAGGATAGAGAATTTTCAAAAGCTTTTTAGAATAACACTGGTCGTGTACAAAAGTTAAGCTTTTATACAACAACATTCTAACAAGAAGCTAAAGTTTTCCATATGAACAGTTTGAAAGACAGATTAAAGGGTGAAAGCAAAAAGTTTTTTAAGAAAGCTTTTTCAACTCCCCTTAGGGCGGGAAAAACCTATTTTCCAACTAGCCTAAAGATCGAATTTTTACTTCGATCTTACGTCCTAAACATATGATCCTGACTAATCAAACTAACTCGTAACTCTTTTTGCCTACAAAACATCCTATTCACAAGCATCTCAAACCAGAAACAGATAATCTCAAACGGTCTACATTTAGAAACATGCACCACAAAAATCTGAAGCATGGGAATTCGAAAACTTACCAAGAGAATGATTGTGGAGGTGGAAAAAGGGCCTTCGGGAATCAAGAAACTCTCGAACGGGGTCTTGAAAATACAGAGGAAACGGTCTTCAGGAACGGTAAAAGCTCTGGTTTTTAGGTTTTCTTGTGAAGACGATGGTGTACGTAAAAAGAAAATAAAGACTTCGAAGGTCTTATATAAGTTTGTCTCTGGCATTAAAAAGTGTAATCATTAGTTTCCCTTTTTCAAAGTATGGGGAAGCGGGATGGCCATCGAAATCATTTTTGGGGAACCGAAAGGACGTGATTAGACAGAGGTAGGTTACTTTTTCCAAGAACACACGAAGGGTTCTGACACGTCAGGCGAGGTTACCGAAGAGTCGTTCGTCCAAAAGTTTATTTTACTGCTCGTGATAAATAAACTTGGGGGGCAAATGTTATCCAAAAAATTAGCATTGATGACGTGGCAAGTGATCCCAGGACACGTGGCTGACACCTAGAAACGTTCTGCTAGAGTATCGACCAGAAGACACATTAGAAGCAGTGCAGCCCAGTCTTACCTGCGACCAGTCTGGTCGATAGTTCCGCATATAAAGCAACATTTATGGGAAGATCTTTGTGAATCCCGAATTTATCTCACACAATCTCCTGCATACCCGATTATTCAGGAGATAATATCTGTAACAATCTTTTGTAATCCCCCTTGAGCCTATAAATAGCAAAAGATAGCTCAAGGAAGAGACTTTTGGATTTTGAATCATTAGAGACTATAGTAATTCTCCTAGCAATATTGTGTTGTTCTTCAGAGGTAAGTGAAACTCATTGAACCCTTGTTCTTTGATTACTCCTTTGATTCTTAGATCAATATCAGTCTAAGTGGACGTAGGTCATTACCAGATCTTGGGGTCGAACCACTATAAAATATTGTGTCTTATTTACTTTTGTCATTACGTTTTTCTCTACGCATTCATTCATATCAAGCATATTCTGACTCCGTGTCAGTTGGCCAAATTGTGGGTCAACAAGCTCAAATTCATAAAATAATTTATCAATTAACCTTCACTAGTGAAGTAAATGGTACTTAAGGAAACAAGAAGTAATTAAAGAGGTAAAACAATATCTTATCCCTACTTTAATTATGAACCATTAATAGAAGATTGAATTGTATGTAATGATTAAATCAATGGACACTTTTTATATTTAAAAAGTACTCAATAAATAAATGTATATAATTACAAGAGTACAGTCTCATAATTTTAGTGGAATAATATTGAGATTAATAAATTAAGGTTATTATATTAAAAAGTTTTAATTAATAATCTAAATTTACTGGAGCTTGAAATTATAGGTCCATACGTCCCCAAGATGGCCCTATCAACACTAATCAAGGTAAGAGTTGAAACCGGGAAAAATCAGGGAAATGACATTTGGAAGAAATTGTTCTTTGGGGTCAAATATGTAGATGAGATAGATTAACTAATTTATTGATTCTAGAAATTAGTAAGTTAATTAATAGAATTTTTTTTAAATAGTTTTTTAAATAATATTGTAATTTTTGAAAATTCAATTTAAATAATTAGATTAATTAATTAGTTTTATATATTTAAATAATGTGAAAAGATAATTCAGATAATTCAAAATTAGTTTGAATATATTTGAAATTGATTCATTAATTAATCTGATAAGATTAGTTATTAGGTTTATATATTTTTTAATAAATAAAATTTGTTGAGACACATGCCTTGAAAAAGCATGTGTTACACGCCAATCACAGTGCTTGCACTGTGACTAGCGTGTAACAGAGTCCAAGACTAGGTCTTGGATGTTTTTATTTATTTATTTAATGATTTAATAATAAGTTTATAATTTGAATTTTCTCTCTCTGAAAAGTTTTTTGAATTCTCTAGAATAATAATTTTTGGTTATCTCTCTATCAGATAGATTTTATAAAAGAATAATAAATAAATTCAAAATTATATCGTATTATTTGTCTCTATCCCTAAAATTTGTCTTAGACCTGAAAAATATTCCAAGATCTCATGTGTTTAGAATATCTTGTGAATCACGTAATTCCCACCATAAGTGTACGTGCTCACACGCGTCTTGAGGTGTAGAGATACATCTTGGAAGATCTTGGTTTGAGTATTTTGAAGGCTGCTTTGGATTGGATGTTCGTTGGAGATACAAAAAGATAGCATTGGATCTTGATAGTTCTACAACTGGTAAATTCCTTATCTTTTTCTATGTCATTGATTAATGTACGCATGTTAATGGATCCGATTATTTAAACTGTGTTTTAAAAAAAATTGAAATCCTTGGGCCCCCCACCCCGTGCATTTCGCTTCGCACATGGTAAACAAATGTTCCAACAATACTAGCCAAGCAGCTCTAGAGGAGGAAGTACCTTGCCTCATAAAGTGTGGGTTCATCAGGGAGGAAAAATATTTGACCTAGATAGCTAACCTCGTTCTGGTCCCAAAACCTAACGGAAAATGGAGAACTTGCATTGACTTTTCTGATCTCAACAAAGCCTGCCCAAAGGATTGTTTTCCTTTGCCAAGAAATGATATGCTCATAGATGCCACGACCAATCATGAGCTCATGTCTTTCATGGATGTGTATTCTAGATATAACCAAATCACAATGAACCCTTTGGACCAAGAGCATATAAATTTTATGACCGAGCATAACGTATATTGTTACAATGTCATGCCTTTTGGGCTAAAGAATGCAGAAGCTATGTATCAAAGGCTGGTGAACAAAATATTTGTTAACTAGATCGGCCGAAATATGGAAGTGTACGTTGATGACATGCTAGTCAAGTCAAGGATTTCCAATAACCATGTGGCCAACTTGGAAGAATGTTTCGCCGTGCTGAGAAAATACGACATGAAGCTAAATCCCCATAAATGTACCTTTGGTATCTCATCGGGGAAATTCTTAGGCTTCATTGTAAATTCAAGGGGGATTGAAGCCAATCCAGAGAAGATCAGATCCCTGTTAGACATGCCTTCACCTAGGTTGTTGTAGTGCCCTACTAATCCAGGACCGTTACACTGTGTTTTTAAAATAGTGCTTAACTCATTAAGCGAGTCAATTGGACTTTAAACGTGTAATTAAAGTTAAGTAACAGTTTAGGTATTAAAATTTTTGGTCAAAAGAGTTAAACTTTTCATTAATAAGTTTAAATATATACAAGGGATCCCAAAAAGAGTTTATAAACAAAATATAACATGTTTGGGGTTACAACAATGGCCGACCTAAGCGGCAAAAACTGAATTTACCCTAGTCCCTCAAAATAATCTAGCGTCGTGGTGGTCGAGCAGATTGAGTATGTACACACCGCCCCCAAAGCTCTCCAACTCATGACTGGTCCAGCTTACCCTTGGCCTTTCCTGCACCATAAAGCACCCATGAGCCAAGGCCCAGCAAGAAAACCCAATTTAACAGAAACAGATATTCAATAACATGTAAATCATAATTAACATGCTTCACAGTTATAAATTAACTCATTTACACAACGCGTGGCGAGAGAGTGCATACGACACCCCTATAGTGGCCCAGCTATCACGACCTACACTATGCGTGATTATCGTCAAATCCAGCTCATGCCGATCATTCACAAATAAGTGCACTACAATAGATGCATCATTCACATTTATACATAAACACAGAATAGTTAGAACATATATAGTACACAACCATAATCATGTTCACAGGTCGGGACCAATGCCCTAAGCACGAAACAAGTGTCCGTTTCTTACCTTGAGTCTTGTGTAAGTAGTGGTATGACCCTGAGCATGAACCCCTTTTCTAAGCCTTGTGGTAAACCGAGTCACAACAAAAACAGTACCCTCATCAAGAACTAATCTTGTATACCGACTCCAAGACTATTCCTTAGCTCTCAGGACTTCCAATTTCACCAATCTGGGTGATGGAACTGTCCCCCGTGCCCCCAAGCTTTTCCCAAAACCCAAAAAAAATCATCTTCTGAAATGGTGATAGCGCAGGGGCGCCCAGAAGCACAGAGACTCCCCAAAATATTCGACTTCAGCGCAGGGGTGCCACAACGCGAACCCAAAATTTTGGGTTTCTTTTTCTTCGTTTTCTCCAACCCAAAATCGCCCAAAACTGACCTAAGCCTCCAAAAATCACCAAATCAAGTTTTCTAAACAGATTTCAAAGTAACTTTGACCCCAATATAGGTTACTCAAGTGCCAAAGAACCTAGAAACAACATCAAAACATTCAGAAACCCAAAAATGCAAAAAATCATCACTTTGAGTTTTTGAAACTCAAGCTTTTCCCCAATTCAAAAATTCAACAGCCAAACCCAAAATTCAGACCTAAAACAAGCTTTAAACCAACAACTTAAGAAGTTTCTATCACTAATAGACTTACACAAACACCTTAGAACCCCAGAAATTCAAATTTCAACCAACAAACCAAACATTACCTCATGAACAAAACCAAGAGAATGAAGAACAGAGAAAGGGTTCTTACCTCCTCTGAAATTTCAAAAATCCAAGTTGGGAGGTTGGCTTTGATCGCTGCTAACTTCAATAACAAGCTCCAATTCTCCTTAGGGCCACCAAAGATTTAAAGCTTCACTCCTAGTCTTGGCTTCTTGGAACCTTTGTATGCTTGAGAAGAAACTAGAATAGAGAAATGGAGAGTTGAACGTGAATGATGGAAGTGTCCAGCACTTGGTCCCTTCTAGCTTGGTCTAATGGTCAAAAATATCATTTTGCCCCTACCCTTAACTTATCCTCAAAACTAGAAGTAAGGGCAATTTGATCATTTTGCCTAATTTTCCACTAATCCTCAAATTTTACCACTACTTCCCAATTAAACCATTAATCCAAATTATTCTCCCAATTAATTCCATTCACCAATAAATCTTGGTAGTTTTCCAAATTACTAAAATACCCCAAGCTCACCCTGAGCCGGGATTTATCCCCATTGTGACTTTTCTGCTAATTTGCTCAAAAGGATTGACTCATCCCGAATATCTCAAATATATCCACATAATAATGTGGTCTTATACACATAACATACAAAATTATAATTACACCCTCCACGGGTCAAAATTACAAAAATGCCATTTTTTAAAAAAGCGGATCTTTAAGCACATTTAATACACGTAAACATGCATAAGCAGTCATATCATAATTGTAACGCCCTGGATAGCCAAGACCATTACACTGTGTGTTTATAAAGTGTCAGACTTGCTAATCAAGTCATTTAATTGAAAGCGTGTCATCGAAACTGTAAAGGAACTAGGGTTAAAAATGTTTTGGTCTCAAAAGCCACATTTTCATTAAGGAGCATTTCTTGTTTACACGGGATCCCGAAAATATAAGTTTAAAGATCGTTTACAAAAGTCATAGGGTTTAGATACAATAACAAGCCATACTAAGGCAAAACAAACAATTAGGCAATCCCTGTCCTGATCCATTCCTCGACCATGGTGATCGAACAGTCGTCTATGTACATTCAACCTCACAGCTCTCAACCTCAGGATTGGTCCAACTTGCCCTTGCCTTTACCTGCACCACGTAGCACCCATGAGCCAAGGCCCAGCAAGAAAACACAACAACAGAGCATAAGCAATCAACAGACAAGTCAACGTCTCATACTATATCACACAATCTCAACCATATAATCATTCAGTATAATCAAGTAGTCAACATACAAAACATATCAACCTGTATCATATATCATATCACAAGTGATAACTAGGGCTAGCGCTCTCAGGCTGCTCCCTCCGTTATCCCACTGACTCCGGCCCGCTTAAACCGAGCTCAGTGAATATTAAGCTGTCCTCGGCTACCAGTGGCCAAGCCGCGCCCTGTGCGCAAATATTATGTACGACACTCTTAGTCCGCTTTCACATGTCCCATGGCATAATACCATCATTGACACGATACAAATATCAGGAGCACTTAGTCCCATCACAAACATATAACCAGGTGCAGTTTTCTTACCTTTCGATACGCTAGCTTTGATCACTCGACTCCTTGAGCACGATCCCCCTCGAGCCCTAGCGCTTACCTAAACACAACCATAGGCCAAAGTCATCATCAAACCTCAAGTCCAAACCTAGCCTCGGGGCTAATTCTGAGCCCCCCGGGAAGTCCTAGTTCCACCAAACAAGGTGGTGGAAACAAACCCCAAACCCTTGGTCAAAAACCCTTGCAAATAACCCTAAAATCCTCTTCAGAAGGCAGGGTAGCGCTACAGCGCTCATGGGAGGGCGCTACAACGCTACAAACAGAAGCAAAATCCCCTCAGCAAGCTTGGCCTAGCGCTACAGTGCCTAAAGGCTAGCGCTGTAGCGCTAGTCACAGACAGGCCAACTCCGAGTTTTTCCCTCCTGCGATTTCCTCGAAACAACCTCAACCAAAACTCTTCCAAATCTTTCCCAACCTCAAAAACAACCTTATGACCATACTCCACTCATCCCAAGCACCCCAAATACCTAGAACTCAAGCACATGCATCCCCAAACTCAAAATTCACCATAGCCACTTCTAGACATTAAAACTCAGCAGAAACCAGTTGAACATCAAAGTTAGAGCTTAGAATTTATACCTTTGATGGAACTTCGACCCCAAGTTGTCCCTAAACCTCCTTGACTTGCTTCTCCTCAACCCTTGGCTCCAACTTCCCTAGAATTCCCCATCAACACAGCTTAGATATCTTTACTAAATACCAAAACCAGAACTGAAGGAACTTACAGAATTTTACCTCAAGTGTTGATGACCTCTTGCTAAACCTCTGCCAATTCCTCAAACCTAGCTTAGGATCCTTGATGCTTAGTCTATCCCAGCTCTCCTCTGAGCTTTGCTCCAAGAAAATCCCAGAAAAGTGGTGAGAGAACCATAAACCGACCCAAGAGAGTGCAACTCTGTTTTTCCCTTCCTTTTCTCTTTTCTTTCTTTTTCCTTCTTTTCTCTCTTTCAGACTTCTATAACTTTCTACAATTCCCACTTACATAAAGCCTCAGCATATCTATCCCTTACATGCCAAATGACCTTAATGCCCTCCCCTTTATTTCTAATCCTTTAGTCCACTTAAGGGCATTCTAGTCATCTTACCCAATTCCCGCTAACTCCTCGAGTGTCTCTAATATTTCCCGCTTAACTCCCGATACCTAATTAATCACCAATAATATTCCTCAATGTCAAGATAGACTCCAATATATTCACTAAATTCCCATTTATACCCCTGAGCTCACCCCGAGCCGGGTATAAATCCCTGCCATGACTTTTTCGCTACTTTGCTCACTAGGATCGTCTCAAGTCACAGATCACAGATTTATCCACATAATAATGTGGTCTCGACAATTATCACATATATTGTAATGACCCAACTACTCTAGACTTTGGACCATTAATGAAAACTACACATAGACCCTAATCCTTAATAGAACTTACAAGTGAAAAGATCATAACTTTATTAAAACAAATGTTAATCTTACATAAAATCTCAAGTAGGATATGGGATCCCATTGTTTCAAAATCAAAACATAACATAATGGTAATAAAAAAGAGATTACATAAAGAAGTGCGGAAAAATACACATAAAACCATAAGTAAAGACTTCATCCTCGAATCGAAACTCTCGGCTCTTTGAATCCATTCCGCCTCAATACACATTCCCCAAGCTTCCAAGAACCTTTCCCGCCACTAAAACTATTTTCCTGCACATATAAACAAAAAGGAGTGAGCCTAATGCCCAGCAAGGAAAATCTAACACATAGTCCATATACATAAATTTCATAAGAAACATAAAACATATCATAACACTTATGTCACATACATACTATAATGGCCATTATTACTTGGGGTCCCATAAACTAAACAAGTCATATGCCCATTAGATTAGTGGGGTCTTGCTAGCTAAGCAAGTCATATGCCCATAATCTATTTGGGGCTTGTTAGTCATATAGGTCATTTGCCCAAGTCTACAATCATACTTAACATAACATATTACATAACATAAAATCATAAGATAACATATAAAAGCATATAACACATAAATCCTATCCTATTTTCCTCACCAAAATAATCGGGATATGAGAACTGATTTGGGACCTTAGAACACTCCTAAAAACCATTTAAAATATGGTGAGTATATTGAAGAAAAGGGATGAAAGTGAAGAAGGAACTATACTATCAAAATATACTTACCAAAAACCTTGTGCTTAAGAACTTAGATTTCCTAACCAAGAATAAGAATAAGGTTAGAATACTGAGTAGAAGACTAAGAGAACTTTAAAGAATATAATACAGAAATGGACTAGAGTTTGGGATACCTTGAGTACTTCTATGATCAATCTAAACCTTGAACCGAAATGTGAATAGAACCTTACTTCCCAAGTGTTTGGTAAGCTTATAGTGATCAAGCTTATGATCCCCAACCCAAGTGTTTACACTCTCACAATAACCTTGCAATTTGCAGCCTCTGAACTTAGAGTAATAGATGAATAAATGGCTGGGTACTAGGTCCTATTTATAGAGTTTAGGAATGAAGAGATCTTCATTTAACTTGAATAAAAATAATGGCTTTTTAAGTGAAAAACATTTGAATTATCATTCAGCAGAGTCTGAAGACTCGTTCAAAAAGATGCTGGACTTATCAAGAGGTTGAAGGTTTGAATGGAGAACGTTTTTGAAAACTTTCAAAATATGCTGAGAGAGGCGATATATCGCCCCCTATAGGCGATATATCGCCTGGGCCAGTATGCCCGAGGCAATCGTGCAACGTTTTGTGTTTTTCGTATCTTCGTGCTGCGATATATCGCCCCCTATAGCTGCGATATATCGGCATACGCTGAATATTTAAACACAAAATTACACATTTTTAGCTTAATTTGAATTGAGTAAATAGCCTTGACTAAGCCCTTTAACGTTTTCAAAGCTGCTGACTGACCTTAGAGTATTCAAATTTTAACCTTAATAAATTTAATCCTCAAAATACTTAATCATTAATAAACCTATACATAACATGTGCTATTATCTTATTGGTTCTTATCTAAACCTTATAGTATAATAAATATTATCCTCAATATTAGTCATATTAATCAAACCTTAGGTTAAAATTAATATTCCTAAACTATAGGTTAAACTTAGAAAATCTACAAGTACTACTATGAGTGTCCAAATAAATCCCGGTCTGAACCAAAAATCCACAGTCATAAAGATAATACTATTATTACTATAATACTACTATCTAACTAGCTAAGTAAAGTTCTTGGACTCTACATATATCAATACAGTTATGCCCATAATGGCCAAAATTACGATTATGCCCTTCTAACCTAATCAGGGCCTGCATGCATGCTAATACACATAGTCATGCATCTCAAATATTCAAATAGTCATATAACATGCTTTAAATCATAATAATGCATCTTAATCATTAAAGTCACACATAATTCCCATTATGCCCTCCAGGCACACTAATCAAGGCCCTTAAGCCTTATTAGCAAATTTGGGTCGTTACAATAATATAACTCATATAATTCACATAATCATAAATATATTCAATTAGAATCACATAATCCACAAGTAATCTCAATTATGCCCTCCTAGCACACTAATCAAGGTACTAAACCTCATTAGGAGCTTTAGGACACTACAGTCGCGAAAGGATGTCTAGAGTTTAACATGAAGAATTGTTGCCCTAAATCGCTTTGTATCAAAGTCCACTGATAAGTGTCTCCTTTTTTTTAACTTATTAAGAGGGAACAAAAAATTTGAGTGGACTAACGAATGCGAGCTAGCATTTCAAGATCTGAATAAACATCTAGCTAAACCCCCATTCTATCAAAGCCTGTTAGCGGAGAGGCTTTGTACCTTTATCTGGTTGTGATAGAAAATGTGGTCAGCATTGTTTTAGTTCGAGAAGAGGATCGAACTCAAAATTCGGTCTATTACACCAGCAAGAGGCTTTTGGGAGCTGAAACTCGATATCTGTTGATGGAAAGACTCGCGTTCTGTCTGGTCTTAGCCTCAAGGAAGTTACGGCCTTACTTCCAGTCCCACGCAATACACATCTTAACCGATCAGGCTTTAAGGCAGGTGTTACATAAACTTGAAACATCAGGACAGTTGTTAAAGTGGGCCATTGAACTCAGCCAGTTCGAGATTCTATATAAACCACGATCAACCATCAAGGGGTAGGCCTTAGCTGATTTTGTGGCAGAATGCACCAGTTTTTAGGATGAACCTACGAGAGAGCCTATGCAAGAGTTAAGGAAACAGTTCGTAGATGGGTCATCTAATGAGTACGAGTCAGAAGCTAGAATCAATTTGATTACTCGTGAAGGACATTGCTTCCACACAGCTCTAAGATTCATATTTAACGCCTCAAATAATGAAGCTGCCTTGCTAGCAGGAATTCAAATCACCAAAGAGTTAAAAGCGAAGGCCATACAATGCTTCAGTGATTCATAGCTTGTGGTAAACCAAGTGTTAGGAGAATACCAATCCCGTGGAATCAAGATGGTTGTGTATTTAGCTAGAGTAAAAGACAAATTGTCAGAGTTCGAGTTTTACTCCATCGAGTAAGTCCCCCGTGAACAGAACACTAATGCAAACGCATTAGCTTGGCTTGCCACAACCAAGGAAGCGGACATGTTGAACGTAGTTCTGGATGAATTCCTTGGAAAACTGATCATAGATGGAGAATCAGAAAAGATTGAGCTAATTCATGTCGAGTCGCCCTGGATGACTCCAATCGTAGAATACCTCACTTCTAGAAGACTACCTGAAGATCGTAAGGATGGACAAAGGGTTCTATACCAAATCCTAAGATACATCCTAGTCAAAGGAATCCTCTATAGGTGAGGTCATTCCATGCCTTTTCTTAGGGCCTGAGCTATTCTAAAGGAAGTTCATGAGAAATTTTGTGGAGATTATCTTGGGGGCAAAATCTAGCTAGGAAGATACTCAGGTAGGGTTATTTTTGGCCAACCTTGAGGAAGGACTCGACCTTATATGTGTTAGAAGTGTGATAAATGCCAGCATTTCTCGACAATATCTCGGGATGCACCTATCAAGATTACCATGATCTCATTGTCTTGGCCATTTTCCATCTGGGAAATAGATTTGATCGGATCATTGCCAACAGGAAAAGGAGGAGTTCGCTATGTTGTGGTCGCTGTGGACTACGTCATGAAGTGGGCCGAAGCCAAACCATTAGCTACAATAAATTCAAAAAAAGTACTTGATTTTGTTATAAGGAACATAATTTGTCGCTACAAAATCCCAAGGAAAATTGTATCAGATAATGAGACTCGGTTTGACAGCAAGTTGTTCACAAACCTCTGTGAAAAGTACGGGATTATCAAGAGTTTCTCCTCGGTGGAATATACATAGGCTAATAGACAGGTGGAGGCGGTAAATAAAACCCTAAATACGAGCTTAAAGAAGAGGTTGGAAAACTCTAAAGGATTGTGGCCCGAACAGCTCCCGTAAGTACTTTGGGCGTACAAAACTTCCAACCTCACATCTACTAGTCATACACCGTTCTCATTAACCTTTGGAAGTGAAGCAATGCTCCCAGTCGAAGACCTAGTGACATCACACTAGCAAAGGACTTTCAATCAGGAACAAAATCATGACCTACTACAAGCATCTCTAGATCTAATTGAGGAATGGTGAGAAGAATCACAGATTCAACTCGCATATTACAAACAGAAAGTAACTCGCTACTTCAGCTCAAAAGTTAAAGAAAGGAAACTTGAGTTAGGAGATCTAGTATTGTGGAGCAAGTTCTTGGAAAATAAAGACCCTAAAGATGGCATACTAGGACCGAACTGGGAAAACCTTATCAGATCATGGAAATTCTACGAGAAGGAACGTTCAAATTAGCTTGATTAAACGGAGAAGGAGTTCCACGAACTTGGAATGCATTGCATTTGAGTAAATATTATCAGTGAATGCTTAGTCCGAGTCTGATTTTTACATCCAATTGTAAGGCTTACTTATAAAAGCCATTTCTTTATTAGCTTTTTTTTTATTTAATAAAATAAAGACATTGGGTGTTGTGTAGCTTGAACACAGTACCAAATTCCTCTAAATTTTTATATTATCACCCTGTAAAAGTGAACTGGATATTCATAATTTTTTATCGCTTGGGGAAGATACACGTGATAATTAATTTTTAGATAATAATTTTTAGTCTTTGAAAAAATCTGTAACTTAGAATTTGGAAGTGAAAATTTGGTAGATTGAAAAAGTCAAAGTTTTCATAATAATTCCAAATTTAACTAAGTTAAACAAGAAAACTCAAAGCAATAAGACTCTAGACTGAACTAGGTACAAGGCCTGAATATTAACATGTATGTTATTAAGCTATTAAAATCATGGATTTAACCAGGTATACAACCTGAGAACTAATTGGTCAGCTATTAAGCATGAAGTTCTACATACACCTCAATCTAAAATAATTCCCTATAGCTACGCATGTGTATAAAATTCAAAAAATTGAAGAAAAAAAATACAATATAGTAGAAGGGAAATGTATATAGATCTGAGAAATCTAAATTTAGAACAAGGATATTAACCTCGACCAATGCGAAAATGGAAAATTTTCTTGGCCTTCAAGGCCTAATTACAAGGGGCATTAATAATCCCCAGAATAAAAAACAACAAGAATAAAAATGACAAAGAGACTCCTCAACCCTGAGCTCCAACTTGCCCTTGAGAGGACACCTCGTCCTCCCCACCATCTCCACCAGCTACGGAAGTGTCCACTGTCTTTGAGGATTCTTTAGCCAGGCGATCTTGGAATTTGGCGTGGTAACGATCCTACAACTCCGCCTCCAAAAACAAGAAATAACCATTTTGGTTAAAGCACCAAACCTTGTAGAATAAATCTTCCACGATTGAATTTATCTTGGCCTCGTGGCCATCAACCTTAGATTGGAGGTCATCAACCATGGCCTAGAGCTGGTCCCGAGTTTTGATCACTTCAAGGGCTTGCGCCTTTGTGATCTTCTCATTAGCTCAGATTGTGTCAAGCTCCACCTAGAGTTTGGTGCATGCCTCCCCAAGTTGGGAGCTAGCATCCTCGAGCTGCTTGCACTTATCCTTGGCTTGATCCACTTTAGTAGAAATCTTGGACCCTGCTCAGATCTGGACAAAGAGTGCATGTCAATAGAAACAACTGCAAATTATACCAAGTATGGAATAAGCAAAGAAAAATCATTTTAGGCAAAAACTTACAGCCAAATGCATCCCCAGGGTTGAGTGCATCGCGTCCTGAGGAGCTAAGTCGTGTATTTTGTTTACCTCGCGTACTGTTATTTGGTTGACGTGGCCCACCACTTCAATGGTTAAGGTCTGGACTGGTCCCCAGAGATGGGCTGGGAATTCACCCACCTCCACATGAGGAGTTGGGATGGAGGTTGACAGAGCAGCAGGAGGATCAGCCCGGGGCTGGAGGAGGAGCGTCTTTGACCGTGACCACAGTCTCCTTTTGAGCTTGGGGTTGGGAAGAAGGCAGCTCTTTTCCCTTAGGCTGGGCCCTTGTAGACGAACCTCCTGCCCTAGTTACGTTCTTCTTTGTTAGTCTCTGCCTTTTGATGGCCAGGTCGAAGCTGGTGATGGCTACCGTCAGGTCGCTCATGTTTTCCTCTGCAAAGTAACTAAGAGAGGGTGTTGTACCCTAATTTCAATACGAGTTCCTTCACCCAACTTGGAAAAATAAATAAACGGAAAAAAAGCAAGGAAGATGTCTATTTATTATCCACGTATGCAACTAGACTTGCACAGTGGTCATACGAGCTAGGGATGCGGAAGTCACGCGATTACCCAAACCTTTCCATGGAATTTCTCTATAAATAATGGGAATGTTGGACAGGAAAAGGGAGGACGATTATTTTGTAATACTGAAACTCTGCCAAAATAGAGAGAAAACAACAATATTATAAACTCGTGGACTATGTGGATTTTAACCACTGAACCATGTAAAAGATTTGTGTTCTAGTGAATTCATTTCATTTTTCATTATGGTTTATAACTAAGCACTAATCTACCTTATTATTTCTTAATACACTGTTGGCGAAAAACCGCGTCAACAGAGGGTTAGATAAACATTAGTCTAACTTGGAAAACAACAAGTAAAGAAGAAAATCCTACCCTTCGAGCTATAGGAGGAGACTATAATAATCAGATCTGGATTGAGGGCTGGGCTAACTAATTGGGGAGTGTTGGCTCATAGATGCCTGGGTTTGGAGGAGATTCTAATGAGATAATCTCGGGCACGATCAGACTCGAGCTCATCATCTGAGCTTGGGTCGTACTCTGCATATGTTGAGACAGGGAAAAGTGTCCCAGATCCCAAAAATTTACCAAGACAGATATAGGTGTCATATTGCTGAAAATGGGCACTCCTAATATGTAGGGTATTTTCTACAACTATCGTTCTATTTGGGAGACTCAGGTCATGACGGGGAACTAGAAGGTCAACACATTGTTGGAAGGTCACATTTTTGTCCAGACCCTCAAGATGTTTGGTCACGATCGTCTTCGAGTCATGCCGAGCTAGCATGAAGTTGGCAGCAACCCGATTAATATTAGTTACATTGTTACCTTGGTTAAAGGTGCTGGGTGTTGGCCCCCGATTGAGCCCTACCAGGGTCATCACCCAGACCACTATGAGAAAGGCGTCTACACACCAAAGGTGTGACCTCTTCTTCCTCCTCGACCTCCTCAACAATGGCGAGGGCCATCTTTTTAGAAGGTCCCAGAGGTCAAAATGCAAGAGATTGGTTGTCCCCGATCAACTTGAAAGCTAACATGTTGGCATCTGTTATTATTACTCACCAATCTTTTTCTTCGGCGGGGACATATGCGAGCGTTAGGTATTGGTCCTTCCAGACCGAAGAAGCTTCAGACCTCTTATAGATAGTTGAATATACAATTAACACGATCAGAATTGTGAATATTCTGAAGCAGACAAAAGTACTTACAAAACCATCAAGGTAAAGGTACTTACGAGGTTGGTTGAAGTGTATGTATTCGCAGGTTGCGAACCCGTTTGACATGAAGAACATGTCCTTAAAATCGCATGGATGATTAGGGAGCTCAATGCTAGTGGCAGACTTGGGGAACCAAGGGAGATTGTAAAGCCCTCACCTCTGGTCTTGGTGCTGGAGTTGGCCTTAAGGCAGAAAAAGTAAAGGATATCCTCTAGGGTAAGGTCTTCCCATTCATTTTTAAGAAATAAAATTTTTAACCCCGCGAGGAGGCGATACACATTTGGGGGGAGCTGAAACGAAGCTAGCTTCACATAATTTAGAAAATTTTAAAAATACGTGCTCAATGGTAAAAAGGCCCCCACCTTTAGGTGCTCGTTGCTCCAAGCCCCAAAGCTATCTTTTAAGGGAGTGGAACTCCACTCTCCTTCAAATGTTGAGCGAGCATAAAACTTTGAGTATGTCTAGATGCCATGACCCTTCATTTTGGCATTAACCTGGGGCATGGAGGTTATCTGAGACACGATTTGCTTGGCCTAATAAAAACTATCTGCGGTAACCTCGACCTCCTTTTCCAACACTGGCCCAAAGTGGGGAATGGGGGTCTCTGCAACTTTTTGGCCTTGAAAGGAAGAGCCAACTACTTTCTTGGGTTGACTCATTATGATGACAATATAATTTAGCTCGCTTAGGCATTGAACATTTTTAACTATTAGTGAACGACCTAAGGATACAACTCTGGGATAAGGTTAAAAAATATCAAGTAAATTGGTCGTGCTTAATAACCATGGGTAAACTACTAGATAACTCAACCTAAATATTTGGATAGAAAGGAAATCCTACGAGTTGGAAAATCCTACGAAATTGGATAAATCCTACGAGCCGGAAAATTCTACAAAATTGGATAAATCCTATGAACTAATAATCTTATACGAGCTAGCGTGGGTGTGGAAACCGTGTACGTGGATTCACATGCGTCTCTAATTCACGCGCTCTGCCCCCAGGAAGTACTGTCACATCAGAAATCGAGTGTCGAAAATCTAGTCTTGGAAAGCGGTTCAGGAAATGTGGCCTCTAAGCTACCCGGGTTTGGGGTTAGAAACCCAAAAATTACCCTAAAAATTAGCCTAATCTGTTCTTGATTCAAACTCCAAAAATCCAGAAAACATGCCAAAAAAAAAAATTGCCTATTTCATTCTCTATATCCTTACAATTGCTGAACCTATACTCTTTCTTTGCCAAACACTAATATGTAAGCCAAAACTCTCGTATAGAGCCAGTACGTGAAAAAGTAATGGTACAGAGACATTCCAAAAAAGAAAAAGACAAATTAAGAAAAAAATAAATTTATAGTGATGAGTAGAACTCACCTACAGTTGATGAAGGTTTTGATCGAAGAGTGAAACTCGAGGAATTGGAGAGATCGAGACATTGATTCCAAAAAATGACTACCAAAAAGCTTCTGAAGAATGAGAGAGAATGAAAGAGAAAGTTTTGCAAGGAAAAAAATGAAAAGGTTGTAATGAGATTGATCAGATAAAGGGCGTATATATAGAAAAAGCCTGGGGGAGATCTGGAGTCGTTTGATTGAAGAAATTTTAGATCGGATGACCAAAATTAAATAGACAAAACAGCAGCGAAAATGTGACAATATGTACTCGAGAACCCAAAAAGACGCTTATAAAAATGAGACACGTGTCCAATACTCGAGAGGGTAGGTTCCCATGACAGAAGTGGAAAAGCCTCTACTGTGTTTGTCAAAAGTTAGGGTGACGTCACACACGACCAAAGGCTTGTTGGGCAAATGTTGTACATGAAAAATACGATCTGTCGTGTCTTGTTCGCAGTACAGCTAACAAGTATTTAATGAAGATTATTCATAGTCCCGAGAACACAGTACAAGTTCCCAAATGGGTAGTTCGAGTAAAGCCCAGGTCGACTAGACATCAAGGAGACCGCCTAGAAGGATCCTTAGGTCGTATAGTCATATCTCGAACATCTCAATGTTTAGGTCGGTCTAACCTAGAAACCTCTAGCTCACATAGTGTGCATCTGCTCGCTGTCGACGCCTGGAATACGTAGACTTGAATTCTTGAAGACTCAGGGACTTTATATACATAATTAATAAGTTGTAACCCCTGCCTGATAAATGTATAATATCAGGCAATCAATGTACTTAATGTATTTATGTGTACGTTTGGGGAATTACCCCATGCTTGTACGTTACACAATGTTAAACGGCTATCCAAATCTATCCATTGAACCCTTATAAATAGAGAGGGAATGGACAGAAAAAATGATTGAACCTTTGTATGCCAAAACTCTACAGAAATTGTCATAAACAATTTCCTAAGAGATAAACACGCAATAGTAAAGACTTATGGACTAGATGAATTTTAACCATTGAACCATATAAAGTTCTTGATGTTTTTTCTTTGAATGATTTAGATAAAGCCTAATTTCATCATCAGATTTCTTAAATGACTGTTGACGAAAAACTGTATCAACAACAACTTAATTATAAAAAAAACTATGGGTTATTTGTTAATTTATACATGGGAATCTAAAAGACATATTTGAAAACTTAAAAAAAGCCATAGAAACATGCACAAATTGAAAATCCCATACCTCTTCTATATAAAATGTGTGTAAATAATGAAAATTCTTGATTTTAATGGTTTGTTTTATTAATTTTAAGGGAATATACTTTTAAAACTAATTAAAAATAGATATTTTCTAATTATATTAATAGAAATTTAAATATTATAATATAAATTCAAATGTTATAAAATATCAGTATTATATAATATATAATACAAGATTAGATATTTAATAATTATATTAATATAAATTTAAATGTTATAATTTATTATTATGATAATAATATATAATCCTAATTTTTTACTAATTATATTAATATAAATTCAAATATTATAAAATATAATAATAATAATATTTAATACAAGATATTTAATACTTATATTAATATAAGAGATATTTGCAGCATAAATACCCAATGTTTGGATTTTGTACGCGGCATAGACCCAATGTTTATTTTTAATGGCAATAGTACCCGAAGTCAGTAAAAGTGTAATTCCTTCAGCCTCCTCCGTTAGGTCTCTATTTCGTGATGACTGGACCAACGCGTGTCACTCCGTGATTAGTCCAACTTAATAATATTTTAAAAATAATTATGATTTGGACCAATAAAAACGTAACACGTGTCTGCCAAATCAGCTCATTAACAAACCTAACGGAGGAGACTGACGGAATTACACTTTTACTGACTTTGGGTACTATTGCCACTAAAAATAAACATTGGGTCTATGTCGCGTACAAAACTCAAACATTGGGTACTTATGCCACAATTATCCCATAATATAAATCTCTTCTATATAAAAAGTGTGCAGATAACATAAATTCTTAGTTTTAACGGTTTGTTTTGTTAACTTTAACAAAATATTATAAATATTTAACGGAATTTACTTTTAAAACTAATTAAAAATATATTTTTTTCTAATTATATTAATATTAATATAAATTTAAATATTCGAATATAAATTCAAATTCAAATTCAAATGTTATAAAATATCATTATTATAATAATATATAATACAAGATTAAATATTTAATAATTATATTAATATAAATTTAAATGTTATAAAATATTATTATGATAATAATATATAATCCTAATTTTTTACTAATTATATTAATATGAATTAAAATATTATTATAATAATAATATTTAATACAAGATATTTAATACTTATATTAATATAAATCTATTCTATATAAAAAATGTGTAGATAACAGAAATTCGTAGTTTTAACGGTTTGTTTTGTTAACTTTAACGAAATATTCTAAATATTTAACAGAATATACTTTTAAAATTAATTAAAAATAAATATTTTCTAATTATATTAATATAAATTTAATTTCAAATGTTATAAAATATTATTGTTATAATAATATATAATACAAAACTAGATATTTAATAATTATATTAATATAAATTTAAATGTTATAAAATCTTATTATGATAATAATATATAATCATAGTTTTTTACTAATTATATTAATATGAATTCAAATATTATAAAATATTATTATAATAATAATATTTATACAAAATTAGATATTTAATATTTATATTAATATAAATTTAAATGTTATAAATTATCATTATAATAATATATAATACTTAATTTTAATTTTTATTAAAAATGTTATTATATTATATATATTTAAAAAAAATCATAAAAAATGTTTTGGTTTAATGTTTGATTTAATATGTTTTTGTTATTTTTTTATGTGTAATATTATTTATTTATTTAAAATTTATACGACAATAATATAAATTTAATAAAAATAATTAATAAATTTTATAAATAAAACAAAAACGCAAACTTGAATGGTAGGTTGTTTGTAACTATGAAATAAATAAATGATAAAAATAATCCTAATATTTTAAATTAAAATACACATGAGGATAAATCATGTAAGCGTATATTGGAATTGGATCGATATTTTTATTGTTTTAAAAAGCCAAATGGAATTATAGCATACATTCTCGTAAAAAGGTTTCGAATTTTGATTGAATGAAAAACAACCACAATGATCACTAGCAGTTTTATTAAAACAATAACTGCATGGAGTATAAGTGACCTAAATATAAAGTTACTTCTCAAATCTTATTATTATTATTATTATTTTTATAATATTGTATATTGTTTTTAATGAGAAAGGTAGCTTATCAAAACTGGAGGACTAAACTATATAATTCCTAAAAAAGAAAAGAAAATAGAAAAAACAATATGGCGTTTGGTACGAAAAAAGAAATTGAAATACGTTGACGTTTTCAGAATCCCATTCCACTTCACCGTTCTCAGGCCAGGCATTGAAATTCTCCTCCCTTTCAGAGAATTGGGAATTAGGGTTTTGTTTAATGCAGTCTAACAAAGAAAGCCCATTTCTTTCAATTCTCTGTTACTTTTAATCTTCTCCTTCATCGCACTTTTATGGCGGACCACTCCGACGACTCGCCTCTCATCCCACCTTCTCCGATCACTGATCCCAACGAGATCGACCTCGAGGCAGGCCCCGGCGAACAAATCCAGTGCCGAATTTGTCTTGAAACAGACGGTGATTTTTCTTTTTGCTGCCAAATATTCTTTCTTTGTCCTCTTCTTCTATTCAATTTGTTTTAAGTCTCTCCCTTTCTCATTTTGGTGTTCTTGAAATTTGATACTTAATTGGAATAATTGGTGCTTGAAAGAATAGCTGATGAAGATTTAGGGGAAAGTATAGTATACAATTTTATTGGTTCTGCTGGTTTGTTTGGATAGTGCTGATGAAGAATTAGTCAACTAAGCCAATTTATTTAGTCTGCTTTGGCTGCGGAAACAACTAAGCTGAACCAGTTCATGTGACTTTTGAAAAAAAAATTGTTTTTTATGTAATAGTTGAATTGAGGCTCCTAGGGTGGAGAAAAGGATTTAGTCCTTTTTTCTATCTTTCTTTTAGGGATGATAGGTGGAGTAAAGCTATTTAGGCTGTAATTAGTGTTTGTATTTATTTCTCAGGTAGGGACTTTATAGCTCCTTGTAAGTGCAAGGGCACGTCGAAGTACGTGCACCGGGAATGTTTGGATCATTGGCGAGCCGTAAGGGTATGTATGCAAATACTATTTTTTCACTCTTAAATAAAAAATTATGGAGCGTAATATGATAATCATGTGAATGTGATGCTTTTTATGCATATGGTTTGTTGCTTAGTTTTACAAAGTAATGACATATAAATGCAAGGACAGGCCAGAATAAAGTTACAAATTGAAAGGATGCTAACCCGTTTTTTGTGTGTATGATTATATTTAATGAATTGGAGATGTGGTTATGATGTTATTTGCGTAATGTTAAATTTAGTAGATAATAGTAAGTTTTTAATAAGTATAGTATATCATCCATTGCACTTGTTTTTCTAAATATTTCACTTTTACTTGATGGAACTGATTGTGCCACTTTACTTTTCAGGAGGGATTTGCATTTGCTCACTGCACAACCTGTAAAGCCCCTTACCACCTGAGAGTCCACGTTGCTGCCGATAGGAAATGGAGAACCTTGAAATTCCGATTCTTTGTGACTAGAGACATCATGTTTATATTTCTGACTGTTCAACTTGTAAGTTATTGGTTACTCTTTAGAGCTGTCATTTTCAGTGTTTCTGAGGATTTTACTAAATCTCATATTTCTTTTCCTGTGCAGGTTATAGCTTCATTGGCATATCTGGTGTATTTGACAGATGGCTACCAGCAATCCTGGCTTCGCCGTGCTTGGGGTTTTGATAGTGAGGTTACTTTCTATTACATTTGTGGTAAATCTCATTTCTCAACCCTCAAGTATCCACATTAATCCCTTAAATTCTTGTACATGTGTGCTTCTTATAGGTGATACTTGTCATTTATAACCACAAATATTTTACACTGGTATTGTATTTTTGGAGGGGGGGGGGGAGGAATGCACGAGATTGTTGTTGATTAACTGTTTAACCATTGCCTTATGGAAATGTTTTCACTAGAAATGTTTCTCACAGTATTGACTACTGAGTACTGAATACACACATTAATGATTATTATGAAAACTATGGTATTAATTGTTTTCAAATAAACAGTAAGATTGCTATATTTTGAGATCAGGTGGCAATACTTATACTGTGCTGTTACTGGAATGCCTTTTTACTTGAAAGTGATCCAGTCACTGATAACTGTCCTGCACCGTTCTATTTTGTGATTGTTTTTGTTTTCTTTGGTTATTAAGGTTTTGATTATTGATCTTCATCTTATACTCTCTTATCTAGTCGTTTGATCTTGTTTTTATTCACTTTATTACCCTGTTGAATGCAGGAGCTCTATTGTTTTTCGCTTTGCTTGGTTTGTCTGGGTGCTTCATTACTTGTTATGATCGAAGAGTGCGCAATGATTTGGCCCAGCCTTGCCGAGAATTATGCCTTTGTTGCTGTCATCCTGGGTATGTCTATGCTGTATTTCCTTTTGGATATTAAATGTAGTTGATTTTAATTTTTACTTTCGGTTCACTTTATCATTAACATTATCTTTCCTTTCTCTTTGAAGTATTATAGCTTGGATTGAAAATTTTGATGAAGCTAATTTTTATATCATCTACTTTTTTTCTTCTTTTTCTCAATTCATTTACATCATTGACTTAGTTGTTTGTTTTCACTATAAGTTAATTATCAAGTCTAGAGAGTTGGGTTGTATGTTTTCATGGTAAGAAATTATTGATCAAATCTAGAGAGATGAATTTCTATTCTTGTTTGCATGAGCATATGAAGCCATGGACAAAGGCCAGCACATCTATCTTTTCTTCTTTTTTTTTTATTGAGAAAGGAAAAGTAGAATTTCTGTTTACAAAGTAGGCCTGAGTGGAACAGGGGTGGGAAGAATCAAGATAGATTTATCTGCTCTGAAGAGGAAGGGGTACTTGCAAACACACTTTGCTGTCCTTTGGTTGTATTGCAATATTCCATTTGTATCCACTGTCATTTATTGCATCCTCAAGTCTAGAGCATGATAATTAAGATACAAAGTTTAGGATTACACCTGTATGCACTTCCTCCTAGCTTTCACTTTCTTGTGCTCAATATTCTTTGCAAAATTGGGAATTATCATGTGGGATACCAGTGCAAATAGATGTCCAATTTTTCTTTTAAGACTGACACCAAGACCCAAGTTTATTTTTGAGCTCTTTAGGTTGTACTTTGTGGCATCTTGGAATCTTTACAGAACATACATTCATTCACTGACACATGTTGTCTTTAACCTATGTTGATTAGGAGTATTTATGGGAAGAACCACATCTTATTCATCTTTTGTTGTTATGACTTCTGAATTTTTGTGAAAATGAATATGATGACTAAATTCTTTGTTAAATCCTGCAGAGTTTGTGCAGACTGTCATTTGCCTGGCACCCTTTGTATGTGGACTGACTGCACCACATGCTTTGAGAGCTGTGCAAGTATGGCAGGTGAATGTGGTTGCTTAGGAGGTGCTGGTGAAGCAGGGTTACCACTACTGTTTATAATGGCATTGGTTGTGCTCGGACTATTTACTTTGACTGGAATATTCTATAGTGTATTGGTTGCTACTATGGTAGGGCAAAGGATCTGGCAGCGGCATTATCACATACTTGCAAAAAGGATGCTAACAAAAGTGAGTGTGATCAATCTTCTGTCATTGTTATTAGGCTGCAATATTGCAAGTTTCTATTTGTCATCCATTAAACCAACAAGTGAAGTTCAATAAGTCAAGAATGTTGCTCATTAAAGTTTAGCTGAATCATTATTTTACTTAATCTACCAGTGTGTTGAGTAGTGCTTTCTTGAAAAGAAAAAAGAACAGCATATGGTGGATAGCTGTGTATTGGCATAAGTCTCAGGTAACAGAACTCGTGTTAAAGAATAATGGTTGGGAATCTAATTCATTTTTTGCCTGGGATGGGACCTATGTCAAGAGTTTTATGGAAAACCATTCTAGCCTATTTGATAAATTGTTAGCTTCTCTCTACTACCCTATGACAAGAATGAATTCCTAAAAAATATTTATACTGCCTATTACAATGTGATTAAATGCTTTATTGAGTTGAAGTTTTGTGTGTTGAGAACATGTTTTGTTAGTAGAAAGGAAATGTTAGAGGATTTTGTTGAGCTTGGATGCTAAATTCTATTTTTGGTGTTGATATATTTTCTTTTCTTTACTAGGAATATGTTGTTGAAGATGTCGATGGTGAAATGACGGGATCTGATTGGTCTCCCCCTCCTCTTCCACAAGAGCATGTTCAACAACTGAAGACACTTGGCCTCTTATAAGTTAAAAAGGGTTCTCAAAAATATCATCAATACTCACAACAAATATCATGGTGCATATTTCACTTTCTCTCCTCCTATTTGGTAAATCAGTCCGTTACTTGTCGTCTTATCTTCGTTTAATCATATATTTCTTATCTGGGTCACTGAGAAATGAGAATGATGTGGAAGGCGCTTGTAAAGAAGTTATATTCATTAAAACTGGTTATGATTAATGGAAGGTAACTTTTGAGATTGAGATTTATTAGATGGGTAGAAGAAAAGAAATTTGGGTTTAGAAGAATGTCTTAACAAGCTAACGTGCGTGTATTAATGTATATCAGTGAGGTTTACAAACTTGTAATTTGCTGGAGGTGGTGTATTGTACTTGGCTTCTATTATTTTTGCTGTTGTATTGGTAAATAAAAGAATCTGCAACTAAAAAACTCTTCTTATGCACAATTTAAATCATCCCTTTGTTATGATTATTCACATGGTACTTAGTTGGTACATAAAACAACCGAGTCCATCTTTACATTTTACTTTCCTTTTTCGTCTAATTTTACATTAATAGTCAAAGACCGTTCATGGCAGGTTTGCTAAAATTAATTGGAAACTTTGGCAAACTATACTTGTTGGTATGCTTTTGACATTTAAATGGATAAAAACATTCCTGAAAATAGACCATCTTCCTCTGGTTAATTACTTTCACGTTCCCATTCCCCTTGTTAATGTTTTTGATATTTTTCTAGTGAAATAACTTAAATTTGAACTTTGTAAATTAGAGTGTTACTTTTCCTTGTCGTCCCAAGAAACAAATACGACTTTGATGTAGATTTAATCAAGAAGCATGAGTAAGTGTTTCCTTAATGATTTATTTATGAGTATACATTTAAAATCTATGTAATTATGGATCGAACTACTTTGAAAGAATATTTATGTTTGTATTTTTTTTAAATGCACGAAGAGCTAGATTTTGGCTGTTTGAAAAATGTAATGTGGTTTTCCATATCCTGTCACATGGATGAAATTTTGATGAGTTGTTATTTGACTTGACATATTTTTGATGTTTTTTCAATACTTTTTTTAATTCAACGGTATTCAATGCCTCCTTGATGATCATTGAATTTAAATTATAGTGTGTTTTAAAGTTTTTTTAAATTTTTTTTATATGAGAGCTTAAGATGGCTAATTTGTTTAGCCTCAATGGAATTCCATGGTTTATGTGCGGATTGTTTTTGATAAATTTTAATAGGGTTCGACTTTTTTTTTCCCTTTTAAAAGAAAAATTAAATTTTGCGCAGATTCAAGTGTCAATTTTTCATCTTCTACAATAGTATGTTGAAATAAATCGTAGATAACTAGATTTAAGGTGAGAGTTCAAGTACATGTATTTTATTTTCAATAGATGTAGGTTACTTATAACTATTAAGATAAGTCGTATGAAATACTTAAATAGATAGATCTTTGTATGAAATACTTATAGTAGGTAGATCTTTGTTTGACTTAAAATTGGAGGTTCTCTATTAATGTGATGGACAACCCCTACCTCCAGTTACTAGTACTACTGATGCATAAGTCTTTTTTTTCTTGATGAGAGCGCCATTTCTATCCGGCATCAGACTCTACTTTGTTTACAAATTATAAAGAAAAAAAATCTTTGTGGGTTTTGCTAATAAAATGGAATCTACCTAACCAACATTTGTTAATGATGATCAAATTGCTGAGTTCATCAACAATAACAGAAGAAGACTATGAAGGAACACATAATCTTAGCAAATAAAGTGGTGTAATATTTATAGTAGAAGATACTCCAAACTCAAATAAGGTAAATATTGATAAAGTTTTTACAACAAGTTGGATTTAAAAGCCGAAGCCCATTAGTATACACTAAAGAGGAATTTTAAATTCCCATTAAAAAAGTTTTAGAAATGATGTTTGGTACATCACTATAAAGATCTTGATTGTAATTGGTGATTGTGGGGTAGAAAGTTGATCGATTTCAATATGTTTGAGATAAAAAGATTTTGAAGTGAACACTGCATGCTTGAACTATGGACTAGTTTGGTACATCTATGTTATGAAAAAAATATATGTTACTGATTAGTGCCCAAAAATACACATTTATTGATTTTAATAGTCAAAATAAATTAAGTTTTAAATAATATTTTCATCAAATTAATATGATTAAATTTATAAATGAAAATATTTAATTTTAATTTAGTTTGTTTTATTTTGTAGGCTTTAATTAATATTTTTGGCACTTGGAAACAAAGAAAAAAAAAAGAGAAATAAATAAAATTGAAGAAGGAAAAGGAAATGTGGCATTATTGAAAGAGGGAAGCCCAAAAAAATAAGCCCAGAGTTCGGCCCAGGCCCGCCAGGCTCTTTGCACCCAAAGCCACCATCTGGTCCACTCATCTCGCGCCACCTGTCAGCAGCCTCCCCTTCAGCCTTCAGCTCCAACGTGACCCTCCAGCTGCGACACCTGTCCTCCAATTCCTTCAATAGCAGCCACCTGAAGCCTATGCCTCACCCAAACAACTTCAACGAAGTCCATTCCTTCAACACAGCTTCCCAACAAAGCCGAAGGCCCAAACGAAGGCCAGCCTCCAACGGCCCAAGCCCAACTCACGCCCAAGCATCTTGCTTCTTCAGCCAGCCGCCTACGTGTCACTCCCTCATTGGCTGAAAATGGGTCAAAACCATCTTATGTCACCAGCCATGTTTTGTGGGTATTGGGCTTTATAAATTGCTATTTTGAGCTTTAAAGATCATGTTTTTGTGGTATTTTAGAAAATGAGCATTTTGACTATATACAAAAATAGCTAGGGTAATATTAATAATAAGATTTGATTTTTCAAAATCATATTTTATTATTAATATTTCAGATTTATTTTGTAAACCTCATTTTGTTGTTTAATTTCCTTTTAGTCATTTTCTACTTTTATAAATAGGGACTATTTCTTCATAATAGGTATGTAATTTTTAGAGTAGAGAAACTATAGCAAAATTTCCACTCACTTTCTTCTCATATTTTCTTCTTAGAATTTTGTGAGAATCATGAGCATAATGGCCTAATCTTCCTAGGAAGGTTAGGGATGATTCCATATGCTAGTGATTTTATTTTGCTACTTTGATTTACTATGTTCTTAATGTAATATATTTGAGTTATTTATGTTCTTTCATCTCTATCTTTATTTTGTTATCTTTATTCACTTATGCTAATAGTATATAGGATTAGTCATACTCTTTCTATGTGCTTCTAATTAGTAAAAGTAATATTGATACATAATTTTATGTCTAATCTTCGATTGCATTATTGCCCTTGGGTATTTTGTCATTTTTAGATTTTTTCATAAGATTAACTTTGTGCTTTTAAAGTAAAGAACTTTATAACTCAAATGGACTTTTGTTCGAAAAAAATATATAGACTTTAATGTTAGATTTTCCAAGTAAATGTTGGGATGTGAACTATTTACTTGTGTATTTTTGTAAATCAAGTAACCAAGTAACTAAACAAGCATATGGATGATTCTTGAAACTTTTCATTTTCTCAAACTCTTGATTACATCTTACATTTATTTCACTTATCTCATTTCATCACTTTTTTCAAAAATACAATACCAAAATCTCAAACCTCTTTTCATTTCCATCTTTTGATTCATTTATTGTTACTAATTTTTGTGTTATTTTCTACTAATTTTTGAGTATAGGTTACCTCCTTGTGGATCGACTGCCCGATTATACTACAACTACCGCTTAGTGGTTGTCATGATTGGGGCGTTAAACAAATTTTAGCGCCGTTGCCGGGGAGGTAATTTTCAAAGGTTTAGTGAAATTTTTACAAAAATATTTGTAACTTTACTTGTGTTTTTGTTGGAATAAATATTGTGTTAGTATAGTTTTTTTTTATTTACTAATTTTTAATTAATTAGATTATAATTATAACAAAAAAATCTTTATTTATATATATACATTTATTTTCTTTTCTTCTCTTCTTTTACTCTTTTTTTCGGTAACAAAATATATATATATATATAAATATTCATATACATGTACATATTTGGAAAAAAAAAAGATTAAGCTTGCTATTTTATCTTCACTTTAATTTTCTTTTCTTTATTTTTTTTTTTGTATTTTTTTTTTGCTACTTAGTTAGGTTTTTCTTTTCCTTTGCCTTAGTTTTCCTTAGAATTTAGGTTTTTCAAAAAAAAAAAAAAACAACATAAAATTGCATAAAGTTGTTCATAAAATTTCAATCATAAAACGCTTAGTATTGGGAACAATTGTGTAATATTACAAATGGTAGAAACCGATATTGTTCTGTCTAGAAAGATTGGTTGTTAAATAAGGTTTGTGATAGCGTTGCCCTCCACACTTACCTGGGAACCTCGGGGAGTTCTGTCTAGGCAAGTGTGGGCCTAAAGCGGTACCTTGGCAACCTTCCCAATCGGCCTGGGAATATTTCGAGCATCTACCTTTACACTATTACATTGTTGAACTTATTACTATAAGAAAACCAAGCTTGTTCTGTCAAAAAAAGCAATTTCACTCTGCTTAAAGGTTTTTTGGTCGAAAAGGTTGACTTGTGATCCACCATACTTACTCAGTAACCTCGGGGAGTTCTAGTAAGGTGTTGGAGATCACCCGAAAACCTCCAAATTTACCTGGGAACAAGTTTAACAAAAATAATAATAAATCAAAAAATAAAAAAAGAGACATAAAATAAATCTAATTCTGATTTCCAAGAGTGCATGAATCATCACAAAACTTCCAGTGACACTTCTTCCAATTCATCTGCCACTCCTACCGGAACTCCTTCCACCAATCATGCTTCTCCACAAACTTTCGCTAATAATAACCCATTCGCAATGGCTCGCAATGATGAAATCCAATCAAGAACTCTCAATGAATATCTCCATCCTACTCGCACTTCCACACCTTCATACATTATTTTCCCTCCTAATATGCCCGAATTAGACTTTAAACCTGGCATGATTCAACTCTTGCCTACATTTCATGGAATGGAAAACGAAAGCCCATACGTGCATATCAGAGAATTCGAGGACGTAGTAGCCATGTTCCTATAATCGAGCCAAAAATGTCGATGCTGTGCGACTAAAGTTCTTCCCTTTCTCCTTGAAGGAAAAAGCCAAAAGTTGGTTATACTCTTTGAGACCTAGGTCGATTGGAACATGGGAGGAGATGACTAAATCTTTCTTTCTAAAACACTTCCCCAGCCATAAGACCAATAGTCTAAAACGACAGATTTTCACATTCTCCCAAAAAGACAATGAAACGTTCTATCAAGTCTGGGAAAGATTCAAAGATCTATTGAATCAGTGCCCGCACCATGGCTATGAGAACTGGCGTTTGGTCAGTTACTTCTATGAAGACCTCACGAGTCATGAGCGCTAGTTTGTAGAAATGCTATGCAATGGTGAATTCCTCGAAAAAGAGCCAGACGATGCTCTTGAATATCTCAAAGAAACCGCAAAAGAGTCTCACACCTGGACTGGTCCAAGTGCTACTGACAGCACCAACCGATAGAAACCATCTGGGATCTATCAACTTCGAGAAGAGGATAGTGTTAAGGCCCAACTCGAAGCTTTGAAAAAGCAGTTTTGGCAAGCATCAAAATGACATCGATATACCATCGATTGCGCCTCGATGGACTATTGCCTTAATTTATTGGTCCATCGAAATGCTATCGATGGAGCATCGATTGCCCATCGATGAACTAATTTTTCAATAATTTAAAAATTTGCACATGCACTGTATGTCATCGAATTACCATCGATGAAGCATCGAAATGGCATCGATGTGGAATCGAATGATCATCGATTTTATACAAAAAAATGAAAACCATGCAAACATCGAAATGACATCTGTTGACGCGGTTCTTCGGCAACAGATAATTATATGAATAAAGAGATGGATTAGTGCTAAATGATGAACTGTAATATGTGAATAATCTCAAAGGAAGGTTATAACTCGTTTACTCTTTTTAGGTGGTTCGAAGGTTAAAATCCCTTTAGTCCACCAGTCAATATTATTGATATATCTCTGGTATTCCTTACAGGGGTGTTTCTTTACAATTTAGAAGCCCACCCTTTGCAATGCCCAGGGTCTCCATATTTATAGGGAGAGGACACCTGGGTGTTGGCAAAGTGGGTCACCCGTGACCTTCTTACCCATCATGTCACTTCTGTGACACTGATGATTAATTCCAAAAACCTGACAGTGAAGTGTGGTCTAATCAATAGGTAAGGGGGATAATGGGCTGCATGGCCCAAACCAGTTGTGGGGTGCCTGAACACGCACGTTTATGCTGTGTGTCCGAGAATTCAGGAATGGAGTAGACACGTGATGTCTGATATGCGCACGTTTACATTGTGTGGTTGACTTTATAAAGGATTAGAGGTGTCAGCTCCAGGTCATACCTCGAGCTTGATGTAGTCCCAGCTCGTGGTGCCCACACTGCTGACCCGATGCCTTCGAGTATTCTTACTAAACCTTTGACTACCTCAAGCTAAAGAGGTAGAGACTCGTAACAGTAGCTCCGGGTAGGTGGCTTCCACGTGGCTGATAGGATTATGCCTTTTTCCAGCTCGCTAATAGCCCATGGATGTTTAAGGCGTACATTTGCCCCCAAGCCCCTGCTCGTGGCATATGACATCACCTGTGGCCACAGTGGGGGCTTTTAGGCTTCCTTGTCGACTCTTCATGTCCCGCCCATTGCGCTGGTATCAGATACGTGGAGCATCGTGGTTGGTGACGGTCCGTCTTCCGAGAACTGCATTAAATGGCCTAGCCTATCTTCGGCCATCGTTTCGTCTTTCGAGTTATGACCCTCGTATCCCACATCAAGACGATCGAACGACCCTCATTCTTTTTCCTTTTACGTATATATAAGGTTGGCCACCTTTCGCATGAGCCACCTTTTATTTGAAAATTTTTATCATCTTCTTTCTTCTCTCTTTTCAGTTTCAAACCCCTTTTTCCTTCTGATCATTGTTCCAGATGTCCCTGAGTTCCAGACACGAGGGTTTCTCCATGACTCCGGTTCCAAAGATTTCACCAGGATTCCAATTCCTACGCTCTTTTCAGTTTTTACGCAACAAAAAACTTATGTAAGCCCGCTGCCTGCTGTATGCTTTGAATGTTTCCATTTTTCTTTGCTTAGGTAAACTTTCCTCTTAGCTGCATACTATAGGTTGTTTTTATTTGCTGGTATTTTGTGCGTAGGTTTTTATCTTAGGGGTATCGACCGTAGGAAAGAGAATGCTTAGGAACATGACCCATAGGACAAGACTCTGGGGTGATTTTTCTGGGTTATCTTTTTAAATGCCTGTTTGGAGAGGGGAAGGCAACAAGTTTCTGGGATGCAAAAATCGGGTAGCTTAAGGGACACGCTTCACAGGCGGTTTTGCCTTTCGAAACTTTCCCTCCAAGGCAAACTTTATCCTGACCCTCCTGACACACGGATCCCGAGCAATCGGGGACCCGTTGGGAGCATATGCGCGTGTTCATAGAATTGCGTGGTCTCACTCGCCGCGGATTGAGATTACCTCAGCCCGTGTAAAGGAAACCATTCTTCGTGCTAGATTCTTTCTTATGCTTAGGTCACCTTCTCTAAACTTTCTTCATCTTTGTTCGTTAGGCGACCAGATGGGACCCAGGAAGAGTATGCCCAAGAAGAGTGCCGCCAGCTCGTCATCCCAACAGGCCAGCAAGGGGAAAGAAGTGGCAACAGACTCCCCTATTCCCCACTTCGGTCCCACCGTGGAGAAGGAGGTTGAGGTGGGACCTGATGCCTTCTTTGAGGCCGAGAGGATTGCCTCGAAGGTTACAACCCAGGGGAAAGTCAATAAGATTATGCTTTCTCACAATATCGAGATAGGGAAGGGCGCTCTAGTCGCCCGTCCTCCCCTTGAGGGCGAGCGGAGCTGCACACTGCTCGATGAGGAGTTCACGGCCTGGAGCGACGAGCACCTCAAGGCTGGGGCCTTTCTCCCCCTGGACCAGTACTTCGCAGACTTCCTAAATTTCGTGAAGCTGGCCCCCTTTCAGCTCCCCCTAACTCCTACCGTCTATTAGCAGAGTTGAAGTACCTGTTCCTGAAGCAGGAATGGGAGGTCCCCACACCGGTGGACATCCTCTACTTTTTCTGCCTCAAAGCCAGCCCGGACCAACAGGGGCGAGGTGACGGGTTCTACTACCTGACCCATTTTCCCAACTCGGCCTCGGTCATCGAGCTGCCCAGCCACCCCAATGACTTCAAGGATCAATTCTTCATGTCAACGGGGTTTCACAACTATGAATACCATTACTTCAACCATCCTCGTAAGTTCCTTCTAACTTTAGCTCGCAATATCGTCGTTGATTAGTTTCTTTCCATTCGTTATTGACTTGAAAACTATCGTGCAGCTATTTTTGCGCGGACGACTAAGTCAGTGGTCCTTGGGGGCCAGTACGAAACCTTGGCGGTGCTCCCCCCAAGTTAAAAAGACTACCGCCAGCTTGTGTCTGATGAGACGATGCTGGCGTGTAAGTTAATTTCTTCGGGCTAGACTCTGGCCTTGAGGAGGCCGCGGACCATCCCCGCAGCTCGTTAGATGGTGCCCATCCCGAGGAGGACGAGGTGCCCCTTGTGTGCCGGAAGCAGGCTCTTGAGGTCGCCCAGGAGGTCAACGCAGAGCGGACCCAGTTCGGGGCAGCAGCCGGCCCCTCCGGCCAAGGTAACCCTTACTTGTTTAGGGATTTAGACAGGGCCACCGCAGACCTACAGCTTGCTAGGTTTAACCCCAGCCAACTCGTTCACCGCCATCAAAACGACCTAGATCGCAACATCACTCTACTCCAGTGTGTTGACTAGCTAGTGTTGCGTTATGACATGGGCCGCCCTAGGGGTACTGTAGTAGTAGATAATACCCTGGCCTTTAGGTCGGCCTTTTTTGAGGAGTATGGGACCAACCTTAGGTCGTGGCCCTCCCTTCTGGAGGGTGTAGTAGCTCCGGGTCTTAGGCAGTATGTAGAGGAGTCCAGTCCTGAGGCGGATCCGGACCCAGAGCCTCCTCTCATTCGTGAAGTCATTATCTTAGACTCCCCCGTAGAAGCTCCGGGGCCGAAGGTCTTGACAATAGATTCCTCCTCTAGCTCGGAGGGTAGGACCTTTTTCAATACATACTTTAGGTTTTTTGTTTTGCAATCAAATATTTTTACATGCATACTGACGATTCGTTCTTTGTTTCAGGAGAGGAGATGTCACAGCCCGAGGAAAAAATTCTGAGATCTATGTTCCAGGGTGGAAATCATTCCTCCGGGTCGTCTGGACCCCTGGTGAAGAGGCTCCAGTTGACCAAGAAAACTCCTCCCCTCGGGACCAGCTCCAAGTCTCCTGCCAAGGGGAAAAATCAGGGTCCTTCTGCCATCGAGAAGGTGCCTCCACCCCCTCCTGTATTAGAGAAGATGGCTCCACCTCCCTCGTGACCTCCTGTCTCTACTCAGGAACAGGAGGTACCAACCGGGACCTTGCCAGCTCCGACTCCCGGCGTGCGCATCCCGGTCAACCCTCAGGCCTTGGAGAAAATCCTCGAGGTCTTTAGGGGGACGGTTTACGAAACCGCGACCTACATGGTGGACCACTACTACAACGCCACCTCGAGGGACTTGCGGAAGATCGAGACGAGGAGCCCCGAGCATGTGATGGAGTCTTCACTAGGGATGACCCTCACGGTAAGTTTGCTTTACCACTGGTTCTCTTTGTTTTTTCTAAGGCACTTGCCTTATTCTCTTTTTATCTTGCAGGCGGCTTTGGCTCTCCACCAGAGCATATCTCGGTCCAAGGCCAGGATTGATGAGATCAGGGGCGAGCACCAGGCTGCCCAGGCCGCCCTCGCGACTGCTCAACAACACGAACATGATGCCAAGGCTGCTCTGGCGACTGCCAGGGAAAGCGAGAAGGTCTCGCAGGCCGCCTTGGTTGCTGCGCAGGCCGACCTGGAGGCATCCCGGGCCAAGCTGCTGGAGGCCGAGGCTACCAAGGTCGCCCTGGATGCCGCGAAGGTCGAACTTGAAGAGGCCAAGGCCGCCCTTATGGCGGAGAAGGCATCATCCAGCTCCTCCATGGAGTCCATGCTGTATCATTGCTGGGCCTTCAACCAGGATGGTGACTTTTCCTTCTTGGGGCCTGATGTGTGGGAGTCCTTCTTGGAGAGGTTCAAAGCTCTCCTTCAACAGGAGGAGCCCTCTGAGACCGGGGAGACTTCCACTGCAACCGAGCAGGATGCCGAGGGGGTGACTTCATCGGAGCGGCTTGGTGGGGCTTAGGATTTTCTGCTCCTTTTTCTCTTTATTTTATTTGTAACTTTACATCACGAGGGTTTTTTTTTATCCTCAGACAATTGATTTCCTTAGATTTATTTTAATCTATTTATATATATTTGTGGTTAACTTTATCGTTACTTCTCTTTAACGCATTTGGTGAGGACTTAGTTTCTGTTGGTGTTATGATTGACATCTTATGCTTTTTAGGAAAAAAAAATTTGTTAATCAATTTGAACCAACTTCTAAGTCTTAGGACCTAGTTGTATCCAGGACATTAATTTTAAAAACTTAGTTCGTGTTGATCCTTTATTGATATCTCGCGTTTTTTAAGAAAAACGTCGATCAATCAATTTTAACCAACTTCTAAGTCTTAGGACCTAGTTGTATCTAGGACATTAATTTTTAAAAACTTAGTTCGCGTTAATCCTTTATTGATATCTCGCACTTTTTAAGAAAAACGTCGATCAATCAATTTGAACTAACTTATAAGTTTTAGGACCTGGTTATATCTAGGACATTAATTTTTAAAAACTTAGTTCACATTAATCCTTAATTGATATCTCGCACTTTTTAAGAAAAACGTCGATCAATCAATTTGAACTAACTTCTAAGTTTTCGGACCTGGTTATATCCAGGACATTAATTTTTAAAAACCTAGTTTGCGTTAATCCTTTATTGATATCTCGCACTTTTTAAGAAAAACGCCGATCAATCAATTTGAACTAACTTCTATGTTTTAGGACCTGGTTATATCCAAGACATTAATTTTTAAAAACTTAGTTCGCATTAATCCTTAATTGATATCTCGCGCTTTTTAAGAAAAACGTCGATCAATCAATTTGAACTAACTTCTAAGTTTTCGGACCTGGTTATATCCAGGATATATGCCCCCCAAGTAATCAGGAAAGGGTCTTTCGTGGTTACTTGACGTTACATCCACATATATGATAATGCAAAAAGATTAATTCTTATTACTTAATAAACAAAAGTGGCTTTTCTTACTAAGCCTTACAAAGATATTACTGATAATATTTCTTTAGGTGTATAGCGTTCCAAGTCCGTGGGACCGCTTCTCTGTTAAGGCGAGCTAGCTTGAAGGTTCCTTCTTTCACGACCTCTGTTATTTGATAGGGCCCTTCCCAGTTTGGTCCCAACACTCCGTCCTTGGGATCCTTACTGGCCAGGAAGATTCTTCTGAGTACTAGGTCGCCAACGCTAAAGACACGCTTCTTGACCTTTGAGTTGAAATAACGAGTGATCTTCTGTTGATAATGTGCGAGCTGCAGCTATGAATCTTCTCTTTTTTCGCAATTAGGTTGAGGGACACGTAGAGCAATTCGTCATTCCGATCTTGGTCAAATGCCTGGACTCTATGCGAAGCTACCTTTACTTCGATAGAAAGGATTGCCTCACTCCCGAAAGCTAGGGAGAAAGGAGTATGACCTGTCGACGTTCGATGTGAGGTCTGGTATGCCCACAGTACCTGGGGGAGCTGTTCGGGCCAAACTCCCTTGGCTTCATCCAGTCTCTTCTTAAGGCTTTCCTTTAGCGTCTTATTGATAGCCTCGACCTGCCCATTGGCCTGGGGATAGGCCACAGAGGAGAAGCTTTTAACAATGCCGTGCCTCTCGCAGAATTCGGTGAAGAGGTCGCTATCGAACTGCGTCCCATTATCTGACACGATCTTCTTTGGCAGCCCGAATCGGTAGATAATACTCTTGACCACGAAGTCGAGGACCCTCTTTGAAGTGATTGTCACCAGGGGCTCTGCTTCTGCCCACTTTGTGAAGTAGTCAATAGCCACCACCGCATAGTGAACTCCTCCTTTTCCAGTAGGGAGGGCACTAACCAGGTCAATACCCCAGACCGTGAACGGCCATGGGGACGAGATCATCTTCAGCTCGACCGGAGAAGCCCGGGCAATTGTGGCGAATCGCTGGCACTTGTCACACTTTTTGACGTAGGAGATCGAGTCCTTTGACAGAGTGGGCCAATAATACCCTTGCCATAGTATCTTCAGGGACAGGCTTTGCCCCCCAGTGTGATCTCCGCAAAAACCCTCGTGCACTTCCTGCGAAATGGTCTTTGCCTCGCTTGGCAGAACGCACCATAGGAGAGGTAAAGAGTGTCCACGCCGGTATAATATCCCATCTATCACTGTATACCTTGGAGCCTGGTAAAGTACCCGCCTTGCGTCATTTCGCTCCTCGGGTAATTTCCCTGCTGTGAGATACTCGAGGATGGGAGTCATCCAAGTCGGTCTGGCGTCAATCATCTTGACCTCCGCCCCGACTTCCTCTATGCTTGGTCTTTCCAAGAACTCTACCAGCATCGCCCCAAAGTCTCTGCCTCCCCAGAGGTAGCGAGCTTTGCCAGGGCGTCTGCGTTGGCATCCTGCTCCCGAGGTATCTGCTCGATTGAGCCGCGCTCAAATGCGGATAGCTCTTTCTTTACCTTGGCCAGGTAAGCAGCCATCTTGGTTCCCCGTGCTTGGTATTCTCCTAACACTTGGTTTACCATGAGCTGGGAATCGCTGTAACACTGGACGGAGCTGGCCCTCAGCTCCTGAGCCACCCTTAGCCCTGCCAATAAAGTTCGTATTTGGCCTCGCCGAGTGGAATCGATGTCCCTCTGGGGATATCAATATGATTCCAGCCCCGGAGCCGTTCTCGTTAGACGAGCCATCTACGAAGACCTTCCATGAGGCCTGAGCTGACTCTTCTACAGGATCTTCTCGGAACCCTGTGCACTCTGCCACAAAATCAGCCAGGGCCTGGCTTTTTATTGCAGTTCGCGATATGTACAGTATCTCAAATTGGCTGAGTTCGATATCCCACTTCAACAGACGCCCCGATGCTTCAGGTTTCTACAAAACCTACCTTAAAGGCTGATCGGTTATGACGTGTACTGAGTGGGACTAGAAATATGGCCTGAGCTTTCGGGAGGCCGTAATAAGGCAGAAAGCCATCTTTTCCATCAACGGATACAGGGATTCAGCTCCGAGAAGCCTTTTGCTGATGTAATAGACTGGCTTTTGAGATCGCTCTTCTTCTCGGACTAATACGACGCTAGCTGCATCTTCCGTGACAGCTAAGTAAAGGAAAAGAGGCTCTCCTGTTGTTGGTTTGGTTAATACCGACGGCTCGGCTAAATGTGCTTTCAGGTCGAGGAAGTCACGTTCGCAATCCTCGGTCCAATCGAATTTTTTATTTCCCCGAAGCAGGTTGTAGAATGGCAAACACTTGTCGGTAGATTTAGAAATAAACCGATTAAGGGCCGCCACCCTTCCTGTCAGACTCTGAACGTCTTTTCACGACTGGGGTGAGGGCATCTCGAGTAGCGACCTGATCTTATCGAGGTTCGCTTCTAGTCCTCTGGTATTGACAATGAAACCTAGGAATTTTCCTGATGCGACCCCGAAAGTACACTTTTGGGGGTTTAGCCTCATGCCGTATTCTCTCAGTATCTTAAAGCATTCTTCCAGATCAGAGACATGGTTATCGACAGTTTTGGACTTGACCAACATGTCGTCAACATACACTTCCATATTTTTCCCGATCTAATTGGTAAACATCCTATTTACCAACCTCTGGTACGTAGCTCCTGCGTTTTTCAGCCCGAAGGGCATGACCTTGTAGCAATAAACGTTAGTTGGGGTCATGAAGCTAGTGTGTTCCTGGTCTGATGGATTCATGGCGATCTGGTTATAGCCCGAGTATGCATCCATAAAAGACATGAGCTCGTGCCCCGCCGTGGCATCTACCAGTTGGTCATTCCTTAGCAAGGGGAAGCAATCTTTGGGGTAGGCTTTGTTCATATCGGAAAAGTCGATGCAGGTCCGCCATTTCCTATTGGGCTTCGGGACCAACACAGGATTAGCGACCCAGACCAGGAACTTTGCTTCGCGGATAAAGCCATACTTTAAGAGCCGGGCTACTTCCTCCTCTAGGGCCTCAGCTCGGGTTGTTCCTAGGCGCCTTTGTTTATGGGATTTTGCAGGCACACTTTTATCCAAGTGGAGGGTGTGCATGATGACGCTCGGACTGATCCCTATCATGTCTCCATGGGACCAAACGAACACAACTAGATTTTCTTGCAGAAACCTAATTAGCTCCGCCTCCCACTTGCTACATAGATTTTTCCCGAGCTTCACCACCTTCGAGGGGTCTTGTGGGTCGATATTTACCTCCTCGAGCTCTTCGATGGCCTGGAGCTCAGATCTATCCTCGCCTAATCTGGGGTCGATATCATTATTTAAGATGATATCTTCCCTTCTTGCATTCTGAGGTTTTTCAATCTCAGGACTAGGCACCATTTCCTTAGATTCCTCACTCTCGCCCTGGATGGTCATCGTCTGCTGCCCGGGTTTTGATTTTCCCTTCATAGAAATGCTATAGCATTCACTGGCAGCGAGCTGATCACCTTGGACCGTGCATATCCCCGAGGAAGAGGGGAATTTTAGCGCAAGGTAGCGGATGGAGGTTATGGCTTCAAACGCTATCAACGTAGGTCGGCCCAAAATAGCATTGTACGCGGCGGGACAATCGATGACCACAAACTCGAGGAGTTTTGAGACAGTCCGGGGGCCCTCTCCCAATGTGATCACTAGCTCGATTGTTCCTATTGCTGCTGACCCTTCTCCAGAAAATCCATATAGCATCATGGAGGTGGCTTTCAACTCGGTGACAAATAAACCCATCTTTTCCAGCGTATACCGGAACAGCAGGTTCACGGAGCTCCCATTATCGACCAGTATCCTCCTAAATCTCTGGTTGGCGAGCTGGGCGGCTATGACCAGAGGGTCGTTATGAGGGAACTGGACGTGACTGGCATCTTCCTCGGTGAATATGATTGGTTGCCTCTCTAGTCGTTGATGTTTGGGTAAATGTTTCTCTAGGAAAAACTCCACTCCATTATGAGCTTTAAGTTCGTTGACATATCTCTTCTGGGCACCTCTGCTCGTGCCAGCCAGATGGGGGCCTCCAGAGATCGTGGAGATCTCTCCTCCTATCACAGGAGGAGGGGTGTCCTGATTTATTCGAGACCCGGGCTGACTTATCGGAACTTCTGGAGCTGGTTGACCGACGTGAACTCTATTCCGCGCATACTAAGCCAAGGGTCCGGCTGTGATGAGAGTCTCGATCTCATCCTTCAGGTGCCTACAATCGTCAGTGTTGTGTCCAATGTCGTTGTGGAATCGAAAAAACTTGGAGGGGTCTCGTTTAGCCTTCTGGTGCTTCAAAGGCTCCGGCTTCTTCCAGGGGAGGCGAGCAGAGTTCGCTAGGAAAATGTTCTCCCTAGTGTTTATGAGCTCGGTATAAGTCGCGTAGACTGGCTTATACTTTTCTGCGGGCTTGTTCTGCTTCAGGCTGTGCTGGCCACCCTCGCTGCTCCCTTTTCTCTTGCCTCCACCAAATTGGTTATTCTGTGTAATGGTTTGGGTCGCTGTCACGACACCTGTTCCCACTCCAGCGGGCTGATCAGAGGCTTGGCTGGTTCCCGCGGTCGATGCTCGCGCCTCCTCCAGGTTTATTCATCCCTGGGCCCTACTTAGGAATTCGTTCACGGTGCTGATACCTTTTCTCTGTATCTCTTCCCAGAGTCTGCCTCCAACGAGGATCCCAATCCTCAAGGCCATAAGCTTGGAACTATTATCTGCGTCCCTGGCTCAAGTCGCGACGTCTGTGAATCTGCTCAGGTAAGCTTTCAAAGGTTCTTCGGGCTGTTGTCTTATGTTTGCCAGGGTGTCAGATTTGACGCGGGTAGCCTGAGAAGCTCAGAATGCCCTCTTGAAGTCGGTAGAAAAGGTTTTCCACGAGCTGATGGATTGCTTTTTATTCTGTTTGAACCATTGCCTGGCCGGCCCAGTCAAGGTGGAAGGAAATATTAAACACCTTAGCTCGGGACCGATGTTGTGGGCCATCATCAGGGTGTTGAACATACCCAAATGATCTGACGGGTCCCCGTCTCCATTGAACTTGGATAAGTGTGGCATACGGAAACCAGGTGGATATGCCGTGGCTGCTATGCTGGGAGCGAAGAGTTCGAGTTCGTCCCTCGAGTCGTACTCATCCTTTTCTTTTTCCGACAAGAGCTTCCTCATCAGCTCCTCCATCTGAGCCAGTCACTCCAGGGTTTGTTCCTTGCTTTCTTGGTTGTTCTGGGGCTGTTCAACAACTCTAGTTCCATTGTACGCGTTAGGCGGGTTATGGTCCCTCCTATCTTGAGATAGGTTATGTGGGACATTCCCGCTGTCACGTACTTCCGACAGACCCTCCCCTTGGTGAGTACGACTACCATTTCTAGCTGGGTCTCCCCTCTGAGAGTTGAGGCAATTTCGGAGGTCGACCCTCGGGGTAGCCTGAGGGCTTTGTGCCGAACTCAAACGATGGCGCAGGTCTTCGCCGGACATGCCACTTCGATGACTCCCGGTCCAGTAACTTCTGTTTGAAAAGCTCGGAGCCTGTCGCTGAGGGTGAGGATCCGGGATTTCCCTGCGCGCTCGGCTACGATGGGAAGGTCCGATGGAATGAGGATTTCTCCTGCTCCCATGAGCCAGAATGTCTCAGACTGGACGGGGAGGAGATGGGTATCTTATTGGTGACGGGGGATGCCTAACTGGTGACATGATCCTGGTCCCGTCGGGGTGGATTAAGCTAGGTCATGGCCGCTCCGCTCTACCATCCCCCGCGTCCTGCGCTCGGCGGTCTGAGCGTGGTGCAGGACGGCTGGCTGGGGCGGGTTGTCGTCGCGAGCCCTCCCCAGATCTCCTTTGTGAGCTACCTCGGGCCCTCCTGGGTGCACTCGAGGGTGGAACTGAGCTAGGAGTTAAGGTCCGGACCGATCGGCTGAATTGCTGATCGGCCCTAGGAAGTTTCTCAAATACAGTTTCCTGGTGGTGTGACGTGGGAGTAGAATTTGATGTCGAGGGTCTGACCGATCGACTGGGCCTGGACCGGTTACCCCGGCAGGACTTATGAGTCCCACCATGCCTTTCCGACGTTAGCGTCGGTTGTAAGAGGGGGTAATCGGGCCAGAACTTCTTCGATCTGCTTGTTTGCTTTCGCCAGCTGACTCCTCAACTGTACATTTTCCATTTCTACCGCCATGTAGAAATCCGGGTTCGGATTGGGCGGCTGGGGAGCCGAACTTCCAGTGTCGTCTTGGCCCACTGGCTGCTTTCCCGGTCGCTGCTGAACCTCAGGGTCTTGCTCATCGGATATGGCAGCATGGTGGGCCTCTTACCCATCACATTGATCCGCTTTGTTACCATGCCTTGAGCGAGTAACCGCCATGGTTGGGCTTTTTGCAATAACACCAATCTAAATCCTCTCAATGAAAGCATCAAACTGTTGATGCGGTTCTTCGGCAACAGATAATTATATGAATAAAGAGATGGATTAGTGCTAAATGATGAACCGTCATATCTGAATAATCTCAAAGGAAGGTTATAACTCGTTTACTCTTTTTAGGTGGTTCAAAGGTTAAAATCCCTCTAGTCCACCAGTCAATATTATTGATATATCTCTGGTATTCCTTACAGGGGTGTTTCTTTACAATTTAGAAGCCCACCCTTTGCAATGCCCAGGGTCTCCATATTTATAGGGAGAGGACACCTGGGTGTTGGCAAAGGGGGTCACCAGTGACCTTCTTACCCATCATGTCACTTCTGTGACACTGATGATTAATTCCTAAAACCTGACAGTGAAGTGTGGTCTAATCAATAGGTAAGGGGGATAATGGGCCGCATGGCCCAAACTAGTCGTGGGGTGCCTGAACACGCACGTTTATGCTGCGTGTCCGAGAATTCAGGAATGGGGTAGACATGTGATGTCTGATATGCGCACGTTTACATTGCGTGGTTGAATTTATAAAGGGTCGGAGGTGTCAGCTCCAGGTCGTACCTCGAGTTTGATGTAGTCCCAGCTCGTGGTGCCCACACTGCTGACCTGATGCCTTCGAGTATTCTTACTAAACCTTTGACTACCTCGAGCTAAAGAGGTAGAGACTCGTAACAGCAGCTCTGGGTAGGTGGCTTCCACATGGCTGATAGGATTATGCCTTTTTCCAGCTCGCTAATAGCCCGTGGATGTTTAGGGCGTACAACATCGATATACCATCGATTTCTCGATGGACTATCGCCTTCATTTACTGGTCCATCGAAATACTATCAATGGAGCATCGATGAACTACTTTTCAATAATTTAAAAATCTGCACATGCACTGTATGTCATTGAATTACCATTGATGAAGCATCGAAATGGCATCGATGTAATATCAACCAAATTTTTTTTTGCAGAATTTAAACATAATCTTCCAAAATGATGCACATAGAATCAAACCCATTTCATTGATTTTATACATTATGATTCAATTATTTTTTTAAAAAATAAACCACAAAAACTGACTTACCGTTGCTGGCGATGGAGAAGAAGGTGGCGATAGCGGCTGTGACGAGAGAGAGAGCTTCGCCTGAGAGAGATGGTGAGAATGTGAGGGGTTTGAGAGGTTGAGAGAAAATTCTACTGAGAGAGAAATGAGAGAGTTCGGCTGGGATGAGAGTGTTTAATGCTAGGGGTGTTTTTGTCTAAAAAATTAGAAATGGCATATGTTTGGGAGAGTAAGTTATGTTGGCATTTTAAAAAAATTAAGTATCTTATAAGACATATAGTATAAAATTTCCCTTTTCAATATCCTGTCACATTGATGAAATTTTGATGAGTTGTTAAAGTTTGAAATCTTGATGATCATTGAATTTAAATTATAGTGTGTTAAAGTTTTTTATTTATTTTTATTTTTTATAAGAGAGCTTAAGATGGCTAATTTGTTTAGCCTCAATGGAAGTCCATGGTTTATGTGGGGATTGTTTTTGATGAATTTTTATTAGGGTTTGACTTTTTTTCCCTTTTAAAAGATGTGGACGCTCAATATTCCACGCCCATAAAAGAACCAAGACACGCGCTAAGGTCCCTTAAAGGCCTCAACACATGCTTAAGCCACGAGACGCGAGAGCGACCACCCTCTCGCAATGGCCTCGCATGCCTAGGACCGTGCCCCGCGAGGTGGCCTCGCGCCCCAGCAGGCCCTCGGCCTCACGTAGCCATGCCCGAAGCACCAGGTGGCCTCGCGCCCCAGCAGGCCCTCGGCCTCGCGCAGCCACGCCCGAAGCACCAGGTGGCCTCGCGAATGAGGCCACAAGTCAAAGGAGCCTCGACACCAAGGGGCTCGCGAGGAGGTTATCTCACCTCGCACCCATCTATCAAGGCCCCATGCCTATCACTTATGCATGCAGGTGACCTCGGGGTGCTTCAGGCATCTCGTGTCAAGGACCCGAGAGCCTCGCCTCACGCCACCACCTTTACGCGCACCAAGTGTCCCGTTCCCTATACCTTGGGACCCCAATGCTTAGGGGCCCGGGTATGAGTTGAATGGAACGTACTTGTACGATCTCATATTGGGTACGACCCTTAAGACCTTGTATGTTGAAATACGGACACCCGTACCAGTGGGGGAGTGGGAATGCTGGGATAGGAGTTATGGCCCGTACGTCTACAGCCAGGAGTCAGAGTCGACACCACTACCACCTGCATCACTAAGTCTGCCACCACTCCCCCGACATGGGTACGGACAAGTAGTGGAGACATCTTCCTGACGCCTGCCCCTGTACTGGATGCACGACCACAACCTCTGGAGCCACAATCCTGAAAAAGTACTTATGTACCACTTGGTCTCCTGGACCACCATGTACCCAGGGCCGTTAGAGCCTACTATAAAATGAACTCTAACTCCACCTGAAGGGGGGTTGGAAAATTTACTGTAGCAAGTGCTTGAGAGTGAATGAAAGATTGATTTCTCCATTGTTGTTTTGTCATTGTTCTTGAGTTATTGCTTAAGTTTCTACAACTTTCTTATTGACTATCTTTACTTGATAATTATTTCCAACTCAACTTAGTTGACGAGTTCTCACCGTCAACAGTTTGGCGCCGTCTGTGGGAAAGTTAGTTCCAAGCAACTGTTCCACCATTATTTCCGGCAAGAAGAAATGCCAAGACGTTCAAAGCGACTCAGGGAGCCACGAGAGGTAGAGGTTCACCTAAACGGAGTCCAGATGAAGGCCTCCATGAAGGACGCTCCTCCACCCAGAGACGTGGAGCCCCCGAAGGACCCTGAGGTTCACGGAGGTGATAGAGTGGCCTCGTCACTGGCCGCTCCACCTGGAGAAAGTCCTCCAAGAGCACCACTGGGAAATGCTAATGAGTTCCCTCTCCCAAAACCACCACAGGTACCGAACTCTGGCCGGCAGGACCCGGGCCCCTCTACTCGTAGGCATGACAAGCATCCCCGGGTCCATTCCGTGAGCTCGAGTTCGAAATCTCAATTCTATGAAGAGGAAATATGTGAGCTCCACCGTAAGAACCAAAGGTTGGAGACCACCTTGGAGAACATGCAAGAGGTCCTGAATGGCCTGTTGTAGGGTAAATCGAGCGTCACCTTGCCTAAGAGGAAGGAGAAAGGACAGGATGGGGTGGAGACCACCGTACCAGTAGATGATGGGAGAACCCGACACTCTACCAGTAACACCCCTCGAGCGAAGCAACGCGAGCACCCTGAACCACCTAAGCAGGCCCAGAAACCAGCGCCAAGGACCAACGCTGCCCCTCGCAACGAGGACGAGGTCACCTCTAAAAGAGCACCTTCGGATTTACGGGAGGAGCTTAATAAAAAGAGGGTAGGCAAAGGGACCACGCCCCCTATGGCGCCTCGGGAGGGCAAGGGAAAGGCGGATCTTAGCCCGTCCGCTTTGAGGGACACTCTAAGCAAGAGGAGGCAGGACCTGGACACGAAGATGAGGAGCCTGCGAAGCAAGATCGTCACCGCATCAGGCGGCCAGGTCTTTGAGGAAGAATTTGACCATGAGTCGCCCTTTGTGAGGGAGATTCAGGCCATCCGGCTCCCTGCCAACTTTAAGGAACCCAATATGACCCCCTATGAAGGAAATACGGATCCAAAGTACCACTTGGATGCGTTTAACGATCTGATGAAACTGAGAGGGATCGAAAGTGGTGCTAGATGCCACTGCTTCGCTGTCACTTTGAAAGGACCCGCCTACAAATGGTTCAAAAGATTAAGGCCGGGGTCCATCAGGTCCTGGTAGCAGTTTTTTGACGAATTCCTCCAACAACACCATGCCGTGTGGGACTACACGATGCTAGGTACCAGCCTGGCCAACGCGAAGCAAGGGGAGAATGAGAGCCTGAAGAGCTACATTCACCGGTTCAATATGGAGGCTGCGAAAGTGGGAAGCCTAACTCACCGAGAGTTAAAAATGAACATTACAGCCGGAGTGCTCCCAGGAAGCAAGTTGTGGGACAATATGTTGAAGAGGGAAGTCACCGACTTAGATGACTTCTACGAGAGAGAGCAAAAGTACATTCGTGTGGAGGATGGCCACGCAAACCTGAAGGCAGGAAAGGAGGAGCCCCGCGCGAAGCCCTCGGCTGGCGACGGGACGAATGTAACAAAGAAGAAAAGGGTGTACGATGGGTCGAGAGATGACCAACAGAGGAAGACCAAACGGGGGAATGATCATAGGAAAGCGACTTATACTTACTATATGAACCTCACAGATACCAGGGCGCATATTTACCTCACCAACGAAGATCGAGTTCCCTTCAAGAAGCCCCCACCAATGAGAAAGGACCGGTCCAAAAGGGACCCCAGTAGATACTGCCAGTACCACAAGGATATCGGTCACACCACGGCAGAGTGTATCCATTTGAAGGAAGAAATTGAGGAGCTCATCTGCAGGGGACACCTAGGCCGTTATGTTAGGAGAGAAAGGCCAAAGCCAGAGGACGAGCATGCGGCACCCCAGACACAAGGGCGATCCCCAGAAATACAGGGGGAGGTTCGAACCATTTTCGGAGGTCCAAGATTTGGGGGGGACTCTCGGAAGGGGCGAGATAAATATGCAAGAGAGGCTCGGCGAAGCCCACCACCCTGTGTCATGAGTTTGGAACAGCGACCCCTGAAAAGCTTCAAGGGGGAAAATGACTCGATAACATTCACTAAGGAGGATGCGCGGGGGGTACATTTTCCCCACAATGATCCGCTGGTGCTGACAGTTCAGTTGGAAAATATGCGCGTGCATCGAGTCCTAGTGGACAACGGGAGCTTGGTGGACATCCTATATTGCCCTGCCTTGGAAAAGATGAGACTGGGCATTCGTCATCTGAAGCCCTGCCAATCATCCCTATATGGATTCACGGGGGACTCAGTGCAACCCCTAGGGATGATCGAATTGGCAGTCACCATGGGGGAGCAATCTCAGCAGACTACAGTCATGGCTAACTTTGTCGTACTAGATTGTGCATCAGCTTTCAATGCGGTATTGGGGAGAACATCCCTAAGAGAATTGAAAGCCATAACTTCAATATATCACCTGGTTGTCAAGTTCCCAACCCTAGGAGGGGTCGCTAGTATGAAGGGAGAACAAAAAGAGTCAAGGGAGTGCTACAACACCTCACTCCGTGCGCCTGTGACACCGCGGGAACCAATGGCTATGGTGATACATGAGGCACTACGTGTGCCCGCGGGGGGTCCGCAGGACCTGGACCCTTGAGTCGTGGAGGAGTCAAGAGTGGAACCAGTGGAGGAAGTAGAGGAAGTTACGGTGACGGAGGAACCGTTAAGAAAATTGAAGATAGGGAGAAGCCTGCAAAATGACGTGAAGGAGGAGTTGATAAGGTTTTTGAAGGATAATCTAGACGTATTCGCATGGAGTCATGAGGATATGGTGGGTATAGACCCCGGTGTGATGTGCCACCATCTGAATATCTCCCCAGAAGCGAGGCCCGTTAGGCAGAAGAGGCGGGCGCTAGACCCAGAAAGGTACGCAACATTAAAGGAGGAGATTGACAAGCTGAAGGCCAACGGGTTCATCCGTGAGTCTTTTTACCCTGTGTGGGTGTCGAACCCAGTACTCGTTCTGAAGCCAAATGTGAAATGGAGGACCTGCGTCGATTTCTCGAACCTGAATAAAGCTTGTCCTAAGGAAAGCTTCCCACTCCCAAGGATAGATCAGCTAGTAGACGTGACGGCAGGACATTAATTACTGAGTTTCATGGACGCCTACTCGGGGTACAACCAGATCCCAATGAACCCAGCAGATGAAGAGCACACGTCATTCATTACAGATAAAGGGCTCTTCTGTTACAAGGTGATGCCCTTCGGGTTGAAGAACGCAGGTGCCACTTATCAGAGGTTGGTAAATAAGATGTTCGCCAACCAGATAGGGAGGAACATGGAGGTGTATGTGGATGATATGTTAGTAAAGACCAAGAATGCAACAGAGCTTAACAAGGACCTTGGCGAGATGTTCGACACACTTAGGAAATACTGAATGAAGTTGAATCCCGTCAAGTGCACCTTCGGTGTATCCTCAGGAAAATTCTTGGGCTTCATGGTCAATTCCAAAGGCATCAAGGCCAATTATGATAAGATAAAGGCCCTAATAGAGATGAGCCCGCCAAAGAATAAGAAGGAAGTGCAGTGCTTAACGGGAAGGGTGGCGGCCCTTAATAGATTTATTTCAAGGTCCACCGATAAGTGCCTCCCCTTCTTTGGCATCCTCAAAGGGAGCAAAAAGTTTGCTTGGGATGAAAAATGCGAAGAGGAATTTGTCAAGCTGAAGGAGCACTTGGGGAAGCCACCCCTGTTGGCAAAACCTGAGAAAGGCGAGAAGCTATACCTGTACTTGGCAGTGTCTGAGCACGCCATAAGCGCAGCCTTGGTTAAAGTGGAGAAGAAGCAGCAACAGCCTGTGTACTATATCAGCAAGCATTTAGTGGACGCGGAGAACCGATACTATATCAGCCTTGAAAAGTTGGCCTATGCGTTAGTTGTGGCCTCAAGGAAGTTAAGGCCTTACTTCCATGCGCACGCGATTGAAGTCCTGACGGATAGTCCTTTGAGGCAGGTCTTACATAAACCTGAGACCTCAGGGAGGGTGATGAAATGGTCGATCAAGTTGAGTCAATTTGACATTGTGTATACCCCAAGAGCTTCCATCAACGGACAGGTGCTGGCAGACTTTATAGTAGAGTTCACCCATCAGCCGAATGGAGGAAGAAATGAAGAAGGGGAGCAGCCTGTTATAGAGGAAGAGCGAGGGGGTCTGGAGGAATGGAGTTTGCATGTTGATGGGGCGTCTAATGAGGGAGGATCCAGAGCGGGCATCATGATGACAGGGCCCGAGGGACACAAAATGTATTGCGCGATCCGGTTCGGGTTTGAGGCCTCCAATAACTAGGCGGAGTACGAGGCGCTCCTGGTTGGCTTGGGGTTGGCCCAGGAGCTGAGAGTGACGCACCTTCGTATCTTTAGCGACTCTCAGTTGTTGGTGTACCAAGTAAAGGGGGAATACCAGGCGAGGGGACCCAAGATGGCAGCCTACTTGGAAAGGGTGAAGGGCTATCTGGGACGGTTAGTGCATATAGCATAGAGCAAATCCCCAGAGAAAGGAATACCCATGCTGATGCACTCACGAAGCTGGCGTCCACCAAGGACGGTGATATCTTGGAGTCGATACCCGTGGAGTACTTAACCAAACCCAGCATCGAAGGCGCGACCGTGCACATGATTAGTGTCCCAAGGGAGTCATGGACTGAGCCGATCAAAAGATACCTGGAGGAAGGAACCTTGCCTGTAGACAAAAACGAGTCCCGGAGGTTGGTGTACAGGGCCGCTAGATACGCCCTGGTAGAAGGGGTTCTTTACAAGAGAGGGTTCTCAATGCCACTCCTGCGGTGTGTGGAAGGGGAGGAGGCGTTGAGAGTATTGCATGAGATACACGAGGGAGAGTGTGGCAACCATGAGAGCGGACCCTCCACCGCCAGGAAGGCCATAAGACAAGGATACTACTAGCCCTCCATGGAGAGAGACGCGCATGACTTTGCCAAGAAATGCGACAAATGCCAAAGGCACGCCAACTACCCTCGGAAACCCCCAAGTGAGCTAACTAGCATGACCAGCCCCTGGCCCTTCGCTATCTGGGGGATAGACTTGATCGGCGCTCTTCCTACAGGCAGGGGTGGAGCGAAATACTCGGTGGTAGCAGTGGACTACTTTACTAAGTGGGTAGAAGCAGAACCCCTCATGAAGATAACGGCCAAGCACATCACCTCTTTCGTCAACAAATTCATTGTTTGTAGATATGGAGTACCCTACAAAATTATTTCTGACAACGGTACCCAATTCGAGGGGGTAGCTTTCGAGGAGTATTGTAGGGGAAGGGGCATAAGGAGAAGCTTCTCCGCGGTCGTACACCCACAGGCCAATGGACAGGTGGAGGCCATAATCAGGGTCCTTAATAAGAACTTGAAGGCAAAGCTAGAAAAGATGAAGGGAGCCTGGGTAGAGGAGCTACCAAATGTGCTGTGGGCTTATAGAACCACCCCACGCACGACTACTGGGGAGTCCCCATTCTCCTTGGCCTACGGATGCGAGGCCGTACTCCCGGTTGAGATGCAGGTTGAGTCCCTCAGGGTACAGGCGTATGGAGACGATGCCAACCGCATAGCTCTGGCCGAGAGCTTGGACATGCTTGAAGAGAAGAGAGAAAAAGCACAAATGAGGGTGGCAGTATACCAACAGCGCGCCGCCAGGTACTACAATTCGAGGGTGCGAGAGAGAACTTTCAGAGTTGGCGACCTGGTGCTGAGGAAGGTACTCCCTAAGATGCGAGACCCAGGAGCAGGAGTGCTTGGGGCGAACTGGGAGGGGCCCTACCAGGTTGCTCAGTGCATACCCCTGAACGCTTATAAGCTGGCGCGCATGGACGACACCATCATACCTCGAGCATGGAACGTAAAGTACCTTAGGAAGTACTACCCGTAAGGCGCCCACGCCCGGTGCTAAAAGGACAAGGGTTGCACGCTATCTTAGTATGGTAGAGAAGAATCAAATAGGTTACTTAGATAACCTCCTGAGTAGGTTGAGTCTTCTTTATTTTATTTTCTATGAAAATCTCATATGTATTGCTGTAGCCAGAATTTTATGAATGAAACTGTTTGCAACTTCATATGTACTGTTCTTCGTTACGCGGGCATCAGCCAAAGTGCCTGCCGAAATAAATTTCACCAAGCACTTGGGGGGCAGGACAGGAGGCGAAAACATGCAACTGGCAGGGGGAACCTAAAAAGGACCCTCTAACGGAGGATCCTAAAAAGGACCCCTTGCCCTCCTAAAGCAGAGGATCCTAAACCTTGCCCTCCTAAAAAAAGAGACCATGACCCTAAAGAGGACCCCTTATATCAGGGCCCTAAGCGAAGTCCTGACAAGGCATCTCCTGGGATCACAAGGATTAGCTACCCTTGTGAACATCAAGAAGGCCATAGGGACTTACAAAAAAATGTATGGTAAAGACAATAATAAGTCTAGAGCGGCCACCAAGCCGTCTAGCCAATAATAAGTTTAGCCAATATATGGTAACAACAATAATAAGTCTAGAGCGGCCACCAAGCCGCCTAGCCAAAAAGGGTCCCAAAAGAGACCCTTGCAAAAATAGTACTATGAATAACGACGAGAAGGACACTTCTCGTAACAAATAATAAGCGTGCGCAAGAATATATAAAAGGATAGTTAGGACCCAAGGGGTCAAAATATCCTTATAAAAGTAATCAAGAGGCACCAAAAGGGGTCCCAGTGAATCCTTTCACATGGGTTCCAAAGGACCTCTAACCTGGTGAATAAAAGAGGGGAACCAACCAAACCCCATCATACAGGCTCAAAAGGACCTCAAATGCAGTAGAATAAAAGATAAATAGCAACACATGTATATATACATTGAAAAAGAAAGTTTTGGAGATAGTACAAGAGTTACCAAAGAAAAATAGTAATGACAGTCATATTACAAAGGCCCAAAGTACAAAAAAAAGGAAGAGGGCGTATACCCATGGAGGGCTAGCTGGAAAATGTTATGAAATAACTACTTCAGGGCCTCCTACCGCGGGCACTCCACATGGCCGCTCGAGCGACGGCGTGCTCACCGAAAGAAGAGAAATCGAAATTAGGATCCTGCCTCCACACGTTGTAAAGGGCACGGTCTATGGACCTGTGCTCGGTGGTAGCCTTCTCCACCTCCAAGGAAGCATTTCTCTCCTGCGACGACTGAAGTTCGGCCCTGAGGGCCTCGACTTCGGCCTCCAACTAGGTAACTCTCTGATGCGACGCGACCGCGATGGCCTTGGCCTCCTGGAGTTCACTCTCCAAGCTGGTAACCTTGTCCTGTAGCCCCTTGGTCTTGGCCCTTACTTCCTTCCTCTTTAGTAACAAGTTGGAAAATTTGGTCCGAACCCTTGAAAACTTAGCCTTGGTCTCATTAAGCTCTTTCTCAAGCTCTTGAACCCGTGCTGCAAGACGGTCCCTCTCGGTGCACGACACGGAGAGATGGCCAGCCGAGTCGGCAAACCGCAAAGCCACAGTATAGGCCTGCACAAGAAAGTTAACAACAACAATAAGTGACAAAAACAAAAAAATATATATGCATAAACACCTATACATAATAGGGCCGACGCGAGGTGCAGGGACTCACCCAAGTCATGGAGCCCCTTAGGTTCTCCCCAAGTTCCGACTGAGTCACGTTCCCAAGGCCACTCCAGTCAGATACAGGGAGGCTCGAGGCAAGTTGGGTGCATCACTGTTCGTAAGACGTTGCCATCCGACTCACCTAGGGCTTCCCATCCGTACCAGGGGCACCTGGCTGGATGAGGACAGACAACCCGCTTGCCGAAGCGGGAGGGGGCGCGGTGAAAGTGGAAAACTGAGGCTCTGGTAGATCAGAGGGAGGCTCCGCAAGGTCGGCGTAATAAGCCCCCGACGATCCAGGGTCGAGAGGAGCCTAAGGGAAGGCGTCGTAGCCCTCAAGGCCAGGGGAAACATAACACCCCGGTGCGACATGCTGGTCTTGAGGTTGGAAGGCCATGTCCTGGTCATAGGAGTCATAAGGGGGGCATCCCCCGGGGGACAAGGATCGCTGGTGAGGTCCCCCACGTTCAAGGGGGGCTTCCCTCGGCACCTCCTCAGCCTCACCATCATCTGGGAGAGGCTCAGCCGGCACAGCCATTGTCTTCTTAGACCCAGGAATCGACCACAGGAACTTGGGGTCTGAGACCGGGGACAACTGGTGGCGGTTGAGATTTGCCACAGTGAATAAGAATGCCGCCTTCTTCATGGCAGGGTCAGCATTAATGAGGTCATTCACAACGTCCGCCTCCGACCCAACGACCGAAGGAACAGCAAATTGCTCTGCATGATCCACGCCATTGTCAGTGTAAGCAGGAGTACAAAGCAGTAAGTTCTAACAAGGAGAAAAGGAGGACCAGGGTACTTACTGGGGGTGGCACGGAAGTGTTCACGGACAGAGAGAAGGCCCTCTACGAAGAAATTTTTTTGTTTCCAAGACCCCGAATTGGACACTGAGCCCTCTATCAAGGGGAGCTCGTTATTGGCCTTTTGCAGATAGTAGAAGCCCTTGGACTTGGGGGATGCCATGAGGTTGTACAGGAAGTGCACCTCTTGCGCCATAGGAGCACTTTTAGCCAGTTCCTTGAACTCCACAAAAAGGCAGCTTAGGGTCAACCAATTGTTGGGTGACAGCTGAAGGGGGGCCAGGTCGAAATAGTTAAGGACCGCTACGAAAAACGGGTGCAAGGGAATGGTGCCACCCTCCTTCAAAACATGCTCACTCAAAGCCACAAGGCCGGCCCTAGGGCGGTCGGCCCGACATGCCTCATGGGGAGCGTATAAGGCGTATTATGGGGGAACACGATAGTGCTTCACGATTTCTTTCAATTTATTCTCGGACACATGTGACACCAGCTCGGACGCCAGTAAAGGAGCGCCGTCCTGTTCCTGGATAGATACCTATCGACGTGCCCTCGACATATCTGCAAAATCAAAAGAAAAATGTGAGGAAGAGACAGAACACTTGACCCACCATTTTTTCCTCCTAGCAAGAGTTTTCCATCGAGGGAGCGACGACAGAAGCACTGAGCTAGGAAAAACCGAGACTAGGGGCTGAGGAGAAGCGGAGGCAGCCCCATGACCATCATTAGGCGAGGATGGGTTGGGAGGTTCGGGCGGAAGGTGTCCCTCCATAAACTCCAACTCCCACTGCAATTCAAAAAGGGTCATCCTAAGGCTCGCTACATGGTCACTAAGGTCTGGGGGGGAAGGTGCTCCGTCTCCTCTCGACACCGAGTCAATTTCACTCTCCACCACCCAAATTTTACGCCTAAGTTCAGCCATGTATTCAAGATGGAGGATACAGGCCTGCCTTAAGGAGTCATAGTCCTAGTAGGGGTTTTCCTCAGGGGACTCTGAATCGGAGGACAGGTCAATAAATTCAACCCCTGGAGGTATGACGGACGGGCCGTCACTGGCCATTAGACCTCGTCCCGAAAGCGAGAAGGGGTTCACGTATAAATGAGGGGATGGCTACAAAACACAAAGGAATAGGCTTAATATCTCTAGGTGCAAACGTCCTAAATGGCCCACTACAGGGTATAAAAAAGGAGGGGCATGCATGTGGTCAAACTCACTACAAGCGTAGGCCAAGGTACCCCATCCCGAGCAATGGCAATTTGGACCCAATGAATGTGAGGGAAAAAGGAAATATACCTCAAGCGGTTAAGATGGAGCGTAGTTGGGGTCGAAGGGAGGTCGAGGGACGAAAAGCACCAAAGGGTTGAAAGTACGCGTCTGCAAGAATAGACCAAAAGGATGTGTTAGCCTCCAAATAGACATGCCAAAAATTAGCTTATGTAAAAAAAAAAGTGAATGATGAAAATGAAATAAAAATAAATAAATAAATGAAACTATGGCAAAAGTGAGGTTATGGGGGATTGAACCCCTTACCTCTTGAAAAAGGAGGGATTCTCCAAACCACTTAGGCAAGGAAGTAAGGTGAAAATAATAGGCCATGCATCAAGGCCTATTTATAAGAATTGAGGAGAATAGTCTACAAGAGCACCTAAAGGTCCTCTCCTAGACTGGGGGCAAGTGTGGACGCTCAATATTCCACGCCCATAAAAGAACCAAGATGCGCGCTAAGGTCCCTTAAAGGCCTCAACGCATGCTTAAGCCACGAGACGCGAGAGCCACCACCCTCTCGCAATGGCCTCGCATGCCTAGGACTGTGCCCCACGAGGTGGCCTCGCGCCCCAGCAGGCCCTCGGCCTCGCGCAGCCACGCCCGAAGCACCAGGTGGCCTCGCGAATGAGGCCACGCATCAAAGGAGCCTCGCCACCAAGGGGCTCGCGAGGAGGTCATCTCACCTCGCACCCATCTGTCAAGGCCCCATGCCTATCACTTATGCACGCAGGTGACCTCGGGGTGCTTCAGGCATCTCGTGTCAAGGACCCGAGAGCCTCGTCTCACGCCACCACCTTTACGCGCGCCAAGTGTCCCGTTCCCTATACCTTGGGACCCCAATGCTTAGGGGCCCGGGTATGAGTTGAATGGAACGTACTTGTACGATCTCATACTGGGTACGACCCTTAAGACCTTGTATGTCGAAATACGGACACCCGTACCAGTGGGGGAGTGGGAATGCTGGGATAGGAGTTATGGCCCGTACGTCTACAACCAGGAGTCAGAGTCGACACCACTACCACCTGCACCACTACGTCTGCCACCACTCCTCCGACATGGGTATGGACAAGTAGTGGAGACATCTTCCTGACGCCTGCCCCTATACTGGATGCACGACCACAACCTCTGGAGCCACAATCCTGACAAAGTACTTATGTACCACTTGGTCTCCTGGACCACCATGTACCCAGGGCCATTAGAGCCTACTATAAAATGAACTCTAACTCCACCTGAAGGGGGGTTGGAAAATTTACTGTAGCAAGTGCTTGAGAGTGAATGAAAGATTGATTTCTCCATTGTTGTTCTGTCATTGTTCTTGAGTTATTGCTTAAGTTTCTACAACTTTCTTATTGACTATCTTTACTTGATAATTATTTCCAACTCAACTTAGTTGATGAGTTCTCACCGTCAACAAAAGAAAAATTAAATTTTGCGCAGATTCAAGTGTCAATTTTTTTATCTTCTACAATGGTATGTTGAAACACATCGTAAATAACTAGATTTAAGGTGAGAGTGCAAGTACAAGTATTTCATTTTCAATGGATGTAGGTTATTTACAACTATTAGATAAGTTGTGTGAAATACTTATATAGATAGATCTTTGTATGAAATACTTATAGTAGGTAGATCTTCGTTTAACTTAAAATTGGAGGTTCTCTATTAATGTGATGGATAACCCCTACCTCCAGTTACTAGTACTACTGATGCGGAAGTCTTTTTTTCTTGATGAGAGCACCATTTCTATCTGGCATCAGACTCTACTTTGTTTACAAATTGTAAGGAAAAACAATCCTTGTGGGTTTTGCTAATAAAATGGAATCTACCCAACCAACATTTGTTAATGATGATCAACTTGCTGACTTCATCAACAATAACAGAAGAAGACTATGAAGGAACGCATAATCTTAGCAAATAAAGTGGTGTAATATTTATAGTAAAAGATACTCCAAACTCAAATAAGGGAAATGCCTAATCTTCTGAGTTTTGGATCATTAAATATTTGATAAAGTTTTTACAAGAAGTTGGATTTAAAAGCCGAAGCCCGTTAGTATACACTAAAGAGGAATTTTAAATTCCCATTAAAAAAGTTTTAGAAATGATATTTGGTACATCACTATAAAGATCTTGAATGTAATTGGTGATTGTGGGGTAGAAAGTTTATGGATTTCAATATGTTTGAGATAAACAGATTTTGAAGTGAACACTGCATGCTCACTTGAACTATGGACTAGTTTGGTACATCTGTGTTATGAAAAACTATATGTTACTTTGCTGTGGGGGAAACACAACTGCATCTTTGTTGTGGGAATAAACTGCTTAGTGTTTTGTAAATTATAGATTTTAAAGTACTATGAGTTGGAAATGTCGTATTAGTATTAGGATGTTATATTTATTTTAATTTATTAAAATAAAGGGAAATAAATTCACATATTTAAATTAAATATGTTTTTTATAAGAGACTGATAAAGTGATTATAAACAAAAATATTATATTATATAATATATATTATAACTAGTAGATTGAGCTAAAATTTGAATAATAATAATAATAATAACAATAATAATAATAATAATAATAATAATAATAATAATAATAATATACATTATTCATGATATAATCGTAAATATATAAAACTTAAGTTATTTTAAAACTCTCATTTTTGATGTCTTTAATTTTTTTTCCTAAAACATGAAATTGATATGTTTTTGATAAATTATAATTTAAAAATATAATGAGATACAAAAATAATTTTATAGTGTATAATAAACTCTATATTAAAGTGATTTGTTAATTTAAACTTATTAAAATAAAATTATATCTAATAAATATAAATTATATTTGAACAAAAAAATATTTAAGAATTAAATATTGTTTATTTTATTATAATATTAATTTATTTTAAATATTTTTATATGTAATATATAATAAATAAGTTTATTGCAATATTTTTTAAAAAAAAATCTATTTAAGCAAAAGTTAAAATTTGGATTTTGCCAATTTTAGCTTCTAGCTGTAACTTTTGCATAAATTATTTAATAAACTCTTTTATAACTGTTTACCAAATACCATTATTATACAATTTTTTCATAAATGAACTTTTAGGTTTTTTAAAAGTTATCCCAAATAGAACCTATGCGGCAGAAAGACTACTCTCAATGCGCACCTTGGAATATAAATCATGTTATAAAAAAGAAATATCTCAACGACGAGGCTATATACTTGCCAACCAATATAATGAAAGACATCAAAGACAATTATAGTTTAAAACCAATATAATTCACATTATAGTTTAAAACCAATCTAATTGGAAATAATGATAATTAAATTAATTATTTTTTTAAATGTTTAATTATTTATTAATTTTGATAGTTTCTCACTAAAATTCAACTACTATATGTATATTTCATTAATAAAAAAATTAATTAACTAAAATATTGGAATAGTATCCAAAACTCATAAATAGCAACAACTCAAATCATAAACAATAACATTTTATTTTAGAATATTATTTTTTTTATCTACATTTAATATTTTTCAAGAGAAATTAGTGAAAATTGCATATTTTTTTAAGTTCTTTTGCACTCTGACTTACTTTTGATAATTTTTGCAAAATGACATCTGTCTAAAATTCGACTAGTTGTCTAAATTTTTCGACTAACTCACTGCTACAAAATTGGACTTTCCCGATAGTTATTAATTGTCGCTATTGAGCAACGATGACAGTCGGCTTTCCTGACAGCGCTGTCTAAAATTTTCAACCAATTGTTTGAATTTTTCGACCACCTATCTAAATTTTTGACTAACTGTTTAAATAATATGAGAGACAATTTTGCAAATAATTATTAAAACTAAGCTAGAGTACAAAATAACTTAACAAAATAGGTTATTTTTCCAAAAGACCCATTTTTAAAAATTATATATATAAATAATTACAAATTGAATTGAATGGGGTAAATTTTCAACACCTCTACCTTCTTAAAGAGAAAATATGATCGGCATATGTTATGGTTGTTGCTTTGGATGCAAGCAATTACTTATATATAATTGGTTTTGCGATTATTGATAATAAATATAACAACTCGTAGACCTATTTCATGAGAAATTTGAAGGAAGAAACGAGATTGAGAACAATATTCATATCAAATAGGTATGCTTGCATTATGCTTTGAAACTTGTTTTCCCAGATGCACGCTCCATGGTATGCATATTGGAAAACAGCTACTACAATATCAGTAGAAATTTTTAGTGGCATATGCCTTTCAAAAATTTGAATTTCACCGTCACTTTAAGAAGATTATAGAAAAAGATACTACCATAGCATTTTCTCTAAAGAGTATCGATTTTGAGAAATGGGCTTAGATGTACTTCTAGGATTTCAGTATAACATCATGCAGCTAATTAAGTCGAGAGTTCTAACAAGACAAGAAACGAAAGGCGTTGTCGATCACGATGTTCATAGGCTTTATAGTTCACACTGCATTCATGGTTTTGTACTCGACGAAATTTAGGAAGAACAAATAAAACTCGATTGGCACTAAAGATAAAAGAAGACATGTTTGAACTGGTCAAATAAGCTAAGTGTTTGGTCGTTTACACACTAAGTTAATATAAATTTCATGTGTTGGATGATGACAGCAATAGTAAGGTAAAAAACTTCACAAAACAATGTACATGTGGTAAATTTAAAATTATTAGAATTCCATGTTTACATATATATCAGAAGCAAACCTTTAAATGGAATGTCAAAATATATACATTGTGTTATGGATTTTACACAATAGAGGCATGAAGAGAATCATGTAGAAAAGTTCTCAAGCCTATAAGAGATATATGTTAGGGTTGGTGCTCCAAAAGCATGTAGTAAGATATTTTATTTGGAATTAAATAAAAGTACATATTTTTTTTTATACAATTGAATGTTTGAATTATTATAAACATAAAAAAAAAATTCATATTCATTAATGAGAGTATAATCTTGTATAAGTATGAGATGATTAAGATTATAAATAATTAATAAAATATTGGGATTAGTGTCCTTTAAAGCATATGTATTGAATAATATTTTATGAAATAAATAATTAAAATGAATATTTAGCATATATAGATTGTTTAATATTATTGATAGAATAATATTATATGAATATCAGAAAATTCACAAATTTGTTATTGTGACTACAATCTTGTATTGATATGAGAGGATTAATATTGTAGGGAATTTTTTTAAATAATTTGTAGTAAACCAATGTTATATGAAATCTTTGGATTAAATACTGTAATTACGGTTCACTAATATTATGATTACATGTAATCTAGATCCGGATGACTAATGTAATAGGACATCTAAGTGGATGTACTTTGTATAAAGTAGTTATATATGAACGAGACCCGATATGTTATAAATACTTAATAATACTATTTACTTTATAAGTATTAATTAAATATATCAATAAGATGATCATCTACAAATTGATCTTAATCCTGAAGTTATTATTAACTCCTGTTTATGTCATATGAGTTTTTTTATTCACTCGTTATGGTTTGTCGGAATGATTAGGCTAAAAACTTTTATTATGGGAACTCATTGATGTAAATAGCTAGGGACATAATATATAGATATGGAATCTATACCTTTCTAAGAAGAATTTAATAATGGTTCTCTTAAGGGTTGGATTTTGGAACTGAAATGTTCTTGAGCTCAAATTCATAAATTAATTTATGAATTAACCTTCACTAGTATAGTTAATGGTACTTAAAGAAACAATATATAATTAAAGAGGTTAAACGGTAATTAACTTCTACTTTAATTATGAACTATTAATAGATGATTGAATTGTATGTAGTGATTAAATTGATGGACATTTTTTATACTTAAAAGTACTCAATAAATAAATGTCTATAATTACAAGAGTGCAGACTCATATTTCTAGTAAAATAATATTGAGATTAATAAATTAATGTTATTATACTAAAGATTTTTAATTAATAATATAAATTTATTAGAGTTTGAAATTATAGGTCCGTAGGTCCCTGAGATGACTCTATCAGCACTATTTAAGGTAAGAGTTGAAATTGAGAAAAATTAGGAAAATGACATAGTTGGAAGAAATTTGTTCTTCATGTCAAATATGTAAATGAGACAAATTATTTAACTAATATATTAATTTTCAAAACTAGTATTTTAATTAAAGGAACTTTTGAAAATTATTTTTTTAAATAAAATGGCATTTTCGAAAATATCATTTAGATAATTAAGATAATTAATTTTGAATTAATTAGCTTTATTTATTTAAATAATATGAAAAAATATTTCTGATAATTCAAATTGGAATTGAATTTGAAATGACATTTGTTCTTTAATTAATCTGATAAGATAAATTATAAGGTTTAGATATTTTTAAATAAATAATTATTAAATAATAATGAAAAGAAAGTGGTTGAAACACATCCCTGAAATTAAGGATGTGCTACACGCCAATTATAGTTGGCGTGTATCATGTAACAAGAATCAATATTGGATCTTGATATTTCTTTTATTTATTTAATAATTGATTTATAATTTAAAATTTGAATTTAATTAATTGTTTTATAAATCTATTTTGATAGACATTAATTGACAGCAGAAGAAAATAATATTCTAGAGAGAAAATTCTAAGCTATTCAGAGAGAAAAATATATCGTTATATTTTCCCTAAACCTGAAAAATGTCTCAGACCTAATATTCCAAGATCTCATGAGTTGTACATCTTGTGAATCAGAAATTTTCCCATCATTACTCTACGTGCCCACACACGTTTTGAGGTGTAGAGATACATCTTGGTCTAAGTATTCACAAAGCCACTTTGGATTGGATGTTTGTTGGAGATACTAAAATATAGTGATGATTCTTGATTGTTCTACAACTAGTAAATCCTTATCTTTTTCTTTCTCTTTGATTAATGTTTTTGCATATTATTGGATCTGGTTATTTAAAAATTGTTTAAATAATTTTTTTTTTGAAATCTCTAGGCCCACCACCTCGTGCTTTCCACTGCGCATATGGTAAACCAATTACCAACATAAAATTGTCAGCAACATATTAAAGTATGGAATCTATAATCAATGGTTGCTAGTACGATTTACTAAGCATTTTTATTAATGCATGCAATCTAGATCTGGATTGCTGATATGGATAGACATCTTAGTAAATGTACTTTACATAATTAGATTATATATGACTTGACCGATGTGAATTAATTTCTTTATAAACATACAATTTTCCATAAAGATTTAATTCATATCAAAATGATAATCATATGTAGATTAGTCTGAACCTTGAGTAGTCATGAACTCATGTTCACGTCTTTTGAGTTTTTTGATTCACTCGTTAATGTCTCTTAGAATAATGAGGTTAATTACTTTTGTTTTGAAGATTCAATAGTATGAATGCCTAGGAACATGATCTTACAAAGCTTTTCTAACGGATCGAATATTGCTTCCCTTAAAGGTTAATTTTGGAACTGAATATTTATTGAGCTCAAATTTATAATATGATTATAAATTAACTGTTGTCTAGTGAATTAATGGTACATAAGGAATAAGAGGTAATTAGAAGGGTGAAATGGTAATCTTGACCAACACTAATTAACAAACCAATAATTGGAGGATAGACCTACATGTAATGAATATATCAATGGACAACGCGAGACAATTCTATAAATACAATTCTATGATTACTAAGATTGCAATTCTATATTTATAGTGGAGTAATAATGGAATTAATAAATAAGATTACTTATTTAAAGAGTTTAATTAATAATGTAGTTTATTAGAGTTTGGTATTATAGTTTCATGATCCCCAAGTCACCTCTATACTACATTGTCTAGGGTGTGAGTGTTCATGATGAGATTATAGGAGAAAATGACTTAAAAGCAAAAAATTAATATTTCAAGGCTAAGTCATAATTATGTGATAACTACGTGTAATTAATTAAATAACTAATATTTTTTATTTAAGAAAAATATATTAGTTATGTTAAAGATTAATTAACTTTGGGTTAATTAATATTGAGAGAGTATAATACTAATTTATTATATGATGATAAATTGTTTAGACTTTATTGGATAAATTTAATTTTGAATCAACTGATAATTTATGCATTTATGAAATAATTTATTATTTTAATGCATATATTTTTATTTTATAAATTAAATAAATAAATGAGATAAAATTGGGGAAGCACATGTGTTCTACACGCCACAGTGATTGGCATGTCTGGTTTGTTCATTTCAAAACTTAACTTTTAAGGATTTGAATATTTTTTTATTTATTAAATATTTATTTAAAAGATATATTTTGATTTGATTAAAATATTGATCAAATTATTAAAATCTAAACCTAATTAGTTTTGACTAAGTCTAATTTGTTAGATTATGTTAGGTTTATCAAATACTATAAACATCTATGGTAAAATTATTTGAGCTATTCATTTTTCACTTTTAGAAAAGCCTAAAAAATACAATAAACTCTCATATCCATATCTCTTCTCCCAATCTCTCTAGATCTCGTGAGTTGAGTACATCTAGAGAGATAGAAATCTAAACCTATGCATTCTATGTGTCTACACACGTCCTAGTGTGTTAAAGATTGACTTGGAAGACCGTGGTGTGAATATCTAAGAATCATATAGCGTGGATTGGATGTTTGCTTATTAATTACGAAAAGATAGTAATGATTCTTGATAGGTTACGAGAGGTATGATTCTATCTTTTATTAATCTAGATTTAATGTATGGGCATATATATATATATATATAAATGATCCTGAGCTTGGTATTCTGTAAATGTTTTTAATATCACTCTTCCGCTGCACACTTTGATTTACACTATCAATACCAACAATTGGTACTAGAGCAATTCATATATACGTATACTTAAATGTTGTGTGGGTTTCTTGTGTTTGTTATATATATGTTTATATGTATGAATAAATGGATGGTTTTTGTAACGCCCCACGTCACATTGGCTGTTTCCTGGAATGACGACTGGCCCTGCAAACCAACACGAGTGTTTCCAGCGTGCTTTGTCCTCACTCGCACGCTTCTTGGGAAAACTTCCCAAGAGGTCACCCAGCATAAGATTTCTCTAGGTCAAGCACGCTTAACTTTGGAGTTCTCAGGTGATGGGATACCGAAAAGAAGATGCATCTTGTTGGCATAGGTAGTACCCATCAATCCATTTAAGCCCTCTTCAACTGCATAGTCCCATACCTACACAGTCTTAGAATCTTCACACTTGACCTTCCCCAGGCGGTGTGGGGTTGCACAACTTTTTACCCGGTCTTTCCCCTTATAGATCACGAGATTCTAACTGTCATAATCACCCTCCCTTAGGGATCCGACGTCCCCGTCGACCACACTTCTAGTTGGGTCAAGGAACTGATACCATTTGTAATGCCCCATGTCACTATGGTTACTTCCTGGAATGACGACTGGCCCTGCAAACCAACATGAGTCTTTCCAGCATGCTTTGTCCTCACTCACACGCTTCCTGGGAAAACTTCCAAGAAGGTCACCCATCATAAGATTACTCTAAGTCAAGCATGCTTAACTTTAGAGTTCTCAAGTGATGGGATACCGAAAAGAAGATGCATCTTATTGGCATAGGTAGTACCCATCAATCCATTTAAGCCATCTTCAACTGCATAGTCTCATACCTACACAGTCTTAGAATCATCACACTTGACCTTCCCTAGGAGGTGTGGGGTTGCACAACTTTTTACCCGGTCTTTCCCCCTACGGATCACGGGATTCTGACTGTCATAGTTTTTTTTAATGCATAGTTGAATGATGGATCGTTAATTATATGATGATTATTGGGTTACATGTTTTTTTTTATCAATGTTCTAGATCTTATGTAAGCCATTATGGGGCATAGGAATTTTTTGAAATTTTATTTTTGAATATTATTGTAAAAATTTTGCACAAGAGAAAATTGGAGTGGAGGACCTCGAGCCCAAGCCCCACGACTCCCCTACTGCACGCGCCACCCAAGCCTCTCAGCTCCTTCATGTCGCACGCCATTTTGAGCCCTAGCCGCCAGCCTCCTTAAAGCCCAATGTATCATGGGCTTTGGCCCATGGCATACCTAAATATCTAAACCTAAAATATCTTTGTTAATTAATTTTAAATTAAGGGAATTTACTCATTTGGTACCTTGTGTTTTTGCACAATATCATTTTGATACCCTCTATTTTCAATGATGCTCATATGGTACCCTGTATTTTAAAATCATACATATTTGGTACCCTAGACTTTGATTTGATAGATAAAATTTTGTCAATATAACCAAACTGCCATCTGTTATATGTAATTAAGTAATTAAATACAATTTTGGAACTCATATAATTGAGAATATTTTGATTAAATTTGTAAAATTTTATTAATTAAATTTGAGTTTAGGGTATCAAATATGTACGATTTTATAATAAAGGGTACCAAGTATGTACGATTTAAAAATACAAGATACCAAATGAGCATTATTGTAAACACAAGGTACCAAAATGATACTTTGCAAAAACGCAGGGTACCAAATAGTTTCCTACCTTTAAATTAATTATCTTATTTTAATTGGTTCGAACTCATACTAACGAGGATCCTTCAACTCAGACGCAAGGGTGGCTTTGTCCCGACTCTCTTACAACTCCCTCTTAATTGAATCCAATGCTAGCTCAGCTCTTACTTGAGCCTCTTTGGTGTCTTTCATGATCTTCTCGCTCATTGAGATGTGAATAGAAACCCACTCTGAGTAACGGAGAAAGTTGAGCATGGATTGCAAGCAATAAAATGCAAAAGAGGACATAATATAGTAAATAATATAATGGAGAGAAAGAATATTTTGAGAAGTCCATACCACAGTAAAAAGTCTTTAGCCTTGACTTAGATTGTAGAAGAACTCTCGCTTCTTAAGAAGTTCTAGTCCCCAGGAGTAAGGCTGCTCAATGACTGGCCAACTCGTGACGAGATCTGAGCCAAGTCCAAAGTCGAAAGCACCGACCGAGTGATGGAGGACAAACTCCTGCTCGTAAGGTGCTGCGGTGATCCCCTCAGAGATTTGATGACTTAAACCTTTGAGGATTGGGGTGGCGATCAGAAGGGTCTCAGGACCTCTGACTTTACCCGAGCTGGGTGTTGCCTCACTTTAAAGAAGAGAAATTTTTGATAGGCTCTGTCAAGTTGGATATCTTTATGGACTTTGGAGGGGGAGGAGGCATCTTCTCAAAATCCTTAATCCAACCTTGTTTTTTTGCTCTTGACCTTGAGCGAATTTTTGAGCAAATCAAACTGTTGACGCCGTTTTTTATCAACTTAAATTTGAAGAACACTAAACAAAAAATTAAGAAAATAAATAAGAACAATTAGGATTTTAAAATCTGCCTAGTCCACGAGTCAATATCATTGAGTGGTGGTAGTCTCTTAGAGCTTTTACAAAGCAATTTAGTAGAGTATTCTCAGTACCAAATTGTGTGTATCTACAAATGAAATTCTCCAGCCTATTTATAGACTGGTTAACAAAATATCTTCCCTTTTATTTCGATAAGTTACAATTCAAATTTGAAATACATATAATTAAATATACTAATCACATAATATCCCATGATAATCAGGATTTATTATCAGATTACAACAAATCCCCATGGAATAGGGATTCTCTAACAACAACCACGTTCAAACTGGATATCGACCTCAAACATACAATTTACACACTTTTGAGATCGACTATTATCGCGAGCTCGTTATTCTAGTTAACCTTATCCTTAGCCAGCAATTTCATTGAGCTTAGCCCTCGATGATCAACCTTTTCGAGCTTGCAACGATTGTTTGAATTGCTCTCATATACTTAAGAGAAGAGCCATCCTTTCGAACTTGATGCTTAAGCTCAAACCGTCTTAGCCAGTGCTTGGTCGCCAATGGGAACAAATCAGGAAACACGCTAATTTTTACAAGTGTTGAGCCCTTACGTAACATTTTCGAGCTTACACTTTACGAGCCTACATTCTGAGGCTCATTTATGACAATTTCAAAAATTGGGTGTAACACAGACATACCTAGCTCCATAGCTTCACATGCATAAAAACAAATATGGGTCAAAATGAAGAAATCATGATAAAAAAATTTTATGACTAAGAGCCTACCTTGAATAATATAACTCAGATGAATGTTAGCTAAAGAGGATTTGGGAGGTTTTGTTTTTCCAACTAAGAGAGTAATGTCAGAATCACTTGGCTCTTCTTCTAGATGGTAAGGAGATAGCTTGGAAAAGTCTCGCCAATCATTAGTCCCATATTGGTATAACCCTGACCATTCCCAGATATCCTCAGAACTATACTTACTTTATTTTTTGGTAAATACACTATCGATTCTATGGACTAAACGATTTACCCCAGACCAAATAAAAAAGTTGTAATTAAAATCTTGGAATGATACTAGGAGATTGGGGAAATTTTTAAGGTTAGAGACCACTCGACTCATTTGTTAAAATTACCTCTGCCACCAGAGCTGGTAGAAGTCTCATCTAGATTATCGATGATCAATTCCACTCGCTCCTCATGGGGGGACTCATCACTCGGTGATTGAGATTTCTGCTTTTTGGAGCTCGAGGATTCAGAGTGCTTAGATTTCTTTTTCTTGACTTGGCCTAGGAGGAATCGGTACATCTGTCCATGATTCGTATTTCATAAATAGTTTCATAAGCTCCGAGAAGACCACAATCTTGAATTTTTTTCTCGTGCAAAAGGTAACTCAGTGACCTTTGTCCATAGAGGAATTTGGAAAATTCTTCTTGATGTTGTTGCATTGTAGGAGACCTATCAGGTCGATCAACATACATCTGAAGAAAGCAATCAAAGGTTATTATACGAGCATTAATAAAGAGAAGAATTGAGTAGAAGGATGAAGGAAACATACAAATTCTATGAAAAAATAGAATTTGGATGTAGGGACCACTGGTCTAGAAAAAATGTGTTTTGAAGTTTGGAAGATGGTTAGGGATATCTTCAAGAAGTTTTCTATCATTCATATAGCTCAAAAAGTAGTAAAAACCATCTCCTCCATGCTTCTGAGATAGATTTTATACAATAAAGATATAACATTTCCTTTGGAGGAGGTTTGGCCCACTCCAAATCATACTGTGACTTAAGGGTTGCTAAGTGTGGATGCCAAAAATCGACAAGGAAAAATATATGGTCCCATGTTGAAATAAATAAGGGTATGTGAACATGAAAGAATTGACCCAAAAAGCAATGTGTGGAAGCGAAGAAATTCCCACTCTTAAAGGACCTTCATTACATGTCCCCCAAGGCATCAGACAAGCATAGGAAACAAAGATTACAATTCGGCACAAAACACACCTCGCGCGAGGTCACTGGACACCTTACTCAAAGTATCATGCTCCATGGACAAGACAACTTGCACCAAGGAAAAGTAGCACCAATGGAGGTGGCCTCTCATGAGGGTTGTGGCCTTGCGTCGATGGCAGCACCTTGCGAAGGATGTTGCCTCACGCCAAAGAGGCACCTCGCACCAAAGGTGAGCCTCACACATGGAAGGGCGCCTCGCACCTAGAGGGCGCCTCGCGTTAGGAGGGCCTCACGCCTGGAAAGGTGTTTCGCGCCAAGAGCGTCACGCGCCAGGAGGGCCTCGCGCCAGGAGGGCACCTCGCGCTTGGAGGGTGCCTCGCACCAGGAAGGTGCCTCTCACCTTGAAAGGTGTCTCACGCCAGGAGCGTCTCGTGCTAGGAGCGTCTTGCACCAGGAGCATCTCGGGCATGGAGACCGTGGGGAAATGGTCTCGTGAAGTGAGACCATCATCTCATGCATGGGCATCATGTCTCATCGCATGCACAACATGCCTCGTTGAAGAGTCCTTATCTCTCTCCCTGAGATAAACGCCACCAATTGGGCACCTCTTTCCCTATGGGTCTCACGAGATACGAAGTCAAGGACCTCTTGTACATGCGTTCGAGGAAGGTTAGGGAAAACCTCACAATGTCCATGCCAGACAAGAAGTGGCAGTACTAGAATGGTACATAGTAAAGACTCCCCAAGCATGCCTATGACATTCGTACCCAACAAGTAGTGGAGGTACGACACGGTACCAAGGCAGGAGAACTTTTGCATACCCTTGACATATACTGGAGTTGACCACCACTCTTCCAACACCAGTACCACCTGCTACCAAGATATGCAGCTCCTTGTCTCTTCGGGACCACAATGTACCTAGAGCCATTAGAGCTCACCTATAAATAGGGCCTCACTTCATCATTGAAGGGGGTTGGAAAATTCATTGTTTACTCAGGCTATTAAGCAATATACGGACTTTTACTCCATTGTTAATCTGCACTTATTTTTCCTCACGTCTATTCTATGTTCTTACTTAGTTATCTTCTTACTAAGCTTTGCGTTTTCTGACCTAATATAGTTGGCGAGTTCTCATCATCAACAGTTTGGCATCATTTGTGGGAAGAACAACTAACAAATAGTAGTTCAACCTTTAATTTTAGTAAGAAACCATGCCAAGGCATTCAAAACGCCTACAAGACCACCAAGAAGCAGAGGTTCACCTAGAGGGAACCCATCCAAGGGCGTCCAAGAGGGATCCTCCCCCGCCGATGGATGGAGGTGCGACAGATCTGCCCGGAGACAATGGCAAAGAGGAAGAAGTATCATCCCCTACCATTCATCTTACACTGGACCCTATAGCACATACAACTGCTCCACACAAAGGGTTGTACAACTCACCCTCTGCCACCGCCACTAGTGGCCCCAAGTCAAAACCATCAGGACCCGGGTCCCTCCAAACAAAGACATGGTAAATGCCAACGAGTACACTCAGTGAGTTCAAGTTCCCGATCTCGTCGCTACGAAGAGGAAATATGTGACCTGCACTTGAAAAACCAAAGTTTGCAGGCCACCATGCAGAACATGCAAGAGGTATTCAATGTCATGTTACACGAAAACTCTAATGCTCCCCTTTGTAAGCATAAAAAGAGGGAACATGTACATGGAGAAACCACTGTGGATGCTGAAAATTATACACCGGTAAAAGACCCACATCTCATGCCTAAGGTCCCTGGGAGATCCAAAGCAACAATGTCTGAAATCCCTTTTATCCCTCAAAAGGATGCCCGGACCAACCTTGCTCCAAATGACCACTTCGCCTTGGGCACCCACGAGCGCCACAGACATCTCGCGAGACTTATCGCCTCATACCAGCCAAGGCGCCTCGCACCTCACGGGTGCATACAACACCTCGAACACGCATATGGCACCTCACACCCACGTGGCCTCGCAGGCACATGAGGGTCTTGCGTACGCCCATAATATCGTACAGCCGCCTTGCGCGCCCTAGGCGTCTCACGAGCCATCTCGTCCTCACCTTGCCCCACACACCAGCCGCGCCACGGGCCTCGCGAGACTAGCATCTCGCCCTCGCCTCGCCCCGCGCATCAGTCGTGCCATGGGCCTCACGAGACCAGCGTTTCGCCCTCGCCCGCCTCGCCCAGTGCATCAGCCGCGCCATAGGCCTCGCGAGACAAGCGTCTCACCCTTCCTCGCCCCGCGCATCAGCCTCGCGAGACCAGCGTCTTGCCCTCGCCTTGCCCCGCGCATCAGCCGCGCCATGGGCCTCGCGAGACCAGCGTCTCGCCCTCGCCTCGCCTTGTGCATCAGCCACGCCATGGGCCTCGCGAGACCAGCATCTCGCCCTCGCCTCGCCCCATGCATTAACCGTGCCATGGGCCTCACAAGAGACGCCCCCACCTCGGCTCGTCATATCCGTTCCACTAGGGGTCGCGTACGTAGTGGGCCTAACTGGAGGGGACTAATCTCTCCCCTTAAGATAGGTACTAGTAACGGAGCACCACTCTTACTGTGGGTCTAACAAGAGGTAAGATCAAGGACCTCTTTAATGCACCATTAAGAACGAATTGGGGAAGCCTCATAGCGATTCATGCAAAGTCAGAAGAAATACTGAGCAACCTGACAAACTGAGGGGAGCAAAGGCATGGACACAAGGCCCATGCCCGACAAGTAGTGGGAGTACTAGGAGAGGGGACATGGCCTGTATGTTTCTAACCAGATGTCAGAGTCGACACCACCAGCACCACTACGCCTGGCGCCACTCATCTGACATTCATACTAAATAAGTAGTGGAGACATCCCCGCGGAATCTGACCATGTACTAGAACCAACACCACCTACCCCTGAGACCACTCTCCTGACAATGTACTTGTGTACCATTTCGTCCCCTGCACCACAATGTATCAGGAGCCATTAGAGCCCACTATAAAAGGAACCCCACTGCCACATGAGAGGGGGTTGGAAAAAACATTGTAGCACTACACCATAAAAAATACAAGTTCATTTCACCATTTTCTTTTTGCAACTATTCTTTGAGTTTCTCATTAGATCTTTGAAGTTTTTCATTTGATAAGCTCTATATTTAATTTTTTTTAACTTAACTTGGTTGACGAGTTCTCACCGTCAACAGTTTGGCGCCGTCTGTGGGAAGGATAGATTGCAAGTCACTGTTCTTCCGTCGATTCCGATAAGAAAAAGATGCTGCGATGTTTGAAACGGTTGAGAGAGCCGCGCGAGTTGGAGGTCCATCTTGACGGAGATTAGCTAAAAGCCTCTATGAGGGATCCCCCTCCACTTGCAAATGTGGAGGCCCTAAGGGAGCCTAAGGTTCACCGAGATGAAAGGGAGGCCACGTCCCCGGCGGTCCCACCTGAGTAGGATCGTCCAAGGTCGGCGGCTGTCCCAATGAGGGGTGCCGGTGAAGCTCTGCCTCTAAGGCCGCTGCAGGTGCCAAACTCCGGTCGGCAGGACCCAGGCCCATCGACGCGCCGGGCTGACAAGCACCCTCGGGTCCACTCTGTGAGCTCGAGTTCTAAGTCTCAATTCTACAAAGACGAGATATGAGAACTTCACCGCAAGAATCAGAGGCTAGAAACCACCCTGGAAAACATGCAAGAGGTTCTAAATGGTCTGTTGCAAGGGATATCAAACATGACACTCCCTAAACAGAAAGAGAGAGGCCAGGAGGGGGTAGAAACCACCATCCCCGTAGATGATGGAAGGACCCGACTCTCCACTAGTAACACCCCTCGGACAGAGCAGCATGAACATTCTGGACCACCGAAGCAGCCCCAGGGGTCAGAGCCGAAGACCAACGCTTCCCCTCGTAACGATGTCAAGGTCACCTTAAGGAGAACACCCTCAGATTTACGAGACGAACTTGATAAAAATAGGGCGGGTAAAAGGACCACACCCCCTATGGCGCCCCGGGAAGGCAAAGGAAAGGGGGATCCTAACCCATCCACGCTGAGAGACTCCTTGAATAAGAGGAGGCAAGACCTAGACATAGAAATGAGCAGCCTATGAAGCAAAATAATCACCGCCTCCGGAGGTCAAGCCTTTGAGGATGAGTTCGATCATGAGTCGCCCTTCATCAAGGAGATCCAAGCCATCCGGCTCCCATCCAACTTCAAAGAGCCCCATATGACCGCCTATGAAGGAAGCACATATCTGAAATACCATCTAGATGCATTTAACAACCTGATGAAGCTGAGGGGAATTAGTAGCGGGGCCAGATGTCATTGCTTCGCTGTCACATTGAAAGGACCTGCGTAAAAATGGTTCAAAAGACTTAGACCAGGGTCCATCAGATCTTGGCAACAGTTTTCCGATGAATTCCTCTAGCAGCACCAGCCTCACCAATGTGAAGCAAGGGGAAAACGAGAGTCTGAAGAGCTACATTCACAGGTTCAATATGGAGGCAGCTAAAGTAGGGAGCTTGACCTGCAGAGAGCTGAAAATGGCCATCACAGCTGGAGTGCACCCGGGAAGCAAGTTATGGGATAACATACTCAAGAGGAGGTCACAGACTTGGATGATTTCTACGAACGAGCGTAAAAATATATTCGCGTGGAGGACGGTCATGAAAGCATCAAAGCCGGAAAGGCCAGTCGCCACCAAAACCTTCAATCCGAGAAAGCCAAAGTGGTGCAAAGAAGAATAGGGTCTATGAGGGGACGAGAGATGATCGACCCTGGAAGCATCAACGCTCTGATGAGCGCAGACAGGGCCCCTACACCTTTTATACTGACCTCACCCATGCGAGAGAACATATTTTCGTTACGAACGAAAACTAGGTCCCTTTCAGAAAGCCCCCGCCAATGAAAAAAGATCGGTCTAAAAGAGACCCCAGCAAGTATTGCCAGTATCACAAAGATATCGGCCACACTATCGCGGAATGCAAACATTTGAAGGTGGAAATTGAGGCGCTCATCCGCAGGGGACATTTGGGCAGATATCTGCGCAAGGAGAACCAAAGGCCAGAAGAAGGAGCATCCCCACCGCGGGCACAAGAGGTGGCCCCAGAAGTACAGGGAGAGGTCAAGACCATCTTTGGAGGACCGGGATTCGGGGGCGAGTCAAGGAAGGGACGAGATAGATATGCCAGGGAGGCCAGACGAAGTCCACCACCGTGCGTCCTAAGTCTGGAGCAACACCCCCCGAAGAGTTTTAAGGGTGAAAATGACTCAATAACCGTCACCGAAGAAGACGCTCGGGGTGTACACTTCCCCCATAATGACCCCCTAGTGTTGACTGTCCAGCTTGCTAACATGAGGGTGCACCGGGTCTTGGTGGATAGCGGAAGCTCTGTGGACATCTTATATCGCCCAGCGCTGGAGAAGATGGGATTAAAACTCCGACACCTAAATCCTTGCAATACTTCTTTGTATGGATTTACGGGAGATTCGATACAGCTCCTAGGGGCAATCGAGTTAGCCCTCACTATGGGAGAACAACCCAGACAAACCACCATAATGGCAAACTTCGTTGTGGTAGATTGCGCCTCAGCCTTCAATGCGGTATTAGGGAGACCTTCCCTAAGAGAATTGAAAGCGATAACTTTTGTATACCACTTAGCTATGAAATTCCCAACTTCTGGGGGAATAGCATGCATGAAAGGAGAGCAGAAGGAAGCGAGAGAATGCTATAACACATCCCTCCACACAGCCACAAAGCCGACAGCGCCTATGGCGATGGTTGTGCATGAAGGTGCGAACCCAAACAAATTGGACCCACGAGTCACAGAAGAGCCCAGAGCTGAACCGGTAGAGGAATTGGAGGAAGTAACGGTCATGAATAAGCCGTTGAGAAAGTTGAAGGTAGGGAAAAACCTTGTAGGTGACATGAAGGAGAAGCTAGTAGAGTTCTTAAAAGTCAACCTCGATGTATTCGCCTGGAGTCATGAGGATATGGTAGGGATAGACCCAGCGGTCATGTGCCACCATCTGAACATCGACCCGAAAGCAAGGCCGGTGAGGAAAAAAAGGAGAGCGCTGGACCCAGAGAGATATGCGGCCCTAAAAGAGGAGGTTGACAAGTTGAAGGCGAACGGGTTCATTCAAGAGGAATTTTACCCACTATGGGTATCAAACCCAGTGCTAGTCCCGAAGCCCAACAGAAAATGGAGGACTTGTGTGGATTTTACCAGCCTCAACAAGGCCTACCCTAAGGATAGCATCCCGCTTCCTAGGATTGAACAGTTGGTAGACGCCACAGTGGGGCACGAGCTACTTAGCTTTATGGACGCATATTCTGGGTATAACCAAATACCCATGAACCCTGCTGACGAAGAGCACACTTTGTTCATAATGGACAAGGGGTTGTATTGCTATAAAATGATGCCTTTTGGTTTAAAAAACGCAGGTGCCACCTATCAAAGGTTAGTGAACAAAATGTTCACAAATCAAATAGGAAGGAACATGGAAGTATACGTGGACGATATGCTAGTGAAGACAAAGAAGGCGGGGGAGCTCACCAGCGACCTCATGGAAATGTTCAACACCCTTCGAAGGTATAGAATGAAGCTGAATCCACTCAAATGCACCTTCGGAGTTTCGTCAGGAAAATTCCTGGGTTTCATGGTGAATTCCCAAGGTATCGAGGCCAATCCTGAAAAAATCAAGACCTTGCTAGAAATGAGCCCACCACAAAGAAATAAAGAGGTGCAATGCTTAACGGGGAGAGTAACAACCCTCAATAGGTTCATCTCCAGGTCTACTGACAAATGCCTCCCTTTCTTCAACATCCTAAAAGGGAACAAAACGTTCGCTTGGGATGATGAATGCCAAGATGCCTTCACCAAGCTAAAGGAACACCTTGGAAAGCCACCCCTTTTGGCCAAGCCAGAAAAATGGGAGAAGTTGTATTTGTATCTAGCTGTATCAGAGCATGCCATAAGCCCCACCTTGGTTAAGGGGGAAAAGAAGCACCAACAACCTGTGTACTATGTGAGTAAATAGTTGGTAGACGCAGAAACCTGGTACCCAGAAATAGAGAAGTTAGCATATGCACTGATAGTGGCGTCTTGAAAGATGAGGCCCTATTTTCATGCTCATGCGATTGAGGTGCTCACAAACACCCCCCCTGCGTCAAGTCTTGCACAAGCTGGAGACTTCGGGAAGGTTGTTAAAATGGTCGATTGAATTGAGTCAATTCTATTAGGGTTTTATGCCCTAATTAAAACTCAAATTCTTTGTAATCTAATTTTATTACCAATAAAAGAATAGAAATCCTTTTTTGACTTGGTCAATCACTTTGCTCACATGTTTTATTTTTATGATTATTTGTTTAATATAAACTTCTATTAAATCATGAGCATATAGCTAATCTTATTTATAGTGACGTAATCACAGTGGAATATAAATATGATTATATGTTCAAAATAAGTTAGTCCTAAGATTAGTCAGTGCACGGGATTTACACTGACATTCCAATCTACGATATGATCTACTTACACATTACAGTGTTATGTTCTTTCCAGAACATTAGCAAAGTAGAAAAGATCGGATTTGTTTGTTACATCGGACTGGACCGATATTGACAGTTGATAAGATAAGTAAACATACCGTTATTATCTATTCTAGTCATATCATATAGTTGACCATAGGTCAATTCAATCTCAATTCTGAGTGGTTAGTGTTCTAACTGATTGTATTATTTGAGTTCTTTGACTTGTTCGTTACCAGCTTACCCTACGGACTAGCCCATACTTACATCTTGGGAACTCGGTAGTATAATTAAGTGGGAGTGTTAATCATAGATATGAACATCTATACCTTCTGATGAAGAAGTGAAACGATGGTTTCCTTTTAGTTTGGTTCAATGTGTTAAATGATAGAGATCTAATTTCAGTAATTAAATTAGTTTACTAAAATATCATTTACAAGGAACTAAGTGTTTTAAGGATAAAATACAATGATGGGTAAAACGGTATTTTAGTCCAATCTCTTTGTAGACCATCTATAGAGGATTGAGTGACAATTATGGTTGTAACAATGGATAATTAATAGCGTGTCTATATTTGTTATAGAGCGTTCTATGAATTCAAGAGTGCAATTCCAAGTCTATAGTGGAGTCACGAGGAATTAATAAGTTAGTAAATTTATTTGTTAGATTTATGATAACTTATTGGAGCTTGATTTCATAGGCCCATGGTCCCCATTGTACCTTGGATAAAATCATCTAGATAGTCTCAATTAATTGATTTAATCATCAATTATAATTATCAAAGTTGACCAGATCAATTTTGGATAGTTTCACAGAGTTGTGTAATTTTGAGAAGAAAAGAGAAATTATGGCAGATTTATTAATTAAGATAAATTGGTATCTAAATTAATAAATAAGTTTAAATCAAGGTTCAAATTATAAATAATTACTTTGATAAAGGATTTAAATAATTATTTAATTAATTAAATCAATTGAAAATAATACAGGCCTTGATTTTAAGTCCAATGGGCTTAATATCAAATGGGAAATTTCACAAGCCTATAGCCCATGATAATTTCAACCTAGGGCTTCAAAATGGCTATTATTTTATTGATTTTTTAATTAAATTAAATGGCCTAATTGAGTCTATAAAAGGAGTGCTTAGAGAGAAGTCAAAACATAAGTTTGTAAGTCACAAGTCAGATTTTCTGATAGTTTTAGATTCTCTCTAAACACAAATCCTTTTCTAAGCCTCTTTGTTATTTTCTCTTCTTCTCTCTATATCTGTCTCATGTGTTGAGAATTGCCCACACTAGTCTAGGTGGTTCTAAGGATACATTGGAAGATTGTGAAGAAAATAGAAGATCGGTTCAGTTTCTTGATAATACTCTGCGACAGAAAGGATACAAGAGTTAGAGAAATTGAAGGAAGGACTCTTAATTCCGCTGCGTATACTGTAAATATTCTATTCTTTGTTTCTCTTTAAATTCAATTTTAGAAACATGAATTAGGCTATCTCGTATTAATTTGTTTAATATTATATATACATGAAAATAAATAAAGATACTGTATAAGCTAATCCAACAAATTCAACATCACTTACACCCCAAGGACCTCAATCAACGGGCAGGTACTTGCAGACTTTATAGTCGAGTTTGCATACTGGCCCCAAGAGGAGGGGAAATAGAGGAGAATGAGCCGGCACATGAAGGGGAAAGACACCCTGAAGAATGGAGCCTCCATGTAGATGGGGCGTCTAACAAAGGGGGAGCCGGCGCTGCCATAGTGATGACGGGACCTGAAGGGCACAAGATGTATTGTGCCTTGAGATTTGGATTCGAAGCTTCCAATAATGAGGCAGAATATGAGGCGCTGTTGGCCGGCCTGTGGCTAGTTAAGGAGTTAAAGGCATCCCACTTGCATGTCTTTAGTGACTCACAGCTGGTAGTGTTTCAAGTGAAAGGCGAATACCAAGCTAGAGGTCCAAAAATGGCTGCATACCTCACCAAGGTGAAGGAGTATTTGGATCAGTTTGAAAAATACACGATAGAACAGATCCCCAGGGAGCAGAACACAAACGCCGATGCACTCGCGAAACTTGCCTCCACACGAGACGAAGACACGCTTGAGTCCATACCGGTCGAATATCTCCCTAAGCCAAACATAGTAGAAGAAAGGATCAACATGGTCAAGAGCTTTGAGGAGTCATGGTTTGCACCCATTGGGAGGCACTTAAATGACGAGACCTTGCCTTTGGATAAAAAAGAGGCCCGCAGACTGATTTATAGAGCCGTCCAATACACCCTAGTAGATGGAACCTTGTATAAGAGAGGCTTCTCTACCCCACTCCTGCGGTGCGTAGATAAGGGAGAGGCATCAATTTTTTTACAAGAGATACACGAAGGGGAATGTGGAAACCATGCTGGGTGGCAGTCCACGGCAAAAAAGGTCATCCGCCAGGGGTATTATTGGCCTACCATGGAGAAGGACGCGAGCGACTTCGCGAGAAGGTGTGAAAAGTGCTAGAGACATGCGAATTACCCCCGACAGTCGCCAAATGAGCTGGTGAGCATGACCAGTCCGTGGCCCTTCTCTGTGTGGGGGATTGACTTGATTGGGGCACTGCCAATAGGAAGAGGAGGAGCTAAGTACACGGTGGTAGCAGTCGACTATTTCACTAAGTGGGTGGAAGCGGAGCCCTTAGTCAACATAACAGCTAAGCAGATCACCACCTTTGTCAACAAGTACATTGTTTGCAGATTCGGAGTACCTTACAAGATTATCTCTGACAATGGAGCACAATTTGAAGGAGGGATGTTCGAAGACTACTGCAAGGCAAAAGGGATTAGGAGGATTTTCTCCGCAGTAGTACATCCCCAAGCCAATGGGCAAGTAGAGGCCATCAACAAGATCTTGAAAAGGAACCTGAAAACTAAGTTGGAAAAGTTGAGGGGCTTGGGTCAAGGAACTCCCAAATGTACTCTAGGCCTACAGGACCACCCCTCCTTCCACCACTGGGGAGACACCTTTCGCCTTGGCCCACGGCTGCGAGGCTGTCCTTCCGATAGAAATGAAGATTAACTCCATCCACACGCAAGCATATGATGACCGGGCTAACATCACAACATTGGTCGGGAACTTGGACCTGCTGGAAGCCAAGAGGGAAAGGGCACAACTAAGGTTAGCCACATATTAGCAACAGGCAGCGAGGTACTACAATTCAAGGGTGCGAGAGAGAAGGTCCAGGGTAGGAGAATTTGTACTGAGGAAGGTACTCCCCAACAAGCGAGACCCGGGGGCGAGGGTACTAGGGGCGAACTGGGAAGGACCCTACCAGGTCGCTCAGTGCATACCACCAAACACCTACAAACTGGCCCGCATGGATAACACCATTATACCTCGGGCATGGAATGCGGAACACCTTAAGAAATACTACCAGTGAGACTTCTGCACCAGTGCAAAGAAGACCTATGTTTAGTTTGTTCCCTGTTATGTTCACTTAGTAAGTAAGAATTAAAGAGACTACCTGGGTAACCTCCTAATTAGATGTAACCCTTTCATATGTATGTCATTGTAACCCACATGCTATGAATGAAATAGTTTGCCACTTTACGTGTCATTCTTCTTCCATGTAGCACCCACCAAAGTGCCTGCTGAAATAAATTTCACCAAACACTTGGGGGGGTAGGACAGGAGGAAAAACAGACAGCAAACAAGAGGATCCTAAAAAGGACCCCTTATATTAGAGGGAACCTAAAAAGGACCCCCTACCAGGAGGATCCTAAAAGGACCTCTTATATTAGGGCCTTAAACGAGGTCCTTATATATAAAAAACAGACAACAAAACAGGAGGATCTTAAAAAGGACCCCTCATATCAGAGGGAACCTAAAAAGGACCCCCTATCAGGAGGATCCTAAAATGACCTCTTATATCAGGGCCTTAAACGAGGTCCTTATATATAAAAAAAAATGTGATGAACCCTTACAAACAGAGAGAAGACCTTGCAAGGCATCTCTTTAGTTCACAAGGATTAGCTACCCTTGTGAACATCAAGGAGGCCAAAAGGTCTTACAAAAAAAAAAAACAAACTTCCAAATAAAGGCAGATACTCCCACAAGAGGAAAGGCCTCAGAAAAAACACCCACCAATAAGCCTAGAGCGGCTACCAAGTCGTCTAGCCAAAAAGGGTCCTAAAAGAGACCCTTGCAAAAATAGTACTATGAATAATGACGAGAAGGACGCTTCTCGCAAGAAATATTAAGTGCGTGCAAAAATATATAAAAGGATAGCTAGAACCCAAGGGGTCAATATATCCTTATAAGAACTGTTAAGAGGCACCAAAAAAGGACCTATTGAACCCTTTCACATGGGCTCCAAAGGACCTCTAGCCTGATAAATAAAAAAGGGGAACCTACTGAACCCCATCATACGGGCTCAAAAAGACCTCGAACACAGAGGAATAAAAGATGAATAATCGGTTATGTATATATAAAAAGAGAGTTTTGGTAACATAACAAGACTTGGAAAAAATTACAAGAAAAATAGGGCTCGAACGAGCATACATCCACAGTGGACTAACTGGAAAAAATTATAAAATGATAATCTCAAGGCCTCTTGCCATGGGCGTTCTACCGAGCCGCCTGGGCAACGACGTGCTCGCCTAAGGAGGAGAAATTGAAGTTAGGATCCTGCCTCCATACGCCATAAAGGGCGCGCTCTATGGACCTGTACTCAATAGCTGCCTTGTCCGCCTCTAAGGAAGCGACCCTCCCCTGTGACGCAGCTGTAGCAGCCTTGGCACCCTCAAGTTCGGCCTTTAAGGAAGCGACCCTCTCCTGCGACGCAACTGTAGTAGCCTTGGCACCCTCGAGTTTGGCCTCTAAGCTATTGACCCTTTCCAGCAACATCGTGGCCTTGGAAATCACCCTCTTCTTCTTTTTGATGAGGCAGAAGCTTTTGCCAAGGCCTTCTATAGCTTAGATCTAGTTTCAGGAAGCTCCCTCTCGAGCTCCTGGACCTGAATCGCAAGACGGCCCTCTCAGCATTCCATATGGAAAGGTTATGAGCCGAGTTGGCAAACTGCTGAGCCACTGTATAGGTCTGCACAAGAAAAATAACAACAATAATGATAAGTAACAAAAAAAAAGGAATAAAAAGGGATAAGGCTGACATAAGATGCATAAACTCACCCAAGCAGTGGAGAGCGTAAGAGTCTCCCAAAGATCCGACATAGCAAAACTCCCAAGACCACTCCAATCAGCTTCAGGGAGGTCTGTGGCGATCTAGACATACCGCTGCCCGTAAGAGGCCGCCATGCGGGCCACCCATGGCGCCCCTTCTGAGCCAAGGGTACCTGGCTGAGTAAGGACAGACGACTTGCTCGTCGAAATAGGAGGGGGCGCAGGAAGATTGAAAAAATGAGCCCCTGATAGATCAGGAGGGGGTGCAGGAAGATTGGGAAAGTAAGCCCCCGATGAACCGGGGTCGAGGGGAGCCTGAGGAAAAGCACCAAAGTCCTCAGGATAAGGGCAAACGAAATGCCCTGGTATAGCCTATTGATCCTGGAAGTGGGAAGCCATGTCAGGGTCTAGAGGGGCAAAAGGAGGGCATCCCCCGGGGGAGAAAGACAGCTGGTGAGGTTGCCCGTGTCCAAGGGAGACTCCCTCTGGAACGCGCTTAGCCCCACCTTCATCCGAGCGATGCTCAACCGAAGCAGCCTTCATCTTCTTTGACCCGGGAATAGTCCACAACAACCCAAGATCCGAAACCGGGGATAGCTTGTGGAAGTTGAGTTTTTCCATAGTGAAGAGGTATGTAGCCTTTTTCGATAGGGTTAGCATTGATGAGTGCATTCACCGCGTCCGCCTCCGATCCAACAACTCTAGTTATGGCAAAATGCTCTGCACGATTCACACAATTGTCGACACAAACATAAGTTATAAAACAGTAAGTTTCAAAAAGAAAAAAAAAAAAAGAGGTGGCTTGAAGTACTTACTGGGAGCAGAACGAAAGTGCTCACGAACAGAGAGGGGACCTTGCACAAAGAAAAAGTCCTGCTTCCAGGACCCCGGGTTGGACACAACGCCCTCTATCAAGGGGACCGAAGTATTGGCTTTTTGCAGGAAATAAAAGCCCTTGGACTTAGGAGAGGGCATGAGATTATACATGAAATGCACCTCTTGGGCCGTAGGAGCACGATGGACAAGTTCCATAAATGCGATGAAGAGGCAGCTCAAGGTCAACCAACTGTTGGGTGCCAGCTGAAGTGGAGCGAGGTCAAAATAATTGAGGACCGCGATGAAGAACAGGTGTAATGGGATTGTACCACCCGCCTTCAGGATATGCTCGTTCATAGCCACATAGCCCGAATTTGGGCAGTCAGCCCGACACTTGTCCAAAGGAACGTATAAGGCGTATTCTGGAGGAACACGGTAGTTCCCTATTATTTCCATCAATTTATATTCGGACACATGGGATACTAGGGAGGATGCCAATAGGGGGGCAGTGTCTTGGTCATCAGCAACCACCTGTTGTCGCCCTTTCTTCGACATATCTGAAAAACCAAAAGAAAAAGGTGAGGAGGAGACAGAACACTTTACCCTCCATTTTTTCTTCCTAGCAAGAGTCTTCCACCGAGGCACCGACTGCGAAAGGGATAAACTAGGGAAGATCGAAAATAAGGGCTGAGGAGAAGACGGGACGGCCCCATGACAGTCATTAGGAAAGAACGGGCTAGGAGGCTCAGGCGGGAGATGTTCCTCCATAAACTCCAACTCCATTTGCAAATCTAAAAGGGTCACCCTAAGGTTCACTACATGGTCGTTAAGGTCAAGGGGGAAAGGTACTCCGTATCCTCTCAACACTGAGTCTATTTCGCTCTCTACCACCCAAATTTTACGCCTAAGTTCAGCCATATGCTCAAGGTGACGAATACGGGCCTGCCTTAAGGTGTCGCGGTCACGGTAAGGATTTTCCTTAGGGGACTTTGAGTCTGAAGACAAGTTAACAAACTCGACCCCCAGAGAAATGTCGAACGGACCTTTACCTGCCATGAGACCTCGTCCCGAAAGCAAAAAGGGTTCACATATAAATGAGAGGATTGCTACAAAACACAAAGGAATGGGCTCAAAACCTCTAGGTACAAACGCTCTAAATGACCCACTACGGGGTATGAATAAAGGGGCATGCAACAATATTAGCTCACGACAAGCTCAGGCCAAAATAGTCCATCTCGAGCAGTGCTAATTTGGACCTAATGAACATAAGGAAAAAAGAAAATATACCTCAAGCAGGTAAAATGAGGCACTTTCGTGGTCAAAAGGAGGTTGAGGGCCAAAAGCACCGTCACGGTCAAAAAGAGCCAAATGGTCGAAAGTACGCGTTTGCAAAAAGAAACATAAAAGATGTGTTAGCCTTCATATATCTGAAGGGATATAGACATACCAATAATGAGCTCAAATATATATATAAAAAAAAGGGGGAGGAAACAATAACAAAAATGAGATAGTGGGGGATTGAACCCCTCACCTCTTGAAAGAAGAAGGAATCTCAAAACCACCAAGCTGAAGAGGTAAGGTGTAAATAATAGGCTAGACATGATGGCCTATTTATAAGAATCAAAGAGAATAGTCTACCAGAGCACCTAAAGGTCCTCTCCTAGATTGGGGGGCAAGGGTGGATGCTGAAAATTCTACACCGGTAAAAGACCCGCATCTCATGCCTAAGGTCCCTGGGAGATCCAAAGCAACAATGTCGGAAATCCCTTTTATCCCTCAAAAGGATGCTCGAACCAACCTTGCTCCAAATGACTACTTCGCCTTGGGCACCCACAAGCGCTCCAGACATCTCGCGAGACTTGTTGCCTCACACCAGCCAAGGTGCCTCGCACCTCATGAGTGCATACAACACCTCGTGGACGCATATGGCACCTCTCACCCACGTGGCCTCGCAGGCGCATGAGGGTCTCGCGTGCACCCATAATGTCGCACAACTGCCTCGCGCGCCCTAGGCGTCTCGCGAGCCATCTCGGCCTCACCTTGCCCCGTAAACCAACCACGCCATGGGCCTCGCGAGACCAGCGTCTCGCCCTCGCCTTGCCCCGCACATCAGCCGTGGCATGGGCCTCGCGAGACCAGCATCTCGAACTCGCCTCACCCTATGCACCAGCCACGCCATGGGCCTCAGGAGACCAGCTTCTCACCCTCGCCTCACCCCGCACACCAGCTGCGCCATGGGCCTTGCGAGACCAGCGTCTCGCCCTCGTCTCTCCCCGCGCATCAGTCGCACCATGGGCCTCGAGAGACCAGCGTCTCGCCCTCGCCTCACCCCGCACATCAGCTGCGCCATGGGCCTCGCAAGACTAGCATCTCGCCCTCGCCTTGCCCCACGTATCAGCTGTGCCATGGGCCTCGCGAGACCAGCGTCTTTCCCTCGCCTCGCCCCGCGCATCAGCTGCGCCATGGGCCTCGCGAGACCAGCGTCTCGCCCTCGCCTCGCGCATCAGCTGTGCCATGGGCCTCGTGAGAGACGCCCCCACCTCGGCTCATCATATCCGTGCCACTAGGGGTCGCGTACGTAGTGGGCCTCACTGGAGGGGCCTAATCTCTCCCCTTAAGATAGGTGCTAGTAATGGGGCACCACTCTTACTGTGGATGTAACAAGAGGTAAGATCAAGGACCTCTTTAACACACCATTAAGAATGAATTGGGGAAGCCTCATAGCGATTCATGAAAAGTTAGAAGAAATACTGAGCAACCTGACAAACTGAGGGGAGCTAAGGCATTGACACAAGGCCCATGCATGACAAGTAGTGGGAGTACTAGGAGAGGGGACATGGCCTGTATGTTTCTAACCAGATGTCAGAGTCGACACCACCAGCACCACTACGCCTGGCGCCACTCATCTGACATTCATACTAAATAAGTAGTGGAGACATCCCCACGGAATCTGACCATGTACTAGAACCAACACCACTACCCCTGAGACCACTCTCCTGACAATGTACTTGTGTACCATTTCGTCCCCTGCACCACAATGTATCAGGAGCCATTAGAGCCCACTATAAAAGGAACCCTACTGCCACATGAGAGGGGGTTGGAAAAAACACTGTAGCACTACACCATAAAAAATACAAGTTCATTTCACCATTTTCTTTCTGCAACTATTCTTTGAGTTTCTCATTAGATCTTTGAAGTTTTTCATTTGATAAGCTCTATATTTTTTTTTAACTTAACTTGGTTGACGAGTTCTCACCGTCAACAACCACCATGCCCGTGGACGATGGGAAAATGCATCTCTCCACTAGTCATACCCCTTGCCTAGGATGCAAGGAAGATTCTACACCAATGGAGCAACCTGGCGCGAACCCTACCTACGAGAGGTGCGAACCCAAGACAGCCTCCAAAAGAGCCTCACCCGACCTGAGGGATAAACTTAATCAGAGAGGGTCTGAAGTGAATACCACACCCCCTGCAGCTCCCCTGATGGACACAATCAAAGCAAGGGTTCACCCTAAGAACCCACGAGACTCCTTAAACAAAAAGATGATGGAATTAAACATCGAAATGAAAATCCCTCGAAGCAAGATTATCACTGCACTTGAGGGGCACATAGATGATGGAGTATTTGACCATGAGTCACTCTTCACAAGGGTGATCCAGGTTGAGCAACTCCCCACCAGCTTCAAAGAGCCTCGCATGACTCCGTACAAGGGCACTACAGACCCAAAATATCACTTAGACACCTTCAATAACCTGATGAAGTTAAGGGGGGTCAACAACAGAGCAAAGTGCCATTGATTCGTCGTTACACTCAAAGGGGTGGTGTACAAGTGATTCAAGAGCTTAATACGAGGAACACTCTGGTCATGGCAACAATTCTCTGGTTAATTTCTTCAGCAACACCATGCGGTCCGTGACTATGTTATGCCGAGTACCAGCCTCGCTAACATAAAACAAGGCGAGAGTGAAAGCCTGAAGAGCTATATCCACTGATTCAATATGGAAGCCACTAAGTTGGGAAGTACGACTAAAGCCGAGCTCAAGATGGCAATCACAGCCGAAGTTTTTCCTAGAAACAAGTTATGCTCAAGAGGGAGATTACAAACTTAGACGACTTCTTCGAAAGAGCCCAAAAGTATATAAGTGTGGAAGAGGGCCATAAGAACTTGCATGTTGAGGGAAGAAAACCTTCCTCCAATCACACTTCTACCAATACATCTGAAGATTTCACATAGAAGAGATCGTTGTGATAGAGGAGTCATTGATCAAGTTGAAGATTGGAAAGGGTCCACAAGAAGGCTTCAAGGAAGAAGCTAGCAGGATTCATCAAGGATAACCTCCGATAAGACTCCCTTTATCTAAGTCGCTTAGGAACCAAAGAAGTCATCGCAGTTGGCCCCGATAAAGATTCAAAGAGGTCGCCAGGCTGACTCAAGACATGTAATAGGAAAATGGCATTATGCTTCCCTTGCACGTTGTCTATTATTACTAATGTCAAACACCTATCTTATATATTACATCTCTCGTCTCTATGGACACTTATATGACACACATATTACCATTGTTAGCTGAAATTGTTCAAGCATATAGGATAGAATGAAAAACAAAGTGCTTGGCAAGATAGACCCCATCGACCACTTAAGAGGTGTCCAACCTTGCGAGCCTCAATAGGCACCTAGCCATGTGCAAAATAGGTGCCTAGCCTCGCGAGCCTCAACAGGAACCTAGCCATGTGTAAAATAGGTGCCTAGCCTCGTGAGCCTCAACAAGCACCCAACCTTGTGCAAAATAGGCATCCAACCTCGCGAGCCTCAACATGCACCTAGCCATGTACAAAATAGGTGCCTAGCCTCGCAAGCCTCAATAGGTGCATGGCCAAGTGCAAAATAGGTGTCTGACCTTGTGATATCTATATATAAAAGTAATTATAATGTATATATGTGTGAGCGGTGAACCTTATAAGATAACATTTGAATCTATAAGGACTAGCTATCCTTATAGTTTTCAAGAAAGTCAAAAGGTCCCTCAAAAGTGACCTCTTCACAAACACACCCACCCTACAAAGGGACCATGTCGCAGAAGACAAAAGGGGAGCCCAAAGAGATCCCTAAGTCTAGATGGGTTGAGTTGCCTTACCAAGGGAAAAAGGGCCTTGAAAATAGGCGCTTGCGAGGTTTCACAAGTACTATCTCCCTATAAGGGTCCCAACCCAAGGGGAGATCATCTCAAAGACCAAAAAGGGTCCTCATAACAATCCTAGGTCGCCCAAGGTCACCTAGCCCAAAAAGGATCTCAAAGAAGACGCCTGTGAGAAGGGTCTCAAAGAAGACGCTTGCAAAAAGGGTTTCGAAGAAGACACTTGCAAAATTAGTTCTATGCATAATTACGAGAAGGACGCTTCTCGCACAAAATAAAATGCATGCGCAAAAATATATAAAAGGATAGTGAGAACCCAAAGGGTCAACATATCCTTACAAGTTGTCAAGGTGCACCAACAGCCACAAATCACACGTAGGGGAACCCTTTCAAAATAAAGCTATTGACACTATGACCATGAGGACTTGCAGAAGTTCCTCACAAAAAAAAAAACGGCTTCTCAGAGTCCCAAACTAAGGAAAACAAGGCTTCTTAGAGTCCCATAATAAAGAAAAAAGTGGACTTCTCAAAGTCTCACACCAATGAGAGAAAGAGAAAGGGATTTACACCTCCCTTATACTTATGTGAGCATATAAAATTATCTTGTGAACTGGTACATTTGAAAGAGTTGTGAGATAAGAGGTCGTTGCGTCGTAGGCTCTTGGAAAAATGTGCCCGCAATGCGAGGCCGCAATTCAGTAGCCTTCAAATGGAATGCGCCCATAATGCGAGATACCCTTGCTATGCGAGGCCCCAATTTAGTAGCCTTCAAATGGAATGCGCCCGCAATGCGAGTTGCCTTCGCTATACGAGATGCTTCCGCAATGTGAGGCCACAATGTGATGCCCTTGTGTATTCATCTCATAGCTCAGATGCGATCACATCTTGAGGACGAAATGCAAGTAAACTTATGGATATCTCGATGCTTTCACAATGCGAGGCCGCAATGCAATGCCCTTGTGTATTCACCTCCTAGCTTAGATGCGCTCGCATCGCGAGGTTACAATGAAAGTCAACTTACGGATATCTCTTTAGTAATATCAATCTCACAAAACAAGAGGCATCTAAACTCATACTTTACCAAGTGCGAACGATGGAAATCCTCCCTCGACCTTGGCTCCCAATTGAGTTCACTTTCTACCTACCTTAGACATTCCTTATAACATCACCAAGTAAAGATGTCCAAAATGAATAGCTCAAGTCGACAAAGGGACGAGATACCTCACACCTTGCGAAAGGGGCTCGCATAGCAAGAGTACCCTCCCTTCACAAGGTTTCCCTTGATCTTCTAACTCAATCGAGCTCCACTCCTTCATTGGACATCTGTCTAAATGCCACCTTGTAGACATAAATGAAGAATGAAGTCACGGAGACAAAAAACGAGACTAAGAGGCCTCACACAGCGAGAGGGCCCTCACATGGCGAGACCAACTATAGCCTAGTGCTTTCAAACATTCTTGTATAAGTGTTTAACGTGCCCCTAAGCCTCATATAAGCCTTATCCTTGAAAGGAAGGTTGATGAAGGTCCCGGGATGTCAACAAATGAAGCATGAAGAGAAGGAGGCAAGCCTCACCATGTGAGAGGGTCTTGTTGTGCGAGACCATCTTGCATAGCGAAGTCTTCATTACCCAATAGTGATGAATGCCATCCTTCGCTGCCTTATATGCCTCCAAGCATAATGCAAGTATCGCATTCATGAAAAAGGTGACAAGCAAAGGCCTTCACGTGTTGACGGATGAAGGTTGAAGACTCGAAGGCACGAAGGAAGGTCACCCTCGACCTGATGCTCCTGAATGATTTTGTTTGTGGCCTCGCATGTCCATGCTTAGTTCTTTTCACCCAGCAGTTGATCATACCCTCCAAAGCATGTTATCAAGTGCCATACGCTTCACCTATGCCTAGTCATTCCGTGAGGTCTCACAAGACAATAACACCATGCCATGATACTCGACAACTCCCCTATGGAGGTAATGCACACCTGAATATCAATTAGCTATCTTTCCATTCACGCAACCATGACAGCCCAGAGTATGCTACCATTATCACTAGCATCACAGACCTCGTTGATCGTCAACAACTTGGTTTACAAGAAGGCACACAACACTACCACCAGAGCATAGTAAGTATAGCCCCATAATAAGTCTACAAGGATGCCTAAAGACCTTCTCATAGACTGGGGGGCAAGTGTGGATGCCAAAAATCCACAAGCAAAAATATATGGTCACGTGTTGAAATAAATTAGGGTCTATGAACATGAAGGAATTGACCTAACAAGCAACGTGTGGACGCCAAAAAATTCCCACTCTTAAAGGACCTTCATTACATGTCACCAAAGGAATCAAACAAGCATAGGAAACAAAAGAGTATAATCTGGCACCAAGCACACCTTGCGCGAGGTCACCCGACACCTTACTCAAAGTATCATGCTTTATGGACAAGCCGACTTGCACCAAGGAAAAGTAGCACCAACAGAGGTGGCCTTTCGTGGGGGTTGTGGCCTCGTGTCGATGGCAGCCCCTTGCAAAGGACGTTGCCTCATGCCAAGGAGGTGTCTCGCACCAAAGGTGAGCCTCACACAAAGGGCGCCTCACGCTAGGAGGGCCTCACGCCAGGAGGGCCTCGCGCCAATAGGGCCTAGCGTCTAGAAGGGTGTCTCATGCTAGTTGGGCCTCGCACCTGGAAGAGGGCCTCATGCTAGGAGGGCGCCTCGCTCCAGGAGGGCACCTCGCGCCTAAGGGTGCCTCGCACCAGGAAGGCACCTCACGCCTGGAAGGGTGTCTCGCGCCAGGAGCATTTCACACATGGGCATCATGTCTCATCACATGTGCATCATGCCTCGTTGAAGAGGCCTTAGCTCTCTCCCTGAGATAAGCGCCACCAACGGGGAACCTCTTTCCCTGTGGGTCTCACGAGATGCAGAGTCAAGGACCTCTTGAACATGCATTTGAGGAAGGTTAGGAAAAACCTAACAACGATTCGGTATGAAGTCAGAACAAGTATGGAATGCACTTACAAACCAAGAGGAGTTAGAGTACAGACACAATGTCCACGCCAAACAAGTAGTGGCAGTACTAGAATGGTACATAGTAAGGACTCCCCAAGCACGCCTATGACGTCCGTACCCAAAAATTAGTGGAGGTACGACACGGTACCAAGGCAGGAGTACTTTTCCAGACCCCTGACATATACTGGAGTCAACCACCACTCCTCCAACACCACTAACACCTACAGCTTGGATATGCAGCTCCTTGTCTCTTCGAGACCATAATGTTCCAAGAGCCTTTAGAGCTCACCTATAAATAGGGCCTCACTTCATCGTTGAAGGGGTTGGAAAATTCATTGTATACTAAGGCTATTAAGCAATATACGAATTTTTCTCCATTGTTGATCTGCATTTATCTTTCGTCAAGTCTATTCTAAGTTCTTACTTAGTTATTTTCTTACTAAGCTTTGAGTTTTCCAACCTATTATAGTTGGTGAGTTCTCACCATCAACACTAAGATATGGTAGAAGTTAGTCTGGAGCTGGAACAAAGCAATGCCAATCTAGTCTGTAGAGCTCTTAAAGTATTGGTGAGTAAGAAGAAGAGCTCCAGCCCTCGTATGCTCGTTGCTTCAAGCACTAAACCAAACTCTTTGATTTGGATCATTTTTTTGGTGCATAGCTATTCCATTCATCAGCGGAGGGAGCTCGACATAGTAGTTTTCCAGTGATTTTTAGCCCTTGGGTCCACAGTATGTCGACTACTTGCTTCATAGAACGAATTGATGATTCTTATAAGTTTGCCTCGAAATAATTGTATTTGGGCACTATGACAATTGTATGAACTATAGGCCTAAATTTGAGAATGGGGGATTCTTCTTGAGGTTGCTTGGATTTAGCTAGGGAAACAGGTGTGCTCGAAGATTTTGACATGATCTTGAAGTTTAGTTCACCTGGTGTAAAGGCAATAGAAACCATTAGTTTTGAATCTAATGGTCGAGCTAGGGGTATTTGGCTAATAAGATTGGGATCGGAACATGCAACAAGTCAGATTCTTTTTCTTTTGCCCTCTTGAATTTCCACGATTTGACATCTATACGAGTTTCTTATGTTTTTCGTTCCTATTTCTTCATTATTCTCCCAGATTTTGACATGATCTTGAAGTTTAGTTCACCTGGTGTAAAGGTAATAGAAACCATTAGTTTTGAATCTAATGGTCGAGCTAGGGGTATTTGGCTAATAAGATTGGGATCGGGACATGCAACAAGTCAGATTCTTTTTCTTTTGCCCTCTTGAATTTCCACGATTTGACGTCTATACGAGTTTCTTATGTTTTCCGTTCCTATTTCTTCATTATTCTCGCAGACGAGTCTTTAATTTCAAGAAAAAGGTGATCCTGCTTGAGGGGAAGGTTTAAGATATGGAATAGAGTGAGCTGAAAACCCCCACCAATTCTTCTTGAAAGTGGACTGCAACATCTAGCAAGAGAAACATAAAGGTGATGGCCTTTTCACGTAAGAATATCGACTTGCAAATAATAATATATTTGAGGTGGATTATCATATGGATGATAAAGAATAACTAAATTAGAAAACATATGGGGTTCTGGGGAAAGAATGTTGGATTGAAAGTCGAGAAGGACAATGAGCTTTGTTTGCGGGCCTAATCTAGTTGCAACCCGATGGTAAATAGTTTCGAGCTTATTTGTTAACTACTGCACGTTTCCCTAGAAAATTGGTACAATTACCAAAAAATGGTGTGTTTTATTTCCTATATACATGATTTATCCATATTATTACTTCCTCATTATGAAATATCATAGTAAGAAATTAAAAAAACCTAGAAAAAATATACATATAAACCGAGTCTAGGTATCTTTCTATCCTAATAACAGATCAAACCCACGTTTCTGTCATTTTTTGTCAAGAACATCAAGAACATATGTTGACTTGTTTTTTAGCCAACTAACACGGAGTAAAAATAATTAATTTGAGAGCTTTCAGTAGAACAATCAATGAATAATAAATTAGCCAAGAACCTAATAATAATGAGCAATAAATAATAAAGAATACTGGGATTTATAGAGGTTCGGCCCCAAGAACTGGTAATGATCTGCTTCCTCTTAGATTTGTATTAATCTTAAAGGTTTACACAAGATCACATGGGATTACAAGTGGATTTCTATGTGTAAAGGACAATACAATAAGGCAGAATTGATGCTAGGTATAAAAATAGGTTGTCTAGTATCTTTCTAAACCTTAGTCAGTAGGCGATTTCTTGAACCCCCTCCACTGTGGTGGAGGATTTTAATTTATACTAATCCTATCACCCATGGGTTGTGCCCGAGTGTTACTGATGGGAAAATATCCTTATATTCTCGCAGGTGGTTGCTTCCTTATTCTTTAGGAGCTTTGACCGAGTTTTTAGGCCTGTTAGGCGCACGGTGAGTGTAACTACTGTTATCCAAAAAATAGGCATGGATGACATGGTAGACATTTGGTACACGTGGCTGACACCTGGTGGAAGTCTTGTTCGACCATCGACCAGAAAGATTTCCGTGGTGCAACGCTCAACCGTTATATACGACCAGCCTGGTCGTATACTTGTTATATTTGGAGAAAATCTTATGCAGTTATGATCATATCCAAAATTATCTCCCATGATTTCCTGAGTATCCGATTATTTAGAAAAGAATATCTGTAACAAATTAATGTAATCTTCCTTGAGCCTATAAATAGAGAAAAATAGCTCAAGGAAGGGACTTTTGGAGACACTTTTTACTTTCTAATTACTAGAGATTAGAGATTTACGAGTGGGCTAGAGCTATCACATTCGATATAGTGTTTTGTTCTTCAGAGGTTGGTGAAACTCATTGAACCCTAGTTCTTTGATCACTCCTTTGTAATATTATATCAATAACAGTTCAAGTGGACGTAGGTTATTACCAGATTCTAGGGCCGAACCACTATAAACTCTTGTGCGCTTTACTGTTTTTGTCATTATCTTCATTTCAACATATTTGTCCACATCAAGCATTTTTGACTCCGTGTCAGTTGACCAAAATCTGGGTCAACATTCTGGTGCTTTCATTGAGAGCTTGATATAATATTGTTGAAGTATCAATGGTGAAAACAACAAAGAAGACTGGGCAGGCGGCTAGCGCTGCACCATCTCAACCGCCGCCTCCTCCTCCAAACGTGACTGAAGATGAGCCACATTTGGAATTCGATGAGGAAGAACTGGATTACGAGACATTGAAGAATACCCTAGGGTTATTCCAAGACGAACTGGCCAATCTGAGGGCCAGCCAAGAAAGCGCTACCGAGATTATGGCACGGCAGCAACAAGAGATTGAGCGACAGCGCCTGGAACTAAGTGAAAGGCAGGCGGAGATGGACCGTCGCCAAAGGGAAGCCATGGCAGCCCTCGAAGCAGCCCTACAGCTGGCTAGGAATCAGGCTGCACCTGCACTGCAGCCTGATCAACCTTCAAACGGGCCACCCCAGAGGGGCCCTAATCTTAGCCCGCCGATCCAGCCCTCGAGCCCCCAAAGGCCCGAGCAGCCACCAATGCCTCAGGACGATGTCCCTCTAAGTGACCCTGAAGCGCAGTCTCCATCCCATGATGGTCACGACAATCCCTCGCAGTCAAGGCAGAATAGGGCCGGACAGCAGCCCCGCAGTCCTAGACGCCATAGGGGCGAAGAGCCGAACCCACCGAGCAGAGGGTAGCGTCCTTATGGTAACATAAGGAACTCGAAGATAGGCTCTGCGGTCCGGGACCACCCACAGCATGACAATGCACAGGGACCCACCGACCAACACAGGCCACCCTCTAACGCTCGGGACGTTCCAGCCCGAGGAGGCAACCGAGGGAACAATCAATCCCACCATGGCCAGTCGAGGTTCAGAGTTGGCCATGGTTATAATGAGGCCGACTCAGGCAGAAGAAATGCCGGTCGGAGAAATGAAGAAAGAGGTGGGGGCAGAAGCCCACCACCTAGGGATGACCAAGCTGAAAGACGTGACGCTGGGGGGCAGCCCAGACAAAATAACGTCTTTAACCGGCTCGGAGCTAGCGAGTAGCGGAGAAGAGAAGAGGATTTAAGAGATGTTCTCAACGATCGCAGGGAATGGAACGATGAGTACATTCCCCCAGCAGCAGCAGAGGCCCCGGCGATTCCTGGCGCCGTGCAGGCCCAGATAGATGCCCTCAACCAGGCAGTGCAACAGCTGGTCGGGGGAAGAACATCTTATATCGATCACGATAGGAGAAAGGGCACTCCTTTCGTTCAGAGGATAGCTGTGGCAGAGATTCCTAGTAAGTTTAAAATGCCCACACTTCTGAATTTTGACGGGTATGGTGACCCAGTATCTCATGTCAACAAGTTTAAGATACAGATGGACATCCAGAAAGTGTCCGAAGACGCTCGGTGCAGGATCTTCCCTGCAACACTTTCTGATGCTGCACAGGAGTGGTTTTTCAAATTCCCTCCTGCAAGTATTGTTTCTTGGGAGATGTTCGTAAAGGAATTTTATGGACAATTCTATGCGGGTCATGTGCACCCAACTCAGGCAAATCAGCTAGCCGAAATACGCCAGCAAGACAGAGAACCATTGAAGGATTACGTCCAGCGTTTTATGCGAGCAGCTGCTGAAGCCAAAACAGTGGGAGACGAAGGCAAGATGATGGCCATAACTGTAGGATTTAAGCGCCGCACGCCACTTTGGAACAGCCTCAGAAAGCATGGGGTCAGGACTACCCATGAATTTTTGGATCGAGCTGATCAATACATCAAGCTCAAAGACGCCATAGCCAGTGAAGGAAATACCCCAGGCAAGGATAAGGGGACTGCCGAGCCCGCCAAAGCCGCCAATGGGTCAAAACCCAACGGCAACGGCAAAGGCAACGGGAACGGCAATGGCAATGGCAAGAACGGGGGGAAACGGCCACATAATGAGCCTTCCACCTCTGATAATAAACGAGCCAAGGGTAATCGTTATGAACTTCGGTTCACTAACTACACTGCCCTTATTGAGTCTCGGGGAGAGGTGTATCAGGCCACGAGTTCCAGTGTGCCTTAGAAAAAACCTGCTCCTATTCGAAAAGATATTTCGAAGAGAGACACTACCAAGTTCTGTCGTTATCATAACAACTACGGACATGATACAAATGAATGCAACCAGCTAAAGGATGAAATCAAGTTCCTTATTAGACAAGGACACTTGAGAAGATATGTACGGGCCTTGGGAAATTCCCAACGAGATGCTCCAGGTGGCAACGAGCATGTGCCCACACGCCAACGCTCGCCACCTTTGTAGCCTGACCCCGTAGCTGGCACTTTACTCACCATCTGCGGAGGCCCGCACCTCGCGGGAAGCAGTGGAAAGGCGAGGGAACGATATGCTCGGACCCTACATCACGACCAGGACGTCGAGATGATGACAATGGAGGACAGGGCAACAAAGAAGGCTCGGTCAGAGGATGGTGAGATAACCTTCTCTGATAGCGACGTCCAGCATGTCCGGTTACCACATTCCGATCCGATGGTGAAAAGAGTACTAGTGGATACAGGAATTTCAGTGAACATCCTGTACAAATCTTCGCTAGAATGCATGAAGTTGTCCGTCAAGGACTTGGAGCCCTGCAACCAAACAATTTACGGCTTCTCTGGCGAGGGACTCGCCCCAACTGGGTCAATCAGACTTCCAGTCACAACAGGTACAGTGTAATGCCCTACTACCTTAGAACTGTTACTAAGTGAGTTTAAAATGTGCAATTAACTCGCTAAGTGAGGTTTTTAGAACAAAAGTGTGATTAAACAAAAAGTCAAGGCTGTAATCTTTAAAAGTACTCCATTCCATTAAAAGTTCCAAGAGTTTAACATTCGGGATCCCAAAATGAGGTTTGTAAAATATTTACAATTCAAAATAGGTTTACAGATGACTAATTATCAAAAACATAGTTTAGTATAGCCATTTCCCAAAATGCCCCCAACCAAAGCAGTCGGGCAGGCCAAACATGTACGCGCCGCCCCCACGCTCTCCGTACTCATGGCTGGTTGACTTTCTCCTTGCCTTTACCTGCAACACAGAGCACCCGTGAGCCGAAGCCCAACAAGAAAACCCATACAACACATAACATACGCATAACATATAACCATTATGTCAGATAATCCATAGATAAATTGATAGTGTATAAGATTCAAACACATATATGGCCATGCCCTCCCAGAAGCATTACCAAAGCCTGGGTTCTCGATCCACACTGTAAGGATATCCCATGTACCCATTGGGGTCTCACCCTAACCATAAGCACTCCATGTGCTAAGTGATATTCCCGGCCCCAATGTCGTTCTCGGCCCCTTGCCGTTCTCGGCTCCTTTGCCGTTCATTCTACTATATCCACACATATAGCATACTTAAACAGCATTCAAGCATATAATAATTCAATCAAAGCTACACCCTAACAATAATACAATCTAGGGTCGTGCCCTGCAACAACACTATCGGCCTATGCCCTGATCTACGGGTGCTACAGTTTTCTTACCTGTATCCCGAGCATTCCGATGCACCAAGGTCACAAGTACGGTCCTCTATCCCAAGCCTCTCCAAAATCCTAGTCACAACACATATAAAACACTTTTAATACTAACCAATCCCAAAATCACTTCCCGGGACCAATCCCGTACACTCGGGACCTCTAATTCCCTAAAACAATGTATTGGAACCATTCCTCAAGCCCCCGGGCAAAAGCCCTAAAAATTCAAAATTTGATTGTCAAAAATAGCCTAGGGCCGCGGCACTCCCATCAAGGGCCACGGCGCCCAGAAGCAATCCCTGATCCTGATGCAAGCCTGCGCCGCGGCAATAAAAAACAGGGTTGCGGCGCCCCTACGCGAACCCAGATTTATGGGTTTTCTCCTGCATTTTTCCCAAGCCAAAACAACTCCAATTCAACCCAAACAAGTACCTAAACCCCAACATCAATTTAAAACCCCAAATGAACCCTTTAATAACCTATAAACATCATAAAAAGCTCAATTACACAATCACACTCAAAATCCATACTTGAGTTTCAAAATTCAGAAACTTAAATCATGGCTTCTAGAACATAACCCAGAGCTTGAAAACTATACAGCATGCTTCTAAAATCTTAAACCACATCAGGTATGAAAATTTAAACATGTTAAAACTCTTACATCAGTCAAGAACTTAGCTTGAATTCTCCTCAATCCTAGCTTCAAGTCACCTTCCTTTTGATTATCCAAACTGAATTTTCAAATAAAACCAGCCATCCTATCTTTAAATTTCCACACTTAATCTCTGAAAATCAACCTTAAGCTCAAGCAAAAACAGAGCATAATCCTTACCTCTAAGTAGTCTTAGCTTAAATTTGACCTTGGTTGTCTCCAATCCCTCTTGAATTTCCTCCTAGGTCTCAAGTTTCAGCCCTCCTTCTTGCTTCCCTTTCTTTCTAGCCTTTTCTTCAATTTCAGCATAAACCAAAACAATAAAGTGTTGAACGTGAACCATCTTTTCTTCAGCTGAAACTTATCTACCCTTAGCCAAATGACCATTCTACCCTTCCATAAAAATTCTTTCCTAACTAAACCTCAAGGGCAATTTTGTCATCTCATCTCTATTACAATTCTACCATTTTCCCATCACAACTTGTTACTCTCAGCAGTTACTAATGGTTACTCAAGTTACTCAATCATCAGTAACTATTATCCACTAATTCTCAAATTTACAAAATTCCCAAAATACCCCTAGGCTCCTCTCGAGCCGGGTATTTAATCCCGTTGTGACTTTTAAACTAATTAGCTCCCTAGGACCATCTCGACACGTGCATCACAATAATACCACCACTCACATGTGGTGTCAATCACATAATTTAATTATTACATTTATGCCCTCAGCGAGCTAAAATTACCAATTTACCCCTAACATACAAACGGTGCCCACATGCATATTTATACACCTAAACATGCATTCTAATCACATATTCATTCAAATTCATATATTATCATGTTAATTCATTTATTGCCCTCTAGGCATGCTAATCAAGGTCCTAAACCTTATTAGCAACTTGGGGTATTACAATTATCCCCTCCTTACAAGAATTTCGTCCTTGAAATTACCTGAACAACTCGGGATGCCGCTCCCGCATATCAGACTCAAGTTCCCACGTCGCCTCTTCAACCTTGATGTTCCTCCACAACACTTTAACCAAGGCCATGGTCTTGCTTCTCAAGACTTTGTCTTTTTGGTCGAGAATCTGAACAGGCTTCTCCTCGTACGATAAATCCTAATCCAGCTCCAAATTCTCATAGCTCAACACATGAGTAGTATCTGATACATATTTCCGGAGCATGGATACGTGAAACACGTTATGAACCCCTGGTAGAGCTGGAGGCATCGCTAACCTGTAACTACCTCACCAACTCGTTCTAGAACCTCTATGGGGCCAACAAACCTAGGACTCAGCTTTCCCCGAACATCGAATCGTTTCACTCCTCTCAGGGGCGAAGCTCTAAGGAATACATGATCACCGACCTTAAATTCTACGCTCCGGCGTCCCAGATCTGAATAACTCTTCTGGCGACTCTGGGAGGCGAGCATACGAGCTCTAATCTTCTCGATTGCCTCATTGGTCCTCTGAACCATCTCAGGTCCTAAATATCTTCTCTCACCGGTCTCATCCCAATGTATCGGTGATCTACACTTTCTCCCATACAACATCTCATACAGAGTCACTCCAATAGTCGCCTGGTAGCTATTATTGTACGAGAACTCAATCAATGGGAGATACTTACTCCAAGATCCCCCAAAATCCAACACACAGGCTCGTAGCATATCTTCCAGTATCTGAATTGTCTGCTCAGACTGCCCATCCGTCTGAGGATGATAAGCGGTATTGAACCGCAGCTATGTGCACATTGCCTTCTGCAGGCTCTCCCAAAACTTGGAGGTGAAGGTGGGGTCTCTGTCGGATACTATCGACCTCGGAGCCCCATGAAGTCGGACAATTTCCTTCACATAAAGCTCAGCATACTACTCCACAGTGTAAGTTGTTCTCACAGGTAAAAGGGAAAACTTAGTATACCTGTCCACAATCACCCATACTGAATCATGATGACCCACGGTCTTCGGCAATCCAACCACAAAGTCCATGGTAATATCTTCCCATTTCCACTCGGGAATCCCTAGAGGCTGCAATAACCTTGCTGGCCTCTGATGTTCAGCCTTGATCTGCTGACAAGTCAAGCACCTAGCCACATAGTCCACCACATCCCTTTTCATGCCTGACCACTAGTACAAAACTTTCAGGTCTTGGTACATCTTCATAGTACCTGGGTGTAAAGAGTAGGGAGTGGTATGAGACTCATCTAGAATCTCTCACCGAATATCTGGATCAACCGGAACACAAATCCGTCCCTTGTACTTTAGTAGACCCATCTCTGAGACAGAGAAGTCCTTAATTGTTCCAGCTAGGACATTCTCTCTACGTTCAACTAACTGGGGATCCCTTCCCTGTGCTTCCTTAATCCTCTCAAGGAGCGTTGACTGAAGAGTAATGTTGGCTAACCTACCAACCACTAACTCTATACCTGCTCTGGCCATCTCCTCAGCTAGTCTGTCTGATATCTGCCTCGAACTAAACAACTGTCCTGGGCCCTTCCGGCTCAATGCATCAGCCACCACATTAGCCTTCCCAGGATGATATAGGATGTCACAATCATAATCCTTTACCAACTCTAGCCACTGCCTTTGGTGCATATTCAAATCTTTCTGAGTAAAGAAATACTTTAAACTCTTATGATCTGTATATATCTCGTACCTTTCACCATATAGGTAATGTCTCCAAACCTTAAGTGCAAATACCACTGCAGCTAACTCCAGATCATGCGTGGGATATCTCTATTCATACTCCTTTAGTTGCCTTAATGCATAAGCTATCACTTTCCCAGCTTGCATCAACACACATCCCAAACCCTGTCTAGAGGCGTCACAGTAAACCACGAACTTCTCATTATCTGTTGGCAGGCTCAACACTGGTGCAGTAATCAATCGCCGCTTCAATTCCTTGAAGCTATTCTCACACCGATCTGTCCACACGTACTTAGTCTTCTTTCTTGTCAACTCTGTCAATGGAGTAGCAATCCTGGATAACCCCTCTACAAATCACCGGTAGTACCCTGCCAACCCAAGAAAACTTCTGACCTCAGGAACACTGCTCGGTCTAGGAAAATCTCTCACTGCCTCTACCTTACTTGGGTCAACCAGTATCCCCTCCTTACTAACGATATGACCCAGAAATGTAGCCTGCGGTAACCAGAACTCGTACTTACTGAACTTGGCATATAACTTGTGCTCCCTCAATCGTTGCAACACCAGGCGCAGATGATGCTCATGCTCGGTCTCTGACTGGGAGTACACCAGGATGTCATCGATAAATACAATCACAAACTTATCCAGATAGTCCTTAAAAATCCTGTTCATCATATCCATAAAAGCTGATGGGGCATTAGTTAATCCAAAGGACATAACCAGAAATTCATAGTGTCCACACCTTGTTCGAAAAGCAGTCTTTGGTATGTCCTCCTCCTTAATCCTCAACTGATGATAACCTGACCGGAGATCAATCTTTGAGAACACCGTACTCCCCTGTAGCTGATCAAATAGATCATCGATCTTAGGCAGTGGATACTTATTCTTGATGGTTAATTTGTTCAACTCTCTGTAATCAATGCATATCCTAAGCGACCCATTCTTCTTCTTAACAAATAGCACTGGTGCACCCCATGGGGAGAAGCTCGGTCTGATGAACCCCAAATCCAATAACTCCTACAACTGAATCTTCAATTCTTTTAACTCTGCCGGAGCCATTCTATAGGGTGCCCTGGAAACTGCCTCCACCCCCGGTGCCAACTCTATGACGAACTCAATCTCTCGCTGTGGCGGCAATCTTGGCAAGTCTGCTGGAAACAAGTCTGGGAACCCACAGACCAATCTAGTCTCATTCGGTCCCACCGAAGCGACTCTAGAGGTATCCACAACACTTGCTTGGAATCCTATGCAACCTTCTTGCATCAGGTCTCTAGCCTTCAGTGCTGAGATCATAGGCACTCGCAGTCCATTCACCGTCCCCACAAATACAAAAGGTACCTCGCCTTCTGGTTCAAAAGCCACCATCCGCCGCTTACAGTCAATCGTTGCTCCATACCTCGTTAACCAATCCATCCCTAGTATCATGTCAAAATCATCCATGTCTTATTCAACCAGATCAACAAACAATTCTCTACCATCTATCTCTACTGGTAATGCTTGAACCCATCTCCTAGAGACTACCAGTTCTCCTGTTGGTAACAAAGTCTGAAAACCCCTAGCATACACAATACTAGGTCTACAAAGCTGGTCTATCACCCTAGCAGATACAAATGAGTGGGTAGCCCCCGAATCAATCAATGCAGTATACAAAGAACCAATGCTAGAGATCTGACCTGTCACAACTGAGGGACTAGCCTCCACCTCAGTCTGGGTCAAAGCGAATACCCTGGTGGGAATGAGACTGTCTCCCTGCTTTGGCTCTTCTTTCTTAGCTTATGGGCAGTCTTTCTTCAGATGGTTGGCACTCCCACAGATAAAACATGCCCTAATCTGGCACTCACCCTGATGTCGTCGCCTGCACCGAGGACACACTGGAAAACTCCTCCAGTTGTCACCTCCGCCCTGACGGCCACCAATAGAACCTCGTACCCTCCTATCAGAACTAGGAGGAACAAATGAATCTGGAGCCCTTCTTTTCTGCTCGCTGGGGCCACTGCCCCAACTAGACCCAACAAAAGGAGGCACCGTCCTCCTGACATCGCGCCTAATAGTGCTGTCCTTCCATCTGATCCTCAGCCCTCTCTGCAGTAAGGGCCTTATCCACTGCTTGAGCATAAGTAGTAGTCTCTGGAATCAACGTAATATTCACATCACGGGCGATCATCACATTCAACCCCCGTATAAATCTATCTCTCATAGTCGCATCCGTCGGCACTAAGTCTGGCGCAAACTTTGCCAGTCTGTCAAATCTCAGGGCATACTCAGTAACTGATAACTTGTTCTAGGTCAGGTTGATAAACTCATCAACCTTCGCAGCTCGAACTGCTATGCTGTAGTATTTCTCATTAAAGATACTCTTAAATTCTTCCCAAGTCATAGTTGCAATATTCCTCCGCTGACTCACCACATCCCACTAGATACGGGCATCTTCTCTAAGCATGTAGCTAGCACAAGCTACCCTTTCATTTCCCTCGACCCTCATAAAATCTAAGATCAAGGAAATCATATTCATCCACTACTCGGCCCGCAGTGGGTCTGATCCACCCTCGAAGGTGGGAGGTTGCTGCTTCCTGAATCTATCATACAGAGGTTCCCACCTGTTCTCAACCACAGGCTGAACTGGCACCGATGCTACATTCTACTGAATTGGCAACCTAGTGACCTGTGAAGGGGCCAGCTGCCTCAACTGACGAAGTTCTTCCTCTGTTCTTTGTAGTCTAGCCTCCATTTCGGCTAATATCTGTGGGGCAGGTGGAGGGTCCTGACCCTGATTGTCATCCTCGGTCCGACTGCCGCGGAGTCTAGATGATTGCCGAGGCATTACGACTATATGCCTGCAATTAGTTACACCGCTCATCAGGCATGATAACAAGATCCAACTCCACCTCTCAATCTCAACAGCAAACAAAGATCAACAATCCAAATAACATACAGATAGCATATAGCACCCAACGGGCCTTGCCCTGGCATCATACATATGTCATTTCATTCATCATGCTCCTTATAAACTAAGCAGGCAAGCAAGGCATTCAAACACATATTCAAGCATATTAATCAACCTACCAATCAACCCCGAGTCGAGCTTTTCAATGGAAGCGTGCGTACATGTTCGGTAAATCTCCAGAACCAATAAACCTTGGCTCGCTCTGATACCAAGTTGTAACGTCCTACTACCTTAGAGCCGTTACTAAGTGAGTTTAAAATGTGCAATTAACTCGCTAAGCGAGGTTTTTAGAACAAAAGTGTGATTAAACAAAAAGTCAAGGCCGTAATATTTAAAAGTACTCCATTCCATTAAAAATTCCAAGAGTTTAACATTCGGGATCCCAAAATGAGGTTTGTAAAATATTTACAATTCAAAATAGGTTTACAGATGACTAATTATCAAAAACATAGTTTAGTATAGCCATTTCCCAAAATGCCCCCAACCAAAGCAGTCGGGCAGGCCAAACATGTACGCGCCGCCCCCACGCTCTCCGTACTCATGGCTGGTTGACTTTCTCCTTGCCTTTACCTGCAACACAGAGCACCCGTGAGCCGAAGCCCAGCAAGAAAACTCATACAGCACATAACATACGCATAACATATAACCATTATGTCAGATAATCCATAGATAAACAGATAGTCTATAAGATTCAAACACATATACAGCCATGCCGTCCTAGAAGCATTACCAAAGCCTGGGTTCTCGGTTCACACCGTAAGGATATCCCATGTACCCATTGGGGTCTCACCCTAACCATAAGCACTCCATGTGCTAAGTGATATTCCCGGCCCCAATGCCGTTCTCGACCCCTCGCCGTTCTCGGCTCCTTCGCCGTTCATTCTACTATATCCACACATATAGCATACTTAAACAACATTCAAGCATATAATAATTCAATCAAAGCTACACCCTAACAATAATGCAATCTAGGGTCGTGCCCTGCACCAACACTATGGGCCTATGCCCTGATCTACGGGTGCTACAGTTTTCTTACCTGTATCCCGAGCTTTCTAATGCACCAAGGTCACAAGTATGGTCCTCTATCCCGAGCCTCTCCGAAATCCTAGTCACAACACATATAAAACACTTTTACTACTAACCATTCCCAAAACAACTTCCCGGGACCAATCCCGTACTCTCGGGACCTCTAATTCCCTAAAACAATGTATTGGAACCATCCCCCGAGCCCCCGGGAAAAAGCCCTAAAAATGCAAAATTTGACTGTCAAAAATAGCCTAGGGCCGCGGCACTCCCATCAAGGGCCGCGGCGCCCAGAAGCATTCCCTGATCCTGATGCAAGCCTGCGCCGCGGCACCAAAGAACAGGGCAGCAACACCCCTACGTGAACCCAGATTTCTGGGTTTTCTCCTACATTTTTCCCGAGCCAAAACAGCTCCAATTAAACCCAAATAAGTACCTAAACCCCAACATCAATTTAAAAACCCAAATGAACCCTTTAACAACCTATGAACATCATAAACAAGCTCAATTACACAATCAAACTCATAATCCATACTTGAGTTTCAAATATCAGAAACTTAAATCATGGCTTCTAGAACATATCCCAGAGCTTGAAAACTATACACCATGCCTCTAAAATCTTAAACCACATTAGGTACGAAAATTTAAACATGTTAAAACTCTTACCTCGGTCAAGAACTCAGCTTGAATTCTCCTCAATCCTAGCTTCAAGTCACCTTCCTTTTGATTATCCAAACTGAATTTTCAAATAAAACCAGCCATCCTATCTTTAAATTTCCACACTTAATCTCTGAAAATCAACCTTAAGCTCAAGCAAAAACAGAGCATAATCCTTACCTCTGAGTAGTCCTAGCTTAAATTTGATCTTGGTTGTCTCCAATCCCTCTTGAATTTCCTCCTAGGTCTCAAGTTTCAACCCTCCTTCTTGCTTCCCTTTCTTTCTAGCCTTTTCTTCATTTTAGCATAAACCAAAACAATAAAGTGTTGAACGTGAACCATCTTTCCTTCAGCTGAAACTTGTCTACCCTTAGCCAAATGACCATTCTACCCTTCCATAAAAATTATTTCCTAACTAAACCTCAAGGGCACTTTTGTCATCTCATCTCTATTACAATTCTACCATTTTCCCATCACAACTTGTTACTCTCAGCAGTTACTAATGGTTACTCAAGTTACTCAATCATTAGTAACCATTATCCACTAATTCTCAAATTTACAAAATTCCCAAAATACCCCTAGGCTCCTCCCGAGCCGGGTATTTATTCCCGTTGTGACTTTTAAACTAATTAGCTCCCTAGGACCGTCTCGACACGTGCATCACAATAATACCACCACTCACATGTGGTATCAATCACATAATTTAATTATTACATTTATGCCCTCAGCGGGCTAAAATTACCAATTTACCCCTAACATACAAACGAGGCCCGCATGCATATTTATACCACCTAAACATGCATTCTAATCACATATTCATTCAAATTCATATATTATCATGTTAATTCACTTATTTCCCTCCAGGCACACTAATCAAGGTCCTAAACCTTATTAGCAACTTGGGGTGTTACATACAGCGCCTGCTACAAGGATATTACTCGCTACTTTTATAGTAGTCGATTGTCCTTCGACATACAATGCTGTTATTGGAAGGCCCATACTAGTTGATCTTCAGGCCGTCACCTCAGTATGGCACTTGGCCATGAAATTCCCGATAGATGCAGGGGTAGGACGCGTGTTGGGAAATCAGAGAGAGGCAAGGGAGTGCTACAACACCTCAGTTACAAAGGCGAAGAAAGGAACGTCGAAAATCATTCCCCCAGATAGGTTGCAAATGGCTATTGATACACTAGCCCAATATGGTGATGGAGTCACCAAATAGGGTGTTGCCCAAAGTGAGGATAGGGATTTAGATCCTCGCTTTGGGGATTTTGAAGAAGGTGTTGGGCCCGTCGAGGACCTGGAAGAGGTCCAACTCGGCGAAAAAGACCCGACCAGAGTTGTGAAGGTCGGAAAAAACTTAGAAGCAACCAGGAAGCATGCACTGGTGGAATTTTTGCAAAAGAACCAGGAAGTCTTTGCCTGGTCACACAAAGATATGGCTGGGATAGATTCTGTAGTTATCAGCCATGTCCTGAACGTTGACAAGAGCTTTCCACCCGTGCAACAGAAAAGAAGGTTGCTCGATAAGGATAGATAGAAAGCATTAAAAGAGGAAGTCGAGAGACTGAAGGAGAATGGGTTCATCAGGGTGGCGTTTTATCCATCGTGGGTCTCTAACCCGGTACTGGTTCCTAAGCCTAACGGGAAATGGCAAACCTGTGTGGATTTCATAGACCTCAATAAAGCCTGCCCAAAGGATTGCTTCCCACTCCCAAGGATCGACCAGTTGGTCGATGCAACTGCAGGACATGAGATCCTCTCCTTCATGGATGCATACTCAGGATACAATCAGATCAGTATGCATCCCCCTGACGAGGATCACACTAGCTTTCAGACCGATACAGGGTTATACTGTTATAAAGTAATGCCCTTCGGACTGAAAAACGCTAGTGCGACTTACCAGCGACTGGTCAACCACATGTTTAAGGAGTTGATCGGAGTAAACATGGAGGTGTATGTGGATGACATGCTGGTAAAGTCGAAAAAAGAAGAAGGATATGTGAAGGATTTACAAGAGTGTTTCAACGTTCTGAACAAATATCAGATGAAGTTAAATCCTCTCAAATGTTCCTTCAGAGTAGGATCAGGGACATTTTTGGGGTTTATTGTTAATTCGAGAGGAATCGAGGCCAACCCCGACAAGATAAAAGCCCTGATCGACATGAAATCGCCAATGAAAATCAAGGATGTGAAAAGTTTAACTAGAAGAATTGCCGCACTAAGTAGATTCATTTCCAAGTCGACGGATAAATGTGTCCCTTTCTTCAATCTACTTAGAGGCAACAAGAAATTCGAATGGACAGGAGATTGCGAGCAGGATTTCCAGGCCTTAAAGGCCCACATGGAACAACCTCCTATTTTATCCAAACCCATGGACGGAGAAACTATTTTCATTTACCTAGCGATCACCGAATTTGCTGCTAGTGCGGTACTAGTACGTGAAGAAGAAGACGTACAAAAAGCGTTTTACTATGTAAGCAAGAGGTTAATTAGGGCTGAATTGAGGTATCCTCCAATCGAAAGGTTAGCCAATTGCTTGATTTTGGCCTCAAGGAAGTTACGTCCTTACTTCCAAGCCCATCCCATCATAGTCTTAACTGACCAGCCCCTTCGGCAAGTTCTAAAAAAGCCAGAGGCGGCTGGACACTTATTGAAATGGGCAGTCGAACTCGGGCAGTTCGATATCACATATTCACCGCGAGCAGCAGTAAAAGGATAAGTCTTGGCTGACCTTATCGCTGAATTCACTGAGCTCCCAGACGACGAGCAGTGCGAAGAACCTAGTGCGCCTGAGCCACAAGTCAAAGCTCATTCGTGGAGGTTACTCACAGACGGATCGTCCAACGAATCTTACGCAGGAGCATGAGTGATATTGATAATGCCAAAAGGGCATCAATTTCACTGCTCTATTAGGTTCGATTTCACCGCTTCGAACAATGAGGCCGAATATGAAGCACTCCTCGCAGGACTAAGGTTAGCCAAACATGAATATAAAGGTGCTTGATATCTATAGTGATTCACAGCTGGTAGTGAATCAAGTCTTAGGGGAGTATCAAGCACGGGGCCTCAAAATGGTGGCCTACTTAAACAAAATTAGAGATATGTTGGCGCAATTCGAGAAGTATACCCTCTAGAAAATTCCCCGAGATCATAATTCAAACGCAGATGCCTTAGCCAAACTCGCAAGTGCGAAAGACGCTGACACTTTGAATATAGTGCCAGTAGAGAGATTATGCGAACCTAGCATACGAGCAGATGAAATTAATATGGAAATCCGGATGGAGGATACATGGATTGCACCATACTTGGAGTATCTCACAAATGGAGTACTACCAGCAGATAGAAACAAAGCCAGAACTCTTCAAAGATAGGCTGCTAGGTATATACTGGTCGATTGTGTCCTTTATCGAAGAGGATACTCCATGCCACTGCTTAGATGCATTACACCGGAAAAGGCTAAAGAGCTCATGAGGGAAGTACATGAAGGCTTCTGTGGGGATCACGCTGGGGGGCAAAGCTTGTCAAAAAAGATTCTGAGGCAGGGTTATTTCTGGCCAACTATGAACAAAGATTCAATGGAGTTTGTGTGAAAATGCGATAAGTGTCAAAGATTTTCCAAGATCCCACGCGCAGCTCCCAACAAGTTAAAGCAGATGCAGAGTCCTTGGCCTTTCGCAGTATGGGGTATAGACTTGATTGGATCCCTGCCAATGGGAAAGGGTGGAGTAAAATATGCAGTCGCAGCAGTCGACTACTTCACCAAATGGGCCGAAGCTGAGCCGCTCGCTACCATAACGACCAAGAAAGTTCTTGACTTTGTCATCAAGAACATTGTTTGCCGATATGGTTTGCCTTGAAAAATTGTCTCAGACAACGGCACCTAGTTTGACAGCGACTTATTCACAGACTTCTGCGAAAGGCATGGAATCGTCAAAAGCTTTTCTTCAGTCGCACACCCACAAGCAAATGAGCAAGTTGAAGCAGTGAATAAAACACTTAAAGATACCCTGAAGAAAAGACTTGAAGGCGCTAAAGGAGCATGGCCAGAACAGCTGCCTGAAGTACTCTGGTCGTATAGAACTTCTCATCGAATAGCGAAAGGTCATACCCCGTTTTCCTTAGCGTACGAGTATGAAGCTATGTTGCCCGTCGAGTTAGATCCCCCCTCACACCGATGAATTACATACGACCAGGACCAGAATAGCCAACTGATGATGGAGTCCCTAGACTCACTTGAATAGAAACGGGAAAAACCCCAACTCCGAGTAGCTGCGTACCAGCAAAAAGTCGCCCGGTATTTTAACTTAAAGGTGAAAGAAAGAAAGTTCAACGTCAGAGATCTAGTACTTCGACGAGTTTTCTTGAACACCCGCGACCCAACTGCTGGAGTACTCGGACCAAACTGGGAAGGACCTTACCAGATTGAGGAAGTCCTGCATCTAGGCACCTACAAACTTGCACGCTTAAATGGAGATCTTGTTCCACGCTATTAGAACGGAGAACACCTGCGCAAGTATTACCAATAAACAGTCCTTTTTAAAGGATTGGCTTGTATTAATTTTTACTTTTTACAAGTTGTGAAAAAGGGTTAGCCACATTGTATGGCTAATCACTTATAAGTGTAAGATCTTTTTAAGATCACTCGTAAAGACATGTTTAGTCCATTTTTTAATACTAGAATTATAAGGGACTGTGCGCAGCCAGTCATTCTTGCCAACCTTTGTAAATTTATTTTTACAAGTATTTGTTCGTTACTTGTGTTGTTTTACTGTATTATAAGTGTTGCATTTCCTACCGAGCAGTAATGTTCGCACAGGTCATGGTCAAGGCAAGTGACCAAGGACCTAAAGCTTCTCGATCACTTGGGGGGCATATAAGGTACATCGATAGCAAAGCATACCAAGAGGTATGTAAACACATGAACAAAATGAGTGAAAGCATGCTACGGTACTTAGAGTATTTTTCAAATTTTATATTTTGTTAAATCAAGCCAAAGTACTATGCTAAGTTCGGTCATGCAAACAGATGTTATAATAGACAGAAATATTATAATATCAAAAAGCATTCTTTTACACCGCGAGCTGTACTGCTCGGATGTAATTATTTAATTAAAAGTAAAAAGCTGCCCTTGCAGCAATAAAAACAAATTGTCTTTACAACGGGACCCATGGGCCATGAAAACGAAATAAAAAGAAAAATTCTTAAGGAGCAAGAGGGTCTTGAGGGTTGGGAGGAGTGCCTTGGTCAGCCGAAGGACCAACTTCAGCATCAGCACCATCAATCCCCCCTGCTAGGGAGATCTCTGGAGAGGCAGGCACTTTGGCCTTTTCTTCTTCTTCCAGCCGGATGGCACACTGCGCCATCAGAGTCCTCTTCAAACGCTCGAATAAGTAGTTGAAGTTAGCCTCCCAGTTGTGCTTACAGAATTCATAGAAGCAAAGGTGAGTGGCCTCCTTGTACTTCTTCAAATTCTTGGCCCCGGCCTCCTCAAGCTCCTGCACTTGTTTTTCAAGCTCCCCCATCTCCTACCTACTGGCGATCAGATCAAGCTCAAGCTGAGCACATGCTTGAGTGTTGAGCCTGGCACTTTCCCTGAATTTTTCCCGGGATTCGTTGGCTTTCTTAAAGGCATCTTGGGCGTCCAGAAGCTCCTTGGTGAGAGTAGCTTTGTCCTCGCACATTTTTTCGTTCTTTTTGGATAGCTCCTTATTCTCCTCGAGCAACTTGTTGTAGTCAGCCTCAAATGCTTGCTTAGTCTCAGCAAGCCTGGAGTCAAAGTTCTGTCCCCGAGAAACCAACGCCCCAACACGGCGCCAGCCAGCAGTTAAAGTTAGCAGCCCCTGAAGACAGAGAATAAGATAAAGTAAGAACAAGAAATCATAAATAAATGATAAAGTAAATAGGAGATAACTTACGCTAACTATCTCGTTCAGCCCTCTGTTGACGACCTGATCAGCCTCCATAGAGGCAGTTTCAATAATGGCTGCCTAGCTGCATCTGTGCTTCGAAAGCTTATATATCCTCTCCCTGGCTGAGCTGATCACGAAGCTGGGCAGTGAGCCTTCGGGTGAGGTGTTCAATGCCTCCCTATTAGGAGCCTTGGAAGAAGGCTGTGGATCAGCAGGAGTGGGAGTCGTCTGCCCGGAGGAGGGTGGAGGTGGTGAGTTCTCCTTCGAGGGGGCAGTGGCTGGAACATCGTCTGTTCGAGCCTTCTTTGAGGGAGTCTTGCTGCTTTCCCCTCGAGCTCTCTTGCTATCCTTCTTCGGGACAGAAGAGGCAGCGGCAGCTTGGTAATGCTCAAAAACGTCCTCAGAGTCCATACTTGCACAAAAGGAAGCAACGCAAACAGTAAGACTAAATGGTCATGCAGGATAAAAGAATAAAAGTAAAAGAATTACAAGTAAAGTACCCATGCTACAACTTCTGGTCGTTACATTATTTACTGAACTACCTAGTTCCTGGAAGAAATTTGAATTTAAGGAGGGAGCATTCTTAAAGTTGCCATCCCCATCAAATAGATGAGAGGGAATTGGCAAATGATTTAAAAGCGAGATTATTATATCGTTTTCATCCAACGAGTCGTCAGAAAGATCAGTAGGCTCGGCAACCTTTTGTTTTCCTTTGCCCTTGGGGGCCAAGGGTTTCTCTGCTCGACGAGGAGCGGCAGGTTCCCTGATCGTAACCCCAGTTGGTCTCCTCCGCGGAGGAGACGCTTGGGGTTGCTGCTCGGGTTCCACTTCGGCTTGGGCATTTTCCGCCGAAGGTTCGCTCGTCGCTGGTTGGAGATTCTAGAGACCGGCCAACCTAAGGTTGGCCTCAGTAACTAAATTTTTCACTCTTATCAGCATTCATCATGCTGGCTAAGAGTGTCGCCCTTGACTCCATCCCTGGAGTTGGGATTGGACGTAACCATGGGCCTGGAACACAATGAAATATCAAGACATTGTGGCAGAAAAACACTAAGCAAAGAAGCTAGTGACGTAAGAATTTTTACCTCCTCGGGTGAAGGCCAAGTTGTCTGCGGCCAAGTCAGGAGTAAGGAAGTATTCCTGGTGATAACTCCCCACATTGGAGATGTGAGTAGTGTCGAAAAAGAAAGTGCGTCCGGTTTCTTGATGACAAAAGTGGAAGAACCCCGTGCCTTCTTGGTTAGGGTTGGACTTAAGGTCAAAAAGAATGTTGACCTCGTGGGGAGTGGGCTCTGGCCATTTTTTGAGTTTGTAAAGGATATAGAGTGAGGCCAGCGTTCTATATCCATTTGGAGTAATTTGGAAGGGGGAAACTCCAAAGTAATTTGCCACCCCCTGAAAGAATGAGTGGAGAGGCAAAGTGGCACCTGCCTCAATATGAAATCGCGACCAGGCGCTGTAGGCCCCGCCTGGCAGGTTGGCCCTCTGGTCGAGGGAAGGTTTAACCAGGGTCACCCATGTCAGTTTATACTTATTTAAGAAGTTGGCGATCATCCTGATCGTCACTCTACTCTGGGGAACTACATGCCACTCGACATCCGGCTGAGCAGCATGTCGAGGACGGGCATGCCTTTGTACATTGGCATCAAGAACATTTTCGCCTCAACCACTGGTCGATGGGGCATCAGCAGTAGGCTGGCCTGAGGAGTTAGGGATTTTCCTTTTTTGAGCTTTAGTTTTTGTTCGATCCATTCTTTGGATTGGAACTGGAGAAGTGTTTGAGCTAAGGCGAGAGAAAGGGATATCTGGTATCAGAGTAGAGAGGTTTTCTTTGCCTTCAAGCAGCTGAGCTAGGAGGTCGTCTTCAATGGGTCTTTCTCCTCCCCAAGGGTCTTGCATATGAACTGCAAACAGACAAAGGAGGAGATAAGACACATGGCCTGGGGAGTTACGTGGGAGATTGGGATAACATTGCTCGCGTCTATTGACCAGTAGCATCCTACCCATACACCAAGTTTGGTGCTAGCAGTTTGAAAAACGGATCAAAAAGGAAATAAAACATTTTCTGAAAGGAAACTTTTTCAACTCCTAAAGGGCGGGAAAAAACCTAGTTTTTTCAGCTAGCTTAAAGATCAAATTTTTACGTCGATCTTATGCCCTAAACCTATGATCCTTACTATCGAACTAGCTCCTAACTTATATAAAGCAGAAATACACTCTCTTACCAAGCATCAGATGGTTTGTACAAAACCCTCATAAATTTATAATCAAGAACGCAGGAAATCACAAAATACAGTAACTACATGCATGGCATCACGAAAAGTTTGAAAGATTGGAAGATTACCTAGGCAAAAGTTGGAGATTCAGAAAAATAAAAGTTTCGAAGTCGGAAAGATCTTCAGCAGGACGTCTGGATTGTTTCGAAACTGTTCAACCCTGTCTACAAAAATTGTTTTATGGCTGTTTTTGTTGCTCAGTACATACTGAGCAACGTGCAAGCACTCTAACATTAATAAAATTAATGTCTCTAAGTCCTTTTAATTACGTGTTTTTTCCTCTGTTTGTCCATGTATGACTATGGTGCCCCCCAAGTGATCAAGTACGATTCATAACTCGTGGGTTATCCTCTTGGTCACTTGCAAACCGACTAGATTTTCTCGTAATAACCTGCTCGATATCACTTGGGTTTGCCAAAACCTATAAAGTTTCATACACTGCTGAGAATCCGTGACATATGCACTAGTTAGAAAGCTAGTCATTGTAAAGTAAGGCTTGTAAAAATGGACAAAAATCGTGTCTTATTGATTAAAAATTAACCATAGAAGATGTGTTGCTACACTTGTAGCTTAAATTCATATATATTAACTGTTACAATAAGTGGGAAAATCGTGCCTGTGCATAATTAATATAGCTAACTTCAGCTAGTTGGTGGTATGAATAGTTTGTGCCTGTACCGTCCAGTCAACGATCATTTTAAATAGATCTTTGTTGGTAGTTCTTCCTCAGGTGTTCCCCATTCCAGTAACGAGGGACAGGTACTAATTGGAGATCTTCATCGTACCGTGCTAGCTTGTACGTGCGGACGGTACTATCATTGTAACATGGTAAGGACCCTCCCAGCTTGGACCTAGTACTTCTGCCGAGGCATCTCAATTTTCTGGGAATATTCTTCACAGGACTAGATCTCCCACGTCAAACTTTCGTTCCTTAACTCTGGAATTGAAGTACCAGGCAACCTTTTGCTGGTGGGTAGCCAGGCGTATGTTGGACCTTTCACATATTTCTTCAATCTGGTTTAAGGATTCGACTAGCAGCTGGTGGTTATGATCTTGGTTGTATGCTGCATGCCGGTGAGATGTGGGAGTCACCTCAATTGGCAGTATTACTTCATACCCATATGTGAGTGCAAATGGGGTATCACCAGTGGTTGTTCGCTTGGTAGTCCTGTATGACTAGAGTACTTCAGGTAATCTCTCAGGTCAGTTTCGTTTAGCCTTTTCCAGACGCTTCATCATAGTGTCTTTGAGAGTCTCGTTAACTGCTTCTACCTGCCCATTTGCTTGAGGGTACGAGACTACTGAAAAGCTTTTTGTGATGCCATGCTTGGCATAGAAATCAGTGAATAGTTGGCTGTGAAACTGGGTGCCATTGTCAGACACTATCTTCTAGGGTAGACCAAACCTATAGATTATATTTTTCACCACAAAGTCCAATATTTTTTTTGGAAGTGATGGTTGCCAGTGGCTCGGCTTCCAACCACTTGGTGAAGTAATCAACTGCCACTACTGCATACTGTATTCCCCCCTTTCCCTTTGGTAACCGACCACTAAGCCAATTCCTTAAATGTCGAAGGGCCATGGAAATTGAATTTGAGTAAGCTCATTTGGGGCTACTCGGGGTATATTAGCCAATCTTTGACACTTTTCACTTCTTCGAACATATGCATAAGCATCTTCATTCATAGTTGGCCAGTAGTAGTCTTGCCTTAAAATATTCTTAGACAAACTTTGCCCCCAACATGATTTTGACAGAAACCTCATGTGCCTCCTCCAACAGCCATCTTGATTCTGTTTGGTTGACATATCTCAGCAATGGCATGGAAAATCCCCTTCTGTACATAACCCCGTCCAGGATTAGGTACCGAGCAGCTTTCCTCATCAGTTTTCTAGACTCATTACAGTTGGTTCGTAGGGTTCCGTTCACTGGATAGGCTACAATTGTGGTCATCCAGGTTGGAGTGTTGTCTATTAGAAGGACTCATTCTGGCAGGTTGATACTGGGTTCGGCCAGGTACTCAATAAGAACCAAGTTGACCTTGTCTACCATAGTACTGCTGGCTAGTCTGGCCAGTGCATCTACTGTGGCCTTTTGTTCTCTTGGTATCTGTTGGATGGTGTATTTCTTGAACTGAGCAAGCAGGTCATTGATCTTACTAAGATAGGCCATCATTTTTTCTCCTCGAGCAGTGAACTTATTGAGGACTTGATTGACAACAAGCTACGGATCACTATATATATCCAAGAATTCATCCTTCACTTCTTTTGCTAACTTTAGGCCCACGATTAATGCTTTGTACTTCACTTTGTTATTAGATGCATTAAACCCAAAACAACGTGCACAATGGATGCATTGCCTTTCAGGCGTTATTAGTGTAAGTTCGGCCCCGGAAAACTGTTCGGTAGATGAGTTGTCGACATGCAGCTTCCAGACTTATGCTTCATTCTCGGAATGGATAGTACTATACTCTAGTTTTTCAGTGTTCTACTCAACACCTGTACTGTGCGGTGGTCCAGATTCTGATGGTTGCTCATCCATTTCCTCGTCTATTTCTAGTACTCTTGTACACTCAGCTACAAAGTCTGCTAGAGCCTGGCCTTTAATTGTTGTTCAAGGCTGGTAGGTGATCTCATATTGCCCGAGCACTATAGAACATTTCAGTAGCCGACCAGAGGTGTCCGACTTTTGCAGGACTTAGCGCAATGGTTGGTCGGTAAGGACCTTGATGGGATGAGCTTGGAAGTATGGACAAAGTTTTCTGGAAGACAGGAGTAGGCAGTAAGTCAATTTTTCAATTAAAGGGTATCTGCTCTCTGCCTCGATCATCCTTTTACTAACATAGTAGACTAGGTGTTGGACTCTATTTTCCTCTCTGACTAGGACTACACTGAGAGAGATTTTGCTACTACCAGGTATATGCACAGTTCTTCACCTTCCAGGGGTTTTGAAAGGATCGGGGGTTGTGCCAGCTGCTATTTTATAGCTTGGAAGGCTCGTTCACACTCCTCAGTCCATTCGAATTTCTTGGTACCCCTGAGGATATTAAATACCGGAATGCACTTATCAGTAGATTTGGATACAAACCTGCTCATTGCTACTATACACCTTGTCAGGTTTTGCACGTCTTTGATCCTGGCTGGTGAGTGCATGTCCAGCAGTGCTTTTATTTTCTCGAGGTTTACTTCAATTCCCATGGAGTTCACTATAAACCCCAAAAATTTACCCGAACCCACACCAAAGGAGCATTTCAAGGGGTTCAATTTCATTATGTACTGCCTCAGAATGTTGAAACATTCCTCCAAGTCGCCAATGTGCCCCCTAGCCTTTTTGGACTTCACCAATATATCATCAACGTAGACATCCATGTTATTTCCAATTAGAACTCTGAACATACAGTTTACCATCCGTTGATATGTGGCTCCAACATTTTTCAGTCCGAATGGTAGAACTCTATAGTAGTATAGCCCCACGTCTGTGCAAAAACTGGTATGCTCCTGGTCGGGTGGATGAATGTTTATCTGGTTATACCCTGAGTAAGCATCCATTAATATTAAAATTTTGTTGCTGACTGTAGCGTCCACCACCTGGTCAATTCTTGGAAGTAGGAAGCAGTCTTTTGGGCATGCTTTATTCAAATCCGTGAAGTCTATGCACACCATCCATTTGTCATTGGGCTTTGATACCAACACAGGATTGAATACCCATACTGGGTAGAAAGCCTCCTTAATGAAATTGTTATTCCGAAGCTTCTCGACCTCCTCCTTCAATGCCTTAGCCCTTGTTTGATCAAGTAACCTCCTTTTCTATTATACGAGCTTAAAGTGGCATGTATTGATATTAAGGATGTGGCTTATAATAGTTGGGCAGATCCCAACCATATCATGATGAGACCAGGGAAATACGTCTTGGTTGTCACGAAGGAACTGGATCAAAGGAGATCTTATGTCCCTGAACAACCCTTTCCCTACCTTGACAACCTTGGTCAGGTGCTCTGGGTCAAGTGGGACTTCTTCTAATTCTTCAGCTGGCCCTACCCTTGTGTCAATATCCCCAAAATGGGGGGTCTATGTCTCCCCCCCGCTTTGGGTTGCATCCTATTTTTGGTTACTAGGACCTGTAGGCTGTGCGGTACAGACTGCCTTTCCTGCCTTTTTCACTGATGAATTATAACACTCCCTGGCCACCAATTGATTCCCTTTAAGACACCTGATACCTACCCGAGTTGGAAACTTGATGAGAAAATGGAAGATTAAAGTTACTGCTCGGAGGTCATACAGGGTTGGTCGGCCTATCATGGCATTATATGGAGGAGGGATGTCGATTCTAATGGACAAGGACATGACAGTGTTGCTCTTAGGTGTTTCCCCAATCGTTAGAGGCAGCATTATGCTTCCTACTGGGGCCATGCCGCTTCCTGTGAACCCATACAGTAGCTGTTCGCATGGCTCTAGATGTTTCATGCTCAAATTCATTTGCTCTAGGGCATTCTCGAAAAGGATGTTGGCGGATGACCCATGGTCGATCATTGTTCAAGCCACAATCATGTTGGAAATCTAGAGCCCACAACCAAAGGATCGTTATGTGGATGACGCACATGACTAGTGTCTTCCTCGTTGAATATGATGGGCTTACACTCATAGCAAGGTTGTTTGGGAGTACGCTCCTGGACAGCCAGTACATCATCATTCTGCTCATATCTAAGGGAACGAGCATATTTTTCTTGTGCCTTGCCAGTATTACTGGCCAAATGTTATCCTCCACAGATCATATCTAGCCGACCAACGACTGGTGGTGGTAAGAGGTTGATTACATTGATACTGTTGCGAGGACCGTTGCTGAGGATGTTGGTCGGCAGTCGGCCATACACACCTCTTCAGATGAGCATTGTTCTTTGGAATGAGGAATTCTATCTCTTCCTTTAGGTGGTTACATTCATTGGTTTCATGACCATAGTCATTGTGAAACTGGCGTAATTTAGTCATATCCCGTCTGTTAACCTCATTGGTGGAGGTCTTCTATACAGTACGACCGTCTGGGTAGCATTGAAAACATCTGCACGGGGATCCAATAGAATGGAGTAAGTAGTAAACTTAGGAACATATTCTCATGGTTTGGGCTGCTCGGTAGTTTTAGGCTTGTTATTGTCATTCTGATTACTATATTTCAAGCCCTATTACCACGTTTAACATTTTGGACCCATTTTTACTTTCTCCTACTGTGTTAGTGGTATTCCCAGCTTTTGTTTTTCCCTACCCAGTAGCTACTTGAGTTAGATTATCTATCTTTCGTTCAGCTTCCTCAAGCTTAATAAATTCTTCTGCCCAATCAAGGAATTCCTGGGTGGTACGCGTAGACTTTCTCTTCAAGCTGCTCCAAAACAGGCTTTTTACTTTGATTCCTGAGTTGATGGCTATCAATTTACCATCATCGCTCAGGGATTTCACCCTGGTGGCCTCGTGCATAAAATGTTGAATGTAGTCCTTTAAAGGTTAATTATCCATTTGTTGTATGTTCACCAGATCATTCAACTAGGCTGGAAGGAGCATTGCCAAAGAAAATTGGGAATATAATATGCATACAAATCCATCCCATGATGTAATTGACCCTGGCTGCAGCTTAAAGAAGCACTGCTGGGCGATTTCTGATAGGGTGGTAGGGAAGATCCTGTACCTAGCATCATCCCGAACCCCCTGGAGATTAGTTTGCAGCTCAAAGTTGTGAACGTGGGACACTGGGTCTTCCCACCCAGTGTGCATCTTCCATGTTGGCATCTTGAATTTGACAGGTATGCGCAGCTGGTTAATACGTTCTGAAAACGGGGAACCTCTTGCCTGTCCATTTCAATATCTATCAACTTGGGAGTTGTCAGGTCTCTTACCAATCATGTTAACAGATACAACTGGGCCTGGATGTTTGGTTCTGCAGCTGCATGGGGCTGCGTTGCATTGCGGACCTCATCCATTCTCAGGTCCCGAACAAGCTTAGGTGGAGATATGTTATTCGATTCCCAGTTTTCCTTGCTGCGATTGAGAGCATCTCGTAAGTCTTTACCTTCCATAGGGCATATTCTGTTGAATACAAAGTTTGACCGAGGCCTTCCCCCAACATTTTGGCTATCTTCTCGGCCATGTACCGGAGGTACTCCCTAAAACCCTCCACTCTGGGGTGGCTGGTTGATCGAGACATCCTGCCCTTGTGGGACAAATGGTTCGTCGAGCTGGTTACCCATCTAATCCTGATTATTCTATTGGCGGACTTAGGTTGCTGTCTCCTCATGATCATATCCATCGGCATAGTGGGATCTGTACGCAATCGTCCCCTCTGGATCTTAGTCGGTACTCTATGTGTTGTCTATACCAGTCAGGCTATTGCTGGTTATTTCGGGGTTTACCACTCTTATTCGGCACTGGTCCTCGTGGGTTTCCATCCTGTCCCGCAACACCAGGATTTCTGTCACGACCACTTCCTTGAGATGTCGCTAAAAGTTTCCTACTTTTTCCTGTCCTATGTAGCACTCTGGAAGGACATGTTCGTCAGCTGGTAAGAGATGCCAGCTATTGTTGGCTTGGGCACCCCGACCAGATCAGTGACTCCTGGTCAAACCCTGATTCCCATTTTGAGGTCGAGCCTCTGGTCCATTCATGACTCCATCACTGAAACCAAATACAGGAGGACGTTATTGATTGTGAACAGTAGTTCCAGCTGCAGTCCCTGTACCCTGAGTCTGCTGCTATTGCATATAATTGCGGATGGATTCAATAACCACCTTGGTTCGGTGTTCCATGTGTTCCTGACGGGCCTGCACCTCCCGGACATTCCGATCCATCAATTCTTGGAAATTCCTCCTTTGCTTTTCGAAAGTCTGTTTAATGGCCTCTTGGGCGGTAGCCCGCCCTTGGTTCATGGTGGCAAGCTGATCTTGTATCTGTCCCATGACCTCCATTTTCTGCTCAATTTCAAGAACAAGTCCTTCAACATCTATGTAGCGTTCATACCGTCCAAGACCTCTAGCTCTCAGTCCTGGTTGGTCGATACCCCTTGCAGCGCCTCTACCCGAAGTTCCCGTGTTAGTAACTCCAATGAAGGTAGTAGCCCCATACTCGGCTGCAATGGGCCTTGTAGGTTGCCCCTCGGTTCCAGTCGGGTTCCAAGGTGGCAAATCAACTCGCCCCCCGTTCAGATTACTCATTGAGCACTCAATGCGATGATTCAGCTTCGCGCTTTAGAGGTTCTTGACTCGATCTTCTTGTTGAAACCACCATCTTTGCAGCACCGAAATCTGAATGTGATTGTTCTTGCTCTCAATGAAAGCACCAAAATGTTGACTGGTTTTTTAGCCAACTGACGCGAAGTCAAAATAATTAATTTGTGAGCTTTCAATAGAACAATAAATGCGCCAAGAACCTAATAATAATGAGCAATAAATTATAAAGAACACCGGGATTTATAGTGGTTCGACCCCAAGAACTGGTAATGACATACTTCCCGATAGATTTGTATTAATCTTAAAGGTTTACACAAGATCACATGGGATTACAAGTGGATTTCTATGTGTAAAAGACAATACAATAAGGCAAAATCGCTGCTGGGTATAAAAATAGGTTGTCCGGTATCGTTCTAAACCTTGGTCAGTAGGTAATTTCGTGAACCCCCTCCACTGTGGTGGAGGGTTTGCATTTATACTGATCTTGTCGCCCAGGGGTTGCACCCGAGCGTAACTGATGGGAAAATATCCATATATTCTCGCAGGTGGTTGCTTCTCTATTCTTTAGGAGTTTTGACCGAGTTTTTATGCCTGTTAGGTGCAGGGTGAGTGTAACTACTTTCACCCAACCAAGTTTATCTATCTGTCTTACCGATCAGTTGGTTTTGCTGGTATAACTGCCGAGCAGTAACTATTATACGTTTTGTGTTTACATGCCGACCAGCCTCCGTGGCCTAATGCCACACGTCTAAACTTAATGCCACGTGTCCAAAGCATAATGCCATATGTATAAAGTATATTTCCACGTTAGATATGCCAATTTTTGGGATAACAACATATATAAAAGGAATATATATGTGTGTGTCTGTGTGAGAGAGAGAAGTTTAGAGGTTACAAACTTACACGAAGATGATGCGATTGGTGATCGAAAAAATATTGATGAAGATTGATGATGAAAGAAACCCAGGAATTTTTGAAGAACAATTGAATTGTCGTGAAGTTTTGAGGATTTCTGAAATCCCTGGTTCTTGAGAGAATAACTGAATGGAGAGAGAGGATGGAAATGAAGATGAAGATGATAATGGGAAGAGAAAAATGAGGTACTTATAAAAAAAAGAAGGATTTAATGTGAGCAAAGAGCTCAGGATAGTAGCTGATCCAATGGGTAGAAATTAATGGAAAATGGCGGCAAAAGTAGGGTTATTAGGATGAGTGTTTATTCAATACACAAATACTGGAACCAGCGAACCCTAGCATTACAAGTAAATTCTACTCGAGTGTGGGAGGTGGACATGGTTTTCTAGGAAGGAAATTCAAAAATCATTCCCGAAGGATACAAGCAGACACTTTTGAGGGGGAAACTATTAAACCCAATTTTTGAGATGAATAAAGATTAGCTCAGGAAATATGTGAAAAAAGCTCGGAGCAGTAGTGAGGAACTTCCCTAAAAGACATAAAGGTAGGCTCAGAAGGAATTCAATATTTTAGCTCGAAGGAGTACGAACCCGTGAATCTTCTTGAAAGCGTGTTAAAAGCCTTGAAACATTAGAACATCGACATTTGAATAAATGGTTCCACTTTTATAGGAATCCGATTAGATAATTATGATGATATTGTTAGCTTGTGATTCAAATTTAAATAAAATATCTTGTAACTTCCCCTAAAATCAGGGGAGGAGAATCAAAGGCCAGCCCTATAAATAGATTGGTCATGATCATTTGTTTTTCATGGACAAATTTTTAAATTCAAAGGTTTGGGAAAATAGTTTCATAGCTATAACTCAGAATCTCCAATAAAAGTGATTTGTGGATGTAGGTAGATTTTAACTATTGAACCGCCTAAAAATCTATGTGTTTATCTTTTTTAATTATTCAAGTGCTTTTATTTTAGTTGACGAAAATCTGCATCAACAAGACTTCACGAAATAATTCTGTAAATATAATTTGATAATAACTAATCGTTCAATTCCATATTTATAGTGGAGTAATAGTTGAAATTATTGGAACTTGGTATTATAGGTCCATGGTCCCCAAGTCACCTCTATATTACACTGTCTCGGGTGTGGGTGGTACTGACAAAATAAATTGAGAAATGACTAATTAATTATGTGATAATTATATGTAATTATTTAATTAGTTTAACTAATATTTTTATTTGAAAACTATATATTAGTTGATAATATTATTTATTGACTTTGGGTTAATTAATTTTAAGAGAATATGATATTAATTTATTATATGATAATAAATTATTTGAATTTTATAACATACAATTAATTTTGAATTAATTGATATTTATGCATTTATGAAATAATACATTATTTTAATGCATAGATATTTTATCTTATTACTTCAATTTATAAATGAGAAAAAATTGGGGAAGCACAACAGTGCTACACGCCAACTACTGTGCATGTACAACGAATAGCGTGTGACCTAGGGTCATACCTAAATTTGATTCATTCAAATTTTAAATGTTATAATTTGAATTATTTTATTTCATAAATTATTATTAAAAATATAAGTTTGATTTGATTAAAATATTGATTAAATAATTAAATCTAAAACTGACCAGTTATTGCTTGAGTCTATGTTATGTTTATAAAAATCGAATGTATCGTGATTTTGAGTGAGACATTATCCAGATTTTAGAGAAAACCTGAAGAAACAACAATACACTCTCTTATATTTTCTCCTTCTTCAACCTCTCTTGATCTCATCTGTTGAGTACATCAAAGAGAGTCTATATTTTCCATATCATCCTACATGCACACACACGTCCTAGTGTGTTGAGGATTAGCTTGGAAGATTGTGGTATGAATCTTGGTGCAATCTTGTGGATTGGATGTTCGTTATTTTATACTAAAAGATAGCAAGAACACTTGATAGACTACAAGAGGTATTACATCAAAATACATCTTCTATTGTGTTTGATTTAATATTTATATATATATATATATTAATCCTTGGTTATAGTATTAAAATTAAATTTTTGCAATACACATTCTGATGCACACTCTGATTTACACATTTAATACCAACAATTTGAACATGAACATACCGATTTCAAATTTGATTTTTTTTTTATATAAAATGAACATGTTTTTTAATATATTATTAATTTTGTTTTAAAATCTAGTTTTAATTTTTTATTAGTTAAATTTTTAATAAGAAAATATTTTTTTAAATTTAAATTCATTATTTACTTTTAACTATACATGTGGCAATGCCACATCATTGCCCAAATAGCCATATTAGCATTCTGTCAGCCAAATAGGACGAAATCTAACAAAAGTCCTGCAACTCAATAACGTGAATAGTTTGTGATAAATTTTTAACAATGTGAAAATTTTGGAGGGCAAGATTTGATAATGATATTAGTTTGTGGGGGTAAAAACTCCTATTTATTCTAAATTATATTTTCATATTGCTTGAATTTGGATATGATTTTGTTCATGGCTTTTAGCTTGAATGGGTGTTCCTAGTTGGTTATTGAGAAGAAGAAGAAGAAGAAGAAGAAGAATTAGTACAGAAGAAGAATGGGTGAAGGAGATGATAATTAAGATTTTTGGTTTTAGATTTGTTTTTAAACGTAATTTATTTGTTTATTATTTTAAATCAATTTTAATTATTTAAAATATATTTAATTATTTTATATATTTTAAACAACATTTAAATTCTTTTTTTATATAAATATTACATGGACCACTAATTTGCTGACACATGTCATCCTAATTGTTGACCCTCAATTTAGTCAATGACATAGAGTCACTAAAAACGATAAGAATTATAAAACTGGATGCAAGAACTAAAACAACATAAATATTTTATAGTGGTTCAGCCCCAGAGATTGGTAATAACCTACGTCCTCTTAGTGATTTTATTGATGTAAACTCTGAAACCTGCGATCATCGAACTAGAGTTCACTAAGTTTCACAAGCTCCAAAGTGTGATACAAAGATCGTGTATTAAAGCACTTGTTCTCTCTTAATACAAATTATTGTGTCCCCCTAAATGAATCTGATGAGTCCTATTTATAGGATACAGGATGTACATATGGGTCTATGGGCCATCCTTAACTTGTGCTACCAACATATATAAATAATAATAGAAATAATAATATTTACATATAAAGAGAAACAAAATCATAGAAATGTCTAACTCATAACCATCCTTGAATTCTGGCTTCGGTCCTACGAGAAGATCTGGTCGCATATGTCAGCACATCGACTTCCATGTTACTCAGCATGTTCCTCGCACCTATCGAGCAGCTCAATTTCCTCTTGATCTTCTGGTCGTTGGTCGACCAGGTCATCATCAATAAACAGTCACGTGATGTTCATGTGCGCCTTGACCGTGCCATGCCATCATGCAAATATTTTGGGTAAGCAGTTGCCCCCAAGTTTATTTTAATGCGATCAGCATTTAATAAACTTATTCGACCAGCAATCTAGCTGACCTGTCACATCTGTCAGTACTTACTTTTTTGAAAAAGCAAGTAATCATCACCCTTTTAGTTCCCAAGACACGTTCTGACGGTTATTGCGATTCCCGTGCATTTAAACTATATTCTCATCATTACTTTGCATTAATGCCCTAATCAGTATAAATATAAACCCCTCACTTTTTTTTTTTTACTTTTTACCTGAGCCTTCTCTCTCTTCAAGAACACTCAGAAAAACCTCCAAGAAACCCAACGACTCCAGTTCGATCCGAGGCATCTACGATCAACTTCAAGCACCATCTTCGTATTTTCTTCAACAATCTGTACTTCAAGTAAGTTTTCAAATTCATCCTCTTACTTTTGTATCAATTTTCACATATTTTGGCCCTGATTTACATGTTTCCATAACTGGGTTTACATTGTTCTTGGCAAATTTTTGGGTAATCGGGTTTAGGAAAAAATACATAGAATAACTATGCTACAATAGGAATTTTAGGCAATATAATGTACAAAACAATGTTTAGAAGTAATACGAGTTATATGTACACTGATTTTGGGTCTAGAATCGAAGTGAAAATTTGATTTTGGGTGTTTCGGGAAAACTGGGTTTTTCCCGCCTGTTTTCGGAGTTGAAAAGTTTTTCTGAAAAAACTTTTCAAATTCGCTTTTTGATCTATTTTTCCACCCTGCTTGCATGTTTATTGTGTTTTTATTAGGACGCTACTAGTCATATAAAATTTTAACTTCTATACATGACCAACGCTATCCTTGCTTTTCTTTTTCTTCTATCTATTGGTCGTAGATATAAGATATTCATGCATGATCCCTGTGGAGGTGAGAGACCAATAGATGAAGATCTTCTAACTTTACTGTTCAAATATCAAGAACAACATTCTCTACCTTTTCCAGAACCTCCGGCACCCCATCCAATTCCTTCGACATGCTCTCCTCACAATCTCCCAAAAAGCCAATCGAACATGGGACGCGTCAAACACATTGCTTATCGAAAAAGAAAACCCACAAACTCACCTACTAGCCACCCTTCATCCAATACCGAGGGTCCCTCAAATGACCCTCAGCCCTTAAATTTTGCACTACCAGAGATTCAGCCCAAGGCCGTCTACGCGATGGCCCCCAAGCAGAGGTAGCCTGGTACATTGCCCCTCCAAGCGTCACATCGGCCAGAATGGTGGCTAAGTATCCCAAGAAGTACGGGATTCCTAGGATTACTTTATACAAACCTACACCCGACCAGAGGACAAATGTGCCCAGAGGTGCCTACAGTGCCTGGTCGAGGTACTATATAGAAGCAGGGGAAATCTTTCCCTTGCACGACTTTTTCCGAGAGGTGGCCAATTATTTCGAGGTAGCCCCTTTTAATAACTCCCAATGGATATAGAGTACTTTCAGCACTCTATATCCTGTACAACCATAAAAAATGGCCTGTGCCTACTCCTCATGAGATCAACTACCTGTTCGATCTCAAATCCAACCCCAACCAAAGCAACACGGGGTTCTTCCACTTCTACCACCAAGAATCCACTTGCACATTTCTTAGTGACATAATTTATAAGTCCAATGTGGGAAAGTACTTCCAAGAGTACTTCCTCATGACCGACCTAGTCGCCGAAAACATTGCCTTCACGCAAGTAGGTAAACTTTTAATCTCTGTTCGACATTCATCTAGTCATTTTGCATAGTTTCCTTGTCCTTAGTTGGTTTGCATTGTATCTAGGTCCGTGGTACCACCCTACTCTAGAAATGGAGATAAGAGACGCAACCCTGGCCAGCATGACGAGTATAGAAAAAACCATCAAGGAGCTGGTCACGAAGAGCAATTTGAGGCTGGTCGGCCATTTAGAACCTCACCAGGAAGTAAGGGAATCAACTGCAGGGAGTTCCACTAAAGATGGCACTGAAGGACAAGAAAAACCCGAGCAACAACAGGATGTTTCACAACCCTAAAGGCACCAACCAACAAGAGTAACCATTTGAGAATCCAACCCCCACACTCGACCAGCCAGTATCCCTCCCCAACATGGGAGGGGAAAGCAAAAATTACCTGAATATGTTGGTCCTATACTCAAATCCTTTGACGACAACGGTATAGATTTTTCACTCTTAGATAAGCTGCCCATCCCTTTTCATTTATTTGATAGGGACGTCAACTTTAAATTTACGACTAATAGTTTTAGCTTGGACTTCTTCGAGGTAGATAGTGAGTGTAGCAGTAGTTCTTTAAATAATGTAGCGATCAGTAATTGTAGTTTAGGTATATCACTTAGAATTCCTTTTAGTTTGCTTCCTTATCATGAAAAACTATTTCTTGACTTATCTACTTGTTTGTTTCTCTTGTAGTCATGCAGACTGATGATGCCTTCGACATCTATACCTCTAGAGGCAAACTGGCCAGCTCAAAAAAATCGAGCAGAAAAAACATTATAGATGCCAGTCGGGAACCTTCGAGGAAAAGAATGCGATCAGAGGATTCTTCAGCACCTACTCCCTCCAGAACCACTACACCTCCTTGCACCATGCCCTCCAGCGACCAGGCGGATTTGGTGGCAGAGTCGCTGAGCAATGCCTATTGCTCAACAAACGATAGACTTCAAAAGCTGATCAAGCATTGTCGCAGCCAAGAATATTTTGTTTCTCTCTCCTCGATGAAACATAGTTAGATCCTTGGTCAGGGGTTCAACGAACTCCTGAGTGTAAGTTTCTAGTATTTAGTTGTATTCTAACACCCTTCTATTTTTATAATTTTTAACAAATTTATCTTTCTTTTGTTCCCAGGGTCTTTTTATCGTAAACAACGGTTGGCGCCACACCGAGGAGATTGGCGCAAAACATGCCGAGGAGATATAGGTAATTAAGGCCAAACATGTTAAGGAAGTCAAGGCATGGGAGGCCAAAGTCAAGGCAGCTGATGCCAAAGCTTCGGCTTTGACTGAGGAGTAGAAGAAGAGCCAAGAAGATCTTGCTAAGGCTGTTGTTGCGAAGGAGAAATTCAAAGAAGCCTCTGAAACCAACTTCAAGGAAGCATCCAAGCTGCAAGAGGAACTGAAGGCAAGCATGAAGGAAACGAATGACCTAGAAGATCGAGTGAAGCTGCTTGAAGAGTGAAATACCCAAAACCTGGAGAAGTTCCGAGGAGCCGCATTCACCTACTTTTGCATGTTCTGGACGAACAACCCAGATGCAAACTTTGATTATCTTCCTGAGCAGGTAAAACAAGCTGAACTCGCCAAGTGCGCTGCTCGCCTAGAGGAGGAGAAAGATGTCCCAAAGTCTCTTGAAATTTCCTTGGCGACGGGCATCGATGGTGCTGAGGAGGTAGCCAACCCTTTAGGATATCAACAACCTCAACAAGACCCCTCTTCAGCTGCACAATAAAGATTTTTGTTTATGTAACTAGAACACCCGAATAAATTGTTCGCGGTGTTAAAACAATTTGCTGCCTAAGGCAGTGTTACTTAATTTTAATATTTTAATTACATTCGAGGAGCAATTGCTCACAGTGTAAAGACATTTCACTTTGATATTCTAACAGTTGCAAAATTGCTATTATAACATCTGCTCGTATGACAGAACTTAGCATAACACTTTACTTCTATTTCACAAAATTAACTAAAAAGCTGAAAAATACTCTAAGTGTCGTAGTATGCTTTCCCTTATTTTTCTCGTGTGTTTACATATGTTTATGTTATGCTTTTCTCGCTTAGTATCTTATATCCCCCCAAGTGATCGAGAAGTTTAAGGTTCTCGGTCACTTTCTGTACGACCTAAATATCTGCGAGCTATCAGTGAGTTGGAAAAGGGCCTAATTCGGTCCGCCACGTTTAAATCGTTCACCCGGAGCTGTTATTACGAGTTTCCACCTGTCTAGTCCGAGTTGATTAGAGAGTTAGCAGTCCACTCAAAGGCAGCGGGTCAGCGGTATGGATGTCACGAGCTGGCGCTGCATCAAGCTCGTGATGTGGCGCTAGTCTGACACCCAAACCCTTGTGAAGATAACCACGCAATGTAAACGTCCATATATCAGACATCACGTGTCTATTCCATTCCTGAATTCTCGGGCACGCAGTATAAACATGCGTATTCAGACATCCTATGACTGGTTTGGGCCATGCGGCCCATTATCCCTCCTTACCTATTGATTAGACCACACTTCACTGTCAGGTTTTAGGAATTAATCATCAGTATCACAGAGATGACGTGAAGGGTAAAGAGATCACGGGATGACCCCCTTTGCCAACTCAGGTATCCTCTCCTTATAAATACCGAGACCCTGGGAATTGCAAGGGGTTGGCATATTTTTTGTAAAGAAACACTCTGTAAGGAATAGTCAAGAGATATCAATAATATCGACTGGTGGACTAGAGGGATTTTAACCTTCGAACCACCTAAAAAGGAAAGGAGTGATCATCTTCCCATGTTATTAATTTCCCAAGTCTAGAAGTAAACTATTTTCCTATTACGGTTCACTAATTAGCACTAATCCATCTTGTTTATTTGTATAATTATCTGTTGGCGAAGAACCGCGTCAACATTTTGGTGCTTTAATTGAGAGGATATAGATTGGTGCTATCGCAAAAACCTGATCATGGTGGTTACTCATTCGAGACATGGTAATGAGGCGGATCAACATGATGGGCACGAGGCCCACCATGCCGCCATATCCGATGAACAAAACCCCGAGGTCCAGCAGCGACTGGGAAAGCAGCCTATGGGTCAGGGCGACACCGGGAGTTCGGCACCCCAGTCGCCAAATCCGAACCCGGATTTCCTAACGGCAATAGAGATGGAGAACATACAATTGAGGAGTCAGCTGTCAAGAGTAAACAAGAAAATCGAAGAAGTCTTGGCCCGGTTACCCCCTCTTACAACCAACGCTAACATCGGAAAGAGGTAAAGTGGGACTCATAAGTCCCTCCGGGATAACCGGTCCAAGCCCAGCCGATCAGTCAGAGCCTCGACTCCGAGCTCTACCCCCACGTCACACCACCACCAGGAAACTGTGTTTGAGGAGTTTCCTAGGGCCAATCAGCAATTCAGCCGATCAGTCCGAACCTCAACTCCTAGCTCGGTTCCACCATTGAACGCACCCAGAAGGGGCCGAGTCAGCTCGTGGAGGAGATCCGGGGAGGGCTCGCGAAGACAGCCTGCTCCGGCCAGCCATCCTGCCCCACGGTCGGACCGCCGAGCGGCCGCGACCTAACTTGATCTGCCCAGACGGGACTAGGATCGCGTCACCAGTTAGGCATCCCCTGTCGCCAATAAGATACCCATCTCCTCCCCGTCCAGATCGGGACATTCTGGCTCATGGGAGCAGCAGGAGAAATCCTCCTTCCGACGATCCTTCCCATCGCAACCGAGCGCACGGGGAAGTCCTGGACCCTCACCCTCAGCAGTGGGCTCTGGGTTTTTCAAATGGGAGTTACTGGACCAGGAGCAATCGAAGTGGCAGGTCCGCTGAAGACCTGGGCAATTGCTTGAGTTTAGCTCAAAGCCCTCGGGCCACCCCGAGGGCCAACCTTAGAGATCGCCTCAACTCACAGAGGGAATATCCGGCTAGAAATGGTAATCATGCTCGCCGAGGGGATGGTCTTTCGGAAGTGCGTGACAGTGTGAGTGTCCCAGCTAACCAAGCTCAAGCTTGGAGGGACAATAACCCGCCTAACCCTTACAATGGAACTGGAGCTGTTGAACAGCCCCAGAACAACCAAGGAAGTAAAGACCAAACCCTAGAGAGTTTAGCTCAGATGGAGGAGCTGATGAAGAACTCGAGCTCTTCGTCCCCAGCATAGCAGCCACGACGTATCCACCGGGTTTCTGGATGCCCTACTTGTCCAAGTTTGATGGAGACGGAGACTCGTCAGATCATTTGGGTATGTTCAAAACCCTGATGATGACCCACAACATCGGCCCCGAGCTAAGGTGTTTGATATTTCCTTCCACCTTGACTGGGCCGACCAGGCAATGGTTCAAGCAGTGTATAAAGCACTCCATTAGCTCGTGGAAAACCTTTTCTGCTGACTTCAAGAGGGCATTCTGAGCTTCTCAAGTTTCCCGCGTCAAAGCCGACACCCTGGAAAACGTGAAGCAGCAGCCCGAGGAACCCTCAAAAGTTTACCTGAGCAGGTTCGCAAACGTCGCGGCTCGAGCCAGGGACGCAGATGATAGTTCCAAGCTTATGGCCTTGAGGACTGGAATACTCGTTGGAGGCGGACTACGGAAAGAGATACAGAGAAAAGGTGTCAGCACCGTGGATGAATTCATGAACAAGGCCCAGGGATGGATAAAACTGGAAGAGGCACGAGCATCGGTCGCGGGAACCAGCCAAGCCCTTGATCAGCCCGTTGGAGTGGGAACGGATGTCGTGAAAATGACTCAAACCGTTACACAAAATAACCAAGTGGGTGGAGGCAAGAGAAAATGGAGCAGTGAGGGCGGCCAGCACGGTCCCAAGAAGAACAAGCCCGTGGAAAAATTTAAGCCAGTCTACACAACTTATACCGAGCTCACAAACACTAGGGAACACATTTTCCTAGCTAACTCTTCCCGCCTCCCCTGGAAGAAACTGGAGCCTTTGAAGCACCAGAAGGCCAAGAGGGACCCTTCCAAGTTATGTCGATTCCACAACGACATTAGCCATAACACTGACGATTGTAGGCATTTAAAGGATGAGATCAAGACACTCATCAGAGCCGGACCTTTGGCTCAGTACGGGTGGAACAGAGTTCCCACCAGTCAGTCGGCCCCAAAAGCTTCGATAAATCAGCCCGGGCCCCGGATAAATCAAGATACCCTTCCTCCTGTGGTAGGGGAGAGATATCCACAATCTCCGGTGGCCCCTATTTGGCCATCATGAGCAAAGGTGCCCAGAAGAGATATGTCAATGAATTGAAGGCTCATAACGGAGTGGAATTCATCCTGGAGCAGCATCTACCCAAACATCAACGATTGGAGAGGCAACCGGTCATCTTTACCGAGGAGGATGCTAGTCACGTCCAGTTCCCCCATAACGATCCTCTGGTCATAACCGCCCAGCTCGCCAACCGAAAAATTAGGAGGATACTGCTCGATAATGGAAGTTCGGTGAACCTATTGTTCCGGTCTACGTTGGAGAAGATGGGGTTATCTGTCACCGAGTTGAAGGCCACCTCCATGACACTGTATGGATTTTCCGGAGAAGGGTCGGCAGCGATAGGAACAATTGAGCTGGTAATTACCTTGGGAGAGGGGCCCCGGATTGTCTCTGAGCTCCTCGAATTCATAGTCATCGATTGTCCCGCCGCCTACAATGTTATTCTGGGTCGGCCTACGTTGATAGCATTTGAGGCTATAACCTCCATCAGCCATCTCGCAGTCAAATTCCCATCCTCCACGGGGATATGCATGGTCTGAGGTGATCAGCTCGTTGCTAGGGAATGCTATAGCATTTCCATGAAGGGAAAGTCACGACCTAGGCAGCAGATGATGACCATTCAGGGCAAGGACGAGGAATCTCAGGAAGTAGGACTTACTCCGGAGATAGAAAAACCTCAGAATGCCAATGGGGAGGGTATCATCTTGAATGATGATATCAACCCCAGGATAGGCGAGGATAGATCCGAGCTCCAAGCCATCGAAGAGCTCGAGGAGGTGAGCATCGACCCACAAGACCCCTCGAAGGTGGTGAAGCTCAAAAAAAACCTGTGTAGTAGAAGGAAGACGGAGCTACTGATATTTCTACGAGAGAATCTAGATGTGTTCACCTGGTCCCATGAGGACATGATAGGGATTAGTCCGGGCGTCATCATGCACACCCTCAACTTGGACAAGAACGTGCCGGCGAAGACCCAGAAACAAAGGCACCTGGGCATGACCCGAGTTGAAGCCCTAGAGGAGGAAGTAGCCAGGCTCTTGAAGTGCAGCTTTATTTGCGAGGCGAAGTACCCGATCTGGGTCGCCAATCCTGTTTTGGTCCCAAAGCCCAACGGGAAGTGGCGGACCTGCATCGACTTTTCTGACCTAAATAAAGCCTACCCCAAAGATTGCTTCCCTTTGCCAAGGATTGATCAATTGGTAGATGCCACGGTGGGGCACATGCTCATGTATTTTATGGATGTATACTCGAGCTATAACCAGATCGCCATGAACCCGGCGATCCAGGAGCACACTAGCTTCATGACCCCAACTAACGTTTCCTGCTACAAGGTCATACCGTTCGGGCCAAAAAATGCAGGAGCTACATACCAAAGATTGGTCAATAAGATGTTTGCTAATCAGATCAGGAAAAACATGGAAGTGTACGTTGATGACATGTTGGTCAAATCAAAAACTTCTGATAACCATGTCTCCGATCTAGAGGAATGCTTTAAGATTTTAAGAGAGTACGACATGAGGCTAAATCCTCAAAAGTGCACTTTCAGTGTTGCGTCAGGAAAGTTTCTGGGTTTCATAGTCAACACCAGAGGAATGGAGGCAAACCCCGATAAAATCAGGTCGCTACTCGAGATGCCATCACCCCGGTCGCGAAAAGACGTCCAAAGTCTGACAGGAAGCGTGGCAGCCCTTAATCAGTTCATTTCCAAATCTACCGACAAGTGTTTGCCATTCTACAACCTGCTCTGGGGAAATAAAAAATTCGAGTGGACCGAAGAGTGCGAACGTGCCTTCCTCGACCTAAAAGCACATTTAGCCGAGCCGCCCGTGTTGTCCAAACCAAAAGCAGGAGAGCCTCTTTTCCTTTACCTGGCTGTCACGGAAGATGCAGCTAGCACAGTACTGGTCCGGGAAGAAGACCGGTCTCAGAAGCCAGTCTATTACATTAGCAAGAGGCTTCTCGGAGCTGAATCCCGATACCCGTTGATAGAGAAAATGGCTTTCTGCCTTATTACGGCCTCCCGAAAGCTCATGCCGTATTTCTAGTCCCATTCAATCCACATCATAACCGATCAACCATTAAGGCAGGTTTTGCAGAAACCTGAGGCATCGGGGCATCTGTTGAAATGGGCTATTGAGCTCAGCCAATTTTAGATACTGTACGCGCTGCGAACTGTAGTGAAAAGCCATACTCTGGCTGATTTTGTGGCAGAGTGCACGGGATTCCGAGACGAACCAGCGAAAGAACCAGTTCGAGCCTCATGGAAAGTCTTTCTAGATGGCTCATCTAACGAGAATGGATCCAGAGCTGGAGTTATCTTGATATCCCCGGAAGGGCATCGTTTACACTCCGTGTTGCAATTCGGGTTCAAAGCATCCAACAACGAGGCCGAATACGAAGCTTTGTTGGCTGGACTAAGGGTGGCCCAGGAGCTGAAGGCCAACTCCATCCAGTGCTACAGCGATTCCCAACTCGTGGTAAACCAAGTATTAGGAGAATACCAAGCGCGGGGAACCAAGATGGCTTCTTACGTGGCCAAGGTATAGAAGGAGCTATTCGCATTTGAGCACGGCCTAATTGAACAGATACCTCGGGAGCAGAATGCCAATGCTAAAGCCCTGGCAAAGCTCGCTACCTTCGGGGAGGCCGAAACTTTGGGCCTGCTATCGATAGAATTCTTGGAAAGACCAAGCATAGAGGAATCCGGGGCGGAGGTCAAGATGATTGACACCAGGCCAACTTGGATGACTCCCATAATAGAGTACCTCACAACAGGGAAGTTACCCGATGAGCGAAACGACACAAGGAGGGTACTTTACCAGGCTCCAAGGTATATAATGATAGACGGGACATTGTACCAGCGTGGCCTCTCTTTACCTCTTTTGCGGTGTGTTCTGCCAGGTGAAGCGAGAACCATTCTGCAGGAGGTGCATGAGGGATTTTGTGGAGATCACGCTGGGGGCAAAACCTGGCCTTGAAGGTGTTGAGGAAAAGGTATTATTGACCCACTTTATCGAAGGACTCGATCTCGTATGTCAAAAAGTGCGACAGGTGCTAGCGGTTCGCCACGGTCACCCGAGCCCCTCTAGTCGAGCTAAAGATGATCTCATCCCCGTGGCCGTTCGCAGTCTGGGGGATTGATTTAGTTGGTGCCCTTCCCACAGAAAAGGGAGGAGTTCACTATGCTGTGGTGGCTATAGACTACTTCACAAAATGGGCAGAGGCAGAAGCCCTGGCGACGATTACCTCAAAGAGGGTCCTCAACTTCGTGGTCAAGAATATTGTCCGCCGATTCGGGCTGCCAAAGAAGATCGTGTCGGATAACGAAACACAGTTAGATAGCGACCTCTTCACCGAATTCTGTGAGAGGCACGACATAGTTAAAAGCTTCTCCTCCGTGGCCTACCCCAAGGCTAATGGGCAGGTCGACGCTGTGAACAAGACACTGAAAGCGATCCTTAAGAAGAGGTTGGATGAAGCCAAGGGAGTTTGGCCCGAACAACTCCCCCAGGTGCTGTGGGCATACCGGACCTCGCACCGAACTTCGATGGGTCACACTCCTTTCTCCCTGGCTTTCGGGAGTGAGGTCGTCCTTCCTATCGAAACAAAGATAGCCTCGCATAGAGTCCAAACATTTGACCAAGACCAGAACGAAAAACTGCTCTGCGCGTCCCTCGACCTAATTGACGAAAAACGAGAAGATTCGCAGCTGCAGCTCGCGTATTATCAACAGAAGATCACTCGTTATTTCAACTCAAAGGTCAAGAAATGCATCTTTAGCGTAGGCGACCTGGTACTCAGAAGAGTCTTCTTAGCCGGTAAGGATCCCAAGGACGGAGTGTTGGGGCCAAACTGGGAAGGACCCTATCAAATAATAGAGGTTATGAAAGAAGGAACCTTTAAGCTAGCTCGACTTAATGGAGAAGTAGTCCCACAGACTTGGAACACTATACACCTGAAGAAATATTATCAGTAATACTTTTGTAAGGCTTAGTTAGAAAAGCCACCTTGTTTTACTAAATAATGAGATAGTTTCTTCATATCTTTGTATATTTTTTGTGAGCGTAATGTTAAAAGAGCATGTTCCAAAAAACCACGAAAGGTCCTTTCCTGATTACTTGGGGGGCATATATATCCTAGACACCAACTAGGTCCTAAAACTTAGAAATTGATTCAAATTGGTTAATCGATGTTTTTCTTAAAAAGCACGAGATATCAATAAAGAATTAACGTGAACTAAGTTTCTAAAATCAATGTCATGGATACAACCAGGTCCTAAAACTTAGAAGTTGCTTCAAATTGGTTAATCGATGTTTTTCTTAAAAAGCACGAGATATCAATAAAGAATTAACGTGAACTAAGTTTCTAAAATCAATGTCCTGGATACAACCAGGTCCTAAAACTTAGAAGTTGATTCAAATTGGTTAATCGATGTTTTTCTTAAAAAGCACAAGATATCAATAAAGAATTAACGTGAACTAAGTTTCTAAAATCAATGTCCTGGATACAACTAGGTCCTAAAACTTAGAAATTGATTCAAATTGGTTAATCGATGTTTTTCTTAAAAAGCACGAGATATCAATAAAGAACTAACACGAACTAAGTTTTTACCAAATGCGCTGAAAATGAATAACAATAATAATAAAAATAGATTAAAATGAAATTCGGGAAAACCAATTGTCTCGAGGAGAAAAAACCTCATGGTAAAAGCTTACAAGTAAATAAAAAAAAAAAAAGAACAAGTCATAGGTCTCCCCAGTCTCAGAGGGTGCCTCCTATTGAAGACGAGCCTTGAACTTCTCGAGGAAGGGCTCCCACACCTCCGGCGCCATGAAGGAGAAATCGCCATCCTGGTTGAAGGCCCAACAATGATAAAGCATGGCCTCCATGGAGGAGCTGGAAGATGCCCTCTCTGCCATAAGGGTGGCCTTGGCTTCCTCAAGCACAACCTTCGCGGCAGCCAAGGCGACCTGTGTAGCCTCGGCCTCCAGGTCCTTAGCCCAGATCACCTCCAGATTGGCCTTTGCAGTGGCCAAGGCGACTTGCGCGGCCTTTTCGCTTTCCTTGACAGCCGTCAGGGCAGCCTTGGCATCTTGCTCTTGTTGTTGTGCAGACACGAGAACGGCCTGAGCAGTCTGGAACTCGCCCTTGATCTCGTCAAACCTAGCCCTGGACCGAGCTATGCTGCGGTGTAGAGCCAAAGCCGCCTGCAAAGGCAAAGATAATAAGGCACGTGCTATAAAGAAAACAAAGAGAGTTAGCTAAGTTAACAAAGTAAACTTACCGTGCGGGTCATCCCCAGTGAAGACTCCATAACGTTCTCGGGGCTCCTCTCCTCGATCTCCCGCAAGTCCCTCGGGGTGGCATTATAGTAATGATCCACCGTGTAGTTCGCGGTCTCATAAACCGTCCCTCAGAAGGCCTCGGGGATTTTCTCTAGGGCCTGAGTGTTAACCAGGATGCGCACGGTGGGAGTGGGAGTTGGCGGGGTTCCAGATGGTGCCTCCAGTTCCCGAGTAGGGATCAGAGGTCGCGGGGGAGGCGGGGGCATGTTCTCTGCGGCGACAGGGACTTGGCCCCTCCCCTTAGAGGGAGACTTGGAGGTGGTCCCGGAAGGAGGAGCCTTCTTGGTCAGCGGGAGTTTCTTGACCAATGCCCCGGACGACCCGGAGGGAGGATTCCCCCTGGAAGATGGACCGTAGGACGTTGTCTCTAGGTTGTGCCATCTCTTTGCTTGAAACAAAATTAAGGGAGCGTTTGTATACATGTAAGAATTCTTAGATCATAAGAAAAGTATAAGGGTGTATTGAAAAGGTCCTGACCTCCGAGCTAGAGGAGGAATCTATTGCCATGACCTCCGGCTGCGGAGCTTCTGTGGGGGAGTCTAGGTTTCTAACTTCGCGAATGAGAGGGGGCTCTGGGTCTGGATCCGCCTCAGGACTGGACTCCTCTACATACTGCCTAAGCCCCGGAGCGACTACACCCTCCAGAAGGGAGGGCCACGACCTAAGGTTGGTCCCATACTCCTCAAAAAAGGCCAACCTCAAAGCCAGGGTGGTGTCTACTACTACAGTGCCCCTAGGGCGGCCCACGTCATGACGCAACACTAGTTGATCAACGCACTAGAGTAGAGTTATGTTAAGGCCTGGGTCATCTTGATGATGATGTACGAGCTGGCTAGGGTTAAATCTAGCAAGCCGTAGGTCTGCGGCGGCCCTATCTAATTCCCTAAACAAGTATGGGTTACCTTGGCCGAAGGGACTGGCTGCTGCCCCGGACTAGACCCGATCCGCGTCGAACCCCTGGGCGACCTCGAGAGCCCTCTTTCGACGCACGAGCGGCACCTCGTCTTCCTCCTCCTGCTCGTCATGGTCCGCACCACCCCCCTCGGGGATGGGCACCAACTCGCGAGCTACTGGGATAGCCCGCGACCTCCTCAAGGCCAGGGACTGGCCCGAAGAAATTAACTTGCATGCCAGCATCGTCTCATCAGACACGAGCTGGCGGTAGTCTTTTTCGCTTGGTGGGAGCCCCGCCAAGGTCTCATATTGACCCCCGAGGGTCGCCGATTTCGTTGTCCTCGCAAAAATGGCTGCACGATGGTATTCAAGTTAGTACACATGAAAAGAAATGAAGCAAACATGGCGATTTTGTAAGCTGAGGGTAGAAGAAACTTACGAGGATGTTTGAAGTAGTGAGGATCACAGTTGCGAAACCCCATCAACATAAATAACTGGTCCTTGAAGTCATTTGGGTGGCTAGGCAGCTGGATGACTATAGGAGAATTAGGAAAACGGGTCAGGTAGTAGAACCCATCGCCTCGCCCCCGTTGATCCGGGCTGGCTTTGAGGCAAAAGAAATAAAGGATGTTCGCTGGTGTAGGGACCTCCCACTCATGCTTCAGGAAGAGGTACCTCAGCCCCGCCAACAGACAGTAGGAGTTAGGGGGCAGTTGGAACGAAGCCAGCCACACGTAGTTCAGAAAGTCCACGAAGTACTGGTCCAAAGGTAGGAAGGCCCTGGCCTTGAGGTGTTTGTCGCTCCAGGCCACAAAATCCTCGTCGAGGGGCGTGCAGCTCCTCTCGCCCTCGAGGGGAGGTCGGGCAACAAGAGCGCCTGTCCGAATTTCGATGTTATGAGACAGCAAGATCTTGTTGACCCTCTATTTGGTCATAACCTTCGAGACTATCCTCTCTGCCTCGAAGAAAGCATCAGGTCCCACCTCGACCTCTTTCTCCACTGTGGGACTGAAGTGGGGGATTGGAGATTCCGCTACTAACTCTTTCCCCTTGCTAGCCTGCTGGGATGATGAACCAGCAGCGCTCTTTTTAGGTATGTTCTTCCTAGGCCCCATCTGGTCGCCTAACAAACAAAGATGAAGATATTTTAAATAGGCGACCTATAAATAGAAAAAGGGAATCTAGCGCGAGAAGTGATTTTTGTACACGAGCTGAGGTAATCTCAGCCCGCGGTGCGTGAGGCCACATGATGCTATGATCACGCGCCTGTGTTTCCAATGGATCCCCGATTGCTTGGGATCTGTGTGTCAGGAGGGTCAGGATAATGCTTGCCTTGGAGGGAAAGTTTCAAAAAGAAAAACCGCCTACGAATCGTGACCCCAAGCTGCCCGATTTTGCACCCCAGAAACCTATCGCCTTCCCCTCTCTAAACAGGCATTCCATAAAGCTACCCAGAAAAGTTACCCAGAAATTATCTTGTCCTATACATCAAGTTCCTAGGCATGTTCTAATATAGTCGATATACCTAGGATCAAAACCTATGCACCAAAAATCAGCCAAAAACAACCTACAGTGTGCGACTAAGAAAGGGGCTTACCTAACAGAAAGATCAAAGCATGCAACAGGAAGAGGACTTATAGTGTATTTTCCGTATGGAAGCCATGGAAAGCGTAGGAATCGGAGTCCTAATGGAGTCTTTAAAGCTGGACTGGTGCAGAAACTCTTATGGCAAGAGCGTAGGGATCTCTAGGATGATAACCGGAAGAAGAAAGACTTTTGAGGATAAAGAGGAAAGAAGATGAGAAAAAAATTCAAATAAAGGGTGGCTAATGCGGAAGGTGGCCAACCTTATATACACATAAGAGGTAAAAGAATGAGGACTGTTCGATCGCATTAATGCGAGATATGAGGGTCATAACTCGAGAGGTGAAACAACGGTTAAAGATAGGCTAAGCCATTTAATGCAATTCTCGGAAGCCGGATAGTTTCCAACCACGGTGTCCGATACCTGCGCAGTGGATGGGACATGGAGAGTCGAAAAGGAAACTTAAAAGCCCCCGCTGTGAAGGTCGCAGATGGCTCCAGGGATCACGAGTAGGGGCTTGGGGGGCAAATGTACGCCCTAAATATCCGCGAGCTATCAGCGAGCTGGAAAAGGGCCTAATTCGGTCCGCCACGTGTAAATCATCTGCCTAGAACTGTTATTACGGGTTTCAACCTGTCCAGTTCGAGCTGATTAGAGAGTTAGCATTCCACTCAAAGGCAGCGGGTCAGCGGTATGGATGTCACAAGTTGGCGCTGCATCAAGCTCGTGATGCGGCGTTAGTCTGACACCCAAACCCTTGTGAAGATAACCACGCTATGTAAACGTGCATATATCAGACATCACGTGTCTATTCCATTCCTGAATTCTCGAGCACGCAGTATAAATGTGCGTATTCAGACATCCCACGACTGGTTTGGGCCATGCGGCCCATTATCCCTCCTTACCTATTGATTAGACCACACTTCATGTCAGGTTTTAGGAATTAATCATCAATATCACAGAGATGACGTGAAGGGTAAAGAGATCACGGGATGACCCCCTTTGCCAACTCAGGTATCCTTTCCCTATAAATACCAAGACCCTGGGCATTGCAAGGGGTTGGTATATTTTTTGTAAAGAAAGACTCTGTAAGGAATAGTCAAGAGATATCAATAATATCGACTGGTGGACTAGAGGGATTTTAACCTTCGAACCACCTAAAAAAGGAAATGAGTGATCATCTTCCCATGTTATTAATTTCCCAAGTCTATAAGTAAACTATTTTCCTATTACGGTTCACTAATTAGCACTAATCCATCTTGTTTATTCGTATAATTATCTGTTGGCGAAGAACCGCGTCAACACTTTCCATTGACCAATTTATGTTCAAACATTACTGCTCACGTACCTATAAATAATCAATGATAAAATAGAAAAACAACACATTTAATGATTAAATACTTGTAATAAATACAATAATTAGCAAGAATAATTGGCTGCACATAGTTCCCTTTATTTCTCGTAAAAGATGGACAAAATGCATGTCTATACAAGTGATTAAAATTGACCTTACACTTATAAGAAACCTGCCTTCTAACTAGTCAGCCCTTGTTCAAAAACTTGTAAAAAGTAAAATTAATATAAGCCAAATCTTTAAAAATAAATGTTCATTGATAGTACTTGCACAAGTGTTCTCCATTCCAATATCAAGGAACGAGATCTCCATTTAAGCGAGCAAGTTTGTAAGTGTCTGGTTGAAGAATTTCTTCAAATTGATATGGACCCTCCCAGTTTGGTCTGAGTACTCCAGCAGCTTGATTGCAAGTGTTGAGAAAAACCCTTCTAAGTACCAAATCTCCCACATCAAACTTTCTTTTCGCGTACTTTGGAGTTAATATATTGAGCAACCTTTTGTTGATAAGCTGCCACTTGTAGTTAAGCCTGCTGGTGCCTTTCATTGACCAAGTCCAAAGACTCCATTAATAACTAGTTATTCGTATTCTGATTGTATGTTATCCTCCTATGCGATGGTGGATCTAACTCAATTGGTAACATGGCCTCATACCCATAGGCTAAGGAAAATGGCGTATGGCCTGTTGCTGTTTAGTTAGATGTTCTATACGACCAGAGTACATCTGGCAATTGTTCTAGCCACACTCCCTTTGCTTCTTCAAGCCTTTTCTTCAGTGTGTCCTTCAGGGTCTTGTTCATAGCTTCAACCTGTCTGTTTGCTTGTGGATGGGTGACTGACGAAAAGCTCTTAGTTATACCATGACGCTCGTAAAAATTGGTAAATAGGTCACTGTCAAATTGTGCGCCATTATCTGATACAATCTTTTTTGGCAATCCATATCGGCATAAAAAAAATTTGACAACAAAATCCAGAACCTTCTTGGTCGTGATTGTCGCGAGTGGTTCAGCTTCAACCCACTTGGTAAAGTAGTTGACAGCAACTACTGCATACTTGACATTCCCTTTTCCTGTAGGCAAAGATTCGATTAGGTCGATTCCCCAAACTGCGAATGGCCATTGGCTTTGCATCTATTTAAGCTCATTTGGGGCTGCTCGAGGTATCTTGGAGAATCCTTGGCATTTATCACACTTCTTAATGAATTCCATTGAATCCTCGATCATCGTAGGCCAGAAATACCCTTGTTGGAGAATCTTCTTTGACAAACTTTGCCCCCCCCCCCCCCAACATGATCTCCATAGAATCCTTCATGTACTTCATTCATCAATTCCTTAGCTTTTTCCTTGGAGATCATCTTAATAAAGGCATTGAATATCCTCATCGAAATAGGATTCCATCGAGCAGAATAAATCGAGTTGATTGCCTTTGCAGTGTTCTTGCCTTATTCCTATCTATAGGTAACAATCCTTGTTCGAGATATTGTACGATGGGAGTCATCCACGTGTCAGACACTTGTATTACGTTCGACCAGTACTATGCTCAAAGAGTCAGCATCTTTGGCACTCGCTAATTTGGCTAAGGCATCGGTGTTTGAGTTCAGGTCATGAGGTACTTGATGGAGAGTATACTTCTCGAATTATGCTAGTAAGTCTTTCGCCTTGTTTAGATACGAAACCATCTTAAGACCCCTAGCCTGATATTCTTCAATAATCTGATTAACAACTAGCTGGGAATCACTGTATATTTCTAATGAGTTTATGTTCATATCCTTAGCTAGTCTTAATCCTATGAGCAGTGCCTCGTACTTAGCTTCATTGTTGGAGGCTGTAAAGTTGAATCTAATGGCATAGTGAAACTGATGTCCTTCGGGGGTAATTAAGATCAACCTTTCCCCCGAGTTGTGCTCATTAGATGACTCGTCTACGAACATTTTCGAGGCGGGGAGTTTGGTCTTGATCATCTGTCTTTATAATTTGTTTGCTGGCAGGGAGTCCGGTGAATTCAGCCACGAAATCCGCTAAGGCTTGTCCCTTGATGGATACTCGTGGTGCATAGGAAATTTTGAACTGCCCTAGCTCTATGACCCATTTTAGTAGTCGACCAGTGGCTTCTAGTTTCTGCAAGACTTGTCGTAGTGGTTGGTCAGTAAGAACTATTATGGTGTGAGCCTGAAAGTGGGGTCGCAGTTTTCTAGATGCCAGTATCAAGCAGTAAGCCAATTTCTCTATAGCCGGATATCATAATTCTGCTTCCATTAGCCTTTTACTTATGCAGTATACAGCCTTTTGAATGTTGTCTTCCTCCCTGATCAAAATAGCACTGGCAACATACTCTGTTATGGCTAAGTTGATGTACAAAGTCTCTCCTTCGACTAGTTTGGAAAAAATGGGCGGTCGGGACATATGGACCTTAAGTGCCTGAAAAGTATGTTCACATTCTTCTGTGCACTCAAACTTTTTGTTTCCTCTGAGTAGATTAAAAAACAAGAAACACTTATCCGTAGACTTAGATATAAATCTACTCAGAGCCGCGATTCTCCCTGTCAGGCTTTGTACATCTTTGACTTTGGCTGGTGACTGCATCTCGATCAGTGCTCGAATCTTTTCGGGATTAGCTTCGATTCCTCGCGAGTTTACTATGAATCCCAAAAAAAATTCCCGATCCAACTCCAAAGGAAAACTTGAGAGGATTAAGCTTCATCTGATATTTGTTCAAGATGTTGAAGCATTCCTGGTGATCCTTGATGTGTTCACCAGCTATTCTCGACTTGACCAGCATATCATCAACGTAAACCTCCATGTTATTGTCGATCTGCTCTTTGAACATGTGGTTGACTAGTTGCTGGTAAGTCACACCAGCATTTTTAAAACCAAAGGGCATTACTTTGTAGCAGTAATACCCCGTATATGTTCGAAAGCTAGTGTGCTCTTCATCAGACGGATGCATACTAATTTGATTATAACCATAATATGCATCCATGAATGACAACACTTCATGTCCTGATGTAGCATCGACTAGCTGATCGATTCTTGGAAGTGGGAAACAATCATTTGGGCAAGATTTATTGAGGTCTGTGAAATCCACGCACATCCTCTACTTACCATTTTCTTTAGGAACTAGTACATGATTAGAAACCCAATATGGATAAAACACTACCCTGATGAATCCATTTTCCTTCAGCTTTTCGACTTCTTCCTTTAAGGCTTTAGCTGTCTTTGTCGAGCAACCTTCTTTTTTGTTGCACTGATGGGTGGTTTTTGTCTATATTCAAGACATGGCTAATAATTGCTGGGTCTATCCCAACCATGTCTTTATGCGACCAGGCAAAGACCTCCTGGTTCCTCCTCAAAAACTCCAACAACTCTTTTTTTATTGTTGTCTCTAAGTTTTTATAGACTTTCACATTTCACAACTGTGGTCAGATCTTTTTCTTCTAGTTGGACCTTCTCCAGGTCCTCCACATGCCCAATGTTTTCTTCTAAATCCCCAAAGCAAGGATCTAAATCTATATCCTCACTTTGGGAAACGCCCTATTTGGTGACTTGTTCACTTAATTGGGCTTGTGATTCGTTTACCACCATCACCCTTTTTTCTGATGCGCTCCCCGATTCACCTCTCCTTGCCTTCATGATCGAAGAGTTGTAACATTCGCTGGCCTCTCGTTGATTTCCCAATACACTTCCAACTTCCGCATCAGTTGTAAACTTCATGGCCATATGCCAGACCGAAGTTACTACTCACAGATCGACGAGAATGAGTCTTCCAATCACAGCATTGTATGTGGACACACAATCAGCTACTATAAAAGTAGCAAGCAATGTCCTATTTGTGTTGTGACCGAGAGTCTGATTGACCCTATTGGTGCTAGCCCTTCACCAGAAAAATCGTAGATGGTTTGGTTGCACAGTTCTAAATCTTGCACTGATAATTTCATTATTTCAAGTAAAGATTTGTATAGAATGTTGACCGAGCTTCCCGTATCCACCAACACCCATTTCACCATCATGTTGGTGATTTGGACATCCATAACCAAAGGATCTGAGTGGGGAAATCAGACTTGTTGCGCATCCAGCTTGGAGAAAGTTATTAATTCTTTCTTTGTTCGAGCTTTTTTGGGAGTTTTCTCCTCAACGTTTAACATCTCTAAGTCTTGATCGTGATGTAGGGTACTGGCATATCTTTCCCTTGCCTTACCACTATCACAAGATATATGTGATCCTCTGCATATGGTTTGCAATGTACCAGCAACAGGAGTTGGCTGCAAAGGAGGAGAGCGTTGGCATACAAGCGCCTGCTCGTTGCCTCCGTTAGGTCGCTGCTGGGAATTTCCACCTGCTCGTACATATCTTCTCAGATGTCCTTGTCGAATAAGGAACTAAATCTCGTCCTTAAGCTGGTTACACTCATTGGTATCATGGCCATAGTCGTTGTGGAAACGACAAAACTTAGTTGTGTCCCTTTTGGATATGTCTTTCCTCATCGGGGTTGGCTGCCTAAAGGGGACTGTGGTATGATTGGCCTGATACACTTTGGCTCGGTTATTGACCATGGTTGTGTAATTGGTGAACCTCAGCGCGTATCTGTTCTGTTTTGTTTAGGGCGCTTGTTATTAGATGTCCTTGGTTCAGTATTTGCCCCTTTTGCTCCATTCTTGTTGTTACCTTTGCCATTGTCGTTGGGTTTGCTAGACCCACTAGCAGCTTTGGTCGAGTCCTCCTTCTTGCCCTAGTTGGCCTTGGGGACTTTCCTTCATTGGCTATAGCCTCCTCTACCTTGATTTACTTGTCTGCTCGATCCAGAAATTCTTGAGTGCTCTTGACTCCATTTTTCTGTGGGCTACTCAGAGGGGAGATTGGTGTTGCACTCTAGCTATGATGGCCATTATCTTTCCATCGTCCCCAACAGTTTTGGCCCAAGCAGCTACTCACATGAACCGTTGTATATACTTTTTAAGAGTCTGTCCTACCTTCTGTCGAATGTCGACCAGCTGATTTGCCTTCGTCGGATGTATCCGAACAACTTAAAACTGTCTGTAAAACTCCTTTACAAACATCTCCCATGAAACTATACTGGCCGGTGGAAACTTGAAGTACCACTCCTAAGCAGAATCATGCAAAGTGGCAGGAAAAATCCTGCATCGAGCATCTTCAGACACCTTCTGGATGTCCATTTGTATCTCAAACTTATTTACGTGAGATACTGGATCTTCTCTTCCAATGAAGTTGGGTAGAACTAGCATTTTGAATTTTCTTGGTATTTTTTCCATAGTAATTCTGTTAACGAATGGGGTGCCCTTTCTCTGATCATACTCTATATGGAACATTTTATTCCCGACCAGTTATTGCACAACTTGATTCAGGATGTCTATCTGAGCGTGGAAAAAATTTGGTATGGCAGGAGCAGCTGGAGCTGGGGGGAAGTAATCGTCATGTCTTTCCCTTCGACCATTAAGTACGTCCCTCAGATGTTCATCCCTACGTCTCTGCTCGCTCACACCTAGTCGGTCAAATACATTGGGTTGTCTAGGTTGCTCCCTAGCGTTTTGGCTTGTTGGTCGGTTATCCATTGGGGGAGGATTTCGATGTTCGTCCCTTTCCTCCTGTTGTCGACCATTGTTCCTCCTACCAGAGTCCACTTCATTGTAATCGTGGTCGTCTATGAATTGCGACCTGTGGGTGCACGACCTGCTGTATGCGTTATTCCCCTCTCTTTTCCTTGGTCCATCCTAGTAAACAGGTGGGGGTTTGTGCTAGTCGTTGGGTCCCCTGACATTTCTCTGTAGTGGGGGGTCCTGGACTGCAGAGCCTGAGTCTACTTGCCTCCTGCTTCCTGAGGAACCTTGTCCCCTGCCAGAAGGGTTCTGTTCTCCAGTTGTTTAACATCTAGGGCTTCTTGGATGTTGCTCGTCCCTATTCTGTCTATGTTGCTGATTATTATCTCAACCAGCATAAGAGGGTGGTTGTTGCTCATTATTTCTGTCAGGATTCTAGGTTCGCCTTTCTTGTTGAGCAGTCGGAGGTTGTTTTGGTCTCTATGGACTCCTTGGGTGTGGTGGATTTTGATGACACTGGGGGTGTTCAGATTGCAGATTTTGAGGAGGGTGACAGTTTGGTGGCAGATCTAGCTGAGAGGTTGGTGTAGGTGGAACAGGCTGTCCTCGAGCAAACTGAATGGTTACCTCTAAAGTCGCAGTAGTGTCTCTCTGCCGATGATCCATGTCGGCCTGCCGCTCATTCAGCTCTCGGCGTTGCCTATCGATCTCCATCTGCTGCATCACCATAGTTTCAGCTACATTCTCCTAGTTAGATTTTAGAGTAGCTAACTCCTCTTGCAACATTATCAAAGTTGTTGCAAGGTTTCAACGTCCATCTCTTCCTCTTCTAATTCCACTTGTGGCTCGTCCTGCGCTACACCTTGTGGAGGAGGTGAATTTGGTACACTTTCAGATGTCTGTCTAGTTTGACTCGCTCTTCTAGATTTCTTTGCCATTGTTATCTTGAAGTTCCTGAGTTCTTGAGTTCAACTCTCAATGAAAGCACCAAAATGTTGACCCTCGATTTAGTCAACGAAACGGAGTCACTAAAAACAATAAGAATTATAAAACTGAATGCAAGAACTAAACCGGCACAAATATTTTATAGTGGTTCGGCTCCAAAGATTGGTAATAACCTACGTCCTCTTAGTGATTTTATTGATGTAAACTCTGAAACCTGCGATCAGCGAACTAGGGTTCACTAAGTTTCACAAGCTCCAAAGTGTAATACAAAGATTGTGTATAAAAGCACGTGTTCTCTCCGAATACAAATTATTGCGTCCCCCTAATGAATCTGATGAGTTATATTTATAGGCTGCAGGATGTACATATGGGCCTATGGGCCATCCTCAACTTGTGCTACAAGCATATTTATATAATAACATAAATAATGATGTTTACCTATAAAGAGAATAAAATATCCTAGAAATATCTAACTCATAGCCGTCGCAGAATTTTGGCTTTGGTCATATGAGCAGATCCGGTCGCATATGTCAGCACATCGGCTTCCCTGTTACTCAGCATGTTCCTTGCGCATATCGAGTAGCTCAATTTCCTCTTGATCTCTTGGTCGTTGGTCGACCAGGCCGTCATCAATATACATACAAGTGTTGTTCATGTGTGCCTCGACCGTGCCACATCATCATGCAAATATTTTGGGTAAACACTAATTATCTCTGTCAGCATTTAACAAAGCTAGTAGTGGCGGAAGTGTGTAAAATGTAACATCCAATATTTTTGTCGTCGAAAAAAAAGATTGGGTACATAAGTGTATAAAACCAAAAAAATTAAGTATTTATGTCGCAAATACCCTATTGTTTATTTAATTATTAGTTTATTAAGAAAAATTCGAATTCATTATTTTAAAAACTTTAATTCCCAAATTTTAATAAATAAAATATCCAATTTTATTAATTTTTTTAAAAATATTTATGTATATTCAAGATCTAATATCTATACATTTTTTAATTTATAGAATGATGTGTATATATAAGATTCTTTAAGGTGTAAATGTAGCACCCAAACTTAATATTTAAAATTTGATAAGACAATATTTGTACTAAAAGATATACATAGATACTTTATTTATATGACAGAAAAATTAAAAAAATGTTTACTTGCACCAATTATTACAACTGATGGAGTCTTTTAAAAAATAGAGCTTTTCAAATGTGATTTTACAAAATGATATATATGTATATATATGTGGGAATTTTTGGGCTTCATTTTAAGCCCTACCGGTGGGGCTCTCAGTGTTCTTGACCCGTGTACAGTTTTCGATGTGATTTATTTTATGACCGTGTATATTGTAGCTATTTAAAGCATCCTGCAAATTTTCAGAAAATTCCGAATAGTTTACAGTACCGAAAACTAAGTTTAAACATGTTGTTACACGCGGGACTAATTTTTTTTTATACGTGTGGAAAGCAACATGTTTGAATCTAGTTTTCGGTACTGCAAACTATTCTGAATTTTTTGAAAATTTGCAGGATGCTCTAAATAACTACAATATACACGGTCATAAGAAAAAATCGTGCCGAAAACTATTCACGGGTCGAGAAACACTGAGAGCCCCACCGGTAGGGCTTAAAGTGAAGCCCCTATAGAAAAATTGTCCTATATATATATTTGTAATTCTTTACAAAGTAGCTTGTCAGCATACTTGAAACTTTAAAAAAAAAAAAATTACTTAGCACATTTTTTCCTTCACTTTTTAATGTTTTCTTCATTTTTGTAAATTTTATTTTATTTTGATTTTTGAATGATAAATAAGGCATCTTTATAAACTTTTTAATTTATAAATAGATTAAATGAAAAATTACACATAACATTATAAATTTTAAAAAAATATATAGAATTTTACAAAATTATGAAAATATGGATAATAGTTTTGTAATCGTCTGTTTTAATTTTATATTTAGTCAGTAAATGTTATTTATAAAATCGTAACATGTAGTTTACAAGTTTGTAAACTTTGGCAAAAAAAAAACCGTATTGCTACAAAATTGTAAACTTTGTTTACAAAAAAAGTTTTGTGTTTATGATTATGCCCCTCTGTATTTTTGTATTTTTTTCCTAATTCTGTATTCTTAGTATTTTTTTTAAAATATTAAGTATTTTTGTGAATTTTCCTAGATTTAAACGGTGTTATCCTTAGTATATCAATAGATTACTAAAGAGATGTACTTTTGGGAAAGAATAAATAGTTGATACCAATTTGTGTCCATCTATTTGTTTTAATACTATAGTAGACCACCGATTTTAATAAATAACTACAAATAGGATTGTTTATTTTGTAATTTGGTAAAATAAATGGTATCTTTCACTCAAATTTAGTCAACAATAAATTTAAAAACTGTATAGATTTTCGTTGCTGGCATCTATGGTGGACTGAGTCTGTGGGAGGAGAAAGAAAAAAAAGTGAGACAAAAATGTTTAAATTATTGTGCTGAGAGTACCTCCTTTTCTTTTTACCAATATACAAAACAAAGAGATTTGTTTGTAATTATTTGAAACTAATGATCTAAACAGGTATTAAAAAAAGAAGGATCCAAAATTGTATGAACCTAAGAATGATTAATAGTCAAAATGTAAAATTATCTGCGTATGGTACACCATTTACAACTATGATCCAATGCACACAAGACTATCTTAAATGAATGGTGTTTATTTTTTGCCAAATTGGGGCCAAAAAATGAGTCAATATTATATTTGGTTTAATTATTACAATTATAGTCTAATGCACGAGATGCAAATTAACTTCAACAAAATCATTTAATTTTTATAAAAAATATACAAAATAAATTTATTTAAATAAATAAATAGTTAAAAAGCTTTCAATTAATAAATGATATTAATTAGTAGCATAAGGGTAAATAAAAAAAAGTAAAATTGATTGTATACAAAATTGGACACATGCTATATTTTGTACCAAATTTGACACAACTTTAAGCATGTGTTGAATTTGACATATATTTTACAACACCATTGGATTTATAATTTTTTAAATGTTTAAAAATATAGCAATGCACCATTTCTATAACACTCTATTTGAGATTCTATGATATTTTAAAATACAAATTGATATACCATTTAATTTGTTACACCCAGATTTCGAGACCCCCGAGATTGTGATCTCGAAAGCTAGACTCGTCAATTGTGAGCTCGAAATATCTGAAACGCATATGCATGACTCAGGTGTCAAACCCTCGAATCAAGATGGCAACCTCGAAGACATTTTGTAACCTCGAAGTTCTTTCTGAGCTCGAAAGAACTTGGCATCGGGATATACCCGATGTCGGGTGTCTGCGGATCAAGTAGCCCGAGCTTGGCATAAGTATAAGCTCGGAGTGTGACAGCCTCGGTGGTATTTACCCGCTCCGAGCTGGTCTTGGGGAAAGGTGCCTAGCTCATAACTTATCTATAGACCTGGACTGGTATGATGCTGATTGCCGACCTCGAACGACTTAGTGGGTCATCTGATGAGACGTAGTCCATGCATTTAAATTATATTTATTGTTGTAACATCCCAACATTAAAGGGATATTAACAAGTCTATTATATGCTCCCTGGTCTTCAGGAGTGTCTTCCTGAAATATGTGGGAACGAACTCTGAGAACCCTCTATAAATAGATAGATCATGAACACTTGTGAGGGACGGATTTTTGATATTTTGAGAGAATTTATGGAGAATTCATCCCTGAAGAATTTCCTGAAATTTCCAAAGTCTTAATAAAATTGACTCGTGGACTAGGCAGAGTTAACTGCTGAACTACGTAAAATTCTTGTTGTTTTACTGTATTATTCATCTGCGTCATAGTTCCTATTGTTTATTCACTTTACGTTTTAAGTTGACGAAAAACGGCGTCAACATAATTAAATAAATTAAAAGGTTAAAAAATATCTAAAAATGAGTCATTTTTTGACACCACATTATATTTTAGAGTAAATTGTGGCTAAAATACCCAATGTTAATAAAATGTTGCATTTTTATACCTAATTTTTTTTTTTGTGGTAAATATATTCAATATTTTTAAAATATTGTACTTTTATATCAAAAAGTTTTTTTTGGCGGTAAATATACCCAATATTTTTAAATATTACACTTGTATACCTATTTGAGAAATAATAAGAAAGTAAAGGAAAAATATAAGTTTTTAATTATTTTATATTTCTTATTCTTTCTCCAAATAACAATTTTTAATTAAAAATTAATAAATGTTTTATTAAAATTAATAAAAAATAATTAAAACTTATTTTTTTCCACCAATTTAAAATATAATTTTTTTAAAAACGTTGATAGAAAAATATAAGTTTTAATTATTTAATTAATTTTAAAATCTTAATTTTTTTATTATTTTGAAAAATAATAAAGAAGTGAAATTAATATAAAATTTAAAAAATAATTAAAAACCTATATTTTTTCTTATTTTTTTATTATTTCTCAAAATAATAAAAATAAATAAGTCTAAAAGCATAATTTTTAAAAATATTGAGTATATTTATCGCAAAAAAAAAATTCAGTATAAAAGTGCAACATTTTGAAGACATTGAGTATGTTTACCGCTAAAATATGATTGAGTATAAAAGTACAATATTTTGAATATTGAATATTTTAACCGCAATTTACCCTATATTTTATATAAAATTTAGCATAATTTTTATGTAAGTTAAATTTGATATAATTTTTAGGAAAAATCTATAATAAAGTACATATTTTTTACTTCATTGGTACATCCCTGGTTTAGATATATAAATTAATTATAACTCTAGTTTTTTATGCGATATTCATTGTACGTCTGCTATGATTATAATGAATGCTGTGATTAAAAAAATTAAAATTAATTTATGTACCTAAAACTGAATCGTGCTGTGTCGATAAATTAACTCTTCCATAATTTTCAAAGGAACAATAGAAAAACTTATTTTTTAAATAAGTACTAAAATATGACATTGGATACCTAGGAGACATGCTCTACGTCGTGATAAGCTCCCTAGTTTGAGTGATTTTTCACCTCACCCGTTCGGTGGATTTAACTAATTTAAATATTGGTAACAATATCAATATATAATTATCTTCCACAATCAATGGCTACATTATCTTCCTTTGGGTTGGCTGGAACAAGAGTACATACTAAATATGTTATATAATTAAACTCCACCGACTACCATGTGAATTATTTACGAATCTTTATAATTATATACTTCTAATATAAAATAATTATAAAAATTACCTATAAAATTTTATTTACAAAAATATCTTGTCACGTCATAAATAAATATTGGATTCTAAAACTAATATACTTGAATTTAAATTTTTTCCAAAATCTCAATTTTTCTGGGTTTAAAAAATGAATCTTTTAGTTACTTAAAATATTAATTAGTTACTTTTTTCACAATTTTTATACCTCTTTTTTTAATTTTATTTTTGTTTTTTTATGGTACCGCTCCCCTCTCTCTCTCTCCACTATACTCTTTTTTTTTTATTAATTTCTTAAATTCTCTCTTATCTTTAATTTTAAAAATATTTTATGGCCACACCGCTAGTCGGTTGGGCTCAAAAGTAGTGCAATCGCGACTTACTCTTCAAGGTGATCATTTTGATATATGAGAAATATATGTTTTTTGGTCATCGTCGAAGAAGATGACCAGAATAAAAGACAACATTTTAGTTTATTTTTTATATTGTATTGACCAAAAAGTAACTAAATTTTAAACTTGATCAAAATTTAATATACTAAAATTTGTATTCTTATTTTATATTTAAAAGATACTATATTGTATTCTAAACAACTTAAATTTATTTAAAAATATTCTAAGTAACTTTTTTAAAATATATTCTTTAGGATATTATTTGGTAACTTTTAAATAGAATATAAAAAAATTATTGTATAGTATACTAAAAGTAACTTTTAATAATAAACTATATAGTAGTTTGTTATATTTTATTGTAACCCATTAATTTCTAAAAAATAACTAATCGACAATGTAAAAATATCTTAAGTAATAACACATCATAATATAACTTCAAAAATGACTAATCAGTGTCTTAAGATAAAAAAGTTTCAAAAAATAACTATTGGAGGTAACAAAAGTGTATATAAAATAATATGCTATAAAAATAAAAAATTTAATGAAGAAAGTAACTAATTGGTAATTTATTAACATTTTAAGTAACAAAAATGTTACTTTTTAAACCCAGAAAAACAGAAAAAATGATATTTCGGAAAAGTTTCAAATTCAGGTATATTATTTTTAGAATCTGATATTTTTTTATGAATGTCGTAATGTATTTTTATAAATAAAATTTTGTAGGTGATTTTTGTAATTAAATTATAAAAAACACTAAGGAATGTAAATTTCTCATTATTTATTTTTAAATAAATGTAATAATTGATTCAGTGCAATGGGTGATTTTAAATTGGAACAATTTTTTTCAGCATTAAAACGGAATAATATTGACGGAGGATACACACAAAAATTGTGGATAATATTTAATTATTTTCACACACAATTGATCAATTAAAAAGTAATGCAGTCTCATTTAAATATATTAATAACTAAATCTGAATACACATTATTTAGGCGCAAATATTTGCGTTTAATATTTATGTTTATCTAGTTTAATAATATAGCAAAGGACGGTAACTACTAACTAGTTTCATGCATATTTGGAAACCAACCCCATCGGTAATCTTGTTAAAATTAACTTTTTTTTTTTTTTGACAAATTATTATTATTATTATTATTAAGAGATGGGGAATTTGAATTTGGGACATTCTTTTTGAAAGAAAAGGTGTAGTGACACTAACCTATAACTATGACCACACAAACAGTTAAAAATAACTTTTAATTAGTCAATATTGTAACAAATTTATTTATGGGTAAAATTATCGATATTTGGCCTCCTATTTTTTTTTCTCCTCACCCTCTTAATTATTTTTAGCGCGCTTCTATTTGTTATTTAGTTTTGATATAGTGGGGAATTGAACCCATGGCCACTTCCACACACACTTACACATCCCTTACTAATTTTCATGTGGTACAAAATTAACCTATTATATAGCAATTAAACAAAATAAAAATAAATCTTTCTACACCCATGTTTTATTAAAATTTGATACATCTCCATATTTTAAAAAGAAAAATCAATTGAAAACCTAGCAGACTCACTCAGACAATAAATCAAGGAGGTTAGCGAGAAGAAAAGAAAATGGTTTCGATCTGCCACATGGCCCGAGTTGTCATATGTGAAACACATTCCCAAGCTTATCCTTTAGACTCAGCCCTAAAGGTTAAAATTGCTTTCAAACCTAGAGAGCTAGACTTTGAACTCATGGCTGAATCTTCTCAAAGACTGGCCCCCCAAAAAGCAAACCCAAACAAACTACGGAGGTCGATTCTCCTATTTTAGAAATTGGTCCACAAATAAATCCCCACTGTGTTGTAGCATGGTCGAACTTTTTCAAGGCTGAATTTTTTGCATCATGAGTTCGGGACGCAACACAAGTCGGTGGGATTTTAGCAAAACACGACATTCGACAATCATTTTTACTACTTTGCTAAGCTCCAAAAGAAGATGAACGGAACTGCTACACGTCTGCAGAACTTATTGGGGCATGGAGCGACGAGCACATGAAAATTGATGCTCTCCTCCCTTTAAACCAATACTTTAAAGACTCCACCAACTGGATTGAGATTGTTCTATTCCAGCTCCAAATAGACTCTTACCGCATCCTGAGCGATCTAAAATCATTATACCATGAGATAGAGTGTGAGGCGCCTTCTCCATATGAAATTTTATACTTATATTGTGTAAATGGGGGCCATTCTAGGAAAACCAGGGAAGACAAATTTTATTATCTCTCGAGCTATCCAAAGGATAAAAAGCTACTCGAGGATATTCCAAACCACCCGTCGAACTTCAAATCTAAATTTTCTGGACAACAGTCCTTTCCAAATCTAAGTTCTACTACTTTCAACGAAGCGGTAAGTATCCTCTCCTAAGTTGACCTCAATTATTAGTAAATTCATTGTCACACTTTATCATTCCTATTCTAGTATGCCCATGAATTTTTTATAGAACTCCTTTAATCGATGGAATGGATGAGCATCTCGAGAAGATGAAGAAATTTCCCTATAAGAAGAGATCTCTAAAATACCTACTTCACGAGCGAAAGCGTTGCGACTGCGGACTTCCCTGGGAAGGTATCACCACAACAAACAACATCCAACAAAAATATGACACCGAGAAGATGCCTCCTCCAAAAAATTCCATGATCTCTGGCCTTCCTATATCGATCCTTCCAATGCCTTCACCATCCGATGTATCCCAAAGCTCGGAGAAAGGCAAAGGAATCGTGATGGAAACCAGGGGTGGCTTCGAATTGAGTATCCTGACCCCAAAATTCGTGAGCGCTTCCTTTTCAAATGAGTTTCTACGTCATGATGCGGCTAGGGCCTTTGGTATAGGGATGTGCTATGACTTTTTGACTATAATAAGGCGTGCTTTGGGAGACTTCTTGGCTGATGAATGGAGCCTCCTTTGAAGTGACAAATCCCCTACCATGCAGGGAAAAGTCGAGTCTACCATGTTTTTTGTAAGTACTATTTCCCTACTTATACTTATTCGACTAGTTTTTCATCAGTATATATTGATTACATACTAATTTTGTAGGGCATTCTGAGCTATTTCCGTCATTCCCAACAGCTCCCTGCTCACATTGTTGTGAGAGAGAAAAGCATGGTTGAGGCAAATAATTCTCAAGCAAAAGCCGAGATGGACATGGAGATGCTGAAGAAAGACCTCACACAAGCTCAAGAGAAACTTAAGAAAATTGAGGAAGAGTCTTCTAAAAACATTTCCCAACTCGAGGAGGAGAAGAAACATGCTCTCGATCTCATTGAGCAAGATAAGAAGTTGCTCAAAGAGGAAAGGAAACAAGCCCAAGAGTTTATCGTGCAAGAAAGCAAGTGGCTTGAAGTTGAATAATCCAAACTGGTTGTTTATCGAGAACTTCAAAGCTTGCTTGGCTAAAGAAGAGGTTGCCTAGACCACAACTCATGAGGCCAGTAATGAGTAAGAGGTTAAGGATGAGGCCACCTCGAGGGAAGGGGGCGAGGGGGAGGGGGGCGAATCTTAGCTACCCTTGTGGCCAAGACAATCTTTTTTATTTTCACTATTTGACCTTTTAGGCCAAGACAATGGTATGCTCGATTTTTGAGCATTTACTTAAAAAAAATTTGATTCCTACAATTTTAAGCCCTCAACAATATGAGGTTTATTTGCAAGTCATAATATTTTGAAAGTTATTAATTTGATTTGTTACTTTCAAGCTTCAGGTCATTTTTGTTACTTTCGAGAATTTGTTACTTATTTTCCCTGTTTAACAAGTTGTAAGTAATGCTTTGTTTATTATATTGTTTATATTTTAAACTTCTGAAATATTTTACAATATTAAACTATGTTTAGCTAGAGTACATCACACAATTATTGTTTGTTTTTCTTAACTTCACATTTTGAACATGGGTTTGTTAATTCACAAATTATGTATGCCTTGTTTATGACTATCACTGAGATGTGGTATAGTTATATCTATACCTATATTCCCCTAAGTAAACTATGTTATGAATATGAGATTACTTGTAAATACTAGGTTGGGTTTGAAATGAAAAATTTGCATAAACAAATATTAGGTACAAATTAGACGGATAGATACTACTTGTATTATGACAGCAATTTAATTGTTAAAATGCAAATTTTGGAGTTTATAGATACTCCATACAATAACTGCTAAACTATTCTCTTAGAAAAAATCATTGATAATAAGGTCATAGATGTTCGCTATTCCATGCTCGGGGAATTAGTTCTCCATTTAGTCGTGCTAACTTGTAGATTCCTGATTGGATAATGGATTCGATTTGGTATGGTCCTTCCCAGTTTGGTCTAAGTACACCTACGGAGGGTTCTTGTGTTTCCAAGAACACCCTTTGGAGCACCAAGTCGCCCACTCCAAATTGTTTATCATGAACTCAAGAATTGTAGTATCTTGTCACCCATTGTTGATATGCTTCATTTTGGAGCTACAACTTTTCCTTTTTTTCTTCGAGCATATCTAATGCTTCTCCCGAGGAGATAATGGTTTTAAGTTTTCTCGTAGAACTCTCTTCTATGGGATGTGATGTTGACTTCAACATGTAGCATTGCTTCACTCCTAAAAGGAAGGGAAAATGGAGTGTGACTTGTGGATGTCCGAGCTGCTGTTCAGTAGGCTCATAGGACCCATGGAAGCTCGTTGATCCACCATCCTTTTGCTTCTTCCTGATGTTTCTTGATCAAGCTTTTTAATGTTTTATTTACAGCTTCGACTTGACAATTAGCTTGAGGATGTGCAACCGAGGATAAACTTTTGAGTATGTTGTTCCTCTTGCAAAAATCTATGAATAAGTCACTGCCAAACTACATTCCATTATTCGAGAGAATTTTCCTTGGGGGGCCATATTTACAGACTATGTTTTTTTATCACAAAGTTTAAAACCTTATTTAAGGTTATTGTTGCTAGCAGGTCGACCTTTGTCCATTTTGTGAAATAATCAACAGCTTCTACAACATATCGTACTTCTGCTCAACCAGTTGGTAGTGACTCGATGAGGTTAATTTCCTAGATTGCGAATGGCCATGGCGAAGTCATCATTGTGAGCTCGATAAGTGGTGCTCAAGCTATTATAGAAAACCTTTGACATTTATCGCACTTTTTAAAGAACGGGTGCGCGTCTTCACTTATCGTGGCCCAAAAGTAGCCTTGCGTATGGATTTCTTCACGAGGCTCTACCCCCCAGCGTTGTCCTCTCAAAACCCCTCATGGATTTCTTTTAATATTTTATTTGATTCGTAGGGGGTTACACACCTTAGGAGAGGCATTGAGTATCCTCGTATATATCATTTTCCTCCAAGATGTGTGCTCCTCAAAATTTTTATAGCAATTTCTCAGCTTTGTTCCAATCTTTAGGCAGTGTCCCAGCTATGAGGTATTTTATTATAGGAATCATCCATGTTGTCTATGAATTAATCGTTTCGATTTTAGTAGTCTTATTCTTGGATATGCTAGGATGTGATAACAATTCCAATGAGACAACATTCAATGTTTCAGCTTCTTTTGTTGTGGCGAGACGAGCTAACGCATCGGTATTTGAGTATTGCTCGATCGAATAATAATTGAATCACTCTAATTATGTTTTGAATTTGGATAGATAAGACACCATGTTGGTTCTACAAGCCTGGTATTCTCACAAGACTTGGTTTACCATGAGCTGAGAATTGCTAAAACATTGTATTTCTTTTGCTTTAAGCTCACTGGCGACCCTGATTCATGCGAGGAGAGCCTTGTATTCTACTTTGTTGTTGGACGTGTTGGAATCAAATCATAAAGTTGAGTGGATATGATTACCCTTTGGAGTAATTAATATTATCCCAGCTCCCAATCCATTTTCATTTGAATATCAGTCCATGAATAGTTTTCATAGTTCTTGAGTTGGTATTATCCTCTTTTCCTCGGGTAACCTTGTGCATTCAGCAATGAAATTTGCTAAGGCTTGGATTTTTATGGTTGTCCTTAGGTGGTAGGTTATTTCAAATGTCCCGAACTCAATTGCCCACTTTAATATTGACTTGATGCATCCGGTTTAGATAACACCTCTCACAGGGCCAGATCTGTTAGCACATGAATGAAGTGGGCTTGAAAGTAGGGCCTGAGTTTTCTTGAGGCATGAAACAGGCAGATTGCAAGCCTTTCCATGATTGGGTCCGCAAGGTGTTTCTTCAGGGCTAGAAATACATACTATCATTCTTCTCTCCATTCAAAGTTTTTTTTCTCATTTTGATAAGTTGAGAAGTGGAAGGTATTTATCTGTAGACTTCGAAATAAACCTACTTAATGTCATCATTCTCACTGTTAGACTCTGTACATCTTTGTGCTTCCGAGGTGAAGGAATATCGATTAAAGCCTTGATATTTTCCTGGTTAGCTATTGTGGATTTTTCAATATGCAAGTGCACACAATCAAAGAAGTAGTATATTTAAGTAAAGTGTTGAACCCACAAGGACTGTTTACTAATTACCAAGAATCAATCTTTATTTCTAATTGATTTAACAAAGATTAAATTATAGAAGTTATTAAATAAATTAAATGAAATTGTTGACTGATGATTTAGCGAACGACACGGAGTCACCAAAACGATAAAGGTTTGTAAGTTGAATGCAAGAACTAAACGACACCAGGATTTATAGTGGTTCAGCCTCAGATATTGGTAATAACCTACTTCCACTTTGTGTTTTTATTGATGTATTATGAAACCTGCGATCAGCAAACTAGGGTTTACTGAGTTTCACAAGATCCAAAAAAGGATACAAAAGTTTGTGTATAGAAAACACTTATTCTCTCAAAATACAAATTATTTCTCTTTCAATGAGTCCCTTGAGTCCTATTTATAGGCTTAAGGATATACATATGGGCTGATGGGCCGAGTCTACATTTTGATTCTAGCATATTAAAATAATAACAAAAATCATAATCTTTACATAAAAATGGGGTCAAATATCTTAGAAATATCTCAACACATTTTCTGCTGTATTGTTTAGCATCTTTCTTAAATCCATCGAGCAACGTCTCTTCTAGTCGCTGGTCGACCTGGATGTAATCACTAAGTAGTCATGTGCAACCCACGTGCATACCAATTTTGCCACGTCAGTAAGTATTTTTTGGGTAAACAGAAATAAATATAAAGAACAAAAAAGAACTCAAACAATAAAATTATAATTCAATGGATTAAATATATATAGGGTAATGAATTTCATCAACTATCCACCTATGCTTCTCTAACACAATTTAAAAAATCTCAATTTAAAAAATTCCTATCTTTATCGTGATAGCGAATTACAATTACAAATTATATTCTTATTAGGACATATAACTCTCTACAATAAGCAGATTTCCTATATCTCTGTGGTAAATTAAACAAATTGCATGCATTAATCACATAATCCCTAAGCTACACAAATCATAATGGTACTCCCGTCCAATACAAATCTATGATTATTTGACCAAAGCATATTTATCCTTCACTTTTTAGATTCTAGGTTAACATCATATATGTCATGCAATTGGTGGCCAATCATTCACAAGCATTTAACACAAATCAAATAATTTACAATATTGACAGGAAATTAATAAAAATTGCATTAAACAATCATAAAGTTTGAAGAAGAATCCATTAACACCCTAACGAGAAAATTAGTTCATGCTGCACATAAATAAATCCATAAAAGTATATCTAAACATCACTATAGCAGAAAATACGGGAAGAATAGAAGAGAAACAATGATAAAATATTGAATCTTCAATCCTTAGCCTTCGTCGAGTGTTTCATTGAGTCTCTAGGGTTCCAGCCTCCAAATTGTGACATAATAATGCTTATATAGTTGCCCTATGTGTTATATGTGAAATATCACTTTTGCCTTTGCTAAAAATGCCATTTTCTTTGCACTCACGAAATCGTGCACCGCGGCATAAGAAGGAAGCATCGCGACCCTACATTGAAATCAGAAAATTCTTTCGTCTCGGCCTTAGTAAGTACCACTGCCCTAAGGTGATTGCTCCACGGCTCAAAAGTCCAACGTCCCGATCCTCATTAAACCCAGTTTTTTTCCTTCTTTATCTTCCACAGCGCCGCGACCCTGAAGACACATCCTCGTTACTTAAAATCATTTTTTTTCAAAATTCTCCTTTTCAATCCTAAGAACCTCGTCAAAGGCTAAAATCAATCCAGCAGAGATCTCTTAACTTCAATTTCTCTAATTTAGGCATTTCATGCTCATAATCCCAAGATATCTCTATAATTTAGTCCATTTCTCTATTGTGCATAGGATCCTGAAAACACACTAGCAAACACAAGTGTCATACTGAACAAACACAGCCAAAAAGGCATATATATCCCCTAAAATTACTCTCCAAAACACTGCAAAAACTATCCTAACAAACTCCACAAACTTAATGCTTACTTGCCCTTGAGTAAAACCAATTAACATTCCCTAAAATAAACTAACGACACAACCGAATAAGGTTATCAATTAACAAGCCTCAACCCAAGACACACCATGCAATACAAATTTCAATTTTTTTTCAACTGAAGCTACATCCATAATTTTAGTCAAATCAATTCAACAATCAACTTCAATCTTTTCTATGCCAATCAGCCATAATCAATAAATAACATACAATCAAAATACCATATACATGTAAAATCTTACCAATCCATTCCATCAAACACAACATATTTCATATGCTTGCATAATTCGCCGATCGTAACTAATATAAACAACACATGCTCCAGAATCAAAAGGAATTTACGACATATAATGAAAGGCCTGGGCTTGGGTGGATGAAATAGTCATTTAGGCTCAATTATACCATAAGCACATAACCAAACCAACCATTCTTTATCAACCTTACAAATTCCAAATACAATCCCAAAGTTCCCCAATTTTTTTTGTCTTGAGAGAGAAAATTCAAAACATGATTCTTTTGTGTTTTTTCTTCATGATTCTACACTCCCCCAAACTTATTTCTTTATACTTTCAATTGGAGTGTAGTTTATCTTCAGTAATTTCTCTCTCTCTCTCTCAATCTTTTTATTTTTCTATTATTGACAACCCCTTAAAAAACATTCATGTACAAACAAATCCCCCAATCAATTTCGTTGACGCGGTTTTTCGCCAACAGTGGATTAAAAAATTCGACAACATAGATATTAGGCTTTCTTACTAAACCGTGATTAGTCAAATGAGCAATATCAAAAACACTCACACTTGAACGTGGTTCAGTGGTTAAAATCCACCTAGTCGACAAGACAGTCTTATTAATCTCCTTTAGGTTCTGGGTGAAATTGTTTCTTACAATTTCAGCAGAGTTTCTGTATCTCAAGAAGCAATCCATTTTTCTATCCATTCCCGTGATATTTATAGAAGATTTTCCTGGACAACTTTGGGTAACTGTGTGCATAAATAAGGTAAATAATAAATCAGAAGAATCTCCCATTTACATAGGGATATGATTGCCTATGGATTTTACATCAGTTATCTTAGGTAATAAATGTGTAATAAAATCTGGGCATTAATGAGTGTACAAGGAATCTCCATGTTTTTTGGGATCATTCACTATGCGCCATGATCAAGCTTCCACGAGCTGAACACTTCCTTCGAGATGGATGTCAAAGAGATAACCTAACCCGACAAAGGCCAAGTTCTATCTAGAAGGCGATCTAGCCATCACGCATCTTAAATTAGGTTGTTGGCGCAAGAGGCGAGTGGAGATTATCTGGTTGTCGTACTGTCAAGTTTGACTCGAGCTGCTCACACCAGAGTTAGCTAAATGCTCTAACTATTCACTTTCTCCATGCACTTATTTGCCAGCTGTTCCTCTGAATGAGTGATTCAGTTTGTATTTATTTAGGGGTACAACATTTTTGCCCCCCGCTCCTGCTCGTGCATAACATCATCTCTAACACGCACAGTAGGGGCTTTTAGGCTTTTGTTAAGTGAAATCATGCCCACCCACTACTCGAGTGCTAAACACGTGTCAGTTTGTAATAGATGCCTGTTCAGATTTCAAGTACTATGACAACTGCCATGTCAACTTTTTTCTGCTACAGTGGTTATTTAATCTAGGCCTTTGGATCCCGAATTGACCCAATCGAGTGGCCTAGATTGGTTCCCGAAGTTTACATATAAATAGGAGAAACAGGCGTGGACCTCACCACCTTTGCATTCAAAAAAATTACCTTTCCTTCTCAGAGCACTTTTAGAAACCTTCGGCATCCTTTCATTCTCCATAAGCTTTTTTCAGGTGACTATCTTTGGAGTTGTCATCACTTCCCTCGATCGAATATCTAATCTGTAAGTATTTCTATACCCAGTTTAAATTTCACCCTCTTATTTTAAGTTTTATGAAATTTTCTAGTATAAATTCTTACTCCGACCATGTTTGAGTTTAATAGGGGTTTTTGATAGGCAAAAACAATAGTACTAGGTTTGATTAGAAATAATGTGCATAAAAAGTGGGTAATTTTCTCAGTTTTGAAAAAGGATTGCCTGTGTATGCGTAGAAAAGGATTGCCTGTGTAGCTTAAGGGTTACGATTCCCCAAGAGGTTTTGCATTAAATTGCCTTAAAAAAGGTATTGGGTCTAACACGCGAATCCCGAAGTATCAGGGGATTTTCCAAGTTTACAGCGCGTGATTACTGAACGTGCATGGACACACGTAGTGTTGCTAGGATATATCTTACCTCGTGTATTTTTTAGGTTGAATAAATCAAATTCAAACCCTCGAGTCGTCGTACCTTTATCGTTGTAGCAAGATTTTGTCTTAGGTCGCCTCTAACAGGTCGCTTTGTCGTCAAGCAAGCTAGATCATCGCCCATCAGAAGAACTCACTTGCGAGCTCCTCTTTCTAAATAAAGAGTAAGGACAAGCAGATTGCATCTAAGACCCCTATTCCCCACTTCGGCTCGGTAGTGGATGGGGAGATCATAGTTGACCCCAACGCCTTTTTTGAGGCTGAGCGCATCGAATCCTGAATAAAGACTCAAGGCAAGGTGAATAAAATCTTGTTGAGCCACAGGATCGAATAGGGATCCGAAGGCCTTGTTGCTCGACCTCCATTGAAAGGAGAGCAGAGCTACACCCCCCTTCAGGATGACTTCAGGGCCTGGAGTAACGAGCATCTGATGGCAGGTGCCTTTCTCCCTTAGGACCAGTACTTCATGGATTTTTTGAACTATGTTGAACTAGCACTTTTCCAGCTTCCCCCCAATTCATATTGGCTTTTTTTGGGGCTTAAATATTTATTTTTGAAACACTAGTGGGTGGTCCCCACCCCTGCCGACATCATGTACTTCTTCTGCCTTAAAGCCAACCTCGAACAGAAGGAGCAAGGTGACGGTTTCCACTACCTCATAAGATTCCCCAATACGACCTCCATCATCGACCTCCCCATCCACTCGCATGAATACAATGATCAATTCTTCATGTCAAATGGGGTCAAGAACTGCACCCATCAATATTTTCAACCGTCCTCGTAAGTTTCTTTGCACTTTGAATATTGTACTTGAATTCCTTCTTGATCAAGTTAAACATATTCTAATTGAGTTGTTACTTTGTGCAGGTATATACAAGAGAACATGGCGATCAGAGACCCTTGGAGGTCAATATGAGACGTTGTCTCGTATTCCTTCCAAGGAGAAAGAGTTCCAGATGGTAGTTAATGACGCTACCATGGTGGCTTCTAAACTAATCCAGAAGGATCAGACACTGGCCATTAGAGCTCAAGGTCCTCCCCCCGAGCTCCCTCCTGATCAAGAAGTCATCCACGCCGTTGACGACAGTGAAGAGGAAGAATAAGTCGCGTTGTTGGTGCACAAAAGAAAGGTCCCTGAAGATGGAAAACATCCTAGCCCAGACCAAGCCGAGTCGGGGGCAGCAGTTGGCACCTTCGGCCAAGGTAACCCATATAGAGAATTAAACTGAGCTGCTTCCAGTTTTAGGCTAGTTCGATTCAACCCACGACAGCTCGTGAGTCAACATCCAATTAATCTAGACCTATCCTTCAGTGTGTGGATCAATTAGTAGTACGCTACGACCATAGCTATCCCCGGTGTGCCATCATGATAGATAACACCCTTCACTTCAGGTCCACAATTTTTGAAGAGTACGGTACAAATCTTTTGTCGTGGCCTTCCCTTCGTCAGGATGTTTTTCCCCGGGTATTAGGCAAGTCGTGCATGAGTCTAGTCCGGATGAAAATCCTAAACCCCGTAGGACCCAAAACATAATAGTATTAGAGTCCTACTCCTCCGATAGTCCAAAAGTTAGAGGTTTTACCCAGTCTGGTTTGTAAGCCAATGCCGATCATAGTTGTTTCCTCCTTTAGCTCGGAGGGTAGGGTTATTGCTTTATTCTTTTCCATACAATACCCTAACTAATACTTTCTTGGATTTCTGCTCATCCTTTTGCAGGCAAAGATATGGACCTGAAGGGTGCCTTCAAATATGGTGGGGCCGGAACTGGACCTGTAGTCAATAAGGCGAGAATATCAAAGAAGAGTGCCCCCAAATCCGCAGCTGCCACCGATTCTTCTGCAAAGAATAAAGGTGCCATCTCCACTCAGAAATGGCAGTAACACATGCAACCACCAGTTCTGGTAACTATAGTTACCGTTCTCGAGGCTCCTTCTCCTCGTCCTCGGGATGAACCTGTTCTGATTCCCCAAGTTTTTCAGGGCGAAGCCTTATCTATTTAGCTCCCAGTCCAGCCCTCGAGGTGGCAAGGATCCCAGAGGCACTTTGAGGGTCCCTCCATAACATTTTGAACCATATGATGGGACACGCCAACCAAGCGAACGTCAAGGACCTGAGGGCCATAGAAGAGCGCTCCCCAAGGGACAACCTGGAGTCTACCTTGGGAATGAACTTGACTGTGAGTTATCTTTCCTCCCCCTATAGTATTTCCCTTTTTGTTTTTACTTTTGCGAGCTAATCCTGTCTTGTGTCTTTCTTTTGTAGTATACTTTAGCTCAAATTTGTGGCATCGCCTGATTCCGCCCTCAAAGAGAGGAGCTCAAGGCCGCCCTAGCTGCATCCCAGGAGAATGAGTGAATAACCAAGGACCAGATTGTTGAGGTGAGCCAGCAATGAAATCAGCTGTAGGACGAGATTGACAGCCTCAACAAGAAGCTTGAGGAGGTTGATGTATTAAAATACAAGCTGTCCGAGGTTGAGGCCAATGCTAGGAAGATGTTGAAAAGGTGAAGCAAGATGCCAAAAAGGCGAAGCAAGATGTTGAACAGGCGAAATTGGATATTGTAGAAGCAATGAATTGTAGAGTCCAAGAACTTTACTTAGCTAGTTAGATAATAGTAATTGTAGTAGTATTTTTATGACTGTGGATTTTGGTTCAGACCGAGATTTATTTGGACACTCATAGTAACACTTGTAGATTTTCTAAGATTCACCTATAGTTTAAGAATATTAATTTTAACCTAAGGTTTGATTAATATGACTGATATTGATGATGATATTTATTATATTATAAGGTTTATATAGACCCAATAAGATAGTAACACTTGTCATGTTTATGTTTAATGACAATTAAGTATTTTTGAGGAATAAGTTTATTAAGATTAATATTTGAATATCCTAGGGTCTGTCAGCAGCTTTGAAAACGTTAGAGGACTTAGTCAAGGCTGTTTACTCAATTCAAATTAAGCTGAAATTGTGCAAATTCATGTTTAAATATTCAGTGTATGCCGATATATCGTAGCTATAGGGGGCGATATATCGCAGTACGGGGATACAAAAAACACGTAACTTCGGACGATCACCTCGACGAGCCTCGGGCATGTTGGCCCAGGCGATATATCTCCTACAAGGGGCGATATATCAGCCCCCTTAGTATATTTTTGAATGTTTTTGAAAATGTTCTCTTTTTAATCTTTAGCCTCTTGATAAGTCCAGCATCTTTCTGACCGAGTCTTCAGCCTCTGCTGAACGATAATTCAAATATTTTTCACTTAAAAAGCCATTATTCTATTCAAGTTAAATGAAGATCTTTTCATTCTTGAACTCTATAAATAGGACCTAGTACCCAGCCATATTTTCATTCATCAAGCTAAGTTCAGAGGCTGCAAGCTACTAGGTTATTTTTTAGAGTGTAAACACTTGGGTTGGGGATTATAAGCTTAATCATTATAAGCTTACCAAACACTTGGGAAGTAAGGTTTATAGCATATTTCAGTTCAAGATTTAGATCAGTCATAGAAGCATTCAAGGTATTCCAAACTCTATTTCATTTTGGTATTGTTTTCCTTAAGTTCTTATAGTTTTCTACTCAGCACCCTAACTTTATTCTATATTCTTGGATAGGAAATCTAAGATCTTGAACATAAGGTTTTTGGTAAGTATGTTCTTGATGGTATATTTCATCCATTCTTTTCATTCTTTCTTCAGTATACTCACCCTTTCATTTATGGTTTTTAGGAGTGTTCCAAAGTCCCAAACTTGTTCTCATATCCCGGTACTTTTGGTAAGGAAAATAGGATAGGATATTATGTGTTATGTTAACTTATGATTTGTGTGTTATGTATGTTTGTAGACTTGGGCATATGACCTGTACAACTAACAAGCCCCAATAAATTTATGCCCCAATAAATTTATGGGCATATGACTTGCTTAGCTAGCCAGCCACACAAATCTAATGGGCATATGACTTGTTTAGTTTATAGGACCCCAAGTAATAATGGCCATTATAGTATATGTGGCATATGTTATGATATGTTTTAGTATATGTTGATATGAATTTTATGTGTTAGATTTTCCTTGCTGGGCATTAGGCTCACTCCTTTATGTTTATATGTGCAGGAAAATAGCTTTGGTGGCGGGAAAGGTTCTTGGAAGCTTGGGGATGTGTATTGAGGCAGAATGGAATTGAAGGACCGAGAGTTCGATTCGAGGATGAAGTCTCTTTAATTATGGTTTTCTATGTATTTTTCCGCAATTGGTTGTAATAAGTTTTAATCAAGTTTTCATTATGTCAAAGTTATGTTTTGTTTCTAACAATGGGATCCCAATGTTGTACTTATGAATTTTATATAGTTTTAAGCCTTTACCTTACAGTTTTGAAATATGTTTTCGTAAGTTTTGTATAGAAGTTAGTAATGGTCCAAGGTCTAGAGTAGTTGGGTCATTACACGAATGCCCTAGAGGAGATGATGTATCGGTTCTGGGCATACAACCAAGATGGGGATTTCTCATTTCTGGATGTGGAGCTTCGGGGATGTTATCTTTCCAAGTTTCAGAGCTGACTCTCACAAGAGCCCTCCGAGACCGCATATGATTATAGAGCTGGTTAGGGGGTTGGTGATGAGGTGTCATCTCATGGGCAAGTTACCAGAGCTCAGTGATGTTTTAGGGCGAGTTACCTCTTCTTTATTTTTTCTTATTCCATTTTTTTATATCATTTGTAACTATGCTTTCACAAGCGGAAACAATCGCCTTTGGGCTTAGTTCGAGGTTATTTTTCCTCGTGATATTCATATACTTGTTTTAGTGTATTTTTGTTACTTTACGATTTGTTTTTGTTCCCCTTACTCTATTATCTTGCTATGCTCATGAAATTTGAATTCTAGCACACTCGCAATTATAGGGGTTATTTTTAGATCGTGAAAAGTTAGCGATGGATTGACCAATCAATTCTGGTCGATATCCTGCTTATACCCAAGAATTTGTCCGCCAAATAGTTTTATACCTGTTAGGAATCAGGTCTGCTTACAAAATTATACCTATTAGGAATTAGGTCTCGAACCTGGTTATGTCCAAGAGTTTTTTTGCTCAATAACATTATACCCTTTCGGAATCAGGTCTCGATTATGGTTATGTCCAGGAGTTTGTCTACTCAATAACATTATACCTGTTAGGAATCATGTCTCGAACCTGGATATGTCTAGGAGTTTGTAGTTTGAATTTTGATTAACATATTTCCTGTTTGGAATTTCTTTGAAAATTCGATCTAGCTATAAAATCCGTAGAATAATCAATTTTCCAAATTCTAAGTTTTTTTTAATCACACAAAATATTTATAAACTCATCAAGGGTTATATGCCCCCAGCGATCAGAATTTATGAATATTCCACGTCGCTTTTACAAGATGATTACGTGATACATCGCGAGAAAAAGATAAACACGTATCCATCCAGTGTCGTTTAAATAAAACAACTTTTATAAACAAGCCTTACACGAAAAAATACTAAAAACATCAAACACTAATAGAACTCTCTTGTTCCTCATAATAGTTTTTTAAGATGAAGAGCATTCCAGGTCTGTGGCACCCACTGTCCACTTAACTGAGCTAGTTTGAATGTTCCTTCACTTAAAATCTCCACGATCTGGTATGGTCCTTCCTAGTTCAGTCCCAATACTCCATATTTAGGATCCTTACTCACCACAAACATTTTTCGAAGTACTCGGTCGCCTAGCTCGAGTCCACATCATTTTTCCTTCGAGTTAAAGTAAAGATTAATTCTCTGTTGGTAACGGTCGAGTTGTAATTATGATTCTTCCTGCTTTTCTTTGATTAGATCCAAGGATACGTCGAGCAATTTGTGGTTTTGATTTCGATAGAAGGTTTTTTTTTTCTATGTGTCGTCAATAGCGCTTCAATTGGGAGCATAGCCTCACTTTCGAAGGTTAAAAAGAAGGGAGAGTGCCCTATGAAGGTGCAATGTGAGGTCCTATAGGCCCAAAGTACTTGTGGGAGCTGCTCGGGCCATAATCCCTTGGCTTCATCTAGTCATTTTTTAAGCTCACATTTATGGTTTTATTTACATCCTCGACCTGTCCATTAGCTTGCAGATAAGCCACTTAAGTGAAACTCTTGATTATGTCGTACTTCTCACAAAATTTTGTGAAAAGATTACTATCAAATTGAGTTCCATTATCAATCACAATCTTTTTCAGGAGCCCAAAATGACACAAGATGTTCTTTATGACAAAATCAAGGATTCTCTTCGAGGTTATGGTCGCCAAAGGCTCGAGCTCGACCCACTTCATAAAGTAATTGATGGCGACAACTGCATAGCTGACTCCTCCTTTCCCTATTGGTAATGAACCGATCAAGTCGACCCCCCATACTACACACGGCCAGGGGATGAGATCATGGTTAACTCAATGGGCACGGCCAGAGCAATTGTGTCGAAGCGTTGGCATTTGTCGCATTTATGCACATACGAGGCCGAGTCCTTTTTGAGTGTAGGCAAAAAATAACCTTGTCTCAATATCTTTATGGCTAAGTTTTGCCCCCCAGTGTGGTCTCTGCAGATGCCTTCATGTATCTCTTATGGGATGGTATGTGCTTCTTCAGGCAGAACACACCGCAGGAGGGGAAGGGTGTAGGATCTTGGAATTTAAATCTAGATGCATGCTTCCTATTATTTTTCCAAACACATAATAGAAACATAGAATAACATGACATACATATGAACATCAGATTCGTAAATTAACATAAACACAAAAATGTAGTAACTTACGAATACTCAGCGGAACTGGAACAACTCCTTCCTTAAATCTCTCTAACCCTTGATTCCTTTTTGAAGCTGAGTATTATCAAGAGATTGAACTAGATCGGCAACAAAGTCTTCCTCACCAAGCCTTTGATCAACCTAGAACTAGTGTGGGCTGGTTTTCAACACATGAGATAGAGTTCTAGAAGAGAAGAAGAGATAGTGGCTATGAAAGGATTAGAGTGTCTAGGTTTTCACTTACCCAATGAATCAACTGAGATTGACTTATGAAAACCCTAGATATCACATTCCTTATATAAACAACTTAATGGGCTTTATTTAAATTTAAATTTAAATTTGAATTAATTAAAATAATAAACAAAAAGATAAAAGCATTGGGCTCCCACAAATGGACTTGGGCCTAATCTCTTTGTTTTGAATTTAAATCCCAATAGGGCCTAAATTCAAAACCTTTTATTTATTTATTTTTAATTAATTAATTAAATCATTATTCAAATTAACTAATTATAATTTGACACTTGATTTAATTTTATTTATTTACATTGACACCAATATATCAATATTAATAAATGTACCCAAAGATTCTCTTTTATTCTCTAAATCTCATATCTCTGTAAATTTTCCAAAATTGACCTAGTCAACTTTAAAAAAATCCTAATTGAAAATTAAATCAATTAATTGAGAAATTCTAGATGATTTACTCAAAGGTGATGCGGGGACCATGGATCCATGAAATCAAGCTCCAATAAGTTACCGTGAATCTATTTACAAATAATTTCACTACCTTATTAATTCCTCGTGACTCCACAATAGACTCGGAATTGAACTCTTGAATTCATAGAACATATTTTCCAAACTATAAATACGTTATCCATAGTTATAACCATTACAGTTAGTCAATCCTCTATCGATGACTTACTAACGAGCTGGGTGCAAATTACCGTTTTACCCCTCATCAGTATTTTATCCTTAACTCCCACTAAGTTCCTTATAAATGATATTTCTGTGAACTTAATCACAGAAATGATATCTCAATCATTTAACCTTTTGAACAAAGCAATTAAGGAAATCATCTTTTCACTTCTCATACAGAAGTTATAGATTTCATATCTATGAATAATACTCCCACTCAATTATTCTACTAAATCTCCAAGATGTAAGTATGGGCTAGACCGTAGGGTAAGCTGGTAACGAACAAGTTAAAAGATTTAAATAATATAATTAGCAGAATATTATCACTCAGAATTAAGATCGACTTAACCTATGGTCAACGTTGTGACATTGATTAGATTTGATAACAACGATACTTATTTATCAATAAATAATCAATATCAGTCCTAGTCCGATGTAACTAAATATATCCGATCATATCTACTTGGTCAATGCCTTGGGCAAGACATCACACCCCGAATGTGTAAGTAGATCATATCGTAGATTTCCTAATCAGTGAAAATCCAATGCACTGATCTAATCTTAGGACTCGTTCTTTTGAACATATAATTACAACTAAAATCCAATGTAACTATAATTGTAACTATCCATATGTTTAGGATTTTATAAATGTTTGTATTATTTCAATAATCATGTAATAAAACAAGCAAACAACATGGTTGTCAAACTAAATGATTTCTACTACTTCTATCGACAATATAAAATCGCGTTACATGTCCGACATGGTTTTATAAGGGCATAAAATCCAACACAGGGAATGCCCACGTCGGTATAAAATTCCCTTAACCATGACATACCGTGGGATTTGATATAAAAATTTTCTTGCGTCCTTTCAATTATCTGGTAGTTTACAGGTTGTGACGTATTCCATTGTGGGGGTTATCCAATTTGGTTTTGTGTCAATCACTCCGACCTCAACCTGTTCTTTTGTTATGCTAGGTTTTTCTAAGAAATCCACTTGGACTATGTTTAGTGTATCCGCCTCTTTGGTGGTGGCAAGTTGGGCTAGAGCATCAACATTGAAGTTCTACTCGTGAGGTACCTGCTCATTGGAGCATAACTCAAACCCAGACAACTCATCTTTAACCTTAGCTAGGTAAGCCACCATTTTGATACTAGGACCTTGATACTGCCCTAATACCTGATTAACCACGAGATGTGAATCACTATAGCATTGGATCACCTTTGCTTTCAGTTCTTTTGCCACCAGTATTCTTGCCAATAGAGCTTTATACTCTGCTTCATTGTTGGATGCTTCAAACCCAAACCTTAGGGCTATATGGAATCGATGTCCTTCAAGTTAGATCAGAATTATCCCTACTCTAGACCCATTCTTGTTAGATGACCATCAACGAAGAGTTTCCATAACTCTTGCTCCAGTTCTCTCATTGGCTCATACTGAAAACCTGTACATCCGGCCACAAATTTAGCGAGCGCTTGACTCTTGATTGCTGTGCATGGCAATACAATATCTCGAACTGGCTGAGTTCGATGGCCCACTTAAGCAAACGTCTTGATGTTTCAGGCTTCTGCAAGACCTGCCTTAAAGGTTGATCGGTTAAGACGTGAATGGTGTGGGACTGGAAGTATGACCAGAGTTTTCTCGAGGCCAAGATCAAGCAGAACGCAAATTTTTCTATTAAAAGATATCAAGGCTCAGCTCCCAGAAGTCTTTTACTCACGTAGTACACTGGTTTGTGCGCCCGATTTTCCACTCGAACTAATACAACGCTAATCGTATTTTCTATCACAGCTTGGTATAAGAGAAAACATTCTCTAGCTGCCTGTTTTGATAGTATGGGGGGGTTCAGCTAGGTGATTTTTTAGAACTTTAAATGCCTGCTTGCATTCTTTGGTCCACTCGAACTTTTTGTTTCCTCTAAGCAAGTTGTAAAACAGCAGGCACTTGTTAGTTGACTTTGAAATGAAGCGGTTTAAGGCCGCTACTTTTCCAGTTAGGCTCTGTACTTCTTTACGCGACCTGGGTGAGGGAATTTCTAATAACTACCTGATATTCTCTGGGTTCTCCTCTATCCCCCTTGTGTTGACTATGAAGCCCATAAATTTTCTCGACGAAACCCCAAAGGTGCACTTCTAGGGGTTTAACTTCATGTCATATTTCTTTAGCACGCCAAGACATTCTTCCAGGTTAGATACATGGTTATTGGCAGTCTTTGATTTAACGCACATATCATTGACATACACTTTCATATTTTTCCCAATCTGCTTAACAAATATTTTGTTAACCGGCCGTTGGTACGTTACACATACATTTTTCAGCCCGAATAGCATAACCTTGTAGCAGTATATGTTATGCTTAGTCATGAAGCTAGTGTGCTCTTGGTCTGCAGGGTTCATCATGATTAGTTATATCTAGAATATGCATCCATGAAAGACATGAGCTCATGACTGGCTGTTGCATCTACCAACTGATTGATCTGAGGTAGTGGAAAACAATCCTTAGGATATGCCTTATTGAGGTCGGAGAAGTCAATGCAAGTTCTCCACTTTCCATTAGGTTTTGGGACCATAATAGGGTTAGCAACCCAGGTCGGATATTTTGATTCCCAGATGAATCCACACTTAAGTAGGTGAGCTACTTCTTCTTCTAAAGCTTATGATCGCTCTTTCCCCAAAAGCCTTCGTTTTTGTGCCTTTGCAGGCACATTCTTGTCCAAATTCAAAGTATGCATTATTACATTTGGTCTGATTCCCACCATATATTCATGTGACTAGGCGAAGACATCCAGGTTATTTCTTAAAAATTTGACCAGCACCTTCTTCCTTTCGGTTCTAAGTTTTTTTCAAACTTTTACTACCCTTGAAGGTACTTCTAGGACGATACTGATTTCCTTAAGCTCTTCCAAGATTTGGAGCTCATACTTGTCTTCACCTAATCTTAGATCAATGTCGTGTCCCTGGGCGACCTTGTTACTTCCTTCTTGAGGTTCTTCCACCACATGGGCTATTTTCATTGCCTGCGGCTCCTCTCCTTCCTCAATAACAACCATTGCTTGCTACCTGGGTTATGATTTTCCCTTCATGGAAATGCTATAGCATTCTCTGGCAGTGAGCTGGTCTCCTCTCAAGGTACATATACCTAAGGTTGAGGGGAAATTCATCGCTAGGTGTCGAGTTGAGGTGATAGCCCCAATAGTCATCAGCGCTGGTCATCACAAAATCGCGTTGTATGCGGCTGGACAATGGATTACAACGAACTTGAGCATTTTGGAAACAATTTGTGTATCATGACCAAGTGTAAATACAAGTCCGATTGTCTCTATGGCTGTCGTTCCTTCTCCTGAGAACCCGTATAGGGTCATTGAGGTCACCTTAATATTGGTTACGGACAATCCCATCTTTCCTAGGGTGGACCTGAAAAGCATGTTTACCAAGCTACCGTACCCTCCAATTGGCGAGCTGAAAGGTTACCACCAGTGGATCATTATGTGGGAACTGAACGTGGCTAGTGTCCTCTTCTGTGAAAATGATTGGTTGTTTCTCCTACCACTTTTGTGTTTGATAACCTTTCCTCGTGAATAAATTCAGTACCGTTGTGGATTTTTAGCTCCTATAAGTACCTTTTTGGGCCCCATTACTCATGCCCACCAAATGGGGTCCCTGAAGATAGTGGTTATATCCCCTCTTACTATTGGAGGGGGGACGACTTGGTTCCCTTGGTCTGTCTGAGCCCGGGGTTGGCCGACTGGATTTTCTGGAACAAGATGACTATTTTTCCCGGTTGGCTGATTGTGAACTATTCGGTTTCGAGCATACTGGGCTAACGGTCCATATCGGATGCGAGTTTCGATCTCGTCCTTTAGTTGTCGGCAATCATCAGTATTATGGCCGACGTCATTGTGATATCGGCAAAACTTAGCGGAGTCTCTCTTCCCCAAAAATTACTCACCAAAAAACTTTAAAAGCTATGCTAGCAAACTCCCCAAACTTAACATTTACTCGCCCTCGAGTAAAAACCAATTAAAACTCCCTAAAATAAACTAACGACATAACCAAATTTATCACTTAACAAGCCTCAACCCAAGACACACCTTGTAATACAAGTTTCAATTTTTTTTTTCAGCTGAAGCTACATCCAGAATTTTATTCAAATCAATTCAACAATCAACTTCGATCTTTTCAATGCCAATTAGTCATAATCAATAAATAGCATACAATCAAAATACCATATACATGTCAAATCTTACCAATCCATTCCACCAAAACAACATATTCCATATGCTTGCATAATTCACTGATCTCAACTAATATAAACAACACATGCTCCATAATCAAAAGGACTTTACGACATATAATGAAAGGTCTAGGCTTAGGTGGATGAAATAGTCATATAGGCTCAATTATACCATAAGCACGTAACCAACCCAACCATTCTTTATCAACCTTACAAATCCCAAATACAATCCTTGTTCCCAATTTTTTTAAGTCTTGAGAGAGAAAATTCAAAACGTGATTCTTTTGTTTTTTTCTTCATGATTCTACACTCCCCCAAACTTATTTCTTTGTACTTTCAATTGGAGTGCAGTTTATCTTCAATAATTTCTTTTCTATCTCTCTCTCTCTTAGTCTTTTTATTTTGCTATTATTGACAACCCCTTAAAAAACATCCATGTACAAACAAATCCCCCAATCAATTTTGTTGACGCGGTTTTTCACCAATAGTGGATTAAGAAATCCGACAACAGAGATATTAGGCTTTCTTACTAAACTGTGATTAGACAAATGAGCAATATAAAAAACACTCACACTTTAACATGGTTCAATGGTTAAAATCCACCTAATCAATGAGACAATCTTATTAATCTCTTTTAGGCTCTGGGTAAAATTATTTCTAACAATTTCAGCATAGTTTCTATATCTCAAGAAGCAGTCCAGTTTTCTATCCATTCATGTGATATTTATAGAGGGTTTTCCTGGACAACTTTGAGTGACCACGTGCATAAATATGGTAAATAATAAATAAGAATAATCTCCCATTTACCTAGGGATATGATTGCCTATGGAATTTACATCAGTTATCTCAGGTAATAAATGTGTAATAAAATTCGAGCATTAATGAGTATACAAGGAATCTCCTAGTTTTTTGGGATCCTTCACTATGCGCCATGATCAAGCTTCAACGATCTGAACACTTCCTTCAAGATGTATGTCACAGAGATAACCTAACCCGACAAGGGCCAAGTTTCATCTAGAAGGCGATCTAGCCATCATGCTTCTCGAACTAGGTTGTTGGTGCAAGAGGTGACTGGACATTTTCTGTTTGACGTATTATCAAGTATGACTTAAGCTGCTCACACCAGAGTTAGTTAAATGCTCTACCTGTATACTTTCTCGATGTGCTTATTTGCTAGCTGTTCCATGGACTGAGTGATTCAATTCGTATTTATTTTGAGGTACAACATTTGCCCCCCGCTCCTTCTCATGTACAATGTCACCTCTAACACGCACATTATGGGCTTTTAGGCTTCTCTTATGTAAAATCATGCCCACTCACTACTCGAGTGCTAAACATGTGTCAGTCTGTAATAGGTGCATGTTCAGATTTTGAGTACTGTGATAACTGTCTTGCAACTTTTTTCCGCTGTAGAGGTTATTTAATCTAGGCCTTTGGATCCTGAACTGACCCAATCGAGTGGCCCTGATTGGTTCCCAAAGTTTACGTAAAAATCGGAGAAACAAACCTGAACCTCACCACCTTTGCATTCAAAATTTTTACCTTTCCTTCTTAGAGCACCTTTGGCATCCTCTCATTCTCCATAAGCATTCAGGTGACTATCTTTGGAGCTGTCATCACTTCCCTCGATCGAACATCTAATCTGTAAGTATTTATATACCCAGTTTAAATTTCACCTTCTTGTTTTTCGATAAGTTTTACATAATTTCTAGTATAAATTCTTACTTCGACCATGTTCGAGTTTAATAGGTGTTTTTGATAGGCCAAAACAACAGTACTAGGTTTGATTAGAAATAATATGCATAAAAAGCGGGTAATTTTTTGGGTTTTGAAAGAGGATTTCCTGTGTATGTGTAGAAATTTGAGGGTTTTTAGGTTAAATTCTAGGTATCTTAAGGGTTACGAATCCCCAAGAGGTTTCGCATTAAACCGCCTTCAAAAAGGTATTGTGTAACATCCCAAATTCCCTAATATGGCTTAGTGCCCAGATTAGGGGGCCGGGAGGCAATGATTGTTTTAATTGTGTGTTAATGCATTATGAGCATGTTATTATGTGGATTATATTATGATATAATTATGTTTGCATGTTTAGAAATATTAAATATGAGTGTGGGCCCGTTTCTTATAAGAAGGGCATTTTAGTAATTTGAGCCGTTGAGGGTATAATTATGAATGTGTGTGTATGTGATTGGGATCACATTATTATGTGGATATATTTGGGTTACTCGACGCGAGGCGATCTTGGTGAGCAAGTTAGCGGAAAAGTCACAACGGGGTAAAATACTCGGCTCGGGGTGAGCGCAGGGATAGTTTGGTAATTTAGTACATTACCGGGATTTATCGGGTAATGGGAGATTAGATTATTATTATTTTGAGGTAGTTAGGGATTTTGAGGAACACTCGAGGATCTTCGGGAAGTGGCAATTGACGAAATTTTCCTTGAGGTCACTATAGGATTTAAGTTAGTTATAAGGATATTTTGGAATTTTTGGTAAAAGGGAAGTGTTTGGTTTAGGCACCTGAGACCTTAGAACTATTCAGAAAGAAAGAAGGAAAACTCTCTCTCTCTCTCTCCCGTAGCTCTCTTTCTATCCTTGGTAGCTTGGAAATTTTGAGAAGATTGAAGGGACAAAGCTTAGGAAACTGAAGAGTTAAACTTGTGGAACTTGGGGATTAGCTCAAGGGTGAAATTATCTCAAAGGTAAGGGTCTGAACTTGAATTTAATTGTGCCAATTGAGTTAATTTTAGAGTGTGCATGTGAGGGGGTTTGAAGAGTGAATTTTGGATTTTTGATGAGTTTCCAATCAAGTATTTAGCTAGGTTTTGTTGCTGGAAAAGTGTTAAACTGGTTATGGTGATTGAATTGAAGTTTTAAGTGTGATTGGGTTGATTTTAATTGGGTTCAGCTAGGGAAAAAACCCAGGAGTTCTGGGTTCGAAGGAGTTGGGCCGCGACCTTGTTCATGGGGTGTCGTGACACTCTTGAACCCAGGGAGCAAGGGAAGGCTCTGTCGCGAGGGCGCGTCGTGACGCCTCTTAGGCAGCGCCGCAGTGCGTGTTTAGTTAAGTGGGGAGGCTGAACCTCTGACTTGGGGTGGGCCGCGGAGCAAGGGCATGGGGCCACGACGCTTAAGGGGTTTTTTGACCTAGAGAGGATTTTACGTGCGGGAACTCAACCTTAAGGGCTCGGGATCGATCCTACTACCATGTTTAGTGGAATTCGATGTCCCGTCGGCTAGGACTCGGTCCAGAAGTCTTTATTCACTCATTGTTGACGGGATTCTTTATCATGGTTGTGACTAGGTCAACGCTTGGGGCTTGGATCAGGGATTTTACTCAAGAGTCATTCATTGGTAGCTTGCATTTGGACTGAAGGTAAGAAAACTGCAGCCAAAATATGATGTACATGATTAGGGCTTGGCCCGAATGCTGAACATAATCTTGATTTAGGCATTGGCCCTGTAAATGCGCATGATTATGATTATGCCTGTGTATATCTATTTAAACATATGGTAATGCATTGTATATGTATGTGTGATGAACATATTATGTGATTGTCTGCTGTGGCAAGAAAGCTTGGTTTATAAGCCGAGGACCTATTGTTGTATTTGGTTAAGAAACAACTTACTAGTCGAGGGCACACTTGATTTAAGGGGCTTGACTTATAAGTCAAGGATCTCTGAGGCTCAACTTATAAGTCGAAGGTCTTTGAGGCTCAGCTTATAAGTCGAGGATCTGTAAGACTCAGCTTATGATCTGAGACCGGCATTACACGTGTTGAACGTAGGCCATTGTGGTTGGGCCACCTTGAGGGTGCACCAAGCACTTGACTGTCTCGGATGCCAAATAAATAAAAAGGGAGTGCAACACGCACTTGTGCAGCTCCATGGTTGCTGATTTGTGATGTGTTTATGCTTAGTTCTAGTTATTAATGCTAAGTTGGCCGTATTAATCCATGAATTGTTGAATATGTTTTCTTACTGAGTCTTTTGGCTCACAGGTGCTTTGTGGTGCAGGTAAGGGTACGGAGAAGCTTGGCCAGCCATGAGTAGAAGCACGATAGCAGTGACGTGTACATATGCAGTCCGCTCGACCACCACAGTCGAGAAGATCAAGGAAACTAGGGTTGGACCCAGTTTTGCCGCCTAGGTTGGATTATATTGTAACCTTGAAATTGTAATCGACTTTTAAACTTGTATTTTGGGATCCCATTAAAAGGCCGAAGCTTTTGTTTAATGAAAATGTTTACGACTTGACCAAAAATTTAAATACATAAACCCTTAGTGGCTTAATCACATGTTTAGTCCAAATGACTCGTTTAGCGAGTCCAGCGCTAATTTTAAACACACATGGTAATGGACCCTAATTATCAGGGTGTTACATATTAAGTTTGACATGCAAATCCCGAAGTATCAGGGGATTTCCCAAGTTTACAACGCGTGGTTACTAAACGTGCATGGACACACGTGTTGTAGCTAGGATATATCTTAGCTCGTGTATTTTTTTGTTGAATAAATCAAATTCAAACCCTTAGGTCACCGTTCCTTTATTTTCATAGCAACGTTTTGTCTTAGGTCACCTCTAACAGGTCGCTTTATCGCCAGGCAAGCTAGATCATGGCCAATCAGAAGAAGTCAGTCGCGAGCTCCTATTCCCAAAGAAAGATTAAGGGCAAGCAGATTGCATCTGAGTGGGAGGTCCCCACCCCTACCGACATCATGTACTTATCCTACCTCAAAGCCAACCCCAGACATAAGGGGTAAGGTGACAGTTTCTACTACCTCACCATATTCCCCAATACGACCTCCGTCATCGACCTCCCCAGCCACCCGAATGACGACAAGGATAAATTATTCATGTCAAACGGATTCAAGAACTACACCCATCAGTATTTTCAACCGTCCTCGTAAGTTTCTTAGCTCTTTGAATTTTGTACTTGAATTCCTTCTTTATCAAGTTTAAACATATTCTAATTGAGTTGTTACTTTGTGCAGCTATATACAAGAGAACAGGGCGATCAGAGACCCTTGGAGGTCCATACGAGACGTTGTTTCATATTCCTATCAAGGAGAAAGAGTTTTGGATGGTAGTTAATGACACTACCATGGTGGCTTGCAAACTAATCCGGAAGATCAGACACTGGTAATTATAGCTCAAGGTCCTCCCCTCGAGCTCCCTCCTCCTCAAGAAGTCATCCTCGCAATTGAAGACAGTGAAGAGGAAGAATAATTCAGGCAATTGGTGCACAAAAGAAGGTCCCTGAAGATGGACAACATCCTAACCCAGACCAAGCCGAATCGGGGGCAGGAGTCAGCACTTCCGGCTAAGGTAGCCCATATAGAGATTTAAACTGAGCTCCTGCCATTTTTAGCCTAGCTCGATTCAACCCACGATAGCTCGTGAGTCGACATCCAATTAATCCAAACCTGAACATGACCCTCCTCCAGTGTTTGGATCACTTGGTTGTTCGCTATGACCATAGCTATGCCCAGTGTACCATAGCGGTAGATAACACCCTTCACGTCAAGTCCACCATTTTTTAGGTGTACAGTACAAATATTTTTCCTTGGCCTTCCCTTCGTCAGGATGTGTTTTCCCGGGGTATTAGGCAGGTCGCGAATGAGTCTAATCCGAATGAAGAGCTTGAACTTGTAGGACCCAAAACGTATTAGTATTAGAGTCCACACTCCTCCGTTAGTCCAAGAGTTTCCTCCTCTAGCTTGGAGGGTAGTGTTCTTGCTCTATTCTTTTCCTTGCATTACCCTAACTGATAATTTCTTGGATTTCTACTCATCCATTTGCAGGCAAAGATATGGACCTGAAGGGTGCCTTCAAATCTAGTGGGGCTGGAACTGGACCCGTAGTCAATAAGGCGAGAATATCAAAGAAGAGTGCCCCCAAATCCGGAGCTACCACTGACGCTTCTTCAAAGAATAAAGGTGTCAGCTCCACTCAGAAACAACAGCAGCAGACACAACCACCAGCTTCGATAACTACAGTTAGCATTCTTGAGGCTCCTTCTCCTCGTCCTCATGATGAACCTGTTCCGATTCCCTAAGTTGTTCAAGGCGAACCCTCATCTCTTAAGCTCTTAGTCCAGCCCCTCGAGGTGGCAAGGATCCCAGAGGCACTTCGAGGGTCCTTCCATAACATTTCGAAGCACATGGTGGGGCACACCAACCAAGCGAATGTCAAGGACCTGAGGGCCATAGAGGAGCGTTCCCTAAGGGAGGACCTGGAGTCTACCTTGGGAATGAACTTGACGGTGAGTTATCTTTCTTCCCCTTATAGTATTCCCTTTTTGTTTTTACTTTTGCGAGCTAATCTTGTCTTGCATCTTTCTTTTGTGGTCTGCTTTAGCTCAAATTCATGGCATTGCCTGATTTCGACCTCAAAGAGAGGAGCTCAAGGTCGACATGGCTGCATCCCAAAAGAACGAGTGAATAACCAAGGACTAGATTGTTGAGGTGAGATAGCAACGAAATCATCTGCAGGTCAAGATCGACAACCTCAACAAGAAGCTTGAGGAGGTCGATGTATTAAAAAAAAAGTTGCCCGAGGTCGAGACCAAAGCCAAGGAAGATGTTGAAAAGGTAAAGCAAGATGCCAAGAAGGCAAAGCAGGATGTTGAACAGGCGAAACTGGATGTTCCAAAAGCAACGAATGCCCTGGAGGAGGTACTGTATCAGTGCTGAGCATACAACCAAGAAGGGGATTTCTCATTTTTGGATGTGGAGCTTTGGGGACGTTGTCTTGCCAAGTTCCAAAGCTGACTCTCACAAGAGCCCTTCAAGACCGCATATGCTTCTGGAGCTGGTGATGGAGATGGTGATTAGGTGTCATCTCATGGGCAAGTTACCAGAGCTCAGTGATGTTTTAGGGCGAGTTACCTCATCTTTATTTTTTCGTATTCCATTTTTTATATCATTTATAACTATGCTTTCACAAGCTGAAACAATCGCCTTTGGGCTTAGTTCGAGGTTATTTTTCCTCGTGATATTCATGTACTTATTTTAGTGTATTTTTGTTACTTTATGATCTATTTTTGTTCCCTTTACTCTATTATCTTGCTATGCTCACGAATTTCGAATTCTTGCACACTCGTAATTATAGGGGTTATCTTTAGATCGTGATAAGTTTGTGATGGATTGAACAATCAATTCTGGTCTATATCCTAGTTATACCCAAGAATGTGGTCGCCTAATAGTGTTATACCTGTTAGGAATCAGGCCTCGGACCTGGTTATGTCTAGGAGTTTGTCTGCTTACAACATTATACCTATTAGGAATCAGGTCTCGGACCTGGTTATGTCCAAGAGTTTGTCTCACAATAGCATTATACATGTTAGGAATCAGTTCTCAGATCTGGTTATGTCCAGGAGTTTGTTTGCTCAATAACATTATACCCGTTAGGAATCAGGTCTCGGACCTAGTTATATCCAAGAGTTTGTAGTTTGAATTTTGTTTAACTTATTTCGTGTTTGGAATTTCTTTGAAAATTTGATCCAGCTATAAAATGCAGTTGAATAATCAATTTTTAAAATTCTAAGTTTTTTTTAATCACACTAAATATTTTTAAACTCATCAAGGGTTATATGCCCCCAAGCGATCAGAATTTATGAATATTCCACATCACTTTTAGAAAATGATTACGTGATACATCGCGAGAATAAGATAAACACGTAGCCATCTCTTGTCATTTAAATAAAATGACTTTTATAAACAAGCCTTACACGGAAAAATGCTAAAAACATCAAACACTAATAGAACTATCTTATTACTGATAATATTTTTTAAGATGAAGAGCATTCCACTACCGTGGCAGCAACTCTTCACTTAAGTGAGCTAGTTTGAATGTTCCTTCACTTAAAATTTCCACGATCTGGCATGGTCCTTGTCCCAATACACCATCTTTAGGATCCTTACTTACATAAAACATGTTTTGAAGCACCGAGTCACCCATCTCGACTCCACATCCTTTTTCCTTCGAGATAAAGTAATGTGTAATTGTCTGTTGGTAACGACCGATCTGTAATTGTGATTCTTCCCAATTTTCTTCGATTAGATCCAAGGATGCGTCGAGCAATATTTGGTTTCAATTTCGATCGAAGATTTTTTTTTTCTATATGTCATCACTAGCGCTTCAATTGGGAGCATAACATCACTTCCAATGGTTAAAGAGAAGGGAGTGTGCCCCATGGAGGTGCGATGTGAGATCCTGGCCCAAAGTTCTTGTGGGAGTTGCTCGAGCCATAATCCCTTGGCTTCATCTAGTTGTTTTTTTAAGCTCACATTTATGGTTTTATTTACAGCCTCGACCTGTCCATTAGCTTGCAGATAAGCCACTTAAGAGAAACGCTTGATTATGTCAAAATTTTGTGAAAAGATTATTATCAATCACAATCTTCTTCAGGAGCCCAATACGATACATGATTTTTATTTATGACAAAATCGAAGATTCTCTTCGAGGTTATGGTCGCCAAAGTCTCAGGCTCGACCTACCTTGTAAAGTAATCGATGGCGATAACTGCATAGCGAACTCCTCCTTTCCCTGTTGGTAATGAACCGATCAGGTTGACCCCCCATATTGCAAATGGCCAGGGGGATGAGATCATGGTTAACTTAATGGGCGTTGCCAGAGAAATTGGGGGAAAGCGTTGGCATTTGTTGCATTTATGCACATACGAGGTCAAGTCCTTTTTGAGTGTAGGCCAAAAATAGCCTTGTGTCAATATCTTTTGGGCTAATTTTTTCCCCCAGTGTGGTCTCCACTGAAGCCTTCATATGTCTCTTATAGGATGGTCTGTACTTCTTCGGGCAGAACACACCGCAGGAGGGGCAGGGAATGCCCACGTTGGTATAGAATTCCCTCAACCATAACATATTGTTGGACTTGATATAACAATATTCTTGCATCCTTTCGGTTATCAGGTAGTTTACTGGTTGTGAGGTACTCCACTATGGGGGTTATCCAGGTCGATTTTGTCAATCACTCCAACCTCAACCGGTTCTTCTGTTATGCTATGTTGTTATAAGAAATCCACTAGGACTACGTTTAGTGTATCCACCTCTTTTGTGGTGGAAAGTCGTGCTAAGCATCAGCATTGGAGTTTTGCTCGTAGGGTACCTGTTCAATGGAGCAGAACTCAAACTCAGACAACTCATCTTTAACCTTAGCTAGGTAAGCCGCCATTTTGATACCCAGAGCTTGATACTGCCTAAATATTTGATTAACCATGAGCTGAGAATCACTATAGAATTGGATCGCCTTTTCTTTCAGTTCTTTTGCCACCTGTATTCCTACCAATAGAACTTCGTACTCTACTTCATCGTTGGATGCTTCAAACCTAAACCTTAGGGCTATATGGAATTGATGTCCTTCGAGTGAGATCTGAATTATCCCAGCTCCAGACCCATTCTCGTTAGATGACCCATCAACGAAGAGTATCCACAACTCTTGCACTAGTTCTCTCATTGGCTCGTACTGAAAGCCTGTTCATTCAGCCACAAAGTAAACGAGCGCTTGACTCTTGAATGTTGTGCATGGCATATACAATATTTGGAACTAGCTGAGTTCGATGGCCTACTTATGTAAACATCCTGATGTTTCAGGCTTCTGCAAGACCTACCTTAAAGGTTGGTCGGTTAAGACGTGGATGGTGTGAGACTGGAAGTACGACCTGAGTTTTCTCATGGCCAAGATCAAGCAGAACGCAAGTTTTTCTAATAAAGGATATCAGAACGTAGCTCCTAGAAGTCTTTTACTCACATAGTACATTGGTTTCTGCTCCCGATTTTCCACTCAAACTAATATGGTGCTGACCGCATTTTCTGTCACAGCTAGGTATAAGAGAAAACATTCGTCAGCTACCAGTTTTGATAGTATGGAAGGTTCAGCTAGGTGACTTTTTAGATCTTGAAATGCCTGCTTGCATTCTTTGGTCCACTCAAACTTTTTGTATCCTCTGAGAAAGTTGTAAAACTGGAGGCACTTGCCAGTTGACTTTGAAACGAAGTTGTTTAGGGCCGCTACTTGTCCAGTTAGGCTCTGTACTTCTTTATGCAACCTGGGCAACAGAATTTCTAATAACTACCTGATCTTCTCTGGCTTCGCCTTTATCTCCCTTGTGTTGACTATGAAGCCCATAAATTTTCCCGACGAAACCCCAAAGGTGCACTTCTAGGGGTTTAACTTCATGTCATATTTCCTTAGCATGCCAAGACATTCCCACCATATATTAATGCAACCAGGTGAAGATGTCCAGGTTATTTCTTAAAAATTTGACTAGCTCCTTTCTCCTTTCGGTTTCCAGATTTTTTTCAAACTTTTACTACCCTTGAAGGTACTTCTAGGTCGATACTGATTTCCTCGAGCTCTTCCAACATTTGGTGCTATTACTTGTCTTCACCTAATCTTGGATCAATGTTGTCTCCCTGGCGAACCTTGTTACTTCCTTCTTGAGGTTCTTTCGCCACATGGGCAATTTTTATTGCCCATGGCTCCTCTCCTCCCTTAATAACGACCATTGCTTGCTACCCGGGTTGTGATTTTCCCTTCATGGCAATGCTATAGCATTCTCTGGCAGCGAGCTGGTCTCATCTCACGGTACATATACCTGAGGTTGAGGGGAACTTCATCACTAGGTGTCGGATCGAGGTGATATGTAGAGTCCAAGAACTTTACTTAGCTAGTTATATAGTAGTAGTAGTAGTAGTAGTAGTAGTAGTAGTAGTAGTAGTAGTAGTAGTAGTAGTAGTAGTAGTAGTAGTAGTAGTAGTAGTAGTAGTAGTGATAGCTAGTAGTATTTATAGTATGTTTATTACTGTGGATTTTGGTTCAAGCCGGGACTTAGTTGGACACTCGTAGCAACACTTGTAGATTTTATAAGTTTAACCTATAGTTTAAGAATATTAATTATAAACTAAGGTTTGATTAATATGACTGATTATGAAGATGATAATTATTATACTATAAGGTTTAGATAGACCCAATAAGAGAATGACACTTGTTGTGTGCATGTTTATTGAGAAATTAAGTATTTTTGAGGAATAGTTTATTAAGAGTAATATTTGAAAACCCCAAAGTCTGCCAGCAGCTTTGAAATCGTTATAGGACTCAGTCAAAGTTATTTACTCAATTCAAATTAGGCTGAAAAAGTATAATTACGTGTATAATATTTCAGCGTATGTCGATATATCCCAGCTCTAGGGGCGATATATCACCACATGGGGATACGAAAAACACGTAACTTGGCACGACCACTTCGACGAGCCTCGGGATTATCAGCCCAGGAGATATATCGCCTAGCATGGGCGATATATCGGCTCTAGGGCATCATTTTTTAATGATTTTGAAACCGAGCTCATTTTAATCCTTAACCTATTGATAAGTCCAGAATCTTTTTGACTGAGTCTTAAGCCTCTGCTGAACGAATATTCAATTGATTTTCAATTAAAAGTCATTATATTTATTCAAGCTAAAAGAAGATCTTTTCATTCTTGAACTCTATAAATAGGACCTAGTACCCAGCCATTTATTTCATTCTTCAAGCTGAGTTCAGAGCCTTCAAGCTGCTAGGTGTACTTTAGAGTGTTAAACACTTGGGTTGGGGTTATAAGCTTTATCATTTTAAGCTTATTAAACACTTGGGAAGTAAGGTTCATAGAGTGTATTTCGATTTTGAGGTGTAGTTCGGTCATAGTGCATTCAAGGTATTCCTATTTCTAGTTCCTTTCGGTATTCTTTCATTAGTTTTTATAGTTTTTCTCTACTCAATTCCTAACTTGCTGTTTTCATTCGTGGTTAGGCATCTAAGTTCTTTGAACTTGAGGTTTCTTGTCGGTAAGTATATTCTCGGAGGTTTAGTTCATTCCTTTTCATCTCTTTCTTTTAGAATACTCACCTTTCTCATTAATGGTTTTTAGAAGTGTTCCAAAATCTCGTCCTTGTTCTCACATCCCGGTATTTGGTAAGGAAAATAGGATAGTTCCTATGTGATATGTGCTATGTTATATAATATGTTAAGATTATGCTATAGTATGATTTTATGTGTTATGATATATGTGTGTTTTGGGGCTTATAGTTGCTATATAGCAAACCCCAACACTTTTATGTTTTTGGGCCTTATAGTTGCTTAACTAGCAGACCTCATTATAGTTTGAGGCTTATAGTTGCTTAGTTAGCAAACTCCAATAGTTACCATGTACATGGGTTAGAATTATGATATATGTTTACAGTATATGATATATGTTCATAGTTTATGTGTATGATTATGTTTCATGCTTGTAGTAGATTTTCCTTGCTGGGCGTTAGGCTCATTCCTTTGTTTTATATGTGCAAGAAAATAGTATGGCGGCGGGAAGATTCTTGGCAGCTTGGGATTGTGTATTGAGGGAGAATGGAATCAGTGGACTGCGTGAACGATTCGAGGATGAAGTTGTTTAAGTCTTTTAAATTATGATTTCTATGCATTTCCGCACTTGATTTTGTAACCAAGTTTATTTAAGATTCAAGTTCTGTTTTATTTCAAACAATGGGATCCCATATCCTACTCTGAATTTTATGTATTTTAACTTTTGTTTTACAGTTTTAATGAAGTTATGATTATTTCATATGTATGTTTTCTTAAAGATTAGTGTCTATGTATAGTAGTTATTGATGGTCCAAAGTCTAGAATAAGTTGGGTCATTACATGATAGCCCTAAAATTCATCACCGCGGGTCGTCACAAAATCATGTTGTATGCGACTGGACAATCGTTTACGACGAACTCGAGCATTTTGGAAACAATTTGCGTATCATCACCTAGCGTAACTACAAGTCTGATTGTCTCTATGGCTATCGTTCCTTCTCCTGAGAACCCGTATAGTGTCATTAAGGTCACCTTAAGATCGGTTATGGGAAATCCCATCTTTCCTAGGTTAGACCTGAATAGCATGTTCACCGAGCTCCCATTATCAACCAATATCCTCCATACCCTCCGATTGGTGAGCTGAATGATTACCACCAGCGGATCATTATGCGGGAACTGAATGTGGCTAGTGTCATCTTCCGTGAAAATAATTGGTTGTTTTTCTAACCGTTGTTGTTTTGATATCCTTTGCTCAGGAATAAATTCAGTACTGTTGTGGATTTTTAGCTTTGTATGTACCTTTTTTGGGCCCCATTACTCGTGCCCACCAAATGGGTTCCTCCGGCGATAGTGTTTATATCCCCTCCTACTATTGGAGGGGGCACGACTTGGTTCCCTTGGTATGTCTGAGCCCGGGGTTGGTTGACTTGATTTTCTGGAACAGGGTGACATTTTTGTCCAGTTGGCTGATTGTGAACTATTCATTTTCAACCATACTGGGCTAACTGTCCTTCTCGGATGAGAGTTTCGATCTCATCCTTTAGTTGTCGGCAATCATCAGTATTATGGTCGATGTCATTGTGATATCGACGGAACTTAGCGGGGTCTCTCTTCGCCCTCTAGTGCCTCAAAGGCTTCGGCTTCTACAATGGAAGGCGATTAAATTTCACCAAGAAAGTATGCTCTCGCGTATCAGTTAAGTCAGTATAGGTGGTGTAGATAGGCTTAAATTTCTTTTTGGTTCTGTTCTGGTCGCCCTCACTAGTCCTTTTCCTCTTATTGTTCCATGCCTAGTTATTCTGGGTAGTAGGTTGAGCCATAGCTGCAACATCCGCCACTGCTCCAGTGGGCTGAAGTGGAGCCTGGCCATTTCCTGCGACAACAGATCGCGCCTCCTCCAAATTTATCCATTCTTGATCCCAGGCTAGGAATTCATCTACATTGTTTACTCATTTTCACTGGAGATCTTACCATAAATCACCTCCTACCTTGATCCCTGTCCTCATTGCCATGAGCTTGGAACTATCATCAACATCCCTAGCTCGTGCTGCTGCATTGGTGAACCTGTTCAGATATGCTTTCAAGGACTCACCAGGTTTCTGTTTTATGTTAGCCAGTGAATCAACCTTAATGTGAGTTTCTTTCGAAGCTCCAAACTGTCTCTTTAATTCGGAAGACAATTTCTTCCACGAGGTGATTGAATATTTTTTGTACTTGTTGAACCACAATCTGGTGGGCCCGATCAAAGTTGTGGGGAACAAGATACATCTTAAGTCAAACCTCGCATTGTGGGCCATCATTAACGTATTGAATGTATCGAGGTGGTTGGACGGGTCAGTGTTTCTATCATATGTGGGCATGGTCGGCATCCAGAATCCAATAAGATACGAAGCTGCCACGATGTTTGGAGCAAAAAGCTCAAGCTCCTCATCAGAATCACAATCATCGACTCCTTTTCTAGATAGCAGTCTCTTCATCTATTCTTCCATCAAGGCCAGTTGCTTGAGGGTTGGATCCTTGGCCTCTAGGTTATTTGGGAGCTAATCACCAGCCCCCATCCTATTGTATGCGTTAGATTGGTGTTTTCCTTCCAAGCATGAGCTTAGTAAGGTAGCACATTCCCATTGTCGCATATGCTAGACAGATCTCCCATGTGTTGAGTATAACTCAAATCATCATGGAGAACTAGATATCTCCTTTGTGAATTCAGATGATCATGAAGGTCATGATGTGGGTCAGAATGAAGACTTTGTGCGGAGCTAAAATGATTCCTCAGGTTGCTCTCAGACCTGTCTCCACGCTGGCTCTCCATCCAGTAACTTACGTTAGTGAAACTTACAGCCCAAGACTGGGATCGAGGACCTGGATTATTAGCGCGAGGTTGTGGGACATATATGTCTTCTAAAGGAGGATGAGTTCTCCTGCCATCCCCTCGAGCTGGAGCATTCCTCTGCGGGCAAGGTTGCATCGAATGTCGAACCATAGACGGTGGGTATCTTATCGGTTAATCTATCCTCGTTCCATCGGGGCTCACTAGGTTAGCCCGTCTCTATTCTACCCCAATCTCCTGGGTTGAAGGTAGAACTGGTTGATTTCTCTATGTTGGAGGCTCTGATCGTGGCACAGATGAATTTGCTGGGGTGTTTTGTGTCCTATAATTGGTCCCAGCTCACCCTGTTAGGTTATTTTGAACATTCTGTGGAATTTTCTCAGAAGGCACGAAGCTCGGGGTCGCAGTTCGAACATATCAATTGAAATGGGGTCGATGGTTACTATGATGATTGGTAGGTTGAGTATTTTGATCATTCTATTCTAAAGGTATGGAGCTTGGAATTGCAGTTCTGATAGAGAGACTGAGATTGGGTCGGTTATTCCTGTGGGACCTATGGGACCCACTTTGCCTCCTTTTGATATTAACATCGGTTGCAGGAGGGGGTAATCAAGCCAAGATCTTCTTAATTTTCTTGTTAGCCTTAGCGAGATGGCTCCTTAACTGGGCATTTTCCATCTCGATGGTTGTCAGATACACCAGATTAGGATTTGGTGAGCGTGATGCTGAGCTCTCAGTATTGTCTTCGCCCACATGTTGCTTCTAGGACGGTGCTGAGTGTTTGGGTCTTTTCTAGTGGGAACGGTCGTATGATGCACCTCCTGATCACCTGGTTGTTCTATTTCATTGTCACGCATAGACCGGGTGACCATCATGGTGAGCGTTGGGTGAAACTTGCGTGGGTGAAGCACTAATAACCTTTCAATGAAAGCACCACTCTGTTGACGCAATTTTTCCCAAATAGTGGATTAAGAAATCCGACAACAAAGATATTAGGCTTTCTTACTAAACTATGATTAGAAAAACGAGCAATATCACAAACACTCACACCTTAACGTGGTTTAGTGGTTAAAATCCACATAGTCCATGAGACAATCTTATTAATCTCCTTTAGGCTCTGGGTGAAAAAATTTCTTACAATTTCAGCAAAGTTTATGTATCTCAAGAAGCAGTCCCTTTTTCTATCCATTCGCCTGATATTTATAGAGGGTTTTCCTAGACAACGTTGGGTAATTGCATGCATAAATATGGTAAATAATAAATAAGAATAATCTCCCATTTACATAGGGATATGATTTCCTATGGAATTTACATCCGCTATCTCGGTTAATAAATGTGTAATAAAATATGGGCATTAATGAGTGTAGAAGGAATATCTGAGTCTATTAGGATCCTTCACTATGCGTCATGACCGGGCCTCCACAAACTGAACACTTCCTTCTAACTGGATGTCGGAGAGATAAGCTAATCGGACACATGCCATGTTCCGGCTAGAAGGCAATCTAGCCATCATACATCTTGAACTAGGTTGTTGGCGCAAGAGGCGATCTTGAGATTATCTGGTTATCGTGCTGTCAAGTTTGGCTAGAGGTACTCACACTAGAGTTAGCTAAATGCTCTACATGTACACTTTCTCCATGCGCTTATATGCCAGCCGTTCCTCAGGCTGAGTGATTCAGTTCGTATTTATTTTGGGGTACAAAAAATTTCTTATGCTCATGGTACAATCAAAGGGAAGGAAAATGTTTAAGGGTTCAAATAAGTTTATCATTTGTGTCAAACAAACAAAAAAATCATTTTAAACTCAAAATTGGTTAACTAGGGATCAATAGGTCTAACGAAATTGCTCAAATCATGCTCCTAAGCAAGCATCATTCATAATTTCGTCTTAACCAATAAACTATGCAAGTTCTAAAATATTTCTCATATATCATACCTCATGCCCATTTTAACATGCATATTCTACTTAATTGCAAGAAATTTATCAATCATGGCTTAAATGGCATTATGTGTTCAGATCAAAGCTAATCGAAAAAGTAATCTAACTAAGCACACAAATTCACAACAAGTTTAAAAAATCAACACTTATATCACATGGAAACTAGTATCATCGACTCAAATGTATAACTTGATTTGCACAATATTCACTCTAAAATAACTAAAACAACTAAACTCTCCCCCAAAAATTAAATGACACATTGCCCCCAATGTGACATCCCACGCAGCGTGGTCCCTGGGATGTACCAAATTTTTGGGGGCTCTCCGACTTCAGAAGGGTCGCGGCCGTAATAGTGGGGCGCTGTGGCTCAAAATCAACCTTTTCTCTCTGTCTTGGCAGGGGCGCGTCGCTAACTTTGGGTGCCGCGACTCTAAATCAATACTTTTTTTTTCAAGTTTTCACGATTTCCATCGTTCAAAAATGACAAACTAAAGTAAAAAATTCTAAAAATGTAAGCAAATAAAAATTAAAACTAAGAACAGAAAAAATTATCCAAACTTAAACGAAAATAACAAAATAATAAAAGATTGGGATGCCTCCCAAGGGTGCTATCATTAACGTCATTAGCTAGACGTTGAACTCCTCTTCAGATTCAAATCGGATCAAGTCCACCTCTCACGTCCTTGAGAGCCATAGTGTCATAGGTGGAAGCCCATTTTTTTATGTTACAAATATTAGAATCCTTCCATCGCTCATGCAACATTCGAATATTCCCACTAAAGAACATTTTCAAACGAGGACAAACTGCTCGACTACCAACTTGAGCAATGGCCTTCCTCTTGGTAACTATTGAGATTGGTTAAATACATGGTGGAATTGTTTAGGTATGAAGAGGTCCTAAAACAATAACAATTACACAAAAGTCAACATGTGAAAGTTGACTTTGAGTTGAAGCATTTTTAAATCAAACTTTCTGGTCCAAAATATTTATTTGGAGTAAATAAGAGTACCTAAAAAGTTTGGTAGCATTTGTAGGTGTTTTGAGACACCTCATTATGCCAAATTACGGAGGCATTGGCGATACATCGCCTGGGTTCTCAAAACCCTAGAGAGAGAAAGTACCCGGCGACGTGTCGCCTGGTATAGGGCGACGCTGTTGGGATTAGTGCCTTTTATAGCATATGTTTTGAAAAATGTTTTATGAAATAAATAATTGAAATGAATTTTTGCATGTATTGTTTGTTTATTATTATTATTATTATAGGAATAATATTATATGAATATCAGAAAATTCCCAAATTAGTTATTGTGACAACATTCTTGTATTGGTACGAGATGATTAAGATTGTATGGAATGAATTTAAACAGTTCGCAGTAAAACAAAGTTATATGGAATCTTTGGATTAAATACTGTAAGTACGGTTCACTAGTATTATGAATACATGTAATCTAGATCTGGATTACTGATGTAGTAGAACATCTTAGTGGGGGTAATTTGTGTAAAGTTGTCATACATGAACGAGACTCGATATGTTATTAATACTTAATAAAATCATTTACTTTATAAGTATTAATTAAACATATCAATAAAATGATCATATACAAATTGATCTTTGTTACACCCAAATTTCAAGATTAAATAAATAGCCTCAAAATGTAGGCTCGTAAAGAGTAAGCTGGGGATTAACGAGTGTTAGTAGTACACTTGTACAAATTATCAAACAGTCCCAGATCTGCTAATCAACACTCGAGCATGAGTTGCAGGCTCAAAGACATTAACTTCTCTGATGGATGAGCTCGAAGGACTTAGTGATTTAGGAGAAAGAAACAATGGGAATGATGAGCTTGAAGTTTGACTGGTCTCAAAAGCACATTAAAGCAATGTTCAAGCTCGATGACGTGTTTACCACAAGGAAAAGCTGTTAGGAGATCCCTATTTCTTTGGGATTAGTTAAATTCGTGTGTTGAATCCTTATTTTTATGGGATCCTCATTTAAATAACGCAGTTAAGTTGCGTTACTATGATTATTCGAATATTTATTTGAATTTAAATAATTGATTGTAACTTCCCTAAATGGAGGGAATATATTCTTGTAACCATGCCTATAAATAGCCTGGCATTGGTCATTTGTACTCACGCACAGTTTTGTACTGAAAAGAGACTCTGCCAAATTGCCTTCACTTATGCTTTCACACAAAGTTCATAATAACAGTTACTCATGGACGTACTGCTCAACCACGCTAAAAATCTTTGGTTTCTTATTTTCTTCCTAGTTAATTGTTTATTACTCTACATAATTAAGTTGATGAAAAACGGCGTTAATGGTTTGGTGCTTTCAATGAGAACATTAAGCAATTCTTCCAATTGTTTAGTGTAAAACCTCCTATGCAACAACAATGGTCGTCTTGAACATCCCTGGAACTAGTGGGCGACCATTACCTCAAATCCTCGAGGACTGTACCCCACAAACTGAGGACCCTCCCCGAAGGCTTGGTAAACAACCCATTGTGGACCAGAGTCCTGATGAGAAGAGTGCCTCATCATCTTCTAGAAGACGACTTGGTCAGAATCCCAGGCCTGATGAGGATTTATATTATAATCCTAAAAGATACGTGCCAATAGTGGTGCTAGAAAAATGCAGGTTGCGTGAATAGTTGGCCGAGGCTACACGGGTAAATGAAGAGTTGGCAAGGCAAGATGCTGAAGTTCAGGTACCATTCCGAAGGACCAGAGGATGACCTATAGGGAGTACGAGTACCAGGATGGCCGAACTAAGGGCCTAATAGGCTCAACTGAGACCTAGGGCAAACACCAAAAATAATCGGCCTGGAGAAAATGCTCGGAACCCTGTTAGGAACAACCCTACAGGAAGCGTTCCTATAGGAACTGATAATAACAAATCTCCCTTGATTGCTTGGAATGATAACCCAGAGCCTGTCAGGAACAACTCAGAGCCTGCATGGGTCAACCCTGAGCCTTCCAGACCCAATAGCTGGAGGGCACCACCCTCGTTGATTAGGAATCCTCCCACTACGATAAGACATCCCTCTCCAGCAAAGGATGTACCACAGCTAGTTCTCAAAGTGCTCGGAGTAGGGGCCAAGACAGGCGCCATTCGGCTCGAACCAAGCACGGGGGAAAGCGTGAGGCCTTGCGAGAGGCTCATCTAGGAGTCATATGTCAAGGTCGCGAATGACCAGAGTGAGGGGGCACGTGGTAAGTGTGTATAGTAGGTCGATAAATGTGTATAACACCAAGCCTAGAATTTACAAGAATTATCAGAATGATTATACTAACCATTGAGATCATCCAAATCAAAACTGGGGGCAATCTAATCAGCCAAACCCAGATTTGCGAACACACTTAAATACTCGGACAGAGCCTCTACAGCCAGTATATGGGAGTCAATATAACCCTATACTGGGACAAGGAGATGGATTTCTTATGAATAATAACCAACTGCCAGTTATGTAATCTCCCCCTTCGGTGGATCTAAACCAAGAGAGGATCAACCAGTTGGAAGAGGCATTTAGGCTCCTTCAAGAGGGGAAAATAAGGAAAAGGCTCACGATTTTGACAAGGAGCTCGAGCCTTTTGTCCCCCATATCTCAAATACCCCGTTTCCAAATGGCTTCAAAATAACCCACATGGTGCCCTACGATGGAACTACAGACCCAGGCAGCCACATTAGCACGTTCAATACGGTAATGCGAGTTGGTAACCTTGGGTACGAGCTTAGATGTATGCTCTTCCCGACCATACTCACTGGACCAGCGAAGAATTGATTTGACAAATTTCGAAGACATTTGATCTCGTCATGGGAACAACTATCCCGAGAATTCAAGTAGCAGTTCCAGGCTGTGAAGAACATCAAACTTGAGGCATTTTCATTGACCAATGTTAGGAAACAGCCAGGTGAGTCACTAAAAATTTACCTAGCAAGGTTCAACATAGAAGTGGCACGAGCTCGCAATGTCAATCACAACAGTCATCACATGGCAGTATGAGCTGGAGTATTGCTAGGGAGTTCTAGTTGGGACGACATGTAGAGGAATTCGGTGAGGTCGATAGCCGAGTTCAATACTTGGGCTCAGAGATTCGTCAATGTAGAAGAGGCGAGGTCGAATATCAAGCTAACTATGCCACCCGTAATAACTACAACGACAAACGTTAACTCAGCCACCACCTCGGCTACACCCTCCACATCGCGAGCCTCAGAAGATAACCCTTCTGAAAGAAAGAAGAATGAAGGGAATAACTCAGAGGTTGATGGGGGTAAGAAAAAGATAGGAGAAAAATACTTTTCCATTTATACAGTTTATACCAAGCTCACAGATACTCGAGAAAATATATTCGTCGCAAATGAAAACCAGGTCCCCTTTAGATGACCTGATCCGATGTGAAACCAGAAATCTAAAAGAGATGCAAACAAGTTCTGCAGATTTCATAGGGATATAGTGTAACGCCCTACTACCTTGGAGCCATTACCATGTGATTTTAAATGGTGCCATTAGCTTGCTAATCGAGGTATTAAATTGAAAAATGTGATTAAATCAAAATAAAGACTCATTTAAAGAAAATTAAGTATAAAAGGGTTGGAGATTCATTAAAATCATAAAAGTGTTACATTGGGATCCCAAAATACTTTTTTGAAATATATTTACAATCGAAGGATGTGGGTACAGTTGACCTAAGCGACAAAATAAAACATTTACAATGTGACCATCAAAACAACCTTAGCCGTGGCGGCCAGGTAGGTCAAATATGTACGAACTGCTCCATGCCCTCCAACTCATGGTTGATCGACCCTTTCATTGCCCTTACCTCCACCATAGAGCACCCGTGACAAACAATATACAAGTTCCTATCTGAATTCACAACAACACAACAACATAACAACACAACAGCACGACAGCACATAATCACAACAGCGGCCTCCGCCGATTAGGGTGCTTTACCAGGCACCAAGTCCACGGTCTTAACCGAGTGGGTGAGTACAACACCCTTGGAGGTTCTCGCCCTGGCGTTCTACATTCAACATGCTTAATGTCGCTTCTAGCCTTTGTCAATCCTGACCTTCGCCACTTCCAGCCTTTACCATTCCCGGTCTTTACCGTTTCTGACCTTCGCCAATCCCGGCCTTTGTCGTTTCTGACCTCTGCCAATTCTGGCCTTTGCCGTTTTGTCACAAACACACATATGATGTAATAGTTGGAAACTATACACACAATACTAAGAACAATATAGCTCTATGGGTACAGATAGTTTTCTTACCTTGAGTCCTGAGCAGACATCACAAGGTGATCCCGAGCACGACCCTTAATCCCAAGCCTTAGCGATAAAGCCTAGTCTCAACGTAATAATAAATAGTTATCATGATCTAAATCAAATAGAAACTTCATAATAATATATTAGCCTCTGGGGCCTAGAAATCTACTAAATCAGGTAGTATAATCCTTCCCAAGCCCTTAAGTTTGGGTTCCCGAGCTTAAAACACGTAATTGAGAAATATTCCCTATTTGAGTTGCGGCATGCTAAAAGTCAGAGAGCTCTAAGGCTCTGTTTTGGGGGCCGCGGCACGCCTCAACTTGCGCCACAACACCTAGGAAAAATTCATAGGCTCCCAGCCTCTTCATACACACGGGCCGCAGCGCCTAAAGAACAGGGTCGCGACTAGAGCCCAAAACCCATAATTTCCTGCATTTTTCTCAAATGGCTAAGTCACTTATAGGTTGGGTCTATCCCTTGGCCAAAAGACCAAGATGCCCTAGGTCCAAAAGTTACCCTTTAACTCCCTTAAGGGCAATATTGTCTTTTGCCACCATTTTCCCGCTAAACCTCGAGTAGCCCGATAGATTCCCAATTGATCCTGACATACCCAAATAATTAACAAATAATTACTTGTTTCTCATTCAACCTCGAATGCATCCTACATTCCCAAAATGCCCCTTGGCTCACCCCGAACCGGGTATTAGACCATGTTGTGACTATTCCGCTAATCTGCTCACTAGGGTCGCCTCAGACCACACATCTCAAATATATTCCCATAACACTGGGGTCTCACTCATAACACATACATAATTACATTTATGCCCTCAGCGGGTTAAAATCACAAACAAGCCCCAATTTACAGAAACGGGCCCACATGCATATTTAATACACATAAACATGCACGTCTAATCAAATTACCACGCAAATCATTCATATCACATATTCATAGTGTACACCCTAAATATCCACGGGTTATTAGCGAGCTAGAAAAGGGCATAATTCTATTAGCCACATGGAGGCCACCTACCCGGAGCTGCTGTTACGGGTCCCCACCTCTTTAGCTCGAGGTAGTCAAAGGTTTAGTAAGAATACCCGAAGGCATCGAGTTAGCAGTGTGGAAACCACGAGCTGGATCTGCATCAAGCTCGAGGTACGACATAGAGCTGACACCCTCGAACATTTATGAAGTCAACCATGCAATGTAAACGTGCGCATATCAGACATCACGTGTCTACTCCATTCCTGAATTCTCAGACATGCAGCATAAATGTGGGTGTTCAGGCACCCCACGACTGGTTTGGGCCATGCGGCCCATTATCCCCCTTACCTATTGATTAGACAACACTTCATTGTCAGGTTTTAGGAATTAATCATAAGGGTCACAGAAGTGACATGATGGGTAAGAAGGTCACGGGATGACCCCCTTTACCAACACCCAGGTGTCCTCTCCCTATAAATATGGAGACCCTGGGCGTTGGAAGGGGTTGGCGTCTAGTTTGTAAAGAAACACCCTGTAAGGAATACGAGAGATATATCAATAATATTGACTGGTGGACTAGAGGGATTTTAACCTTCGAACCACCTAAAAGGAAAGGAGTTATAACCTTCCCCCTATACTATTTTCACCAGTTTGGAATATAAATAATTACATGTAACGGTTCATCATATAGCACTAATCCATCCCGTTTATTCATATAATTATCTGTTGCCGAAGAACCGCGTCAACAGTTTGGTGCTCTCGTTGAGATTTTTTAGATTGGTGCTATTGCAGAAACCCAACCATGGTGGTTACTCGCTCGAAGCATGGTAATGAAGCAGATCAACATGATGGGCAGGAGGCCCACCATGCTGCCGTATCCGATGAGAAAAACCCTGAGGTTCAGCAACGACCGAGAAAGCAGCCAATGGGCCAGGGCGACACTGGAAGTTCATCCCCCAGCCACCCAATCCGAACCCGGATTTCTACACGGCAGTAGAAATGGAAAATGCACAGTTGAGGAGTCAGCTGTCGAAAGTAAACAAGCAGATCGAAGAGGTCTTGGCCCGGTTACCCCCTCTTACAACCGACGCTAACGTCGGAAAGAGGCATAGTGGGACTCATAAGTCCCGCCGGGATAACCGGTCCAGGCCCAGTCGGTCGGCCAGAACCTCGACATCGAATTCTACTCCCATGACACACCACCAGGAAACTGTGTTTGAGGAACTTCCTAGGGCCCACCAGTAATTCAGCCGATCGGTCCGGACCTCAACTCCTAGATCAGTTCCCCCCTTGAGTGCACCCAGGAGGGCCCGAGGAAGCTCACGAAGGAGATCCAGGGAGGGCTCGCGATGACAGCCTGCCCCGGCCAGCCGTCCTGCACCACGGTCAGACCACCGAGCGCAGGACGCTGGGAATGGTGGAGCGGGGCGGCCGCGACCTAGGTTAGTCCCCCCTGACGAGACTAGGATCGTGTCACCAGTTAGGCATCCCCGTCACCAATAAGATACCCATCTCCTCCCCGTCCAATCTGAGACATTCTGGCTCATGGGAGTAGCAGGAGAAATCCTCCTTTCGCCGGACCTTCCCATCGCAGCCGGCTGCGCGGGGAAATCCTGGATCCTCACCCTCAGCGGGGGGCTCCGAGTTTTTCAAATGGAAGTTACTGGACCGGGAGTCATCGAAGTGGCATGTCCGGGGAAGACCTGCGCCATCGTTTGAGTTCGGCTCCAAGCCCTCGGGCCACCCCGAGGGCCGACGTCCGAGATTGCCTCAACTCTCAGTGAGGAGACCTAGCTAGAACTGTCGGAAGTACGTGACAGCGGGAATGTCCCACATAACCTATCTCAAGATAGGAGGGACAATAACCCGCCTAACGCGTACAATGGAACTGAAGCTGTTGAACAGCCCCGGAACAACCAAGGAAGTAAGGACCAAACCCTAGAGCATCTAGCTCAAATGGAGGAGCTGATGAGGAAGCTCTTATCGGAAAAAGAAAAAGATGAGTACGACTCGGGGGACGAACTCGAGCTCTTTGCCCCCAGCATAGCAGCCGCGGTGTATCAACCTGATTTTTGTATGCCTCACTTGTCCAAATTCGATGGAGACGGGGACCCGTCATATCATTTCGGTATGTTCAACACCCTGATGATGGCCCAAAACATCAGTCCCAAGCTGAGGTGTTTAATATTTCCTTCCACCCTGACTGGGCCGGCTAGGCAATGGTTCAAACATAATAAAAAGCAGTCCATTAGCTCGTGGAAAACCTTTTCTGCCAACTTCAAGAGAGCATTTAGAGCTTCTTAGGCTGCCCTCATCAAAGCCGACACCCTGGCAAACATAAAGCAACAGCCCGAGGAACCTTTGAAAGCTTACCTGAGCATATTCGCAAACGTCGTGGCTCGAGCCAGGGATGCAGATGATAGTTCCAAGCTTATGGCCTTGAGGACTGGGATCCTTGTTGGAGGCAGACTCTGGGAGAAGATACAGAGAAAAGGTGTCAGCACCGTGAACGAATTCTTAAATAAGGCCCAGGGATGGATAAACCTAGAGGAGGCGTGAGCATCGGCCGCGGTAACCAGCCAAGCCTCTGATCAGCCCGCTGGAGTGGGAACGGATGTCGTGATAGCGACCTAAACCATTACACAGAATAACCAATTGGGTGGAGGCAAGAGAAAAGGGAGCAGCGAGGGCGGCCAGCACGGCCCGAAGAAGAACAAGCCCGCAGAAAAGTATAAGCCAGTCTGCGCGACTTATACCGAGGTCACAAACACTAGGGAGAACATGTTCCTAGCAAACTATGCTCGCCTCCCCTGGAAGAAGCCGGAGCCTTTGAAGCACCAGAAGGCTAAGCGGGACCCCTCCAAGTTTTTTCGACTCCACAACGACATTGGCCACAACACTGACGATTGTAGGCATATGAAGGGTGAGCTCGATACTCTCATCAGAGTCGGACCCTTGGCTCAGTATGCGCGTAATAGAGTTCCTGCCAGTCAATCAACTCCAGAAGCTTCGATAAGCCAGCCCGGGTCTCGGATAAATCAGAACACCCCTCCTCCTATGATAGGAGGAGAGATCTCCACGATCTCCGGAGGCCCCCATCTGGCTAGCACGAGCAGAGGTGCCTAGAAGAGATATGTCAATGAATTGAAAGCTCATAACGCAGTGGAGTTCGTCCCAGAGCAGCATCTACCCAAACAACAATGACTGGAGAGGCAACCAATCATATTCACCGAGGAAGATGCCAGTCACGTCTAGTTCCCCCATAATGATCCTCTGGTCATAGCCGCCCAGCTCGCCAACCAGAGAGTTAGGAGGATACTGGTCGATAATGGGAGCTCAGTGAACCTGCTGTTCTGGTCTACGCTGGAAAAGATGGGTTTATCTGTCACCGAGTTGAAAGCCACCTCCATGATGCTATATGGATTTTCTGGAGAAGGGTCGGTAGCAATAGGAACAATCGAGCTGGTGATCACCTTGGGAGAGGAACCTCGGACTGTCTCAAAACTCCTCGAATTTGTGGTCATCGATTGTCCCGCCGCGTACAATGCTATTTTGGGCCAACCTACATTGATAGCGTTTGAAGCCATAATCTCCATCCGCCACCTCGCCCTAAAATTCCCCTCTTACTCGGGGATATGCACGGTCTGAGATGATCAGCTTGCTGCCAGGGAATGCTATAGCATTTCCATGAAGGGAAAACTAAGACCTGGGCAGCAGACGATGACCATCCAAGACAGGAGTAAGGAATCTCAAGAAATTGTACCTAGTCTTGAGTAGAAAAATCTCAGAATGCCAAAGGGGAGGATATCATCTTAAATAATGATATTGACCCCAGAGTAGGCAAGGATAGATCTAAGCTCCAGGCCATCGAAGAGCTCGAGGAGGTGAATGTCGACCCACAAGACCCCTCGAAGGTGGTGAAGCTCGGGAAAAATCTATGTAGCAAGAGGAAGGCGGAGCTGATTAGGTTTCTGCAAGAAAATCTATATGTGTTCGCCTGATCCCATGGAGACATGATAGGGATCAGCCCGAGCATCATCATGCACACCCTCCACTTGGATAAAAACGTGTCTGCAAAGTCCCAAAAACAAAGGCGCCTCGGAATGACCCGAGCTGAGACCCTAGAGGAGGAAGTAGCCCGACTCTTAAAGTGCAGCTTTATCGATGTAGCAAAGTTCCCGGTCTGGGTCGCCAATCCTGTGTTGGTCCCGAAGCCCAATGGGAAATGGCGGACCTGCATCAACTTTTCCGATCTGAACAAAGCCTGCCCTAAAGATTGCTTCCCCTTGCCAAGGATTGATCAATTGGTAGATGCCACGGCGGGGCACGAGCTCATGTCTTTTATGGATGCATACTCAAGCTATAACCAGATCGCCATGAATCCCACAGACCAAGAACACACTAGCTTCATGACCCCAACCAACTTTTATTGTTACAAGGTCATGCCTTTCGGACTGAAAAATGCAGGAGCTACATACCAGAGATTGGTAAATAGGATGTTTACCAATAAGATCGGGAAAAACATGGAAGTGTATGTTGATCACATGTTGGTCAAGTCAAAAACTGCCGATAACCATGTCTCCGATCTAGAGGAATGCTTTAAGATTTTGAGGGAATACAGCATGAGGCTAAACCCCCAAAAGTGTACCTTCGGGGTCGCGTTAGGAAAATTCCTGGGTTTCATTGTCAATACCAGGGGAATAGAAGCGAACCCCGATAAGATCAGGTCGCTACTCGAGATGCCCTCACCCCAGTCGCGAAAAGACGTTCAAAGTCTGACAGGAAGGGTGGCAGCCCTTAATCGGTTTATTTCTAAATCTACCGACAAGTGTTTGCCATTCTACAACCTGCTTCGAGGAAATAAAAAATTCGAGTGGACCGAGGAATGCGAACGTGCCTTCCTCGACCTGAAAGTACAATTAGCCGAGCCACCTATGTTATCCAAACCAACGGCAGGAGAGCCTCTTTTCCTTTACCTAGCTATCACGGAAGATCCGGCTAGCGCCGTATTAGTCCGAGAAGAAGACCAATCTCAAAATCCAGTCTATTACATCAGCAAGAGACTTCTCGGAGCTGAATCCCGATATCCGTTGATGGAAAAGATGGCTTTCTGCCTTATTACGGCCTCCCAAAAGCTTAGGCCGTATTTCCAGTCCCACTCAATACACGTCATAACCGATCAGCCTTTAAGGCAGGTTTTGCAGAAACCTGAAGCATTGGGGCGTCTGTTGAAGTGGGCTATCGAACTAAGCCAATTTTAGATACTCTACATACTGCGAACTGTTATAAAAAGCCAAGCCCTAGCTGATTTTGTGGCAGAATGCATGGGATTCCGAGAAGACCCAGTAGAAGAATCAGCTCAAACCTCATGGAAAGTCTACATAGATGGCTCGTCTAACGAGAACGGCTCCGGGGCAGGAATCATATTGATATCGAGGGACATCGATTCCACTCGATGTTACGGTTCAGATTCAAAGCGTCCAACAACGATGCTGAATACGAAGCTTTATTGGCTGGGCTAAGGGTGGCCCAGGAGCTGAGGGCCAGCTCCGTCCAATGTTACAGCGATTCCCAGCTCGTAGTAAACCAAGTGTTAGGAGAATACCAAGCACGGGGAACCAAGATGGCTGCTTACCTAGCCAAGGTAAAGAAAGAACTATCCGCATTTGAGCGCGGCTCAATCGAGCAGATACCTTGGCAGCAGAATGCCAACGCGGAGGCGAAGACTTTGGGGCTGGTGCTAGTAGAGTTCTTGGATAGACCAAGCATAGAGGAAATCAGGGCAGAGGTCGAGTTGATCGACACCAGACCAACTTGGATGACTCCCATCCTCGAGTATCTCACAGCAGGGAAGTTACCCGAGGGGAAAAATGACGCAAGGAGGGTACTTTACCAGGCTCCAAGGTATACAGTGATAGATGGGATATTATACCGACGGGGACTCTCTTTACCTCTCCTACGGTGTGTTCTGCCAAGCGAGGCTAAGACCATTTTGCAGGAGGTGCACGAGGGTTTTTGCAGAGATCACACTGGGGGGAAAAGCCTGGCCTTGAAGATGCTAAGGCAAGGGTATTATTGGCCCACTCTGTCAAAGGACTCGATCTCCTACGTCCAAAAGTGCAACAAGTGCCAGCGATTCGCCACAATTTCCCGGGTTCCTCCAGTCGAGCTGAAGATGATCTCATCCCCATGGCCATTCGCGGTCTGGGGGATTCACCTGGTTGGTGCCCTCCCTACTGGAAAGGGAGGAGTTCGCTACGCGGTGGTGGCTATCGACTACTTCACAAAATGGGCAGAAGCAGAGCCCCTGGCGACGATCACTTCAAAAACAGTCCTCGACTTTGTGGTCAAGAATATTGTCTGTCGATTCGGGCTGCCAAAGAAGATCGTTTCGAATAATGGAACGCAGTTCGATAGCGACCTCTTCACCAAATTCTGCGAGAGGCACGACATTGTTAAAAGCTTCTCCTCCGTGGCCTATCCCCAGGCCAATGGGCAAGTCGAGGCTGTCAATAAGATGCTAAAAGCATGCCTTAAGAAGAGACTGGATGAAGCCAAGGGAGTTTGGCCCGAATAGCTTCCCCAAGTACTGTGGGCATACCGGACCTCGCACCAAACTTCGACGGGTCATACTTCTTTCTCCCTGGCCTTCGGGAGTGAGGTAGTCCTTCCTGTCAAAGTAAAGATAGCCTCTCATAGAGTCCAGACATTTGACCAAGACCGGAATGAAGAATTGCTCTACGCGTCCCTCGACCTAATTGATGAAAAATGAGAAGCTTCACAGCTGCAGCTTGCGCATTATCAACAAAAGATCACTCGTTGTTTCAACTCAAAGGTCAAGAAACGTGTCTTTAGCGTTGGCGACCTGGTACTCAGAAGAGTCTTCCTGGCCAGTAAGGATCCCAAGGACGGAGTGTTGGGACCAAACTGGGAAGGGCCTTATCAAATAACAGAGGTTGTGACAGCTAGCTCAGCTTGACGTAGAAGCAGTCCCACAGACTTGGAATGCTATGCACCTAAAGATATATTATCAGTAATATCTTTGTAAGGCTTAGTTAGAAAAGCCACCTTTGTTCATTAAGTAATAAGAGAATCTTTTCGTATCGTCGTATATGTTTGTGGATGTAACGTCAAGTAACCACAAAAGGCCCTTTCCTGATTACTAGATATAACCAGGTCGTCCTAAAACTTAGAAGTTGATTCAAATTGATTAATCGATGTTTTTCTTAAAAAGCGCGAGATATCAATAAAGGATTAATGCGAACTAAGTTTTTAAAATCAATGTCCTGGATATAACCAGGTCCTAAAACTTAGAAGTTGATTCAAATTGATTGATCGATGTTTTTCTTAAAAAGCGCGAGATATCAATAAAGGATTAACGCGAACTAAGTTTTTAAAATCAATGTCTTGGATATAACCAGGTCCTAAAACTTAGAAGTTGATTCAAATTGATTGATCGATGTTTTTCTTAAAAAGCGTGAGTTATCAATAAAGGATTAACGCGAACTAAGTTTTTAAAATCAATGTCCTGGATACAACCAGGTCCTAAAACCTAGAAGTTGATTCAAAGTGATTGATCGATGTTTTTCTTAAAAAGCGCGAGATATCAATAAAGGATAACATGAACTAAGTTTTTAGAATCAATGTCCTGGATACAACCAGATCCTAAACTTAGAAGTTGGTTCAAATTGATTAATAGATGTTTTTTCCTAAAAAGCATGAGATGTTAATCATAACACCAACATAAACTAAGTTCTCACCAAATGCGTTAAAGAGGAGTAACAATAAAGTTAAACCACAAAAAATATATATAAATAGATCAAACTAAATTTGAGGAAACCAATTGTCTCGAGGATAAAAACCTCGTAATATAAAATTACAAATAAAAATATATATATATAATAATAAGAGAAAAAGGAGCAGAAGTCCTAAGCCCCACCAGGCCGCTCTGACGAAGTCACCCCTTCGGCGTCCTGATCGGTAGCAGCGGAAGTCTCCCCAGTCTCAGAGGGCGCCTCTTTTTGAAGGCTAGCCTTGAACTTCTCTAGGAAGGACTCCCACACCTCCGGCCCCAGGAAGGAAAAGTCACCATTCTGGTTGAAGGCCCAGCAATGATACAGCATGGCCTCCATGGAGGAGCTGGAAGATGCCCTCTCCACCACAAGGGCGGCCTTGGCCTCCTCAAGCTCGACCTTCACGACGTCTAGGGTGACCTTGGTAGCCTCGGCCCCCAGCAGCTTGGCCCGAGATGCCTCCATTTCGGCCTGCGCAGCAACCAAGGTGGCCTGCGCGACCTTCTCGCTTTCCCGGGCAGTCGCCAGGGCAGCCTTGGCATTCTGGAACTCGCCCTTAACCTCGTCAAACCTGGCAAAAAAGCCACCTAAAAGGAAAGGAGTTATAACCTCCCCCCTATACTATTTTCACCAGTTTGGAATATAAATAATTACATATTACGGTTCATCATCTAGCACTAATCCATCCCGTTTATTCATATAATTATCTGTTGCCGAAGAATCGCGTCAATACATAGATATAATCAACTACTCGCTCATATAATCCCAATTAGGCCCTCCAGGCACTGTAGTCAAGGTACTCATCCTTAATAACAAACTCTAGACGTTACATATAGATCATACCACTAATGGATGCAGACAATTAAAGGATGAGATCGAAGGCTTAATCTAAAGAGGATACTTCGGGCAGTACATTCAAACCTGAAATCTAGGATGCCTTGCTCATCCAATTTCCTCATAATGACCCTCTGGTCATAACCTTTCAGGTAGCCAATAAGAGGGTGCGCCAAGTCCTAATCGATAACGGGAGCTCAGTCAACATCCTCTATAAGGCTACTCTGGAAAAAATGGGACTTTTCGTTTGAGACCTAAAAGCCTGTGCGACAACACTATATGGATTTTCATGGGAGGGAATAGGCAGATTGGGATCTATCGAGCTCCCAGTAACCTTGGGAAACTACTCAGTCTTAATAGCCAAGATAATGGAGTTTATCGTGGTTGATACCCCTTCGGCCTACAATGTACTACTCGGAAAATTGGCCCTGATTGGGCTGGGGGCAATTACATCCGTTAGGCACCTGGCCATAAAATTCCCAACACTCAGTGGAATTGGTACATTTAAAGGAGACCAATTGGCCGCCCGAGAATTCCATAGCATCTCAGTGAGGGGTAAGGGCCAAAAAAGTGCGTAGGCACAGGTTATTATTGGAGAAATAAGCAAAGCAATATACTAGGTCGAAGAAGAGATCGACCCAAGAATAGATGAGGACAACGCCGATCTCAGGCCAATTGAAGAGCTCGAAGACATTCAGGTTGATGAGAAGGACACCACCAAGGTGGTAAAGATTGGGAAGAACCTTACAAAGGATACGAGATATCAATTAATCCGCATCCTGAGGGAAAATCAGGATGTATTTGCATGGTCGTACTCAGATGTGATGGGGATCAGCCCAAACATTATAAGCCATGCGTTGAATATAGACAAAAACTTGCCCCCAAAGCAACAAAAAAGGAAGCTCCTCGATAATGAAAGGAAGAAGGCCTTGAAAGAGGAGGTCGAAAGGCTAAAAGAAAATCGGTTTATCCGAGATTCTTTCTATCCAGATTGGATAGCCAACTCAGTTATAGTCTTGAAGCCCAATGGCAAGTGGCGAACTTGCATTGACTATTCAGACATCAACAAGGTGTGTCCAAAGGACTGCTTTCCCCTACCTCAAATCGATCAAGTCATGGATGCTGCCTCAGGTCATGACATCATGTCGTTCATGAATGCATATTTTGGATATAACCAGATAGCCATGCATGTACCCAATCGGGAACATACGAGCTTCATGACTGATAAAGGTCTATATTGTTACAATGTTATGCCCTTCGGACTCAAGAACGTTGGGGCCACATACCAGAGATTGGTAAATAGAATGTTTTTCGAGCAAATAGGGAACAACATGGAAGTGAATGTGGATGATATGTTGGTCAAGTCCAAACACAATTGTAACCATGGTGACGATCTCATAGAGTGTTTTGCCATACTCCGAAAGTAAAAATATGAGACTCAACTGGCAAAAAAGCTCATTTGGAGTATCTTCAAGCAAAATTTCTCTGATTTATAGTAAATGCTCGAGGCATAGAGGTACACCCCGATAAGATAAAGGCTTTAATTGACACGTCTTCACCTCGAAAGCGTAAAGATGTCCAGATTTTAACTGGATGAATGGCGGCTTTAAGTAGGTTCATATCGAAATCTCAGGACAAATGCATGCCATTCTTTAACTTTTTGAGAGGGGGTCAAAAGTTTGAATGGTCAGAAGAATGCGAGCTCGCTTTTCAAGCCCTTAAAAAACATCTTGTTGAACCACCTGTCTTATCCAAACCAGTCACAGGGGAAATATTGTACTTGTACCTCGCTACGACCGAACATGCAATTAGTGTGGTACTTGTTTGGGAGGATAAGAAAGTACAAAAACCTATTTATTATGTCAGCAAATGGTTACTGGGGGCAGAGTCGAGGTATCCATTGATGGAAAAGCTATCCCTCTTCTTGATACATACATCCTGAAAACTCTGACCCTACTTCCAGGCACATCCCGTACATGTGCTAACTTATCAACATTTGAGGCAAATATTGTCAAAACCAGAAGCGTCCGAGAGACTATTGAAATGGGCGGTCGAACTTGGGCAGTTTGAGATCATGTATCACCTGAGAACGATGATAAAAGGATAGGCATTGGCATATTTCATAGTCGAGTGCACTAGAATCTCAAACGAGGATGTCGTAACCCCAGCTCGTAAGTTATGGAGACTTTACGTAGATGGTTCTTCAAACGAGAACGGGTCGGGGCAGGAATTATTCTAATTACCTCGTCAGGAAGGAGGTTTCACTCAGCCTTACAGTTTGACTTTGAGGCATCAAATAATGAAGTTGAATACGTGGCACTATTAGTAGGACTTCGAATAGCTTCCAAGCTAAAAGAAAAGCCATTCACTGCTATAGTGACTCCTAATTGGTTGTCAACCAGGTCATAGGAGAATACCAGACTCGAGGGGTTAAAATGGTGGCATACTTGGAGAAGGTCAAATCGGCAGTCGGACAATTCAAATTTTACACAATTGAGCAAGTTCTGTAGGAACAGAATTCAAATGCAGACGCTCTAGCTCGACTCACCAAAACCAAGGAAGCTGGCACACTCAATGTGGTACCAGTTGAATTTCTACCGGTGCCGAGAATAGTCGAGCATGATGAAGATGACATCAATATGATAGACACACAGCCTACTTGGATGACTGCCATAATAGACTACCTTGAGACCGGGAGCCTCCCAGCAGACCGGAATGAGGCCAGAAAGCTAATGTACGAGGTACCAAGATACACTATCTTAGAGGGGATATTGTACAGAAGAGGATATTCTACGCCATTATTAAGGTGTGTAACTCCACCCGAGGCTAGAAAAATCCTAGAAAAATCCATGAGGGATTTTGCGGAGTTCACACTGGGGGGCATAGTTGATCAAAGAAGGTAATTAGGCAAGGATACTTCTAGCCTACAGTGAAAGCAGAATCGTTCAAATATGTCAAACGTTGTGATAAATGTCAACGTTATGGTATGGGGAATCGACCTCATAGGATCACTATCAACCAGAAAAGGTGGAGTCAAATATGTCTTAGTTGCAGTTGATTACTTCACTAAATGGACCAAGGCCAAACCTCTAGCAACAATCACCTCGAAGAAGTTCTTAGACTTCGTGGTAAAAAATATAATTTTCAGGTATGGGATACCAAGGAAAATAGTGTCAAACAATGGAACCTAGTTTGATAGCAAGCTGTTTACGCGGTTTTGCAAAAATAATGGGATAATCAAGAGTTTTTCCTCAGTAGCCCATCCAAAAGAAAATGGGTTAGGTCAAAGCCGTAAACAAGACTCTGAAGAGCTCCGTTAAGAAAATGCTCAAAGAAGCTAAAGGAAAATGGCCAGAAGAATTACCACATGCGTTATGGGCTTACAAAACAACGACTTGAACTTCAACAAGAAATACCCTCTTTTCTCTAGCTTACGGCTATGAAGCTATGTTGCCCATCGAGGTCAAAATTATGACGATTAGATGCAAGCCATACAACCAGACCTCAAACCAAACTCAGCTCAAGGAAACCCTAGACCTAATTGAATAAAAACGAGAAGAAGCCCAGGTTAAAAATGTCACATACCAGCAAAGGGCCACAGGATACTTCAATAAGAAGGTTCGAGACAGACGCTTTGGATTGGGAGATTTGGTGCTTAGACGTGTGTTTTTGGCCACATGAGACCCCTCTGTGGGTGTGCTTGAACCTAATTTGGAGGGACCTTACCAAATTTGACTCCATTATTCGACCCGGTGTTTATAAACTAACGAGATTGAATGGAGAATTGGTTTTGCCAGCTTGGAATGGTGAACATCTACAATCTTATTACCTATAATATAAGAATGATATTTATTTATTTGTACCCAACCTTGTATTTAATTTTCAATTTTCATTAATAAAGCATTCTTCCTTATTCTGATTGTGTTTTTATTTTTATATCTTTTGCAAGCTCCCGAAATTCAATAACCTAAGATTTTACAATCATAGGAGATTAAAGGGGCATAAGTGGTATACAAGCATACCATAGACTAAAAAATATAGCATCAATAAAATTAATATTAAAATGGATGGATTATTAACCAAACATGAATAAAACAACTTTGGAAAAAACCAGCAAAAACTAATCGACACAATCGAAAGTATGAATTCTAGATAAACCAACGAAATTCATGAGTCGAGATAGGGCTGGAATTTTTTGAAAAAAGTTTCGACCTTGCAACCTCGAGACCATACTTGAGGAAGAGGAAAAGTTACTATACTTAAGCAAGAAATAACTAGACTAATGAGACTACACGACAATAAGCATTTTTAAACGCAAAAATACATGGTAAAAGTAGTATTCGATCTTTAGTGTAACGAGGTCGAAATTGTGCAATCGAATGAACTATGTATGAATATATGGATGTTCTAAATTAAGCACGTCAGTATTTGAATAAATAAACAAATATAAAAGCAAGTCCTTGTATGCTCGAAATATTTCGAACTTGGAGTATAATGCATAAGGATAAGACGAAAGTTATATGTAGAAAATATGCATAAAGATTTTGAGAAAGAGATTGAAGCATAAAATACTACCATAAAAATATTAAGCATTCATAAAATAACTCAAGATAAAGTTATGATTGTCGTAGCCTTAAGGTAGCATTTAAAAGTTTAAATACAAAGGAAAAAAAAACTATGGGTCTCAGCCCATGTGTTGGCCTTCAAGGATTGGCAACTCCGGCATCCGCCGACCCAGCTTGTTTCGTGGCTTTGCAGCCTCCTCAGCTTCGAGCCTAGCCTTTTCCTCCTCCAATCAAGCTTGCCACTTGTTGAAATACTCGATCCCCTTGATAGACATGAAACTGGTATCGAGGTCAGGATTCGTTGGCTAGATGCGGTACATCGCCATGTCGATGGGGTTGTCCTTCTTGGTCTTGAATTCCTCAAGAATACGAGCATTCTCACTCTATATGAACTTGAGAGTGGTCTTCTTGTCTTCCTCGAGCTTGGCATTCAGCTCTAGGGCCCTCTTAAGCTCTAAGCCCTTAGCCTCCAACTCTTGGCGAGCCTTCTTCAGGCCGTCTTCTGCCTTGAGTTGTGCTTCCTTGGCATTTTCAAGCAAGGAAGGCCTACAATAAAAAAATAGATGCTTAAATATGGAAATATGGATTGGTGTTAAAACGTTGAGCTTATCGATTGTTGATGAAAAAATTACCAAAGAAAGTAACTCCCCAATTTTGTCGAAAAGAGTATTGGCACTCTTGCAGGTAGTTAAGAACTCCAACTAAGGAGCCCCGAGGTTGCTGAGGCAGTGGCCCACATGAGTCACGGCATCAAAACAAAGTTGGACTCTAGAAGTGTCGAAGACATTTTTGAACACGAACTCAGGAACGTAGGTCGAGACAGTGAGTTTGCGCTTTCGGATCGGAGAGTGGAAGGGGTAAATTTTCTTCGACTGGCTCGCAAAAGGAAGAGCCGCAGCCTCCGGGGGCACCAGAGGAATTGTCACAAGGACTGGCTCAGCCTATTTTGAGGCCAAAGAGGATGCCTTAGATCTTTTGGTGACCTTAGAAGGACGGTTTCCCTTTGAGGACACCCAGTTGCGCTTGGCACGCCTGGATGTGGTTGGCTGATTGAGGATGTTATCGAGATCAGAATCCATCTTGCCTAAAAGAGAGAAAACAACAAGAATTAAAGATTTATTGTAGTTGATAAAAGGAAAAATGCATAATATTAACATTGAAATTTCTAAGTAAAAGGAACCTAACTGGAGGACTCCTCTGAGCTCGGGCTCGGGGACCAGGAAATCCCCCTATTTTCTAACGAGGCTAAGGGGGTTCCCTCTCTAAAAGTAGGGGACATCCTCAATAGGTCCCTATAATCATTAGTCCTATATTGGATTTCTATTCCATCCCAAACTTCATTTAGACTATACATTGTTTGGTATCTCCCCAACAAACTATCAACCTATGCACCTTAAGATCTACCCCTGACTAGACCATAAAATTGTTCCGGGGATCCTTAAATAGAACTACAACACTAAGCTTCTGGCCAAGAAGGGTGGGAGACAACTTGGATAGGTCTAGCACAAGTTTCCTCCATCAGATAAGCTCGTAAATGCCTTGTCTTGCGCTTCAGTTCCCGAGCATGAAGGTTTGACTAAGTAGGGAATGGGGCCGCGTGAGTGTGAGCTTGAGTGTTTCCCCCTAGAGGGAAGCTTGGATATTCGTAATGGCACACCTTCCCACCTCGCGAATTTGCGAATCCCAGCATCGCCTGTAGACTCACCTTCGCCAAGGAGACCGAATCGTTGGAGTCTGTCCTCGTGAAGTAGATAGTTGAAGGACCGCCAGCCATACGTGAGCTTGAGAATCTCTTCCTGCTGGTATTTCATGTCCTTGGAAGGTTGCGGGTGGTGATAGTTGGCTGAAAAATTGATTGGAATGAGCATTATGAGCTCAAAATAAAAAATTAAAGGAAGATCAAAGTGAACTATGACAAAATACTTACGAATTAGTTTAAATGAGTAAAATCTGGACGGGTCGAGACCATTAGTCTAGAAGAATATGATCTTGAAGTTGGGAGGATGGTTGGGGATGTCCTCGAACAACCTTCTCTCCTTTGGGTAGCTCGAAAGATAATAAAGCCCATCACCACTATGAACTCAAGAAGGGTTAATTTTGAGCCATAAGAGATACAGGATCTCATGTACCGAGGGTCCATCCCATTTCATCTCGTGGTAGAGCGACCTTAGTGCTGCCAGGACCATGTATGAGTTGGACTGAAGTTGGAACGGGGAAATGATGAGTTAGTCGATGAAATTCTAGAAATAGTCCCTTAGAGGTAGCAATGCCCCAGCTCGCATGTGTTCACGACTCCAGGCTGCGAGCTGGATCTTCTTCTCTGGGTTGTTTTCACCTGGAGCAAAACAACTCCTTTTTTCGGAGTTGGCGGGCCAACACACTAGCTTCCTAGTTAGTTTTAGCCAGTGGTAAGTCAAGAGCTCTGAAATCTGTCTGGTGGATGTGACAGAACTCTGGTAATGTTCAGCCTCAAAGAAAGAGCTCTTCGAGGCCAGGGAGAAGGGATTTTGGGGGCGGTGTGTGTGGTTAATTGATTTGATGCGCTCTCCATGAAGTCGAAGGACAATTCGCTTGAAGAAAAAACTATTGTTACCCTACACTTAGGATCTAGCGGAACTGGTCGGACCTTGGGGTCTGGATCCAGATGCATGAAAAATAGTAATCTCCTTATTATTCCTTCCTTGACTGCGTCAAACTGACGAAGGAAATGGGTGCAAATGTCTTCCTGCTCGAGGTGCTCTTTGTGTTCCCGGATCAGCCGTTGGTTTCGAGAAAATGGAGACTCAATTCGAGGAGACGGTGGGTGGTACGGAATCGCGAGCTCGGGTCCCCACTGATTCTCTGAAGGCTGCGACATCTAACAAGAAAGAAAAAGGTGATGGCCCATTATTTTAAAAGAATAGGAAGAATTAAATCTTGATAATTCAAGTTTGCAAGCTCGAGATAATAAGATCGCATTAATCGAGCCTGAAGGCTCGAAATAGCGAGACAGACTCAAATGTCATGACCGAGCTATTAAAAATTTGGGCCATCGAGAGTGGTGTGATTGCTTCCAGTTTGGGGTATCCCGAACTTCTAGGAAGAAATGGGCAGTTACCCAAAAAGGAGATATCATCAGACATCGTGCATTAAAACCCTAATTCAAAGCCCTATTTCTTACACTACACGAAACTTGTTTCCTATTACCCTATGATTTAAAAGAAGCCATTTTTATCAGTTTTTTGCCAAATTCTTGCCAAACCAAGTCTCTACCCTTCAAAACTATACACGTTACTAATAAAAAAAAACTCCAAGCACAGTAAAGATTACAAGAATGTAGCAAGAACCAGGACTTTTCTTTTCTTTCATGCACAAACATGGAAAAAACCATATACAAAAGAAGTAAATAGTGAAGTTTGGAGGACTTACACAAAGTTGATACAAAAAATGAAGAAATGTCAGATTAAAGGATCGGAGCAGGAATGATGAGGGAGAGCCAAAAGAACCAAGATTTCTTTGTTTCTTGGGTTTGGAAAACATAATTTTTTTTTTTGGTTCTGGTTCGAGTTTTCTTTCTGAAGGTATAGAATGTAAAAGTGGAGAGGGAGGAGATACATAAGGGTATAAATAGGTGAAATGGTTGCATTGGGAAATTGATCTAAACCCTTGAAGAAGATTGAATTGTGATCCAACGAAATGTATTTGATTTCGAAAGACGGCGGCAAAAAGGGGAATAGGAAAGGACGTGTGTAGAGAAAAGAGTACTCGAGTACTCTCAGTATGCAATCCCCTAAGGACACGTGTCCACACTCGAGTGTGGTAGGTGGCCACATTTCTCAAAAGTGGAGTTCCAAAGTTTCCTTCTCAAAGGATTCGAACCAACACTTTCAAGGGGGAAAATGTTACACCCAAATTTTGAGAATAAATAAATAGACTCAAAACGTAGACTCGTAAAGAGTATGCTTGGGATTAACGAGTGTTAGCAGTACACTTGTACAAATTGTCAAACGATCCCAGATCTGCTAATCACCACTCGAGCATGAGTTGGAGGCTCGAATACATTAACTATTGACGCGGTTCTTCGCCAACAGGTAATTATACGAATAAGTAGGATGGATTAGTGCTAATTGGTGAACTGTAATATGAAAATAACTATATTCTAGACTTGAGAAACTAATAGCATGGGAAGATGGTCACTCCTTTCTTTTTGGGTGGTTCGAAGGTTAAAATCCCTCTAGTCCACCAGTCGATATTATTGATATCTCTTGACTATTTCTTACAGAGTGTTTCTTAACAAAACTTATGCCAACCCCCTGCACTACCCAAGGTCTTGGTATTTATAGGAAGAAGATATTTGGGTTGGCATGGCAATGGGGTCATCCCGTGATCTCTTTACCCTTCACGTCATCTCTGTGATGTTGATGATTAATTCCTAAACCTTGCAGTGAAGTGAGGTCTAATCAACAGGTAAGGATGGGTAATGGGCCGCATGGCCCAAATCAGATACGGGATGTCCGAATACGCACGTTTATACTGCGCATCCGAGAAATCAGGAATAAAATAGACATGTGATGTCTGATATATGCATGTTTATATTGCGTGGTTGACTTTACAAGGATTCGGGTGTCAGATCTCTGCCGCATTCCGAGCTTAATGTGGCGCCAGCTCGTGACACTCATACTGCTGACACGATTCCTCCGAGTAGCAGTTAACTCACTAATCAGCTCGGGCAGGATAGATGGAGGTCCGTAACAAACAGCTCCGGGTGGACGATTTACACATGGCAGATCGAATTAGGTCCTTTTCTAGCTCGCCAATAGTGCTCGGATATTTAGGGCGTACATTAACCTTCTCCAAGGGATGAGCTCGATAGACTTAGTGAGTGAAGAGGAAGCAACAATGGCAATGATGCACTCAAAGTTTGATTAGTCTCGAATGCACGTTAAAGCAATGTTCAAGCTCGATGATGCATTTACCACACGGAAAAGTTGTTAGGAAATCCCTATTTCTTTGGGATTAGTCAAAGTCGTGTGTTGAATCCCTATTTCTATGGGATCCTCATTTAAATAACGCATTTAATTTGCATTATTATGATTATTTGGATATTTATTTGAATTTAAATAATTGATTGTAACTTCCATAAATGGAGGGAAGATATTCTGTAACCAGATCCATAAATAGCCTAGGATTGGTCATTTGTACTCACGCACAATTTTGTATTGAAAAGAGACTATTGTCAGGTCCCGACCAGTGACCCTCGACCAGTGGGCGCACGTCCTGTGCACGGATTCGTACCGACGAGTGGGCCGAGTAATGTCACAACCAGTGACGCGGCCCACGAAGGATCCATGGGGCTTGGGCGGTTTGGGGATTACTTAGCATGGATGTACTCCTCCTTCTTAAGTAACTTAGCATAGTGGGTTTACTCCCTAAATGGGCCGACCATTTAGTTTATGGGCTTGTCCACATCCTTTATGTAGTTGTTTTAAGGGAAATGGATGGTGAGGAGCTTGCCACTTGTCGGCCTAGGGTGTTCTCTAGTTTCCTATATAAAGGGCAAGACCCTCACTTGTTTAAGGGCTGCCATTACATTTCTCTATACTTGTACACCATATTTTTATCAATACAAAGCACGGATTCTTTGTACCTTGTTGCCTTGTTCCTTTCATTTAGTTGCTTACACTCTTTCGGAGTGGTTTTCCATACCCACTCTCTTAGGCTGACTTTGCCGACGGACTGGTGAAGTGCCGCACTCCCTAACCTCGGTGGGTTCGGAGCGTGTCAAGTGGTATCAGAGCTGATTGTGAGGAGAAAGAGTAGAACTAATGACGGATCAACCAATGGCGGAAGCCACGAAGCAAGTGTCTAAAAAGAAAGCCGATCTAAGAGAAGTGGTAACTGAACTAGAAAAACGTCTCGAAACTAATGTTTACCTTGTCCATGCCATGGATTCCCGAATTGGAGGCCTTGAAGAAAAATGCAAGGATCTAGAAGCAGAAGACGCTGCTATACACGGCTCCATTTCAGATGCACTTCAAATGCAGGCCGAAGGTCTGCGATATGAAGTTGGAACCATGAGGGATTTGCTGCTCGCAGAAATGAATTCCATACAAGCCCGGCTCGACGTCATGGAGGTAAATGAAAGGGAGAGAGACACAGAGCATCGCGAGATGCTCAACCGACAGGAGGAGGCGAATACAACCACCATGGCCAAGCTTGAAGAAATCCAAGCCGATTGGGCCATGTGTAGAAGAGCTGCGTCCGGAGGTGGAGTTTCCACCCCCTCGGTTCACAAGATCGAAATACTGAAGCCAAAAGCTTTTGGCGGGGCCTGAAATGCCAAAGAAGTTGACAACTTCATATGGGGCCTATCTTAGTATTTCGAAGCTACCAACATCATCGATGAGGCAGTAAAAATCCGAACCTCGGCTATGTACTTATCCGATACTGCCATGTTATGGTGGCGCCGGAGGCATGGCGAGATTGGAAGACAACTCTGTGTGATGGACTCTTTTGAAGATTTCAAAAGAGAGCTAAAGAAACAGTTCTACCCCGAGAACGCACTAGATGATGCGAAGGGCCAGTTGAGACGGCTTAAACAAACTGGCGGGACCGAGAGTACGTAAGAGATTTTACAACTTTGATCCTAGAAGTCCCGAACACCACCGAAGAAGACTCACTGTTTAACTTCATTGATGGGTTACAACAGTGGGCTAAAGTTGAGTTAAGGCGGAGGAATGTACAAGATCTTTCTTCGGCCATTGCAGTGGCCGAGAGCTTAGCTGACTATACTTCTAAAGAATCCTCCAGACCAAAGGAAACAAAGACGTTTGTTAGCCCGAGGAGCGGAGGAGGAGAACGGTGGAAGGCTCGAGGGACGACCGATGCTAGTGCGAGTCAAAAGGGGAAGACTAAGGAGATGGCCACACGAGACACTGTTCGATGCTTTGTTTGTGCTGGGCCACACTGGGCGCGAGAATGCCCACAAAAACGGTTGTTGAATGCTCAGGCAGTCGTTAAGCAAAGGGAGCTCGAGGAACAACGAAGACTCGAGGAGCAAGGAGCCAGGTGCGGCTCGATGAAATTGGTGAAAACCCTGAAAGCCACCCAACGAACAAGAGCAGATGGCTAGATGTTCGTGGATATCATCCTCAACGGAACGAAGATGACAGCGTTGGTCGATACAGGTGCGTCTCACAATTTCTTGTCACCCTTTGGAGCGAGGAGCGTTGGGGTAAAGCCTGCTCATGAAGGCGGGGCACTGAAGACGGTAAATTCAGTGCCTATCCCAATAACCGGCGTTTCCAATGGCATTGAGACCAGTCTTGGTGAATGGACTGGTCGGACTAATTGGTCGATAGTGAACATGGACGACTACAACATTGTCCTAGGGATGGAATTCTTTGATCAGACAAAGGCCATCCTCATTCCCTATGCCAATCAGGTTTGCATCTCTGATGATGCCGGTCCGTGTGTTGTTTCTACCCGAACAGCCATGGAAATTGAAGAGCGAGCGTTGTCCACCCTTCAATTCAAGCGAGGAATGCACCAGGAGGGTGTGAGTTACCTTGCTATACTGAAGGAGTTTGATGATGAGGTATTATCAGCCGCAACAGTGGAACTCGATGAAGTACAAAGTGTACTGAATGAGTTTGAGGATGTGATGCCGGATGCTTTTCCTACGCAGCTAACCCCTCGACGTGGTGTGGACCACGAGATCGAGCTAGAAGCTGGTGCCAACCCTCCCGCGATGTGTCCTTATCGGATGGCTCCGCCGGAGTTAGCCGAGCTGCGTAGACAGTTGAGAGAGTTGCTTGTCACTGGCTTAATCAGACCCTCTAAGGCACCCTTTGGGGCGCCTGTGTTGTTCCAGAAGAAGAAGGACGGGAGCCTTCGAATCTGCATCGACTATCGGGCACTTAACAAGATTACCATAAAAAATAAGTACCCGATACCTCTGATCGCGGATTTGTTCGACCAGTTAGGAACTGATCGATACTTTACCAAACTTGATCTTCGCTCCGGCTACTATCAAGTGAGGATTAAAGAGGGCGACGAGCCGAAGACCACCTGCATGACTCGATACGGCTCGTATGAATACTTGGTGATGCCCTTCGGTCTTACCAATGCCCCAGCGACGTTCTGCACATTGATGAACAAGGTATTCCAAGATTACCTTGATAAATTCATTGTTGTCTATTTGGATGATATAGTCATATATAGCAACAATCTGGAAGAACACCTCGACCACTTGAAGTTAGCTTTTACCTTGCTAAGGGAAAATCAGCTCTTTGTTAAAAGAGAGAAGTGCACCTTTGCAAGCAACAAAGTAATGTTCTTGGGTCACAAAATCAGAGACGAACTTCTGATGATGGATGGGGCCAAGGTGGTGGCCATCCAAGATTGGGAACCCCCGAAGAAAGTCCCTGAACTAAGGTCCTTCCTTGGTTTGGTGAACTACTATCGATGGTTCATCAAGAGCTACTCTGCCCGGGCAGCTAAACTGACTGACATGCTCAAGAAAAATAAACCTTGGGTATGGGACGCTGCTTGCCAAAGCGCGTTCGATGACTTGAAGGACGCGGTTGCTGTTGAACCTTTGCTGGTCATGCCTGACTGCGCAAAGCCCTTTGAGGTGCACACTGATGCATCCGACTTTTCCATAGGAGGAGTCTTGATGCAAAACGATAGACCGGTTGCCTTCGAGAGCCGCAAGCTCAACGAGACCGAGCGGCGGTATACGGTCCAAGAAAAGGAGATGACGGCTGTGGTTCATTGTCTGAGAGTATGGCGCCATTATCTCCTCAGATCCTTCTTTGTTGTCATGACTGACAACATAGCCACAAGTTACTTTCAAACTCAGAAGAAGCTGAGCCCGAAGCAGGCTCGATGGCAAGACTTCCTTGCCGAGTTTCACTACTCGCTAGAGTATCGACCAGGGAAAGTAAACGTGGTCACGGATGCACTGAGTAGGAAGGCATCTCTTGCTGCCCTTAGTCGACCACGGGGCACTCTTGTGGCTCGGATTAAAGAAGGATTGGCACATGATCCTTTGGCCAAACGTTTGATTACTATGGTCGAGGAAAAGAAGTCCCGGAAATTCTGGCTGGTCGATGGTTTACTCTATGCCAAGAGTCATCGAATATATGTGCCTAAATTTTCCAGTCTTCGAAGGGAACTCATCAAGGAATGCCACGATTCCTTATGGGGTGGGCATCCGGGAATGAAGCGCACTTTGGCGCTCATAAAGGAGATTTACTATTGGCCTCAACTTCGTGATGATGTTGAAGCTTATGTTCGCACTTGTCTTATCTGCCAACAAGACAAACCAGAACAGCGCTCACCAGGTGGGTTGCTGGTCCCTTTGCCCATTCCTGATAAACCATGGGAAAGTTTATCTATGGATTTCATTACTGGCTTTCCAAAGTTAGATGGTTGCGTGAGCATAATGGTGGTTGTTGATCGATTCAGCAAGTATGCAACCTTTATCCCAGCCCCGACCGAATGTACGGCGGAAGTAACGGCGAGACTATTCCTAAAGCACGTTGTGAAATTTTGGGGGATACCCTCAAGCATCATAAGTGATCGAGATCCTCGCTTTACTGGTCACTTTTGGACCGAGTTGTTCAAACTCCTTGGTATGGAATTAAACTTCTCTACTTCGTTTCACGCTCAAACCAACGGACAGACTGAGAGGGTGAATGCGCTGGTCGAGTTATATCTGAGGCACTATGTTAGTGCGAATCAGAAAAATTGGGCAAGTCTGCTTGACGTTGCCCAGTTTTCATACAACCTTCAGCGGAGTGAGTCCATGAACAAAAGCCCCTTTGAGCTGGTCGTGGGAATGCAACCTCAGACGCCTCACGCGCTGGTCACGAATTACGACGGGCAGAGTCCCGCGACGTTTAGGTTTGCGAAAAATTGGAGTGAACAGGCCGAGTTGGCCAGGGCTCATTTGATGCGAGCCCAGAAACGGATGAAGAAGTGGGCGGATAAGAAGAGAAGGCAAGTCGAATTCCAAGAAGGTGATCTTGTCTTGGTGAAAATGTTGCCTCAACAGTTCAAAGCCTTGCAGAGATTCCACAAAGCTTTGGTTCGGAAATACGAAGGCCCATTCCCGGTGCTCCGGAGAGTAGGCCAGGTTGCCTACAAACTTCAGCTGCCTCCACAGTTGAAAATTCATCCAGTATTCCACGTGAGTATGCTGAAACCTTATCATGGTGACGAAGAAGACCCCGAGCGGGGAGTGTCCAAACGAGCCCCTACGGCAATGACTACTTCTTATGATAAGGAAGTCGAGTGTATACTGGCCGATAGAGAAATTCGGAAGAAAAGGATCCCCAGATACACGGAATACTTAGTTAAGTGGAAAGGTTTTCCAGACGAAGAGGCTAGTTGGGAACCAGAATCTCTTCTTTGGAAATTCAGAGATCACATCCTTCGTTACAAGGATGGTGATGCGACGGGGACGTCGCGAACTTAAGTGGGGGAGGGTGTCAGGTCCCGACAAGTGACCCTCGACCAGTGGGCGCACGTCCTGCGCACGGATTCGTACCGACGAGTGGGCCGAGTAATGTCACAACCAGTGACGCGGCCCACGAAGGATCCATGGGGCTTGGGCGGTTTGGGGATTGCTTAGCATGGATGTACTCCTCCTTCTTAAGTAACTTAGCATAGTGGGTTTACTCCCTAAATGGGCCGACCATTTAGTTTATGGGCTTGTCCACATCCTTTATGTAGTTGTTTTAAGGGAAATGGATGGTGAGGAGCTTGCCACTTGTCGGCCTCGGGTGTTCTCTAGTTTCCTATATAAAGGGCAAGACCCTCACTTGTTTAAGGGCTGCCATTACATTTCTCTATACTTGTACACCATATTTTTATCAATACAAAGCACGGATTCTTTGTACCTTGTTGCCTTGTTCCTTTCATTTAGTTGCTTACACTCTTTCGGAGTGGTTTTCCATACCCACTCTCTTAGGCTGACTTTGCCGACGGACTGGTGAAGTGCCGCACTCCCTAACCTCGGTGGGTTCGGAGCGTGTCACTATGCCAACTTACCTTCTCTTGAAGCTTTCGCACAGAGTTCATAATAATAGAGACTCGTGGACGTAGACAGATTATAACTGCTGACGATTAAAAATCTCTAGTTTCTTATTTTCTTCCTAGTTAATTGTTTATTGCTCTACATAATTAAGTTGACGAAAAATGGCATCAACAATCTTAATCATGAAGTTACTATGAGCTCCAGTTTATGTCATATGAGTTCTTTTATTAACTCATTATGGTTTGTCAAAATGATCATGCTGAAAACTTTTATTTTGGAAACTCATTAATGTAAATGGTCGGGGACATAATATACAGATATGGAATCTATATCTTTTCAAGAGGAATTGAATAATGGTTCTCCTAAGTGATGGCTTTTGGAACTGAAAGGTTATTGAGCTCAAATTCATTAATCAATTTATGAATTAACATTCACTAGTAAAGTTAATGGTACTTGAGGGAACAAGATGTAATTAAAGAGGTTAAATGGTGATTAATTCCTACTTTAATTATGAACTATTAATATATGATTTAATTGTATGTAGTGATTAAATCGATGGACACTTTTATGTTTTAAAAGTACTCGATAAATAAATGTCGATAATTACAAGAGTGTAATCTCATATTCTTAGTGGAAAAATATTGAGATTGATAAATTAAGGTTATTATATTAGTGAGTTTTAATTAATAATCTAAATTTATTGGAGCTTGAAATTATAGGCACATAGGTCCTCGAGATGACTCTATCAACACTATTCAAGATAAGAGTTGAAATTGGGAAAAATCAGGAAAATGACATATTTGGAAGAAATTTGTTATTCAGGGTCAAATATGTAATTGAGACAAATTAATAAATTGATTAATTATATTTTTCAAAAATTATTCTGGTATTTTCGAAAATAGCATTTAAATATTAAGATAATTAATTTTGAATTAATTAATTTTATTTATTTAAATAATGTGAAAAGGATATTGATGATAATTCCAATTGGATTTCATTTTGAAATGATATTTATTCTTTAATTAATCTGATAAATCAGTTTGTAGGTTTAGATATTTTTTAATAAATAATAATTAAAAGAAAATGGTTGGTACACATCCTTGAAATCAGGGATGTGTTACACACTAGCTACAGTGCATGCACTGTAGTTGGCGTGCAACAGAGTCCAAGAATGGGTCTTGGATATTTCTTTTATTTAATTATTTAATAATTGAATTTTGAATTTTAAAATTTAATTAATTCTTTTATAAATCAATCAGGAGAATATATTTTTCACAACATAACACAAGACAACAATACTAAGATTTTCACAGAGAGAAAAATATATCGTATTTTTTTTCTCTATCCTTGAAAACTGTCTCAGAGCTAATATTCCAAGATCTCAGGTGTTGAGAATTTCTTGTGAATCAGAAAATTTTCCCTACCATTACTCTACGTGCCCACACATGTCTTAAGGTGTAGAGATACATCTTTGAAGATCTTGTTCTGAGTATTTTGAAGAACTACTTTGGATTGGATGTTCGTTGGAGAAACAAAAAGATAGCGAGGAATCTTGATAGTTCTTCAACTGGTAAATCTTCATATTTTATTTCTCTATGATTAATGTTTTGCATGTTAATGGATCCGATTATTTAAAGTTGTTTAAATAAATTTTTTTTTTAAATCTCTGGGCCCAATACTCCGTGTTTTCCGCTGCGCACATCGTAAACCAGTTACCAACAATTGGTACCAAAGCGATCATTAATCTCTGCATACATTAATTACTGTGTGGGTATAATATGCATTCTTATATTATCGTAATATGTGATGAATGGGTGGATGTTTATTTTGATGAAGGTATGTTCTTAAGAGTCGTTAATTATATGATGTTTTGGGTTTAGGAATTGTTCTTATTTTTCTAGATCTACAAAATTGTATGCCATATGGGGCATAGGATTTTCTATAATTTTATTTTCTACAATTAAAATTATTTTAAAAAAGATGTAATCCTGAGCCCCAAGTCCCAAGACTGCCGAGACCCTCTCGGCACCTACTGCCCAGCGCCCAGGCACTTCTGCAACACGTGCACCAGGCGCACCTACGCCCGAGCCTCCAATCATACCCCTGCGTGCCCAGCTCCCCTCGCCCCTGCGTGTCTGGCTCCCTGCGCCCCTACACGCCTGGTTCCTCGCGCCTCTGCCTCGCACCTGCCTTGGCAACTTGGTACATCGATGGCTCTTGAGCCGACCCGCCAACTCAAGACCAAAATTGCAAACCTTAACTCACTTGGCTCCTTACCCGAGCGCTAGAGTGATTATTGGTTTTCTTGAATTTGTTGGCTTGGCCCAATTTTTTAATTGGAATTTTAAAATTATAATTAAATTTTGAATTAAAAGGCCCAAGTTCAAATTGGACATAAATTACCTATTGGGCTTTTATTAGTCAAGTTCAATATTTTAAAAGAATGTTTAAAATTATTGAAGTCATTTATAATTCAAGATGGCATAAAAATAATAGAAGGACCAAAAGATGGAGATGGAGATTCTACATGATGCCTTGGTTTTATTTTTATTTATTTTGTAAATTATTGCAAGTGTTGTAATTTTTATAGAATTACCCAAAACACTCGACTCACATTTATTTACTTATTTATTGTTTTATTTATTTAATTAATTATTTGAATGTATTAAAAGTGTTTAATAACATTGTCATGCATTATAACATGTCATTCATATTACTCACACAGTATATGTAATTTAAGCATACGTCTCATATCGAGTAGAAACATGTTTGAATTAGAAACGTCCTCTTTGATTATGTGCGTTAAATGAATCATATAATTAATCTATAACAAAGAGGTAAATTGATTTTAAGTGTTAATTTCAAGACCTATTTGATAATTAATTTTATTAGATAGGCAAATGATTTCTTAATGATTAGAACATTTATTCTAGATAGTTTAATGGCCTATTTGGTAAGATGATTAAATCTTCTTTAATGATTTAAATGCTTAATAAGATTAATAATTATTAGAATATCATCTCGTAAATTAATTGGATTAATTTAATTAATTAAAAAACATAGGATGTTTTGAGGAAACACATATTCTAAAATAGTGTGTGGGAGAAGGGGTAATAACAATAACTCCTATGGTCTCCATTATTAGTTAACACCGATGTTTCATGGAATGGGCCTCGAGGCGCCTTTGTTTGCGTCCCCTAAGGAAGGTTTCTGAATGTGTTATTATTCAAGATTAACTTCTATATAGAATAGGATTGATGATGGATTTCAAGTTTGACTAACCCTAAGGCACACTCTTGAGTTAAGTCATTAATCTAAAATAATGGGTTACACTCACAAAGCTTAACTAGACTTTCAAGCGGACTAGTTAATCTTGACCAAACAAGTGGTTGTTCATAAGTCAAAAGAGAAAATAGTTGATTTTAAGTTTTCACTTATGAATTTGAGAAGCTTCTCAAAATTAATTTAAGATTAGTCTGACCTACCTTAAGGCTGGACCATTAATTTTTAAATTAATTAATCACGAAATTAGTAATTATTTTTTTATGTGTTATTTAAATTTGTTGCATTCATACATCATATTTACTATTCCAAAAATTATTGATATTCATAATATATGCTAAATTCATTTAGTGATATTATTTATTTATTTTCAGCAATCATACCTTTGATTTAAATGACATGCATTGTTGGTTTTTGGGAGTGATGATCATTCTCAAAACTAAAAAGTTGATGAATGCGGTTGTTGAAGAGCCCCATCAGTTCCATCTTTTTCATGTGGCTATGAAGAACATGAAAAATATAGTGATTAGAGTAAGTCCAATCATTTTGGCTCGTTATTTCTTGCTTTATAGCTTGCCTGACGAAATGATAGGAACATATATACATATCGAGAACGCCTATGATATATGGCACTTGATTATAGACGAAGTTCTTATGTCCAATCGTTTGAAAGAAACGAAGGTAAATATTATTTACATATATTTTTCATGGTGATTATTGTACTCACACATGCCACTGACTATATTTTTGTCCTTTATCGCAGGTTAAGAATATTTCCACAAAGAGGTTAACTGTGGTCGGATGTTGGATAGAGATGGAGCATGATATTAGTTTTATTTGAAATTTTAATTTTGTTATAAACAATTTAAAAATTTTAGTCTAATTTTTTTTAGAAATTCTAGATTTCTATTTAGAACAAGAAAACGAATGTCTTAGAATTTTTTTAGTTTATGATTAGTAATGTGATTGTTAATTGGGAACTTTATTATTTCTATGTTGCATGAATAAGGTTTCGATATTTCTTTTAATAATAATTCGATTGTTATCTCAAGATCTGGTATTGAAATATGTCATGCAAAATCCAATGATGGGTTGTATAAACTTAAGGCAAAAGAGCGATCTATATACAACTCTGAAATGTTTAAAGTTGCAAACCCAAGATCTATTAAACGTCTAAAAATTGATTCCGATAGTGAAGCATATCTATGGCATTTGAGATTGGGGCATATTGGTTTGGATAGAATTAACAGACTAGCAAAGGGAGACCTTTAAGAGATTTAACTTTTGGTTCTCTTCCAGTAAGATAATCATGTCTGGAAGGCAAGATGAACAAAAGATCTTTCTCTGCAAAGGGTTCAAGAGCCATAGAACCACTCCAACTTGTACACAGTGATGTGTGTGGACCACTTAATGTACAAGCTAGAGGAGGGTTTGAATATTTCATCACCTTTATTGACGATGATTCTAGATATGGTTACCTATATTTGATGCAAAAGAAATCTGAAACTTTTGGAAAGTTTCAAGAATTCCAAGCTGAAAATGAAAAGCAATTAGGTAATTCACTTAAAGTTCTTCGATCTGATTGAGGAGGAGAGTACCTGGATTATGAATTTGAGGACCACCTGCATGAACATGGAATTCAATCCCAACTCATTGCACCAAGAACGCTATAGCATAATGGTTTCTCTGAAAGAAGGAACAAGACATTATTAGACATGGTTAGATCAATAATGAGTTACTCGTCATTCCCACTATCATTTTGAGGCTATGCCATTCAATGTGAAATGTACATATTGAATGTCGTTCCTTCCAATTCTATCAAAAAGACACCATTGGAATTATGGAATGGTATTAAACCTAATTTACACCATTTTCATATTTGGGGGTGTCTAGCACAGGTGCTAAAAGGAAAGACCGAAAAACTGAAATCTCGCACTGAACCGTGCATGTTTGTGGGATATTAAAAAGTAACTAGAGGTGATATATTTTATAGTCCTAAAGAAAATAAAACATTTGTATCGACAAATGCTACTTTTCTTGAATATGACTATATTAACAACCACAAACCTCACAGTAAGGTTGTAATGGAGGAGATAGTCTCATATCAAGTAATAAGTTCACCAAATGTTTCCAATGAACAACGACAAGAGGAAACCAAAAGTTCTAGTCAGAACAATAGAGATCTTCGTCGTAGTGGGAGGGTTGTTAGGCATCCAACTCGCAATGAACATGAAGTTCAGATGCTTGTGTCTGACATAAACAAAGATGATCCATTGACATATAGAGATGCAATGGAAGATTCTGAAAAAGAAAAATGGCAAGATGCAATGAACTTGGAAATGGAATCGATGTATTCCAATTCTGATTAGACTCTTGAAGATCTTCCTGAAAATGTTAAACCTATTGGTTGCAAATGGATATTCAAGTGAAAAAGAAGAGCAGATGGGAAAGTGGAAACTTTCAAAGCTAGGCTTGTAGCCAATGGTTACACTCAAAGAGAAGGGGTAGATTATGAAGAAACTTTTTCTCCTGTAGCCATGCTTAAATCCACCTGCATACTCTTGTCCATAGCTACTTGGATGGATTGTGAGATATGGCAAATGGATGTTAAGACAAATTTTCTAAATGGCTATCTTGATGAAACCATTTATATGTCTCAACCAGAAGGGTTCATAGTAAAATTTCAAGAGAAAAAAGTTTTCAAGCTTCTTATGTCCATTTATGGACTCAAACAATCTTCGAGATCTTAGAATCTGAGATTTTATGATACAATCAAAACGTATGGTTTTGAATAAAAAGTTGATGAGCCTTGTGTCTACAAACAAATCAAAGATGGCATTGTGGTATTCCTGGTTCTTTACGTTGATGACATCCTAATGATTGTTAATGACGTGGGAAAATTGACAAACGTAAAGAAATAACTAGTCGAGCAATTCCAAATGAAGGATTTGGGAGATGCAAACTATGTTCTAGGCATAAAGATCCTTCGGGATCATCAAAACAAAGTTTTGGCTCTGTCTCAAGCTACTTATATAGATAAGGAACTGGAGAGATTTAGTATGCAAAATTCCAAGAAGGGTGATATGCCAACTCGTCATGGACTTATCCTTTCTAAAGAGCGGTGTCCTAAAACACACCAAGAAGAAGAGGATATGAGACAATATCCCTACGCCTATGTGGTAGGTAGTCTAATGAACACTATGATGTGTGCAAGACATGGCATTTGTTATGTGGTTGGGATAGTCAGTCATTATCAATCCAATCCTAGATTGATTCATTGGATTGCAATAAATGATATTCTCAAGTATCTTTAGAAAACTAGAGAATATATGCTTGTATATTCAGGTGGTGACCTGAACCCCAGTGGATACATTGATTCTGATTTTCAATCAAACAGAGATAGTCAAAAATTGACTTTTGGATCAGTGTTCACACTTGGTGGAGGAGTTGTGGTCTGGCGTAGTATTAAACAAACCAGTATCGCAGATTCTATCATGGAAGTTGAGTACATAGCGGCTTGTGAAGTAGCTAAAGAGGTTGTATGGCTAAAGAAGTTCTATTCCGATCTGGAAATTGTTCCAGATATGAATAAGCCACTTTTCCTATACTGTGACAACAGTGGGGCCGTAGCTAACTCAAAGGAACCGAGAAGTCACAAGAGGGGAAAGCTTTTTGAAAGGAAATATCACTTGTTCAGAGATATTGTTCACAAAAGAGATGTAGCAGTTATGAAGACAGCTTCAGAACATAACCTTGCTAATCCTTTTACTAAGACTTTGTCTACCAAGTCTTTTAAAGATCATATTTACAATATGGGTTTGAGGGAGATGCCTCATTTTCTTTAGGGCAAGTCGGAGATTGTTGGGATTCGTACACTTTAATGCATATGTTTTGAACAATGTTTTATGAAATAAATAATTGAAATGATTTTTTTGCATAGATTGTTTGTTTATTTTTATTTTTAGAATAATATTATATGAATATCCGAAAATTCCCAAATTCGTTATTGTGACTATAATCTTGTATTGGTACAAGAGGATTAAGATTGTAGAGAATGAATTTAAACAGTTCACAGTAAAACAAAGTTATATGGAGTCATTGGATTGAATATTGTAAGTACGGTTCACTAGTATTATGAGGACATGTAATCTAGACCCGGATTACTTATGTAGTAGGACATCTTAGTGGAGGTACTTTGTATAAAGTGGTTATAGATGAGCAGGACCCGATATGGTATTAATACTTAATAATATCATTTACTTTATAAGTATTAATTAAATATATCAATAAGATGATCATATACAAATTGATCTTAATCCTGAAGTTATTATGAACTCATGTTTATGTCATATGAGTTCTTTGATTCACTCGTTATGGCTTGCTAGAGTGATCAGGCTGAAAACTTTTGTTTTGGGAACTCATTGATGTAATTGGCAGGGGACATAATATACAGATATGGAATCTATACCATTCCTAGAGGAATTTAATAATTATTCTCTTAAGGGTTAGCTTTTGGAACTGAAAGGTTATTGAGCTCATATTCATAAATCACTTTATGAATTAACCTTCACTAGTAAAGTTAATGGAACTTAAGGAAACAAGATATGATTAAAGAGGTTAAATGGTAATTAATTCCTACTTTAATCATGAACCATTTACAGAGGATTCGATTGTATGTAGTGATTGAATCAATGGACACTTTTATGATTTAAAAGTACTCAATAAATAAATGTCTATAATTACAAGAGTGCATTCTCATATTTTTAGTGGAATAATATTAAGATAAATAAATTAAGGTTATTCTAATAAATATTTTTAATTAATAATCTAAATTTATTGGAGCTTGAAATTATAGGTCCATTGGTCCCCGAGATGGCTCTATCAACACTATTCAAGGTCAAATATGTAATTGAGACAAATTAATTAATTACATTTTTCAAAAACTATTTTGGTATTTTTGAAAATAGCATTTAAATAATTAAGATAATTAATTCTATTTATTTAAATAATGTGAAAAAAAATATTTATGATAATTCAAATTGGATTTGAATTTGAAATTATATTTATTCTTTAATTAATATGATAAATAAGTTATCAGGATTAGATATTTTTGAATAAATAATTATTAAAAGAAAAATTGTTGGAACACATCCCTGAAATCAGGGATGTGTTACACGCCAACTACATGATATGATTTGTAAAGTGATGAACTCATTTATTTCCAGATGAGAATCGATACATATTTTAAAGACAATAGCTACAACTAATTGTCCTATTCTAAAGATACAACTAATTGTCCTATTCTAAAGGCATGAAAATATACACAGTAAACTATTTGAGAAATATTCAAAACATGTGAATAATATAGTTACATACAAAAGCCGTGATATGTAGAATATATTATGCTAGTACACCCCCTCAAGATGGACCACGAGAGATAAGTCCAATCTTGCATTTTAAGACCTGAAAACGTGGCTTTGGCAGGGCCTTAGTCAAAGCATCTGCTATTTGATCTGCAGTAGGAACATGAGCAACCCGTAAAGTGCCTTGCTGAACTTGATCACGTATAAAGTGAAAATCACTAGCCACATGTTTCATTCTTGAATGGAACACCGGATTGGAACATAATTGAGTGGCACCAACATTATCACAATAAATGGTTGGGGAAGTGGAAACTGGTATATGCAAATCAAATAACAAAGAACAAATCCAGTTTAATTGAGCAACAGTATTTGCAACAGAGCGGTATTCGGCTTCAGTTGATGAACGAGCGATAGTTTGTTTCTTCTTGGAGCTCCAAGAGATGGGATTTTTACCAAGATAGACAATATATGCACTAGTAGAAGTGAAGTCATCTTTTTTGCCTCCCCAGTCAGCATCGGCAAATGCATGGAGAGTGATGGGAGAGTGACGATTTATCTGTAAACCATCATGGATTGTTCCATGTAAATAGCGCAACAAATGTTTAACACAACTCCAATGTTCGATTGTAGGTTGATGCATGTACTGTGAAAGGCGATTTACCACGAAGGAGATGTCAGACCTTGTAAATAGAAGGTATTGAAGACTACCTACAATTGCCCTATATTCAGATGGATCTGATAAAGCACTGCCAGCACTAAAAGTAAGAGTTTTATTGACAGACAAGGGAGTTTGAACTGGTTTGGCATCTAACATGTTAGTTTTAGCAAGCAACTCCAAAATATATTGTCGTTGAGAGAGAAGCAACCCTTTTGTGTTTGACAGAACCTCAATGCCTACAAAATAAGACAAGGCACCAAGATCTTTGAGTGAAAATTGGTGGACAAGAGTATTTATAAAATCAGTGATCATAGGCATATGGTTCCCGGTAATTATTAAATCATCAACATAGACTATGAGCTAAATGATGTAATGACCATTTTTGAAAACTAAAAGGGAGGTATCAGCATGAGAATTTTTTAAACCAGTTTGAAGAAGAAAATTTCTTAGTTCTTGATACCATGCCCTCGGTGCTTTTTTAAACCATAGATTACTTTTCGAAGATGACACACATGTTGTGGTTTATTTTTGTCAATAAAACCTGGAGGTTGACGCATGTAGACATCTTCATAGAGATGACCTTGTAAGAAGGCATTGTTGACATCTAGTTGTCGCAGTGGCCATCCATTGCTGACAGCAATACTAAGAACAAGGCGCACAGTTGCTGGTTTGACCACCGGACTGAACGTGTCATGATAATCGATGCCTGGCCATTGATGAAAACCTTTAGCTACTAAGCAAGCTTTAACCATCATATTTTCTTTTAGTGCGAAAAACCCATTTACACCCAACAAGATTTTGTTTACTGTTTGATGAAACCAATTCCCACGTCCCATTCTGAATCAGAGCATTAAATTCATTGGATATGGCTGTGCACCAATTGGGATCTTTTGGAGCTTGTGTGGCGGTAACTGGTTCAAGATCACTAACTTGTGTGTATTGAGTAAGAAGATTCATTTTTCGAATTGGCTTATGAATATTGGCCTTCGCTCTTGTAGTCATATGATGTGAGGTGGTTGATATTAGTGGTGGGTTATTGGTGGTTGGTGGAATAACGCAATGGGAATGTTGAGAGGCTTCAACTGTAGATGTGATATTGAGTGGCGGATTATTGGGGACTGACAAGGGTGGCGTAGATATTTTTATTGGTGAAGGAATCCAGGTGGTGATGGCATTTGAACTATTGTTTCAAAAAATCTCACATTTCTAGACACAAATATTTTCAAAGATTTTGGATCAAGACAAAAATATGCACTTTGTAACAAGAAGTATCCAATAAAAACACATGGTTTTGAATTTGATTCTAATTGATTGGCTGGGTATGGCTTAAGCCATGGATAACATAAACACCCAAAAAAGATTTAATTTGGCATAGTTTGGGGTTGTATGAAATTTTTTCTCATAAGGTGATGACATATTAAGTGTTTTGGTAGGCAATCTATTGATTAAGTAAACGGCAGTGGAAAAGGCATATGACCAATATGTCGTAGGAAGAGAAGCATGTGACAATAGGGCTAGGCCAGTTTCAACTATATGAAGATGCCTACGTTCAGACAAACCATTATGTTCAGATGTATGTGGGGGTGTGGTGAGGTGTGAAATACCATTAGTTGACAAAAATTTGGACAAAGACATATATTCACCCCCATTATCAGAGTATAATGTTTTAATGGTTTGACTAAAATGGTTCTCAACAATTGCCTTGAACCAAATAAATACTTCTTTGACATCATACTTGTTTTTCAAAGGATAAAACCATATGTATTTGGTGTAGTGATCCACAAAAATAACATAATATTTAAAACCTTCAACTGAAAATACTGGTGAGGTCCAAACATCTTAATATAAAATTTGCAATGGATGTGAAGAGGTGATTGTTGAAGATAAAAATGGTAATTTTTGGCTTTTATTGCAAAGACATGCATTACATGAAAGAGTAGAAGAAAATGATGATGACAAACATAAATTATTTTTGGAAATAATATGTTTTAGAATGGTAAAGGATGGATGGACAAGCCTGTGATGCCAATCAAAAGAAGAAGCTTTAACTACAGAAAAGGCAAGGATCAGACTAGTTTTGGGCCACTCATATACCCCATCTTTAGTTTTGCCTGTCAGTAAAATTTCCCCTGTGCGCAGGTCCTTCACAAGAAAATAATTTGGTAAGAATTCAATTGACGCATTATTTGTAGTGCAAAATTGAGATATGGAAATTAAATTCTTTCTCATGCTTGGAACACAAAGAACATTATCTAATAGAAAATATTTATGAGGAGATTTAAGTGTTGTTGAAAGTGATTGATAACTCTGTGCCATCTCCAATCATCATATCATCATTACCACCATACGGAGTGTGAAGAGAGAGGTTTTCCAAATCAGTGACAACATGGTGTGAGGCTCCACTATCTAGGAGCCAAGAAGAGTTGTGGGATGAAGTGGAAGCATAGTGAGCTTTGGGTTGCCATGGCGGAGTCGAATTGTTGTTACTGGACTGAATGGGCTGAAGTTTATATGATGGACATTTCTTGGCAGTGTGCCCTTGAATTCGACAAAGTTGGCAGTATCAGAGGTACGTTCGCTGAGGACGATCATTTTTATTTGTGTTGTTGGAATAGTTGCGATTGAACGGAGTGGAATTTTTGCAGGAATTATTGTTGTTATTGAGGCGCCAATTCGAGTTCGTGCGTGTGGACACATTTGCAGTAATGGGATAAGTTACTGCTGGTTTGGTAGTATTTAAAGATGCCTCAAAATTAAGAAGCTTCTCATGAAGTTCATCAAAAGTAATTGGTGTGTCTCTAGCTTGGACTGCCTGTGCGAGTTCTTTATAGTCATCACCTAATGTTTCAAGGATCTTATCAATAAGATCTTGTTTATCAAATGGAGAACCCAGGAGAGCTAGTTCATCAGCTTTGGCTTTCACTTTTTGAAGGAATTCATTGATAGTTTCAGATCCTTTGGTCATGTGTTTGATTTGATTCTTCACTTGCTTGATGCGACCACGAAATGATTTGGCATAGGTGTTGGCTAGAGTAGACCATGCTTCTTGGGAAGTTTTGCAGTTGGCTACAAATGGAATAATAGTAGGAGAAATTGAGCCAATAATAGCACTGAAGATGAGTTTGTCTTGTCGAACCCAGAGAGAGTGTTCTGGATTGGGTGAACTGGTGTTATTGGTTGTAATGGTAGAGGTTGGACATGTCTTTGAGCCATCAATGAATCCTAATAGATCATATCCTGCAAAGAGGGTTTCAAATTGCAATTTCCATGAAAGGTAGTTGGAGGATGATAGCTTTAATGGGGTTTGGGCAGCAACATTAATAGTGATAAGAGTATTGGTTTGGTCATTGGTGTTTCGGATGGTGGGTGTGGAATCAGAGTTTGCAGTGGACACGGTGAAAAAAAAATTGACAAGAGAAGAAAGATGAGAAGATCAGGAAAGCTCAATGCTCTAATACCATGATATGATTTGTAAAGTGATGAACTCATTTATTTCTAGATGAGAATCGATACATATTTTAAAGACAATAGCTACAACTAATTGTCCTATTCTAAAGATAATATGTACATAGTAAATGATACAACTAATTGTCCTATTCTAAAGGCATGAAAATATACACAGTAAATTATTTGAGAAATATTCAAAACATGTGAATAATATAGTTACATACAGAAGTCGTGATATGTGGAATATATTATGCTATTACTACAATGCATGCACTATAGTAGGTGTGTAACAGAGTCCAAGAATGAGCCTTGGATATTTCTTTTATTCAATTATTTAATAATTGATTTCTAATTTGAATTTTTAATTTTAAATTTAAATAATTATTTTATAAATCAAGTAAGAGAACATACTTTTCACAACATAACACAAGACAACAATACTAAGTTTTTCACAAAGAGAAAAATATATCCTATTTTTTTTCTCTATCCCTGAAAACTGTCTTAGACCTAATATTCCAAGATCTCATGTGTTGAGAATATCTCATGAATCAGAAATTTTTCCCCATGCCCACACACATCTTGAGGTGTAGAGATACATATTGGAAGATCTTGGTCTGAGTATTTTGAAGGACTGCTTTGGAATGGATGTTCGTTGGAGATACAAAAAGATAGCGATGATTCTTGATATTTCTTAAATCAGTATATCCTCATATTTTATTTCTCTATGATTAATGTTTTGCATGTTTATGGATCCGATTATTTAAAGTTTGTTTAAATAAATTTTCTTGAAATATCTGGGTCCAACACCCCCGTGCTTTCCGCTGCACACATGGTAAACCAGTTACCAACAAATGCATCACCTGATGTCAGGCAACGCGTCGCCTGGTCCGTTACGGAATGTCCATACGGTTACATGTTTGAGCTCCAAAACTTAAAGTTAAATGCTTTAATCTCATTAGTTGAGTCTAGTGAGGATCCTATACTATTTAAGGTGTTCAAATGATTTAATTGGTGACTTGATCACTCACCACTTTTTCTCACTAAAGAAGAACTCTCTCTCTCTCTAGCTCCAAGATTACTTATTTTCTCCAAGATCTTCATCAAGAAAGCTTGAATTGAATGGAGATCCAAGGCTTGTGAATCCCAATCTCATTCCACTGGTTATAGGTTCAAGAATCTTCAAAGGAAGGTTAGGATTAGAGATTTTTGGACAGCTAATCTTCATTTGTGTCAAACCTTCTCACTTTTGTGTTTCACATAAAATCATAGCTTGTGATTTTATGTCCCTAGGGTTTTGTTCTTCAAGGAAGGTCTACTCTAAACTTTATCCATTGTGTTTATGTAATTTGAGTTCAACTATTTTATGAGATTGATTTACTTGTATGATTTTGTCATTGAGTTGTAATACAAACAAAGGCTTGTGAAGCCTAATCCCAACAATAAAAAATCTCTATGTCTAACCTTTTTTTTGTGTCAAAGTTCTTGTGTTTCTAAAGGTTTTTGTGCTAGATAAAATCATGGAAGAAAGCTCCTCAATCTCAGCCCTAAAGTTCATGTTTCAAGATCAAGTTAGACTAGATAGATTTGATGGTTCTAACATTGTTAGATGAAAAGACAAGATAAAGTTTCTTCTTACAACTTTGAAAGTCCACTACATCCTTGACAAAGATTTGAAGAACTTGGAGGCTCCAAAGGATGGTGACTCTCAAGAAGTGATCAAAGAAAGGAAGTAAAGGGAAGAAGATGAACTCTTTTGCAGAGGCCACATCCTCAATGCATGGTCAGATCGTCTCTATGATCTTTACACAAATACAACATCAACAAATGAGATATGGGAAGCTCTTGAGAAGAAATACAAAACCGAAGAAGAATGTACAAAGAAATTTCTCATCACTCAATACATGGAATTTAAATTCTTTGATGCTAAACCCTTACTTCCCTAAATTCATGAGCTTCAAATTATAGTAAATAAGTTGTCCACCCTCAAGAAAACATTGTCAGAACCCTTCATTGTGGGAGGAATTATAGCTAAATTATCTCCATCTTGGAGAAGCTATAGGAAGAAGATTCGCCATAGGAATGAAGAGATATCCTTGGAAGAAATCTTAAAGCACCTAAGGATTGGAGAGGAGTCTCGGTCTAAAGAAAAGGGTATGGAAGAGTCCAATGTTGGGACATCCAAGGCTAATGCCATATTGCGAAACCCTCTCAAACCAGAAGACTCACAAGAAACCCCAATCAAAGAAAGATACTCATCTAGCTCCAAGAAAGAATGAAGGGAAATTCAAGGGTGTGAGAGGCTCATGTTTTGTTTGTGGCAAGAGTGGTCACTTGGCTAGAGAATGTAAGTATCGAAAGCCCCATAACAATGGATCTAAAGTTAACATACCTCAAGAGGATTTGGTTGCCACTTTATGTGAGGTGAATGCCATCCAAGGAAAGGTGCAATGGTGGTGGTATGATACTTGTGCCACCATTCATGTATCCTATGATAGATAGGTCTTTAAGACTTTTGAGGAGTCTAAGGATGGGCATGAGATCCAAATGGGGAATGATCAAAGGTCCAAGGTGTTGGACAAGGGGAATGTTGATCTTTACTTCACATCTGAAAATAGGGTTATTTTGACCAATGTGTTGTATGTTCTGGATATGAGTAGGAATCTTGTGAGTGGGCATTTTTTGAACAACCAAGCATCAAAACGGTTTTTGAAGTCGGTAAGATAATTTTATCAAAGGGAAACTATTTTGTGGGAAAGGGTTATACTTGGGATGGGATGATTAAATTGTGTACCAAGAACAATGGTTTTGATAATAATAATAATGCATGCTCATCTTTCTCTTATGTGCTTGGTTTTGATTCTAATACTTTTTGACATAATAGAATTGCTCATACAAGATTTAGTACAATTAAAAGAGTTATTAAATGTGGTTTAATTGTATGCAATGATGTTGAGCGTGACAAATGTGAATTATGTGTTAAATCTAAGATGGTAAAGAAACATTTTCTTAGTGTTGAAATGGAAAATAATTTGTTAGATTTGATACATAGTGATTGTGTGAATTGAATGGAATACTTACTAGAGGAGGACATAGGTATTTTATTACCGTTATTGATGATTGTTCTGGATTCACATATGTATAATTGCTTAAAAATAAGGATGAGACCTTTAGCATGTTTAAAATCTATAAATTCGAAGTTAAAAATCAATTAGAAAAGAAAATTAAAGTGATTAGAAGTGATAGAAACGATGAATACTTTTCCAATGAGTTTAATGTGTTTTGTGAGATGCATGGTATAATACATAAATGTACAACCCCTTCTACTCCCCAACAAAATGGTATAGCGAAAAAAAAATAGAACCTATGTTGAAATAATTAATGCTATGCTATTACATGCGAATTTGAGTTTTGCATTATGAGGAGAAGCCTTGCTTACTGCTTGTCATATTCTAAACCGGATTCGTCTGAAGAAGAATCAAATTTCACCTTATGAGATATGGAAGAGAAAGAGGCCCAACCTATGATATCTCATAGTGTGGGGGTGCCTTGCTTGTTGCAAGAAAGCCTAAAAGGACCAAGTTAGGTCCAAGGGCCATCAAATGTGTGTTTGTAGGCTATGCTTCAAATAGCAAGGTCTAGGCTATTAGACTTGGAGTCTAATGTGATCATTAAATCAAAAGAAGTGGAGTTCTTTGAGAATTTGTTGTACAGTGACAATAAGCCTCAAGAACCAATCTCATTGGAAGGAACTCAAGAGGAGTTACCTTCAAGGGTTGTAAAGCAACCAATATTTCCTAGAGAAGCCAAAGGCTTAAAGAGAGTGGATCACAAAATCAAACCTCTCAAGTGGAGACTCTTTACCTAGTAGAGGGAAACCATAAGGGAGTTACTTGGAAGTATCCTATGGTACATCAAGTGGAGGATGATTCTAAGACTTTCCAAGATGTTATGTCCTCGAGAGACACTAACTTTTGGAAAGATGCAATAAATGATAAGATGGATTCAATCATGTCAAAACACACTTGGGAGATTGTTGATCTACCACAAGGATCGAAACCAATAGGGTGTAAGTGGGTATTTCTAAAGAAATACAATACTAATTGGACCATTCAAGCCTATAAGGCAAGGCTGGTGGCCAAAGGGTTTAGACAAAAGGAGGGCATAGACTACATTGATACCTATGCATCAGTAGTAAGGACAACATCTATAAGATTGTTGTTTGCCTTATCATCATTACACAACCTATATGTTCATCAAATGGATGTCAAGACGGCATTCCTAAATGGTAACCTCGATGTGGGGGTGTACATGGAACAACCGGAAGGGTTTGCTCTAAAAGGGAATGAACATAAGGTGTGTAAACTTATCAAATCATTATATGGTTTGAAGCAAACACCTAAACAATTACATGGGAAGTTTGATGAGGCCATTGTTTTGGATGGGTATAGACACAATAGTGTGGACAAGTGCTTATATTCTAAGACTTGTGATGACTATGTCATCTTAGTGTGTCTATATGTTGATATTGAGTAATGACATGAAAGACATAATAGAAATGAAGAGGTTTCTATCTTCTAAGTTCAAGATGAAGGACCTTGGAGAGATTGATACCATTTTAGGTATTAAAGTTATAATGAGTGTTGATGGATATGCCTTAGGTCAAGCTCATTATATTGAGAAAATGCTTGACAAGTTTGATCATCTCAATGTCAAAGAGGCAAACACACCCTTCGATTCAAGTCTAAATCTTTAAAAGAATGAAGGGATAGCAATGGCTCAACTAGAGTATGCAAGAGTAATTGGGAGTTTGATGTATGTCGCTCATTGCACTAGAGCAGACATTGCATTTGCGGTTAGTAAAATTAGTAGGTTTACTAGCAATCCAAGTATCTTGCATTGGAAGGCGACTGAGAGAGTCTTTGGATACCTTAAAAGGACCAAAGAGTTATGCCTCCAATATTCTATATTTCCTAAGGTACTTGAGGGATATATCGACGCAAGTTGTATAACCGTCGTAGGAGATAATCTCTCCACAACCGATTGAGTGTTCACCCTTGGTGGGGGTGCAATTTCATGGGGTTCTAAGAAACAAACATGTATATGTCACTCAATAAGGAATCCAAGTTTGTAGCTCTAGCGGCAACCGACAAAGAGATCAAATGGTTAAGAGATATCATGTTGGAGATACCAGGAACTGTGATTGATGTATCGATGATTTTGATACATTGTGATAATCAAGCTACTGTGATTAGAGCTTACAACAAGATTTACAATGGGAAGTCTATAGATATAAGTCTGAGACATGACTATGTGAGGGAATTGATTGATGAGAGTATCATATCAATTTCATATGTGAAATCATGTGAAAACTTAGCAGATTTGTTTACCAAACCTCTTGGGAGAGATTTGGTTAGTTCCACAAATAGAGGGATGGGACTAAAACTCCTTGATATATAGATTCCCCAATGACGACAATCCAACTCAAAACTTGTTTACATCAAGTGTAGAGTTCAAAGGGTAAGAACAAGTCATTCGATAAGGGAATAGTTCCAACATTAACAATTTAAAGTTTCATCAAGGGTGAGTTAATGTTGGTTGCTACTGAAGTGAGGGTTGCCTAAGGTTTTTTAATGAAATTCAGAGTAACAAGCTTCTCTAAAGGTAGCAAACAAGCTATAAGAATTTCTCCTATATCAACATAGAGGTGGGTCGCCTGTCAAGAGAGAAGGAGTTTTCTCTCCAAATTGTTCATGAATGGATCAAGCACAAGGCCATTAATAGTGTTGGGTGCGAGTAGTGGGAAATACATAAGTAATCAAATAGTGGTGTGTAAGAATACCTTAACATTTCGATTTAAACTTTCTTGTATTTTCACTAAGGTAAAGTTCAAACCCAAAAGGCACTTTACTTTATGCGCTAATAGCATTGGCTAGAAAAGAGAGGATGTATTTAACCAAGTGGGGGAGTGTTGAGATTGGTTAAATACATGGTGGAATTGTTTAGGCACGAAGAGGTGCTAAAACAATAACAATTTCATGAAAGTCAACATGTGAAAGTTGACTTTGAGTGAAAGGTGACTTTGAGTATATGCATTTTAAATCAAAATTTTGGGTCCAATATGTTTATTTGGAGTATATAAGAGTACCCAAAAAATTTCGGAGAATTTGGAGGTGTTTTGAGACACCTCATGGAGCCAAATTGCAAGAGGTGACGCATTGCCTAGGCTCTCAAAACCCTAGAAAGAGAAATCCCCCGTTGTTGGTGGGATGACCCAATTTTCAAGGAGAAATCCCCCACGTTTGGAGCACAATGAAGATTTCATGCCAACGACGCAATCAAGAAGATGGGAGCGATAGAATTGTGCAAACACCTCCATCTACAAGAAGACATCGCTAGATGAAAGAGACATGCCCAAACAAAGAGAAGGTGGAGTGAAGGGAGAGATGGTCCCCAAAACATCTTTCAAGGAGAATAATAAAACACAAGAGTCGTACACCAATGACATTCTGAACTCATTAAACAAGATGAGGAAGGAGCTAGATGCTAAAATGAAGGATCATGGAATCAAGATAGCACCTACGCCAGGAGGAAATCTAGGTGACGATGAGTTTGATGAGGAATCTCCAGTTTCAAGAGAGATTCAAGTAGAACCTCTCCCATCCCACTTCAAAGAATCATGCATGACACCTTACAGAGGTATAACAGACCCAAAATGTCACATTAAGAGGAGTTGCCTACAAGTGGTTGAAAAAGCTAGGCCCAAGGACAATTTCCTCATGGAGGCAACTCGCAAAGGAATTCCTTCAGCAACATCACTCCTTCCATAACTACACGACACCCACCACGAGGCTCGCCAATGTAAAGCAAGTTGAAAATAAAAGTGTGAGAAAGTTCATCCAATCCAACGCTTCAACACAGAGGTAGCTAAAGTAGGAAAGTTTCCTAAGGACGAGCTAAAATTGGCCATCACTGCAGGTGTACATCCAAAGAGAAAAATGTGGGATATCATGCTCAAGAGAAAAATAGAGGACCTAGGCAACTTCTATGAAAGGGCTCTAAAGTACGTCCAAGTGGAAGATGACCATGACCACTTAAGGATAGGCAGACAAGAACTTCATTTTAAGCCACCATCCATAAACACCCACGAACACTCTAAGAAACAAGAGAATGCTACAACATCCTGCTACAAAGATTCACCAAGCCCTGAAAGCTCGTGAGGTTAATGGTTGTGAGTGGGAAGAGACCTAGATGTAACACAAGTAATTCCCACCAACATACATGCCTGGTGGGGAATATTCAGTAAGGTTTTATGTTGACATAATGAATCAAAAAAGTTACCCTAGTTAGCCTCCTAATGTAGTAGTAAAGCATCCCTATCTAGCTTAGTATATGTTAAGCCAAAGAGGTCACCTTAGTTGACCTCATGACGAAATTGGTGCATGGTCTCCATACATGTCCATGCACTTTACTCATCATCAATGTTGTAACGCCGTGGGTAGTCAAGACCGTTACACTGTATATTTATAAAGGTGCGGGACTTGCTAATCAAGTCATTCAGTTAAAAACGTGTCACCGACATCACTAATGAACTAGGGTTAAAATATTTTTGTCCTAAAATATACATTTCATATAATTAAACATTATATACAAGGGATCCCAAAAGAAACAGTGTTTGAAAGTCAGTTTACAAAATTTCTAGAGTACAAACAACCGCTAGCCACTCTAAGGGCAAAACAGACATTTATGGTCCTCCCGTTCCTGTCCCTTCCTCAACCGTGGCGGCTGAGCAGCTGATCACGTACATTCTGCCCTCAGAGCTCTCCGATTCAGGGCTGATCAAGCTTGCCCTTGCCTTTACCTGCACCACGTAGCACCCGTGAGCCAAGGCCTAGCAAGAAAATATAACGTTATAGCACAAAAAATGATAACAATTGAATAACCCTTAGAGCATGTTCATATACTTAGCATACCACATTAATCACATAGTCCATAGACATAACCAGAGAATCAACAAACCAACACTCATTTATTCAACATAACAAATTCATTAATCAATAATATTAATCAAATCACATGATAATCAGGGTCGACGCCCTTAGGTCTCACCCTCTATTTACCCCCACTGACTCCGATCCGCTTAAACCGAGCTCAGTGAATAATAAGCTGTCCTCAACTACCAATGGCTGAGCTGCACCTTGTGAGCCAATGTAAACTCTGGCACTCTTAGGTCATTCATTTATTATTTACATGGCATAATACCATCCCTCATAAAGAATTTAAAATAGGGAACCCTTAGTCCCATTATAAATTCACAACCGGGTGCAGTTTTCTTACCTATGTACCAAGCTTCTTGAGCACAAAAATCCCGAGAGCGGTCCTCTAACCCGAGCCTCGCCGAGAACCTAGTCACAACACACATACATTGCACTCTCATTACTAACCAATTCATAATCATCTCCCAGAACCAATCCCGCGCTTTCGGGACCTCCCGTTTTCCCCGCACAAGGTAGCGGAAGCGTCCCCCGAGCCCCTGAGCCAAAACCCTAAAAACTCAAATTCCCCTTTCCTAAATTTAGCCTAGCGCTGCGACACAGCCCTATGGAGGCCGCGGCGCCCAGAATGGTCCCCAAATCCCGCTTCAACCTAGTGCCGTGGCACGGAAGAACAGGACCGCGACGCTCATACGCGAACCCAGAAAACCACCATTTTTAACACTAAAACATCACTCAAAACCACCCAAAACCATCCTAATTTCACAACTCAATTATCACAAAATTTCTAACACGTTTCCAGCAACATAATCCAGCAAAAACTTAGCCTAGAAACTCATCAAAATCTCACTTCAATATCTGAAACACAAAAGCTTAAAAACATCAAAACCAGTCAAGAAAACACCAAGATTCAGACATTAGATCATAAATTCGAACTTATCTTCACTGAAGCACCAATTCTCTAAGAAATTTCTGAGCTAAATCCCAAGTTCCTAGCTTCAATTCAGTCTTCAATTTTAAAACCCAAAAACCTCTTAGAACTCAATCAAAATCACAAAATTTAAATAACCAAGAGTGTGATTTAAGTCTTACCTCAATCCTGGTTGAACTCCTTAGCTAAATAATAAATTAATCTTCCAAAACTTCAGCTCAATTCACTGAATTTCCAGCTGAATTTCCTTAAGTTCCAATGGTTTCTCTTGAGAGAAGAAGAGAGGAAAGAAGAGTGATAAAACTGAGAGAAGGAGAGGGTCGGTTTAAGTTTCTTCTACTGTCTCAACTTTACTTAGTCTAACTTTAGTTAATTAAGTCAATTTCGAGGCTCGGGGTACCAAAACGTCCCCGAGGGCAAAAATGATAAAATTCCCCAGTATTCCTACCTAGGCTTCCTATCCTCAAATATATCTCCAAATATTTATTTTCATAACCCGATGACCTAGATAACCATCTAATACCCGAAATACCCCTTGACTCGACCTGAGCCAGGTAATGGGTCCCGTTGTGACTTTCCCGCTAACTAGCTCCCTAGGATCGCCTCAAGTCGCATACTGCTAACATATCCACATAATAATGTGGTCTCCATAATTTATCACATTTATACCCTCAATGGACCAAAATTACAAATATGCCCTAATATTCTACATAGGGCCTACATGCATACTAATTCTCATAATCATGCATCTCATTTATTCATATAATCATATAAGCATGATCATCACATAATCATGCATTAAATCATTTAAATCATACATAAACCAATTATGCCCTCCTGGCACGCTACTCATGGCCCTTAAGCCTTATTAGAAATTTTGGGTAGATGATCTACTCAAGGCACAACGCAAGCCACTATTGAATAGAGATATCTTGTTGATTAATTAAGAATGATTTCACTTACATTTAAGAAAGGTAGATGATTTAAATTAAGGTTTTTGAAATTACAAATTAGGTGAATGGATTGGGATAACTGATAAGCTGAGATTCGTAATTTGAAACAGGAAAATCAATATTCTAGGTTTACATTCTCTGATTTTCAATTCGTTCATCGTTCTTATTTTATTATTTTTTTTTTTTTAAACATTATTATTTTCAATTACTCTAATTAAAATTAAAGGCTTGAAATTTTAGTAATTATTAGAATTAATAAATCAATCCATGTGAGTTCGACATCCTTTTCAATTAAAATTATACTATAATAACATCGTACGCTTACGATAATAAAATATGTATCACTGCACCTCGATAAAAAAGCATCCCTCCATGCGAGAGCATTTTTTGCAGCACCCTCATGTCTAGCAACGCTTCTTGAGACTGTTATGTGAGGCTCCTACATAAGACCTTATTTCGATTGGTCTCGACTGATGATCACATCACAAGACTCACATGCTTTGAGAACCATGTCGCGAAAGATACCCCATGCAAGAGGTACACTACATGAGACCTCTACGTAAGAGATACACTACACAAGATCTCTATGCGAGTGACTTATACTAAGGGTCTACATGAAAACAGGCGAGGCCCCATTTCTAGAAGTTGTAGCTCGGTTTACCTCGATAATCCCCAAAAGGTCATGTCGCAAGACCTCACCTCAAAAGGTCGTTTTGTGAGGCCACACCTTGAGAGCACACCTCTCGAGACAATTAGGTGAGATGAATGTCAAGAACCTACCTAGGAAGAGTAAGATAAGAAAATCAGCATCGATATGCTTCTTATACGAGTGTTGTCTCAAGGATGTCTTATCACCCCAACACGCGAGAGTCTTACGTGAGGAACTCATGCATAAATTTTGCTCACATATACACATAGCTACTCAACAGATGAGAATGCAAAGCGCCACATGTAGAAAGCTTATTCCCCATAAAAAAAAGTATGTCACTTCACCACACTTGGTGTATCATACTGGAAAGCTTGTTGTTAAATATATTTTTAGAAGACGAAGTGCAGCCTCTGGGTATGGAGTACAATGCCATGCTTCTCACATAGCAAGAAGGGGAGTGGCATTAAGTCAGTTCATCTAGAGGTCTGAAGATAAGTGCCTCCCTTTCTTCAACATCCTAAAATGGAATAAAATGTTCCCTTAGAACGAAGGATTGAAAGGAGCCTTCACCAAGTTGAAAGAACACCTCAAACAAGCACCCCTTCTAGCCAAGGAAAAAAAAGTAGGAAAATTGTACCTTTATTGGCCTGTATTTAAACATGTCGTAAGTGCAATACTAGTGAAAAGGGTAAATAACCACCAATTAACAATGTACTATGACGACAAGCTCCTCATAGACACAGAGACCTGCTACCCTGAGATGGAGAAGTTGGCTATGGCAATCATATCAGCCTCTCAAAAACTGAGGCGATACTCCCATGCTCGCTCCATCGAAGTACTCACCAATCAAATAAAGGAGATAGAAGGATCACTTGGAAGAGAAAATTGTGATCCCTAACAAGTACGACCACTTGAAAGAATTGTTAAAATGTTCATTGCTTGGAATCTTGACAAGTTCTAGAAGCACCCAAAGCATTATTGTAACGACCCAAAATCGCTAATAAGGCTTAAGGGCCTTAATTAGTGTGCTTGGAGGGCATAATGGGAATTATGTGTGATTTTTATGAGTAAAATGCATGATTAATGATTTAAAGCATGTTATATGACTATTTGAATATTTGAGATGCATGACTATGTGTATTAGTATGCATGTAGGCCCTGATTAGGTTAGAATGGCATAATTGTAATTTTGGCCCGTTGCAGGCATAACTGTATATATACGTGATAATTGTTGAGACCACATTATTATGTGGATATATCTGTGATCTGTGACTCGAGACGATCCTAGTGAGCAGAATAGTGAAAAAGCCCTGGCGGGGATTTATACCCGGCTCGGGGTGAGCCTGGGGGTATAAATGGGAATTTAGTGAGTATTTTGGAGTCTATTTTGACGTATAGGAATATAATTGGTGATTAATTAGGTATTGGGAAGTAAGCGGAAAATATTAGAGACACTCGAGGAATTAGCGGGAATTGGGTAAAATGACTAAAATGCCCCTAAGTGGATTAAAGGGTTTAGAATTAATAGGGAGGGCATTTTGGTCAATTGGCTTCTCAGAGATAAGTATGTTAAGGCATTATACTTAGTGGGAATTGTAGAGAAAGGTAGAAGGCTGTGGAAAGAATGAAAAGAAGGAAAAGAAAGGGAAGAAAACATAGTTGATTTCCTAGGAGTCGGTTGGTGATCTCCTTCACCATTTCTGGGCGTTTTCTTCGAGCAAAACTCAGAGGGGAGTTATGTTAGGCTGAGCAACAGGAATCCTGAGCTAGGCTTGAGGAGTTGTAAGAGCTTAGCAAGAACACACCATCACTTGAGGTAAAACCTTGTAGTTCCTTCAGTTCTGGTTTTGGTTTTTAACTAAGGTATCTAAGCTGTGTTGATGGGGAATTCTAGGGAAGTTGGAGCCAAGGGTTGAGGAAGAGCAAGCTAAGGAGGTCTAGAGGCTAACTTGAGATTGAATTTCCATCAAAGGTATAAATTGTGAGCTTTTAACTTTTATGTTTTGACTGGTTTCTACTGAGTTTTGAAGTCTAGAAGTGGCTATGGTGAATTTTGAGATTAGGGATGCATGTGCTTGGGTTTTGAGTATTTGGGATGCTTGGGATGAGTGGAGTGTGTTAATAAGCTTGTGTTTTGAGTTTGGTGAAGGTTTGGAGAAGTTTTGGTTAAGTTTGGTTTGAGGAAATCGCAGGAAGGAAAAATGGGATGTTGGGTGTCTGTGACTAGCGCTACAGCGCTAGCCTTTGGGCGCTATAGTGCTAGGCCATGCTTTCTAGGGGCTTTTGGTTCTGCTTGTAGCGCTGTAGCGCCCTGCTTAGAGCGATGTAGCGCTGCCCTATTTCCATAAAGGGATTTTAGGGTTATTTTCAAGGGTTTTTGACCAAGGGTTCGGGGTTCGATTCCACCACCTTGTTTGGTGGAACTAGGACTTCCCGGGGGCTCAGGATTGGTCCCGAGTCTAGGTTTTGAACTTGAGGTTTGTTGATGACATTGACCTATGGTTGTGATTAGGTGAGCGCTAAGACTCGAGAGGGATCGTGCTCAAGGAGTCAAGTGATCAAAGCTAGTGAATCGAAAGGTAAGAAAACTGCACCCGGTTATATGGTTGTGATGGGACTAAGTGCTCCTGATATTTGTATTATGTCAATGATGGTATTATGCCATGGGACATGTGATAGCGGCCTAAGGGTTCCATACACAATATTTGTGCACAGGGTGCGGCTTGGCCACTGGTCGTCGAGGACAGCTTAATAATCACTGAGCTCGGTTTAAGTGGGCCGGAGTCAGTGGGATAACGGAGGGTGCGGCCTGAGGGCGCTAACCCTAGTTATCATATGTGATTCGGCGTATGTTATGAATTGATATATTTAGTATGTTGAATACTTGACTATTCTGAATGTTTATATGATTGAGAACATGTTTATGCAACGTGAGATATTGGATTATCTGTTGATTGCTTATGCTCTGTTATTGTGTTTTCTTGCTAGGCCTTGGCTCACGGGTGCTACGTGGTGCAGGTAAAGGCAAAGGCAAGTTGGACCAATCCTGAGATAGAGGGCTACGGGGTGAAATGTACATAGCCAGCTGTTTGGTCGCCATGGCCGAGGAGTGGATCAGGACAGAGATTGCCTAATTGTCTGTTTTGCCTTAATATGGCTAATACTGTATTTAGTCCTTGAATCTTTTGTAAACGGTTTTAATCTTAACATTTTTGGGATCCCGTGTAAATAGGAAATGTTTCTTTATGAAAAATGTGAACTTTGAGACCAAAACATCTTAACCCTAGTACCATTATAGTTTCAGTAACACGTTCTTAATTAAATGACTTGATTAGCAAGTCTAGCTCTTTATAAACACACAATGTAACGGTCTTGGCTATCCAGGGCGTTACAATTATAGCAAGGCAACATTTCGAGAGCCCTACATGAGGGCTCACCTCGGTCAGAGTAGTGAGCTGCAAGCATCTTCATATGGCTTGATGTTGTATCTCAATCCCATCCAAATAGCGTGGCTTGAGCACCTTTAGGTAGAGACAATACCAAAGTAAAAAAAATCAAGTTTTAAAGTGGGAAGCACTTATAGGGAGAACAAAGTCTCCCTAGCCATGGGATCAACTTTTTCATGAATGGTGGAGAAAAAAGGCTTAAGTACACATGTGGTGACCTAAGGATCCCTAGAATGAATTGATTGGCTCTCACCCAATTCATAGGGGGTCATGAGGATAACTATTAAAGAAGTGTGTTTTTCCACACCTCCAAACACACTCAAACTATATATTATCTATCCCAAATATGGCGTGATAAAGATTCTACAAAGACGCCTAAAGACCTCCTCATAGACTGGGGAGCAAGTGTGAATGCTATAAAACCCAACAAAGAACGACCAATTCTTCATGCTTAAACCAAATGTTTATGTAATGCCCTGATTAGCCAAGACCGTCACACTGTGTATTTTAAATAGTGCTTAACTCGCTAAACGAGTCATTAGGTCATAAACATGCATCTAAGTGTTATTAATGAGCCAGGGTGAAAATCTCGGTCAAAAGGAATGGAAATATTTTATTTAAAACATTAAACTATACATGGGATCCCATAGAAGTGTTTACAAAGTTGTTTATAATCGAAAATGGTCATTACAGTTCAAAAGTTACAATCCGTCGACCTAAGCGGCAAAAATAGGGTTAAACCCTAGTTCCCTTGAGAAACACCTTGGCCATGGTGGTCAAGCGGCTGCATATGTACACGTCGCCACCTAAGCTCTCCACTCAAGGTTGGGTGAGCATTTCTTTTCCTTTACCTACATCACATAGCACCCATGAGCCAAGGCTCAACAAGAAAACTTATTACTGCATGTATTCAATATAAATAAATGATCATGTAATCATTCTGGGGCTCCAGCCCTAATCAGATGACTAATGAGTCTCTCTGGGGTCCTGCGCTCTGAGTAAATGAATAATGAGTCTCTGTGGTCCTGTGCCCTAAGCCATGTGACTATCAAGTCACCTGAACCTTTTTGGTCCTGGCTCTACGTAACTAGTCATAGACTAGCCAAGTGCTTTAGTTTTCTTCGACCAATAGGTCAGTCAAGCATTTAATGCTCATGTTGATTGGATCTAATCATTTCGGCCTACGGTCAGAATGCTAATGCCGCTCTTGATTCATAAGTCAATTCTATACAACCAGTGCTCAGTACTATTGCTGATCATGACTGATAAGTCACAACTTCCCGACTAGTACTAAACACCATTGTCGTTTCTGACTAATAAGTCAGTGCCATTCACAAATAAGCAATGTTGTCAGGAATTTACAATGCAACCAATAGCCATATATAGAGCACTCAACATGCCTCATCAATAATCAGGTATGTCACATACTGAGTGTAGTTTTCTAACCTCAGGTCCGAGCGTAAAATAAATAAAGAACGACCCTTGAAAATGATCCTGTCATTAAGCCCTTAGCGGGTACCTAATCATAACCAAATATGAAATCCCATCAAGAAAATGAGTAATAAAAGGTTCATGAAGTAAAACCTAGCTCTCGGGACCTCGAATCTTACTAAAACGGTTAGTAGATTCGATCCCGAGCCTTGAGAATCGAAAACCCGCGCTTAAAACTTGTTAAAACTCAACTGGCATAAAGAAGATAGGCGGGCTGTGACCTACCCCCCAAGGGTTGCGGCGCACCCCCAAAAGAGAGAGCCCCCTGTCTGGGTGCCAGGGGTAGGCCGTGACTTGTCCCTGAGGGTCACGGCGCGCCTGCCAGACAGAGCCCAAGGGAGGCTCTAGGGTTACTTCAAGTCGCAACTTGCATGAACTCGGTCGCAAATTGACCTCGCGAACCTATCTCCCCTGCATTTTCCTCAATTATAACTCAGCCAAAACTCATCAAACAATCCCAATATCACAACCAACCATATATACAACATAACCACTAATCTAACAACAAAGCCCAAGCCTCTCAACACCTAAAACACCATCAAATTCCCAACTACACAATCAAACTCTCAAGCCTTCAAACCACATAAAAATAGATCAAATACCTTGAGATTCAAGCTAAAAACCTTACCTTAGTTACGATTTAAATCCCTTTCACTTGCTGAAACACAACCCCAAACTCCAAGCCTTAATCCTCAAGCTTGAATTCCCTAGCTTAACTTAAAAATTCCAATGGAAAGAGAGAGAGAAAGATGATCGAGAGAGAGAAAGTAGATAACTCTGCTTTTCCTTAGTCCTTCTACAGCCTGCTAAACTTAAGCATATCTAATGGTCAAAATGACCAAAATTCCCCTAGGGCCATTTTAATTCCTCAAAGCCGCACAAGGGTATAATTATCATTTCCCACCTATCCCATTAATCATAATTAACGTCCTCCAATTCCCGTTACTCCCAATATCCTCAAATAATTAATAAATCATATCCCATTACCTGCTCATTCCCGGTAATGTACTAAACACCAAATTACCCCTAGGCTCGCTCCGAGCCCGGTAATTAACTCCGTTATGACCAAACTACTAACTTGCTTCCTAGGATTGTCTCATGCCAAATAGCTTAAACATATACACATAACAATGTGGTCTCACCCATATATCACACACATGCACATAAATATACAATTATGCCCTTAACGGGCCAAAATTACGAAAATGCCTTCTTATAAGAAGTGGGCCCACATGCATGCAATTATCATCATATAATAATATAACTCACATAATCATACATATAATCATATAATCGCATATTAAATTAATTATGACTCTCCTGGCCCCCTAATCCAAGCACTAAGCCACATTAGGGAATTTGGGACATTACAATTTAAGAGTCACGAGATACCTCAACATTGGTCTCACGGCTTCCCAAGATAATAACCATGCCTCAAGAAGTCCTTGCGGCGTGTCACCCTTGCACCACGGATGACCCGCATCTCGCGTGCCCCTCATGCCACCTACGCGTGAGGCACTAACGCCACCATACTGCGAGGCCCTCGCACCTCAGCATCTCATGAGGCTCTTGCCTCAAATGCCCATACGCCGCCTGCTCGAGGCACTAATGCCACCATCCCGTGAGGCCCTCACGACCTAACATCTCATGAGGTGTTTAATTGGAATGCCTGGGTGCTGCCTGTAGGCGAGACATTAGCCGATCATATCGAGAGGCCCTGGCGTTCTTGTGTCTCGTGAGACACTGCCTTGAACCTTAATCCCACCATCTCGCGAGCTCTCGACCACGACTATGAGAGGTCTTCACTTAGTTTAACCCTCGTGGAGTTGGGCGTGGAAGCTAAGGCAAGACCTTACCAATGCTTGATGAGTGTTGTGAGGAATTTCGTTATTAAAGAACGTCGAATGACTAACTCCCAAGACGGGAGCCAAGCATCAGCCTTGTCAAGTGTTGGGAGGTACAAATGACTAGGCAAAACGGGCCCAAGAAAGGAAGAGGAGGAGAAAGCCTATCAGGTTAGGTACATACAAGCTTGGAGATCACAAAGTACAAACCAGGTCCCCACACCAGAGAAGTAGTGGTTGTACAAGGACAGTACATCGTGGGACCATCACTACCACACATCTGACATAGGTCAGAGCCGACCACCACCTCTTCGACACCACTGCTACAATCTGCACCATGACCTCCTGCAGCATGGCAGGGTACTGTTTTGTCCCCTTGAGACCACTTTGTACTAAGAGCCATTAGAGCTCACCTATAAATAGGACCTCACTTCATCATGGAAGGGGTTGGAAAATTCTTGTAACACCAGACTTTTCTTATAAAAATATACAAGTTTTCTCCATTTTTGTGTTGCAATATTTCTCCAAGTTTTTCAAAGTTCATAGATTTCTTACTTATTTTAGTATTTTTCGATCATAACCTAGTTGACGAGTTTTCATTGTAGATACTTAGGTATTGAGTGATTACTCTAGATTACTTACCTAAATTTTTTCATTAATGAGAATATAGTATGTAGGTCCCAAATAAATTTGTGATTAAGAATGGGATGGACAATTCCATGAAATTGGAGGATTGACATTTCCATTGCCCGTTTAATTATGCATTGCCAATTTTATTTTTATTTTAAAAATTAAAATGAGACAAAAATATAAATTTAAGGATATTTTTGTAACTTTGCATTGGTACCTCTATTCTTTCTTTAAGACATTATATTAATACTTCAAAATTTGATTAAAACACCCCATTTTTATTAAAAATTGATATAAATATATTATTTTTTTCAACTTATGGTCACATTTTTCTAAAAAAAATTTCTTTTTATGTTCTAAAAAATACATATAATTAATATTTATTTTAAATCTTTAGATAGAAAAAAATTAAAACAAACAAATGTATACATTATTTATAAAAAAAATTATGAAAACAAGATAAAATTATTAAAATTAACAAAAAATAAATTAAAGAATGTAAAAAAAAAGGACATTGAGAAAAATTCAAGGGGTGTATATATAATCCCCATTTTTTTTTTCGTTTTTCATCTCTTTTAATTATTTAAATATTAAAAAATATATTATTTTGGTAAATTGACATAGATATCCACATTAAGTATTTACAAATAAAAATCGATTATTTAGCACCTCCAAAATACACTATAAGAAAAAATGATTTTAATAAGACAAAAAATGTGTTATCAAAACATACCATAACACTTTTTGACGTGTTAAGACCGACTATGTTATCGTAGGTCAAGGTACTTTACATAACACTTTATCATTGTTATATAGATGTGTTATTATACTGTCAACGATAACATACTTTCTGTGTTATTTTAATAAATAAGTGTTTAATTATATTATTTATAGTCGATTATATAACACATTTCAATACTTATAAATTTGTGTTATACTACACTTTAGTATAACACATTTTTTGTATTATATAATGAAGTTTGCATGACAAAATTCTTTACTTATAAAAAGTGTTATTGTAATAGATATTATAACACATTTTTTGTATTATTTTAATATTTAGATATGTTTAAATTCTCATTATATATTAATTTATATAGCACTAATTTATTCTATTACATTTTTATTTTTTATTTATATAATTAAAATTATCTTTCTAATATATACTAGCATCATCAAATGAATTTGATTTTCAAATAACAAAAAGTAAAAACATTCAACATTGTATTAACAATCCACAAATTAGTTTAAAACATTCAACACTGTCATCAACAACAAAATGTTCTTTAAGTATTCAAGTAGTCTTAAATATTCAACATATTGAAAAGTTACTACTTTCAGCACAAAATATTCTACAGCTGTCCAACACAAAGACTTCAAAATTAAGTATCATTTTCTATTTCGCTTGTCACATCTTCAAAATAAACAAAGAAATATTTTATTGTTGTTATCTAGCATCACAAATTACTTCAAGAAAAATGCTATGGAAATTATTTCCAAGAGAGGACACCGGATACAATGTTCCATAAGAAATTTTTTGAGTGGTTTGCTTCTATTGATAAGTGAGATGTATTTTAATGCACATAAGTCATATCACAACAAATTAATATCTAAAATTGAGGTTATGGGTGCAAAATTACAAAAAATTTAGCTTGGATCATGATACCACGGAAAGAAATAAATACACTTTTCATTATCAAACGTAAATACATATTCAAATTCATTATAATTCTAAGTAGTAATAAGTATTCATTTAATCACTACTACATATGATATGGCGATCATAATCATACACTTTTATAGTTGAAAATAATAATTCATAGTGGTCTGTCTTACCCAATCATGAGCTCCTCGAGCTTTGGCCAGTCCATAGGTGAGACCTGAATACACTCCACCAGCCAGTCCTATATATATATATATATAAGCAAGAACACAAACAAAGTGAGTTTTAAATGGTTTTCAAGTAATTAAGAACATTCAGCTAATGAAGTTGCTCTCACACTCACCCCATTGTAATGATTCTTTTCTTGTGCTCTTCACCTGACAAAGTGCAGAATTATTAACACATATTAGTTTATATTAATAAGAAGATTAATGGAATATGTATGAGTATAAATATACAAAGGACTCACCATGGCTTCAAGAGAATTTATGTTGGTTTCACCTGAAAAGCTCGGAGTATCACCATCAAGAATAGTTGGTAATATTAGTAGCATATTTTTATTGTTATATCTATCAATATGCTGATATGTATATATACATAGACTCTTGGTATTGGGATTCATACTAAGTTTAGGCATCTCAAGACTCTAAATCTTGAAACAAATGGTATGATAGTGAAAGTAGGAAGTAAAAAAGAGTGGCAAAAACCTCTGAGGTCTGGGAATCGACTCTTCTTGGCAGTTGATGAGACATCTGAGGTAATACTACCCACACTACTAGAAGAAGAATCAAGTCTTGCATTTATTTACTGGAAAACTAATTAACACCTGACCTACCTAGATATATAATCATCTATATATAATAATAAGAAGAAGAAGCGTACCTTCAAAAGCAGTAAAATAAGCTACTCGAGATACGGCCTGAACAGCTCCAATCTGAGGATGAAAACATCATTCATTTTTTTATGAGGGCAAGACATGAGTAATGTATATAACATATATTAATAAAGGCAAGACAGAAATACATGTCTTACCTATCAATTATCTATCCTATGCAGAAGAGCTTTAGGTATAAATGGATTAGTTATTATCTAGTTATGCACAATCCATACTATTTGTATAAAAGCTTTAAGAAAAATTATCACAATGATCGAATTTCTGAGCTTTGTCTCAAAGATTCAAGTAGATAAATTTATATACGCAAGTTTCATCCTTGAGTAAATAGGGAAATATATATATAGAATGTTTTGTAAATTTCAATGACCAAGAACAACTTCTCTACCAGTAAGGTATAAAGGAATTTTGACATTTGAAAAAAACGAAAATGCTCTCATTGATACTCAGACATCTCAGTCTAAACATATGTGTGTATTTTTGTACCACTCCCAAGTTCAAAAGTAAGAAATAGTTTACTTTTTCCATGTGAAATATATATGTTCTGAACAGTAAAATACAATCTGAATTTTCTGTATATATTCTTGCTAACCTGGGTTCCCATTCTGAACTTATACGACTCTCATCTGTCCAAGCTCTCATGGTGGTTGTGCTTAAGTATTCTGCAACCAACAAAACCTTCCTAATTTGTATTAGTGCTTTATTAAATTCCAATAAACTGATAAAATAACTATCTCTATTCAGATCACTAGTAAAAGAAAAATAAACAAGATTTAAGCATTGTGAGCCAAAACTACAAATTGTTAACACACCTGATGAATTGGGGTACATCAAGCTTGTGCAAATTTGGCAATCAACTTGTGAATAAACTCCAGTTTTCCCACCAAAAATAAGGGTTTTCTTTGCAACTCTGCTACATCATTATCTGGAATTGTATTTAGTGGAGCTCAATACACATAAAGCCTATTAAAACAAAGTGATGAAAACCATGAAAGTTACAGAAACATTGGCTTTAATTGAATGTGATGAATATCTTGATTTTGGAGATGGAAAGCAAGATGCAGGTTTCAAAAGTAAACAAATTCAAAATACTTGAAGAGCAAATACCTCACTCAACGAAACTACAGAGTATATGGAATAGCCAATATATGACATGAGACATAAATTTAACTTGAATTTAATTGCATATAGCCTACACCCAAGACATAATTGCTTTGATTTCATTAATAAACATCATGTCTTACAAATAAATTTATGGAAATATATAAATAATGAAGAAAAAAAAACAATATATCACACATAATAAACAACACAAATCTACTGAGTCAATTGCTATTGAGGCATTCATTCAAACACTCTGATTGCATAAACTGTAATCTATATATAATGTATAAATTTTTCATTAGTTCATAGCATTCAGAAATGGTTATAAACTCATAAGAAAAGCACACCCACAAGTCAATGTGGAGCAAAGAAATCAAAGGAACACAGACACAAACACCTAATACTGTATTGAGGATTAACACACAGACAAAAAGATTTGAATGCTTAGTTAATCATTTTAATGTAAACAAAGAAAAAAAAGACTTATTCCACAAACTGTCATGTGTATAAGGAAAATTATTCAAGTGAAATCAAGAAACTCACCCAAACCATGAGATCATACATAAGCATACAAACAACAAAAATAAAACATAGAAAGATTTTTTAAACTAATTCATATTACTCCATACTACTACAGTCCATATAAATTACAAAATTATACGGTATAACCTTGCATAAACTTACCACTGTCTCATTTTGGATAGAGATCTTCTAGCAATAGTAGCGGATGGAGAGTTTCTAGCAAGTATTACTGCAGAAGCTTTTAGTCCAAATCCTTTCCACCTTTTCTATACTGCATATTCAAATTTACAAGACATGTTACTATTTACAGTTGAATCAGAAAGTATAAACATTGATAACAAACAAAAAATGAGTAGAAATAACATTTATAAGGTAAGCTAAAAAATGTACCTATTATTCCATCTTCGAACCAAATATAGACCCTATTTCCCAACATAATGTGTTTAAGTTGTTCCAATTCCAATCCTCGCCACGTAATTGTTTGCTTAGCTTCTTTAGCATTTGCATTGTACAAGGATAAACAACATAAGATAGAATTTATAATGAAAATAACATATAACACATCTCTTGTAAGACTAAAATTAGAGTATGGATGTTCATCTCTTGTAATTTTCCAAACTAAAAAGCATACTTTCTATCTTAATTATAGAATGAATCATGGACAATAATTAGCAGCTAGGCCAATCATCCTTGTAAAGTATCAGTACTATCAAACCAAACAACAAAAAGAGAGCTCATAATCAATAATTAGACTATAAAATTGTTGTAAAATAAATAATTATACAGTAAAGTTAATGAAAAATCCAAAAACTCACACAAACACAAAAATGAACACAGCCCAAATAATATGCTAAAGTTGTAGCCTATAATCAATAAGACAAAGGACAAAAACATCAAAATAAGTTATTGTGAAACCCACTATGCAAAACAACTATGAACACAATTGTCATTCTATGGGGTATTTTCTAAAGCACATTTTTTGCATTAAAGTTAAAGCAAAATAAATAAAACAATTCAAACACAAATAAATAAATATATATATATGTATACACATATTGCTAAGCCTCTTGTTTTTAGTAAGGCAACCTGCACATTGCAAAACCAACAATAAATCACAGGGAGACTTCTCTTCTTCTTAATATTTTTTCTTTCTAATGTAGCATAAATAAGAGTACACCATAAAGGATAACAAAATCACAAGACCAATGGAAATGTATTTTACCAAATGTTGCTTTTTCTTGGCAAGAATTTGCACCAGTTTGTATAATTTTTGAAGAACTTCCTCATTAACTCATCCACAACAACATCTTCTAACTGTGATGGCAAATATCATAAAGTCAAATTTATATAAGAGGATTAGTTAAAGCCAAAACTTTACAACCTTAATTAACAATCAGAATACCTTCAAGACAGACTGCTTATTAGCTTTCTGAATGTGAATATTGGCAAGGAGAAGAATTAGATGTTCCCTCTGGTTGGCAACATTGCCTTCCTGGTTAGAAAACACATTATGAAAATTCAGAGAAGCATCAAAATATGAGCAATGCAGAAGAAAGAGCACATAGTCCAACCATGGAAAACAGAAATTAGAAGAACTTGGCAAAAAAGGCCTGAATGGCCAAGTAAAGTCATATCTCAACCTTTTTCTAGAGATTGTCTAGTCAGAAGCTATCTCCTTTAACATCTATTTTTTTAAGAAAAAAAACCTCAGAGCCATAGATAGTTTTCCAAACCATGAAATAGTCTTAGGAAGGGTACAATAATCAAATTTAGAGCACCATAACACCAGTTGCGGAAATTATTGTTAACTGGACATTTTTTGCCTTTGAAAAAGAGAGTAATGAAAAAAATATTATTTTGTCAGTTAGGGACAAGTGAAGACAGCCATCTAATAGCAACAATGAAATAACAAAAGAACCAAATTTTTCTCTCAGAACTGCAATATGAGTTTTGCTCAATACACCAGAGCATACATTTGGTTCAAATATTGTTAGATATTAATGTTTCATGACAGCCATATGTGTGATAATCAGGAAAACCCCACTCTGAACTTTGTCATAGTTGTCTCAAACAAAATGAAGAAAAATTTATATAAGTTTCATGCAAGTCAATACCTGAAATCAAGAACTTCAACATCTAGGAGTAATTATACACAATTATGTTAGGAAAAGAGATGCTTATCGCCCATGTAAAAAGAAGGCTGACTTTTGCCCTGTCCTTTCCTGTGTTCACCAACTGAAAACAGACAAAGTCTACTAAGTAACTTTATAACAACAATATCAAATTCGTAAATTTATGACTACAATATCATATTCTAGATCATGCTGAAATATTCACATACTTATTTAAGTTACACTTATACAGAATTTAAAAATTAATAACAAAATCAATTCACACAGGAGAAAATACAAGGAATGATATTCAACATATAATCACACCGAACAACATACATGAGCAGGGGAATTAATTTCAATAATAAAGAAGGGCAGGAAGAAGCATCGTCTTTTAAAAAATTGTAATCAAAGGACTCATTTAACAATATACCCAAGTAGTAACCTGATATTCGCTTCTCTACTTATGCTTGACATAAACAACTCAGCAGAAATTTTAAGCGACTTACTGATTGTTCAACATGGATCCAATTGTTCAACTTGGATCCAATTGTTCAACATGGATCCAATTCATCTGCCATTGATCCCATTTTCTGCATGAAGAAGTAAGCAATCCAATTCATGAATCAAGCTTTTGAAACTCATGAAACAACTTCAGTTACTAGTTCAGATCACATCAAACAAATTAGTTTCAAACACTACTATAAATAAGTAAGCAATCCAATTCACCAACATGCATTGCAGTAGTCATTATAGCTTCATCAAGGAAAATAACAATTAACGCTTTCCTTAAATATTTCATTCTAATGAGAGCTAAATATTTGTACTTATTTGGCTGCAACTTGTTGTTTTAAATTTTCACCTCAAATATCTTGTTGGAGCGAGCTGATTTTTTTTTCTATAATTGCATTGATTCCTTGTTGCGTTGGGACACACCATTTTTTTTTAAAACACATGTTGGGGCTTACATGTTTTTCTATTGTAATATCAAAGTGTACCATTGATTCGTTTTGTACCTTCTAGATATTCCTCTATTATATCTGTTGTTCTGACAGAAAACTTTTGCATTCTTCAGGAACCCTTGTTCGGGGTTTAAAATGAAAGAGATGACTGGTAGGGGAATTTGGTAGGCAGTGGAGAAAATGAGGAATCAGAAGTTGGTAATGCCAGTGCTACCCCAAATAACAGAACTGGAATACGAATGTATCAGGTACAAACAATTGATTCTGATTGCAATTTACAAAACTGTGTGGTGAATGTCGTTCTAGGGGAAACATATCAGTTAATATTTTATTTAATGGTTAAATAATTTAGTTGAGAAAATATATTTATTTAATGCTCCGAAAATAATTTAGAAATAAAAAATTTACATAGCAGAGTTGTATAAAGACTAAAGAAAAGAGAACAAATACACGATGGAGATCAAAGATTAAAGAACATAAAAAAATAATAATAAAAAAAATTAACAAATCCAAACGTACCATTTTGTTCCCGCCTCTGTTCTCCCAAGTCACACGAGCCCACAGCCCCGCCTTTGCTCGGCACGACCCTCGCTAGTGTGTCCCCATTGTCGCAACCATTTGCCTGCAAGCCTCCACTGTTGCAACTCATCTGTACCACAATTATAAAGTACCTAAACCAACTTATTGAAAAGTAATTCAAGGAACAAATCTCAAATTCAAATTCAAACTTTAACTAACCTCTTGCTTTACATTCTACCAGGTGAAAACATAGACAGAGAAATCCAATTACGTATATATGAGTTATAAGAAGGCACATTGATAATACTTGACATCTAGAAAAAACCATGATAGAAGACATTACTAGCAAACAAAGTAAGAACCTTTAGACAAAGAAAATCAAAGAGAAATTACGACCACATTTTAATGATCTTTTGCATCTTTCTAGGGAATATTATAATGATCAAGTGTAATCAAAGGTCAGTAAAAAAAGTATCCTCAGCAGTCAACACTTAATGATCCTTTGGCAAATTTCAAAATTTCAGTTACTAATAGTTATCTTAGCTGCTCTAATAGCTCAGGTCATTTTTGTGTTATAAAGATCTATGTAAAAGCAACTGAAGATAAAACTCCAGGGAACTACAAATGTCAAGTGCGTTTGGGTGTTATAAAAGAGCTATATAAAGGAAATCTGGAAGATAATAAAACCCCAGGAAACTGCAAATGTCAAGTGCAGGATACTAACTCGCCAAAGGCTAATTACTTTTTTCTTATACAAGCAAGAATGGTAATGCAAAAGTTAAAAGGTTGAAAGGACAAGGTTCTGCCCATACAACAGTTATTTCCAGGACAAAGAACAAGAAATATCTGACCAAACACTTTTTGACAACATATTAAAACAGAGATTATAGGTAGGTACTAACTCAAATTTTTAAGGTTTCAAAAATGGTCAATAAAGCATAAACTTTTCTTACTCAAAGGAACTCTCAGACCACTAGTGAAAGCATCCCTAATAGGTACAGGAAGTTGATGTATTTTGTTTGCTGCCTAACCAAGTGCATCTTTAAGCTGTTCTGGCACCGTTTCTTCAATAACCTTTGGTGTCTCAAAAACCCCTCCTGTGTATTCCTCTCTCATTCGAAGTGGTCCTTCAACAGTCAATTTTGTTGACAAAATAAACTTGGTTTCTATCTGCATTCAAACGAACATAATAAATGCCCTTTAAAAAGAAAGATATCTGCAGCTATGTGCTGATGAAGTTATCAAAGCATACAAATCAAATCAGCATTAAAAAAAACATGCAAATAGATTTATTTCCCATTTGTACTAAATTTTTGGCATCTTAGAATAAGAAGTAAAAGTTAATTTTGTAAAATCATTTGAAACCATATGGTCAATCAAATTAAGTTGGAAGCATTGGGAGAAAAGGAGCCAAATTTGTAAACACATACTATGAAATCCCATTTGTTAAGTAAATTCACATCATTAAAGAGTAGAATACCAAGTTCAAAACTCTCATGTTTGCCGTAACTCTTGCATATCCATCCTTGATCACCATATCCATTTTTGACAAGTTAGCCAAATTTGAGGGAAATCTCTTGCAAACAGTTCAGGGGTTACAATAAACATTAAACACGATCAGCTGTTATCCAACTCAATCCAATTTCACACTAACCACATAATTGTGGACAACTACAAACCACATTTCTCAAAGCCGAGTAACACATTAGAGCATAGAAAACTCACTCGGATATGAATTTGGCAGCAAATAAACTTGGGCTTCCAGACCCAAACCATTCGAAACTCCATCGACCCTCCGAGAATGGCGACTTGATTTTCTTAAACAAGTAAAAATCCCATAAAAATTGAAACTTGGAAAAAATCCTCAGCTCAAATGAGCGCTTACGTCGTTGGACGAGGCGTCGGATTAAGCCGCTCAAGGCACAAGCTTCTTCGGTCGGTGACGGGAAACATGGGGAGGGAAGTTGTGGTAGATGAGACGGAGGAAGACGACGAACAACAAAAATGGATTGTAGAGACAGCATATAACTGGTACAAGACCGTGGTAGACCCACGAGTTGAGCCACGCCGTAGACCCACCGCCACAAGCACCGTCGCACCCACGAGCGAACCACGCCATAGACCCACGAGTCGAGCCTCCCTGTCACACGACCCAAGCCATAGACCCCCATCACCTTGTTACACACCTGCAACAAACAGAGAGAAAGAAAGAAAGATGGAACGAGCGAGAGAGAGTTACTGATGTGAGAGAGAAACAGAGGAGGCGTGAAAAGTTATTAGGGATTCAACCTTAGAGATTGCTCTTGTCTTTCATTTGGCGCCTGTGTATTTCATTGACCGCCTCTTTCATTTCATTTAAGTAAAATGTCAGTGTCTTTTTCTATTAGCATGCGACAATAACACTTTTTAAAATATGTGATATTTTAATGTAATATAGAGGCATAACTGTTGTAGTGATATATAATATATCACTTATACACTAATTACTTTATCATTTTTTTAAGAAATAATTTTAGTGATATACACTAATAAGATAATTTTTTGTTTGTAATTTTAGATTATTCATATATTTATATATATAAATATATTCATATTTTGAGATAAGAATTAAAATTAAAAATTATGATTACGTTTTTCTATTATGAAAATATTATTATTAATTATGAGTGTAAAAAATATTTTAATTCTTTTTTATACAATAAATATGCTTAGAGGTAGAATGTATTTTTAAATAACTAAATGGATATTTTTTTTACTAAAAGTTTCTTAGAAAGGGTGTGAAAGAAAATTTTAAGAATTTATGAGAAGTTTATATAGAATGAGATAGAAAAAATAGGAGTGGATATAAAAGCATCTTTTATTTAGTCAATCCAATTGTAAATAATCTAGTTTAAGTGTAAGTATACACATCTTTATGTTTCCCTTTACGACATATTTATTAAATTGTAATTGTAATCGTAATCATAATAAATCAATGAGAATAAAGTATTAAAAAATTGGAATTATTATTTTATTATGTTATTTACTAAATTGATTGGAAAGAGAATCAGAACATTTTATTTTGTTTACATAATCAAGAAAGGTGAATGTTTTAATTTGACTAAATTATCCTTTGTAGAAAATATATTTTTTTTAAATGATAATATTTTTGAGGTTAAATTTATCTTTTAATTTTAATAATAAAAACCCAAATAAAATAAATAAAAAGTGATTATTAGTAATTGCATTACTTAAGAAAATGAAAGAGGAAGTATTCTTATTATTTTCTCTCAACTTTATGTAGGTCTCATAAACTATTTCTATTTATAAATGAAAGCAAACAAATGAATTGGAAGGATCACAACACATGTGATTTCCATTACTTGTTAGTTTAAATTATTATTCCAAACCATAATTTCGGCTTGTATTTTAAAGCAAATATGCAACCTTAATTTATATTATTCCTTATAGCCAAGATTTTTTTGATCTTGAAATTATCTTCCTTTTGGATCAACATATTTTTCAATGTTTATTACATTTTTATCATTTGTCACTGTGTTTGTACTACATAATTCTTTCGGATGACATGAAAAACATTCTAGAAACTTGAGGGAAAAGAAAAAAAAGAAAAACATTCTAGAAGCGTTTTCCACTAAACATAAAAACATACCTGACAAAATTTATCTTTAAGTTAATTGGTTGAGCTTTTATGATATAGTTCATTAACAATAAAAATAATTGAATATTAGTCCTTCGTATCTAGCTAATATATTTCATATCACCAACTTTAATAGGAAATTTCCATAATACATTTAATTTTGCTAAAATATTACATTCTTACAAACTGATAATTTTTTTTTCAATTTTATGATTTTAAGAAAATTTTCATATTTTTATAGTTTTGCCTATTTTTTATTTTTTGTGTTGGTTTTTTAGTTGTTTTTGTATTGTTTAAGTTTATATATGGTTATTTTTTTGTTGCTTAAATTTATATATAATTATTCTATTATTGTGTTAATGTCTCATTAATGTAAATTTATTTTCAGATATTTTTTTTTTTAAAATACATTAGTATACAATGAGTTAATTTATAGTTGTTGTCTAATTATTATTTTTTAATTATTTTTTTATATCATATTTTTGTAAATATAAAACTTTAAAAGTCTTATTTTAAATAAATATTACTTAAACTAGTATTTTTTCTAAAAAAAAATCAAGAATAGTAAATAATTAAAAAAATAACAAAAAAATATATTTATGAAAACACCCACCATTAATTGATTTAGGACCTATAGCCTAGAAACTATTGCTTGATCTTTACGCAAAGTTTTTTTTTACCTTAACTATATAATTTCAAAAATATTGCGTTTAGGTGTCATGTTTATTTAGGTATCATTTTTAATTAATTATTTAATTTTAAGTAATTCGCGGCAAAACTTTTTTATCCATTGTTGAATTGTTCCGTTATTAAATTTAAATTCTCCTTTTGGGTACATATGACACATTTATGTTGGTGCATGTTATTTATTTATTTATTTAAATATTATAAAAAATTAAAATTAATTAAAATTAAAAAAAATTATAAAATAAAAACTAAAAACTAATTTTAATTTTCGTTTCTTTCTTTTTTCCTTTTCTTTCTCTTATGGCCAAGTTCTCTCTCTCGGTCTCCCATGTCCAGTACAAATCCAGACAACTAGGTCACTCCGATTGGCTTCCATGGGAAACGACTCTGTCGTTAGTCCCAAACCCATCTTCTTGTCGCTCTTCCTGTCGAAGGTCGATCTAGAGAAGACCCTCGTTCGCCCCCAAAACTAGATCTATCAATCCATCTTCCCATCTTTCTTCCCCGTCGCGGGCTGATCTCTTCTACATGCCGCATACCATCGTGCTCCGTAGATCGCCCAAGTGCTTCTCGCTGCTGAAGCTACCAGTTACAGAGAGAGAGGGAAGGAAACGAAGAAGGAGAGGGAGGGGAAATGAAGCAGAAACTTGATCTATTTTTCATTTAGGTTTTTCTGATTTGACTACAAACCATAAGAAAAACTAAAGAACAAAAAAAAAAATCTATTAAAAATCCCACAACTCAGTTGTCTCTGGCCTTGTCCTGTCGCCCCTGCCCTTGCTACGTCCGGTCACAACCTAGCCTAGTTGTTGTCGTCCTCCTCCATACAACTTGTCGCCCATACCCTTGTGGTTATCCTTTTTGTTCGTCGAGTCAAGACCCAATCGTTTTTGTTTAGATTTGGGGGTGTGGGTTTAGGTTGAGATGGCCAAAGACTAAGAGTCATGGGTTTAGACCGAAGAGGAGGTGAGAAGAAGAAGAAGAAGAAGAAGTAAAGGGTTTAAATCTAATATGAGATGAGAAGAAGAAGATGGCTATGGAAAGGGAGATGAAGGATTTTACATAATTTTTATTAGTTTAAATGTATTTTTTTTAATTATTAAAGTTTTAAATTTTGTATAAGAATAAATAGGAAATAATTTTTTTAAATTTTAATCACTTTTTATTTTTTAATAATATTTAAATAAATAATAATGGATCACAAATACACGTGGATTGTCTACTGTACGTGGATTGTTTACACACAGACTTCAAATTTGATAACAGAACAGTAAATTAAGAGTTTTTACCAGCGAAAAAAAGAACTGAGATTTATGTGCATAAGAACATAAAGATGATAAGATTTTACCGCTGAGATCTCTTTAATTTTCCTTTCATTTGCCGAGAAACATCTATTCCTATTATCCAAAATCACTTTACATCAAATAATTTTACACAGATGTCACATTTTTCATTCAATTCAATTGATATCGTGGGCTTGTTTCTAAAAAGAAATATCGTCGGTTTGTCAGATTCCAAGGTCCAAGTCCATAGATCGCGAAAACTGCATCTACTAAGCCCCACGTATGAAAAACCACCCACCAATACCACCTTCAATATTATTTAAACATTAAAAAAAAGTACTTTGAAAAAATAATAATAAAAAATAAAAACCCATCTGTAAGCCTTATCCACACTCTGTTTTAACTCCTTGCCCACTCCAAATAAATGCTATATATACCTACCAAATTAACATTATTTTCAATCAAAGTGTTGAGAAAAAGTGTGACACAGAGAAAGAAAGAAAAACACATTTACATAAATATATATATTGAAGAAGAGAAGATGACAGACATTGCTATTTTGGTTGCAGAGGAGTTTGAGAGAAGGATGAGCCATTCGAGAAAGGAGGGGAACCAAGAAATTAGCATGGCTTCATGTGTCTCCGTGGTGGCTCAATCTGTCGTGGACAAGATTGGACAACAAAAGATGGAGTTTTTAAAGAGCTTATTGGAGCCCAAAACCCAGATTGGTCTTGCTGCTTCTGATGGCTTCTTTTCTGCTTGATTTTTTTTTTAATTTTTTTTCTTTTTTTGTGATTATGAGAGTTGTATATTTGATCATATCTCAGTTTTTTTCCCCTTTATATTTTGTAAATAGATGTTTATCTATCTTTTAAATGAAGAAAAAAAAAGTTGTCTGCTCAGAGACTTTGATCATGTAGAAATTTATTTTAATCTGATGGTTGAGAACTCAATTGGGTTCGGGAATTTGATCACGCTGGCATTTTTGGACTCTTTTGAGTTCAGACACGTTGGATATTTTCGTATTCCGAACCTGAGGAATATCCTACTTATCCTGAGATATCCATTTCCAACATAAATTAATGCAGTACAGATATTAATATAACTCTTATTTAACAAATTAAATAATTATAAAATATATAATTAAAGAAGAATACAAATGGTATAAGGGCAAAACTAGAAATAAGGATATTTTATATCAACAAAAAAATCATATTAACATTATTGATGGATTGTAAATAACACAGCATTGTTGAAAACTTTAATTTGACTTTGTGAAATGATGTTCAAAAGTTTCTTTATTTTGGAGTTTGAATCAACATAGAGCTCGGTTAGAGATGGTCTATAGCTTGTTTCAACTTTCCAATTGATCATGAAGAGTGGGTCAGTGGGTGGGTGGGACTTAGCCTTGGTGTTGACTATAAGCTTATTTTAATACATGGTACCATGAGATATGTGTGGAGTTGTTATTTTATTATTTTTTTTGGAAACTTGGTCTGGTTAAATTCTCAAGAGCAAAACCTTTTTGGGAAAAAGTTCAAGAAAAGAAAGTGTCAATGAGATATAATTGATAATAGCCATCAACTTGAATACAAGAGGCAATACAATAAGGGTCTGGATTCTTAGACAAAACTAACTTAGCTAAGGAATGAGTCACACTGTTTGAGACTCGAGGACAATATTTGAATGAAACAACAATAAACTCATTACAAATGGCAATGATATCCCTAATAATAGAATCAAGGTACAAATACTCTAACGTCCTGTTGTTGATAGTTTGCACCACTGAAAGACAATCAGATTTAAGGACAATGCTTAAGTGAGCCAGATCTTTGCAGGTCTGAAGACTCTTCAGAATGCCCATGGCCTCAGCGATAACAGGAGAAAACGTAGGACAAAGAGGCCAGATCGTTGAAGCAAGAGAATTGTTTGGGTGATCCCTGATAATCATGCCAAGGGCCACCCTATTAGTTTGAGCATAAATAGATGTATTTGAATTGACCTTCACAAGATCGAGGGGGTCTACCAATGGTGATGCATTTTGATATCCTTTGTCATCGATAGAATTTTTCGCACAATGATAGCGATGAATGTAATCAAGAGGCCACAAGGACACCATTTCATCTTTGAGCTTGATCCCTTGATTCACAAACTTATTTCTAAGGAACCAGATCCTTCATAACACTGTGAGCATTCTTTCTAACTCATGATTACACAGGGAGTCAGTAAGTTCCATCATAAACTCATAAATGTCCATATGCCGAAAAGAAAGAAGACTAATGTTATCACAAACCTGATTTCTAATTGTAGTCAGACCTGGACAACCGTATGGAGTTGTTATTTTTTATTTGAGACTTACAATTTGAATAGCAGATAATAATGCCCACACTCAAAATTCCTTTTAAAAGTTCGGCAAATAGCAATGGAAACTTATTTTATTTTTCTAGAAAAAAGAGGCTTAATTACTAAATTAAACCTACCAAAATAGGGGCAAGTTGTGTTACGGAGCTTTAAAAATTTCAAAATTTTGAAGCACTCTCCTTTCTATGATTTGGTTGTTTTCAATCAACATTTAGAATATTTTTTAAGGTTTATATCAGCTAAGATCCACAATTTTTCTAAAAAATATCACTTAGATCCATAAAAATTATTTTAAATCATTTAAGTCCCCAAACTTACTAAATGTGATTTTGGAAAATAATTTTTAGAATACGCAGCAGAAAGTAATTTATGGCCCAATGGAAAATAATTTATGACTCAACCAATTTTTTTTGTAACTAACTGGGTCATAAATCACTTTCCGCTGTGCATTATAAAAATTGTTTCCTAATAAAAGTGATATATGTGATACACATTTGTTAAGTTAGGGAACTAAGTGATACAAAATAAAATTTAGGGATCTCTGCTGATATAAACCCTATATTTTTTTTTTATCTTATTTCATATGTACATGAGTTTTTACCATTATAGGACTTAGCGAAGCTTTTGTGCTTGCTTTGGACAATTTGGAATAATTGTAACGACCCAAATTCGCTATTAAGGCTTAAGGGCCTTGATTAGTGTGCCAGGAGGGCAGGTTGGGATTTATGTGTGATTTTATGAGTTAAATGCATGGTTATGATTTAAAGCATGTTATTTGGCTATTTGTTTAACTGAGATGCATGGCTATGTTTACTAGTATGCATGTAGGCCCGGATCGTGTTAGAAGGGCGTAATTGTATATTTGGCCATGTTGGGCATAACTGTATTGATATGTGATAATTGTATTCTGTGAATTGCACCACGTGGGTATGGTTTTATTATTGTGATGCACGTGCCGAGACGGTCCTAGAGAGCTAGTTAACTTAAGAGTCACAACGAGATTTCTATATCCGGCTCGGGAGGAGCCTAGGGGTACCTCGGGAATTTTATGGCTAAGTTGAGATTTAGCGGGTAATGGTTATTGGAGATTTAGTAACCTGAGTAACCATTAGTTACTGCTGTGGGTAACAAGTTTTAAGGTAAAAAGTGATAGAATTGAAATGAAGTGTAAAGACTTAAGTGCCCTTGAAGGTTTAGTTAGGAGGATTAGTAGGAAAGGGTAAAATGGTCTTTTGGCAAGGGTTATAGACATTTTGCAGCTGGGATTTAGGGGTATACGGTTTGGGCATTTATGTCACTTGAGGCTTGATAGAAATTGAAGAGAAGAAAGAGAAGGAGAAAGAAGTTAGGGCAAGAAGAAGAAGAGAAGGAGAAGTGGGAGTCTAGGAGGAGATCAAGGACTTTGTGTGGGTTCTCCATTTGAGGTAAGGGTTTTATACACATCTAAGTTTTGATTTCTGTTTTGATTTGTAAAATCTAGAGCTTGAGTTAGTGTGTTTGAGTTTTTTGGTGTGAGTTGCTGAAAATAGGAATCAAGGGGTGGATTCTTGAGTGTGTTGATGTTTTGGCCTTGTATCTAGTGCCTATAGGTTGTTAAGTTGTTCATATGAAGCTTGGAATTGAGTTTTGGGGTTTAGATATTGGTTTAGGGTGATTTGGAGAGGTTGAAGCTCGGGAAAACGCGAAGGAAAAACCCAGAATTCTGGGTCTGCGAGGGCGTGCCGCGGCACGGGTTTTGCTTGCCGCGGCGGGGAGCCTCTGGTTTCTGGGTGCCGCGGCACAAGAAAGTTATGCCGCGGCACAAGGCTAATTTCAGGATGGCATTTTTAGGCAATTTTAGGCCTTTGCTCCGGGGGTTCGGGGGATGTCTCCGGGGTGTTGTTTTAAGGTTATAGAGGTCCCGGGAGTGCGGGATTGGTCCCGGGAAGCGGTCTTTGATTTGGTTAGTGTTGAGGGATGTTTCTTGTGTGTTGTGACTAGGTTATTGGAGAGGCTCGTGCTAGGGGACCTTGCTCGCGGCGTGAGTGCATCAGGAGGCTCGGAATACAGGTAAGAAAACTATAACACCCGTAGGAGAGGGCATGGGCCCGTAGTATGATTGCGGGGCACGGCCCTATGTTGCATGTTGCATGATGAGATGATTGCAGGGCACGGCCCTATATTGCATTATGTGTTAGGGTGTAGACTTAATTGAATTAATACTTGTTGGAATGTTGTTGTGTTATACTATATGTGTGATTATAGTAAATTGTACGGCAAGGGCCGAGAACGGCGTAGGCCGGGTACGGCAGCGGAGCCGGAAGTAACACCTAGCACATGGGATGCTTATATTCAGGGTGGGACCCAAGGGATACATGAGTTATCCTCGCGGTGAGAACCGAAACCCCAGGCTTTGGTAAGGCCTCGGGGGCGGCACGACCGTACTTGTTTATTATGATGGTTTTCCTATTTATCAGTGAATTATGCCAGTGATATTATTATTTGCATATGTTATGTTCTGCATGAGTTTTCTTGCTGGGCTTCGGCTCACGGGTGCTCTGTGTTGCAGGTAAGGGCAATGGCTGAGTCAACCAACCATGAGTACGGAGAGCGTGAAGCGACGCGTACATGTTTGGTCTGCCTGACTGCTTTGGTTGGGGGTTTATTTGAAAATGGCTGTAATAATCTATGATTTTATGATTTATCAACTGTAAACTTATTTCAAGATATAAATAGTTTTCAAACCTTATTTTGGGATCCCAAATGTTTAATACTAGCAGTTTTAAATGAAACAACGCATTTTCTAAGATTACAGCCTTAAATTTTAATTAGTCACACTTTTGTCTCAAAACCTCGGTTAGCGAGTTCATTGCACACTGTTTTGTCTTAAAAATCACTTAGTAACGGCTCTAAGGAAGTAGGGCGTTACAATAATGGGTACACTTTGATATTTAAACATTCTCATATTTCTGCTTCTTATTACCAGTTGGGCTTGATGCTTTTTCTGAGTATCAAAATGCAGCTGAAGTTTCAGTTTCATAAATAAGTATTAAACTTAACAAACATAATACCCAGTGGTCGGTTCATCCTCCCAGCTGCTATAACTTAAATACAGATGCTGCAATCTCTCTAGATTAATCTAAGATGGGGTTTGTAGCAGTGGTACGTGATCATTATGGTAAATTTATTGTTGGTCTGCTTATCCCCGGAGGTTTTCCACCTATTGACACGGAGGCTTGTGCTTTGCATCTTGCTTTGTCATGGTGTTCAACAGTTTCTATTAGAGATATAAATTTTGCCTCAATGGAGATAGGAAAAACTATTACAACTCTAAGTAAAATAATACAAAAGACAAAGTGATTAATTAAATAAGTTACAACTCTATTGCAAAAAATGCATCTAAATATAGAAAGATGTAGATGAAGAGAGTAATAGAAAATACAACTCTATAACAAAGGGATACAAATACACTAAAGGATGAAGAACAAAGATATAGATGGAAGTACAACTCTATAGCAAAAAGATACAACTAAATATAAAAGAAGAAATAAGAAGATGAAACAAAAGAAGTAAATAATAAGATAAAAGCAAGAACAAGAATAAAAACAATGCTATCACTCACACCACCAAAGTGAAGAGCATTGAGGATCACCAACTTGAACAAGGTTTACAACCTTTGTCCAAAAGCTTATTTTCCCCTATCTCATGCACTAAGGGAACTCTCACAATTGGAAATTGTTCTCTGGAATAAACAAGTCTCTAGGTGAATTTCTAGCCAAGTGCTCTAGTGGATAGAAATTGGTGTGTCTTACAAGTGAGCAATATACTCCTATTTATAGAGTTTTGAAACACCCTTTGAATTTCAAATTCCACCAACCCCCATGGCTGTTACCAATGTTTAATTGGATGTTTATGGAATTGAAATTGAGTTTTGGGAGCTACATGAGTTGTTAGAACCGTTCAAAATAGAAAATGGAAATTGGGTTTGGCGGTCAGCCTCTCTGACCGTGGCCAGAGCTATTCCTGGCCGCGGCAGTGAGTCTCTATTCTCCAGGCCGCAACCAGGAACACTTGTGGTTGCGACCACATCCCACATGACTTTGTAAACTCTAAACACATTATAGGGTTTAAAATCATGTCTCCAAAAACCATATCTCTTATGGCTTTGACAAATTCAAATCAAAATGTGTAACATCAAGTCAACACATTATTGGGGGTTACAAACTTGTAACTGAATTTGTAACTTCAAATATGTTACATATTTAAATATTCACATATATCCAAATATTGTAACTCTCTTTTATATGTTACAATATATGACACTCATTGTCACATTATTTAATATATATATCATATTATAAAATAATATAACATTCCCCACTAGATTAAATAGTCCACTAATGCAACACTTATTTAATCAATCAACATTATATTTAAAATATAACATTTCCCCCACTTGATTAAATAATAACTCTCTCATATAGAAGTCATTGCATTGGTGCATAAAGTAAAGTGTTCTTCAACTTGAACTTTACTATAGTGTATCACAAGGTTTGTTGAAAATTTGGTTGCACTAGGCATTGAACAAACTTTCCACAATAACAAATCGGTGATAACACACACACCTTTGTTATGTTCACTTGAGACCTCTTTGTCTCATTGTGCACTGTTAATGGCCATGTGCACTTTCCATTCATGGACGTTCTTGAGAATACTCCCAATTCTCATGAGAGCGGCACCACCGCTAGGTCCATATAGGTAGAACTCTTACAATATTTTGTTACCATAAAATACGTGTCTTCTCAAGACTGAGTTCTATTAAAAAAACCTCTTGGTTTTAACCCTCAAATCGGTAACTCACAAGTACTCATATCTCACATGTGACTATTTTGAGTACAACTAATATTCACTTGATTGACTTGTTATTACCTATTGAATCTAATACTAGTTAGGTAACGATATTAAGATAGGTTACCATTAATCGTGAATCTCTTTAGGGAGTTTAAGTCTCATCCCTTGAGATGGGTTAGCCACTAAATCTCTCGTTAGTGGCTTAGTAAAAAGATCGGCCAAGTTTTCACTTGTTCTCACATAGGATATTGAGATGACTCCTCTTTGAATTAATATTCTTACATATCCATCTCTTAGACTAATGTGTCTAGATTTCCCATTATACACTCCGATGTATGCTCTAGCCAATGTTGCTTGGCTATCACAATGTATCGATATAGTGGATACATTCTCTTTGATTAGGGGTATCTCCATCAAAAGATTCCTTAACCATTCAGCCTCTTTGCCGGTAGTTGCTAGAGCTATGAACTCTGCTTTCATAGTAGAGTGAGATATACAGTGTAAGGCCCTGGATAGCCAAGACCATTACACTATGTATTTTAAATTGTGCTGGACTTGCTAATCAAGTCATTTGGATATAAATGTGTTACTAAGGATAAATAATGGATTAGGGTTAAAAGATTTTGATCATATGAATAGTTGTTTTTCATTAAAAAGTATGAGTCTGTACATTGGATCCTAAAAAAATTGTTTACAAGGCATTTACAACTCAAAATCAATTACAACATAAGCCGCCCTAAGCGGCAAAATTAAGTTGGCTCTAGTCCCTGTTGATCCATCGGCTGGCGATCGAGCAGCTGCAAATGTACACGCCACCCCTAAAGCTCTCCAACTCACGGTTGGTCCAACTTTCCCTTTCTCTTACCTGCACCACATAGCACCCCTGAGCCAAGGATCAGCAAGAAAACTTAAATCAACACACACAAATGAACAACAATATATAAACAGTAAACTTAAATCGACAAATTCAATAAACAACAGGACATAAGCAATAAGCTTTGCAGTAATAACTTGTTCAATCCAACACATAATACAATCTCAATAGTCAATACATTTAGTTAAGTGTAAACAACACTTCTGTTTATTTTAGTGACGTTCAGGCCCGCCACCCTTAGGCCGAGTCCTCTGGTCGTATGGTCGATCCCGACACGCTTAGGCCGGGCCGCATTCTGCATGCTTAATGTTAGCCCCGACTCCCTTAGGCCAATCAGATAACACACAATCAAATATAATCAAATGAATAAATCACATAACACGCAATCAGTTGCAGTATAAACAAGCATGCATAACCAGATATTCTCAAATACAGATACAATCATATTCCCACATATAATCATAGTCATATCCTTTAACAGGGGTCCGAGCCCTAATCACAACCAGGGTACAGTTTTCTTGCATCGAGTCCCGAGTTGAAAGTATAAGGCGATCCTGAGCACGATCCCTATTCTCGAGCCTTAGCGGTATAACCTAGTCACAATGCAATAATGATACTCATCGAGACCTAAACCAATTAAAAGCTTCAAAATAACATACTAGCCTCTGGGACCTCGAATTATACTATATTGGGTAGTTGAATCCTTCCCGGACCCTTAAGTTTGAGTTCCCGAGCTTAAAACCCTAATTGGCCAACGTTCTCTATTTGAGACGCGACACTCCTTAGAGGCGCTGCGACCCTCTACAAGTCAGAGAGCATCCTAAGGCATTTCCTTGGGCACGCGCCGCAACGCAAACTACCCAGCACTGCGATGCTAAGGCAGACTGCGTCGCTCCAAGAACAGCACTGTGGCTCGACCCCGCGAACTCAGAATCCCCAGCCCTTTTCTAGCGTTTTCCCCGAGCTAAACTCACCAAAATTCAATTTAAACATGATTAAACCCGAATATAGAGTCTAGAACTCACATTAACACATCATGGGCATCTCAATTACCCCAAAAACCAACCACAAATCTTACCCCAACTCTACAACTTAAGCTAGCAATCAAAACCCAATCAAAGCCTAAGCTAACCAGAAAATCCACAACAAAACAAGTTTTAAACCTTACCTTAGTAGTGACTCCGACCTCTGAATTGATCCTCAAGTAATCCTAGCTTCAATCCTTCAAAAAAACTCAGCCCTTCCCTCAAGTTTCCAAAACTATGAGAGAGACAAAACTAATGTGAGAGAGAGAGAGAGAGTAACTGAGAGTGATCTAAGTGCAACCTAACTATTTCTCAAAGCTTCCTAAGTTATCCCTTGGCACCAAAAGGACCAAAGTGCCCCTAGCTCAAGAACTTGCTCTTTAACGGCCCCAAGGGCAATACTGTCATTTGCCACATTTCTTGCTAATCCTCAAGTAGTCCTATAAATTCCCAATTAATCCCGACATACCCAATTTATCACCAAAAAACTACTCGTTACCTGGTAAATCGCGAATACACACTACATTCCTAAAATACCCCTAGGCTTACCCCGAGTCGGGTATTTAACCCTGTTGTGACTATTGTGCTAATCCGCTCACTAGGATCGCCTCGACCCGAATATCGCAAATATATCCACATAATAATGTGGTCTCAATCATATAACACATAATCACATTTATACCCTCATTGGGTAAAAATTACAAATATGCCCTTATTAACAAGAACAGGCCCACATGCATATTTAATACACATAAACATGAGCATATATTCATATTACCATATAACTCACATATGTCACATAATCACACATGTGTTCAATTAATTCTACATATAAATCTAATTATGCCCTCCTGGCACACTAATCAAGGCACTAAGCCTTATTAGAAAATCTGGGACGTTACATATAGGTTTGTTTCTTGGAACCCTGATCTGTAAAATCTGTACACAAGTATACGTAGTCGTTTCAAGTAATAAAGTCTGCAAGAATAAAGATCGTCCCACTGAGACTATTAACCAATTACCAATAATTTCTTTTCACTTTTTATTTGGTGATTAAAATAAAGATGAATAATTCTAAACTATGAACACAATTTAAATCACTGTAAACAGAATAATGAATCAACGAATTAAAAATCAATAATAAAAAGCCTACGAATTAATTTCATTAACTTTTTATTCTATTAATTTTACTAATCAGTTCTAAATCTCTTCTTCCTATTCTAATAGCAGGTTAACATAAATCGATTCCTATTCTTTTTCAAGATATAAGATCTCAGCTATATGCAGGTTTTCTACATTTATGCGATAAACTTAAACATATAGAAGGCATTAAGCATGGAAACCTAATTACTACACAAGTCATACAAGTATTTTCATCCAATATGCAACCTATGTCTATATAATGATAGCATATTCAATTCTCATCTTTCAAATTTTGAATCAAAACAATTAAAACAAGTAAATAGTGATCAAGTATTTACTAGCATTAAACAAACATCATATAGATTGGAATAGAGAAGAAGTATCAATAGAATATCATAATAAAATTAAATTGAAATTCAAGTGACTACATTAATCCCTAGATAAAAGATTTAGTTCATAGATAACATAATGACAATAAAATTGAAATAATTGTTCATAGAAAATAACCTAAAGAATTCAGATGAAGAAGAAATCTAGACAGTCATAAAACCAGAAAAAGAAATCTAATTAAAGTAGTCTTTTCTAGATCTAGGCTTTATAAAACTAAAATTGCCTGTTAAATTCGTAGAATAATGTCCCTTAAATAGTTTTCCAATGCTCCCAAGTGAAAAGACTGTTTGTCCTTCTAAAAGTGGCTAAAAAATCTCAAAACTGCGTCAATAGTGCTGTAGCGCTAGGTTTTGGGCACTGTAGCCCCATTAACAGAGTCAAATTGCATAAAAAATTGAGGTACTAGCGCTAAGCGTTAGTATTGTAGTGCTGTAGTGCTACTCTCTTTAGGATTTTCAAGCGATGTACGCTAGTTTTGTAGCGCTGTAGCGCTATTGACAAAAACTAAATCTTTAAAATCGCCTATCTAGCGTTGTAGCGCCACTATGATAGCGTTGTAGCGCTATCCCCATAAATAGTACTCGGACCTATTACTCCTGAAAGACTCGATTTTCTCCAAAATAACTCGATTTTCTTCCACTTTCACTTCATTCCACTCTTTTCACCATCTTAGCATCAAAAACCTGAAACATGAACAAACAAGCATAATTCTTCAATAAAATAGCCCTAAACTAATGAAAACCTTCCTAAAAACTAGACCATAAAGGAACCTAAAACACGTTTATCAAACTCCCCCAAACTAATCTTTTACTCTCCCTCGAGTAAAGAATCTAACTAGACTTAAACCTAAACAAACCAAGTTAACATAACTAACAAAGTCCAATTCTCACGACTACTATGCACATATAATTCTCTACAAAGCAACATACTCTTTAAAATATTTATCTAGATTTTCAGTCAAAATACATCACCCTTTCACTGCAATTTATTAACGCCAAAGCTCATTTACTCACAACTCGCAAATAAAATAAAATAATTGAACCATTTTATGCACATCAAATTCTCACCAACTAACCACATAACCAAGTTAATTCCATATGGCTGCACTACTTACTATTCTCCATTAATATAAACAACTGCACAAATAAGAATCAATAGGAATTTATATGGGTTATAATAGAAGGCTTAGGTACGGGTAGATAAAAAAAACATTTTTAGGCTTAATCATACCATGAACATTTCAACTAAACAAACTTTCCCAGAAAATTTCAAACCACTCATCCCTTGTTACCCCTTTTTTCTATGCAATGATTGATATATTTTTTTTCTTTCTTTAACTTTTGAGAAAACTATGCAAAACCAGCTCATTCTTATTTTTCTTTCTCATAATACACTTCCCCCAAACTTTGATTTTCCAAGAGATAACTGTTTGGGAGTGTAATCATTTTGCACTTTTTTTTTCTTACTTTAACTTTTCTCAATCACAAGGAATTTTCTAAATAACACATGATACATACATCCCATTACACATTCACTCCCCTCATATAATAGTTTTCATGCTCATGATATGGGTCAAAAGAGTAAATGGTAATCCAATTCACAGCTAGGCTCAGAAGAATGTGTTAACAAGAAAATAGTTATAAGGCTCAAATATGGTTAACTAAGGTTAAGTTTAATAGGGATAGCATGAAAGGCACAACCGGTCCAAAAATTGCCTATATCCTTTTCCTAAATGTGCATTGTTTCAAATTTCATCTCAATTAGTGATGACGGTAAGAACTCGTCAATGATTAAAGGTTTGAAAACTAAGATTTTTATACTAAGGTTAGCTTAGAACCAGATGGAAAGAACTTGAATCCATAGAAAAACCAGAACTCTCATGGAATAAAAATCATATATCTCTTAAGTGTCTCTCCTACAATCAGTTTTCCAACCCCTCAATCTGAGGGGTTGATGCCTATTTATAGGTGGGCTCTATTGGCCCCTGATACAAACAAGTCCCAGGAGACAGGGACGTACGTAGGTACACTGATAGAGTAGTGGCTCAGGGCATAGTGGTGCCTATCCTGACAAGGCCAGAGTAGTGGCTCAAGACATCGTACTATCGGCTCTGGTGTATGGTCGGGGGTGTCCAAGTGGCGCCTCTACTCTCTGTACAAGTTTGTACTGCTACTACTTCTCAGACGCAGATGGCAGGGCCACGCCTCTGTCCTCCTCGCGACCGTACATCTCGTGTCAGTACACGTGCCTTGTACCTACTCATACCCATCAATCCATGCTAAACACCTAAGGATTATTTGACACGCCCGTTTGGTATCTTCAAGTATTCCTCATACGTATATCGAAGAGCCTCCAAGCTTTATACGTCCTGAGAAGCCAAGGAACATGAGTGTCTCGCTAGTGGCACCTACACCTTAGAAGGAACTAGGGCCTCTTCAACGAGACACAAGAGGTTAGTGGCGAGACAGGACGTATAGGGGAGACTTCGCCCTCGCTTAGCAAGGCTGCCCGGTTGTCTTAGGACCATGCGCGGAGACAAGGCGCATGCGAGGGGCTTCACCCTCGCATAGCGAGGCTGGCTGCATGGGGACGAGGCGCGAGACACGAAGGCACCGCGAGGTTGCCCGGTTGCCTTAGGACCGTGTGCGGAGACAAGGCATATGCGAGGGGCCTCACCCTCGCATAGCGAGGCTGGCTGCGTGGGGACGAGGCGCGAGACACGAAGGCACCGCGAGGTTGCCCGGTTGCCTTAGGATCATGCGCGGAGACGAGGTGCATATGAGGGGCCTCACCCTCGCATGGCGAGGATGGCTACGTGGGGACGAGGCGCGAGACACGAAGGCACCGCGAGGTTTCCCGGTCGCCTTAGGATCATGCGCAGAGATGAGGCGCATGCGAGGGGCCTCACCCTCGCATAGCGAGGGTGCCTCGCATGGTGAGGCTGGCTACGTGGGGGTGAGGCGTGAGACACGAAGGCACCGCGAGGCTGTACCCTTGCATAGTGAGGGTGCCTTGCATAGAGGTGCGGGCTTGTGCGTGGGTAGCCTACCGAGGGCCCTCGCATGGCGAGGATGGCTCTCTTAGCCAAACCTCTCAGATGCTATGTGATGCCCTTGTTCCTTTATGTGTGTAGAAAGTGGCCAAGCGGGGCTCCCGCCCCCTCGTCCCTCTAACATGTGTCTCTTAGTTAGGGCACCTCGTAGCGTAGAGGTATGCCTGAACGACATTCACTAGGGAAGAATTCCCACATTTACACTTGCCCCCGAGTCTATAAGTACACTTTTTAGTGTGTTTGTAGACTCTTTCTTTTTCTCTTGTTTGATGAGTACAGCCAACTTCGGTGGACTCAACCTCGGAGCGCTACCCAATGTCGCTTGAAAAAACACAAGGTGGGTCTTGTAGTCGTGTTTCTTTATTGTGTCCAAAGAAACACAAAGACCATCTAACTTTTGGGGGATCCATGAATATCCCTAAGATTGCATAAGGACCAATCATTCTCAATCGCGGATCCCAAGGATACTCATACTCTTGATCTCCACCATTCATATGGACTTGAATCCAATGGCTAGGGGGCCTTGACCTTCCTTATAAATACCCCAAGGCTTGGAGCCATTTCTCCACACCAAAACTTGCCTAGCTTGGTGGTATTCCCTCCAAACAACTTTCAAGAGTTCAAAGGTTCCATCCTCCGCAAAAGCATTATTGAGGTAATTTTCCTTCCATTTCAATTATTCATCCTCTTTTATTATTATTATTTTTTTTTTCCTGATTCTTTTGCCCTTTTTTCTGTTTTTACTAGCATTGTGGTGACACTAGGCATTCTTTCACTCCTACGGTCTTGCCCTTGCTTATCGCTCAATCGACCCTACGCCCCTACAAGTCTGTCCCTGCACACCTTCAGCTTCATACATATACCCCCAGGTATGCCTCCCTCCTCTTTTTTCTCTCTCTCTTTTTTTTATATTGACTATGTGGGGGTAGGATTAATGGTTGTACGACGCTCATTCTTCAAAGTTTGTCATTCTTTTCGATTGGCCTTTCCAGTACATGCGCATAGGCCCTTTTCTTATACCCCTCACACTTATGTTGTAGATATACGGTTACCCTTATGCATATACGCCCTCGAGTCTTAGCTGGTCCATGGCGTCTAGGCGATGTCCCGAAGGTCCGTCCAATGTAGAATTCATTGAGTTGTCATCCTCCGACTCAGAGACCGACGTACATGGATCCTCTAACCATGGGGGTGTGCGGACGCTCTACCTTCGGAGACTGTCTTACCTCAGACAGAAAGCATGCGACCTGGAGAGGGAGCTAGAATCCAACACCAGGGACGCAGGTTTAGGTTTCTCTCCCCAGCATGCGACATACATTTCCCAGCTACAATCAATCCTCCAGAATTGCCTTTCTGAAATTGCTTTCCTAGAAGAAAACTTGCCCCCTAAGCCTTTTTTCTTTCGTCGTGACGAGTCTCCCGGTCATTGGGATCCCTCCTTCGAAGGCGGTAGGCGCGAATTGGTTGAACCGAAGTTCCTTTCCATGATCCCACCCACCCTTCCTCCCTTGCCCCCGGTCTTACGCCCTAGGGTCAAGCAGAGTGCTGGTAGATATAGGACACGTGGGGGGTCCTCCAGGACCCTTGGAAAGTCTATGGCTCATAAACTCTCTATCTCTGTCCAGGTACCTAAGATGCCGAAGAAAACCTCTGACTCTTGTGAAGAGACGGGCAGGTCTAGCATCACCATGAATAAATTTTCCAACATGCTAAAGGCTCATAAGTTACAATTAAACCTCAAGTTCGTCATCCCAGAACGCGATGAGCGCGCAACTGAGCCGCCAGAAGGGTTCATGGCCTTTAGCGATTCTATAATCTGATCCAGTGGGGCTCTTCCACTTCATCCTTTTTTTGTCAAAGTGCTTAACTACTTTGAACTGGCGCCTCTACAATTGTCCCCCAACTCCTGGGTGACAATGAGCAGCCTATATGTGTTATACCATCAGGTGCATTCCAGAGGACCTTCTATGAGTGAGGTTCAGTACTTCTATACCCTTAGGGCGAATGCATCTGCCCCCGGGTTCTACCAGCTCCAGAAAGCCGTGGCCCATAAAGGGAATGCCCTCGTGGAGGGCTCCATTTCAAACAGAGGCTCGTGGAAGTCGGACTATTTCTTCACTTTTAGCGGGTCCACCCGACATACTAGATTCAACACCCCAAGTAAGACTATTCTCACTTTGATCTTACACACGAGAGGTTCCTCTCTTTACTCGTCTTTTCTTCTATGTTACTTCTAACTGTAACTATAGCTTTTCTTTTGATGGCAGGTCTCTTAGGGGTCGCTGGCACTCACTTGAAACCGAAGGCTCGTGACCGAGTGATGAAAATCTTGGCCTTGTCGAGTGACTATAAACAAGCCAGCACCCTCTTTACAGAAAGCAACCTTTGCTTGTACAGGCTGCTCACCCCGAATCAGACCGTCTCTTTATGCTCCGTTTCCTCCGAACCTGCGAGCCAACGCCCTGCCTCATCTGAATCAGCGGGTCCGTGCCCTGCGTCACCCAAACCTGTGGATCCGTGCTCTGCGCCCCCCGAACCGGCAGATCCATGCCCCCCCTCACCTGAACCTGTGGGTCCGTGGCTATACGACTACGATGAAGGTAATTATAACAAGGTAGCCGATATGGACTATGTCTACCCTTCGGGCGGTCATATGGACATTGAGGAGACAGTGGTATCTGAGAATTACTCATGCTTGCACTCTGCACCCTCCCAGCCTAAAAGGAATTTCGTCATTCCTTCTTTTGCTGGGGCTCCTCTACCTCCGAGGAGGCATTCTAGGCGAGCGCCTTTAGGTACCTCTTTACCCAAGGAGATGACTCCGCGCTCTTCCGCTCCTCACACAACTGTAGATGAATCAGGACTTTCTCGGTCCCCATCCCTGACAAAGCGTGCCTCGGCAAGCACACGCGCCTCCCCCGGCCAAGCTTATGTTTCTGCTTCCGAAGATCATCCTCTGGCGAGCCAGTATGGGGAAGCCATGAGCCATCATCTGGGAACTTTCCCAAAGGTGAGTGGGGGACCTTGCACAATGTCCCCGAGGCTGAGCTTGAAGACGCCTATATGCGAGCCTCCTTCCAGGTATTTGTCGTGATACCCGGTTTATTCATTTATGATAGATTTATATATTTTTTGATGTCACCTAACCCTTGAGGCTTTATTTCATATCCTTGCCCTTACCTAGGCTTCCATCTTGAGTCATCGGTTGATCGCCTCCAACTCTTCATCGACCCAATGGTTGCAACATGAGCTTGAGGAGGCATTGGGGAACCTATCGGTGGCTGAGGCGGCAAAGGATGCCTTGTCAAGTCAACTGACCGAGGCGGTTTGCCAGAGGGACGCCGCCTTAGCCCGAGCTGCATCAACCTCTCACACCAACACTCAGCTGGAGGCTACCATCCAAACTTTAAACGAGAGGATCACTGAGCTCGAGGCTGAGCTTGTGAATGCTGAGAATCGCATAATCGAGCGCACGTTGCATGCTGTCTGGAGGACCAACCCCACCGTTGACCTGTCTCCCTTTGGAGACTATGCCATCGAGAAGATTTCTAAGTGGAAGGGTCAGGATGGAGATTTGTAGGTTCCTTTGTATTCGACCTATGTATGTTATTACTATGTAATCCCTCACATTATTTCTCCTTTCTCTCCTTTTTTCTTTTGTGTTCATCGAACTTAAGGGGCATTGGTAACTCCCTCTTATTATTATTATTATTATTTGTGGATTACATATCTTTTCCTTAATCTGATGGTGATAATTTTTCTGGTGCACCTTGGTTATACTCGTAAGGACACGTTAACCCATTGGGCTCTTGGGGTCCTTTTACATTCTTTGCGCGCGCTTGTTACTTTTTGCGAGAAGCGTCCTTCTCGTCATTATATATAGTACTATTTCTTCAAGGGTCTCTTGTAGGACCCTTTTTGGCTAGCTGGCTTAATGGTCGTTCTAGACTTATTGGGAGATTCCCTCCTTACAGCCTCACCTCTTGGGGTGTCAGCCTTTAGTTGGAGGTCATCCTTTTAAACTATTCCCTTGATATTCATAAGGGTAGCTAATCCTTTTGAATATAAGAGATTTTTTTTTACTCGTGCCTCCTGTCCTACCCCCCAAGTGCTTGGTGAGATTTATTTCAGCAGGCACTTTGGTTGATGCTCGCATAGAGAAGACAAATAACATGTGAAGTTGTGAACATTTTCATTCATAGTAGGTTGGTTACAACGATATATATTAAAAGTTTCCATCTACTTGGGAGGTTATCTAGGCAACCTCTTTGATTCTTGTCTACTAGGCTAACATAACGTGCAACAAACTAAACATAGATATTGCTTGCATCAGATGTGGGAGTCTTACTAGTAGTCTTACTGGGTTGGTCCCTCCATGATTCTGGGGTCTAGTTCCTGCGGGTCTGCGCCCCCATGCACCACCATCGCCATTGGTTCTTGCGGTTTCGCAGACGTGCGAAGGGAGGTGTTATAACACTCCCTTGCCTCTCTTTGTTCTCCTTTCATACTCGCTACTCCACCAGGAGTTGGGAATTTGACGGCGAGGTGATATATTGAAGTGATTTCTTTCAATTCTTTTAGGGATGGTCTCCCCAATACCGCATTGAAAGCTGAAGCACAATCTACTACGACGAAGTTTGCCATGATTGTGGTTTGTCGGGGTTGCTCTCCCATGGTGAGTACTAATTTGATCACCCCTAAAGGTTGTATCGAGTCCCCCGTGAACTCGTATAAGGAGGATTGACAAGGTCTCAAGTGTCTGACGCCCAAACCCATCTTCTCCAAGGCGGGGCGATATAAGATATCTACAGAACTTCCATTGTCTACGAGGACCCAATGCACCCGCAGGTTGGCCAACTGAACTGTCAACACCAAAGGATCATTATGGGGAAAGTGCACCGCACCCCTCGTGCATCCTCCTCTGTAAAAGTGATTGAGTCATTTTCTCCCTTAAAGCTTTTCGGGGGTCGCTGCTCCAAACTCATGACACACGGTGGTGGACTCTGTCTAGCTTCTCTAGCGTATCTGTCTCGACCCTTCCTGGACTCTCCCCCAAACCCCGGACCTCCGAAAATTGTTCTCACCTCTCCTTGTATCTCTGGGGCTCCCCCTTGTGTCCGAGGTATCACCGGCTCGTCCTCTGATTTCTTCTTCTCTCTTCTGACATATCGGCCTAGGTATCCCCTTCAGATGTACTCTTCAATTTCTTCCTTCAAATGGGTACATTCTGTCATGGTATGGCCGATATCCTTGTGGTATTGACAGTATTTGCTAGGGTCCCTCCTGGACCGGTCTCTTCTCATCGGTGTGGGCCTTTTGAAGGGAACCCGATCCTCATTTGTGAGGTAGATATGCTCTCTGGTGTCCATCAGGTCGGCCTATGGTTGCTTCTGCGCTTGGTTCTTCTATGTTGATCATCTCTCGACCTTTCATACGCCCCTTCTTCTTCGCTCCATTCAACCCTTCATTGGCTGGGGACTTTACGTGGGACTCACTTTTTCCTGCCTTTAAGTTCGCATGGCCATCCTCCACACGAATGTACTTTTGCGCCCTCTCGTAGAAGTCATCTAGGTCAGTGACTTCCCTTTTGAGCATATTATCCCACAATTTGCTTCCTGGACGCACTCTGGCTGTGATGGCCATTTTTAACTCCCTGCGGGTCAGGCTCCCTACTTTGGCTGCCTCCATGTTAAACCTGTGGATGTAGCCCTTCAGACTCTCGTTTTCTCCTTGCTTCACATTGGCGAGGCTGGTGCCCGACATTGTGTAATCACGCACGGCGTGATGTTGTTGGAGAAATTCATCTGAAAACTGCTGCCAAGACCTGATGGACCCTGGTCTAAGTCTCTTCAACCATTTGTACGCGGGTCCTTTCAACGTGACCGCGAAACAGTGGCATCTAGCCCCGCTACTAATCTCCCTTAACTTCATCAAGTCGTTGAATGCATCCAGATGGTATTTGGGGTCTATGCTTCCTTCATATGGGGTCATATGAGGCTCCTTGAAGTTAGCTGGGAGTCGGATGGCTTGGATCTCTTTGGTGAAGGGTGATTCATGGTTGAACTCGTCCTCGATGGTTTGTCCTCCAGATGCGGTGACGATCTTGCTCTGCAGGCTCCTCATCTCTGTATCGAGGTCTTGCCTCCTCTTCTTCAGGGAGTCTCTCAACATGGACGGATTGACATCTTCCTTTCCTTTGCCGTCCCAGGGGACAGTATGAGGGGTAGTCCTCTTGTCCACCCTCCTCTAGTTGAGCTCTTCTCGTAGATCTAAGGGCGTCCTCTTTGAGGTGACCTCGACGTCATTGCGAGGGCCAACATTGTTCCTTTTCCCTGGCCCTTGGGGTGGCCTCGATGGTCCGGGACGCTCGTGCGGCTTCACCCTGGGGGTATTACTGGTGGAGAGTCAAGTCCTCCCATCGTCTACTGGAACGGTGGTCTCTGCCCCCTCCTGACCTCTCTCTTTTCTCTTGGGGAGGGTCACGCTTGACTTCCCTTGTAACAGGCCATTCAGCGCCTCTTGCATGTTCTCTAGGGTGGTCTCCAATCTTTGGTTCTTACGGTGCAGCTCACGTATCTCCTCTTCATAGAACTGAGATTAAGAACTCGAGCTCACGAAATGGACCCGGGTATGCTTATCATGTCTACGCATCGAGGGGCTCGGGTCCTGCCAGTCGGAGTTCGGCACTTGTGGTGGTTTTGGGAGCGGGAACCCATCGGCATCCCCTGCTGGTGCGGTGGTTGCCCTTGGAGGATTCTCACCGGGCGAAACGGTCGGTGATGAGGCCTCCCTACCACCTTCATGAACCTCAGGGTCCTTTGGGGTATCCACATCTCTGGGTAGAGGAGGATTCTTCATGGAGGCCTTCAGTTGAACTCCATTAAGGTGGACCTCCACCTATCGTGGCTCCCTGAGTTGCTTTGAACGTCTCGACATTTCTTCTTGCTGGGATTAATGGTAGAACAGTAGCTTGGTACTTAAGTTCCCACAGACGGCGCCAAACTGTTGACGGTAAGAACTCGTCAACGATTAAAGGTTTGAAAACTAAGATTTTTATACTAAGGTTAGCTTAGAACCAGATGGAAAGAACTTGAATCCACAGAAAAACCAGAACTCTCATGGAATAAAAATCATATATCTCTTAAGTGTCTCTCCTACAATAAATTTTCCAACCCCTCAACCTGAGGGGTTGATGCCTATTTATAGGTGGGCTTTATTGGCCCCTGATACAAACAAGTCCCAGGAGACAGGGACGTACGTGGGTACACTGATAGAGTAGTGGCTCAGGGCATAGTGGTGCCTATCCTGACAAGGCCAGAGTAGTGGCTCAGGACATTGTACTATCGACTCTGGTGTATGGTCGGGGGTGTCCAAGTGGCGCCTCTACTCTCCGTACAAGTTCGTACTGCCACTACTTCTCAGACGTAGATGGTAGGGCCACGCCTCTGTCCTCCTCGCGACCGTACATCTCGTGTCAGTACACGTGCCTTGTACCTGCTCATACCCATCAATCCATGCTAAACACCTAAGGATTATTTGACACGCCCGTTTGGTATCTTCAAGTATTCCTCATACGTATATCGAAGAACCTCCCAGCTTTATACGTCTTGAGAAGCCAAGGCACATGAGTGTCTCGCTGGTGGCACCTACCCCTTGGAAGGAACTAGGGCTTCTTCAACGAGACACAAGAGGTTAGTGGCGAGATAGGACGTATACGGGAGACTTCTCCCTCGCTTAGCAAGGCTACCCGGTTGCCTTAGGACCATGCGTGGATACAAGGCACATGCGAGGGGCCTCACCTTCGCATAGCGAGGCTGGCTACGTGGGGATGAGGCGCGAGACACGAAGGCACCGCGAGGTTGCCCGGTCACCTTAGGACCATGCGCGGAGACAAGGCGCATGTGAGGGGCCTCACCCTCGCATAGCGAGGGTGCCTCACATAGCGAGGCTGGCTGCGTGGGGACGAGGTGCGAGACACGAAGGCATTGCGAGGTTGCCCGGCCGCCTTAGGATCATGCGCGGAGATGAGGCGCATGCGAGGGGCCTCACCCTCGCATAGCGAGGGTGCCTTGCATGGCAAGGCTGGCTACATGGGGACGAGGCGCGAGACACGAAGGCACCGCGAGGTTGCCCGGTTGCCTTAGGATCATGCGCGGAGACGAGGCGCATGCGAGGGGCCTCACCCTCGCATGGCGAGGGTGGCTATGTGGGGGTGAGGCACGAGACACGAAGGCACCGCGAGGCTGTACCGTTGCATAGTGAGGGTGCCTTGCATAGAGGTGCAGGCTTGTGCGTGGGTAGCCTGCCGAGGGCCGTCGCATGGCGAGGATGGATCTCTTAGCCAAACCTCTCTGATGCTATGTGATGCCCTTGTCCCTTTATGTGTGTAGAAAGTGGCCAAGCGAGGCTCCCGCCCCCTCGTCCCTCTAACATGTGTCTCTTAGTTAGGGGACCTCTTAGCGTAGAGGTATGCCTGAACGACATTCACCAGGGAAGAATTACCACATTCACAATTAGTAAGCAAACAGGTTCTAGAATTTTTTTAGTATTTTTCAATCCATAATCCAAATTCGACATGCATAAAATTCTCAATTATAACATTTGCAATTTATGAGCAATAGATCTGTAATGTCTACAGATCACAGTGAAAAAACAACAAAGTAATATAACCAAGCACACATATTTTGTTTTTTTTTTCAGAAGCACATCAACTTTTCCTTTGGATTATACAACATAACAGTCAATCATATTAAAATGGCAATTATCATCAACTTAATTTACACTCTAAAACATGACTCAATACAAACTAACTAGCAAACCAAACTGAAAAACACATCAAATAACATAAAACTAAAAATAAATCCCTCCCCCAAACTGAAAATTTAACATTGTCTGCAATGTTAAAGTGCATAAAGAATGAGAAAAGAGACTTACCTGAACAGTTACATCAGTATGACGGTTGTGGAGGCTGGGACGAAGGTCCCTTAAAAGGTTGAGATGGCGGAGGCTACTGTAGCACTATCTCTTAGAAAAAAATGACCCCAGCCCCTGCTTGTCGCGCTTGGCATGTGGCTCTGTAGCGCTATAACCACCAAAACTTCAATTTTTTTTCACGTTTTTCACGGGTTACTAGTTACAACACAAATTTTCCAGAATAAAACTAAAAACAACTAAAACAAAATCTTTAAAAACATTGTTCCAATAAAAAAAACAAAAACAAATAACATAAAATTAAAAATAAACATAGGAATGCCTCCTAAGAGCGCTGTCTTTAACATCTTTTAGCCGAACTCTTGTTTTCATTCATATTCAACTTTGATCAAGTCCTCCCCACACGTCCTTGATAGCCATAGTGTCATGAGTTGGCCCTCGTTTCTTGTGATTAGAAATTGGTGGTACTTTCCCCCGCTCATATAACATTCAAATCCTTTCATTAAAATATTTTTTTAACCGATTACGCCCCTTTCTCATTCCGGTTTTAACTATGGAGATTTTCTTAGAACCTTCTAACTTGTTCCCTTCTTGGTTTACCACTTCAACTCTACAAAAATTGGAATTTCTATTGCTGCATAAACTTTAAATATAACTTCCTCTTTTTGCACTCGCAGCTTTCACTAATCTTTTTGTACATCAATTAAAGTTCTATTAGTTGCTAAGAATGGCCTTCCAAGTATTATTAGAATATTTTCATCTTCCTCCATATCTAAAATAATAAAGTCCTCAAGAAAGATGAATTTACCCACTTCTACCAATACGTCCTCAATCACTCCAAGAGGGTGATTAACTGATCTATCTGCCATCTGCAAAGATACCGTAGTCGCCCGAGCTTCTCCCAAATTTAACTTCTAAAAGATTGATAGAGGCATTAAATTCACACTGGCCCCTAAATCACAAAAAGCCTTTGTTCCTACTAAACCCCCTATAGAACATGGGATATTGAAACTACCAGGATTTTTAAGCTTTGGAGGAAGTTTCTTCTGAAGTATTGCGCTGCACTCTTCAGTTAGTGCAACCGTCTCATAATCCACTAACTTCCTCTTCCTTGACAAAATTTCTTTCATAAACTTCACATAACTTGGCATTTGTTCTAAGGGGTAACACCCTACTACCTTAGACCCATTACCAAGTGAGTTTAAAATGTGCGTTTAACTTGCTAATCAAGAATTAGGTCAAAAGTGTAACTAAACTGTACTAAAATCACATAATTTGAAAATATACTCATCCATTGAAAATTAAAACAGTTTTATATTCGGGTTCCCAAAATACTATTTATAAATATTTACAACTCAAAATATGTTTAAAGTCGACTACACGACAAAATAGGATTCAATACAAAGCATCTCCCAAAAAATACCCCTGGCCGTGATAGCCAGGCAGACCAGACATGTACGCGTCGCCTCACACTCTCCATACTCATGGTTGGTCGGCTTTCCCCTTGCCCTTACCTGCACCGCAGAGCACCCATGAGCCGAAGCCCAGCAAGAAAACTCCACACAAATAGATAGCATATGCATATCAATCACTCAGCATACAACAATCCGCCAACAGGCTAAACACATACAGCCATGCCATCCCAGGCGCTTTACCAGGCCCTGGGTTCACGGTCTACACCGTAAGGATATCCCAGGTATCCGTTAGGGTCTTACCCTGGCAACTTGCACTCCGCGTGCCAAACGCTGCTCCTGGCCCCCTTGCCGTTCTCGGCCTTCACCATTCTTGGATCTTGCCGATCATTCACATATAAGAATACATAACATAATTAAACAAACACTTAAACATGTATTAACATAATCAATGGGCTATGCCCTGCACATAATCATATAGGGTCGTGCCTTGCAACATAACTATGGGGCCTCGCCCTGCTCTATGGGTACATCGGTTTTCTTACCTGTGTCCCGAGCTTCTTGAGCACTGAAAGCTCGAGCACGGTCCCCTAACCTGAGCCTCACTGAAAACCTAGTCATAACACATACATAGCACTCTCATTACTAATCAATTCATAATATTCTCCCAGAACCAATCCCGTGCTCTCGGGACCTCCTGTTTCCCCCCACAAGGTAGCGGAAGCGTCCCCTGAGCCCCCAAAGCCAAAACCCCAAAAACACATTTTTTCCCTTACCAGAAATTGGCCTAGCGCCACGGCATAATCCTATAGAGGCCGTGGCGCCCAGAATGGTCCCCATGCCTTGATTCAACCAAGCGCCGCGACATGGAAGAACAGGGTCACAGCGCTCATACGCGAACCCAGAAAACTATGTTTTTCCCCACATTTCTCTCGAGCCAAAACTCTTCCAAATCAACACCCAAGTACACCCAAGTCCCAATTCAACTTAAAACCCCTAATGAGCAGTATGGTAACCCAAAAACAACAACAACAAGCTCAAATATCCAGTATATATATCCATAAATCACCTAGTGGTTTAAAACTTTATCAAACTTAAACCACAAACTAGAAAACTTAAACCATTTCAGAATATAAACCTCAGAAATGCATGGAATTCTTACCTTAAACAAGAATTCGACCTTGAGCTTCCTCTAATTCCAACTCCAAGATAAACCCCTTTGATTCCCAAGCTGAATTCTCACAATAACAATCCACAAATCCAGCTTTCAACTTTCATTCTCAACCTCTCAAAAACATGCCTGGAAACTTAAAGAAAATCAGGGATGAAACCTTACCTCTGTGTTAATCACACCCTTGAACTGATTCCTCTAGTCACAACAAGTAAAATTCTTCAATTCCTTAGTCTAAAACCCTCAAGATTCTTCAAGCTCTCAACCACCAAGGAGAGGGAAAGAGAGAGCCGAATATGAGAGAGAGAGAGTTGAGAAATTATGTTCTTCTCCTTTCCTCTGCTTTTGCCAAAATGTTCTAGTATTTCCCAACCCTTAACTAAGTATAACCAGTTGCCAAAATGACCTAATTGCCCCTTAAGCTAACCTAAATCCTCATATAACAACAAGGGTGATTTAGTCTTTTAACACATCCCGCTAAGTCCTCGAGTATGCCTAAAAATCCCCGTTTAATCCCGATACGTCTAAACCATTACTGAATTACTAACCACTACTCAATAATTCCCAAACACTTTATAATATTCCCAAAATACCCCTAAGCTTCTCCTGAGTCGGGTATTTAACCCCGTTGTGACTTTCTAGCTAAACAGCTCTCTAGGACCGTCTCAGACTATGCACCACAATTATATCACCACTCACACGTGGTATCAATCACAATACACATAAATATAACATTTATGCCCCAACGGGCTAAAATTACAAATATGCCCCTAACAGCCAAATGGGGCCCACATGCATATTTAATTACCTAAACATGCACTTCTAATCACATATTCATTAAATTCACATATTAATGCAATATATCAATTATTGCCCTCCAAGCACGCTAATCAATGCCCCAAGCCTTATTAGCAAATTTGGGTCGCAATAACTATCCCCTCCTTACAAAAATTTCATCCTCGAAATTACCTGAACAACTCGGGATACCGCTCCCGCATACCTGATTCAAGTTCCTATGTCCCCTCCTCTACTTTGCTGTTCCTCCACATCACTTTCACCAAAGCGATGGTCTTGCTCCGCAAAACTTTATCATTCCGATCAAGAATCCGAATCGATTTCTCCTCATATGATAAATCCCGATCTAGTTCCAAGTTCTCATAACTCAACACGTGTGAAGAATCTAATACATACTTTTGGAGCATGGATACATGAAATACATCATGAACCCCTAATAAGGCTGGAGGCATTGCCAATATGTAAGCTATCTCCCCAACCCGTTCCAGAACCTCGAAGGGGCCAAAAAACCTAGGGCTCAGCTTGCCCTGAACACCAAACCGTTTCACTCCTCTCAAAGGGGAAACTCTAAGGAACACATGGTCACCGACCTGAAATTCTATGCTCCTACGTTTCAGGTCCGAGTAACTCTTCTGGCGACTTTGGGAGGCGAGCATTCGAGATCTAATCTTCTCAATCACCTCATTGGTCCTCTGAACCATTTCATGACCCAAATATCTCCTTTCACCCATCTCATCCCAATGGATTGGTGACCTGAACTTTCTCCCATAAAGCATCTCATACGGAGCCACTCCGATAGTCGCCTGATAACTGTTATTGTACGAGAACTCAATCAAAGGGAGATACTTGCTCCAAGATCCCCCAAAATCTAGCACATAGGCTCGTAGCATGTCCTCCAGTATCTGAATTGTCCTCTCAGACTATCCATCTGTCTGAGGATGATAAGCGGTACTAAACCGTAACTGCGTGCCCATAGCCTTTTGCAGACTCTCTCAAAACTTGGAGGTGAAGGTGGAGTCCCTGTCAGATACAATCGACCTCGGAGCCCCATGAAGTCGAACAATTTCCTTCACATATAACTCGACATACTGTTCCATAGTATAAGTCGTCCTGACAGGTAAAAAGTGGGCAAGCTTGATATACCTATCCACAATCACCCACACTGAGTCATGCTGTCCCACGGTCTTTGGCAAACGAACCATGAAGTCCATGGTAATATCTTCCCACTTCCACTCTGGAATCCCTAGAGGTTGCAGCAACCTTGCTGGCCTCTGATGTTCAGCCTTGACTCGCTGACAAGTTAAGCACTTGGCCACATAATCCACAACATCCCTCTTCATGCCCAACCACCAATACAAAGCTCTCAGATCTTGGTACATCTTCGTCGTATCTGGATGTAAGGAATAAGGAGTGGTATGCGATTCATCCAAGATCTCTCAACGGATATCAGAATCCATCGGAACACAAATTCGACCTTTTTACTTCAGTAACCCCATATCCGAGATAGAGAAGTCCTTAGCCGCTCTGACTAAGACATTCTCCCTGTGACCACTCAATTAGGAATCCTTCCCCTGTGCCTCCTTGATCCTCTCAAGGAGTGTAGACTGAAGAGTGATGTTGGCTACCAACCACCAATTCTATACTCGTTCTAGTCATCTCCTCTGCTAGCTTATCAGATATCTGTCTCGAACTGAACAACTGTCCTGGGCCCTTCCGACTCAATGCATCAGCCACTACAGTAGCCTTCCTAGGATGGTATAGGATATCACAATCATAATCCTTAACCAACTTTAGCCACCACCTTTGATGCATGTTCAAATCCTTCTGAGTAAAGAAGTACTTCAAACTCTTATGGTTGGTGTATATCTCACACTTCTCACCATATAAATAATGTCTCCAAATCTTGAGTGTGAATACCACTACTGCCAATTTCAGATCATGCGTGGGATATCTCTGCACATACTCCTTCAACTGTCTTGATGCGTAGGCTATCACTTTACCAGCTTGCACCAGGACACACCCTAAACCCTGTCTGGAAGCATCACAATAAACCACAAACTTCTCATTATCTGTCGGCAAACTCAACACTGGCGCGGTGATCAGTCGCCGCTTCAACTCTTTGAAACTGTTATCACATCTGTCTGTCCAAACATACTTTGTCTTCTTCTTTGTCAATTCTTTCAATGGTGTAGCTATCCTGGAGAACCCCTCAACAAACTGCCGATAATATCCTGCCAATCCCAGAAAACTTCTAACTTCTGGAACGTTGCTCAGTCTAGGCCAATCTCTCACAGCCTCAATCTTACTTAGGTCAACCAGAATTCCCTCCTTACTGACAATATGGCCTAGAAACGTAACTTGCGGTAACAAGAACTCATACTTGCTGAACTTAGCATATAACCTATGCTCCCTCAACCGCTGCAATACCTAACGCAGATGCTGCTCGTGCTCTGTCTCTGACCAAGAATACACCAGAATGTCATCAATAAACACAATTACGAACTTGTCCAAATAGTCCTTGAAAAACCTGTTCATCATATCCATAAATGCTGCTGGGGCATTGGTTAATCCAAAGGACATAACCAGAAATTCATAATGTCCATACCTCGTGCGGAAAGCGGTCTTTGGTATGTCCTCTTCTTTAATCCTTAACTGATGGTAACCTGACCGGAGATCAATCTTGGAAAACACTGTACTTCCTTGTAGCTGGTCAAATAAATCGTCGATCCTAGGCAGTGGATACTTATTCTTAATGGTCAACTTGTTCAGCTCCCTGTAGTCAATACACATCCTAAGAGATCCATCCTTCTTCTTGACAAACAACACCGGAGCACCCCATGGCGAGAAACTCAGTCTAATGAACCCCAAATCCAGTAACTCCTGTAACTGAATCTTCAACTCTGCCGGAGCCATTCTGTAAGGTGCCCTAGATACTGGCTTCGCCCCTGGTGCCAACTCTATAACAAACTCAATTTCCCACTGTGGCGGCAACCCTGGCAGATCTACTGGAAATAAATCTAGAAACTCACATACCATTCTAGTCTTCCCCAGTCCAACCGACACAACCCTAGAGGTATCCACAACATTCGCTAGGAATCCTATACAACCTTCCTGCATCAGGTCTCTAACCTTCAGTGCTGAAATCATCAGGTACTCCTGGTACGTCAACTTCCCCCACAAATACAAATGGTACCTCCCCTTCTGGTTCAAAAGACACCATCTTGCGCTTTCAGTCAATTGTCGCCCCATACTTCGATAACCAATCCATCCCTAGGGTCATATCGAAGTCATCCATCGCAAGCTGAATCAGATCAATAGACAACTCCCTACCATCTATTTCTACTGGTAAAGCTCTAATCCATCTCCTAGAGACTACCATTTCCCTAGTTGGCAACAAAGTCTGAAAACCCCTAGCATACAAATCACTAGGTCTACACAGCTGTTCTATCACTATAGCAGACACAAATGAATGGGTAGCTCCCGAATCAATCAATGCAGTAAAAGATGAACCAGCACTAGAAATATGACCTGTCACGACTGAGGGGCTAGCCTCCGCCTCAGTCTGAGTCAAAGTAAATACTCTGGCAGGAGCGAGGCTGTCTCCCTGTTTCGGCTCCTCTTTTCTGGCCTGTGGATAGTCCTTTTTCAGATGATTGTCGCTCCCACAGATAAAGCAGGCCCTGATCCTGCACTCACCCTGTTGTCATTGTCTGCACCAGGGACATATTGGAAAACTCCTCCAGTTGTCACCTCCACCCTGACGGCCGCCAAAAGTACCCCGTGCCCTCCTATCCGAGCTATGAGGAACAAAAGAATCGGGGGCCTTTCTCTTCTGTTCACTGGGGCCACTACCCCGACTAGATCCAGTAAAAGGAGGCACTGTCCTGCTAGCATTGCGCCTAATAGTGCTCTTCCTCCAAATCTGATCCTCAGCCCCCTCAGCTGTAAGGGCCTTGTCTACAACCTGAGCATAGGTAGTAGTCTCTGGATCCAAGGTGATCTTTACATCGCGGGTGTTCATAACATTCAATCCCCGCAAAAATCTATCCCTTCTTGCTGCATCTGTCGGCACCAAATCCGGCACGAACTTCACCAACCGGTCAAATTTCAGAGCATACTCAGTAACGGTCAACTGGTTCTGAGTTAGGTTGATGAACTCGTCAACCTTCGGAGCTCGGACTGCAACACTGTAATATTTCTAGTTAAAGATGTTCCTGAATTCTTCCCAAGTCATAACTGCCACATTCCTTCTCTAAACCACTACATCTCACTAGATGCAGTCATCTTCTCTCAACATGTAGCTGGTACAAGCTACCCTCTCGTTCCCTTCAACCCTCATAAAATATAGGATGGAGGAAACCATATTCATCCACTGCTCTACCTGTAGTGGGTTTGGTCCACCCTCAAAGGTGGGAGGATGCTGCTTCTTGAACCTTTCATACAAAGGTTCCCACCTGTTCTCCATAGCAGGCTGAACACGCACTGGCGCCACAACCTACTAAACCGGAAATCCAGTGACCTGTGGAGGGGCCTGCTGCCTCAACTATCGAAGTTCTTCCTCTATTCGTTGCAATCTTGCTTCCATTTCGACAAACATCTGTTGCCAATTCTGTGGGGCAGGTGGAGGGTCATGACCCTTGTCGTCATCCTCGGCTTTGCTACCGCGGAGTCTCGATGATTGTCGAGGCATCACAACAATATGCCTTCAATCAACGACGTCGCTTTTCAGGCATGATACCAACATCCAAAACCTACTCCCAATCACACTAGACAATCGTAACCAACAATCCACATAACACAAATAACATATAACACTCAACGGGCCATGCCCTGGCATCATGCATATGTTAACTCATTCATCATGCTCTATATGAAATAAGTAGTCAAACAGGGCATTTAAGCACATAATCAGGCACACAAATCAATTATTACCAACCAACCTTGAGTCGAGCTTGTCACTGACAGCGAGCGTACATGTTCGGTCAATCTCCAGGAACCATAAACCTTGGCTCGCTCTGATACCAAGTTGTAACGCCCTACTACCTTAGAGTCGTTACCAAGTGAGTTTAAAATGTGCGTTTAACTTGCTAATCAAGAATTAGGTCAAAAGTGTAACTAAACTGTACTAAAATCACATAATTTGAAAATATACTCATCCATTGAAAATTAAAAGTGTTTTATATTCGGGATCCCAAAATACTGTTTATAAATATTTACAACTCAAAATATGTTTAAAGCCGACTACACGACAAAATAGGATTCAGTACAAAGCATCTCCCAAAAAATACCCCTGCCGTGATAGCCAGGCAGACCGGACATGTATGCGTCACCTCACGCTCTCCATAATCATGGTTGGTCGGCTTTACCCTTGCCCTTACTTGCACCACAGAGCACCCATGAGCCGAAGCCCAGCAAGAAAACTCCACACAAATAGATAACGTATGCATATCAATCACTCAGCATACAACAAATCTGCCAACAGGCTAAACACATACGGCCATGCCGTCCCAGGCACTTTACCAGGCCCTAGGTTCACGGTCTACACCGTAAGGATATCCCAGGTTTCCTTTAGGGTCTTATTCTGGCAACTCGTACTCCGCGTGCTAAACGCTGCTCCCGGCCCCCTTGCCGTTCTCAGCCTTCACCGTTCCCGACCCTTGCCGTTCTCGACCTTCACCGTTCCGGCTCTTGTCGATCATTCACATATATGCATTCATAGCATAATTAAACAAACACTTAAACATGTATTAACATAATCAATGGGCTATGCCCTGCACATAATCATATAGGGTCGTGCCCTGCAACACAACTATGTGTCCTCGCCCTGCTCTATGGGTACAACGGTTTTCTTACCTGTGTTTCAAGCTTCTTGAGCACCGAAATCTCGAGCACGGTCCCCTAACCTGAGCCTTGCTGAAAACTTAGTCACAACACATACATAGCACTCTTATTACTAATGAATTCATAATCTTCTCCCAGAACCAGTCCCGTGCTCTTGGGACCTCCCGTTTCCCCCCACAAGGTAACGGAAGTGTCCCCCGAGCCCCTTGAGCCAAAACCCCAAAAACACATTTTTTCCCTTCCCAGAAATTGGCCTAGTGCTGCGGTACAACCCTTTAGGGGCCGCGGCGCCCAGAATGGTCCCCATGCCTTGATTCAACCAAGCGCCGCGACATGGAAGAATAGGGTCGCAGCGCTCATACGCGAACCCAGAAAACTAGGTTTTTCCCCACATTTCTCCCGAGCCAAAACTCTTCCAAATCAACACCCAAGTACACCCAAGTCCCAATTCAACTTAAAACCCCTAATGAGCAGTATGGTAACCCAAAAACAACAACAACAAGCTCAAATATCCAGTATATATATCCATAAATCACCTAGTGGTTTAAAACTTTATCAAACTTAAACCACAAACAAGAAAACTTAAACCAGTTTAGAATATAAACCTCAGAAATGCATGGAATTCTTACCTTAAACAAGAATTCGACCTTGAACTTCCTCCAATTCCAACTCCAAGCTAAACCCCTTTGATTCCCAAGAAAAATTCTCACAATAACAATCCACAAATCCAGCTTTCAACTTTCATTCTCAACCTCTCAAAAACATGCTTGGAAACTTAAAGAAAATCAGGGATGAAACCTTACCTCTGTGTTAATCACACCCTTGAACTGATTCCTCTAGCCACAGCAAGTAAAATTCTTCAATTCCTTAGTCTAAAATCCTCAAGATTCTTCAAGCTCTCAACCACCAAAGAGAGGGAAAGAGAGAGAGCCGAATATGAGAGAGTTAAGAAATTCTCTTCTTTTCCTTTCCTCTGCTTTTGCCAAAATGTTCTAGTATTTCCCAGCACTTAACTAAGTATAACCAACTGCCAAAATGACCTAATTGCCCCTTAAGCTAAACTAAATCCTCATATAACACCAAGGGCGATTAAGTCTTTTAACACATCCCGCTAAGTCCTCGAGTATGCCTAAAAATTCCCGTTTAATCCCGACACGTCTAAACCATTACTGAATTACTAATCGCTACTCAATAATTCCCAAACACTTTATAATATTCCCAAAATACCCCTAAGCTTCTCCTGAGTCGGGTATTTAACCCCGTTGTGACTTTCTAGCTAAACAGCTCTCTAGGACCGTCTCAGACTATGCACCACAATTATATCACCACTCACACGTGGTATCAATCATAATACACATAAATATAAAATTTATGCCCCCAACGGGCTAAAATTACAAATATGCCCCTAACAGCCAAATGGGGCCCACATGCATATTTAATCACCTAAACATGCACTTATAATTACATATTCATTAAATTCACATATTTGTACAATATATCAATTATTACCCTCCAGGCACGCTAATCAAGGCCCCAAGCCTTATTAGCAAATTTGGGTGGCTACATAAGGCCTCTGCAAAAGGGATGTTAATGTGTAGTTTTCGAAAGATATCCAAAAATTTTGAAAATTGTTTGTCAAGATTAGCCTTTCAAAACCTTTGAGGATAAGGAATCTTTTGTGTAGGCTCGGTGTATTTTGGCTTTTCTTTCTTTGGAAGTTCTTTAGTAACCTCTTCTTGTGCTGGACTAGTTACAGGTTGATCTTCAATCTTCTTACCCTTGTTTTCTACTGTCCCTCATACTTAGTCCCACTCCTCAAAGTGACAGCTTGACATTGCTCCTTGGGATTCACCACAGTTGAACTAGGTAAAGCCCCTTGATTACGATCCCATTAACTTTGCAAGTTGGCCAACTTGTGTTTCTAAGCTCCGAATAAAGGATATGGTTTCTATCATAAATTGGCTCAATGAATCAGCGGATACCTCTGGTTTAGTCATTTGAGGTGGTGGTTGTTGATGTTGTGGCATTTGTGGCCTTTGAGTATCATAAAAGGGTCTTGGATTTAGCCCATAAGATGGTCTATTTGGAGGATATTGAGGTGGATTTGGATGATATTGTGGTTGGTCCCCTTAAATATTACTCCACGACAAATTCAGATGGTTCTTATATGCTAGAGTATAAGTGTTAGGGTATTGGTTGTTATTCGGTTGCCTTGGGAAATTACCAATGGCTTGAACCTTTTCAAGTGGGATATCATCTACTGAATAAGAACTCATCGCTGGACATTGCTGAAAATGATGAGGGCCTCCACATGTCTCACAACTGATAGAAGCAGATTGTAGTTGCATCACTTGACCTGAAATGTTGTTTTGTTGCTGCATTTGTTTTGTTAGCGAAGAAATTTGAGCAGTGAGCATAGCAATAGGATCAACTTCTAGAACTCATGCCACCTTCTTATTTTCTCACTCAGATGGTCAATTATAATTATTCATGGCCATCTACTCTAAAAGTTTGTAAGCTTCGTTAGCGCTTTTGCTCATAAATGGTCCACCCGCTGTTGCATCTATAATAGTCCTTGTGTTTCCCCTCAGTCCATTATAGAAAGTGTACACCAACATCCATTTCACTATACCATGATGTGGAAATTTTTGCAGCATCTCTTTAAACCTCTCCAAAGCATCATATAATGATTCCCCATCAAATTGACAAAAATTATTTATTTCACCTCTAATCCGTGCTGATTTAGCAGGAGGAAAATACTTAGCAAGAAATTTTTGAGCAAGATATTCCCATGTCAGAATGGAATTGGCTTGCAGCGAAATCAACCAACTTGTAGCCCTATCTCTCAATGAAAATTGAAATAGCCTCAAATGGATGGCATCATTACTGACACCATTCATTTTGAAAGTAGCACATAACTCCAAATAGTTGGTAATATCGAGGTTCAAATCCTCATTAGGTAGCCCCCCAAATTGAACACAATTTTGAACCATTTGGATAATCGAAGGCTTGATCTCAAAAATTGTTTGCCTCCATAGTAGGTGGGCAAATACTAGAATGTACCCCTGTAATAGTATGGAGTACATAGTCCCTAAAGGGTAAGTCTGCCTCAGCTGCAGCGTTCCCTGCATTACCCTGATTTAGATTGTTATTAGTGACATTATTGATGTTATGGGCCATCTTTTCCAGTCTTTTCTATTTTCTTTCTCTTTTGTAGGTCTTCTCAATCTCAGGATCAACAGGTACTAGTATTTTCGCATAAAAATAGGTCACCTGAAATTGAGAAATTTAAAAGCAACTTGATTTAGTGATAACTCTACAAAATAGAGTTATTTTACCACTTTTTATGTGCTAATTGTTGCTTAATTCTTGAGTTTTTAATTGATTTATTAAGTTTTTAAATAATTTTGAATTTAGTAGTCCTATCATGATTTTATATAATTTTGTGTGTTTTTATAAGTATTTTGTTGTAAAATATTGTAGTTAATTATTTGAATTATTATTGTTAAGTTAGTGGTAAAAAAATGTTGTATTATTGAACTTAAATGTAAAATATAAATTAAGTTATAATTAATATTTTCAAAGAATTAAATTGATTTATTTTATAATTGAAAATATTTTATTATGATTTATTTTATATTTATTTTGTAGGGAAATTTTTATGCTTGAAAATAAAGAAGAGAAAAGAAAAGAAAAGTGATAATTTTGTGAGAAAGACAAAGAGATTGTGGCAGTTTTCAAAGGCCCAAAAGCCATTCCCTTACATCAGCCATTGGGCCTGCCTCTAGAAGCCCAATCCGTTTGCCTTCAAAGCTCCAGCCGCATGCTCTTCACTGAAGAGTATATATCACAAGCATTCCATCCTTCATGCTCTCCCAAGCCGCCACATGTCCACTTTCCTCAGCATTGCACTTCATGTCATCAACAAAGCAGCCACTTCTCTCCACATATAGCATCCTGAAGCCTCCACGCCAGTTCTTCATCAACCAGCCTTCCATATGCACACCACGTATCACATAATATAGGCCCAAGCCCAGCCGCCTGGCTCTTCAACAAAGCAGCCCATGGCCAAGCTTCTTTCCCAGGCCCACCAGGCCCAATTCAGCTCCATGGCCCAAACCGAACCCACTCTGCCACAGCCACAAAAAGACCCAAAAAAATCACATTTTCATTCCCAATATTTTTCACTCAAATATCAATTCACTCCTCCTTATTTTTCTTACCTAAATAAACATTCCTAATTTATTTTTTACCCTAGCTTTTCACCAATCTTTTACCCAACCAAACATTTCATTTTTCCAATACCCTTACACTTACTCTATTTATCCTACCACTTCCCAACACAATTAAATTAATCAATTTATTTATTTTAATTTGATTAATTTAATCTCCATATTTTGCCTATAAATAGAGTTTTGTAAGACCATTTGGGGGGCTCTTCTTCTTCTTCATCTTTTCATCATCTTCTACACATATTTTTCTCTCTTCTTTTCATTATTTTCTCTCTACCATTTTCATCTTTTGAAAAGCATGTCAAGTATGTTATTTTGTAATTTTTATTTAGTTATGAGCTTCTAATCTTTTTCAAAGGTTATTAAGATGATGATGAAGCAAAATGTAACTAGATAGTATTTTTGTTGTATGTTGATTTCCCATTTGTATAACATTGTTTATGGATTTTTCTATCAAAGATATGCATTTTTTTCATCTATTATTGATTGTTAAAGCATATTACACTTAGTTCTTCATTATGCAAAAATATGATATTCTTTGATTAAATGTTTTTCATTAAATTGTTCACATCTAATTCTTAGAGCATAAGTATCATATTTTGCCTAAACATAATCTCTTTGATTTTTTGTAGTTCCATTAGGTTGTAACACAACTAATGCTTAGAAATTATATCTTATATAAGTGAAGAAAAATCCTACCTTTTTGAAAGAGTAACTTGTGCTTGAATAGAAAATATATTTTGAAAAAATATATAGTGTGATTTATTTCAACTATATTAAAACTTGGGAATCAATATACTTATAAATACTATTGAACTTGCATTTTGTGGATTCTAACATCTTAATAATCTTATTTTTTATATATCATTTGAAAACAATTTTTCTATTTAATCTTAAATATTTTTATTACTTGTCTTTTATTTTTTTCTAAAACAAAATCTCATCAAATATTTGGAACTAGGTTAGAATATTATTGCTTTGTTTGAAATAGTTTCTTTTGATGTTAGTCAACTCCCATGGGTTCGACCTCGTACTTACATGAACATTATATTCCGAAACGATTCGTGCACTTGCGAGTTTAATTATTAAAACACCCCCGTTTTGGGTCCAACAAGTTTTTGGCGCCGTTGCCGGGGAGTTGCTAGAAAGAAACGATCTTTCTACAAGGTAAGTAACATTCTTCTACTAGTTATTTTATTTTTATTTTGCACTATCATCTTTAAAAAAAAAAAAGTAAAAAAAAATATATATTTATATTTATAAAAAAAAATCAAAAAAAAAAACAAAAAAGAGTAAAAATCGAAAAAGAAAGAGTTATACATATATTTATTTACATTGTTATATATTATATTATACATATATATATCTTGGTAGTTGATGGCATTTAGTGCCTCCTACTTACATATTAGTTGAGTGCATTAGTGCCTCCTAAATACTTGATAGTTGAGTGCAATTTTTGCCTCCTACATACTTGAGCAATTTATCTCTTCTAGTGATGGCATTAGTGCCTCCTAGCTTTTATTTATTTATTTATTTATCTTAGTTGATGGCATTAGTGCCTCCTAAGTTTTATTATTATTATCATTATTATTATTAGTGTTGGTTGATGGCATTAGTGCCTCCTTGCTTTTATTTATTTATTTATTTATTTATTTTTGTTAATCATTTAGTTGATGGCATTAGTGCCTCCTAATTTTTATATAACCATTTACTATTGCTATTGTCATTTTTTTTCCTTCTTAATTATCGCATTTAGTTAGTTGTAATTTTATTGTTTAAAAAAAATACTTAAAAAAAAAAAAAAAACTAAAAAACAAATCTTGTTCTTTCAACATAAGCTATGCCTCCCTACTCTTGCCTAATTTTTGATAATCTTACTTAATTTTATCTTATTTTTCTTTGTTTTTTTAATCATATTATCATGTAATTGTTTAACATCTTAACACTTTTCTCTTAATTTTATTTTATTTTAATTTTTTTACCTTAATTGTCATTTATAAAAAAAAAAAATTAGTTTGTCATTTAGTTTTTTCCATATGAATCATTTTAATTATAGTTGGAATTCTGAGTACAACTATTATGTGCAATCAAATTTAAATTATGGAGAAATACATGACATGCATGATTATGGTGAATCCTTAGATATCCCATTTGCCCCCACCTATAATCCAAATTTTTCATGGAGTCATACCCAGTCTCCAATAGGGCATGAATTCAACATGCATAATCAAAGTCATGCCCAATCTGACCTATCATATCCCATTGAACAAGAAACGAGCTTATCTTTAGAGGATACCCTACAACAGTTTATGCAATCAACCTACCAAATCTTACTAGCCCAGTCTCAATCAATCTCAAAAATTGAAACAATAGTAGGACAACTTGCAACTGTTATAGAGTCGGAAAAACAAGTTCATCCCAACCAACCCATTCCCAATCCAAATAGTCAGATTGAAAATGAAAAGGAGAATGAAGTTGTTGAAGAACTGGTAATATGCATCCAACCTCCTAATAAAACCAAAGAGTTGGATGAGATAATTTTTGAGGCTCATAAGGAAAATGAAAAAGATATAATTATATTTCAAGAGCCCATAATTGAACAAATTTGTATATTTACTCAAAATGAAAAGGAGCCTAATATAGATATGCAATTTTCGTATTTTATTGATATTCCATTAAAATTGCATATTTCTAACTTTCTTGTAGGTGTGATGTTATCAATTCTTATTCATGGCATTTGCATCAAAGTCATAACTCACTCTACAAATGAAATTTTATACCATCGATTGGGTGTAGGTTAAAAGAAAAAAAATTTAGTCGAGCTAAAGACTATAAACTAAAGCGCTTTGTGGGAGGCAACCCATATTTTTATGTTTCATTTTATATTTCACTTTTGTTGTGTGTTTTATTTATGTTTTAGGTTAACTTCTTGTTTTGATTTTTGTTTCTTTTTTGTTGCACTCTTGACAATGCTCCATGATGAGGTACGACCATTCTAAACTCTAAACTCTTTCACGCTTCAATTTATATTTGTATTTTGATACATTGAGGACAATGCATAAATTAAGTTTGGGGGTAGTGGGTTTATATGGTTATTTCTTTCATATGTTTGAAAATGGTAGAATTTCTTTTTTAAAAAAAAAAACAAAAAAATAAAAAAAATAAAAAATTGGAGGGTAGAGTATTCATTTTATATATTAATTATAAAAAAAAATTAAAAACAAAAAAATATATATTTATATATGTTTAATATTATCTTTCTAGTAATTTATATTTATATAGTTTTGTGCTTTTATACTTTATTTTCTATCAAAAAGATAAATAAATAAATAATGAAAAAAAAAAACCATTTTGGTGATATTCGTTTTTCCTTTGATAATGCCATTGATTGAGTTTGATTTTAGTTTAAAAAAAATATATGAATTTTTTTTTTTTTTTAATTCTTGGGTCAATTTTGCTTAAAAAATGAAATTTTGAAAAAAATTATTCATCATAATATGTGAAATAAATAGTTTATTACAACAATTTTTCCAAAATTCACATAATAACTTGATAAATAGTTTTGGACTTATAATTTAAAATATATTTTCAAAGCAAGATTGACTATGGAATTAATTACATAAGGTTAATTTTGATTCATATTTTTTTAAAATTATTTTCATTGTGCAATCATTGAGGATATATTTTTTTATTTTTTGATATCACCAAATAAAAAAAAAAGTGTGTTTTTAATTTTTCTTTTGCTTGAGGACTAGCAAAATATTAAGTTTGGGGGTGTGATAACTCTACAAAATAGAGTTATTTTACCACTTTTTATGTGCTAATTGTTGCTTAATTCTTGAGTTTTTAATTGATTTATTAAGTTTTTAAATAATTTTGAATTTAGTAGTCCTATCATGATTTTATATAATTTTGTGTGTTTTTATAAGTATTTTGTTGTAAAATATTGTAGTTAATTATTTGAATTATTATTGTTAAGTTAGTGGTAAAAAAATGTTGTATTATTGAACTTAAATGTAAAATATAAATTAAGTTATAATTAATATTTTCAAAGAATTAAATTGATTTATTTTATAATTGAAAATATTTTATTATGATTTATTTTATATTTATTTTGTAGGGAAATTTTTATGCTTGAAAATAAAGAAGAGAAAAGAAAAGAAAAGTGATAATTTTGTGAGAAAGACAAAGAGATTGTGGCAGTTTTCAAAGGCCCAAGAGCCATTCCCTTACATCAGCCATTGGGCCTGCCTCCAGAAGCCCAATCCGTTTGCCTCCAAAGCTCCAGCCGCATGCTCTTCACTGAAGAGTATATATCACAAGCATTCCATCCTTCATGCTCTCCCAAGCCGCCACATGTCCACTTTCCTCAGCATTGCACTTCATGTCATCAACAAAGCAGCCACTTCTCTCCACATATAGCATCCTGAAGCCTCCACGCCAGTTCTTCATCAACCAGCCTTCCATATGCACACCACGTATCACATAATATAGGCCCAAGCCCAGCCGCCTGGCTCTTCAACAAAGCAGCCCATGGCCAAGCTTCTCTCCCAGGCCCACCAGGCCCAATTCAGCTCCATGGCCCAAACCGAACCCACTCTGCCACAGCCACAAAAAGACCCAAAAAAATCACATTTTCATTCCCAATATTTTTCACTCAAATATCAATTCACTCCTCCTTATTTTTCTTACCTAAATAAAAATTCCTAATTTATTTTTTACCCTAGCTTTTCACCAATCTTTTACCCAATCAAACATTTCATTTTTCCAATACTCTTACACTTACTCTATTTATCCTACCACTTCCCAACACAATTAAATTAATCAATTTATTTATTTTAATTTGATTAATTTAATCTCCATATTTTGCCTATAAATAGAGTTTTGTAAGACCATTTGGGGGGCTCTTCTTCTTCTTCATCTTTTCATCATCTTCTACACATATTTCTCTCTCTTCTTTTCATTATTTTCTCTCTACCATTTTCATCTTTTGAAAAGCATGTCAAGTATGTTATTTTGTAATTTTTATGTAGTTATGAGCTTCTAATCTTTTTCAAAGGTTATTAAGATGATGATGAAGCAAAATGTAACTAGATAGTATTTTTATTGTATGTTGATTTCCCATTTGTATAACATTGTTTATGGATTTTTCTATCAAAAATATGCATTTTTTTCATCTATTATTGATTGTTAAAGCATATTACACTTAGTTCTTCATTATGCAAAAATATGATATTCTTTGATTAAATGTTTTTCATTAAATTGTTCACATCTAATTCTTAGAGCATAAGTATCATATTTTGCCTAAACATAATCTCTTTGATTTTTTGTAGTTCCATTAGGTTGTAACACAACTAATGCTTAGAAATTATATCTTATATAAGTGAAGAAAAATCCTACCTTTTTGAAAGAGTAACTTGTGCTTGAATAGAAAATATATTTTGAAAAAATATATAGTGTGATTTATTTCAACTATATTAAAACTTGGGAATCAATATACTTATAAATACTATTGAACTTGCATTTTGTGGATTCTAACATCTTAATAATCTTATTTTTTATATATCATTTGAAAACAATTTTTCTATTTAATCTTAAATATTTTTATTACTTGTCTTTTATTTTTTTCTAAAACAAAATCTCATCAAATATTTGGAACTAGGTTAGAATATTATTGCTTTGTTTGAAATAGTTTCTTTTGATGTTAGTCAACTCCCATGGGTTCGACCTCGTACTTACATGAACATTATATTCCGAAACGATTCGTGCACTTGCGAGTTTAATTATTAATACACCCCCGTTTTGGGTCCAACATTTAGAAAACATTAAATTAAACCAAAGTAGATTGAAAAACAATTATATTTGATATTGATTATTAGTCCCCGACAACGGCGCCAAAAAATTGATCTGTAAAATCTGTTCGCAAGTATACGTAGTCGTGTCAAGTAATAAAGTCTATAAGAACAGAGATCGTTCCACTGAGACTATTAGCCAATTACCAATAACTTTTTTTCAATTTCTATTTGGTGATTAAAATAAAGATGAATAATTCTAAACTATGAACACAATTTAAATAACTGTAAACAGAATAATGAATCAACGAATTAAAAATCAATAATAAAAAGCCTAGGAATTAATTTCATCAACTTTTCATTCTATGAATTTTACTAATCAATTCGAAATCTATTCTTCCTATTCTAATAGCAGGTTAACATAAATCGATTCCTATTCTTTTTCAAGATATAAGATATCAGCCTATATGCAGGTTTTCTACATTTCTGGGATAAAGTTAATCATATAGAAGGCATTAAGCATGGAAACCTAATTACTACACAAGTCATACATGTATTTTCTTCCAATATGCAACCTATGTCTATATAATGATAGCATATTCAATTCTCATCTTTTGAATTTTGAATCAAAACCATTAAATCAAGTAAATAGTGATCAAGTATTTACTAGCATTAAACAAACATCATATAGATTAGAATAGAGAAGAAGTATCAATAGAATATCATAATAAAATTAAATTGAAATTCAAGTGACTACATTAATCCCTAGATAAAAGATTTAGTTCATAGGTAAAATAATGACAATAAAATTTAAATAATTGTTCATAGAAAATAACCTAAAGAATTCAGATGAAGAAGAAATCTAAAACGTCATAAAACGAGAAAAAGAAATCTAATTATAGTAGTCTTTTCTAGATCTAGGCTTTATAAAACTAAGACTGCTTGCTAAATTCGCAGAATAATGTCCCTTAAATAGTTTTCCAATGATCCCAAGTGAAAATATCGTTTTGACCTTCTAAAAGTGGCTAAAAAATCTCAAAACCGCGTCAATAGCGCTGTAGCGCCATTAACAGAGTCAAGTTGCATCAAAAACTGAGGTACCAGCATTGTAGCGCTAGTATTGTAGCACTATAGTGCCACTCTTCAGGATTTTCAAGCGCTAGAGCGCTAGTTTTGTAGCGCTGTAGCGCTATTGACAGAAACAAAAGTTTTAAAATCACTTTTCTAGCACTGTAGCGCCACTATGATAGCGCTGTAGCGCTATCCCCAGAAACAGTAGTTGAACCTATTGCTTCTGAAAGACTTGATTTTCTCCAGAATAACTCCATTTTCTTCCACTTTCACTTCATTCCTCTCTTTTCATCATCTTAGCATCAAAAACCTGAAACATGAACATACAATCATATTTCTGCAATAAAATAGCCCTAAACTAATGAAAACCTTCTTAAAAACTAGACCATAAACGAACCTAAAACTCATTTAGCAAACCTCTAGGAATTGCACCCCCACCAAGTGTAAATACCCAACCAGTGGTGGACAAGTTGTCCCCTAGATTTGATATCAAACTTGCATCTCTTTACCCTTCTAAGATTGAAGGAAATTTGGAGTAGTGAAGACTCAGCCCTTTTTTTTTCTTAAGATAACCTAGGACTCTCCCAATAATCTTTAAGTGATCCACACTTGGATTACTTGTAAACCTACTAATTTTACTTACCACAAAAGCTATATCAAGTCTAGCACATCACGCGGTGTACATAAGACTCCCTATAACACTTGTGTACTCCAATTGAGCCACCACTCTTCCCTCATTCTTCTCTAGTTTTAAACTATGGTCGAATGGAGTATTGGCATCTTTAACCTTGAGATTGTTAAATTTGTTCAATACTATCTCAATACAGTGGGCTTGACCAAAACGAAACCCCCACTATTTTTCTTCACTTTTGTAACGACCGAATTTACTGTTAGGGCTAAGTGCCTCGAGGGCATAATGGGATATACATGTTGAATTAATTGAATTAATGTGTGACTACGTGGCATACATGATTTATATGATAATATGGATTTAAATGCATGTTTATGTGTATTAAATATGCATGTGGGCCAATTCTTGATAGTAAGGGCATATTTGTTATATTGGCCCATTGCGGGCATAAATGCGATTATATATGCGTGAATGATTGGGACCACATTATTATGTGGATATATTTGCAATAGTCTACTCGAGGTGATCCTAGTGAGCGTATTAGTGGAATAGTCACAATGGGGTTTAATACCTGGCTCGGGGTGAGCCTAGGGGTATTTTGGGAAAACTTAACATATATTTAGGGATTTATCAAATAACGAGTAATTATTTGGTGATTAGTTGGGCATGTCGGGATTAATAGGGAATTTGTAAGACGACTCGTGGAATTACCGGGAAACGGAGCAAATGACCATTTTGCCCTTATGGGAAATTAGGAGGCTAGGTTAGTACAAGGGGCAATTTGGTCTTTTTAATTGAGAGGTATAGTGAGAAAGTCTCAGATCTATGCTAGAATGTATCAGAACTTTCCCCAGCTCTCTCTCTCTCTCTTTCTCTCTCTCTCTCTCTCTTATTTCTCACGTTCATACTCTTTCCCTTTGGGAGTGCTTGAAGTTAAAGGATTTTCTTTAAGAAAAGCCAGGGAATTGAAGCTTAGGAACTGAGGGATCAAGCTAGGAGTGTTTGAGGATCAACTCAGGATGGAGATTGCTGTTAAGGTATGGGTTCCATACTAGCTTTTGTTGATTTATGTTGTAATTTAAGGGATTCTCTAGAGAATAAACCCTAGGGGGGGGGGGGGGGTTGGGAATTAAGGTACTTTGAATTGATATTATAGGTTACATGTGATCTTTATGATGAGGTGTTGAGAGTTTTAGGCTTCATTCTAGCTTTGGCACACATTTGGGGTGAATTCTGTTGATTTTGGTTTGGTGAAAACGTTTAAACGCCTCTGACTTGGGGCACGCCGTGACCCTTAGGGCCAAGTCGCGACCCGCCAAGACAGCCTTAACAAAATTTGGTGTTTAGGCTCGGGGACTTCAACTTAAGCGCTCAGGACGATTTCTACTACCGAGTTTAGTGGAAATCGAGGTCCCGGAGGCTCGTATTTTATTCCAAAGCTTTTAATTTGTTTAGAATCTTAATGGTTATCCACTATCGCATTGTGACTAGGTTATACCACAAGGGCTCAGGATTAGGGATCGTGCTCGGGGTTGTCATATGTTAGCTGCCTGTGGCTTGAGGTAAGAAAACTGCACCCGAGTTGTGATTGGGGCTTAAACCCCTTACATGAATATATTAAGAATATGAGCATATCTGTAATTGAGAATATTTGGATGGGCATGCCTGTATCCGTTGCCATTGATTACTTGCTATGCATAGTGTATTTGTGAATATAGATGTTTGCAGGCCGGCCTAAGGGTGCCGGGGGCCAATAACAAGCGTGCAGAACGCCGCCCAGCCTAAGGGTGCCGGGGTCACTAAGAGACCAGGGAACTCGGCCTAAGGGCGCCGGGCCTGGGTATTTTACCATAAACATAAGTGTGGTTCACACTTAATCATTTCTATTGAATAATGAGCTTAATTTACATACTTGACTTAGTTGAATATTACTGCTGGTCAGTTATTTATATCCTATCGTTAATTGAGTTTGATGATTTATATATACTGTTTTTATACTGTTGCCTAGTTGCGCATGCTGGTTTAAGTTTTCTTGCTGAGCCTTGGCTCACGGGTGCTATGTGGTGCAGGTAAGGGAAAGAAATAGCGGGAGCAGCCATGAGTTGGAGAGCTTTAGGGGCGGTGTGTACATATGCGGCCTGCTCGATCACCATGGTCGAGATAGCTTGGGAGGAACTAGGGTCAAACCCTGATTTGTTGCTTAGGACGATTAAATTGTATTCTATTTGTCTTTTACAAGTCTATAAACTGATTTTGGGGATCCCATGTATAAACATAATATTTTAATGAAAAATAACCATTTTGTTGACCAAATCTTTTAATACTTGACCTTGACTTAGTCTTGAATTACACAATTGAGTTCAAACGACTTGCTTAGCAAGTTAAGCACTATTTTAAACACATAGGGCATTACAACTTTTATACCAAGTATGGTATCAACTTCTCCAAGATCTTTCATCTTGAAGGTTGATGATAGAAACCTCTTCGTTTTTACTATCCCTTTCATGTTATCACTTAAGATAAAGCATGTCATCCACATATAGTCAAACAATGATCACATATCCCTTACAAGTTTTGGAATATAAACAATTGTCTCCATTGTTATGCCTAAACCCATTCTACATAATGACTTGATCAAATTTCTCATGCCATTGCCTTGGAGCTTGTTTCAATTCATATAAGGATTTTACAAGTCTACACACTCTATGTTCATACTTTGGTAGGACAAACCCTTCGGGTTGTTCCATATAGACCTCCTCATTGAGGTCACCACTAAGGAATGTCACCTTGACATCCATTTGATGAACATACAAGTTGTGTATAAAGCCAAAGTGAACAAAATTCTTATAGAAGTTGTTCTTGCAACAGGCGCATAGGTATCGAAATAATCAATACCCTCATTTTCCTAAAATTTTTAGCTACTAATCTAGCTTTAAATGTTTGGATAGTGCCATCAATGTGGTATTTTCTCCTTAATACCCACTTACACCCAATTGGCTTAGACCTCAGTGGGAGGTCTACTAATTCCCAAGTGTTATTGGAAAGAATGGAATCCATCTCATCATTGATGGATTCTTTCCAAAGTGCACTATCTCTAGATTGCATAGCTTCTCTATAAGTCTTAGGATTATCCTCAACGAGAAGTACAATTGGAATTTTCCTAGTGACTTCTTCTCTATTCCTTCTACTATGTAGAATGAAATTCGTTGAGAATCTATCTCATCCAATCCTAGGCTTTTCTCTTTTCTAACCCTTTGACTTCTTCTAAGTTCAATGAGTTGCTCTACATTCCTTTGATAATTCTCCTCTCGAGAATTATTTTTGGAAGTAGATCCTTAAGAATCGTTCTCTTATAATAAGTTCTCTTTTAGAGATGTTGAAGCTTAAGAATTTTGGTCACATAATATATTCTCAAATAATTCAACTTCTCTAGTGTAACGTTACAATTACCTAATAGTGCTTAAGAACTAGATTAGGGGGCCAGGATTGTAATTTATGGAAATTATATGTTATGTGATATATATGTGTGAATTATATGATAATATTACTAGATATGCATGTTTAGGTGTATTAAATATGCATGTGGGTCTGTTTCTTATTAGAAGGGAAATTTTTGTAATTTGGCCCGTTATGGGTATATTTGACATATATGTGATATATGTGTGAGACCACATTATTATGTGGATATATTCGGGTTACTCGGCACGAGATGATCCTAGGGAGCAAGTTAGCAGGAAAGTCCCAACGGGACCTAATACCCGACTCGGGGTGAGTCAAGGGGTATTTTAGATATCTAGTACATTACCGGGTTATCGGGTAACGAGAATGAATATTCGAGGATATATTTGGTATTAGTGAGATTAGGAGAGAATTCAGGGAGTTTTGACCATTTTGCCCTCGGGGACGTTTATGGTAACCCGAGCCACGAGACTTGCTTAGAGTTACTTAGAGTCTAAGTAACCTCACAAATATAAAAAACACCAAAAAAAAAAAAATTGAGGAAACACATTCTCTTTCTCTCTCTCCCTCCGTTACACACTTTTCTCTAAATTCTGTAGGAATTCTTGCGGTTTAAGGAGAATTGAGGCTAGTTTAGGCTTGGGATTTCTTGGGGAAAGAATTACCATCGATTGAGGCAACATAGGTAACAATTTCTAGCCCTAGATCTCTGTGTTTTTCTGATTTTTAGCTAAGTTTTGGAGGTTAGAAACTCAGCTCTGGATTTTGGGATTTGATGAGTTTTTGAATCATTTGTAACTTGAGTTTTGGTGGTCTTGAGTTGTTGAGTTGATTGGGAACATTGTTTTTAAGACTTGGCTATGTTTGGGTATATTTATGGATGGATTTGACTTGAGAAAAAGGGGGAAAACATAGGGTTTTCAAGTAGAGCCACGACCTTGTTCTTGGGGCACCACGACTCTCATGGAAAGGAAGAAGAAGTAGGTACCTTCAGGCCATTTCAGCCTCAGTGCCTACTAGGAAGCGCCGCGATGTGTGTTGAAGCACAAGAGAGCTTGGGCTCTCTCACTTGGGATGGGCTGCGACTCCTTTGTTTTGAGCTGCGACGCTTGAAGGGTTTTGAGCCCCAAAAGAGTTTTTGAGTGTGGGAACCCAAACCTAAGGGCTCGGGAACGATGCTACTATCCGGTTTAATTCGATGTTTTAGAGGCTAGGAACCGGTCTGGAAGCCTTTAATCGCTCGCTCTGATGAGATTCTCAATTGGTTGTGACTAGGTTATCGCTATGGGCTCGGAACCAGGATCGTGCTCGATGGTCGTTCTTGATACACTTTGTACTCAGACCTAAGGTAAGAAAATTGCACCCAATATGTGATATATATAATTATGGCTGAGCCCAATTGTTGGTTACAATTATGAATAGGGCTTGACCCCTGAGAATGAATGTGAATTAAGTTATACTTGAATGCTTTGTGTCTGAATAATTGTTTAATGAATGCTTGCCTTATTTGCATAGGTAGGGCTCGACCACGTTAAGGAACATGGTTATTACCGTGTTTGTGCTTGATTGGTTAAGATACAATGATTTATATGTATGCATATTTGTATTGCCAGAAGTATGCTTATTAGTTTGATTTATATGATTTATATGTATGTATCTGATTGTCTGGTTATCTGAATGTCTAATTAAAGCCTTGACTTATTAGTTAAGGGCGACAATAGCGCGCTGTGCGCTGGTTAAGAGGCCTAGGCCCAATTAGGGATGTACTATTATGTTGGCCGACCCTATGGTCGTTGGAGAACAAATCGCTTGGCTAGTTACTCAAATCAAAGGGAAAGGGCCCCAGGTGACTCTATGGTGACATAGCTAGGGCAAAGAGCCTCAGGTTGACTCTACAGTCAACCATTCAGGGCAGCGGGCCCCAGAATGATCCAATGATCATTTATCTGTAATTGTATGCTTGCATGAGTAAGTTATTAAAGTTGGGCATGCTAGATATGTATTTGAAATCTATATTTACTGGTCATGCACATGTTTAAGTTTTCTTACTGAACCTTGGCTCATGGGTGCTATGTGGTGTAGGTGAAGGAAAATGAAAGCTAGACCAGCCATGAGTTGGAGAGCTTTGGTGGCAGCGTGTACATATGTGGCTGCTCATCCACCACGACCGAGGATATCTCAGAGGAACTAGGGTTGCATCCCTTATTTTTTCGCTTAGACTGGCTGGATGTAACTTTAGTTTTGTATATACTCTTTTAAACATATGTTTGTAATATTTTGGGATCCCATGTGTGTATGAAACTTTCAAATGAAAAGTTAGCGTTTCCTTTGACCAAATTTTTTAACCCTAACCCTTGATATTAACCTTAGTTACACATTTACAACCAAATGACTTGATTAAGAAGTCTGACACTATTTAAAGTACACAGTGTAATGGTCTTGGGGGAGATAGACCTGTATGAGAGGTTCAGGAAACAGCACCCTCCAGTTTTTTAGGGCAGCTCAGACCCATTGAAGGTTGAGCAATGGATGACTATGATAACTACCATCCTTGATTTCATGAGGGTAGGTGGTAATGAGAGTGTGGCCTGCGCCACTTACAATTTTCAGGAGGATGCCCAAACATGGTGGGAGGTGGTATCCCAAACCAGGGCAGTGAACACTATGGAATGGGAAGAATTCATAACTTTGTTCAACGATAAATACTACAATGACGCAGTTAAAACTGCGAAGGTTGAGGAGTTCATTAAGTTACTTCTGGGCAACATGACAGTGACTGATTATGACTTGAAGTTTGACAAATTGGAAAAGTTTGCTGGGGATTTGGTGCCCACTGATGGGACCAGGAGAGAGATGTTTCTACAGGGGCTACATCTTATGATAGCTCGGAATGTTCGTATTACTACTTTGCCAGGGGTTACTACCTATGTACAGGTTGTGGAGAAGGCACTTACAGCTGAGAGCTCAGAGAACAAGATCTGGCATGAGAATGCGGCCAGAAGGGATTCTAGGAGGCCAGGACCTCCATTTGTAGGCTTTGGTAGGGGCGGAGGCCCCAGTGACCAAAAGAGAAAGACTCTAGATAAAGTTTCAGCTTTAGGGCCAGATAGGATGCCACGAGGCACACAGATAGGCCGCCAGGGTGACGGTGAGACATGGAAAGCATTCCCAAAGTGAACTAGGTGTAAGAGGTGCCATATTGAGGAATTTCGGGCGAATTCCTGCTTCGTCTGTGAGAATGTTGGACACTTGAAGAAGGATTGCCCAAAAGCCAGAAAGGAAGATCCCAAGAAGGTGGACAGCCTGATGCCAGCTCAGGTGTTCACCTTGACCCAGGAAGAGGCCGAGGCTAGTCCCTCGGTGGTTACAGGTCAGCTTTCTAGTGCTCCGACCCTCTATACTGTTTTGATTGGTTCGGGTACTACTCACTCTTTTGTTGCTAGTAGGATTATAGATGAACTGTGTAGACCATGTGACTTTTATCCTGTGGGGTTTGGTACTATGCTTCCTACTAGGGCGTTAGTGGTTTCCAAGAGATGGGTTAGATCACTACCAATGACAGTGGATGGCAGGAAATTGTTAGTTGACTTGATAGAGTTGGTTATGACCGACTTTGACATAATTATGGGTATGGACTGGTTGGAGAAGTCTGGGGCAATGATAGATTGCAAGAAGAAGATGGTAACCTTTGAGCCAGAGGGTGAGGACCCCTTTGTGTTCGTTAGCACTGTGCATGGACCTCGTATAGCTATGATATCTATAGTTAGAGCTAGAGACCAATTGTAGGGGGAATGCATGGGGTTCTTAGCTAGTGTGGTGGATACCACTCAGGTTGTGCCAGTGGGACCAGGATAGAACAGATTGGTTTGTGAGTTTCTGGAGGTGTTTCTAGAGGATCTTCTAGGGTTACCTCAACATAGGGAGGCACCAGGGACAGAGCCAGTGTCTAGGGCACCTTATAGGTTAGGTCTAGCAGAGCTGAAGGAAGTAAAGGTTCAATTACAGGAGTTACTAGACTTGGGTTTCATTAGGCTCAGTTTCTCGCCATGGGGCGCACCATTTCTCTTCGTGAAGAAGAAATATGGTTCTCTGAGGATGTGTATCGATTATAGAGAACTAAACAAGTTGACTATCAAGAACAGGCATCTTCTGCCAAGGATTGATAATCTGTTTGATCAGTTACAGGGTAGGACGGTATTCTCCAAGATAGATCTTCGATCTGGTTATCATCAGCTTAGGATCATGGAGGAGGATATACCGAAGATAGCTTTTTGCACCAGGTACGGGCATTATGAGTTTTTGGTGATGTCATTTGGATTAACTAATACCCCGACAACATTTATGGATCTGATGAACATGGTGTTCAAAGATTATCTGGATCAGTTTGTGATCGTCTTTATCGATGATATACTGGTATACTTTCAGTCAGAGACAGAGCATGAGCAACATCTTAGATTGGTACTACAAAGGCTGAGAGAGCATAGGCTGTATGGAAATTTAAGAAGTGTGAGGTTTGGTTTCCATAGGTGACTTTCTTAGGTCACATAGTCAGTACAGATGGGATTATGGTGGAACCAACGAAGATTGTGGCAGTTAGAGTTTTACCAAGGCCGAAGAATACTTCAGATATTATAATTTTCATGGGATTGACATGTTATTATAGATGCTTTGTGGAAGGGATTTCCAAGATCGTGTCACCACTAACAAAGTTAACATGCAAGAATTAGAGGTTCATATGGTCAGAAAAGTGTGAGGATAGTTTCAAGAGACTGAAGAAGAATTTGATCACCGCTTCAGTTCCAAGTCTTCCTACAGACCAGGACAAGTTTGTGGTTTATTGTGACGCCTCGAGGTAGGGCCTAGGTTGTGTCCTCATGCAAACAGGGAATGTGATTGCCTATGAATCACGTCAACTGAAGGTGTATGAGCAGAGGTACCCCACACATGATCTGGAACTTGTAGCGGTGATTTTTGCATTGAAGGTGTGGCATCACTACTTATATGGTGAGAAGTGTGAGATATACACAGATCACTAGAGTTTGAAATACTTCTTCACCCAGAAGGATTTGAACATGAGGCAAAGACATTGGTTAGAGCTAGTAAAGGATTATGATTGTGAAATCCTCTATCAGGAAAGGCCAACGTGGTTGCAGATGCCTTAAGCCGGAAGGGTCCGGGACAGTTGTATAGTGCTAGGTAGATATCTAGGGAGTTGGTTGACGATATTACTAGAGCAGGAATTGAGCTAGTGGTGGGCTAGTTAGCCAACATTACCCAGCAGTTTACTCTTTTGGAGAGGATTAAGGAAAAGTAGTTAAGTGACCCACAGTTGGGAAAGATTAGAGGGGACGTCCTAGCTTGAGTAGCTAAGGACTACACACTATCATGCATAGGCTTCTGGATATCCCAGCGTGGAAGTGGGAGGATTTCTTAGGATAGTGGGCTAGCACGATTCAGTCTGGGTCATCATGGATCGGTATACGAAATTAGCTCACTATCTACCAGTGAGGACGAATTACACGGTTGACCAGTATGCAGATCTCTGTGTGAGAGAGATTGTAACGCCCTACTACTCAGGGACCATTACATTGTGTATTTTAAATACTGCTTAACTTGCAAAATGAGTCATTTGTCCATAATTGTGTAACTAAACGTGATTAACTGTTTAGAGTTAAGGATTTTGGTCAAAGGTACAATCGTTTCACTAAAATATTTTATTTATACATGGGATCCCAAAATACATTTAAAAAGGTTAATTACAATGGAAAAGTTACAACCAGCGGACCTACGTGGAAAAATAGGGTTTGACCCTAGTTCCTCTTTAAAACCTCGACTGTGGTGGTCGACCAGCAGCAAATCTACACATTGTCACCTAAGCTCTCCAACTTAAGGATGGTCCAACTTTCTTTTCCCCTTACCTGTATTACAGAGCACCCGCGAGCCAAGGCTTAGCAAGAAAACTTAAACATGCTCATAAGTAGTCACTAACATATTAACAAATCATAATAAGCATGCATAGCAGTAATAACCCTACTCATGCTTGCATACCATTCATATAAATGACTATAACATCATAAAGGTCCAATAGCCCAAGATAAATGATCAATCAATCATACCGGGGCCTGATGCCCAAAATATATGATTACTAAATCATATTGGGGCTCAACGCCCTAATACATGATTATTAAATCATACTGGGGCTCAACGCCCTAGGATATTGGAGTAACGAGTCACCCCGGGGCTCTTTGCCCTATCCTCTGTATAACCAGCCTTGGAGCTGGCCCAACGTACCTAGTGCTATAATTTTCCACGACCAATAGGTCGGTCTAGCGTATGTCACACTCCTGATTAGGAATAACCATATCGACCAGTGCTCAGCGCGCCATTAACTCCATTGACTTATCAGTCAATGCTTTTCAACCAGCACTTGGTGCTATTGCCGTCGTTGATTCATAAGTCAATGCTTTTCGACCAGCACTCAGCATGCTAATGCCGTCCTTGACTCATAAGTCAATTCTTTTGATTGGCACTCAGCGTGTTAATGTCATTCTTGACTCATAAGTCAAGTCTGGGGCCCAACCCTAGGATATGGGACTAATAAGTCACCTCGGGCCCGTTGCCTGATCCTCTGTATAACCATCCTTGGAGCTGGCCCAGCGTACCTGGCGCCTTTGTTTTCCATGACAAATAGGTTGGACAAGCATATGATGCACTCTTGGTTAGCTTAACCAAAAGGAAAAGTGCTCCACGCGCTATTGCCGCCCTTGACTAATAAGTCAATGCTTTTCGACTAGCGCTCAGTGCACTATTGCCATCCTTGACTCATAAGTCAAGTCTTTCTCAATCAGATAATGTAGACAAACATATATCATATACCAAATATCCATATACAAAGCGTTCAACATGCTCAATCAATAATCACAAGCATAATCATAATCATAATCATAATCATACACATTCTCAGGAGTTTTTGCACTATTCATATTCTTATTCAATAAATAGGGAATCATAAGCATACTCATAATCATGCACATTCCCAGGCATTCATGCCCTATTCATATTCCTGTTCAATAATCCAGGCCAAGCCATAATCACATGTATCACATACTGGGTACAATTTTCTTACCTTTGGTCCAATCACCAGTTAAATATGAACAACCCTCAAGCACGATCCTGTCCCGAGTCCTAGAGGTAACCTAATCGCAACCATAAATAATAATTGCATAAGATTCAATCCTTAAAACAAACCTCGGGACCACTCCCGTGCTCTCGGAACTTCCAATCCCACCCAATGGGATGGTGGAACCATCCCTAGAGCCCCCAAAGTTATCCCAAGCCCTAAAAATAGGCTTTGTTGAAACTGGACTAGCACAGGGTGCTGAAGACAGTGCAGGGGCGCCATCCAAGTCAGAGAGCCACCCCTGATTTTCCCCTGCCTTGCACTGGGGCGCCCAGAACAACACTGGGGCGCTATCCCTACAGCCCACCATTTCTCTGGTTTTCCCCTGAGTTCAAGTCATCAAAAGCTCAACAAAACATAACCCAAACTCAAAATTTAACCTTATAACCTCATCAATACGCCAACCTCAACAAAACCCAAGTTAACACTTGATCAAAAACCCATTAAAACAAGAGAATCCATACTTGAGCTTTGAAGCTTAAGAACACCTTTAAACTCAAAACAACTTTGAATCAAAACAAGGTATATGGCTTACCTCAATGGTGAATTGTGTTCTCCTAGCTGTGGACAACCCAAATCCAAATCAATCTTTCAAACCTCCAAGTTGGTTGAGCCTTTTCTCCTTCAAAATCCAAAAATCCCTCCAAGGTGTAAGGGAGAGAGAAGAAATCGTGAAGAGAGGGAGAGAGAAATGAGTTGATCTGTTTGATATCCCCCGTTTTGAGGTTTTCGTCTGCTGAGGGTAAGGGTGACTAAGTTACTAATTTTGACTCAAAATGACACATATGCCCTTAGGGTCAAATCTCTTTCTCAAAGCCCTTCAAGGGAAGTTTTGTCATTTGCCACATACCCCATTAATCATAATCAACGCCTTATAATTTTCGTTACTTCCAATATCCTCAAATAAGTATCAAATAATTTCCCCATTACCCGATCCCAGTAATGTACTAAATTACCAAATTACCCCTAGGCTCACCCCGAGCCGAGTATTTGACCTCGTTGTGACTAAACTGCTACCTTGATCGCTAGGATCGTCTTGTGCAATATAACCCAAATATATCCACATAATGATGTGGTTCCACACATATCACATATATGCCAAATATACCCATAACAGACAAAATTATGAAAATTTCCCTTTTAATAAAAAAATGGTCCCACATGCATATTAAATACACCTAAACATGCATATCAAGTCATATTGTAATATAACAAACATACTCATATAATGATACACATATATATCACATAACACATAATTTCCATTATTTTCCATCCTAGTCCCCTAATCAAGGCCCTAAGACTTATTAGGTAATTTGGGATGTTACAGAGATAGTTCGCCTTCATGGGACTCTAAGGTCTATCGTGTTTGATAGGGACCCTATCTTTACTTCCAAGTTTCGGGGAGTTTGCAGAGGGCGATGGGTACACAGCTGAAGTTCAGTACAACTTATCATCCTTAGACTGATGGTCAGTCTGAGAGGACTATCCATATATTGGAAGACATGCTGAGAGCATGTGTATTGGACTTTGAAGGGTCCTGGAGAAAATATTTTCATCTGATAGAGTTATCCTATAATAACAGCTACTAGTCGACTATTGGAGTAACATTTTATGAGATGTTGTATGGTAGGAAGTGTAGATCACCCATTCACTGGAATGAGATGGGTGAGAGGAAATATTTGTGTCCTGAGGCAGTTCAGAAGACCACTGAGGCTATTGAAAAGATTAGAGCTCCGATGCTCACATCTTAGAGTAGACAGAAGAGTTATTTAGACCCAAAGAGGAGAAACATGGAGTTCCAGGTGGGAGAAAATGTCTTCCTTAGGGTTTCACCACTGAGAGGGGTGAAGAGATTTGGGAAGAAGGGCAAGCTAAGCCCTATGTTTGTTGGACCATTTGAGATCCTGGAGGGGATCGGTTAGGTGGCCTATAGGTTGGCCTTACCCCCTGCACTGTCTAGTGTGCACAACGTGTTTCATATTTCCATGCTAAGGAAGTATGTATCAGATGGGACTCATGTATTGAGTTACGAGGATCTAGAGTTGGAGACAGATTTTTCTTATAAGGAGTAGCCAATTCAGATTTTAGACAAGAAGGACAAGGTCTTGAGGAAAAAGACCATACCTTTAGTTAAGGTATTATGGAGCAACATCAAGGTCGAGGAAGCGACTTGGGAGCTGGAGGCAGATATGCAAAATCAGTATACCGAGTTGTTCAAGTAAAATTTTGAGGATGAAATTTTTGTAAGGTGGGGATAATTGTAATGTCCCAAATTATCTAATAAGGCTTAGGGCCTTGATTAGGGGGTCAGGATGGGAGTTTATGGAAATTATATGTTATGTGATATATATGTATGAATTATATGATAATATGACTACATATGTATGTTTAAGTGTATTAAATATGCATGTGGGCCTGTTTCTTATTGGAAGGGTAATTTTTGTTATTTGGACCGTTATGGGTATATTTGGCATATATGTGATATATGTGTGAGACCACATTATTATGTGGATATATTCGGGTTACTTGGCACGAGACGATCCTAGGGAGCAAGTTAGTGGGAAAGTCACAACGGGACCTAATACCTGACTTGGGGTGAGTCAAGGGGTACTTTAGATATCTAGTACATTACCGGGTTATCGGGTAATGGGAATGAATATTCAAGGATATATTTGGTATGGTACCCCGAGCCGCGGGACTTGCTTATAGTTACTTAGAGTCTAAGTAACCTCACAAATATAGAAAACACCAAAAAAAAAAAAAAAACAGAGGAATCATGTTCTCCTTCTCTCTCTCTCTCTCGTTTACATATTTTTCTCTAAATTCCTTGGGAATTCTTGCAGTTCAAGGAGAATCGAGGCTAGTTTAGGCTTGGGATTTCTTGGAGAAAGACTTACCATCGATTGGGGCAACGAGGTAACAATTTCTAGCCCTAGATTTTTGTGTTTTTTTTTCTTCTGGTTTTTAGATAAGTTTTGGAGGTTTGAAAATCAGCTCTGGATTTTGGGATTTGATGAGTTTTTGAATCATTTGTAACTTGAGTTTTGTTGGTCTTGGGCTGTTGAGTTAATTGGGAACTTTATTTTTAAGATTTGGCTATGTTTGGGTAGGTGTATGGAGGGATTTGACTTGAGAAAAATGGGGAAAAAATAGGGTTTTCATGTCGAGCCGCGACCCTGTTCTTGGGGCGTTGCGAATCTCATAAATAGGAAGAAGAAGTAGGTGCCTTTGGGCCATTTGAGCGACGACGCCTGTTAGAAAGCTCCGCGACACGTGTTGAAGCAGAAGAGGGCTTGGGATCTTTGACTTGGGGCAGGCCATGGCTCCTTTGTTTTGAGTTGCGACATTTGAAGGGTTTTGAGCCCCGGGAGGGTTTTGGAGTGCGGGAACTCAAACCTTAGGGCTCAAGATCGATCCAACTACCCGATTTAGTAGAATTAGATGTGTCGGAGGCTAGGACTCGGTCTTGAAGCCTTTAATCGCTTGCTTTGAAGATATTCTCCATTGGTTGTGACTAGGTTATCGCTAGGGGCTCGGAACTAGAATCGTGCTCGAAGGTCGTTCTTAATACACTTTGCACTCGGACCAAATGTAAGAAAATTGTAACGACCCAAAATTACTAATAAGGCTTAAAGGCCTTGATTAGTGTGCCAGGAGGGCATAATTGGAGGTTATGTGAATTAATGGTGTGAGATGCATGTTTATGAGTATTGGATAGGCATGCGGGCCCTGTTTGGCTGGTAAGGGCATAATTGTAACTTTGGTCCGTTAGGGCATAAAGGTGATTATTTGTGATAAACTATTGAGACCACATTATTATGTGGATATATGTGTTTGCAACTTTTGGCACGAGGAGGTTCTAGGGAGAAAGTAGCGGGAAAGTCACAACGGGACCCGATACTTGACTTGGGACAAGTCAAGGGGTTCTTCGAGTGTCAGTTGGTTATTTGGGTTATCGGGTTATGGAAATAAATAATTTGAGATATATTTGAGGATAGGAAGCTTAGGTAGGAATACTGGGGAATTTTACCATTTTGCCCTCGGGGACGTTTCCGGTACCCGAGCCTCGGGATTGACTTAATTGCTTAAGGATAGAAAGACAAAACTTAGAAAGTGGTGGAAACATCAAGAACCGACCCTTCCCTCTCCCTTTTCTTCTCTCTCAAGGAAAAATACTGAAAACTAAGGGAATTAGGTTGAAACACAAGGAATTGAATGGAAGAATTGGAGGATTAAGTTAGTGGAAGCTAAGGAATCTAACTAGAAACTAAGGTAAGCATTGAATTAAATTTTTGATCAATTGATTATGTAGTTTTGGGGCTGAATTCTAAGAGTTCTTAGGTTCTTAACTTCAAGGTTGAATTAAGGCAGAAAGCTTGGGTGTTACCTCAGTAATTGCTTGGAGGATTTAGTCTTCAGTGAAGGTAAGCTCCAATTTATGATATAGTGTTTGAATTCTGGGTTTTTCTGACTGATTTTAGTGTTCTTGAGTGTCTGGGTTTCAGAAATTAAAGTGGTGTTTTGACGGGTTTCTAGACTAGATTTATGTCGGCTTATGTTATTGGAATCATGCTAAAGTGTTTATGATAATTAGAGTATAGTATTGGGATGGTTATGGGTGGTTTTTAGTGAGGTTTGGGTGTTAAAAATGGTGATTTTTATGGGTTCAAAGGGGTCGGGCCGCGACATAGTTCTTGGTGTGCCGCGACCCTCTGAGGTTGAAGGGTGCTGGAGATGGAGGACGGGCCGCGACATGGGGTATGTAGGGCCGCGGCCCATGTCAGTTTCTGGGCGAGGTTGAGCCTCTGTTTCGGGCCATGCCGCGACATAGGGAGGCTTGAGCCGCGACCCTTAAGGATATTTGTGTTTTTGGGTTTTTAAGCATGGGAACCTAACCTAGGGTGCTTAGGATGGATCCCACTACTGTGTTTGGTGGAATTCGATGTCCCGGAGGCTAGAACTCTATCCGAAAACCCTTATACAATTATTGATGGAATCCTTTATCATGGTTGTGACTAGGTTTATGCTTGGGCTCGGGGCAGGATCATGCTCGGGGGTTGTCTTTCTTCATCAAAGCACTTGGAATTAAAGGTAAGAAAACTGCACCTGTATATGTGGATAGGATGGGACTAAGTGTACCCTATGTTTGTATGCACTATTATATGATTGTCATAAACCATGTGAACATGTTGGGACTAAGAGTTCCCTATAATTGTATGAATGTCATGAGGTGGTATTATGCCACAAGGACATGTGATAAATGACCTAAGAGTGCCAAAATCAATACTTGCGCATAGGGCGCGGCTTAGCCAATGGTAGCTGAGGACAACTTAGTAATTACTAAGCTCGGCATAAGTGGGCCAGAGTTAGTGGGGTGAGAACTGGGCTTGGCCAAAGCGAGCCAAAGATAGTGGGTTAAATAGAGGGTGCGGCCTATGGGCGTTGACCCTTGTTGTTGCTTGACACACATACTTTTGTTAATTGTTGTGTATGATATGTTTAATATCTGGAACTAGATCATTGGTTATTAACTGATGTCCTGGATTGAATGAATGCTATGGCTTGCTGGGTAATTGATTAATTCCTTGTAAATCATTTGGTTATGCTCTATGAACTACATAGTTGTTGATATTGATTGTACTACGATGTTATGTTTTCTTGATGGGCCTTGGCTCACGAGTGCTACGTGGTGCAGGTAAAGGCAAGGGTAAGACGGTTCAACCATGGGTTGGAGAGCTCTAGGGGCGAGGTGTACATTGTCAGCTGCCCAGCCGCCACAACCGAGGGTTTGTACAGGGACGAAAACCTAAAACGTGTATTTTGCCATTAGAGTGGCTTGATTATTTATAAGATTTGGAAATTCCGTAATTACGTTATTTAAACCCTGATTTGGGATCCCATGTACCAAACATTTATTTTAATGAAGATTATTCGTTTATAACCAAAATATTTTTAACCTAACCTGTTTGTGTCATTAGATTCACAATTTTATTTAAATGACTTGATTAGCAAGTCTCGCACTATTTCAAACACACAGTGTAACAGTCTTGGTTATCTAGGGCGTTACAACTTGGTATCAGAGCGTCCTAGGTTTAAGGGTTCCTGAAGATAGGCTGGACATGTACACTCGCCGCTAAAGACAAGCTTGACTCAGGGTTCTGTAATTGAATATATGAGGCTATATGCTTAAGTTCTTGATTGAAATATGAACGTATTATGTTGTATGACTATAGGGAGCATGAGAAACTAATAGGGCCTGGCCCTTGACTATTGTGTGATGAGATTGAGGCGTGCTGATCAATATTGCTATTGCATGTGAATGAATACTTGGATAATGGTTTGCATATTGAGTGTATGTGGTTAATTGCTTGAATTGAATTTATATGTTATACTTGTTTATTTGCTTGTAGGAAGCATGATAGAGTATGAATATACGTGGTAGTAATAAATTTGGTAGCTAAATGCGTAGAGTTGTGGATTATGCTTAATGTGTGCATGAATATTGTGGTTATTTGGGCCTGGTTGTGGTTTGGTTCGGAGTGTGAACCTCAAGGCTGAGGAGTTTAGTCAGCAGTGGCAGATGAATCCAAATTGGTTGCGTCCAGAATGGTTAAGTAGACCTGGCATTATATTCCAGGGGGTTGCAGATGATAGTCACGGTTGGAAACCTCCATCTGCTCCTGAAAGTCGTAGAGATGTTCGCTAGCATGTGAGTAAACGGTGTGGTTTAATAGCTGAGACTAAATGGTAGAGCAGCAGACTTTTCTGGAGAAGGAGCTGCTTTGTGTATTTTGACAGTAAGGTTACCAGTGTTGGTTTAATATGAGGATATAGACAGATAAGGGTATTTTATGGAAGGCTTAGAAGGAGTTATCCTTTAGTTTAGAGGAAAGTTTGGATTTGCCTAAGAATTGGTCGGTGGATGGGCAAAGCTAATTCCATCCTTGGTTATATGAAGATGAGAGGTTATGACTAAGGAATTGTATTAAGTATTTGTGGCAGAAGGATGCCTGGAAATGGTATTCAGACTGAGATATTGGCATGATGGGTTGGAAGGAACTCAGATGATGATTTGATAATAGAGGTTATAAAGACATAGTTTGAGCTGCGGAGACTAAGAGGTTATACTTGAATGCTTTGTGTTTGGATAATTGTTTAATGAATGCTTGCCTTGTTTGCATAGGAAGGGCTCGACCTTGTTAAGGAACATGGGTATTATTGTGTTTGTGCTTGATTGGTGAAGATACCATGATTTATATGTATGCATACTTGTATTGTATGAAGTATGCTTATCTGTATCTGTATTTGATTGTCTGGTTATCTGAATGTCTGATTAAAGCCTTGACTTATTAGTCAAGGGCGGCAATAGCGCTCTGCACGCTGGTCGAGAGACTTGGACCCAATCAGGGATATACTATTACGTTGGTCGACCCTATGGTCGTTGGAAAAAAAAGCACTTGGCTAGTTACTAAGAGCTAAGGGCAAGGGCCCTTGGTGACTCTATGGTCACATAGCTAGGGCATAAGGCCCTTGGGTTGACTCTATGGTTAACGATTCTGGGCAGCCAGCCCCCGGATGATCCAATGATCATTTATTTGTAATTGTATGCATGCATGAGTAGGTTATTACTGCTGGGCATGCTAGATATGTATTTGGAATTTGTATTTACTGTTCATGCACATGTTTAAGTTTTCCTACTGAGCCTTGACTCATGGGTGCCATGTGGTGTAGGTAAGGGAAAATGAAAGCTAGACCAACCATGAGTTGGAGAGCTTCGGTGGCGATGTGTACATATGTGGCTGCTTGTCCACCACTGCCGAGGATATCTCAGATGAACTAGGGTTGTGTCCCTTATTTTGCCGCTTAGGCCGACTGGATGTAACTTTTGATTTGTATATACCCTTTTATTCATCTATTTGTAATATTTTGGGATCCCATATGTGTATGAAACTTTTCAAATGAAAAGTCAGCGTTTTCTTTTACGAAATTTTTTAACGATAACCCTTGACATTAACCTTAGTTACACGTTTATAACCAAATGACTTGATTAGGAAGTTTGACACTATTTAAAGTACACAGTGTAACAGTGTTGGATTAGGAGGACGTTGCAACTAGATTCTATCACAACATTAGACTCTAGGTCTAATAGCCTATAAGCTTTACTATTGTTGGCATAACCAACAAAAGCACACTTTATGGCTCTTGAACCTAATTTTGTTCTGTTTGGTTCATTTTTCTATTGAGTTTTCTTCCTTTCCATAACTCATATGAAGATATAAATACCATGTGAAAATTTCTCAAGAAAAAAATCACTAATTTTCACTTTTAGTTGTCTAAATAATCTTCTAATCACTTAAACATCTTTTGTGTATTTTCTAAGAGTCTCTTTGATATTCTTTTGAAACTACCACTTTGACATGCTATGCTTTTCTCATCAAATCAATTTGAAGATGTCAATTTTTTTTAAACACTTAAATCAAGGAAAATAAACCTTCAATGATTTATTTAAAACCTTTGATTTCTAATACTTTGGTTTGAAGTTATCTCCTCATTGAGATTAATTTTAACATATCACCATCTTTAACCAAAATCAATAAAATTCTCTTCAATCTTATTCACCATTGGTGTAAAGATTCAAAATTGCTTCTCCATCTTTGTAATGTCTCCTCCTTGAGACATTGAATATTTAAGAATTATTGTCACTGAACAATTCTTAATTATTTTCATTTTTTACCACACTTTAGACTTCAAGCCTATAGGTCAATATGCCATCCCATAATTTTGGATACACTTTGATCTTTTTTTCTTGCAATAGCAAGACACACTTATCAAAAGATGTAACCCCTTAGGTTCATCTTTTCTTTTCTCATAAGTTGAGATGCTCAACACTTAAATGAGAAATTTTAATTTCTCAAATAATTTATTTTATTTACCAAATAAATGGTAACTAATCTCATTTCAACAATAATATAGAATAAAACCTATTTATAAAATTATCACATTAATAATCATATTATATGACACACCATAAAATAGTGATAATTCACACACATATATATTAACATACTTTTATATATTAACATAATTATGTCTTAATGAAATATCACATAATTTATTGTAAGTATATATCACAAATAATTTTTATATCCACACATTTATATATTCTATTGATTCACAAAAACCAAAATATAGGCATTTCAATTTTAGACTACCGATACTTATAAATTCTCAAAACATAATTTTCATGTCAATATATGTACTACTATCATACATATAAGATTTACAATCTCTAGATTATGAAAATCATGTCAAAAATTCACTTCTATGGATTACACATAAGCTTTCACAAATAGATGTGTCAACTATGTCACAATGTATCTTATATTGTATTAACATGTTAACATTTACGCAATTATTCATATATCAATATATGAAAACATGCTAATACATGAAATAAAATCTCATCACTATTATATAAAAAAGTGTATGCATTTACATTTACCTTATCTTACCACCTAGTAAAATTTAATCCATCGAACATAACATACCTCACTAGGTATTGGTTCATGATTTTAATGGTCTCTCCATCCATTGAAACAAACAAATGGGTAAGCTTTTGAATGTTAGAGATATAAAATTTGCCTCAATGGAAATAGGAAAAACTATTACAACTCTAAGCAAAAGAATACAATAGAAAAAAAGATTGATTAAATAAGTTACAACTCTATTGCAAACAATACATGCAAATATAGAAATATGTAGATGAAGGAAGTAATAGAAAATACAACTCTATAATAAAAGGATACAAATAAACTAAAGGATGAAGAACAAAGATATAGATGGAAACACAACTCTATAGAAAAAAGATACAACTAAATATAAAAGAAGAAATAAGAAGATGAAACAAACGAAGTAAAATAATAAGATAAAAGCAAGAACAAAAATAAAAACAACTCTATCACTCACACCACAAAAGTGAAGAGCATTGGGGACCACCAACTTCAATAAGGTTTACAACCTTTGTCCAAAAGCTTATCTCCCCAATCTCAAGCAGTAAAGGAACTCTCACAATTGGAAATAGCTCTCTGGAATAAACAAGCCTCTAGGAGAATTTCTAGCAAAGTGCTCTAGTGGATAGAAATTGGTGTGTCTTACAAGTAAGCAATAGACTCCTATTTATAGAATTTCGAGAGACCCTTTGAATTTCAAATTCCACCAACCCTCATGGCTGTTACCAATGTTTAATTAGATGTTTATTAAATTAAAAAGGAGTTTTGGGAGTTACATGAGTTGTTAGAATCGTTCAAAATGGAAAATGGAAATTGGGTTTGGCTGTCAGCCTCTCTGGCCGCGACTAGAGCTATTCCTGGCAGCGGCCGTGAGACTCTATTCTCTAGGCTGCGGCCATGAACACTTATGGTCGCGGCCACAGCCCAATTTCAGCACATTATTTTTATGCAATTTTCCAAACGACTCTATACTCTTCCCACATGACTTTGTAACCTCCAAACACATTATGGGGCTTAAAGTCATGTCTTCAACAACCATATCTCTCGTGGCTTTGAAAAATTCAAATCAAAATGTGTAACATCAAATCTACACATTATTGGGTAATATTTGAGGGTTACAAACTTGTAACTGAATTTGTAAATCCAAATATGTTACATATTTGAATATTCACATATATCTAAATATTGTAACTCTATTTTATATGTTACAATATATGACACTCATTGTCACATTATTTAATCTACATATCATATTATAAAATAATATAACAATTTCTTCCCTAATTTTTAATATTGAGCTAGATATTAAAGTTATGGTTGATAAAATAGTTAGTTCTGATTGTGATCTCTCTTCTTGTAGACTTTGTAAAAGATATTCAAAGTTTGTTATCTGGTTTCACTAATGTCACAATTTCTCATGTAATTTGTTAAGCAAATTCTCTTGCTCATTCTTTAGCTAAGGTGGTTTTAGGGTTAGATAATGAACTTGTACGGAATGGGTGTGTTCCATGTTGGTTTGAAAAGAGCACATCAGATGTACATGAGAAGTTTTAAAATATTTATTTGTTTACCCAAACAATGGTAGGATTCTATATTTACCTACACATTAAATCAAAGCATACAAAAGGCATATCTATACATTTTGTAGTCTATCAAATGTCCTTGCTATCTCTTAGTACAAAATGACAATCATCAAATCCTTGCTCTATGATAGTGAGATCCACACCGTAATCTTCCAAGTCAATCCTCATCACACTAGGAAAAGTGTGGGCACGCAGAATGACTGAGACAAATTACTGTCACTAGATGTACTCAATACATGAGATCAAAAGACTTGAATGATAACTTTGTGTGAGAGAATGGAGAAAAGTAGTAACTTTTCTCCCTTGTTTCCAGGCTTAGAAACTTATGATAGCCTCTCTAAGACCTCCTAGACAAATATTTATGTATGGTCTAGGTCAAATCTCATTAGGTTTAGGTTTGATTTATTTAATAAATATTTCAATCAAATGAAAGAATTAACTAAATAATCAAATAATAAATAACATAAATAAGTAACTGGTCATATTTGTGCCATTTTAGTGGGTTTGCGCTAGCCACAATGCATGCTGAGTGATTGCGGCGCATGGCACTGTGATGCTACATTAAATTTTTTCATTTATTTATTTTATTTGATAAGACAAATATTTATGTGTTTAAAATAGTGTATTAGTTCAAATATGAGTTAATTAAAAATTAGCTTTATCTTATTAACTTTTGATAAAAAAAGTACTTTATTTAATTCCTTGAATTTAATATATATTCTTTTAATATTAATTAATTCTCAACTGAATAATATTTTAATAAACTAATATAGTTTTATAAACAAACCATAATAATTAATTCACAATTAATTAGTTACATATAATTATATCCCTGCCAAAGAAAATTAATTCCCTTGCAAATTAGTCTTTTCTGTTTGTCACAAATATTCACATCCTAGACTGTGTAGTATAGATGTGACTCACGGACCATATACCTATAGTTTAAAGAGCCAGTAAACTAGATAGTTAATTAAACTATTTAATTAAATAAAATTATTTATTAATTTCATTATTACCCTACTATAAATATGGAATTGCACTCTTAGTAATTATATAATTATATTTACATAATTATCTCGTGTAATCTATTGATATAATCACTTCATATAATACTATCCTCCAATTATTGGTTCATAAAATAGAGCTAGTCAAAATTACTATTTTAGCCTTCTTGTTACCTGTTGATCCTTAAAGTACCATATAATTTCACTAGTGTTCATGTTCATTGATGAAATATCTATTGGATTTTATGCCCTTAATAAAACCATATTTCTCATGTAACAAATTTTTATTATCAATAAAAGAAGTAGAAATCATTTTTTTCATTCAATTGCATTGTTCGCTTATTTAATACATGTTTATTCAATTAATACAAATATTCATAAAATCATGAACATATGGATAGTTACAATTATAGTGACTAGGTCCCAGTGGATTATAGTTGTAAATATATGTTAAAAAAGAACGATTCCTAAGATTAAATCAGTGCATTGGATTTTCACTGATTTGGTAATCAATGATATGATCGAACTTATACATTCAAGGTGTTATGTCTTGTCCAAGGCATTGACCAAGTAGATAAGATCGGATGTACTTTGATACATCGGACTAGGACCGATATTGATTATTGATAAATAAATAAGTATCTTTGTTATCAAATCTAATCAATGTACAATGTTGACCATAGGTCAAGTCGATCTTAATTCTACGTGATGATATTATGCTAATTATATCATTTAAATATTTTGACTTGTTCGTTACCAACTTACCCTGCGGTATAGTCCATACTTACATCTTGGACATTTAGTAGTTTAATTGAGTTGGATTATTATTCATAGATATGAAATCTATAACTTTTGTATGAGAAGTGAAAAAATGATTTCCTTAATTGCTTTGTTCAAAAGGTTAAATGATTGAGATCTCATTTCTATGATTGAGTTCACAGAAATATCATTTATAAGGAAGTTAGAAGGAGTTAAGGATAAAATACTAATGAGGGGTAAAATGGTTGTTGACGGTAAAAACTTGTCAACTAAGTTAGATCAATAACTTTGTGAGTTGTAAAGAAGCAAACTTAAATCGACTGAACTTCAAACAAACTTTCTAATGGTTTCAAGAACACAAAACGTAAATGCTAGAATTTTAGAATGGAAAACAGAGAGAATGTAGAATGTGTGTTTCCATTAGCAATGGATGATTACAAAACTCTGAAAATTCAATCCCCTTCTCAGGTGAGGGAGGTCACATTTATAGTAGAGCACTATTGGATCACTGTACATGGTGGTCCCTGGGGAACATGACCCTGCATATGTAGTCTGTGGATGGTAGTGGTACTGGGAGTGTGGTGGCCGGCTCCAGTACAAACCAAGGGTCAGCAGGAGCACCTCAATCTTGGTACATGGTTGTACCTCCACTATCTGTTTAGTACAAACGTTAAAGGCTGGCTGGGAAGGACCACATCCGGTACCTTGTGCATACGACCACCACTTGTCTGGCGTGGAGATTAGGATCAGACATCTAGGGTGTTTAGAGCTGTACCCCCGTATGTATTTCGTGCCTGGGGTGGACAAGGTCAATTACTTGTTTCCGCATTCCATACATGTACGAGCTCTTCTGGTCATACGTGGGTTTTCATCTCTGCAAGGCACCCTATTCCTACAAACTTCAAGTATTGAGTCCCCATATGTCGTCAGGGAGGACACGGTCCCAATACGCCTGGGAGGCAAGACCCTCGCGAGATGCTGGCGCGAGGGGCCTTGCGAGAAGCTGGCATGAGGCGGTATAGGTAGATGCCCTCGTGAGATGCTAGTGTGAGGTGGAATAGGCAGGTGCCTTCATGAGATGCTGGCACGAGGAAGTGTAGGCAGGTGCCCTCGCGAGGGTTTGGCACGAGGCAGTGTCACGAGGCCATGCCTTTTTTGGTGATGTTGCGGGGCCTTTAGCGCAAGGTGTAAGGTTACGCTTGACCATTTCCATCCCGAGCCTACATTTTGGAGAGCACAAGGAGGCCTCGTGTAATTGGAATTTTGGCATCCACACTTGCTCCCAGTCTATTGGAGGGCCTTTAGGCGCTTTAGTAGACTTCTTGTTACAGTGCCTTTTGACCCTCGGTACTTTTGCAGTTACGATGGTGCACAACTTCACCCACCCAAGCTATGCTTTCACCCTTTCTCGTGTTTAATGGGTCTAAATTAGCATTATTTTGGAAGGGTTGCCTTGGCCGAAACTCCTCATGAGCTGACTTATGTATTTGAACACATTAGCACGTATACCCTTCATTGCACCTCGTAGTTGGTCATTTTGAGCACCTGTGTCTAGAGGTTTTGAGCTTATTCCTTTGTATCTTGTAGTACAATTTCCACACACACTTGCACTCGTATTACCAATGAGGCGCGACTTTATGGCATTTGAGGGGTCGTCTAGTGTTCCTCCTGGGGTCGAGTTTGTAGACTTGTCCTCAGAATCAGGGTCCCCCGAAAACAGTCCCGACCAAAGATACCACACCTTACGGAGGGCCTGCTATGTCCCTTAGAACGCATGGCTGAGCTTAGGAAGAATATTTGGGTTTTTGAAAGCGAGATGGGCTCGATTCTGAGGGGTGATGGAGCCCCATATTCCTTTGTTTATGATGCCTACCTTGTCAGCCTTAGAGTGAGCCTTCTTGACCTACAAAAGGAGGTGGAGTTCACGGAGGGCAACCTCCCTCCTGAACCCTCACCTCCGTGTCCTTCTAGTACCTGAGCTCACTACTAGTTCCCCTCAGCCTTTGTCTTTAGTCCACCTTGGTTTGATGCTCCCACACCCGATGTCTCGATGGAAAACTCTTGCAAAAAGAAGAAAATGGAGGGCGAAGTGCTCTGTTTTGACCTCACCCTTTTCCTTTGATTTTGTAGACATGTCGAAGAGAATGAGGCAACAGGTTGCTCCCGAGAAGCTGGACTCTAGTTCTCTTCTGGTGTCCACCATTGTTTCCAACATGTAGGAGAACAGACTGTTAGAATTGTCTGAGTAATACCATATTAGTAAAGAGTACAAACTGTATGTACTGCCCAATAAATTTCGGACTAATAACCCCCCCTCCCCCCCCAAGGTCTACGTCGCTTTGAACAAACATATTTCGAAGGTGGGTGGGACCATTCCTCTACTTAAACCACTTTGACCTCGCTCCACTCCAGTTAGCACCCAATAGCTAGTTGACCCTGAGCTTCCTATACATGGCATTCATGAAGCTTAATGGTCGCACTCCCATGACCCAGGAGGTGCATTTCATGTACAACCTCATGCCCACTCCTAAGTCGAAGGGCTTCTACTTTTTACATAATGCCAACTCTTAGGTCTCTTTGATCGAAGGAACTGTTTCTAACTCTGGTTCATGGAAGCAGGACTTTTTCTTTGTCAAAGGTTCTCTTTCTGTTCACGAACATTTTCGTTCCTCTCCAAGTAAGTACTTCAAGTCTTTTCTTTTGCATTGAGCTTGCTATTGTGGACCTTATACTCATACTCATTGATGAGTTGGTTGTTCAGAGAGTTTTACTATCCCTGACATTCCTGAGTCGTAGGTGGTGCCGATGGATGTCTTCCTTGATGCGGACCCTTCAACGAAAATGGCTGCCCATCATTTTACTGTTGCTAACCTAAACTATTATGGTTTATCCAGGGTTTCAGAGCCTGACCTGTTATGGCACATTTCTGAGTGAAAGAAGAAGGTAGCTCTGGCATAACCTCACTCAGATGATGGTGATGTTGAATGGGTGCCTGAGGAGATTTCACCTGAATCAAAACATCCAGCCCGACTGTTGCCAACCTCCAGGGGACGCCCTTCTTCTGCTCCTATGGACTGCAACACAACTTCTCATTCCCACGGTCCACAATCCATGTAAGGGTGCTTTGTTCTGCCTTCTTACGATGAATTTGACACTCTCCTTCATGCTCCCGCTAGTCATGGCTATCCAGACACCCTTTGTCTAATGCTCTTGCGCTTCCTCCTCTCTCGGTGAGTGGGTCATCTGTCCCTGCTCACCCAAACGCTCCTAATTTGGAGGAGATGTCCTGGGTGAGTCGCACATCATCCCCATATGTGCGAAGGTATGCCCGGGTTGCCGAGGACATCCCCGAGACCGAGTGGAGAGGTCTCGAGAATTTTAACATGGTGGAGCTTGGGGAGACCCTTATGCACTCCACTACTTGGGTGAGTTCATTCGTCTTACATTGGTCTTTTTTGTGTTCTGGGTTCCCTATTTTCTCACTTTTTGCTTCCTTGCAGACTTCTCTAGTGGCTCAGCACTTGATAGACTCAGCATAGGACCTATCTTCATCCAATGTTGAAAGGGATCGTCTTGCGGCCAAAGTTTAGGAGCTTGAGGGACAGCTTGCTGATGCCAATCTCAAGCTGGAGATAGCTCTGGCGAAGGCCTCTTCATCATCCAAAAAGAAGAAGAGAGCAGAAGCCCAGGCTGAGGTGTTGCGGGAGAAGATCACCGTCCTGGAGGTCGATCTGGCAGAGGTTGAATACAAGTCCGTGGAGCACACCCTGTATGGGGTGTGGAGGCAGAATCCTGGTTTCGACTTCTCCTCCTTTGGTGATCATGTCGTTGCCAAGGCAACCGAATGGAATGCTCGCAGCGGGAGGCCTTGAGATTTCATTTCTACAGCTTTTATTTTCCTATTTCGATTTGGTTGTATAATTATTCAAACCTTATCATACTGAAGAGGTTTCTCCAGGTTCTTTGCTTTTTCCTTCAAGAAATTTTTTAAGTCCTGTTGTGGTTGGTGTTGACTTTATCATGTAGCATTATCACAATATATATATATGTGATCTTTTGTTATTATTTATTTATGCTTGAGGTCCTTTTGAGCCCGATCCTGTGTGCAGGAGCAAAAAGGGTTCAATAGGTCTCTCTTTATTCTGATAACTTGTTGGTGTTTTTTTTCTAGATTGGTAACAATAGTCTCTTTGGTGAACCTTGACGGTATTTGTAAGGATATATTGACCCTTTGGATTCTTACTATCCTTTTATATATTTTTGCGTGCACTTGTGATTTTTTTTGCGAGAAGCATCATTCTCATCGTTATGTATAGTAATATTTTTGCAAGGGTTTCCTTTGGGACCCTTTTTGGCTGGACGGCTTGACCGCCGCTCCAGACTAATTCCTGGACATTCCCCTTGAAGCCCTATTCCTCATGGAGGTACTGAACTTTTCTAGGAGGTTGTTTCTGCCTATCTACTAGGCCACGTTATCATCCACAAGGGTAGATTTTCCTTATAAATTTAGGTAAAACCTTTGTCTTATTACCTCTTCATTCAAGGGCGTTACCCCCGCAGAGCCTCTTGGCTCTCATGAGATCCATGAGGGATGCTAATCCTCATGAACCTAAGAGATGCTTTACGAGGCTTTTTTTTATACCCCCTTTACGGCTCCTTTGTTATCCATAGGGGTATCTAATATTTATGAATTTAAGGGACGCCTTGCGGGGTTTTTCATCATCATTTTATATATATATAAATATCTTCTTCTTGCCCCCCAAGTGGTTGGTGGGATTTATCTCATTGAGCACTTTGGTCATTTTATCCCCACTATGTGTGCATATCTGTTATATGGGTGTAATCATTAAAAAAGAAAAAAAAAAGTAACGACTGGGATGAAAAACGAAATATTCTCGGTAAAGATAGGTACATTACAGAGATGCTCATGGCAGTATTGCATCTATTGAGGCTTTTGAGATAACCTCCTTAATTCTTAACTATTTAACCCAACATTGCATACTTAGACGAAGTAAAGGCATTCTTGCCTTAGATATGGAGGTCTTACTGATAGTATTTTTTTAGGTGCTCTGTGCTCCACGCTCTGGGTACAATGGTATCATCCAAACATGCTAGCTTGTAGGTGTTAGGGGGCACTACCTGGGCAACCTGGTAGGGTCCCTCCCAGTTTTCCCCCAATACACCCGCCCTGGGTCGCGAATGTTCGGCAGGACGTTCCTTAACACGGGGTCTCCGACCCTAAATGCCCTCTCTCGCACCCTTGAGTTATAGTACCTTGCGGTCGGATGTTGGTACGTTGCCAACCTCAGTTGTGCCTTTTCTCTTCTTGCCTCCAACATGTTCAAATTTTCAGCCAACGCTGCGTGGTTAGCCTGGTTATCGTATGCTTGTACACGGAAAGAGTTGACTTTCATTTCTATTGGAAGAACAGCCTCATACCCATAGGCTAAGGCGAAAGGTATTTCTCCAGTAGTAGAACGGGGGGTGGTCCTGTAGGCCCAAAACACATTAGGCAGTTCTTCGACCTAGGCTCCCTTCAACTTCTCCAATTTCATTTTTAGGTTCTTTTTGAGGATCTTGTCGATGGCCTCCACTTGTCCATTGGCTTGTTGTTGTACTACAGTGGAAAAACTCCTCTTGATCACCCTTTCTCTGCAATATTTGTTGAACAACCCTCCTTCAAACTGGGTACCGTTGTCGGAGATTTTCTTGTAGGGCACCCATACCTGTAGACGATAAACTTGTTGATAAAGGCGATGATTTGCTTAGCCGTTATATTTACTAGAGGCTCTGCTTCAACCCATTTGGTAAAGTAATATACTGCTACAATCACATACTTTGATCCTCCTCTTCCTGCTGGTAACACGCCAATCAAGTTGATCCTCCACATAACAAAGGGCCATAGACTAGTCATGCTCACTAGCTCATTTGGTGACTATCTAGAGTAGTTCTCATGCTGTTGGCACTTGTTGCATCTCCTTGCGAAGTTGCTCGCGTCCTTTTCCATGGTAGGCCTATAATACCCCAGTTGCATGGCCTTTTTTTTCGTGGATTGTCCCTCAGCATGATTTCCACATTCTCCTTCCTATATCTCTTGTAGAACCTTCAAAGCCTCCTCCTTATTTATACATCGAAGGAGCAGGGTGGAGAAGCCCCTTTTATACAAGACTCCATCTACCAGGGTGTATCGGGCGGCTTTGTAAAAAATCTTGCGGGCATCCTTTTTGTCCAAAGGCAATGTTCCATCACTTAAGTACCTCGAGATGGGTTTGGTCCATGAATCCTCAGGAACATTGACCATGTGAACTTCCCCCTCTGCTATACTTGGTTTGGACAGGTATTCCACGGGAATGGACTCAAGTGTATCTCCATCTTGGGTGGAGGCGAGGTTTGCGAGAGCATCAACATTCATGTTTTTCTCTTTTGGGATTTTTTCTATGGTATACTGTTCCAGCTGGTCCAAACAACCTTTCACCTTGGACATGAGTGCAGCCATTTTTGGGCCTCTTGCTTGATATTCACCTTTCACTTGAAATACCACCAATTGTGAGTCACTAAAAACATGCAAATGTGTTACCTTCAGCTCCTGGGCTAGTCCCAGGCCAGCTAGGAAGGCTTCGTATTCTGCTTCATTGTTGGAAGCTTCAAATCTGAATCTTATTGTCCAATACATCTTGTGCCTAGGTCCCGTCAATACTATGCCAACTCCTGCCCCTCCTTTGTCGGATGCTCCATCTACATGGAGGCTCCATTCTTCAAGTTGCTTTTCTTTTCCTCCATAAGTCGGTTCATTTTCTTCTATTTCTCCCGCTTCATAGGGTCGATAGGAAAACTCAACTATAAAGTCTGCAAGTACCTGCCCATTGATTGAGATTCTTGGGGTATAAGTGATGTCAAACTGACTTAATTCAATTGACCATTTTTGCAACCTTCCTGAAGTCTCTGGTTTATGCAAGACTTGACGCAAATGGGTGTTGGAGAGCACTTCAATAGCAATAGCATGAAAATAGGGCCTTAGCTTTCGCGAGGCCCCCACCAAAGCGTATGCTAATTTTTCTATTTCTGGGTACCGGGTTTCTGCATCTACCAACCGCTTGCTAACATAGTATACGGGCTGTTGGTGCTTCTTTTCCCCTTTTACTAGGGCGACGCTAATGGCGTGTTCCAACACTGCTAAGTATAGGTACAACCTTTCCCCTTTTTTGGGCTAAGCTAGAAGGGGCGATTTTCTAAGGTGTTCTTTTAGCTTAGCAAAGGCTTCTTGACAATCTTCATCCCAAGTGAACATTTTGTTCCCTTTTAGGATGTTGAAGAAGGGGAGACACTTGTCGGTGGATCTGGAAATGAACCTGTTGAGTGCTGCTACCCTCCCTGTCAATCAATGCACCTCCTTTTTGTTCCTCGGTGGGCTCATTTCCAATAATGCTAGGATTGGCCCCAATACACTGGGAATTTACCTTAAAACTGAGGAACTTACCCGATGAAACTCCAAAGGTGCACTTCAGCGGGTTCAACTTCATTCTGAATCTTCGGAGGGTGTCAAACATTTCACCATGGTCGTTTGTGAGTTCTTCTTCCTTCTTTGTCTTTACCAACATATCATCCACATATACTTCCATATTTCTTCCTATCTGATTTGCAAACATTCTGTTTACCAACCTTTGATAAGTGGTGCCCGCATTCTTTAACCCAAAAAGCATCATCTTATAGAAATAGAGCCCATTTTCTGTTATAAACGAAGTATGCTCTTCATCGGTTGGGTTCATGGGTATTTGGTTGTACCTGGAATAGGCTTCCATGAAGCTGAGTAACTCATGCCTAGCCGTTGTGTCTACTAACTGATCTATCCTAGGAAGCGGGAAGCTATTCTTGGGGCATAATTTATTGAGGTTAGTAAAATCCTTGCAAGTCCTCCACTTCCCATTGGGCTTTAGGAATAGGACTGGGTTGGATACCCACACTAGGTAGAATGCTTCTTGGATAAATCCATTTTCCTTCAACTTGTCAACTTCTTCTATCAGGGCCACGTATCTCTCTGGATCTAGAGCGTTCCTTTTCTGCCTCATAGATCTTGCTTTTGGGTTGATGTTCAAGTGATGGCACATGACTGATGGACCAATCCCCACCATATCCTCGTGACTCCAGGCGAACACATCAAGGTAATCTTTCAAAAATTGTACCAACTTCTATTTTATGTTATCCTCAAGGTTTCTCCATACCTTCAGGTTCCTCAACGGCTCATTCATAACTGTGACTTCTTCCAATTCCTCTACTGGCTCGACCCTGGGTTCCTCCGCGACCCGGGGGTCTAATTCGTGCAGGTTTATGCTTCCATAAACTACCAATGCCATGGGTACTGATGGTTTCATGGCTGTGCGGAGGGATGAGTTATAACATTCCCTTGCTTCCTTTTGCTCCCCTTTCACACTTGATATCCCTCCAAGAGTCGGGAATTTTATGGCCAAATGATATACTGAGGTTATCACCTTCAATTCTCCTAGGGAGGGTCTCTCTAATACCGCATTGAAGACCAAGGCACAGTCTACCACGATAAAGTTTTCCATTATGGTGGTTTGTGTGGGTTTCTCTCCCATGGTGAGGGCTAACTCGATTGTGCCTAGGGGATGTATCGAGTCTCCAGTAAACCCATACAGGGAGGTATTGTAGGGCTTTAGGCTCCTGATGTTCAATCCCATCTTCTCTAAGTCTGGGCGATATTGGATGTCTATGGAACTCCAATTGTCCACCAGGACCCGATGCACCCTTATATTAGCAAGTTGTTCAGTCAGCACCAAGGGGTCGTTGTGAGAAAAATGCACTCCCCGTGCATCTTCTTCAGTGAAGGTTATTGAGTCATTCTCCCCCTTAAAACTTTTTGGGGGTCGTTGCTCCAAACTTAAGTCTCATGGAGGTGGACTTCGCCTGGATTCCCTAGGGTATCTATCTCGCCCCTTCCTCGATTCGCCTCAGAATACTGGACCTCCGAAGATGGTCCTAACCCCTCCTTGCACCTCTGGGGCTACATATCATGCTCGTGATGAGGGTGGTCCTTCTTCTGGTCTTTGATTTTCTCTGCAGACGTATCTACCCAAGTGTCCCCTGCGTATAAGTACTTTGATTTCTACCTTTAAATGAGTGCATTTTGCCGTGGTGTGGCCAATGTCTTTATGATACTGACAATACTTACTGGGGTCTCTTTTTGATCGTTCTTTCTTTATTGGCAGGGGTCTTCTGAAGGGGACCTGATTCTCATTCGTGACAAAGATATGTTCCCTAGTATGTGTTAGGTCAGTATAAAAGGTGTATGGGGTCTGTCTGTGTTCACTTACACGTTGGGGTTTCTGAGGGTGATCATCTCTCGACCCTTTATAGGCCCTCTATTTCATTGTGGTATTTAGGCCTTCACGAATTGAGGGTTTTAGGGATGCCTTGCCCTTCCCAGCCTTAAGACTCTCCTGTCCATCCTCAACATGGATGTATTTTTCTGCCCGTTCGTAGAAATCGTCTAAGTCAGTGACCTCCCTCTTTAGCATGTTATCCCACAGCTTACTACCCGGGCGCACTCCGACTATAATGGCCATTTTTAACTCCCCTCAGGCCAGGCTTCGTACTTTGGCCACCTCCAATTTGAACCTATGGATATAACTCTTTAGGCTTTCATCTTCTCCTTGTTTTACGTTAGCGAGGCTGGTGCCTGGCATGGTGTAATCACACACAACGTAATGTTGCTGGAGAAATTCTTCAAAAAATTGTTGCGAAGAATTGATGGACCCTGGCCGGAGTCTCTTGAACCACTTGTACGCAGGACCCTTTAACGAGATAGCAAAGCAGTGCCATCTGGCTATGTTATTAATTCCCCTTAACTTCATTAGGTCATTGAACGCATCATGATGGTACTTTGGATTCGTATCGCCCTTGTAAGGGGTCATGTGAGGCTCTTTGAAGTTGGTTGGGAGCCGCATGGCTTAGATTTTCCTAAAGAAGCGTGATTCATAATCAAACTCGTCGTTGACAACGTGCCCCCTAGACACAGTGATTATCTTTCTCCGTAGGCTCTTCATCTCGGTGTCTAAGTCTTATCTCCTTTTGTTTAAGGAGTCTCTCAAGTTGGATGGGTTGGCCTTTCCTTTCCTTTTGTCTTTCGGAAGAGCCACATGAGGTGTGGTCTTGTCATTCGTCCTTCTCCTGTTGAGCTCTTCCCTCAAGTCTGGGTGTGTTTCCCTTGAAGTTACCTCAACTTCGTTTTGAGGGTTAGCGTCATTCCTCCGCTCTGGCCTCTTAGGCTACTTCGCTTGCCAGGGACATTCATGATGCTTTGGCCGAGGGGTATAGCTAGTGGAGAGTCGATTCCTCCCGTTATCTATAGGGATTGTGGTTTCTCCTCCCTCACGGCCTTTCTCCTTTCTCTTAGGAAGAGTCATGCTTGACTTTCCCTGTAATAGGCAATTCAACACCTCTTGTATATTTTCTAAGGTGGTTTCTAGCCTTTGATTCTTTTGATGTAACTTGTGTATCTCCTCTTCTTAGAATCGAGTCCTAGAGCTCGAGCTTATGGATGTACTTGGGGATTCTTTTCGGGCCTGCGCGTTGAAGGACCTGGATCTTTTCGGCTGGAGTTTGGCACTTGCGGAGGAAACACTCCTGTGCCACTCATAGGTAGTAGCCGCTAGTTTTGGATGGTTTTCATCGAGCTGGATAGCTAGGGATGAAGCCTCCCTTCCATCCTCAGGAGCCCTGAGCTCCTTTGTTGCATCCATATTTTCATGTGGTGGAGGATTCCTCATGGAGACTTTCAGCTGATGTTCGTCCAGGTGGACCTCAACCTCTCGTGGTTCTCTCAAATGCTTAGAACGTCTTGGCATCTTTTCCTGCCAGAATCAATAGAAGAATAGTGGCTTGACACTTATCCTTCCCGCACACGATGCCAAACTGTTGACGGTAAGAACTCGTCAACTAAGTTAGATCAAGAACTTTGTGAGTTGTAAAAGAAGCGAACTTAAATCGACTAAACTTCAAACAAACTTTCTAATTGTTTTAAGAAAATAGAGAGAACGTAGAATGTGTGTCTTCATTAACAATGGGTGATTACAAAACTCCAAAAATTTGACCCCCTTCTCATGTGAAAGGAGATCATATTTATAGTAGAGCATTATTGGCTCATTGTACATGGTGTTCCCTAGGGAACATGACCTTGCATATGCAATCTACGGATGGTAGTAGTGCCAAGAGTATGGTGGTCGGCTCCAGTACACGCAAAGGGTCTGTGGGAGCACCTCAATCTTGGTACCTGGTTGTACCTCCACTATCTGTTTAGTACGAACGTTAGAGGCTGGCTGGGAAGGACCACATCAGGTACCTTGTGCGTATGACCACCACTTGTTTGGCGTGGAGACTAGGATCAGACATCTGGGGTTTTCAGGGCCATACCCCCGTACGTATTTCGTGGCTGGGGTGGACAAGGTCTACTACTTGTCTACGCATTCCACACATGTACGAGCTCTTCTGGTTATACGTGGGTTTTCATCTTCGCAAGGCACCCTATTCCTACGAACATCAAGTATTGAAGTCCCCATCTATCGTTAGAGAGGACACGGTCCCAAGACGCTTGGGAGGCAAGACCCTCGCCAGATGCTGGCGCGAGGGGCCTCGCGAGACGCCGGGGTGAGGTAGTGTAGGCAGATGCCCTCATGAGATACTAGTGCGAGGCGGCATAGGCAGGTGCCCTCGCGAGACGGTGGCGCGAGGCAGTGTAGGCAAGTGCCCTCATGAGACTCTGGCGCGAGGTGGTGTAGGCAAGTGCCCTCGCGAGACGCTGGTACGAGGCGGTGTTGCGAGGCGGTGTCGCAAGGTAGAGGCCTGGGGCGTGAGACGGGGTCCGTGGTGCGAGGCCATGCCTCTCTTGGTGTTGTCGCGAGGCCTTTAGCGCAAGGTGCAAGGTCGGACTTGGTCGTTTCCATCCCGAGCCTACTTTTTGGAAGGCACAAGGCGGGGACCTCGTGCAATTGGAATTTTGGCATCCACAGCGGTAATTTGCACCACCTCGTTGGTAAGTCATCGATAGAGGATTGACTTACTGTAATGGTTATATCAATGGATAATGTATTTATAGTTTGAAAACTATGTTTTATGAATTCAAGAGTTCAATTCCGAGTCTATAGTGGAGTCACAAAGAATTACTAAGTTGTGAGATAATTTATTACTATAAATAAATTCATGGAAACTTATTGTTGCTTGGGTTCATGGATCCATGGTCCCCATGTCGTCTCTGGTAAAAATTGATCAAATAGTTTCAAATAATTGATTTAATTATCAATTAGTAATATCGTGTTAACTGGGTCAACATAAATAAATAATGGTGAATTAATTATTGATATTATGTGAGAATTAAAAATATGAGAAAGTTTGAGGATTTAATTGGAAATACTCAAAAGAGAGTTTTATAGACATTTGGGAAATTTGATTGATAATAATAAGTTAATATTAATATTAGTAAAATAAATTAAATAAAGATTCAAAATATAAATAGTTATTTTGAACAAATATTTAACTAATTATTATTTAAAATAAATAAATAAAGATTTGATTTTGGGTAATTTTGTAAACAAAATTAAAAAATCAAAATAGAATTTATACCCTTAAGTGACCGGCCATATAGTAGACTTGGTGAGCAAGTTATTGCTCCAGTTATACACTTATTTATTTAATTAAATAATTAAAAAAATAGTAACTACTATATTTTGGTTGCCCTAGAATTTGCCTATAAATATAACCTTAAGTGAAGTGATTTTCTAAGAGTTATTCAGGTAAGAAATTTTTGCCAAAATACTCACTAGGGCGCCCATCTCTTTCTCTGTAATTCTGTCTTCTCGTGTGTTGAAAAATAGCCCACCATTTGTTAGATCTAAATTAGAAAAAGGTTTGGAAGACCATGGTGCTTGTTCTAACGGTTTGAATTCCTTGCAATACAGAACATTCTACAAGGACAACATGTTAGGGAATTCAAAGGAAGGAGTCAATTAATCTGCTGCGTATTCGTAACTTTCTATACCTTTATTTTTATGTTAATTTACGAATCTGATGTTTATATATATGCCATGCGATTCTATGTTTTCTATTATATTTTTGGAAAAATAATAGGGAACATGCATCTAGGTTTAAATTACTATATCCTACAATATCCACGTCTATCCAATGTAAAGATGTCATAGGCAAGATTAATGGAGAAATGACTAAATTGTAAATAAATTAATTTTCTTGGATTAAGTGATAATTATGTGGTAATTATGTGCAATTAATTAATTATTTGACTAATTATTTTTTATTTGAAAAACATTATATTAGTTTAAATTAATATTAATATGTGCTTGGATTAATATTAAAGAGAGTTAAATATTATCTTAGTATAAGATAATTATTCAAACTCATAAATTAAGATAATGTTAATTTTAAATTAACTAATATTTTATTTTTGAAATAATATATATTATTTTTGAATAAATATATTGTCTTAAACTAAATTAAATAGACAAATAAAAAAAATTAGGGACGCAGATAAGTGGTACACGCGAGTCACTGTGATTATACAAAAGACTCAATGACTATTGATAGGCTACAAGCAGTATTCTTCTTCCTTTTTTATGTATAAATTTAATGTATAGATATATGTATTGATCCTGACTCAGTATTAATAATTTTTAAAACCCCACCTCCCCCTTCTTATTAATAATTTTTAAAACCCCACCTCCAACTTCTGATGCGTCCCTAATTTTATTAAAATTAATACCAACATATGTATATTCAGAAACTAAAAAATTGTAAAATATGTGGGGTCACACGTGTCTATGCTACACAATTACAACATGTATAAAGATATATAAATATATGTAAGGTATGTTATGTAAATAAAAAAAAAAAAAATTAAAATTCATATTCATACGCATATATTTTGTTTACCAAAATTGAATAAGAAAAGTTTATTGATGACTCCTTCAACCAAGTAATATATGAGAATTTTATCCCAATCGAAGATTGATAATTGCCCTGCAAATAAAACCTTCTTCGTAACATACATAATAGATTAAAACATAAAAATAATCTTTTATGATATAAATAATTAAGGAGAATAAACATACTTACCAAAATACATGCTTCAGTTTTCTCTTCAAGTTATATCATGCCTCTACCTTTCTTAGTCAATCAAGTGTTCTCAGTATCTTTTAGTATAAAATAACGAACATCCAATCCACGTGAGTGATAATAAGATCCACACTATAATTTTTCAAGTCAATCCTCAACATACTAGGATGTGTGTGGGCATGTAAAATGATAAATGAATTTTTTTTTATCTTTAGATGTACTAAATACATGAAATCTAGAGATTTGGAGAAGAAAAAAATTTTAAGAGAAAGAAAAAATATGAATGTATTTTTCAGGTTTATGAAAACTTATGTCACACAACCTAGAAAATATCTATATATAGTATAGGTCTAATCTGATTAGGGTTATGTTTTATTTATTTAAATAATATTTAAATCAAATCAAAATACCAATTAAATAATAAATGAATTATTTTCTTATTTATTTATTTTATATAATAAGATAAAATATCTATGTATTAAAATAATGTCTTATTTCAAATATGCATAAATATCAATTAATTCAAGATTAAATTTTCCTACAAAACCTAATTTTTAATTATTATCTCATAATAAGAAAATATTATTCTCTCAATATTTATTAATTCAAAACCAGTCAATATTTTAATTAACTAAAATATAGTTTTCAAATAAAACATATTAGTTAATTTAATTATTTAATCACATATAATTATCCAATAATTATATATTTTCCTAAGAAAATTAATTCCCTTGCAATTTAGTCCATTCCCTTTTAATTTGTCACTAACATTAGCACTCTAGACTGTATAGTATAGAGGTGATTTGGGGACCATTGACCTGTAATTCTAAGTTTCAATAAACAATATTATTAATTAAAATCTTTTAATTAAATAATCTTATTTATTATTTTTATTATTACTCCACTATAAATAGGGAATTTAACTCCTTTTTTTGTGAGGGAATTGTACTCTTAGTAATTATAGAATTATATTTACCAAATTCCCACGTAGCCTATTGATATAATCACTTAATGTAGTTATGCCTTCTAATTATTGGTTTGTAAATTATAGCTAGTCAAAATTACCATTTTACCCTTCTAATAACCTTTTGTTCCATAAGTACCATTAATTCACTAGTGTATAATTAATTTATAATTATATTCTAACTTTTAGCTGAATAACAATTCGGTTCAAGAATTAACACTTAAAAGAACCTATGTACAATCCATTAGGAAATATTAGATTCCAAATCTTGTAAGAATTATTCCTAGCCATCCATGCCATAGAATCTAAAAAAAAAGTCATTAGCTTGATATACAAACAAACCAATGAGTGAATCAAAAGTCCCAATAGACATAAATAGGAGTTCATGGCTACTCATAATTCAGACTGATCTACATATGATCATTATGTTGATATGAATGAAATATTTATGGAAAACAATAAGATTATAATGAAATTAATTCACATCGGTCATTTATATGTATTATATTATATAAAGTACATTCACTAAGATGTTTACCACATCAGTAATCCGAATCGAGATCACATGCATTCAAAGAATGCTTAATGAACCGTACTAGCAACCATTTATTAAAGATTCTTTACTTTAATATGTTGCTTGCTATTTTATTCATTATTTATGATCTTAATGAATAATCATCTCATACTCACACAAGATCATACTTTCATAAATTAATATGAAATTTTATGATATTTATATTAATTATTCAAACAATAATCTATATATTCAATCATAAGAAAAAAAATGCACTTTTACTAACTTTAAGAATAAAATGTCTACACATAGGCTTTTAGTGTATAAACTTTAACAATATGATCATCATGTTGATATGAATTAAATCTTTATGAAAAATGGTAAGTTTATAAAGAAATTAATTCACATCGGTCATGTCATATATAATATAATTATATAAAATACCTACACTAAGATTTCTATCCATGACAACAATCAAGATCTAGGTCACATGCCTTCCAAGAATGTTTGGCCAACTGTATTCGCAACCATTCATTAAAGATTTCATACTTTAATATGTTGTCGAATATTCTATTCATTATTTATGATCTTAATCCTCTTGTACTAATACACGATAATATTCTCATTAATAGATATGGAATTCACTAATATTTGTGTTAATTATTATATTATAAAAATGTACTTTTATTAACTTTCAGAATAAAATATCTTTACACATGGTTTCAGGGCATAGACTCTAACATTCCACACTCTACCTCTTGTTCAATTCCTATACATAATGCTTAATCTTTAATGGAATTTTATTTAAAAAAAATAGTGGGCAAGCCCTTACAAAATTTTGTCTTGCCAATGCACAAAATTAGTTCCATCAAATCTATCAAATATAATAAAATCTTTACTCATAAATTTCAAAGGTGAAAATGATGAATATTTATCCATGGTGATGTAGAAAAACAAGAAACAAGGAGATATATAAAATTTGATTGTTGGGAAAGAGTGAACTTAAACCACATATCTAGATAGATTCTAGATGAAACATACAATATAGAAAACCGAAATTTCCAAGCAGAAAACAAGTGAAAACAACTAAACAAAATCCAAACTATGACGAGAAGAAGAAAACCACTATGAAACTTCAACGATGGGAAGAAACACCATAAGGCTCATACATGAAGAGTATCTCTATTTCCTAGCCCACCATTCACGCTTGAGGCTTTTTCTAAGAGGAAAGGGAATTGAGATTGAACAAGGCTTTGAGATTCATCAAGAAAACTTATGACAAGAACTTTCTTGATGAGTATCTTGAAGAAAACTTATGATCTTTGAGGGCTAGAGAGAGAAGGGGTTAGAAAGAGAGAGAATTGAGAAGTGTGATCAAGGATTTAAAACTCTAAAAGAACCCTTTTATAGTGTATGCATCGTCATTGAGTCTAACCAATAGAATTGGAGCTTTAAAACAAATCACTTGGAACTTTAAAAATGACACGTCACCTCCGAGGTGATGCGTCCCTTACTAGCAGGTGACATGTTGTCTGTTGTGTTTCACCTAGGTTTCATGCTCTAGGCAATGCGTCACCTTCAAGCAGGTGGCGCAATGCCTGATAGGCAGGTTGCTCTTCCCTAAAGTGACATCGAACATCTCCAAATGGTCCCAAAATTTTTGGGCATCCTTAGATACCTCAATGTATCACTTTGGACTCAAAATTATAATTTTTAAATTCCTACAATAAAAAGTCAAATTTCATACCTACATTATGTGAAACCGTTAGGGTTTTACACCTAGCTTGTGTAATACCACTTACACTTTATATTTTAACCATACCTAATATTGGAGCCTAAAATAAAGTTCCTTTTGACTTGAACTTTACCTTAGTGAAAGTATCATAAAGACATATTGAAATCATTGGTTGCTTAAAAACTTATAACAAATAGTCCCATGATAAGACCGGTGATACCTCACACACCTCTACTTGACCATTCATTTTCCCACTTTTCTCGCTTAGCACTTGTTGGGGAAGAGTTAGATTTCACCACACATATAATAAGAATCTACACAAAATTTAGCTTGACAGAGTCCAATAAAAGATTAGAGTACAAAAATGCAAACCCTAGTTGTAGAACACTCTTTGATCTTCTTACAAACATCAAACCCTAAATGGTACACCACTTGAATCCTTTTCACTTGAGATGTTTCACTGTCCAAATTCTCTATTTCCTAGCCCTTCATAGATGCTTGTGCCTTTTCTACAATAGGAAAGGGAATTGTGATTAAACAAGCCTTTGGATTTCTCAAGATAAGCACTTTCTTGATGAATTTCTTGGAGAAAACTTATGATCTTTGAGAGCTAGAGAGAGAGAGAGGTAAGAGAGAGAGTTGAAAGGTGTGATCAAGGCTTTAAAACTCTAAAGGACCCCTTTTATAGTGTAGGCACCATCATTAAGTCTAACCAATAGGATTAGAGCTTTTAGACACATCCATTTGGAGCCATAAATACAACATAAAATCTGAGACAGGTGGCATTTTGCCTGTCCTCTGTCTCGAATTGGTTCTTAGCTATGTGGCACATGTTGCCACCTGGGTTCGATATGTTGCCTCCCCACTACCTAGGGTGCCCAAAATAACCCTTAATCACCTCCAAATGATTTCAAACTTTTAGGGTAAGCTTAGATACTTCATTGTATCACTTTAGACCCATAAAAGTCAATTATTAATGCCCACATTAAAAGCTCATATTTTCACTTCAACTTAAGTGAATATTGTTTAAGAGTTTTACACCACATTGTTTAAACTTTTTAACCATTATATTTAACCAATCTCAACATTCTCCCACTTGGTTTAAATATAATCATATCTTCTTAACTCAAATAGTATTGGTGCATAAAGTAAAGTGTCTTTTGACTTGAACTTTACCTTAGTGAGAGTACCACAAAGCTTTATCAAAATCATTGATTGCTAAAATTTTGGAGCAAGTGTTTCCATGATAAAACTGGCGATACCTCACAACCCTCTACTTAATCATTCATTTTCTCACTAAGCACTTGTTGATGTGGTTTTTTGTCAACTGAGAATTATCGATAAAATGAGAGTTTTACGCTTAAACAAACTTAAAAAAAAAAAAGAACACCACACAATTTTTATGTGGCTTAGTGGTTAAATCCACCTAGTCCACGAGTCAATATTATTTCTGAATATTCTCTCAAGAGAATTGTCTAATACAATTTCTCCAGAGTTCTGGTATCTCAAAACTACCATCCATTTTCTTATTTATTCCCTCTTTATTTATAGGGGAAAATGAACATGTTTGGGTAACTTACAAGAAGGGTAACTACCCATTACAATTTATTCTATTAATTATTGATTGATTACATTCAATACACAAAACCATATAATTCCTCTAGAGATGTAAATCCTGAATCTTCAGGGATCTATCTTTGCTCCTTCATTATATCCTCCACCATCTGGAATCTCCTTAGAAAAACTTAGACAACTTTAGAAGAACTCGAGTTATTTCGCTACGTCACACGAACTAACCTTTAGCGACCTTAAGAACCACCAAGGAAATCAATCTACTTCCCTAGTGATAGCCTAGTTTTGTAGAGTCCAAGAACTTTACTTAGCTAATTATTTAGTAGTATTATAGTATGTATAGTATTATCTTTGTAACTGTGGATTTTTGGTTCAGACCGGGAATTATTTGGACACTCATAGTAGTACTTATAGATTTTCTAAGTTTAACCAATAGTTTAAGAATATTAATGTTAACCTAAGGTTTGATTATATGACTGATATTAAGGATAATATTTATTATACTATAAGGTTTAGATAAGGACCAATAGGATTTTAAGCACATGTTATGAATAGGTGATTAAGGATTAAATATTTTGAGGATTTAATTTAATAAGGGTAAAAGTTTGAATGCTATAAGGTCAGTCAGCAGCTTTGAAAACGTTGAGGGCTTAGTCAAGGCTGTTTACTCCATTCAAACTTAGCTAAAAATGTGTAATTTCGTGTTTAATTAATCAGCGTGTGCCGATATATCGCAGCTATAGGGGGCGATATATCGCAGCACGTAGATACGGAAAACACGAGACGATGCACGACTGCCTCGGGCATACTGGCCCAGGCGATATATCGCCTACAGGGGGCGATATATCGCCTCCTTCAGTATGTTTTGAAAGTTTTTGAATTCTTTTTCCATTCAGCCATTCAACCTCTTGATAAGTCCAACATCTTTTTGAACGAGTCTTCAGCCTCTGCTGAACGATTATTCAAATTATTTTCACCTAAAAAGCTATTATTTTTATTCAAGTAAAATCAAGATCCTTTCATTCCTAAAGTCTATAAATAGGACCTAGTACCCAACCATTATTCATCTTTTGCTCTAAGTTCAGAGGCTGCAAGTGCTAAGTGAGTGTGAGAGTGTAAACACCTGGTTTGGGGAAATCATAAGCTTGATCCTCATAAGCTTATCAGACACTTTGGGAAGTAAGGTTCTATAGTATTTCAGTTTGTGGTGTAGATTGGCCTTGCAAGTCTTTAAGGTAACCCAAAACTCTAGTTCATTGGTTTTATGTTATTTTCTTTCTCATAGCCTTCTACTCAGTCTTCTAACCTCATTCTTATTTTGGTTAGGAAATCTAAGTTCTTGAGCACATAAGTTTCGGTAAGTATGTTTCTCAATGGTTTAGTCTTCCCATTCCTTTCATCTCTTTTTCTTCATTAGACTCACTCTTTTTCATAATGGTTATTAGGAGTGTTCCAAAGTCCCAACACTGTCCACATATCCCGGTAACTTTGGTAAGGAAAATAGGATAGAATCTATATGTTATATGCTTGTGTTATCTTATGTTTTATGTTATGGAATATGTTATAAAATATATTATGAATATGTATGTTTGTAGGCTTGGGCATATGACCCATATGACTAACAAGACCCCAAATAGATTATGGGCATATGACCTACTTAGCTAGTAGGACCCCACTAATCTCATGGGCATATGACTTGTTTAGTCTATGGGACCCCAAGTAATAATGGCCATTATAGTATGTGTATGTAATAAGTGTTATGATATGTCTTTATGTTTATTATGAAATTTATGTATGTGAAGTATGTGTTAGATTTTTCCTTGCTGGGCATTAGGCTCATTCCTTTTTGTTTAAATGTGCAGGAAAATAGCTATTAGTGGCGGTAAGGTTCGTGGATGCTTGGAGATTGTGTATCGATGATGAATGGAGTCAAGGAGTCGAGAGTTCGATCTCGAGGATGTAGTCATTTGTTTATGGTCTTTATATGTATTTTCCGCACTTACTATGTAATCCCTTTATTTTATAAATCATGTTATGTTTTGTTTTTCAAATAATGGGATCCCATATCCTTCTTGGTATTTATGTAAGTAACTCTTATTTCTATAAGTTTTCTAATAAAATTATGGTATTTTCGCAAATGTAAGTTTTAGTAAGAATTTGTATGTATAGTTTCGTTAATGGTCCAAGAGTCTAGAATAGTTGGGTCATTACAAGTTTGGACTGATCTGAGATATTCAGAACTAAGAACCATGGACCTGGATTAGAAGAATCCTCATTAATCGTTCTAACAAACATGTTCCCACAACTTTGTCACTGTAAGACTGTACTACGAACAAGACATGTCAGATCATATTTTTTGGGTATGACATTTGCCCCACAAGCCTCTCCTTGTGTGTGACGTCACCCCCGTCTTTGACAGGAAAATTAGAGGCTTTTCCACTTCTCCTTGGGAAACATGCTCACCTACCCTCTCGAATACTTTGACATGTGTCATGTAACACCCTACTATTCCAGGATCATTACACTATGTTTGAAATAATGTTTAACTCGCTAAACTTGTCATTTGGACTTAGAAAGTGTAATTAAACTAATTCAAAAGTTAGGTATTAATTTTTTTTTTCGAAATGAGTAATACTTTTCATTAAAAGAGTTTAACATCAACATGAGATTCAAGAAAATAGTTTATAAACATATAAATGACTAACTCATTACAAAATAATCGTCCTGGGCGGCAAAACAGGGTTTAACCCCTAGTTCCTCCAGGAAATCGTGGTCGAGCAGGCTGCATATATACATATCGCCCATCAAGCTCTCCAACTCATGGTTGGTCCAACTTATCCAGGCCCTTACCTACACCATAGAGCCCCCGTGAGCCAAGGCTCAACAAGAAAACCTCACAAGGTATAAAAATATACTCAGATATTTAAAAGCAATAAACACATGTTTCACATATATCAGATACATTCATTCCCATCATATAACTTGTAAACACATTCCACAATTTACAAAGAGAGTATTTACCTCAAACATATAACCTATAAACAAATGCTGCAGTGTACAAATAAAATATTCATTTAAACCGTACAATAAATCATTCGGCCCAGCCCAGTGAGTGCGTACTCAATCTCGCTGAACGGCCTAGCCCAGTGAGTACTAAGAAAAAATCTCGCTGAACGGTCCAGCCCAGTGAGTGCGTACTCAAGTACTCAACTTTCAGCTCATGTCGGGAAAGTAGGGACCTGTAATGCCCCGAATCCCTAATGCGGTTTAATGGCTGGATTAGTAGGCTGGGAGGGCCATAACTGTTTAATTACGCCATTAAATGATAATATGCATGTTTATATGAATTATATTATAATATGATGTTATATGCATGCATGTGGGTCCACATTTGAGTATTATGATATTTTGATAATTTGGCCCGTTAAGGGTATATTTGTGAATTTGGGTGCATAATGTAATTTGTGAAAGAGATCCCATTATTATGGAGATATATTCGAGCTATTCGGCATGAGACGGTCCTATATAATGGATTAGCAGTTTTGTCATAACGGGGTCAATTATTGGGTAATAAGAATGTTTATTTGATGATAAATTGGGAATTATTGAGATCAGGATGGAATTATGGAAGTTTTGACTATAATGTCCCAGGGGAGGTTTTTGGGACCCCGAGCACTAGGTTTTATTTGAGGTTACTTAAGCTTGAAGTAGCTTGTCAAATAGAACGTACGTTAGAAAACCTCTCGTTCTTTCCCATTAGTTCATTTTTACTGTTCGAAGCCTTTTCGAAGAAATCTTGTGTTCTAGGAGTCGGAATCAAGCGAGGATCGAGGCATAGCGATCCTAGGAAATATTAGAAGCTTCTTGACCGAAGGATTTGACGGAAAACAACCCAATCGAAGGTAATCTAAGTTTAAAGTTTTGAGTTTTTAGAGTTTCTAAGCTTTGAATTGGATTTTGTGAATCGTTGAGTTTTTGGTTCGATTGAGGCTTTGGGTTTTGATGGTTTTGGGCCATTGGGAAGCTTGGGAACTTTGATTTGATGATTTGGTAATGTTTAGGCATGATTTTCGAGGCTTTGGGATGTTGGAGAACAAGTTTGGGCATGTTGTGGGTTGGGGGCCGCGGCCCTGTTCTTGGAGTGCTGCGGCCCTAGCTCGAAGAAGCAGGTGTGGGAAATTGCCTTTGCTGGGTGCCGCAGCCCTTGATGTTGGGCACCGCGGCCCTTGTTTCAGTGGTGGCTGGGGGCCGCGGCCCAAGGTTCCAGGGCCGCAGCCCTTGAGCAGGGTTGATTCTTATTGAGGCATGTTGATTGATAAATGTGGACATGAATTGCATATTAAATGCTAGCGAATATTGTTTACTTGTATATGGCACTGACTAGTCAGGGATACTCACCTAAGAGTCAGAAACGACATAAGCGTCCTGAACGCAGGGCCGAATGAAGATTAGATCTAATCGATATCAGCATTGAATGGCTCTAAGCCATTAATGTTGAACCGACCCTAGGGTCGATGAAACTTATAAGCACTTGGCTAGTCTAAGACTAGTTACTCAGAGTCAGGGCTTAAGGCCCAGGTGACCGCTTGTCACATGGCTAGGGAATGATGTTCCAGGGTTATGACTCTATGGTCATGAGGAAGGTTATGTTGGTGACCAGCCACCATGCACCTATCCTATTTAAGCAAGTGAAAGGTTCACTTACCTGTTAAGCCTCATTGACCCTATCATCACAAGGCTGAAGGGATCTATTCCCAATTTAGTGACTTTTGCGACTGTCACTTATCTGTTTTGGACTGATAGTCCTGAATGATTATTATGATCATTGTTGATATTATATCATGCTATATTGTGTTTTCTTGCTGGGCCTTGGCTCATGGGTGCTATGTGGTGCAGGTAAAGGGAAAGAAAAGCCCACCCAGCCTTGAGTGGAGAGCTTAGGTGGTGATGTGTACATATGTGGCTGCTTGACCACCACGGCCAAGGAGTTCTCAGAGGAACTAGGGGGTTTACTCTATTTTATCGCTTAGGTGGGCGGGTTTGTAAATTTGAAACAGTAGTGACCATTTTGAGTTGTAGATAACTTGTAAATGTTTTGATAAGCTCATGAGCAGTTATATACTTAATAAAATATATCTTTTCCTTTTTATTGTTTTTCCATCTTAACCTGTTAATAACACTAGAGCACATTTTTAACCAAAGGACTCAGGTGGCGGGTCAAATTTCCGGTTCACTGTTCACAATAACTATTCTAGGGTAACCAGGGCGTTACAACTTGGTATCAGAGCATGCCAAGGTTAGGGTTCCTACAGACTGGCTGGGCATGTACACACATCATTGAAGTCAAGCTCGACTCATGGTTTGTTAACTATTTATGTAGTTATATGTATAACTGCTTAAATATGGTATATATGCTTTACTTGTATGCATGAGACACTATGTTAAACCTGTGCCCTGAAATATTATTTCTTCAGCAAGAGTGTGCTAATTAGTATTGAGATTGCTGGAACATACTTATTAGTGTGGTTGATTGTAAATTATTATGTGATACATGCTGAGTGCTAAATGCTATAAACATATATCTACTTGTATATATTGTATGACTGTGGAATATCATAATTGTCTGCTTGTTCTTGGACCGTAAGGTGGCAATAGGTTTAGTTATTACTACCTCACTGGCCATATTGATCAATATTGCAGCAAGGTATCGGAAATAAGAATGAATCCAGGGCAGACAGATACTTCAGCTGGCCAAAGTGATCAGGGCTAGAATAATAATAATAGCCAGGGTCAGGAAAATGATCAGTCACAGATTCCACAGCCAGCTCTTGTAAACTGGCAGCAGATAGTGAGTGATATGCTGGCTACAATATTATGATAGGGAGAAGAGCTTCGTCTCCTAAAACAGCAGCAAGCGCCTGCAGTGGCCAGTGTATCAGAGGCAGCTCCTGTGTCGGTGCCAGCAGCAGAGCATCTGCCTGAGGTAGGAAATAAATGGGAACCTCTTTATGAAAGGTTTAGGAAGCAGCAACCTCTAGTTTTTTAGGGCAGTGTAGATCCTGCCAAGGCAGAGCAGTGAATGAGTATGATTACCACTATCCTTGATTTTATGAGGGTATCTGGTAATGAGAGGGAGGCCTGTGCCACTTATATGTTTCGGGAGGATGCCCAGATTTGGTGGGAAGTGATTACCCAGACCAAGAATGTTAATGCTTTGACATGGGAAGAGTTTCAGAATTTGTTTAATGAAAAATACTATAATGATGCTACCAGGGCGGCGAAGGCCGAGGAGTTCATTAGGCTACTTCAGGGGAACTTATCAGTCATTGAGCATACCTTGAAATTTGATCGTTTTGCAAAGTTTGCCATGGAGCTGGTGCCCACTGATGGGACCAGGAGAGAGAGATTTTTGCAGGGGCTACAACCCAAATTAGCCCGTGATGTACGTATCACCACTTTGGCTGGGGTTACTACCTATGCGCAGGTGGTTGAGAAGGAACTCACAGCTGAGAGTGCAGAGAACAGGATCTGGCGTGACAGTGCAGCCATAAGGGATTTTAGGAGGACAGGTCCTCCATTTGTGGGTTCTGGTAGGGGTGTAGGCCCCAGTGATCCGAAGAGGAAGGTTCCTGACACCTTCCCAGTTTCAGGTCCTGATAGGCGGCCCCGTGGTATTTCTATGGGTCGTCCAGGTGGTAGTGAAGCCTGGAAGTCTTATCGTGAGTGCCCTAGATGCAAGAGACATCACTTGGGAGAGTGTAGGGCAAAGGCCTGCTTCTCATGTGGAGTAGTGGGTCATCTTAAAAAGGATTGCCCTAACGTAAGAAAAGAAGAACCCAGAAAGGCGGACAGCTCGGCCCCAGCTCAAGTGTTTGCATTGACTCAAGCGGAAGCTGAGGCTTCTCCCTCAGTTGTTACATGTCAGCTTCTTAGTACTGGAACCTCTTATAATGTGTTGATTGATTCTGGTGCTACACATTCTTTTGATGCTAGTAGTATTATTGATAGACTATGTAGACCCTGTGATTTTTATGCTGTGGGTTTTGAAACTTTGTTACCCACTGGAGAGTTAGTGGTATTCAGGAGATGGGTCAGATCTTTGCCAGTGACAGTGGAGGGCAGAGAGTTATCAGTGGATTTGATAGAGTTGGTTATGACTGACTTTGATATGATACTGGGTATGGATTGGTTGGCAAAGTATGGGGCAACCATTGATTGCAGAAAGAAGATGGTCACCTTTGAGCCTGAAGGTGAGGACCCTTTTGTGTTTGTTGGTGCTGTGCATGGACCTCACATTCCTATGATTTCTGCATTGAAGGCTAGGGATCTACTGCAAGGAGGTTGTATTGGATTCTTAGCCAGTGTGGTTGATACCACTCAGGTCATGCCAGTGAGACCAGAAGATACTAGACTTGTATGGCAGTTTCTGGATGTGTTTCCAGAAGATTTGCCAGGGTTGCCACCGCACAGAGAAATTGAGTTCGCTATAGAACTGGCACCAGGGACAGAGCCAGTGTCTAGAGCGCCTTACAAAATGGCCCCAGCTGAGTTAAACGAATTAAAGGTACAGTTGCAAGAACTGTTAGATTTGGGTTTTATCAGACCTAGTTTCTCACCTTGGGGTGCACCAGTTCTGTTTGTAAAGAAGAAGGATGGTTCTCTGAGAATGTGTATTGATTACAGAGAACTGAATAAGCTGACAATTAAGAATAAGTATCCTTTGCCAAGGATAGATGATCTGTTTGATCAGTTGCAAGGAAAGAAGGTATTCTCAAAGATCGACCTTCGTTCTGGTTATCATCAGTTGAGGGTCAAGGAAGGAGATATACCGAAGACTGCTTTTCGTACCAGGTATTGGCATTATGAGTTTCTAGTTATGTCATTTGGATTGACTAATGCCCCTACTGCGTTTATGGATCTCATGAACAGAGTGTTCAAGGATTATCTGGACCAGTTTGTGATCGTTTTCATCGATGATATTCTGGTATATTCTCAGACTGAGTCATAACATGAGCAGCATCTGAGGTTGGATCTACAGAGACTGAGGGAGCACAGACTGTTTGCTAAGTTCAAGAAATGTGAGTTCTGGTTATCTCAGGTATCCTTTCTTGGGCACATTGTCAGTAAGGAGGGGATTAAGGTAGATCCAGCGAAGATTGAAGCGGTTAGAGATTGGCCAAGGCCAAAGAATGCTTCTGAGGTGAGAAGTTTCCTTGGATTGGCAGGTTATTATAGGCGTTTCGTGGAAGGGTTCTCATGGATTGCTACCGCATTGACTAAGCTGACACGCAAGAGTCAGAAATTTGTGTGGTCAGATAAATGTGAGAACAACTTCCAGGAATTGAAGCAGAGATTGATTACAGCTCCGATTCTGAGTCTTCCGACAGATCAGGAGAAGTTTGTGATTTATTGTGATGCTTCTCATCAGGGTTTGGGCTGTGTTTTGATGCAATCAGAGAAGGTAATTGCTTATGCTTCTCGTCAGTTGAAGGAGTATGAAAAGAGATACCCTACTCATGATTTAGAGTTGGCGGCTGTGGTTTTTTCTTTGAAGATATCACTATCTTAATGGAGAGAGGTGTGAGATCTATATAGACCACAAGAGCCTGAAATACTTCTTCACTCAGAAAGATTTAAATATGAGACAAAGGCATTGGCTGGAATTAGTAAAAGATTATGATTGTAAGATTCTGTATCATCCAGGAAAGGCCAACATGGTAGCTGATGCTTTAAGCCGGAAGGGTCTGGGACAGATTCATGGTATGAGGCTGATAGCGAGAGAGTTAGCAGATGATATGACCAGAGCTAGTATAGAGTTGCTGGTGGGCCAGTTGGCTAATATTTCGCTACAGTTTACGCTGTTGGAGAGAATTAAGGAGGGTCAGTTGAGTGATTCACAGCTGATCAAGATCAGAGAGGATGTTCTGGCTGGAGCATCCAGAGATTATACAGTGTCTGAGATAGGGTTGTTGAGATACAAGGGGCGGATATGTGTTCCGTTAGACACTGCTTTGAGGCGAGAGATTCTGGATGAATCTCATACTACACCTTACTCTTTGCATCCAGGCACCACGAAGATGTATCTGGATGTGAGATCGTTGTATTGGTGGCCAGGGATGAAGAGAGATGTAGTTGAGTATGTGGCTAAGTGCTTGACATGTCAATAGGTCAAGGCTGAGCATCAGAGGCCGGCAGGGTTATTGCAGCCTCTGGATACCCCAGAGTGGAAATGGAAAGACATCACGATGGATTTCGTGGTGGGCCTACCTAGGACTGTTGGTCAGCATGATTTTATTTGGTTGATAGTAGATCGCTACACCAAGTCAGCTCACTTTCTGCCAGTGAGGACTACTTATACAGTTGACTAGTATGCAGATCTCTATGTGAGAGAGATCGTGCGCCTCCATGGAGCACCTAGGTCGATCGTGTCAGATCGGGACCCTACTTTTACTTCCAACTTATGGGGAAGTTTTCAGAAGGCCATGGGGACACAATTGAAGTTAAGTACTGCTTATCATCCTCAGACAGATGGGAAATCTGAGAGGACGATCCAGATATTAGAAGACATGCTGAGAGCATCTGTACTGGACTTTGGTGGATCTTGGAGTAAGTATCTACCCTTGATAGAGTTCTCCTACAACAATAGTTATCAGTCTACCATTGGAGTTGCACCTTATGAGATGCTGTATGGTAGGAAGTGCAGATCTCCCATTCATTGGGATGAGACAGGTGAAAGGAGATACTTGGGTCCTGAGGCTGTTTAGAGGACCAGTGAGGCCATTGAGAAGTTTAGAGCTCAGATGCTCGCTTCTCAGAGTAGACAGAAGAGCTATGCAGATCCTAAGCGTAGGAACATGGAGTTCTAAGTGGGAGACAATGTCTTCCTTAGAGTCTCTCCTTGGAAAGGGGTGAGAAGGTTTGGGAAGAATGGCAAGCTGAGCCCTAGATTCGTAGTTCCATTTGAGATCCTGGAGAGGATTGGTCAGGTGGCTTACAGACTGGCTTTTCCTCCGGCGTTGTCAACCGTGTATAATGTGTTCCATGTATTAGCTCTTCGGAGGTATGTATTTGATGTGAATCATATTTTGAGTTATGAAGATCTGGAGCTTGAGCCAAATCTCTCCTTTGAGGAGCAGCTAGTTCAAATAATTGATAGGAAAGATAAGGTCCTCAAGAATAAGACGACACCTTTGGTTAAGGTACTGTGGAGGAACAGCAAGGTCGAGGAAGCGACCTGGGAACTGGAGTCAAATATGTAGAGTCAGTATCTTGAGCAGTTCAGGTAAATTTCGAGGACGAAATTTCTGTAAGGAGGGGATAGTTATAATGCCCCGAATCCCTAATGCGGTTTAATGGCTGGATTAGTAGGTCGGGAGGGCCATAACGGTTTAATTACTCCATTAAATGATAATATGCATGTTTATGTGAATTATATTATAATATGATGTTATATGCATGCATGTGGGTCCACATTTGAGTATTATGATATTTTGATAATTTGACCCGTTAAGGTTATATTTGTGAATTTGGGTGCATAATGTGATTTGTGAATGAGATCCCATTATTATGGAGATATATTCGAGCTATTCGGCATGAGACGGTCCTATATAATGGATTAGCGGTTTTGTCATAACTGGGTCAATTATTGGGTGATAAGAATGTTTATTTGATGATAAATTGGGAATTATTGAGATCATGATGGAATTCTGGAACTTTTGACTATAATTTCCCCGGGGAGGTTTTTGGGACCTCGAGCACTAGGTTTTATTTAAGGTTACTTAAGCTTGAAGTAGCTTGTCAGATAGAACGTACGTTGAAAAACCTCTCGTTCTTTCCCGTTAGTTCATTTTTACCGTTCGAAGCCTTTTCAAAGAAATCTTGCGTTCTAGGAGTCAGAATCAAGCGAGGATCGAGGCATAGCGATCCTAGGAAAGATTAGAAGCTTCTTGACCGAAGGATTTGACGGAAAACAACCCAATTGAAGGTAATCTAAGTTTAAAGTTTTGAGTTTTTAGAGTTTCTAAGCTTTGAATTGGATTTTGTGAATCGTTGAGTTTTTGGTTCGATTGAGGCTTGGGTTTTGATGGTTTTGGGCCATTGGGAAGCTTGAGAACTTTGATTTGATGATTTGGTAATGTTTAGGCATGATTTTGGAGGCTTTGGGATGTTGGAGAACAAGTTTGGGCATGTTCTGGGTTGGGGGCCGCGACCCTGTTCTTGGAGTGCTGCGGCCCTAGCTCGAAGAAGCAGGTGTGGGAAATTGCCTTTGCTGGGTGCCGCAGCCACAGCCCTTGATGTTGGGCACCGCGGCCCTTGTTTCAGTGGTGGCTGGGGGCCGCGGCCCAAGGTTCCAGGGCCGCAGCCCTTGAGCAGGGTTGAGCCCGTTTGTGTGTTTTGACCCCGGGAACATAGTTTTAGGCCTCGTGATTGTTCCTACTACTTGGATTAGTTTGGATTGATGTCCCGGAGGCTAGATATTGGTTTGGGAACCTATGTTGATCATTTTTATTGCTGATGTCTCGTGTTTGGTTAAGAGCAGGTGACCGCTAAAGGACTAAAAGTTGATCGTTCACAAGGGTCGTTCTTTTGTTCATTCTAGCTCGAATCTGAGGTAAGAAAACTGCACCCTATGTATATATGACATGCGTGATTCTTATTGAGGCATGTTGATTGATAAATGTGGACATGAATTGCATATTAAATGCTAGCGAATATTGTTTACTTGTATATGGCACTGACTAGTCAGGGACACTCACCTAAGAGTCAGAAACGACATAAGCGTCTTGAACGCAGGGCCGAATGAAGATTAGATCTAATCGATATCAGCATTGAATGGCTCTAAGGCATTAATGTTGGACCGACCCTAGGGTCGATGAAACTTATAAGCGCTTGGCTAGTCTAAGACTAGTTACTCAGAGTCAGAGCTTAAGGCCCAGGTGACCGCTTGTCACATGGCTAGGGAACGATGTTCCAGGGTTATGACTCTATGGTCATGAGGAAGGTTATGTTGGTGACCAGTCACTATGCACCTATCCTATTAAAGCAAGTGAAAGGTTCACTTACCTGTTAAGCCCCAGTGACCCTATCATCACAAGGCTGAAGGGAGCTATTCCCAATTTAGTGACTTTTGCGACTGTCACCTATCTGTTTTGGACTGATAGTCTTGAATGATTATTATGATCGTTGTTGATATTATATCATGCTATATTGTGTTTTCTTGCTGGGCCTTGGCTCATAGGTGTGGTGTAGGTAAAGGGAAAGAAAATCTCACCCAGCCTTGAGTGGAGAGCTTAGGTGGTGATGTGTACATATGCGGCCGCTTGACCTCCACGGCCAAGGAGTTCTCAGAGGAATTAGGGGGTTTGCCTTATTTTGCCGCTTAAGTCGGCGGGTTTGTAAATTTGAAACAGTAGTGACCATTTTGAGTTGTAGATAACTTGTAAATGTTTGGATAAGCTCATGAGCAGTTATATAATTAATAAAATATATCCTTTCCTTTTAATTGTTTTTCCACCTTAACTTGTTAATAACACTAGAGCACGTTTTTAACCAAAGGACTCGGGTAGCGGGTCAAATTTCTGGTTCACTGTTCACCGTAACTGTTCTGGGGTAACCAGGGCGTTACAGGACCACACCATCATATTCTGCTTGCCTTTCAGCCTGCATTCCACATGCATTGCGTATTCAGGCATTCAGCTCGCGGTTCTATTCGGGCGAGTAGGGACTGCACCCTTATCTAAGACTCGCCTTTACGACCTACGCTCCACATGCATTGCCGTACGAACCAATGCTCAATGCGATAGCCGACGACCTCTTGTTCAACACGATGGTAAAAAATTAGTTTAAATCATATATTCACAAATGGTTCAAAGTTAATAAGCATACCAATCAAGTGCTCTATGTGCACATACCAATTTTCGTACCTCTAGTCCAAGCGTTTGATAAATACGAAGGACCCTAGAGAACGATCTATTTCAGAGCCATAGCAGTACCCTAGTCACAACCATAATAAGTGATATACATCAATATTGAGTATATAAAGTATTTTGAACCAAGTCCTAGCCTCTAGGACCTCAAATTTTACTTAAACGGGTAGTAGAACCCTTCCCGAGTCCTTAGGTTTGGGTTCCCGCCACTTGAAACCTAACTTGGCCAACATCCCCAATTTGAGTCGCGATGCCTCTCACGTAGTATCGCGGCTCTCCACAAGTCACAGAGCCCTAACCCTATTTTACTGGACACACACTGTGGTGCCATGGCAGTTTAGAGAATTGCCCTGGCCTTTGAGTTCATGCGGGTAGTGGTGCTCCAAGAACAGCGCCGCGACGCACCCCCGCAAACTCAGAAAACTTGCTATTTTTTAGAAATCCCAAGACTCCTAAAACAAGCCCAAATCACATAATAAAGGAGTTACTAAGGATATGACTTAACTCAGAGGGTGGACGCTTTGAAGTTATTCAAGGACCCGAGATCTTGTTTACCTCATAGAGGAGGTTTTACTAGCCCAATTATACTGGTTACCTCAAGATGTGACATGGACAACAGAGGTGCCATGATCACAAAGAGTATGCCTATATTGATTGAATGTGATGTATGACTGTGTTTTATTTTTTATTATGAGATATGAGTTTGATGATATACATGTCTCTCTTGTCTTATCTTTGATTTTGTTGTACTTCCTTACTAGGCTTTTAGCTCACCCCATTACTTTCCTCCTTTCAGGTAATAAATAGGGTTTCTCTCTGGCACGCATTGTGATGTGGGGAGTTCCGACATCTAGGTGTGTATGGCATGGAGGTTTCTTATGAACGAATGAATGATCAACATAAGCTCCGAGTTTTAAAAAACTATGTTATGGAGTTTTTTTTTAAAATAAGCCAGTGGGACTTAAACTTTTTTTTTTTATTTTCTTTAAACATTGCGTACGAACACTTTATTTTTATTTTGAACTATTGGGCCCAAACTTGCTTGTTTTATTAAGGCCCCACTGAATTTATCTTTTAAGTGGTATTTTTCTAATTATCAATGAGATAAGTGACATTTTTAAAAAGTGATAGAATAAGGTGCATTACATTAAGAAATGAAATGGGTATAAGTTTCTTTTAAAATGTTAACTTGGTTTTGTATGTAAAATGTTAGATTCTTGATGTATTGTAGCATCTCAGAATTTTACTTAGCTAGAAAGTAGTAGCTTGTGCTGTAGTATTTTAGTTTTCGTGGTTATCGGTTCAAGCCAAAAATTAGTTGGAAACTCATAGAGATAGTTACGAATTCTATACGTTTAAACTATAGTTTAGAAATATTAATTTTATCATAATGTTTGATTAATATTATTTATTATAACCTTATGTTTAGATAGAATAATTAAGAATGTGACATTTGTAACATGTATGTTTATTAAGGATTTAAAGGTTTTAGATGAATAAATTAATAAAGGATAAATGTAGGAAGTCTAGAACCTTCCCTCAACTGTTAGGATCTTGTATAACTTAGTCAAAGTGGTTTTAAAAAACTTCAAGTATGCTGAAAGTGTGCAAAAACGTGTTTAATATATCACCCTAAGTCGATATATAGCAGATATAAGGGTCGATATATAGCCTATGATGATACGGAAAGAACGTCGACTTCGCACGAATGAAACCACGGAGCCTCGAGAATACGGGGGAGGCAATATATCGCCTATAGGGGGCGATATATCGGCTCCACGTGCATATTTTGAAAGTCCGTGGAATTCGAGCTAGAAACAACCCCCAACAACTTGGACTTGCTCTTGAACGATTTTTGACCGAGTTCTAGGCAACTGTTGAGCAGAAAATTCAATTTTTAGTCATTTATTTATTCAATTTAAAAGGAGTTAGTTTCACTCCTTGAACTCTATAAATAGGACCCTCCACTCAGCCATTTGCATCATCATTCAAACACTTTCCAAAGCTTCCAAGCTGTTAATTTTGTTCTAGATAGAAACACTAGGATTTTGGGGTTAAAAGCTTTCAAATCTAAGCTTTTCTAAACATTTTGGAAGTAAGCTAAGTGTGATTTTGGTATTCAAGTGTAGATCAAAGTTCTAAGCTGTCTAAGGTACTCTCAATTCTCAAGTTTAGTTCATTATAGTTCCTCTTATTCTTTTCATTTTCTTCCAAATCCTAACTTTTTATAATGGCTTTTGGTTAGGTGTTTGATTTTCTTGAAACTTAAAGTTTTTGGTAAGTTCTTATCTTGATGGTTTAGCTCTTCTTTTCATCATCGTTTCTTTAGGAAACTTATGGTTTTACTGTTTGGTTTTAGTGTTGGGGTTTTATGCCCTAATTAAAACCCAAATTCTTTGTAATCTCATTTATTATCAATAAAAGAATAGAAATCATTTTTTGACTTGGTCAATCACTTTGCTCACATGTTTTATTTTCATGATTATTTGTTTAATATAAACTTCTATTAAATCCCGAGCATATAGCTAATCTTATTTATAGTGATGTAATCACAGTGGAATATAAATATGATTATATGTTCAAAATAAGTTAGTCCTTAGATTAGTCAGTGCACCAGATTTACACTGACTTGCCAATCTACGATATGATCTACTTACACATTACAGTGTTATGTTCTTTCCAGAACATTAGCAAAGTAGATAAGATCGGATGTATTTGTTACATCGGACAGGACCGATATTGACAGTTGATAAGATAAGTAAACATACCGTTATTATCTATTCTAGTCATATCATATAGTTGACCATAGGTCAATTCGATCTCAATTCTGAGTGGTTAGTATTCTAACTGATTGTATTATTTGAGTTCTTTGACTTGTTCGTTACCAGCTTACCCTACGGACTAGCCCATACTTACATCTTGGGAACTCGGTAGTATAATTGAGTGGGAGTGTTAATCATAGATATGAACATCTATAGCTTCTAATGAAGAAGTGAAACGATGGTTTCCTTTTAGTTTGGTTCAAGGTGTTAAATGATAGAGATCTCATTTCAGTAATTAAATTAGTTTACTGAAATATCATTTACAAGGAACTAAGTGTTTTAAGGATAAAATACAATGAGGGGTAAAACGGTATTTTAGTCCTATCTCATTGTAGACCGTCTATAGAGGATTGAGTGACAATTATGGCTGTAAAAATGGATAATTAATAGCGTATCTATATTTGTTATAGAGCGTTCTATGAATTCAAGAGTGCAATTCCTAGTCTATAGTGGAGTCACGAGGAATTAATAAGTTAGTAAATTTATTTGTTAGATTTATGATAACTTATTGGAGCTTGATTTCATAGGCCCATGGTCCCCATTGTACCTTGGATAAAATCATCTAGATAGTCTCAATTAATTGATTTAATCATCAATTAGAATTATCAAAGTTGACCAGGTCAATTTTGGATAGTTTCACAGAGTTGTGTAATTTTGAGAAGAAAAGAGAAATTATGGCAGATTTATTAATTAAGATAAATTGGTATCTAAATTAATAAATAAGTTTAAATCAAGGTTCAAATTATAAATAATTAATTTGATAAAGGATTTAAATAATTATTTAATTAATTAAATCAATAGAAAATAATACAGGCCTTGATTTTAAGTCCAATGGGCTTATAATCGAATGGGAAATTTCACGGGCCTATAGCCCATGATAATTTCGACCTAGGGCTTCAAAATGGCTGTTATTTTATTGATTTTTTAATTAAATTAAATGGCCTAATTGAGTCTATAAAAGGAGTGCTTAGAGAGAAGATTTTAGGGACGACACATAAGTCACAAGTCAGATTTTCTGATAGTTTTATATTCTCTCTAAACACAAGTCCTTTTCTAAGCCTCTTAGTTATTTTCTCTTCTTCTCTCTATATCTATCTCATGTGTTGAGAATTGCCCACACTAGTCTAGGTTGTTCTAAGGATACATTGGAAGATTGTGAAGAAAATAGAAGATCTGTTCAGTTTCTTGATAATACTCTGCGACAGAAAGGATACAAGAGTTAGAGAAACTGAAGGAAGGACTTTTAATTCCGCTGCGTATACTGTAAGTATTCTATTCTTTGTTTCTCTTTGAATTCAATTTTAGAAACATGTTTTAGGCTATCTCGTATTAATTTGTTTAATATTAGATATACATGAAAATAAATAAAGATCCTGTATAAGCTTTTCCAACAACTGGTTAAATTTTTTTTTTTTAATTTTGTGGAAATAAATTATTTATAATCAAAACTAAAAATATCTTTTTTGTTTTATCATTTAATTTTTTTTTTTTAAAAATAAGATATTTTTGTTAGTTGAGATTTAAATAATTAGATATTTTCTACAAACATTCAAATTCAAATTTAAAAATAGACTAACAACTTAATTTTAAATCTTTTAATATATTAAAATATTAGAATTATGAAAACAGATATTTAAGATATTTTCATTTAAATTCTTGATATTTTTATTAAATCTTTATTTGAAAATATAAATATCTTTTTATTCTATAGTTTTTTTTTAATATTTAAATTATTTGAAATTTAGACATTGTTAGTTAGATATTTTTATGGATATTTGAATTTGTTTAACTATTTGAGATATTTTAGGGTTGTTATAACTATTAGTATTTTTTTTAAATGGTTAAAATATTAGATAATAGTTGTAATAACACAAGATATTTTTGGAAAATAGTTTAGATATTGATTTTAAAATTTAAAATTGGTTAAATTTTGAAAAATATCAATTTTTTTTCAGCCAATTAATAAAATATATATTTTTTAATAAATATGATTTAAATTAACTTTGGTTAATTGTTGATAAATCCTATTTAAATTAAATTAATATATTTTTTTTCAAATTAACCTAAAACCAAGTTGATTGTTGATAAATGAAATTTAAATTAACTATTGTTAATTGTTGATAAATTTCATTTAAATTAACTTATTTTTTGTAAAAATTTAATTAAATTGAATTTTTTTTTTGATAAATTCTAGATAATTAATTGTGGTATTTTTGCATAAATTCATAGAATTGCTCATATAGTAACATGATTAGGCCCATCCAATTATAACATGTCTGTTTGCACTATATGTGGTATTTTTGCAATTGGGCTTAGATGCATATAGTGTCCCATATGTTTGTTAGATATATGGTATTTTTCCAAATAAAATATTCATAAAATGATAGGTTTTATTTGGGCCCATTAGAAAATGTAAAGTTTAAATTCCTCTCTTGTGGGTGATTCCACTTGTGAAGGACCATTTGCTTTGCATGACTATAGTGGGCCTAATCAATTAATAACAATTAATAAAACGAAGGTTTAAATTCCTGTCTTTTGGACATTGTATGGAAGATAGGGGGCCTTTGTAGTGGGAATGACATACTGGACCCAGCCCTCCTCCATACAAGCCCAATTGGTAAGGCCCATTTACCTGAGTTGGACTTAATTGTATAGGTTCATTATATTAGTTAAACCTAAATATTGATTAGCAACAGATTAATTCTAAATTAATTGAATTTGTTTCAATGTGACACTTTAGAATTAATAAGAAATTATAGGACTTTGGTTTTAAAAATTTTAATCTGTTTAATTTTTTTTTTTGGAAAACCATAGTCATTAATTTTCTAAAAATAAATAATAAAAATACTAATTTTAATTTTATAATGAGCTTATTTTAAGAATTTTATTCGATCTCCACCGTTGGTTTAACATAGTCAATATCTTAATGGGGCCTCGAGGCGCTTTGATTCGTCCCCCTACGGAAGATGTTCATTAGTTATTTTGACAAGGTTAGATTTCGAAAGATAGATAATTATAGGTCAAATTCTACTAGACTCACCCCTACGGTGACTACTAGGACTAAATTTATGATTATTGAAACCGTGGGTCTAGCTCATAAAATAAGAGATTTTGTTTTCTTATTTTGATCGAATAGTAGGTTGTTAATAGTGGTGTCCATTATTAAATGAGTTTACAACTCTATTTAACTAGTGGTATTTTTGACTCTCGCCAACCGGGACAAGGGTATCATAGATTAGTTAAAAACCTAAAGAAATAGAGATATGATTGTTTTTGGTATTTTTTCTCATATCTTACATATTTTTGGTATATGTTGTACTATTTCTTGAAATTTGTGTGAATAGAAGTTTTATTGAGCAAATGTGATTGATTTCTATTTTATTGGTAATTTGTAGTTTTAAGCTAAGTAGTGTCTGTGTCTACTCCCATCCTTTCTCAACTTTCGATGGAGAAACTCACTGGAGAAAACTTCCTTAATTGGAAGCAGAATATCAACATAGAGTTGATTGGTGACGACTCGGAATTCATCATGATTGAGGAATCCCCAGAACGAGCACCGTGTCCGCACGTTAGTGATGGCACCGCCAATGCTCGTGATGGTACCGTAAATGCTTGGATAGCACCGTCTCTGCACGTTCGTGATGGGACCGGAAATTCTCGGATGGCACCGTGTCTGCACGTTCGTGCTCAACTCAACTATGGTCTGACGCAGCTCATGAACGAGCTTCAGATTATTGAACCTGTCATGGGTGGACCTAGTAAAGGAGGTGAAAATAAGACTACTGATGTTGTTGCTCATCTAGCTAAGGCTGAAGCTAACCAAGCTTCGTCTTCGAAAGCTGGAAGCAAGAGGAAAGGTGGACAAATAAACAACCCCAAGCCTGCAAAGGCTGCAAAGACGAGTGCACAGACGCCTAAGGGGAAGAACAAGAAAAACAAGAAAGGTAAAGATAAGTGCTTTCACTGCAAAGAGAAGGGGCATTGGAAACGAGATTGCCCTAAGTTTCTATGAGCGAAAAACAAAGCTTCTTGAATCGTGGGAGAAAGTGAACGAAGGCGGCTTAAAGTTTAGAGTTGGGAACGGTGCGTTTGTTAAGGTCCAAGCTAGAGGAATAGCTCGTCTGAAGTTCGGAAATAAATTTTTAATTTTAAAAGATGTGTTTTTTATTCCGAATTTTAGTAGAAATTTAATTTCAGTTTCCATGTTGCAATTAGAATGATTTGTTATGACTTTCACAAGTTTTAATATATCTATTTCCTTCAATGGATCACAATTGTGTATTGCATGTTTGGAAAACGGGCTTTATATTCTGCGACCTAACAAACTCCTCGCTCTTAACAATGATTTATTCAAAGTTGCTAAACCTAGGACCGATAAACGTCAAAAGACCAATAACAATAATATGACGTATTTATGGCACTTGAGACTAGGTCACATTGGCTATGATAGGATTTAAAGACTTACAAAGGACGGACCTTTGAGGGAACTCACCTTAGGTGAATTACCTGTCTGTGAATCTTGTCTAGAAGGCAAACTGACCAAGCGTCCATTCTCTGCAAAGGGTGATAGGGCCAAAGAACCACTTGGTCTTGTGCATTCAGATGTTTGTTGACCTTTTAATGTACAAGCCAGGGGTGGTTTTGAGTATTTCGTCACTTTCATTGACGATTACTCTAGATACTCATGTCTTTACCTAATGCATAGGAAATCAGAAACATTTTCAAAGTTTCAGGAATTCCTAGCAATGGCTCAAAACCAATTAGGTAAAAGGTTAAAGATCTTGCGATCTGATAGGGGTGGAGAATATTTGGATATGTAGTTCCAAGATCATTTAACTGAACTTGGGATTTTATCCCAAATACTGCCCCAGGTACTCTGCAACAAAATGGTGTAGCGGAACGCCGAAACAGAACTTTATTGGAAATGGTTAGATGCATGCTTAGTTACTCAACTCTACCAACTTCGTTTTGGGGACATGCAATTGAAACCGCAAATGACATTCTCAATGTCGTGCCGTCAAAATCAATCCCCAAAACACCTTTAGAACGCTGGAATGGTCGTGAACCTAGTTTACGCCATTATAGAATCTGGGGGTGTCCCGCTCACGTCCTAAGGAAAAAGGAGGGAAAGCTAGAACCGTGAACTGAAGTTTGCATGTTTGTTGGCTATCCTAAAGGTACTCGGGGTGGACTTTTCTATAGTCATTCAGAAAAGAAAGTGTTTACTTCTACAAATGCAACTTTTCTGGAAAATGACTATGTCCAGAACTTTAAACCTCGTAGCAAAGTAGTTTTAGAGGAGATGGTTAAAGAATTGACTCCAACCAATGTTCCATCGTCATCAACGCAAGTTGATGATGAAATTCCCACTCTTCATGTACAACCGACGCAAGTCGATTTAAATGAAGAAAGTACCACTGTTCCTGAGCAAACAGTCACGGAGCCTCGTCATAGTGGGAGGGTTTCTAGAAACCCAGTTCACAATGGTTTGGATGGTGAAACCAATATATTTGTTGGTGAAACTAGTGATGATGATCCATTGTCTTTCAAACAGGAAATGGCTAGCCTTGAAAAGGAACTATGGCTCGAAGCCATGAAACAGGAAATGGAGCCCATGTACTCAAATTCTGTCTAGGATCTTGTGGAAGCACCTAGTGACTTTAGGGCCATTGGGTGCAAGTGGATCTACAAGAAGAAACGAGGCGTTGATGGAAATATCGAGACTTATAAAGCTCGATTAGTGGCAAAGGGTTATACCCAAAGAGAAGGCGTGGACAATGAGGAAACTTTTAGTCCGGTAGCCATGCTCAAATCCATTCACATCCTCCTATCCATAGCAGCCACTCTCGACTATGAGATCTGGCAAATGGACGTCAAGACAACTTTTCTTAATGGAAAGCTTGACGAAGTCATTTATATGGATCAACCAGAAGGATTTAAAGTATCTGGATAAGAAGGAAAAGTTTGCAAGTTGAATTGGTCCATCTATGGACTTAAGCAAGCTTCTCGTTCCTAGAATCTTAGGTTTGATGAAATAATGAAAACCTATGGCTTTGAACAAAATATTGATGAGTCCAGTGTTTACCAACTGAAGGAAAATCAAATAGTGGTATTCCTAGTTCTTTATGTAGATGATATCTTACTCATTGGAAACAATGTTAAGAAATTATCATATGTGAAGAATTGGCTGAGCACTCAATTCCAGATGAAGGATTTGGGTGAAGCAAGTTATGTTCTAGGTATCCAGATCATCAGGGATAGAAAGAACAAACTTTTAGCTCTATCTCAAGCAGATTACATTGATAAAGTGCTTGAACGTTTCTCAATGACAAATTCCAAGAAAGGGCGTCTACCGTCCCACCATGGAATTCATCTTTCAAAGAAGCAGCCTCCCCAGACTCCTGAATAGGAAGATGCAATGAGAAAAATTCCTTACGCATCTGCAGTTGGAAGTCTGATGTATGCCATGTTGTGTACTAGACCAGATATCTGCTATGCAGTGGGAGTAGTGAAAAGGTATCAGTCAAACCCAGGACCGGAACATTGGATAGCAGTTAAGCATATCCTGAAGTATTTGAGACAGACTAGGGATTATATGTTAGTCTACAAGGGTGGTGTTCTGAACCCTGTAGGCTACACCGATTCAGATTTTCAGACTGATGTCGATGACAGAAAGCCTACTTCTGGAATGGTGTTTACTCTTGGGGGTGGAGCTGTGATTTGGAGAAGCGTAAAGCAGTCTACAATCTCAGATTCCACCATGGAGGCTGTGTACATAGCCGCGTCAGAAGCAGCTAAGGAAATAGTCTGGCTAAAGAAGTTCTATTTGGATCTTGGTGTTATTCCAGAAATGGATAAACCGCTTGTGTTGTTTTGTGACAATACAGGAGCGATAGCCAACTCGAAAGAACCTCGAAGTCACAAGAGGAGTAAGCATATAGAAAGGAAGTATCACATTATTCGAGAATATGCGGCCAGGGGAGATGTGAAGGTTATGAAGATTGCAACTGAAGACAATCTTGCGGATCCGTTTACAAAGACAGTACCAGAAGCTACATTTGATAAGCATATCAAGGAAATGGGATTAGTAGAATTAAGGCATTAGTTTCAATTAGTGCAAGTGGGAGTTTGTTGGGGTTTTATGCCCTAATTAAAACCCAAATTCTTTGTAATCTCATTTATTATCAATAAAAGAATAGAAATCATTTTTTGACTTGGTCAATCACTTTGCTCACATGTTTTATTTTCATGATTATTTTTTTAATATAAACTTCTATTAAATCCCGAGCATATAGCTAATCTTATTTTTAGTGATGTAATCACAGTGGAATATAAATATGATTATATGTTCAAAATAAGTTAGTCCTTAGATTAGTCAGTGCACCGGATTTACACTGACTTGCCAATCTATGATATGATCTACTTACACATTATAGTGTTATGTTCTTTCCAGAACATTAGCAAAGTAGATAAGATCGGATGTATTTGTTACATCGGACAGGACCGATATTGACAGTTGATAAGATAAGTAAACATACCGTTATTATCTATTCTAGTCATATCATATAGTTGACCATAGGTCAATTCGATCTCAATTCTGAGTGGTTAGTATTCTAACTGATTGTATTATTTGAGTTCTTTGACTTGTTCGTTACCAGCTTACCCTACGGACTAGCCCATACTTACATCTTGGGAACTCGGTAGTATAATTGAGTGGGAGTGTTAATCATAGATATGAACATCTATAGCTTCTAATGAAGAAGTGAAATGATGGTTTCCTTTTAGTTTGGTTCAAGGTGTTAAATGATAGAGATCTCATTTCAGTAATTAAATTAGTTTACTGAAATATCATTTACAAGGAACTAAGTGTTTTAAGGATAAAATACAATGAGGGGTAAAACGGTATTTTAGTCCTATCTCATTGTAGACCGTCTACAGAGGATTGAGTGACAATTATGGTTGTAACAATGGATAATTAATAGCGTATCTATATTTATTATAGAGCGTTCTATGAATTCAAGAGTGCAATTCCAAGTCTATAGTGGAGTCACGAGGAATTAATAAGTTAGTAAATTTATTTGTTAGATTTATGATAACTTATTGGAGCTTGATTTCATAGGCCCATGGTCCCCATTGTACCTTGGATAAAATCATCTAGATAGTCTCAATTAATTGATTTAATCATCAATTAGAATTATCAAAGTTGACCAGGTCAATTTTGGATAGTTTCACAGAGTTGTGTAATTTTGAGAAGAAAAGAGAAATTATGGCAGATTTATTAATTAAGATAAATTGGTATCTAAATTAATAAATAAGTTTAAATCAAGGTTCAAATTATAAATAATTAATTTGATAAAGGATTTAAATAATTATTTAATTAATTAAATCAATAGAAAATAATACAGGCCTTGATTTTAAGTCCAATGGGCTTATAATCAAATGGGAAATTTCACGGGCCTATAGCCCATGATAATTTCGACCTAGGGCTTCAAAATGGCTGTTATTTTATTGATTTTTTAATTAAATTAAATGGCCTAATTGAGTCTATAAAAGGAGTGCTTAGAGAGAAGATTTTAGAGACGACACATAAGTCAGAAGTCAGATTTTCTGATAGTTTTATATTCTCTCTAAACACAAGTCCTTTTCTAAGCCTCTTAGTTATTTTCTCTTCTTCTCTCTATATCTATCTCATGTGTTGAGAATTTCCCACACTAGTCTAGGTGGTTCTAAGGATACATTGGAAGATTGTGAAGAAAATAGAAGATCTGTTCAGTTTCTGGATAATACTCTGCGATAGAAAGGATACAAGAGTTAGAGAAACTGAAGGAAGGACTTTTAATTCCGCTGCGTATACTGTAAGTATTCTATTCTTTGTTTCTCTTTGAATTCAATTTTAGAAACATGTTTTAGGCTATCTCGTATTAATTTGTTTAATATTAGATATACATGAAAATAAATAAAGATCCTGTATAAGCTTTTCCAACATTTAGGAGTTTCCAATCCTTCTATTGTCTCCAATACCCCAATTTTTGGTAAGGAAAATAAGTTAGATTTTGTGTTCTGATTATGTATGTATGTATGTATGTATGTTGTCTTATGTTTGTAGTCGCTTGGGAAATATGGTTGCTTAGATAGCAAATAAGAAAATCCCGAGATTTTTATCATTATCGTAGAATATAGTTTAAACCTACCTCTAAATAGTAGCAAGAGGACCTAGATTGTTTCTATCACATACTACGGTAATGAGTTGATGGCCAGTATTTGTAGTCTTATGTTTTTACGTCTTATGTATTATGATATGCTTTAGTAGTTTTTTCTTATTGGGCATTGAGTTTATTCCTTTTTATTTAGATTGTGCAGGTAAATGATCATGGAAGGCGGGACGGATCCATGGCAGCTTTGCATGTGTATTGGGAGAGGACTAAATGAATGGAGTGATGGGAACCATCGAGGATGACATTTAAGTTTTCAGTCTTTAAAATTGTGTATTTATGCTTTTTCGCATTTAGTATTTGAACGATTAAAATAAAAGTTTAATTTTCTTTATGATTTTAGGTAACAACAATGGGATCCCATATTTTGGATTTTCTAATAAAGTTCTATTATTTTATGTATGTATTCGAAAATAATAGTTATGTCTTAGTAGTATTTAATGGTTCGAGGTCTTTAAGTTAGTCGGGTCATTACAGTTGTTATCAGAGCCACGATTCATATACATGAAGTTCTCCTTGATAGACATGCAAAACCTCCGGATCTAACTGCCAATGTAAGTGTTTATGTTATGAATATTATTTTTATGTTAAGATCTAACATTTTAGTAAATAAGTTTTTAGTCAAAATGAATGGAGCTTTGACCTATCAAGATATTCGAGCCATTAAGGCATTGAAAAGGGTTAGAGAGCCAAGGGATACAATAGGAGTGCTAGAAAGAATCACTCATAGATTGATCATATTTCACAAAGAGATAGTTCACCTTCAAATCACTAGGCAAATTATGATGAGAGCCATGGAACAATATGTCCTAGTAATTAGGCTTTTTAAAGATTTTCCTTCTGTGGTTTAAAAATTGGAAGATGTATGGGAAACTATAGATGATGAACATGATTTACCGGGAGCCATGACATATTATTTTCTTATACTTAGGTTTACCTGTAAGATTGAGTTTCAATTCATGAATGAAAAAAAGCATAATATCCTAATGAACATTACCCGTGGTAGTTTCGAGGCTTATGATACTGATAATTATGAGGAAATAACTGATGAAGGGTCAAATGTAGAAGATCCTGATTTTTTAGATATTTTTAACCTAGTCATTATAGTTCTTTATTTAATTAATTATTATTCTAATAAGTGATTTCTTTTTTCAAAATGTATAAAGTTGTTATTTTGTTTTGAATGACATGTATGACTTTGATTTTTTTACAATCATAATTAATATAGAATAAATTCAATAAATAATGAATGAGTTCGATGAGGGTGGATACAAATCAATGGACTGGGTTCTGTATTGAGAGTTTAGGGGGCCATAGTAGTGGGAACGATTTTACAAATCCCATCCCTCCCTCAATATGGTTAACTTTGGAATAGCGACAAGTTTTGAGCCTGAGAATTAAGTCATATAGGGTGGTTTAAAAAATACTTCGAAGATAATAAAGATGGCCTAATAGTCTAAGTATAGAAACACACCCTGATTTATAAAGATTGATTACATAATTTTTCATAAGAAGTCATAACTGATAGGTCAAAGTTACGTTTGCTGAGAATAAGTTTTGCTTTAGAAACTATTAGGGTAAGTTCTAACGTGTTTTTCTTATGGAGAACAGTGTGAGATTTATAAGGACCACAAGAGTTTAAAATATTTTTCAAGCAAAAGGAGCTCAACATGACGCAACACATGTCGTAGGAACTAGTAAAGGACTGTGACTACAAAATCTTATACCACCCAGGAAGGGCGAATGTAGTTGGAGATTCATTAAGCCCAAAGAGTTACAAAAATCTAGCAGCATTATTTGAAATTGAAAAGTTGCTTCAGCAAGAGCTAATTAATGCCATAATAGAAATAGTCATGGGTCAACTGGCCAACTTGTCCATCTAGTCAAGTTTACTAGAGAATATATGGATCAGGCAAGGACACGATGACACACTATTATCACATATGGCTGCAGTCAAAGAAGACAAGACTACGAATTTCTCTATATCAGGACAGGGGTTCTTGAGATATAAGGGTCGGATATGCGTGCCGAATGACCATGGAATTAAGATGAAGATTTAAGAAGAGGCACACACTACCGAACACTTAGTTCACTTGAGGTCTACCAAGATGACTCACGACCATAAGGCACTATATTGGTGGTCGGGAATGAAGAAAGACGTAGCAGACTATGTGTCCAAATGCCTAACATGCCAGCAAGTAAAGGCAGAACATCAGCGACCCGTAGGCTTATTGCAACCGCTTAGTATTCCGGAATGGAAGTGGGAAGATATAGGCATGGACTTCGTGAGAGGATTACCATGAACAAATAAGCAACACGACTAAGCTTGGGTTGTGGTAGATAGACTCACCAATTCAGCTCACTTCCTACTTGTCAAGACTACGCACACTGCAGACCAGTATGCAGACATTTGTGTTCAAGAATTTGTATGACTGCATGGAATCCCTAAGACCATAGTATCTGATAGAGGATCGGTGTTCACCTCGATATTTTGGGGAAGCTTGAAGCAAGCCATGGGTAGCACGCTAAGTCTCAGTACGAAATTTAATCCTCATATGGGAGCGATAGCCAACTCGAAAGAACCTCGTAGTCACAAGAGGAGTAATACAGATAGGAAGTATCACATTATTCGAGAATATGTGGATAAGGGAGATGTGAAGGTTATGAAGATTGCATCTGAAGATAATCTTGCAGATCCATTTACAAAGACACTAGCAGAAGCTACATTTGATAAGCATATCAAAGAAAAGGGATTAGAAGAATTAAGGCATTAGTTTCAATTAGTGCAAGTGGGAGTTTGTTAGAGTTTTATGCCCTAATTAGAACCCAATTTCTTTGTAATCTCATTTATTATCAATAAAAGAATAGAAATCAATTTTTGACTTGGTCAATCGCTTTGCTCACATGTTTTATTTTCATGATTATTTGTTTAATATAAATTTCTATTAAATCCCGAGCATATAGCTAATCATATTTATAGTGACGTAATTACAGTGGAATATAAATATGATTATATGTTCAAAATATGTTAGTTCTAAGATTAGTCAGTGCACAGGATTGACACTGACTTGCCAATCTAAGATATGTTCTACTTACATGTCATAGTGTTATGTTCTTTCCAGAACATTATCAAAGTAGATAAGATCGAATGTATTTGTTACATCGGACATGATCGATATTGACAGTTGATAGGATAAGTAAACATACCGTTATTATCTACTCTAGTCTTATCTTATAGTTGACCATAGGTCAATTTAATCTCAGTTCTGAGTGGTAAATATTCTAACTGGTTGTATTATTTGAGTTCTTTGACTTGTTCATTACCAGCTTACCTTACGGACTAGCCCATACTTACATCTTGGGAACTCGGTAGTATAATTGAGTTGGAGTGTTAATCATAGATATGAACATCTATAGCTTCTGATGAAGAAGTGAAACGATGGTTTCCTTTTAGTTTGGTTCAAGGTGTTAAATTATAGAGATCTCATTTCAATAATTAATATTAGTTTACTGAAATATTATTTACATGGAACTTAGTGTTTTAAGGATAAAATACAATGAGGGGTAAAATGGTATTTTAGTAGCATCTCATTGTAGACTGTCTATAGAGGATTGAGTGACAATTATGGCTGTAACAATGGATAATTAATAGCGTATCTATATTTGTTATAGAGCATTCTATGAATTCAAGAGTGCAATTCTGAGTCTTTAGTGGAGTCACGAGGAATTAATAATGTACGCCCTAAATATCCACGAGGTATTAGCGAGCTGAAAAAGGGCATAATCCTATCAGCCACGTGGAGGCCACCTACCCGGAGCTACTGTTACGAGTCTCTAACTCTTTAGCTCGAGGTAGCCAATGGTTTAGTGAAAATACTCGAAGGCATCGGGTCAGCAGCATGGACACCACGAGCTGAGACCACATCAAGCTCGGGGTGCGATCTGGAGCTGACACCTCTAACCCTTTATAAAGTCAACCACACAATGTAAACGTGCACATATCAGACATCACGTGTCTACTCCATTCTTGAAATCTTAGACACGCAGCATAAACGTGCGTGTTCTGGCACCCCACGGCTGGTTTGGGCCATGCGGCCCATTATCCCCCTTACCTATTGATTAGACCACACTTCATTGTCAGGTTTTAGGAATTAATCATGAATGTCACAGAAGTGACATGATGGGTAAGAGGGTCACGGGATGACCCCGTTTGCCAACACCCAGGTGTCCTCTCCCTGTAAATATGGAGACCCTGGGTGTTGCAAAGGGTTGGCTTCTAATTTGTAAAGAAACACCCTGTAAGGAAGATCAGAGAAATATCAATAATATTGCCTGGTAGACTAGAGGGATTTTAACCTTCGAACCACCTAAAAAGAGTACACGAGTCATAACCTTCCTTTGAGATTATTCACATATTATGGTTCATCATTTAACACTAATCCATCCCATTTATTCATATAATTATCTGTTGCCGAAGAACCGTGTCAACAAATAAGTTAGTAAATTTATTTGTTAGATTTATGATAACTTATTGGAGCTTGATTTCATAGGCCCATGGTCCCCACTGTACCTTGGATAAAATCATCTAGATTGTCTCAATTAATTGATTTAATTATCAATTAGAATTATTAAAGTTGACCAGGTCAATTTTGGATAGTTTTACAGAGTTATGTAATTTTGAGAAGAAAAAAGAGATTATGGCAGATTTATTAATTAAGATAAATTGGTATCTAAATTAATAAATAAGTTTAAATCAAGGTTCAAATTATAAATAATTAACTTGATAAATGATTTAAATAATTATTTAATTAATTAAATCAATAGAAATAATGCATGCCTTGATTTTAAGTCCAATGGGCTTATAATCAAATGGAAAATTTCACGGGCATAAAGCCCATGATAATTTCAACCTAGGGCTATTAATTGGATATTATTTTATTGATTTTTTAATTAAATAAATGACCTAAATGAGTATATAAAAGGAATTTTAAGAGAGAGTTAAAAACACAAGTCAGATTTCAGATGACAGACACTAGTTTTCTGATAGGTTTTAGATTCTCTCTAAACATAATTCATTTTCTAAGCCTTATTGTTCTTTTCTCTTCTTCTCTCTGTATCTATCTCATGTGTTGAGAATTACCCACTCTAGTCTAGGTGATTCCAAGGATACTTTGGAAGAATGTGAAGAAAATTGAAAATCGGTTCAGTTTCTTTGTAATACCATGCGACAGAAAGGATACAAGGGTTAGAGAAACAACACCGGTCAATTCAGCTTTGGGGCCACCCCTTACTCTACCATTATTATAGGGGTATGGGGTTTACTGAAGGAAGGACTCATTCATTCTACTGCGTATAATGTAAGTATTCTTATCATTATTTCTCTTTGAATTCAATTTTAGAAACATGTTCTAGGTTATCTCATATTAATTTGTTTAATATTAGATCTATATAAAAATAAATAAAGATCATGTATCCGTTTTTCCTAATACGAAAAACACGTCGACTTTGCACGAATGAAACCACGGAGACTCAAGAATATGGGGGAGGTGATATATCGCCTATAGGGTGCGATATATCGGCCCCACATGCATATTTTGAAAGTCCATGGAATCCGAGCTAGAAACAGCCCTCAACAACTTGGACTTGCTCTAGAACGATTTTTGACTGAGTAAAAAAATTCAATTTTCATTCATTTTAAATGGAGTTAGTTTCAGTCCTTCAACTCTATAAATAGGAACCTTCAGTCAGCCATTTGCTTCATCATGCAAACACTTTCCAGAGCCTCCTAGCTGCTAATTTCGTTCTAGAGAGATTCACTAGGGTTTTGGGGTTAAAAGCTTTCAAATCTAAGCTTTTCTAAACACTTGGGAAGTAAGCTAGAGTGTGATTTTAGTATTGAGGTGTAGATCGAAGTTCTAAGCTATCTAAAGTACTCTCAATTCTCAAGTTAAGTTCATTACAGTTCCTCTTATTCTTTTCATTTACTTCCAAATCCTAACATGTTATAATGGCTTTTGGTTAGGTGTTTGATTTTCTTGAAACTTAAGGTTTTCGGTAAGTTCTTTTCTTGATGGTTTAGATTGTCTTTTCATCCTCTTTTCTTTAGGAAACTTAAGGTTTTACTGTTTGGTTTTAGGAGTTTCCAATCTCGCTCTTGTCTCCAATACCCTGATTTTTGGTAAGGAAGATAAGTTAGATTTTATATACTGTGATTATGTTTATAAGCTATGTGTGTGTATGTATGTTTGTATTCGCTTGGGAAATATGTTTGCTTAGATAGCAAATAAGCAAATCCCGAGATTTTGATCATTATCGTAGACTATAGTTGTGTTTAAACCTACCTCTAAATAGTAGGAAGAGGTCCTAGATGGTTTCTATCACATGCTATGGTAATGAGTTAATGACCATTAATTCGTAGTCTTATGTTTTATGCTTTATGATTTTACGTCTTATGTTTTATGATATGCTTTAGTAGTATTTCCTTATTGGGCATTAGGCTCATTCCTTTTAATTTAGATTGTGCAGGTAAATGAGCATGGAAGGCGGGACGGATCCATGGTGACTTTGCATGTGTATTGGGAGAGGACTAAATGAATGGATTGATGGGAACAATCTAGGATGATGCTTATGTTTTGAGTCTTTATAATTATGTATTTATGATTTTTCGCATTTAGTATTTGAGCGATTAAAATAAAGGTTTAAGTTTCTTTATTAATTTATGTAACAACAATGGGATCTCATATTTTGGATTTTCTAATAAAGCTCTCATCATAATGGTCCAAAGTCTTTAAGTTGGTTGGGTCATTACAGTTGGTATCAAGGCCACAGTTCATATACATGAAGTTCTCTTTGATACACACGCAAAAGCTCTGGATCTAAATGCTAATGTAAGTGTTTATGTTATGAATATTATGTTTATGTTAAGATCTAATGTTGTAGTTAATATGTTTTCAGTCAAATGAATGGAGCTTTGACCTATCAAGATCTTCGATCCATTAAGGCATTGAAAAGTGTTAGAGATTCAAGGGATCCAATAGGAGTGCTAGAAAAAATCACTCAAAGATTGATCATATTTCACAAAGAGATAGTTCACCTTCAAATCCCTAGGCAAATTATGATGAGAGCCATGAAACAATATGTCCTAGTAATTAGGCTTTTTAAACATTTTCCTTCTATGGTTTCAAAATTGGAAGAATTATGGGAAATTATAAATGATGAAGATTATTTACCGGTTGCCATGACATATTATTTTCTTATACTTAGGTTTACCTATGAGTTTGAGTTTCAATTCACGAATGAACAAAAGCATAATATCCTAATGAATATTCCCCGTGGTAGTTTCAAGGCTTATGATAGTGATAATTATGAGGAAATAACTGATGATATGCTAGATGAAGGGTTAGGTGTAGAAGATCCTAAGATTTAGAAATTTTTACCCTAGTTATTATAGTTTCTTTCCTCATAATTATCACTATCATAAGGGTAAGTTCTAATGTGTTTTTCTCGACTATTAGAACTTTGTTGAAGATGTCGCTCTGAAGGTTTGCACGCATGAATGGCAATGCCCCCAGCACCGCCAATGAGACTCACGAGGTCCCTCCAGTCCGAAGAAGGGGAATGCATGCTACCACTACTGCTGCTAATAGAAATGCTCCACCTCCAGATGACAACAATGCTGAAGTTGTCCGATTACTGTAACAAGTAGAAGAACTACTACAACAACAACAACAACAACAGTCTCATCCGCAGCCTCACTCCCAACCTCAGTCACAGCGTCACCTAGCGGCTCAAGCACCCCAACAAGGGCAAAATGGAGGATATCTGAATAGGGGATGGCTGGTGGCAAACTATGCACCTTATCTAGCTCAATATATAGAGACAGTCTACGAGCATTTCCGTAAGCAGCACACTCTCGATTTTGAAGGGACAATTGGTCCCTTTGAGGCTGAAGAGTGGCTCAGGAATGTAGAGCCGATTCTGGCACACATGAACCTCAGCAACACAGATCGCATATCCTGTGTTTCTTCCCTACTGAAAAAGGATGCCATAATTTGGTGAGATTAAGTACAACATACTCATGATATCACCACCATAACTTCAGCCAAGTTTGTGGAGCTGTTATAAAAAAAGTACTACAAATCGGCAGTCATCGCTATGAGGGTGGAAGAATTTTCCAGTCTGAAGCAGGTCAATTTGATGGTAGTCGAGTACGCTCGACAATTTGATCGTCTAGCCAAGTTTGCTCCAGAGTTAGTCCCAACCGAATACTTGAGGGTTACCAAGTTCACCAGGGGACTCATACCCAAGATTGACTTAAGAGTTATGCTTGCAAACCCTGGAACCACATCTTACGCCAATGTTTTGGAAACGACTATAGAGGTGGAATGGCTCCAAGAAAATGTTAGTAAGGAAAAGGCAAGCAAGTTTGAACCCAAGCAGCAGAATGAGACTCAGAATGGTCGAAACCACAACAACAACCAACATAACAATAATGGATATAAAAGAAAGCATCCTGATAATAAGTAAGTCAACGCTGACAAAAGAGCAAGGACCAATAACAGTAATAATAGGTCGAGTTATGTGGAATACCCTTAGTGCTCCAAGTGCCAGAAAAGACATCCTGGGAAGTATTGTGCAAACACCGAGGGTTGTTACAATTGTGGCCAGAAAGGTCATCGGAAAAGGGATTGTCTGTAGCTCAAAACAGATGAAAAGAAGGACAATAAGATGGTTCTAGCTAGAGTTTTCACCTTGACCCAAGGAAAAGCCGAAACCAGTAACAAGGTGGTCAAAGTTCAGCTTCCTATCCTCGATAATATATGTTTAGTATTGGTTGATCCGGGAGCAACACACTCATATATCTCGTTAGGAATGATAGTGAACTAGAAAAACCTTGTGAAATATTCAGAAATAGGTTTGTTATGGAATAGCCTTCGGGCGAAATTGTTCTATCATCACGAATAGTACGAGGAATACCGATCAAATTCGAGTGCACGGAGCTAGAAGAAGACATGGTAGAGCTAGAGATCAAGGACTTTGACGTAATGCTGGGCATGCACTGGCTAGCGAGACATGGTGCATCCATCGACTGTAGATGCAAGCAAGTGATGTTTGATTCTTCGAACATCGCTTATCTTATCTCACAACGCTCAACGGATGATAGGTAAAAGATGTCACGCATTCTTAGCAAGTGTCACGGATGTGGAACAAGAAACACCATTAATGGTTAGAGATGTCCGCATTATAAAGGAATTTCCAGAGATATTTCCTGACGACTTAGCAGGGTTACCCCCTACTCGGGAAATTGACTTCACAATCGAACTAGTACCAGGAACCGAGCCTATCTGAAAGGCACCATACCGGATGGCACCTACCGAACTCAAGGACTCAAAAATGCAGTTACAAGAGCTCTTAGACTTGGGTCTTATCTGACCTAGGCATTTTCCATGGGGAGCACCGTTTCTATTTGTGAAGAAGATGGATGGAAGCATGCAGATGTTTATCGATTATCGCAAGCTGAACACTGTGACAATTAAGAACATGTTCTCGCTACCCCAGATCGATGACTTATTTCATCAACTCCGAGGGCAGAGTGTATTTTCAAAGATTGATCTACGGTCCGGTTATCCTCAGCTCAAGGTAAGGGAAAAGGATATACCAAAGACAACTTTTAGGACTCGATACAGACATTACCAGTTCCTAGTTATGTCTTTTGGTGTTACCAACACTCCAACCGCATTTATGGACTTAATGAATCAGATCTTTAAGGATTACTTGGAAAAATTCGTCCTGGTGTTCATAGACGATATATTGGTGTACTCCAAGGACGAAGTCGAGCACGAGGAACACTTAAGACTGACCATGCTACGACTAAAGAAGCATAAACTTTACGCCAAATTCAAGAAATGCGAATTTTGGCTATCACAAGTAGCGTTCGTCGGGCCCATATTATCCAAGGATGGAGTTGTAGTAGACCCAACTAAGGTAGAGGCTGTGAAGGATTGGCCAAGACCTAAGAATGAGTCAGAAGTTAGAAGTTTTCTCGGGTTAGCAGGTTATTACTGGAGATTTGTAGAATGCTTTTCTAAGATAGCTACTCCTCTTACCTACCTGACCCAGAAACTATAAAAGTTCAACTGGACAAATAAATGTCAAGAAAGCTTCCTGTTGCTCAAAGATAAATTATGCTCATCACCATTACTTTGTGTATCGACACTAAACAACAAGTTATTAGTATACTATGATGCGTCCAAGCAAGGTTTAGGTTGTGTGCAAATATAAAATGACAAGGAAATAGTCTACGCCTCAATGCAGCTGAAGGAATACGACCAACGCTATCCAACACATGATATGGAGTTGGCAGCTGTGGTCTTCACAATGAAAATCTGGCGCAACTATCTTTATGGAGAACTGTATGGGAATTATACGGACCATAAGAGTTTAAAATATTTCTTCACGCAAAATGCGCTCAACATGAGCCAGCGTAGGTGGTTGGAACTAGTAAAGGACTATGACTGCAAAATCCTATACCACCTAGGAAAGATAAATGTAGTTGCAGATCCATTAAGCCAAAAGAGTTAGGGAAATATAGTAATATTATCCCTAATGGAAAAACCACTTCAGCAAGAGTTGTTTAATGTCGGAAAAGAAATAGTCATGGTTCAACTGGCCAACTTGTCCATCCAGTCAAGTTAACTAGAGAATATACGGATCAGGCAAGGGCATGATGACACACTATTATCACATATGGCTGCAGTCAAAGAAGGCAAGACTACGAATTTCTCTATATTAGGATAGGAGTTCTTGAGATATAAGGGTTGGGTATGCATGCCGAATGACCATGGAATTAAGATGAAGATTTTAGAAGAGGCACACACTAACCCACACTTAGTTCATCCAGGGTCTACCAAGATGACTCACGACCTTAAGGCACTATATTGGTGGCCGTGAATGAAGAAAGATGTAGCAGAGTATGTGTCCAAATGCCTAATATGCCAGCAAGTAGAGGCGGAACATCAGCGACCCGCAGGCTTATTGCCATCTCTTAGTATTCCAAAATGGAAGTGGGAAGACATAGCCATGGACTTCGTGACAGGATTACCATGAACAAATAAGCAATATGAATCAACTTGGGTTATGGTAGATAGACTCACCAAGTCAGCTCACTTCTTGCCTATCAAGACTACGTACACTGCAGACTAGTATGCAAACATTTATGTTCAAGAAATTGTACGACAGAGGATCGGTGTTCACCTCAAGATTTTGGGGATGCTTACAGCAAGCCATGGGGACCAAACTAAGCCTTATTACGACATTTTATCCTTAGACCGACGGACTGTCCGAGCGTACCATACAAATTTTAATAGATATGTTGTGCGCTTGTGTACTAGACTTTGGAGGATCATGAAGTAAGTATTTTCCACTTATAGAGTTATCCTACAATAATAGTTGCCAGGAAACTATTGGTATGGCCCCATATGAGCTACTTTATGGAAGGAAATGCTGGTCACCGTTACATTGGGATGAGGTAGGAGAAAGACAACTTCTTGGACCCAAAGTTGTTAGAAATGCTCAAAACATAGTGGGATTGATTAGAAAGCGTATCCTCACTGCTTAGAGTCAACAAAAGAGTTATGCGGATGCAAAGCGACGAGATGTGGAATTCAAAGTCGGAGATCATGTCTTCTTAAGAATATCTCCTATGAAAGGAGTGAAGCGGTTTGGGAAGAAAGGCAAACTTAGTCCTCGGTTTATAGGTCCTTTAAGGATATTGGACAAGGTGGGACCAATAGCATATAGATTAGCCCTACCGCCAGTTTTAGTAGATAGCCACAATGTGTTTTACATCTCGATGATGCGTAGATATGTGTCAGACCCATCCCACATTCTCAAGTACGATACGTTAGCACTTTAGAAAGACTTGAGTTATGAGGAACGACCGATTAGTATCCTAGAGAAAGGGGTGAAGGAATTACGTTCTAAGAGTACTCCAATTGTCAAGGTCTTATTGAGTAATAGTACAAAATGGGAGGCAACGTGGGAGTTTGAGGAAGACATCCGAGCACGGTATCCAAATTTGTTTTGTAAATAAAATTTGGGGACAAAATTCTTTTAAGTAAGGGAGAATTGTAGGGTCTCAGAATTTTACTTAGCTAGATAGTAGTAGCTTGTGCTGTAGTATTTTAATTTTCGTGGTTATTGGTTCAAGCCGGGAATTAGTTGGAAACTTATAGAGACAGTTATGGAATTTATGAGTTTAGACTATAGTTTAGAAATATTAATTTTATCATAAGGTTTGATTAATATAGATGGTCCTAGAAATATTATTTATTATAACCTAAGGTTTAGATAGAGTAATTAAGAATGTGACATTTGTCACATGTATGTTTATTGAGGATTTAAGGATTTTAGATGAATAAATTAATAAAGGATAAACCTAGGAAGTCTAGAACCTTTCCTCAACTATTAGGATCTCATCTTACTTAGTCAAGTTGGTTTTAACAAACTTCAAGTGTGCTAAAAGCGTGCAAAACCGTGTTTAATATATATGCTTAAGCCGATATATCGCAACTATAGGGGCTGATATATCGCCTATTATGATGCAGGAAACACGTCGACTTCGCATAAACGAAACCATGGAGCCTCAAGAATATGGGGGAGGCGATATATCACCTATAACGCATGATATATCGGCTCAACATGCATATTTTGAAAGTCCATGGAATTCGAGATAGAAATAGCCCTCAACAACTTGGACTTGCCCTTGAACGATTTTGACCGAGTTATGGGCATCTGTTGAGTAGAAAATTCAATTTTTATTCATTTTAAGGGGAGTTAGTTTCACCCCTTGTAATCTATAAATAGGACCCTTCACTTAGCCATTTGCATCATCATTCAAACACTTTCAAGAGCCTCCAAGCTGCTAATTTCGTTCTAGAGAGAAACACTAGGGTTTTGCGGTTAAAAGCTTTAAAATCTAAGCTATTCTAAACACTTGGGAATTAAGCTAGAGTTTGATTTTGGTATTGAGGTGTAGATCACAGTTCTAAGCTGTCTAAGGTACTCTCAATTCTCAAGTTTAGTTCATTATAGTTCCTCTTATTCTTTTTATTTCCTTCCAAATCCTAACTTGTTATAATGGCTTTTGGTTAGGTGTTTGATTTTCTTAAAAAAATATCGTTTATGTTCAAAACATTTTAACCCTAACCTGATGGTTGACTTTAGGAACACATTTTTATTGAATTGACTTGATTAGCAGGTCTTGCACTATTTTAAATACACAGTGTAATGGTCTTGATTATCCAGGGCGTTATAACTTGGTATCAGAGTCTTCTAGGTTTAAGGGTTCCTGAAGACTGGTTGGGCATGTACCTTCGCCGCTAAAGACAAGCTCAACTCAGGGTTTGGTAATTGTATATATGTGATTACATGCTTAAGTGCTTGAATGAAATATAAATGTTTTAATATGTGTGATTAATAGGGAGCATGAAATACTAATAGAGCCTGGCTCATGATTGTTGTGTGATTATAATGAGGTGTGCTTATTAACATTGATGTTGCTTGTGAATGAATGTTTAAATGCTTGTTTGCATCTTGATTGCCTATGGTTAGTTGAGTTTTAATGGTGGACTATGGAAAGATTGACTTGTCATCATTGCCTGATTGTCGAGTCATTTATTGTAGATAAACTTGGATTACTATGGGTCCAAGGCAATTGATGCGACTAGCAGGCACAGGGTCTAAGGCTAGAGATGATGATCATGGCCAGAACCCTCCGCCAGTCCCTGAGAACTGGCAGCAGATACCTGATGATATGTAAGCTCTATTACAAAGTTAGGAAGAGCAGATCCGTCTTTTGACACAGCAGGCTCCATCAGGGAGTGCTGCACTTATTATGCCACCTATTGTGGCACCAGTTGTACAGCCACCTGAGGTGGGGAATAGGTGGGAGCCACTTTGTGAGCGGTTTAGGAGACAACATCCTCCAACCTTTGAGGGGGGGACCAGATCCACTGAAGGCTGAGCAGTGGATGAGTATGATTACCTCCATCCTGGACTTTATGAGGGTGAAAGGTAATGACAGGGTGGCCTGTGCCACCTATATGCTTAGAGAGGATGTCCGTATTTGGTGGGAGGTGGCATCACAGATCAGGGATATTTCAACATTGAGTTGGGATGGGTTCAGAGATCTGTTCGACCAGAAGTATTACAATGTTTCCATTAGGGCAGCGAAGGTGAATAGATTCAGAGGGTTGGTACAGGGCAGCATGACAGTTACAGAGTATGCCATGAAGTTTGATAGGCTAGTGAATTTTGCATTAGACTTAGTGTCTACAGATGCGGCCAGACAGGACAGGTTCATCCAGGGGCTTAACTCCATGATAGCCCGGGATGTGAAGATTACATCAGTACCTTGGCAGACGACTTATGCTCAGACTGTTGAGAAGGCTCTTAATGCAGAAGAGGCAGAAAATAAGATTTAGAAGGAGAACGCTGCGGGATGGGATGTTCGCAGGGCAGTGCCTCTATCCACAAGGTTTGGTAGGGCCGGAGGCCCCTGTGATTTGAGGAGGAAGACCCCTGACACTTTGACAACTGCTGGTCCTGATAGGAGGGGTCGGGGTGCGCAGGGTGGCCGCCAGGGAAGTGGTGAGACATGGAGAAGTTATCCAGAGTGCACGAGATTGATAGCGCCATCTGGGCAAATGTCGGGCAAAGGCTTGCTACTTATGCAGGGTGGTTGGCCACCTCAAAAAGGATTGCCGAACAGTGAAGAAGGAGGAACTAGGGAAGGGGGACAACTTGACTCAAGCTCGAGTGTTCACCTTGACGCAGGCAGAGGCCAACGCTAGTCCCTCGGTACTGACAGGTCAACTTTCTAGCTCTGGCTCTTCTTATAGTGTATTGATTGACTCTGGTGCTACACATTCATTTGTTTCTAGTAAGGTAATTGATAGATTGTGTAGACCTAGTTAGTATTATACTGCGGGGTTTGGAACTATATTGCCTACAAGGGAACTGATAGATTTTAGGAGATGGATTAGAGCACTGTCAGTGATAGTAGATAGTAGGGAGCTATCAGTAGATTTGATCGAGTATAGTATGGATGACTTTGATATGATTCTAGGAATGGATTGGCTGGTCAGATATGGGGCTACAATAGATTGTAGGAAGAAGATGGTGACCTTTGAGCCTGAAGGTGAGGATCCCTTTGTTTTCATGGGCATTGTGCATGGACCCCGCATACCCATGATATCAGCATTGAGAGCTAGAGACCTTTTACAGAGAGGTTGTATAGGTTTTCTAGCTAGTGTGGTGGATACCACCAGAGTTATGCCAGTAGGGCCAGGAGAGACAAGATTGGTGTATGAGTTCTTGGACGTGTTTCCTGAGGATTTACTAGGACTGCCGCTGCATAGAGAGATTCAGTTTGTTATTGAGTTAGCGCCAGTTACAAAGCCAGTGTCGAGGGCACCATATAGGATGGCTCCAGCGAAACTGAAAGAATTGAAGATACAGTTGCAAGAATTTCTTGATTTGGGATTTATCAAACGTAGCTTCTGGCCATCAGGTGCTCTGGTTTTGTTTGTGAAAAAGAAGGATGGGACTCTGAGAATGTGTACACACTACAGAGAATTAAACAAGTTGATCATCAATAATAAGTACCCCTTACCAAGGATCGATGACCTGTTCGATCAGCAGCAGGGAAAGATGGTATTCTCAAAGACTAATCTTCGATCTGGTTATCACCAACTCAGGATCAATGATGAGGATATTCCAAAGACTGCCTTCCAAACGATGTATGGGCATTATGAGTTCCTGATCATGTTGTTTGGTCTGACCAATGCCCCCAGCAATATTCACGGACCTGATGAACAGGGTGTCCATGTAATGACCCGACTATTCCTAAGACTTCAGACCATTAAAATCCACTAAGACGTAGTTACTAATTTGAATACATACATAAGAAATAACTTATCTTTATTTAAAACACAAAATATTGTGCAAAATAAAAAGTAAGTGTGAAATATAAAATACGGTATGGGTACTCATTGTTTAGTACATAAAAACATAAAAAAAACATCATAACTTTAATCAAATGTTTAAAAAACACTAGGTGCATAAATACATAAAGACTTAAAACAAAAGACTTCATCCTTGATCTTCCAGCAGTCCACTCAGTCCATTCATCCTCAACACACATGCCAAGCTGCCACGAATCCTTCCCACCTTCCATATTCATTTTCCTGCATCGTTCTAAAAGAAAGGAATGAGCCTAATGCCCAGCAAGAAAAATCTACTAACAACATATATCATAAATCATAAACATAAGACTATATCATAAACGTATACTATAAAACAGATGACTATAAAAATGTACATCATATAGGAATACAATATTAATGGCCATTAACTCATTAACATGGAATGTGATAAAACCATCTAGGTCCTCTGTCTAGTAATCAAGGTAGGTTAGATCACAATTATATTATATGATAACCCATCTAGGTCCTCTATCTACTAATTGAGGTAGGGTAAATCATAACTCTAAACCAGGAAAATGATAAAATTCTTAGGGTTTGCTATCTAAGCAACTATGAGCCCCAAGTGACTACAAAACATATTTATATATATATATATACATAGCACATATCATAGCATAAGACATATCAAAACATATAAACACATATAATCTATCCTACTTTCCTTACCAAAAACCGGGATATGGAGACAAGAACGGGATTTCAGAACACTCCTAAAACAAACAGTAAGAATCGTAAGCTTCTAAAGGAAATAGATGAAAAAGAGAACTAAACCATCCAAGTAGAAACTTACCAAATACCTTACTGTTCAAGGAACTTATACACCTAACCAAGAATCATAAACAAGAGTTAGGATCTGAAAGAAAATAGAATAAAAGAACTTTGAAGAACTGAGCTTAAGGATAGGAATACGTTGAATGATCTTACAACTTAATCTATACCTCGATACAGAAATAACTCTATATCTTACTTCCCAAGTATTTAGAAAAGCTTAGATTCGACAAACTTTTATGCATAAACCAAAGTGTTTCTCTCTATAGAAATCTTAGCAGCTTGGAGGCTTTGAAGAATGCTTGAAGAATGAAGGAAATGGCTGAGTACTAGGTCCTATATATAGAGTTCAAGGAGTAAAGCTAACCCCTTTTAGAATGAATAAATAAATTAATATAAAATGAAAAAGATTTGAATTTTCGTTCAGCAGATGCCCAGAACTTGATCAAAATCGTTCAAGGGCAGGTCCAAGTGGTTAAGGCTGTTTTTAAATTTAAAAACCTCAAGCTTTCAAAAGTACATGCCAGGGGTGATATATCACCTACCCTGGGCGATATATCGCCTAGACCTATATCCCGAGCCCCGTTCGTTCGTTCATAAGAAGTCGACATGTTTTCCGTATCTCCCGTAGGCGTTATCTTGGACCCTATAGCTGCGATATATCGGCATACGTTGATATATCTAACACGTATTTGCACTTTTTCAGCATATTTTGAATTGATTAAACAACCTTGACTGAGTCAAAACGGGATTCTAACAACTGTTAGAAGGTTCTAGAGCTTCTAGATCTTTCTTTTATTTAAACTATTCATCAAAAATACTTAAATCCTTAATAAACATGATCATGACAAGTGTCACATTCTTAATAATTCTATCTAAACCTTAGGTTATAATAAATAATATTTCTAAGACCAGCAATATTAATTTACCCTTATGTTATAATTAATATTTCTATACTATAGGTTAATCTTATAAAATCCATAACTATTGATAAGAGTTTCCAACTATGTCCCGACTTGAACCAAAATCCATGGAAACTATAATACTACAAACTAATACTAGCTACTACTACTACTACTATCTAGCTAAGTAAAATTTCAAGACATTACAATTCTCCCCTATGTAAAAGAATTTTGTCCCCAAAATTTACTTACCAAACAATTCCAAATACCGTGATAACATGTCTCCCTCCAATTCCCACGTTGCCTCTAGCTCAAAACTATTACTCCATAGGACCTTCACTATCAGAATACTCTTAGACCGTAATTCCTTCATCCCTCTATCTAGGATACTAACTGGTCATTCCTCGTAACTCAAGTCTTTCTGGAGTGCTATCGTACCATACTTGAGGACGTGAGATGGCTATGACACATATCTACGCAACATCAAGATGTGATACAAGTTATGGCTATCTGCAAGAGCTGGTGGTAGGGCTAATCTATATTCAACTCTTCCCACCTTTTCCAATATCTCAAAAGGACCTACATACCGGGGACTAAGTTTGCCTTTCTTCCCAAACCGCTTCACACCTTTCATAGGAGATATCTTTAAGAAGACTTGATCTCCGACTTTGAATTCCACATCTCGCTGCTTGGTATCCGCATAAATTTTTTGTCAGCTCTGAGCAACGAGCATATGCTTTCTAATCAGCGCCACTGCATCTTGAGCCTCTCTGACAGCTTCGGGTCCAAGAAGTTTCCTTTCTCCTACCTCATCCCAATGTAATAGTGATCGACACCTCCTTCCATAAAGTAACTCGTAGGGTGCCATACCAATCGTTGACTGGTAGCTATTGTTGTAGGAGAACTCTATCAATGGAAAATACTTACTCCATGATCCTCCAAAGTCAAGTACATAAGCATGCAACATATCCTCTAAAATCTGTATGGTACGCTCGGACTGACCATCAGTTTGAGGATGAAATGTCGTACTAAGACTTAACTTGATACCCATGGCTTGCTGCAAGCTTCCCCAAAATCTCAATGTAAACATTAATCCTCTATTGGATACTGTGGTTTTAGGGATTCCATAAAGTCGTACTATTTCTCGGACAAAAATGTCTGCGTACTGGTTCACTGTGTATGTAGTCTTGCCAGGCAGGAAGTGAGCGGACTTGGTTAGTCTATCTACAACTACCCAAGTTGAGTCGTGCTACTTATTTGTTTGTGGCAATCCTGTCACAAAGTCCATGGCTATGTCTTCCCACTTCCATTTTGGGATACTAAGTGGTTGCAATAAGCTTGCAGGTTGCTGATGTTCTGCTTTCACTTGCTGGCATACTAAGAATTTAGACACATATTCTTCTATGTCTTTCTTCATTCCTGGCCACCAATACAATGCCTTAAGGTCGTGAGTCATCTTGGTCGACCCTGGGTGAATTGAGTATGGAGTATTGTATGCTTCTTCTAAAATCTTCATCTTAATTCCATGGTCATTCGGCACGCATACCCGACCTTTATATCTCAAGAACCCCTGTCCTGATAAAGAGAAATCTGTGGCCTTGCCTTCTTTGATTGTAGCTATGTGAGATACCAACGTGTCATCATGCCCTTGCCTGATCTATATATCTTCTAACAGACTTGACTGGATGGACAAGTTAGCCAGTTTACCAAAGACTACTTCTATTCTGGCATTGATCTACTCTTGCTGAAGTGACTTTTCTATTCCGGATATTGCTGCTAGATTCCCGTAACTCTTCCTGCTTAGCGCATCAGTAACAACGTTTTCTTTTCCCGGGTGGTATAGTATTTCACAGTCATAATCCTTTACTAGTTCTAACCACCTGCGCTACCTCATGTTGAGCTATTTCTGTGTGAAGAAATACTTTAAGCTCTTGTGGTCTGTATAAATCTCACACCGTTCTCCATAAAGATAGTGGCGCCAGATTTTCAATGTGAAGACCACCACTGCCAACTCCATATCGTGCGTTGGATAGCGTTGTTCGTATTCCTTTAGCTGTCTTGAGGCATAGGGTATCACTTTATCATTCTGCATCAGCACACAATCCAAACCTTGCTTCGATGCATCACAGTATACTACAAACTTGTCATTGGAGGTCGGTACACAAAGTACTGTTGCTGAGCATAGCTTATCCTTGAACAATTGGAAGCACTCTTCACATCTATCCGTCCAGTTGAACTTTTTCTGTTTCTAGGTCAGGTTGGTAAGTGGAGTGGCTTTCTTAAAAAAGCATTCTATAAATCTCCGATAATGGCCTGCTAGCCCCAGAAAACTTCTAACCTCTGACGCATTCTTAGGTTTTGGCCAATCCTTCATCGCCTCTACCTTAGCTGGGTCTACAACAACTCTATCCTTAGATTACTATGTGGTCGAGGAACGCTACTTGAGAAAGCCAAAATTCGCACTTCTTGAACTTGGCGTAAAGTTGATGCTCCTTAAGTCACAACATGGCCATTTTTAAATTTTCCTCGTGCTTGACTTCATCCTTGGAGTACACCAAAATATCGTCGATGAACACTAAGAAAACTTTGTCCAAATAATCCTTGAAGACTCGATTCATTAAATCCATAAATGTGGCTAGAGCATTGGTAATACCAAAAGACATAACTAAGAACTCGTAATCCATATCGAGTTCTAAAAGATGTCTTAGGAATATCCTCTTCCCGTACCTCGAGTTCTAAAAGATGTCTTAGGAATATCCTCTTCCCGTACCTTGAGCTGGTGATACTCGGGCCGTAGATCAATCTTTGAAAACACAGTCGCTCCTTGGAGTTGGTCAAAAAATTCGTCGATCCGGGTTAGCGAGTACTTATTCTTAATTGTCACCGTTTTTAGCTCGCAGTAATCTATACACATCCCTATGCTTCTATCCTTCTTCTTTACAAATAGAACCAGGGCTCCCCATGGCGAATGGCTTGGTCTAATGAAACCCAAGTCTAAGAGTTCTTGTAGCTGCGTCTTTAACTCCTTGAGTTTGGTAGGTGCCAACTGGTATGGTGCCTTTGTGATAGGCTTGGCTCCTGGTACTAGTTCGATTGTGAGGTCAATTTCTTGAATAGCAGCAACCTTGGTATGTCGTCAGGAAATACTTCTTGGAATTCCTTTATAATGCGGATGTCTCCAACCTTTAGTGGTGTTTCCTTTACCACATTCATGACGCTGGCTAAGAATGTGTGACATCCTTTCTCAATCATCCTTTGAGCTTTGAGAGTTGAAATAAGCGGTGTCCGTTGTCCTGAAACCTTTCCCATAAAACATAGTATCTGACCGTCAGGAGTCTCAAACGTCACTTGCTTACGTCTACAGTCAATGGTTGCGCCATGCCTTGCTAGCCAATCCATGCCCAGTATTACGTCGAAGTCTTTGATCTCTAGCTCTATCAGATCTCCTTCTAGTTCTACATCCTCAATTTTGATCGGGACGCCTCGTACTATTCGTGATGATAGGACTACTTCACCTGAAGGCAATTCTGTCACAAACCTAGTTCTAAATCTTTCACAAGGTTTGTCTAATTTCTCTATCATTCCTAACGATTTATACGAGTGTGTTGCTTCCGAATCAAATAATAATGAACATATATTATCGAGGATAGGAATCTGACCTGTGCCCACTTTGTTACTAGCTTCAGCTTCTCCCTGTGTCAGGGCAAAGGCTATGGCTGGAACCATCTTATTTTCCCTTTTCTCTTCTTCGTAGAGTTGTTGACATTCCTTCTTCCGATGACCTTCCTGACCACAATTGTAACATCCTTTATTGTTTGCATGACACTCCCCAGGATGTTTCTTTTGGCATTTGGAGCACTGCGGGTATTCTACTTAACTCGACCTATTACTTCCATTGTTTTTATCATTGTTGGATTGCTTATTGTCAGGATGCCTTTTCTTTTGGCCATTATTGTTGCTATGTTATGGTTGTTGTTGTGGTTCCGACCATTCTGAGGTTGATTCTGCTGTTTAGGTTCAGGCTTACTGGCCTCCTCCACTAACATTCGCCTGAAGCTTTTCCACTTCTATAGCCGTTTCTAGAGCATCAACGTAAGATGTGGTTCTAATTTGTTAGTTTGACTCCTAACTCAATCTTTGGTCTGAGTCCTCTAACGAACTTGGTGACCCTCCAAAAGTTGGTTGGGACCAACTCTGGTGCTAACTTGGCTAGTCGATCGACCTATCGAGCATACTCTGCTATGGTTAAGTTGCCCTATTTTAGACTGGTGAACTCTTCTACCCTCGTAGCAGTGACTGCCGAGTTGTAATATTTCTTGTGAAAGAGCTCCATAAATCTAGTCCATGTCATGGTGGCGACATCGTGAGTCTGTTGTACTAAATCCCACCAGAATCTATCATACTTCTTTAGAAAAGAAGAAACACAGGATATGCGATTTTCATTGCCGAGGTTCATGTGTGCTAGGATCGGATCGGCATTCCTGAGCCATTCTTCTGCCTTGAAGGGGTTCATTGTCCCTTCAAAGTTTGGAGCGTGTTGCTTATGAAACTGCCCATAGACTGGCTCTATGTACTGAGGTGGGTAAGGCACATAGTTCACCATTGGCCATCCCCTATAAGGACTTACTTGCTGGGGGTGCTTAAGCTATTTGTTGAGGCTGTAGTTGCGGCTGAGGCTGAGGTTGAGGCTGTGGCTGAGTCTATTGTTGTTGTTGCTGCTGTAGCAATTCTTCCACTTGTTGTCGTAGCTAGACAATTTTAGCAGTGTTGTCAACTGGAGGTGGTGCACTTCTATTAACAGCAGTATTGGTAGCACGCATTCCCCTTCTATGAATTGGAGGGTCTTCCCTAGTCTCATGGGCGGTGCTAGAAGCATTGGTGTTCGTGCATGCAGACCTTCTGAGCGACATCTTTAGGAAAGTTCTAACAGTCCAGAAAAAACGTGTTAGAACTTACCCTAATAGGTTCTAAGGCAAAACTTAATCTAAGCAAACATAACTCAGAACTATTTGTTATGATTTCTTATGAAGAATTATGTAAGCCTTCTTTATAATTAGGGTGTGTTTCTATACTTAGAAAATTAGCCATCTTTATTATATCTAAGTCTATTTCTAATCATCCTATAAGACTTAATTCTAAGGCTTGAAACTCGTCGCTGTTCCAAAGTTAACCATATTGAGGGAGGGCTGGGATCAGTAAAATCGTTCCCACTACTATGGCCCCCTAAAATCTCAATATAGAACTCGGTCCATTGATTTGTTTCCACCCTCACTGAACTTGGTCATTATTTATTAAATTTTGTACAGTCCAAGAATTTTACTTAGCTAGTTAGCTAGTAGTAATAATAGTAATAACTAGTAGTATGTTTATTACCGTGGATTTTGGTTCAAGCCGAGACTTAGTTTGACACTCGTAGTAACACTTGTAGATTTTCTACGTTTAACCTATAGTTTAAGAATATTAATTATAACCTAAGGTTTGATTAATATGACAGATTATGAAGGTGATAATTATTATATTATAAGGTTTAGATAGACCCAATAAGATAGTAACACTTGTCATATGAAGGTTTAATGAGAAATTAAGTATTTTTGAGGAATAAGTTTATTAAGAGTAATATTTGAATATCCTAGGCTTTGAAATCGTTAAAGGACTTAGTCAAAGCTGTTTACTCAATTCAAATTAGCCTGAAAAAGTGCAATTACGTGTATAATATTTTAGCGTATGCCGGTATATTGCAGCTCTAGGGGGCGACATATCGCCATACAGGGATACGAAAAACACGTAGCTTCACACGACAACCTCAACGAGCCTCGAGCAGATGAAGCCAGGTGATATATCGCCTATAGTGGGCGATATATCGGCCCATGAGCATGATTTTTGAACTATTTTGAAACCGATCTCATTTTAATCCTTAACCTCTTGATAAGTCTAGCATCTTTCCGACTGAGTCTTCAGCCTCTGCTGAACGATTATTCAAATGTTTTTCAATTAAAAATCCATTATATTATTCAAGTTAAATGAAGATCTTTTCATTCTTGAACTCTATAAATAGGACCTAGTACCCAGCCATTTCTTCATTCATCAAGCTGAGTTCAGAGCCTACAAGCTGCTAGGAGTACTTTAGAGTGTTAAACACTTGGTTTGGGGTTATAAGCTTAATCATTATAAGCTTAATAAACACTTGGGAAGTAAGGTTTATAGTATATTTCAGTTCGAGGTGTAGTTCGGTCATAGAAGCATTCAATGTATTCCAAATTCTAGATCATTTCTGTATTACAATTCGGTTGTACTCGCTTCAAGAGTTGAGGAGTTCGCTGGCTTGAAGCAAGGGAGTTTATCAGTGGAGGAATATGCTCGATAGTTCGACCATTTGGCTAAGTTCACACCGGAAATGGTTCCAACTGACTATTTGAGGGTGTCTAAGTTCGATAGAGGACTTTGGCCAAAGATAGAGCTAGGGGTTAAGCTAGCAAACCCAGGAAATACTACTTATGCCGACGTTCTAGAGATGGCAATAGAAGTAGAAAGGCTGCAGGCTAATGTTAGTAAAGAAGAAGCCAGTAAGCCTGAGCCTAGACAGCAAGGTCAACCTCAGACCAGTCGAAACAACAACCACAACAACAACAATCAGTCTAGCAACAACAACAACAACGGTCAGAAAAGAAGTCATCCTGACAACAAACAGTCCGACGGCGATAAAAGGGCACTGACAAATAATGGAGGTAGTCGGTTATGTAGAATACCCGCCATGTGCTAAGTGCCAGAAGAAACATCCTGGTGAATGCCGGGCAAACACCAAGGGATGTTACAACTGTGGTCAAGAAGGACACCGGAAGAAAGACTGTCCTCAACTCAAGATAGAAGGGAAAAAGGAAGATAAGATGGTTCCTGCCAGGGTCTTCACCTTAACCCATGGAGAGGCTGATGCTAGCAATAAGGTGGTCACAGGTCAGGTTTCTATCATCAATAATATATGTTTTGCATTATTTGATTCGGGAGCCACTCATTCGTATATCTTGTTAGGAATGATAGAAAAACTAGACAAACCTTGTGAAAGATTTAGAACTAGGTTTATAACCGAGTTGCCTTCGGGCAAAGTAGTTTTATCATCACGGATAGTATGAGGCGTACCGATCAAGATTGAGGACGTAGAACTAGAAGGAGACCTAATAGAACTAGAAATCAAGGACTTTGACGTGATACTAGGCATAGACTGGCTAGCACGGCATGGCGCAACCATCGACTGCAAACGCAAGAAGGTGATGTTCGAGACTCCTGACGACCAAAGATTATGTTTCATGGGACAAGTTTCAGGACTACGCACCCCGTTAGTGTCATCTCTCAAAGCCCAAGGAATGATAGAAAAAGGGTGTCAAGCATTCTTAGCCAGCATTACGGATGTGGTAAAGGAAACACATCTTAAGATTGGAGACGTCTGCATTGTAAGAGAATTCCCAGAGGTATTTCTCGATGACTTACCAGGATTGCCGCCGACTCAGGAAATTGACTTCATAATAGAATTAGTACCGGGCACCGAGCCTGTCTCCAAGGCACCATACCGAATGGTACCTACGGAACTTAAGGAGTTAAAGACGCTGCTGCAAGAACTCCTAGACTTGGGTTTTATTAGGCCAAACCATTCGCCATGGGGAGCACCGGTTCTATTTGTGAAGAAAAAGGACGAAAGTATGCGGATGTGCATAGACTACCGTGAGCTGAATAAGGTAACAATTAAGAATAAGTACCCGCTACTCCAGATTTACGACTTGTTTGATCAACTCTGACGTGCGACTGTATTTTCAAAGATTGATTTACGGTCTGGGTACCATCAGCTCAAGGTGTGGGGTGAAGATATTCCTAAGACAGCTTTTAGAACTCGTTATGGGCATTACGAGTTCTTAGTTATGTCTTTCGGTCTTACCAATGCTCATGCCGCGTTTATGGACCTGATGAATAGGGTCTTCAAGGACTACTTAGATAAATTCGTCGTAGTGTTCATCAATGACATCTTAGTATACTCCAAGGATGAAGTAGAGCACGAGGAACATTTGAGGTTGATTTTGTCCCGATTAAAGGAGCATCAACTCTATGCCAAGTTCAAGAATTGTGAGTTTTGGCTTTGACAAATGGCATTCCTCAGGCACATTATATCCAAGGACGGAGTTGCAGTAGACCCATCAAAGGGAGAAGCCGTGAAAGATTAGCCAAGGCCGAAAAATGCATCTGATGTAAAGAGCTTTCTGGGATTAGTAGGTAATTATAGGAGGTTTGTAGAAGGCTTTTCTAAGATAGCCACTCCGCTCACCAATCTGACCCAGAAACAGCAAAGATTCAACTGGAATGATAGATGCGAAGAAAGCTTACAGTTGCTTAAGGATAAGCTTTGCTCAGCACCAGTACTCTGTGTACTGACACCCAATGATAAGTACGTAGTCTACTGCGATGCATCTAAGCAAGGGTTGGGTTGTGTGCTGATGCAGAATGACAAGGTGATAGCCTACGCCTCAAGACAGCTGAAGGAGTACGAACAACGTTATCCAACTCACAATATGGAGTTGGCAGAAGTGGTCTTTGCATTGAAAATCTGGCGCCATTATCTTTATGGAGAATGCTGTGAGATTTATACGGACCACAAAAGTTTAAAGTACTTCTTTACTCAAAAGGAGCTCAATATGAGGTAGCGCAGGTGGTTAGAGCTAGTAAAGGATTACGACTGCAAAATTTTATACCACCCGGGAAAGGCAAACATAGTTGCTGATGTGCTTAGTAGGAAAAGTTATGGAAGTTTAGCATTTTTAGCCGGAATAGAAAAGCCACTGTAGCAGGAGCTAATCAATGCTGAAATAGAGATAGTTATCGGCAAGCTGGCTAATTTGTCCATCGAGTCAAATCTGCTAGAAGATATAAGGATTGGGCAAGGGCATGACGACACACTAGCGACATAAATGGATGCAGTCAGAGAAAACAAGTCCACAGATTTCTCAATATCAAGTCAAGGATTAATGAGATATAATGATCGGGCATGCATGCCAAATGATCAAAGGATTAGGATAACGATTCTAGAAGAAGCGCACAGTACCCCGTACTCAATTCACCCAGGGTCGACCAAGATGACTCAGGACATCAAGGCAATCTATTGGTGGTCAGGGATGAAGAAGGACATAGCGAAGTTTGTGTCTAAGTGTCTAGTATGCCAGCAAGTGAAAGCAGAGCATCAGCAACCTGCAGGCTCATTGCAACCACTTAGCGTACCGGAATGGAAGTGGGACGATATAGCTATGTACTTTGTGACGGGTTTGCCACGAACGAACAAGCAGCATGATTCTGCTTGGGTAGTGATAGAAAGACTAACCAAGTCGGCTTATTTCCTTCCTGTTAAGACGTCTTACACGGCAGACCAATATCCAGACATATATGTCCAAGAAATAGTACGGTTGCATGAAATCCCCAAGAAAATAGTGTCGGATAGAGGATCGGTGTTTACATCGAGATTTTGGGGAAGTTTACAGCAAGCCATGGGTACTAAGTTAAGTCTTAGTACAACTTTTCATCCTCAGACAGATGGGCAGTCCGAGCTTACGATTAAGATTTTAGAGGATATGCTACGCGCTTGTGTACTTGATTTCGGAGGATCATGGAATAAGTACTTGCCGCTGATAGAGTTCTCCTACAACAATAGCTATCAGTCAACGATTGGGATGGAACCTTATGAGTTGCTATATGGAAGAAGGTGCCGATCACCGTTACATTGGGACAAAGTAGGAGAAAGGTAGCTTCTCGGTCCCGAAGCTGTTAGAAAAGCCCAAGAAGCAGTAGTGCTAATTAGACAGTGTATGCTTGTTGCCCAAAGCTGACAGAAAACCTATGCTGATGCCAAGCGACGTGATGTGGAATTTAAAGTTGGAGATCAAGTCTTCCTGAAGATATCTCTTATGAAAGGTGTGAACCAGTTTGGGAAGAAAGGCAAACTTAGTCCCCGATTTATGGGTCCTTTTGAGATATTGGACAAAGTGGGAGCAGTTGCATATAGATTAACCCTACCACCAGCCATAGCAGATAGTCACAACGTGTTCCACATTTCAATGCCACGCAGGTATGTGTCAGATCCATCTCACGTCCTCAAGTAAGATACGATAGCACTCCAGAAAGACTTGAGTTACGAGGAACAACCGGTTAGCATCCTGGATAGAGGGGTGAAGCAGTTACAGTCCAAGAGTATTCCTATAGTCAAAGTCCTATGGAGTAATAGTTTTGAACAAGAGGCAACGTGGGAGTTGGAAGAGAACATGCAAGGCCGGTATCCAGAATTATTTGATAAGTAAATTTCGAGGACAAAATTCATTTTAGTAGGGGAGAATTGTAGAGTCCAAGAACTTTACTTAGCTAGTTAGCTAGTGGTAGTAATAGTAATGCTGGTAGTATGTTTATTACCGTGGATTTTGGTTCAAGCCGGGACTAAGTTGGACACTCATAGTAACAATTGTAGATTTTCTAAGTTTAACCTATAGTTTAAGAATATTAATTATAACCTAAGGTTTGATTAATATGACTGATTATGAAGGTGATAATTATTATACTATAAGGTTTAGATAGACCCAACAAGATAGTAACACTTGTCATATGAAGGTTTAATGAGAAATTAAGTATTTTTGAGGAATAAGTTTATTAAGAGTAATATTTGAATATCCTAGGGTCTGTCAGCATCTTTGAAATCGCTAAAGGACTTAGTCAAGGTTGTTTACTCAATTCAAATTAGGCTGAAAAAGTGTAATTACATGTATAATATTTCAGCGTATGCCGATATATTGCAGCTCTAGGGGGAGATATATCACCATACGGGGATACGAAAAACACGTAGCTTCGCACGACAACCTCGACGAGCCTCGGCCATATGAAGCCAGGTGATATATCGGCCCATGAACATGATTTTTGAACTATTTTTAAACCGGTCTTATTTTAATCCTTAACCTCTTGATAAGTACAGCATCTTTCTGACCGAGTCTTCAGCCTCTGCTGAACGATTATTCAAATGTTTTTCAATTAAAAAGCCATTATTTTATTCAAGTTAAATGAAGATCTTTTCATTCTTGAACTCTATAAATAGGACCTAATACCCAACCATTTCTTCATTCATCAAGCTGAGTTCAGAGCCTACAAGCTGCTAGGAGTACTTTCGAGTGTTAAACACTTGGTTTGGGGTTATAAGCTTAATCATTATAAGCTTAATAAACACTTGGGAAGTAAGGTTTATAGTATATTTCAGTTCGAGGTGTAGTTCGGTCATAGAAGCATTCAAGGTATTCCAAATTCTAGATCATTTCTGTATTGTTTCTTTAAGTTCTTATAGTTTTTCTACTCAAATCCTAACTCGTATTCTATTCTTGGTTAGGCATCTAAGATCTTGAACGTAAGATTCTTGTTGGTAAGTATCATTTCGATGGTGTAGTTATTCTTTTCATCTATATTCCTTAGTATACTCACCTCTCTTTTATGGTATTTAGGAGTGTTCCAAAATCCCGACTTTGTTATCATCATCCTGGTAAATTGGTAAGGAAAATAGAATAGTTTTATATGCTTATATGCTATGTTGATATGTTATGATAAGTTATGCTATAGTATGTTATGTTATGTTTTCTTATGTTTCAAGGTTATGATTTACCCTACCTCAGATATTAGACAAGGGACGTAGATGGGTTATCATAAACCTACCATGTGATCTAACCTACCTCAGATATTAGAAAGGGGAAGTAGATGGTTTATCACATGTTTTAATGGGCATTAATAGTATAGTCTTATATGATGTATGTTTTTATAGATATATGATATATGTTATTAGTTTATAGTTATGTGTATGATATGTTTCATGCTTGTAGTAGATTTTCCTTGCTAGGCATTAGGCTCACTCCTTTATGTTTTTATGTGTAGGAAAATAGTTTGGCGGCGGGTAGATTCTTGACAGGTTGGGGATGTGTATTGAGGTAGGATGGAATCGGTGGAGTGAGTGTTCGATTCGAGGATGAAGTAGCTTCCTAGTCTTTTTAAAAATTATGTTTTATATGTATTTTCCGCACTTAATTTGTAAACCAATTATTTAAAGTTATGTTATGTTTTTATTTTGAAAACAATGGGATCCCATATCCTACTTATGAATTTATGTATTTTTGAACCTTTACTTTATAGTTTTAAATGAAGTTAAGGTTATTTCTTATGTACGTCTTCTTAAGATTAGTATAGTAGTTTCTAAAGGTCCAAGTTTAGATTAGTTGGGTCGTTACAAATTTATTATGATTGTAAAAAAAATCAAACTCATACATATCATTAAAAAATAACAAGTTTATTCATTTGAAAAAAGATTTTCACTAAGTACAATCATAAATGAAAAAATAATAAATAAATAAACTAAACTAACTTAACTAGGGTAAATCTATAAATTAGGATCTTCTACGTCTGACCCTTCATCTAACATGTCATCATCTATTTCTTCATAATCATCATTGTCTTGAGCCTCACAATTACCTCGGGGAAGATTCATAAAGATTCTATGCTTTTGTTCATTAGTGAATTGAAATTCCAACTTAGAGGTGAACCTAAGTATGAGAAAATAATATCTCATGGCTACCAATAATTCATCATCATCATCTATAGTCTCCCATATTTTTTCTAATGTTGAAATTACAGAAGGAAAATCTTTAAAAATCCTAATTACTAGGACATATTGTTCTATATCTCTCATCATAATTTGCTTAGTAGTCTGATGGTGGACTATCTCCTTGTGGAATAAGATCAATCTCTAAGTTATTCTTTCTAAGGCTCCTACTATATTCCTTGGCTCTCTAATTATTTTCAATGCCTTAATGGCTCAGATATCTTGATAGGTCAAGGCTCCATCCATTCTTAACTGAAAACATAATGGCTAAAGCGTTAGCTATAAACGTAAACATAAACATAATAAACATAAACTCTTACATTGGCGGATAGATTCAGAGTTTGTGCGTGTGTATCAAGGAGGACTTTATGCATATGAACTGTGGGCTCTGATACCAACTGTAATGACTCGACTATTTTTAAGACTTCAGACCATTAAAATCTACTAAGACATAGCTACTAATTTGAATACATACATAAGAAATAACATATATTTATTTAAAACTCAAAATATTGTGAAAAATACAAAGTAAGTATGAAATATGAAATACGGTATGGGTACCCATTGTTTAGTACATAAAAACATAAAAAAAAAACATCATAACTTTAATGAAATGTTTAAAAAAACCTAGGTGCAGAAATACATAAAGACATAAAACAAAAGACTTCATCCTTGATCTTCCAGCAGTCCACTCAGTCCATTAATCCTCAACACACATGCCAAGCTGTCACGAATCCTTCCCGCCTTCCATATTCATTTTCCTGCATCGTTCTAAAAGAAAGGAATGAGCTGAATGCCTAGCGAGGAAAATCTACTAACAACATATAACATAAATAATAAACATAAGACTATAACTTAAAATATACTATAAAACATATGACTATAAAAATGTATATCATATAGGACTACAATATTAATGGTCATTAACTCATTAACATGGTATGTGATAAAACCATCTAGCTCCTCTGTCTACTAATCGAGGTAGGGTAGATCATAGCTATAGTATATGATAACCCATCTAGGTCCTCTGTCTACTAATCGAGGTAGGGTAAATTATAACTCTAAACCATGAAAATGATAAAAATTCTTGGGGTTTGCTATCTAAGCAAATATAAGCCCCAAGTGACTACAAAACACATTTATACATATATACATAGCATAAAACATATCAAAACATATAAACACATATAATCTATCCTATTTTTCTTACCAAAAACCGGGATATGGAGACAAGAACGGGATTTCAGAACACTCCTAAAACCAATAATAAGAATCTTGAGCTTCTAAAGAAAAGAGATGAAAAAGAGAACTAAACCATCCAAGTAGAAACTTACCAAAAACCTTAATGTGCAAGGAACTTATACACCTAACCAAGAATCATAAACAAGAGTTAGGATCTGAAAGAAAATGGAATAAAAGAACTATGAAGAACTGAACTTAAGGATAGGAATCCCTTGAATGATCTTACGACTTGATCTATACCTTGATATCAAAATAACTCTATATCTTACTTCCCAAGTGTTTAGAAAAACTTAGATTGGAAAACTTTTATCCGAAAACCCAAGTGTTTCTCTCTATAGAAATCTTAGCAACTTGGAGGCTTTGAAGAATGCTTGAAGAATGAAGGTAATGGTTGAGTACTAGGTCCTATTTATAGAGTTCAAGGAGTAAAACTAACCCCTTTTAGAATGAACAAATAAATGAAAATAAAATAAAAAATATTTGAATTTTTGTTCAGCAGATGCCCAGAACTTGGTCAAAATCGTTCCAGTGCAGGTCCAAGTGGTTAAGGCTGTTTTTAAATTTGAAAACCTCAAGTTTCCAAAAATACATGCCATGGGCAAAATATCGCCTACTGTGGGTGATATATGGCCTAGACCTATATCCCGAGCCTCATTCATTCGTTCAAGCGAAGTCGACGTGTTTTCCGTATCTCCCATAGGCGATATATCGACCCCTATAGCTGCAATATATCGGCATACATTGATATATCAAACACGTATTTGCACTTTTTTAGCATATTTTGAATTGATTAAATAGCTTTGACTGAGTCAAAACGTGATCCTAACAGCTACTGGAAGGTTTTAGAGCTTCTAGATCTATCTTTTATTTAAACTATTCATCAAAAATACTTAAATCCTTAATAAACGTGATTATGACAAGTGTCACATTCTTAATAATTCTATCTAAACCTTAGGTTATAATAAATAATATTTCTAAGACCAGAAATATTAATAAATTCTTATGTTATAATTAATATTTCTATACTATAGGTTAAAATTATAAAATCCATAACTATTGCTATGAGTTTCCAACTAAGTCCCGGCTTGAACCAAAATCCATGGAAACTAATATACTACAAACTAATACTAGCTACTACTACTACTATCTAGCTAAGTAAAATTTCAAAATAATACATTCAGACATAACTCCTCCACCAAGAATAATTAGGCTAATGAATTTTCTTTTGGAGATTTAATATCATGAATGGTTGGGAACATGATTTACAATAATGGAATCCATACTTTCCTAGCGGATCGAATATTGGTTCCCTTAAGGGTTAATTCTGGAACTAGATAGTTATTGAGCTCAAATATATAATTTCATTATAGATTATTTATTCGCTAGTGAATTAATGGAACTTAAGGATCAAGAGGTAATTAGAATGGTAAAGCGGTAATCCTGACCTACTTTAATTAATGAACCAATAAATGGAGGACAACACTACATTTATTGATTATATCAATGAACTACAAGAGAAAACTCTGTAAATATAATTTTATGAATACTTAGAGTGCAATTCCATATTTATAGTGGAGTAATCATTAAAATAAATAAATAAGATTAGTAGATTAAAGATTTTAAATAATAATCGGGTTTATTGGAGCTTCGTATTATAGGTCTAGGGTCCCCAGTGAATGTGTGTGCGCCACTCAGGGATAGAAATACCCTTGGGATTTGAATTTTGAATTTAAATTTATTTATTTATTTAATTATTCTTATTAAATATGATTTAAATTAAATAATTGCATAGGTTATAACTATTCAGATTTAATTAATTAAGTTCATTATCTTTGCAAAGCATAAAGAAGCGATACTTTAAGGAATAAGAAAAATAAGTGATTAAGTTATTTTTAGAAGTTCTGACTGTGAGTCTCTCTTTCAAAAAGAAACAATAGAATTTCCTAAACCTGAAATTCTAGAAATTTCTATAGCCTCTATCTTCTCAAATCTCTCTAGATCTCATGTGTTGAGTACACCTAGAGAGTTCTAAATCAACATTTTGAATCCCACGTTCTCACACATGTCCTTGTGTGTTTGGGGATTGGTCTATAAGATCAAGGTGTGAGCTTTCAAAATAAGGATAGGAAGATCATTGATTTATACGAAAAGAATTGTGGACTCTTGATAGGCTACAAGAGGTAATCTCTAATATATTTGTGTTTGATTTAATATATCTATATATGTATGATCCTGAGTGATATTAATAAATTTTTAAAAGTTCCATTCCACTGTGTATCCTGATTTATCATATTTAATACCAACAATATTGTGATAGCAACTATCAAGAACACACAGGTGTTGGAGATTCTTGTAAAGAGAAAGATTCAAAGGTTGATGAGCAACCTATATTGCCTCGGAGAATCCAAAGGCTTAAAGAGTTGGGATCAAATGAGACATGTTTTCAAGTAGAGACACTCTACCTAGTAGAAAGAAACCTTGAAGAAGTCACATGGAAATTTCTTATGGCTCTTCAAGTTGAGGATGATCCCAAAATATTCCAAGAAGAAATGTCTTCGAGAGACTCTGCTTTTTGGAAAGAGGTAAAAAAAGATGAGATGGATTCAATTATTTCAAACAACACATGGCAATTTGTAGACCTTCCACAAGGTTCAAAACCAATTCGGTGCAAGTGGGTATTTATGAGGAAATATCACACCAATGGCACATCACAAACCTTCAAGGCAAGACTAGTACCCAAAGAGTTTAAACAAAAGGAAGGAATCGATAATTTTGACACGTATGCATCGGTAGCTAGGACAACCACTATAAGAGTACTATGTTCCTTATCATCAATATATAATAATTATGTTCATCAAATGGATTGAAAATGACATTCGTAAATGGGGATCTCGATGAAGAGATTTATATGGAACAACCGAAGGGTTTTGTTCTAAGGGGATATGAACATAATGTGTGTAGGCTTATTAAATCATTATATGGTTTAAGTCAAGCACCGAAAAAATGGCATGAAAAATTTGTTAAAGCCATAATTTTGGATGGGTTTAGACACAATAATGCAGACAAGTGCTTATACTCTAAGACTTGTGATAACTATGCCATCTTGGTGTGTCTATATGTTGATGATATGTTGATTTTGAGTAATGAGATGAAAGGTATAATAGAAATGAAGAGGTTTCTATCTTCCACTTTTAAGATGAAAGACCTTGGAGAGGTTCATACCATCTTGGGTAGAAAAGTTAGAAGAAATAGTGGGGGTTATGCCTTATGTCAAGAACACTATGTTGAGAAAGTGCTTGATAAATTTAGTCATATCAAAATCAAAGAGGCAAATACACCATTTGATTCAAACATAAAGCTTGAAAAGAATAAAGGTAGAGCGGTGGCTCAACTTGAGTATTAAAGTGCATTAGGGAGTCTAATGTACGCTGCCCATTGTACAAGAGCAGATATTGCATATGCGGTTAGTAAACTAAGTAGGTTTACTAGAAATCTAAGTATGGAACATTGGAAAGTAATTGAGAGAGTTATAGGGTACCATAAAAGGACCAAGTAGCTAGACCTCCAATATTCAATGTTCCCGAAGATACTTGAATGATATTCCAATGCAAGTTGGATATCAAGTGTGGGAGATAATCTCTCCAAAAGTGGTTGGATGTTTATGCTCATAGGAGGAGCGATTTCTTGGGGTTCCAAGAAACAAACATGTATTTCACACTCAACAATTTTGGCCTAGTTTATAGCTTTAGCGGCAACCAACAAAGAGGTCGAGTGGTTTAGAGATCTCTTGTTGGATATCTCAATCTCCGCAGATGAGGTATCGACGATCTTGATATATTGTGATAGTCAAGCCACAATATCTATAGCTTATAATGGCATATATAATGGGAAGTCTAGACATATATGTCTAAGATATGAATATGTGAGACAAATTATTTGAGGACGAATCATATCAATCTCATATGTTAAGACAAGTGAGAACTTAGCAAATCCTTTTACAAAACCTCTTGCGAAGAGGTTAGTAAGTTCCACTTCAAAAGGGATGGGACTAAAAATCCTAGAATAATTTATTCACCAATGATGGCAACTCAACTCCAAACTAGTGAACATTATGGGTAAGATTTCAATGGGTAAGAACAAGTTATTGGGTGAATAGTTTCAACACTAACAAAGTCGTGAGTTCCACCAAAGGATGGTTCACGTTGGTTGCTACTAAGTGACGATTAAGCCTAGGGATTTAAATGAAGTTTAGTTGTATGCAACAAGAATATCTAAAGGTAGCAAAGATTTTGTAAGAACTTCACCTGTATGAAGTTAGAGGTGCTACCGCCTCATCATGGGAGTTGGATTTTTCTCTACGGAAAGTTCATGAAATGGATGAGCAGAAGGCCATGAAAAGTGCTAAGCGCGATAGTGGGATAATGAATGATCAAGTGGAGGTGTGTGAGGTGTTACCGGTCCTATCATTAAGAAGTACTTGGTTCAATCTCTTAGACACTAATGACTTCGATAAGGCTTTGTAATACTTTCACTAAGGTAAAGTTCAAATTGAAAGATACTTTCTTTTATGCAGCTAAGTGTAATATCAGGACATGCTCATTTTAATTTATTTAATTGTTGTTTAATTATTTTAATTTATTTAATTCACTTATTTTTAATTTAATTATTTTATTCTAATATTCTTATATATTTTCCTGTTTACTTGTTTAATTAGTTGTCACCTTATTTACTATAATAATTATTCTTTTTATTTATTTATGTAGTTATTTACTTACTTACATTTTTTTATTTACTTATTTATGCTTTGATATAATTATATGATAATGCGTGCGAATGTGTGTGTGTGACAAAGCCTTGGGCATGTGGTGTGAAAGGATCAAGAGGTGGTCACATTGATTTGTTCGATAATCAATGAGAAGCAAGCATAGAATTGAAGAAGCAACATTAATTGAGGAATTAATATGATTTGATTGGGAATTATCCTATTTTGCTTAGTATATGAATTGGAGAAACCATAGTTGACAATTAATCCTTTATTTTCAAAATTATGAAGAGGATTTAGAGAATGTGCATGGAAAGAATCATTTAGGGTGGTGACAACTAGTTAATTTCGAATTTATGAGTTATTAGAATATCATTAATATGGTTGATTAATTTATGAATGTTATGACAAGATAATGGGTGATTTTATTACTAACATTCTTTCCATTTAAGTGGTGATTTCGGCAATAAAGATAGTAGATGTAACACCCTAATTCTCATAATATTATCGAGAACACAACGTTGGATCATTAACATAAATATTGCTCCTTTATTTAAGATAATCATAATAAGCAAAGGGATCCCATATCTTTACGAAAATAAAATAAGGTTTGTAACAAAATTAAAGAGCAACATTCAAATATTTAAAATTAAAGATACTAAAAAAAATGCTTTGAAACTAAAATCATAGGCCCGTTGATCATTCCTCGACTATATGTGTTGTACCCTAATTTTAGCCCGAGTTCATTCACTTAGCTCGGGTACAGTTGGCAAATAAATGTACGGTGAAATATCCAAGGAAATGATATTTGCTTATTATCCACATAGACAACTCTAGTTTCATGTGGACACGTGTGGTGTTAGGCGTCTTGGGTTTAACCCGAGCTACAGACACGAAGGCTGTGAAGCGCGAGCTCAGAATATTAAAACAGCTGTTGAAGCACGAGCTTGGAGGAGATATCCAGCTCGTGGTAGATCTAGTATATTGCATATCCGCGGATGGCTAGAGATTCGGGATCCCTTAATACGTATATCTATGGCCAAGCTGTCATATTTAATATCCCAGATATTAGGAGTACAATTACCTTGTGATCAGATCATATCCCAATATAAATGGGAATTATTTGTATTAAATGTAATAATTATGTAAATGTGTGATTGAATCACGCAGTTACCCAAACATGTCCATGAAATTCCCTTATAAATACTGGGAATATTGGACGGAAGAGGGACCATTATTCTGTAATACTGAAACTCTACCAAAATAGAGAGAGAGAGAGAAAACAACAATAATATAGACTCGTGGACTAGGTGGATTTTAACCACTGAACCACGTAAAAGTTCTGTGTTATTGAGTGAAATCATTTATTTTTCATTATGGTTTATTAAGCACTAATCTACCTTATTATTTCTTATTACACCGTTGGAGAAAAACCGCGTCAACAGTTTGGTGCTTTCATTGAGAGGGAAATTAGTGCTTCATCAAGATGCCAGTCGAGTCTCATCATGGTGCTCACTCACTCAATGCAAGATAATGAGATAGAACAGCCTGTTGGCAGGAGGCCCATCATACCGCTGTTTCGAACGAACATGCCCCTGAGATCCAGCAGCGTCTGCGAAAAAAATCGGCGTGTCATGACAAAACTGGGAGTTCGATGTCATTGCCACGGAATCCAGATCAAGACTACCTGAGTATCGTCAAATTGGAAAACATACAATAGAGAAGCCATCTTGCTAAGGAAAACAGGCAGATTGAGGAAGTTTTGGCTTGGTTACCCCCTCTTGCAATTGACGTTAATGTCAAAAAGAGGCAAACTGGATCTCACAAGTCCCATAGGAATAATCGATCCAAAACAAGTCGATCAGTCAGGACTGCCACCCCCAACTTCTGTGCCTACAGGGCGAGATCGCCAAAATGCTCAACCCAGTGGCCCCTATAAAGTTCATCAGCATGTCAGTCAATCGGTTAGAATCGCAACCCCAAGTTCGGTGCCTCCTTCACAAGCACCTAAGAATGCCCATGGCAATCCATGAGGAGGGGCTGGGATAGGCTCACAGAGCAAAATGTTCCAGGAAACCCTCCTACGTCACGATCGGATCGTCAGGCGCAGAAAGCTAGAAATAATAGGGCAGAACAAAGGAGGGCTAATCTAGTTCTCCCTGATGGGACAAGAATTGAATCGCTAATAAGGCATCCCCCATCACCTATAAGACATCCAACGCCACCTCGTCCTGCATGGGACATTACAGCTTATGGAGACAGCAGAAGAAATCCTCCTCCATCTGCCAATACCTACGTCCCACAGACACATGTTGAAAATCCAAATCTTCAGCCCCAACTGTGAGCTATAAGCTTTGAAAATGGGAGTTACTAGACCAAAAGTCATCATAGTGGTAGGTCCGAGGGCGATCTAAGAAATTAGTTGAGTTCAGCGCAAAGCCCTCAGTATGAGTTGCAACCTGATTTGCATGATCACCTGAATTCGTAGAGAATGAATCCAGCTCGGAATGAAGATGTTAGTTATACTTGACAAGAGGGAGGTCCGTCCATAGTACATGATAATGGGAATGCCCTACCAAACCAAGCTCGAGCTTGGAGGGACAATAACCCATCAAATGCATATGATATGATGGGAGTTATTTAACAGCCCCTAGGTAACCTAGAGACCAAATCCTCGAAAGGCTAGCTCTGATGGAAGAGCAAATGAAGAAACTTTTATCTAGAAAAGACAAAGATGATTGCAACTCAGAGGATGAACTTGAGCCTTTCGCTCCAAATATTGCGGCGGCCACATATCCGGTAGGCTTCAGAATGCCACACTTGTCAAAATTTTATGGAGATGGAGATCCGTCAGATCACCTTGGATTATTTAACACCATGATGATGGCCCACAATGTTGGACTCGATCTAAGGTATATTTTATTCCTTGCAACTCTGGTCGGGCCAGCCAGGCAGTGATTTAAACAGTACAAGAGACATTCCATAAGCTCGTGGAAGAAGTTTTCCTCCAAGTTCAAAAAAGCATTCCGAGCTTCACAAGCAGCTCGAGTTGAGGCTGATTCATTGGCCAATGTAAAGCATCAACTTGGCGGAACATTGAAGGCATATATGAGTTGGTTTGCCAATGTTGCTGCACGAGTTAGGGATGCTGATGACAATTCCAAGCGGCACTGAGGATAGGAATCCTCGTCGGGGGTGACCTGTGGCAAGAACTTCAATGGAAAGGAGTCAAGAGTGTGGACGAATTCTTGGCCCGAGCTCAAGAGTGGATTAACTTAGAGGAGGCACGAGCTTCTGTCCCAGGAACCAACCAGATCCCTGTCCAACCCGTCGGAGAGGTAACGGATGTTGCAACTATGGCTCAAACCGTTACCCAGAATAACCAAGGGGGAGATAACAAGAGGAAGGGAAATGGCGAGGCCGACCAGAGCGGGACAAAGAAAAATAAGTCTGGGGAGAGATTCAAGCCTGTTTACACCACTTACACCGACTTAACAGATACTAGGGAGCACATCTTCCTGGAAAATTCTACTCGTGTTCCATGGAAGAAGCGGGGTCGTTGAGGAACCAGAGGGCGAAGAGAGATCCTTCGAAATTCTACTGATTCCATAATGATATCGGTCATAACACTAATGATTGTCGATAGTTGAAGGATGAGATTGAAACTCCCGTTAGAACGGGACATTTGGCCAAGTATGCCCGAAATCGGGTGGTCCCTAATTAGCCCGCTGGACCAAACCCTCCGTCAGTCCCCAAAGCTCTAGTAATTCATACCGGAGCTCAAGAAAATTAGGTCGACCCTCCTCCGATAGTAGGGGGAGGTATAACTACCATTTTGGGAGGGCCTCATTTGGCAGGCACGAGCAGCGGGGCCCAAAAGAGGTACATTAATAAAATCCCATAACGGGGTGGAATTTTTCCCTGAACAACGGTTGTCAAAATAACAGCGATTGGAAAAGCAACCAATCACTTTTACAGAAGAGGATGCCAGCCACGTCCAATTCCCATATAAGGATCCCTTGGTCAAAACAGTTCAGCTCGCCAACCGGAGGGTCCGGTGGACACTAGTAGATAATGGGAGTTCTGTGAATCTACTTTTTAGGTCCACCTTGGAAAAAATGGGGTTGTCTGTAACAGAATTGAAGGCGACCTCAATGACTATGTTCGGGTTTTCTAGTGAAGGGTCAGCAACCATCGGGACGATCAAATTAGTGGTAACATTGGGAGAGGCCTCATGAACTGTCTCCAAGTTACTTGATTTCATGGTAATCGACTGCTCAGCTGCATACAATTCGAGTTTGGGCCGACCTACATTGATGGCATTTGAAGCCATAACCTCTACCTGCCACCTAGCAATAAAATTCGCCTCAGCTATGGAAATATGCACCGTCAGAGGTGATCAGCTCGCTGCCAGAGAATGCTATAGCATTTCTATGAAGGGAAAATCACAACCCGGGTAACGAGCTATGGTCATAAATGACAGAGGTGAGGAGTCATGGGAAGTAGAGGTTATTTATGGGACGGAGGAACCTCAGCAAAAAGAGGACAGTAACGACGCCCATCGCGATGACATTAACCCATGGATAGGCGAAGACAGGTCAGAACTCCAGGCTATAGAGGAGCTCGAGGATGTAAACATTGACCCCAGTAATGCTTCAAGAGTCGTAAAGATTGGGAAGAATCTTAATGATAAAAGAAAGAAGGAGTTGGTCAATTTCTTACAAGAGAATCTAGACGTTTTCGCCTGGTCAAATGAAGACATGGTGAAATAAGCCCGAGTGTAATTATGCACACTTTAAATTTGGACAAGAACGTGCCTGCAAAATCCTAAAAACAGAGACGCTTGGGAACTGTCTGAGCTGAAGGGATTGAGGAAGAAGTAGCTCGACTATTAAAGTGTGGGTTTATTCATGAAGCAAAATACCCAATCTGGGTCGCCAATCCTGTGTTGGTCCCAAATCCAAACGGGAAATGGGGGACCTACATCGACTTCTCTGATCTGAACAAAGCTTGTCCCAAGGATTACTTTCCACTACCAAGGACTAATCAGTTGGTAGATACCACGGCAGGTCATGAGCTCATGTCCTTCATGGATGGATATTCTGGATATAACCAGATCGCGATGAATCTCGTGGACTAGGAACATACTAGCTTCTTGACCCAAAATAACGTATATTGTTATAAAGTCATGTCCTTCGAGCTGAAGAATGCCAGAACTACATATCAACGCTTAGTCAACAAAATGTTCGCTAATCAGATCAGGAGAAGTATGGTAGTGTATGTCGATGATAGCCTTGTGAAGTTAAAGATTGCCGATAACCATGTATCTGATCTAGAAGAATGTTTTGGAATCTTAAGGAGATATGACATAAAGCTGAATCCTCATAAGTGCACGTTCGGAGTGGCATCTGCAAAATTTATGGGTTTCATAGTCAACACGAGGGGAATAGAGGAAAATCCTGAGAAAATCAGGTTGTTCTTAAAAATACCCTTGCCCAGGTCACGTAAATAAGTTCAAAGCCTGACTGGAAAGGTGGCAACTTTAAATCGTTTTATTTCAAAATCTACTGACAAGTGCCTGCCATTTTACAACTTGCTCAGGGGAAACAAAAAATTTGAGTGGACTGAGGAGTGCGAACAGGCATTACTCGACCTAAAAACACACCTAGTTGAGCCCCCAGTGTTATCTAAGCATGTGTCTGAAGAACCTCAGTTCCTTTATTTGGTCGTGACAAAAAATGCAGTCAGTGTCGTGTTAGTTTGAGAAGAAGACCGTGCTAAAAAACCAGTATATTATATAAGCAAGAGACTTCTCAGAGCTGAGTCAGGATACCCACTGATAGAGAAGCTGGCTTCCAAGAAGCTCCAGCCATATTTCCAGTCCAATTCAATCAGCGTCATGACCGACCAACCTTTAAGGCAAGTGTTGCAAAAACCTGAAACGTCGGGACGTCTTTTAAAATGGGCTATCGAGCTTAGCCAGTTTGAGATATTGTACGTGCCACGGACCTCAATCAAAAGTTAGGCCCTTGCTGATTTTGTGGTTGAATGCACCACATTTCAAGAAGAGCTTTTGAAGGAACTGGTGCATGATTTATGGATAATCTTCGTGGATGGATCATCAAACGAGAATAGATCGAGAGCAGGGATCATCTTAATATCCCCAGAATGACATCGATTCCATACAGCTCTAAGATTCAGATTCGAAGCATCCAACAACGAAGCCGAATATGAGGCTTTACTAGCTGGACTGAGAGTGGCAAGGGAGCTCAAGGCAAAAGTTGTCCAATGCTATAGTGATTCTCAGCTCGTGATCAATCAGGTATTGGGAGAATACCAAGCTTGGGGTACGAAGATGGCAGCCTACCTAGCTAGAGTGAAGGGAGAACTGTCGAAATTTGAGTACAGTTCTATTTAATAGATACCTCGTGAGCAAAATTCAAATGTTGACGCCTTGGCTCGACTTGCCACCATAAAATAAGCTCAAACATTGAATGTAGTGCCCATGGAGTTCTTGGAGAATCTGAGTATAAAAGAAATGGTAGAAGTCGAAATGATTGACATAAGACTGACCTGGATGACTCCCATAATGGAATACCTCACAATACTATATCAAGCTCCACTATATGTGATAGTGGATGGGACGTTGTACCGATGTGGTCATTCATTGCCTCTCCTATGATGTGTTCTTCCTAAGGTCATCCTCTTGATAGTTTTCCAGTTATTAACTCAATTCTGAACTTCTTAATATCATCTTGTAAGTGTTTTGCTATCCCTTTAAGTGTTGATATTCTTTCGTAACTCCATCTACTAAGCACGTCTGCCACGACATTAGCCTTTCCCCGATGATACAAAATCTCACAATCATAGTCCTTTACTAGCTCAGCCACCTCTGTTGCCTCATATTGAGATCCTTTTTCATAAAGAAGTACTTTAAACTCTTGTGGTCGGGTATAAATTTTGCACTTTTCTCCGTACAAATAGTGCCTCCAAATTATTAGAGGAAAAACCACAACTTCTAATTCCAAGTCATGGGTCGGGTATCGCTGCTCGTACTCCTTTAGCTACCTCAAGGCATATGCGACCACCCTTCCGTCTTGCATCAAAACGCATCCAAGTCCCTGCTTTGACGTGTCACAATATACTACAAACTTTCCCTTATCATTTGGGACGCATAAAACAGGGGCTGATATGAGCTTGTCTTTTAATGTTTGAAAACTTTCTTCACACTTCTCTATCCATGTGAACTTCTGCTGCTTCCTTGTTAAATTTCTTAAGGGTGTAGCTATTTTGGAGAACCCTTCAAGAAATCATCTATAGTATCCTGCTAAGCCCAGAAAACACCTCAGCTCAGTGGCGGTCTTAGGCTTGGGCCAGTCCTTCACTACTTCAATCTTGGCTGGATCTACTTCTATGCTAGTTTTAGACACAATGCGTCGTAGATATACCACCTTCTCTAGGCAGAATTCACATTTCTTAAACTCAGGATATAATTGATGATTTTTTAGTCGTTCCAACGTCAATCGTAGGTGTTCCTCATGCTCCACTTTCGTCTTTGAGTAGATTAATATATCGTCTATGAACACTACTACAAACTTATCCAACTAGTCTTTAAATACTCGGTTCAAAAGATCCATGAATGCGGCTGCTGTGTTCATTAATCCAAAAGACATCACTAAGAACTTGTAGTGTCCATATCTAGTCTGAAAACCTTTCTGTGGGATATTTTCCTCTCGTACTCTTATTTGATGATACCCTGACCACAAATCTATCTTTGAGAACACTGTAAATCCTTGTAGTTGATTAAAAAGATCGTCTATTCGGGGAAAAGGATATTTGTTCTTGATCGTCACTTTGTTTAGCTCTCAATATTTGATGAACATCCTCATGCTCCTGTCCTTCTTCTTGACAAGAAGCACTACTGTACCCCAAGGCGAATAGCTCGGTCCGATGAAACCCCTGTATTATAGCTCCTACAGTTGTATCTTTAAGTCCTTTAACTCGATAGGTGCCATTCTATAGGGAGATTTTGAGATTGGTGTCGTCTCTGATGCCAAATTTATTTCAAACTCGATTTCCCTACTCGGAGGTAATCTTGGTAGACCTTCTGGAAACACCTCAGGAAATTCACATACTATATGTACATCCTTTAGTTCGAGTTGTGACTCTCGTGACTTATCAACCATGTTGGCTAGAAATACCTTGCAACCGCTACTGATTAACCATCGAGCTTTGAGAGCTGGGACTATTGGTATGCGAGTTCAGGAAACTTCTCCTTTGTAGGTGAACTTTTCTCCACCTTTTGTTTGAAAGTTGACTATCTTGCCCTTACAATCTATTGTTGCTCCATATTTTTCTAACCAGTCTATGCCTAATATTACATCATAGCCCTTAAGGTCTAACTCAATCAAATCTATTGGTAACTATTTTCCTTTGATTCTAACTACAAAGCTACGCACCCCTCTACTAGATAGCATTTTTCCCCCGAGGGTAGTTCCACAACAAACTTATCTCTAAAAAGTTTGCATGGTTTATCTAAGCTATCAATCATATTCATAGAGACAAAGGAATGTATAGCTCCTAAATTGAATAAAACATTGAATGGTTTTCCAGAGACGGTGATCTGACCTGATACTACTGTATTGCTAGTTTCTGCCTCATCTTTTGTAAGAGCGTAAACCCTGGATGGTACTAGCTTCTCATCCTTCTATTGGTCTCTCAATTTTGGGTAGTTCTTCTTGACATGACCCTCTTCTCCACAATTGAAACAACCTTAAGTCTTGTATCTGCATTCTCCTGAATGCTTCCTCTTACAGATAGGGCATTAGGGATACTCCACGTAATGCTTCTTGTTTCCATTGCATGTCGGTGTAATCTTTCCATTCTTATCGGCCTTTTGGTTGTAACTACCATCATGTTTCCACTTGTGATCATTCCGTTCATTATTGTTCTTTCTAGCGTCTCTCCTGGCTGCACATTCTTTTCAGATCCGATCTTCCGTCTGTTCGGCTTCCAAGGCTATTTCTAACGTTTCTTCATATGTGGTTATTCCTCGAATTAGCTTCACGTCGTGGCCTATCATAGATTTTAGTACTTTTATTAATCTTTAAACTCTTAGCGTCTTGGTGGGTACCGTGTCCACTGCGAACTTGGACAGTCAGTCAAATTTTCTGGCATACTCCATCACAGTCAAATTCCTTTCAGTAAGCCCCATGAACTAGTCCACCCTTGTGTCTAGAATCATAGGACTGTAATACTTTTTGTTGAACACCTGGAAAAACTCATCCCATGTCATAATGTTTACATCTCGGGTTTGCTTCACCATATCTCACCAGATGCAGGCGTCTATCTTGAGTAAACTCGAGACACACGAGACTCAGCCCTCGTTTCCCAATCGCATGTGTTCTAAGATAGATTCTACCGAGTGAAGCCCTTCTTTTGCTTCTATTGGGCCTGATTACCATCGAAGTTTAGTGGTTGTTGCTTCCTGAAGCGTTCATATACTGCCTCGTAGCGAGATTTTGCCAACATTAATAATTATGCTAAAGGAATGACTTGTTGCGCCACTTGTTGTTGTTGTCCTTGGTTTATTTGGAATTCTTCTTCTCTCTTCCTTAGTTCTGCCCTAAGATGGGTATTCTCTCTCTCCAAGTTTTCTCGAGCAGCATCAGTTGTCGATTCTTTCGCTTCATTAGGTGCTTCTGGCATGTTTGGAAATTCTTCATATATAGGGGTGGCGGGTACTCCTCTTCGTGGCCATCTCCCCCTTCCTCGGCCTCTTCCCTGTCCTCTTTCTTGGTCGTTTAGTCTTTCAGGTCTTCTTGGTTCTTGCTCCATATTTCTTTTTTGTTTCCCCCAAAAGAGAAAAATGTACAAGCTAAGACAAGCAAAACAAGCAGACATCATAACTTACCTTATTATACTACTGTCTATGAGATCCATCTATCTACTAAAAATAACCCTATTACAATTAAGTCCAACTCGGGTAAATGGGCCTTAACAATTGAATCTTTCATGGAGGAGAGTTGGGTTTAGTATGTCGTACCTATTACTAAGGCCCCCTAACTTCCACTTGAACCCAAAAGATAGGAATTTGAACCCTAGCCTTATTAATTGTTATTAATTTTAATTAGATCCAAACTAATAATGCAAAGCAAATGGGCTAACCCATAAGATAGGAATTTAAACTTTACACTTTCAATTGAATTCAAAATTATTAACATTTACCAAACAATGAAAACAAAAGAAAATATGGAGATTTGAACACTTCTTTTTTCTTTGCCAGTTTAAAGAAGAGAAGGGCTGACAACAGTATTGTTTCTTTTATTAATGAAGATGGCGGATTAGTTGATAACATTTCCGAGGTTATCTCTCATTATGTGGGGCACTTCAGAGGAGTGTTGGGTAGTGCTAGTTCGGTTTCCAGCAAGCTTAACTTTCAGATTATGAAGATGGGTCCCAGGCTGTCTATTGATCAACAGGTGGTGCTGCTAAGACCTTTTTCAAAGAAGGAAATTAGGGAGGTTCTTTTTAGTATACCTATCACCAAATCTCCTGGTCTTGATGGATATGGTTCTGGGTTCTTTAAAGCAGCTTGGAAGGACATAGGGGAGGAGGTTTGTACAACCATTTTGCATTGTTTTGAGACCGGTAGTTTTCCCCCTGAACTTCATGAGACTACTTTGTCTTTAATTCCGAAGGTGGCTTGCCCTTCTAGGGTTATTGACTATAGGCCCATTGCTTGTTGCTCTACTCTTTACAAGTGCATGGCTAAGTTGCTTTGTAAGAGGCTAGAGGTAGTTCTCCCTGATATTGTTCAAACTAACCAAGGGCCGTTTGTCAAAGGTCGCACCATTGCCCATAATATTATGATTTTTCAAGACCTTATAAAAAACTATGGGAGGGCATCTACTTCTTCTAGATGTGCAATTAAAGTTGATCTTAGTAAGGCTTATGACACGGTTGATTGGGACTTTCTTGAGGATCTTTTAAACGCTCTTAGCTTTCCCAAGAAATTCATAGGTTGGGTCATGACTTGTGTTAGAAGCACTTCTTATTCTCTTGTGCTTAATGGTAGAATCCAAGGCAAATTTGTAGGGAAGAAAGGGCTGAGACAAGGCGACCCTATGTCTCCCTTATTGTTTGTCCTTATTATGGAGTACTTAACTAGAAGTTTTCAGTTTGCAGCTCTTAATTCCCCTTTTAGATATCATCCTATGTGCAAAAATCTGAAGATAATTAACTTGTGTTTTGCGGATGATCTTCTTGTTTTCTGTAAAGGTTCTCTTCAGGCCGTTCAAAGTGTCAAGACAGTTCTTGATGATTTCGCTGCTGCTTCAGGGCTTTCTTTTAATTCAGGGAAGTCCCAAATCTTTTTTGGTGGTGTCCCGAATCCTGAAAGGTCCAAAATTGCTCAGGTTATCAATCTTTCTGAGGGATCCTTTCCTCTTAAGTATCTTGGGGTCCCCATGAGACCTACCAAGTGGAAACATTCTGACTGTGAGGTGATTATTCAGAAGTATAGGCTGAAAATTCAGACTTGGGTGAGCAGACATCTCTCCTTCGCTGGGAGGATTCAGCTTATCAACTCAGTTCTTCTTGGGCTTAGAAATTATTGGATGTCTATATTTGTCTTACCTAAGAGCATTATCAAGGAAATTGAGAAGTTATGTAGAGGCTTTCTTTGGGGATCTTCGGGACAGAGGAGCAAGCTGCACATCCCTTCTTGGCACAAGATTTGTCTCCCTAAAGCCTATGGGGGGCTGGGTTTCAGAGATGGTGCAATCTGGAATCGATCAGTTTTAGCTAAATATATTTGGGCTATTTCAGCTAAACCTGATTTGCTTTGGATCAAATGGATTAACTCCATCTATTTGAAAGGGGCTAACATTTGGAATTATGAATTGAGAGGCGATTGCAGCTGGTATTGGAGAAAGCTATGTCGTATCAAGGCTTTTTTTGGTCCTGCTGCTATTATTTCAGCTGGTATTCAAGGAAAATTTCGATCTGGCAAGTTATATAATAGTCAACTAGCTCAGAATCAGGTGGATTATTATCGGTCTGTTTGGAGTAAGAAAATCCTCCCTAAACATAGGTTCATGTTGTGGCAAGTCGTTAACTCCCACCTTCTAACCAGAGATAACCTGACCAAGTTGCACTTACAGCTAGTTTCTAGCTTGTGCCCGGTTTGTGAGAATTGTTTTGAGACTCACTCTCACCTGTTTTTTGACTGTGTTCTGTCTTCCCGTTTGGTCAATTGCATCTTTAAGTGGCTGGGGTTTCAGGCATGGCCTTTGGAGTTCCAAAACTGGCTGGTTTGGCTCACTAGAGCCAGGAGTGGTACTAAGGCAGACATAGTTCACATGATTTTTGCTGCAGTAGTTTACAATATTTGGAAGAATAGAAATAGGTGTATATATGACAATTACTCTTCATCTGTTTTGAGTTTAGTTCAGGATATCAAATTCACTACTAAGTTTATGCTTTACAAAATGTATAGACACAATATGTCGGTTCAAGATCAGCTATTCATTGAGCATATTCGATGTAATTAGCCTCTGATTTCTGTTTCGGCTGGTTCCTCTATTTGAGGTGAATCTGAGCTTTTGTTTGTAATTGTTCTTTGATCATTGAAGTTTTCTATTCTTCTTGACCAAAAAAAAAAACAAAAGAAAATAACATGTTTTATGAAAACAAGAAATTATTTACAAACTCGCGAAATTTTTTCTAAAAATAACATAAAATGAAACTTAACAATGTGTTCTTATATTCATCTAATCTTACTTATCAAATCCTTCTTCTAGCATGTCCTGGGTAAAGTCCTCAAAATCCTCTGGGTGTAGATAAATCTTGAAGTGAAAGGAACATGACTAAGAAATCCTTCCCTAAGGTTGTCTAGTAATTGATGAACCTTTTCTCCTATTTCTCCATTTGGTAATATGACATCTTCGAATATTCTAAAATTTTGGGCAAACCTATCCATAAATATGTTATATTTATCTTCAACAGGTACATCATGATCAAATAAAACTTCGTTCCATGCTATATTTAAACTTGTTTATGGTAGTGGTAGTTTGGCTGAGTGCATGAGAACTATGAACTTCTCATGAGATTTTAAAAGGATTGTATGACTACCAATTATATTTTGTATCTCCTTGTGAATTTGGTTAATTATAAGAAACACATTTTTTGAACTCATTCTCACAGTCAGGGTCGGTATTCTTCTTATTTCCTTAACTTTTCTAACAACACTTGGGTCCATTGAGCTAAATTCTGAAAATAGATTATACAAGAAAACATTATAAACATATTTCGAAAATGAGCATACTTACTTGATAGCTAGTTGGTCCCTTATAGCTTTCATGTGTATTTCATGAGAATGTTCATGACCAATATAGTCGTGGCTCTGATACCACTTATAACGCCCTAATTTCTCATAATATTATCGAGAACACATCGTTGGATCATAAACATCAATATTGCTCCTTTATTTAAGAAAATCATAATAAGCAAAGGGATCTCATGTCTTTACAAAAATAAAATATGGTTTGTAACAAAATTAAAGAGCAACATTCAAATATTTAAAAATAAAGATACTAAAAAAAATAAAAATAAAAATAAAATGCTTTGAAACTAAAATCATAGGCTCATTGATTATTCCTCGACTATATGATCCCCACGAATACATCACTAAGCTCTTAGGTCCCACTCGCCACTGGCCATTCTAACCATAATTATCTACACATAAACATCATAAGGGGTGAGCTTCTAAGCCCAGTAAGGAAAATACCAACAAACAAATCATATAATCACAAAGTCATAACAATCATACCATCAGTTCATACAAGAGTTCATAACAATGCTAATTTATACTAATCATACAAGATCAAAATATATCCTAGGTCATAGGTCATAATCATAGGAAATAATCATAGGTCATAATCATAGATTATAATAACAAGACATCTATAAGAAAAAGATAAGTGCTTATACAGGGTGGCAATTAAGCCCCAGACATAAGTCCGTCATACAATTTTGGCAACCGAGCCTACCGGACATCACGTAGGTCTGTCATAATTTTTTTAACACCTTAGGTCCAGCCACGCTTATCTTCTTTTTGTACTTGAAATGTTAGGGTCATACATATCACAAACTAGGTCATAAACTAAACTACCTAATTTCCCTTACCTTGCGTGTGGAAAGAGAAGAAAAGAGATTGCTTGTGTTAATAGATCTCACCCAAACCTTACATATGACATAAATGATTTAAATTAGAGACCTATAATAAAACTATACTTTTAAGAATTCTAAACCTCATAAAGTGATACATTCACTCTAGAACCAAAAGATCAATACGTCAAAATCCCTACCCTTCACAACAATGCCTATCTCCAATAATAACACTAAGAGCTTGAGAGCTATTCTGAAGTTGTGAGAAAATAAAGAGCATAAAAGGTCTATTTATAGGGCTAGAGTCCCAACTTCTTTCCTAATTCTACTCTAACTAATCTCAAATTCGAAATTTAAATAAAATAGAATCCTAAATCTAGAGAAAACGTCTCTACATTATCTTATGATTATTTTTATTAAATAATTGAGGAATAATCTAACCATCAAACTACCTAGGATAGAATCTCTCAACCTCTAACGACCTTCCCTTTCTCTCTCTCTTCCATGTCATCTCCCCCTCTCTCTCTCTCAAATTATAGAGATAGCAAATTATCTTTCATATAAATCTCGTAACTGTAGACTCACCTGTAGTAAAATCAATATAACTGGAGCTTTATGTGTTTTTTTTAGAAAATATTTATACCGTTGGAAAGATAATTAAATTATCTACAACTTTTAGAAATACTAATTTTCCAAAACCATAATATAACTTGGTCAAAATGGGTTCGAAGTTACAGTACCCTATAGTTACGAAAATTCTATTTAATTATCTAATTCACAATAAAATAACAAATTAATCCAGAAACCTCTTGACTAACCATAAAATAACATCCTAATCTACAACCAACCATAGAAATAAAATAACAACTTAATCCACAAATATCTTAACCAACCATAACTAATAAAAAACTTTAATTCTCTAGGCTGATTTTGAATTTACTAAGCCCAAAATCTCACTGGGCTTTAGGGTTTTATGTAGACTCTATCCATTATCATACCAATTCTTTATAATGCTATAATTAATTTATACTCATGCAATCACCCATTTTTCCACAAACAATGCTACTAATATCATAAAAATTAATAACAGAATAATAGCTAAAACAAAATTCAGGTTTTACAATGGAGAAGAAGAGATTTTGAAATTAAAAGGTAATTGGAGATCAATCAAGAGCTAGGTGCAAGATCAAGTCTAGGTTCATGTGTTTATGTTGGTGATTAGGATGAGAATCAATTAGGTTTAATGGTGACTGATTTTATAAAACCATGGACGGTCATAGTGTTTGATGAACATGGCTAGAACGAGGGCTAGGTTCATGCAAGTGTGAATATGATATGATCAATCAATGGTGATTAGGAATCAATTAGGCTGTGTTTACTGAAGATTGGAATCAATCAACTTTAATTGGGAGGATTTGATGAGTGGCCTTGGAGCCTATAAATAGAGAGATCCTAGCTCTCATTTTTGCACAACACAAAAAGAAGAGAGAGAGATGAGGAAAGAAAGAAAGAAGGTCAAGGAGGTGGAGATTTAGTTCTAGTGCTCGAGATTTTCATGAAGGAAGGGAATAAGGGTTTAAGGTAAAAGGTTGCTTTATTATTTAGTCTTCAAGTTCATTCTCTTTTTGTTCTTTTGATTGTTATTTGGGATGTATGATTCTTGGTTAAGGTTCATAATCTCTAAGGTGGTGGTGCTTCTTAGTGGTTCATCCTACACATCTTCTTAAGGTATCATTGATTATTTTGAAGGTTGTTTGGTGTTGGTATTATGGTAAGTTTGATTTATGAGAATGGTATACTTATGATTAATAAAAAAGGCTACTTGTTGCATGGCTCGTGCAAAGGGATTATTGGGTGTGTGACTTATCTATTTAAGTATGATATGGTCTAAATAAGATTATTGTTATTTTGTGGATAGGCTTTGATTGATAAACGAGATCACTTTCTTCTTTTTTTCAAAGACTCCACACACACGCCAAGGTGAGGAGGTTAAACATATTTGCTTGATTACAAATGTTTATGGAATGCATGTTATATGCTATATGTTTTAGGGCATGTACTTGGGATGGTAAAAAGGAGGACAAAGGTTGCCACAAAGTTGACCATGGAGTTCGTATAGAGGATAACAATATCTTCCTCGTAGTTATCTCTCCCATTTACATGCATAGTGCGCACATAGGTTTTATGTATGATGATGATGATGATGTTATGTTATGATATGAATTTATGGTTTGGCTTTATGAGGTTTGTTTTATGTTGATTGTTTTGTTTGATTCTCCTTATTGGGCTTTAGCTCACCCTTTTTCCCCTATCCATGGGCAAGAACTAAATATGTGATAGCATGGAGAGCAGGGAGTGTTCCAAGAAGGTGCATATGCTCTGTGAGGGAACCGCATGGACGACGAAGATCCTATGGGCACCATAGTTTATTATTAGTTTTATGAAACACATTTAATTTATGTTGGGACATATTTTATTTAAATTTCATGTTTTGGCTTTATCTTTTACGAAACTCAGCTCTATATCATTTCAACAAATATGTCTTAGTTAAATTAGAGTGTTGTAATTTGGTATCAGAGACTAGCTGTTCATCAAAAACTCGGAACTCTCACAAAATACATGCACAAGATTAGAAGGAACCTAAATCATCATTTTGTTTGTAAGTTGTTTTATTGTATGATTTTCTTTCTGATATATTTATTATTGTGTGTTGTTTGAGCTAGAATGAAAAAACCTAGAGATGTCATCTTTGACGAGATTAGAAATATTTAAAAGATCAAGAAAACCTGGATGATAGTTGTCCACTAATTAGGATCCTTCGTCAAGTTATGGAAGTCTTAGTCACAGGAAAAGAGAAATACCTAACACTTAGGGCAACCATTAAGGATCCTAGAGCCAGAGGATAGATTGAACCTTTATGGATTCAAATAATGGGCAATCCTACAGAATAAATAGATAGGTATCAAGTTCCTGTTACTTGCTTAGCATATGAATTCGGAGTAAACAAAGTGAGAGTTACAACAAAATAAGAAGCAAATGAATCTAAGTCCAAGGAGATCGATTTTATAGAATACTACCTTACTTCAAAGTTGTGTGAGCAAGTTACAAAGACCATACCAGATATTCCACCAGAAATCTTTTGGGGAAACCTAAACCTAGATTACCCAGAGATCAATGAAATCTTATTTTTGGAAGAAGCTAATAGGGAATAGATTAGATATCCAGTAATTCAAGTTTCTTTTGTTATGTTATTTGAATAAAAGAATAAATTTTTATTTTCATTATTTTTTAGTTTACTTTTAATTTTTACATTTTAAAATTAAGTTGTGTACCGTAGTATATTACAATGGCACCGGGAAGAGCAACGCGGACCGCAACTGGCAGAGGAAGAGGAAGGGGAGGGGGAAGAAGAGCAGCAATTACCCCTCCTGACATTCCCAATGTCGCTAATGCCCCCAATGTCACTAATGCCCCTAGAAATCCATCATAGCCAGAAATCAAGGATCCTCAAGTAGAGATAGATAGGGTACAGGAATAACTAAAGCTAAGATATGAGGAATTGACTCGAGCTGGAAAAAGAGAAACCTCCGGTACAAGCACCACAGCAGCAAGTGCCTACTGGAGAGTCGTTAGAGCTGTGACGACACTTGGTGGGATGCTTCATACCAGAGCTAGTATATGAATAATTCAGGAAGCAGCATCTGCCAAGCTTTGAAGGGAATGCCAACCTTATTGAAGCAGAGGAGTGGCTTAGGACAATAGAGTCTATTTTGGAGCACATGCGTCTAAATGATGAGGATAGGATGTCCTGCGCGTCACATTTTCTTAAGAAAGATGCACGAATTTGGTGGGATATTGTAAAGAAAACTTGATATGTGTCTGACATAACCTCGATTGAATTCGTAGAAATTTTCAATAAGAAATACTATAGTGCCACAATTTTTAGAAGCAAAGGTGGATGAGTTCGTAGCCTTAACTCACGGAAACCCCACATTCACAGAATATGCAATGAAATTTGATTGACTGAAAAAGTTTGCAAAGGATATGGTGCCTACTAAGACCCAAAGGATTCAATGATTCATGAGAGAATTGAAGGCAACGATTGCCAGAGACGTCAAGTTAATCACTATGGGAGTTACGACGTATGCAGAGAGATTGGAATGTGCGCTCAAAGGGGAACACATGGAGGATCATATTTGGAAGGAAAACAACGCTAGGAGGGAGGCCAAGAAAGGAAATTCTGGGTTTGGAGAAAAGAGGATGGCTCAGGACAACTATAGGCATGAAGAGAATAAGAAACAAAAAGGGGAAATGAGCGGCAGTCAAAACCCCAATACGGAGGTCGCAAATTGTCCAAAGTGAAACCGCAAACATCATGGAGAATTTTGTGCTAACACACGAACTTGCTAAAAGTGTGGACAAGAGGGTCATATAAAGAAAAAAAAAATGTACCCAAATGCAAGTTGAGAACCGTGGACAATAAGAGATTGACAACTTGGTACCAGCTTAGGTGTTTACACTAACTCAAGGCAAAGCGAAGGCCAAGAATACTCTGGTAACAGGTCTGATTTGTATTGCCAGTACACCTAATAGAGTTTTTTTTATTCTAGAGCTACGCATTCGATTATTTCTATGAAAATGGTTGCTAGACTAGGAGTACACTGTGAAACTTTTAATGAGGATTTTTCTATCACATTACCATCGGGTGAGGTAATGTGGTCAACCATGTGGTTGTGGTATTTTCCAACCATGATTGAGGGTAAGGAATGCCTAGGGGATTTAGTGGAACTTGACATGCTAGATTATGACGTGATTCTCAGGATGGACTAGTTAGCAAAGTATGATGCAACCATCGACTGCAAAAGGAAAAATGTGGTATTCAGATCACAAGAGGGTGAGCAACTCGTCTTCATGGGAGAAGCGCATCGAGACTCTGAACACCGATAATCTTGACATTAAAGGCTTGAAGGATGCTGACGCAAGGATGTCAAGTATTTTTGGCAAGTGTAGTTGACACTACCAAGGTTTCTCGTTTGAGGCTGATGGATGTTTGAATCGTGTGTAAGTTCCCAGATGTATTTCCAAAAGATCTATCTAGCTTATGACCAAACAAAGAAATTGAATTCGTGAGTGAGCTCACACCAGAGATGCCACCAATTTCTAAAGCACCCTATGGGATTGCACCAACAGAGTTAGAGGAGCTAAAGACACAACTACTAGAGTTATTGGATAAAGGATTCATAAGGCCAAGCTACTCTCCATGTGGTGCTCCAGTACTTTTCGTGCAGAAGAAGTATGGGAGCATGCGTATGTGCATAGACTATAGGGAGCTCAACAAGATGACCATTAAGAACAAGTACTATTTACCACGAATTGTTGACCTATTTGATAAATTACAAGGAGTTGTAGTGTTCTCAAATATTGATCTACGGTCAACATACAATGAGTTGAAAGTGAGGGAAGAGGACATTCCTAAGACTGCATTTAGGACTTGGTACGAACACTATAAATTTTTAGTGATCTCGTTTTGACTCATGAATGCCCCAACAACCTTCATGGATTTTATGAACTGAGTATTCAGGGACTTTTTAGACAAGTTTGTCATGCTATTTATCGACAAAATTCTCATATACTCAAAAACTGAAGCAAAGCATGAAGAGCAACTAAGAATGACACTAATGAGAATACAAGAGCACCAATTATATGCTAAGTTCAAGAAATGTGAATTTTGGTTGGAGAAAGTAGCCTTCTTAGGGAATATCGTGTAAAAGGATAGAGTTTCGATGGATCCAACCGAGATTAAGGCTATGCGAGATTGGCCTCAACCTAAAAAAGCGGCTAAAGTTAGAAGTTTCTTGGGATTGGCAAGATACTATAGGAGATTTTTCAAAGGATTTTCTAAGATTGCAACACCCTTGACGAATCTAACTCGCAAACAACAAAAGTTCTTTTGGACCGAATAATGTGAAGAAAGATTTCAAAGTCTGAAAGAAAAGTTGATATCCAGTCCAATTTTATGTGTGCCAACAAGAGAAGTGCAGTTTTTGGTATACTGCAACGCCTCTAAGAATGGATTGGGATGCGTATTGATGAAAGAAGGTAAATTGGTGGCCTACGCCTCAAGACAATTGAAGGAGTATGAGCAAAGGTACCGTACTCATGACTTGGAGTTAGCGGTCGTATTTTTTGCTCTTAAGATTTGGAGGCACCATCTTTATGGAGAGAAGTGAAAAATCTACACATACCAAAGAGTTTAAAGTATTTCTTCACTCAAAAGGAGTTGAACATGAGGAAACGAAGGTGGTTGGAGCTTGTAAAGGACCATGATTGCGAGATACTATACCACCCAGGAAAGGCTAGCGTAGTGGCAGATGCTCTAAGTAGGTGCAATTATGGGAGTGTCTCAGCACTTAGAGGAATAGAGATGCCATTACAAAATGAGATTGTTAGGGCAAGAATTGAGCTAGTGACTGGGATTATGTCAAGCCTCACCCTACAATCGACCTTATTAGAGCAGATCAAGGAGAAACAAAATAGTGATGAGGCGCTAGTAAAGCAAAAAAGCATTAATTCAAAAGGATGGCGACACTAAGGTCACTATGTTTAGTGGGGGATTGATGTGTTACAAGGACATGATATGTGTGTCAGATGACGAAGAGGTTAAGGAAAACATCATGAAAGAGGCACACACTACACCATATTCCCTACATCCTGGGTCTACCAAGATGTATAATGACTTGAAGACGTTGTAGTGGTGGCCAGGAATGAAGAAAGACAGTTGAATATGTTGCTAATTGCTTGACTTTTCAACAAGTTAAGGTTGAGCATCAAAAACAATCTAGATTGTTACAACCTATTAGTATCTCACAATGGAAATGGGAAGACATAGCCATAGATTTTGTGGTGGGATCGCCAAGGACCAAAAAGCAGCAGGATTCACCTTAGGTAATTATTGATCGACTCACGAAGTCGGCGCATTTTCTTCTAGTTAAGACAACTTCTACTGCGGATCAGTATTCAGAGTTGTATGTAAAGGAAATCATGCGACTTCACGGAGTACCAAAGTCCATCATATCAGATAGAGGTTCAGTTTTTACCTAAAATTTCTGGAAGAGTCTACGAAGGGCCATGGGTACCAAGCTGAAGTTTAGCACTGACAATCTGTGAGGACGATTTAGATCTTAGAAGACATTCTAAGATCATGTGCGCTTGAATTTTCAGAGTCCTTGAGTCGCTACCTACAACTAATGGAGTTTTCTTCTAACAATAGTTACCAGTCGACTATTGGGATGGTTCCCTATGCGATACATTATGGACAGATGTGCAGGTCGAATCTTCATTGGGACGAGGTAGGTGAGAAGCATATACTAGGTTCGGAAGTTGTTAGGGAAGCAAGTAAGGCGGTAGAGTAAATCAGAAAAATGATGTTGACTGCCCAGAGTAGACAAAAAATCTATACAGATCCAAAACACCGGGAAGTTGAATTCGCAGTTGGTGACCATGTGTTTCTAAGGGTATAACCTATGAAAGTCATGATGCATTTTGGGAAAAAGGGCAAGATAAGCCCAAGGTATATATGTCCATTTTAGATACTGGACAAGGTTGGGCAGGTTGCCTATCGCTTAGCTTTGCCACCAGCCCTAGCAGATATGCGCAAAATTTTTCACATTTCTATACTACGAAAGTACGTGTGAGATCCATCCCATGTATTTAGTTACGAGTTGTTAGATTTGAGATGGGACCTTAACTATGAGGATCAGTCGGTGTGAATCATAGAAAAGGGAATCAAGGAACTAAGATTCAAGAATATTCCACTAGTAAAGGCCTTGTGGAAGAACTGTTCGGCAAGGGAAGCAACCTAGAAGTTGGAGGATGACATGAGAAAAAAGTATCCTGAGCTTTTGGTGAGTCGAATTTCGAGGACGAAATTCTTTATAAGGAGGGTAGATTGTAATATCTGGACAAACACATTTTAATTATTGTTTATTTTAATTTATCTAATTGTTGTTTAATTATTTTAATTTATTTAATTCAAATATTTTTAATTTAATTATTTTATTATAATATTCTTATATATTTTCTTGTTTACTTGTTTAATTAGTTGTGCACATGTGTGTGTGTGTGTGGCAAAGCCTTGGGCGTGTGGTGTGAAAGGATCAAGAGGTAATCACATTGATTTGTTTAATAATCAATGAGAAGATAGCATAGAAATCTTGGTGATAACATTAATAATTGAGGAATTAGTGTGATTATGAATTGATTGGGAATTTCCCAAGTTGGCGTAGGATATGAATTTGAGACATCAAAGGTGACAATTAATGCTTGATTGTCGAAATTATGAAGTGGATTTAGAGAAGGTGTGTCGAAAGAATGATTTAAGGTGGTGACAACTAGTTAAGTTCAAATTTATGAGTGATTAAAATCTCATTAATATAGTTGATTTATTTATGAATGTTATGACAAGAGAATGGGTGATTTTATTACTGACATTCTTTCAATTTAAGTGGTGATTTCGGCAATAAAGGTAATTGAGAAGAAGAGATTTCAAAATTAGAAGGTGATTGGAGATCAATCAAGAACTAGGAGCAAGATCAAGTGTAGGTTCATGTGTTTATGGGGGTGATTAGGATTAGAATCAATTAGGTTTAATGGTGACTGATTTTATAAAATTATGGATAATGATAGTGTTTGATGAACATGGCTAGAATGCGGACTAGGTTCATGCTAGTGTGAATATGATATGATCAATCAATGGTGATTAGAAATAAATTAGGCTATGTTGATTGAAGATTGAAATCAATCAAGTTTGATTGGGAGGATTTGATGAGTGGCCTTGGACCCTATAAATTGAAAGAGCCTAACTCTCAATTTTGCACAACACAAAGGACTTGAATAATACAATCAATTAGAATACTAACCACTCAGAATTGAGATTGAATTGACCTATGGTCAACTTTATGGTATGACTATATTAGATAATAACGGTACATTTACTTATCTATCTAAAATCAATATTGGTACAGTCTGATGTAACAAATACATCTGATCTTATCTACTTTGCTAATGTTCTGGAAAGAACATAACATTGCAATGTGTAAATAGATCATATTGTAGATTGGCAAGTCAGTGTAAATCTTGTGCACTGACTAATCTTAGGACTAACTTATTTTTGAACATATAATCATATTTATATGCATTGTGATTACGTCACTACAAATATGATTAGCTATATGCTCGGGATTTAATAGAAGTTTATATTAAACAAATAATCATGAAAATAAAATATTTGAGCATAGTGATTGACCAAGTCAAAAATGATTTCTATTCTTTTATTGATAACAAAATGAGATTACAAGGAAATTGAGTTTTAATTAAGGCATAAAACCCCAACAAAATCCCACTTTCACTAACTTAAACTAATGTCTTAATTCTACTAATCCTATTTCCTTGATATGCTTATCAAATGTAGCTTCTGGTAGTGTCTTTGTAAACGGATTTGCAAGATTGTGAACAGATGCAATCTTCATAACCATCACATCTCCCCTGGCCACATATTCTTGAATTATGTGATTCTATTGATTTGGATATCGCTTCCGTGTTGTCACAAAACAACACAAGCGATTTATCCATATCTGAAATAACACCAAGATCTGAATAAAACTTCTTTAGATAGACTATTTCCATAGCTGCTTCAGACGCAACTATGTACTCAGCCTCCATGGTGGAATCTGAGATCGCATACTACTTTATGCTTCTCCATATCACAGCTCCACCCCCAAGAGTAAACACTATTGCAGAAGTAGACTTCCTGTCATAGACATCAGTCTGAAAATCAGAATCGGTGTAGCCTACAGGGTTCAGAACACCACCCTTGTAGACTAACATATATTCCCTATTCCACCTTAACTACTTTAGGATATGCTTAACTGCTATCCAATGTTCTGGTCCTGGGTTTGATGGATACATGCCCACTATTCCCACTACATAGTAGATATCTAGTATAGTACACAACATAACATACATTAGACTTTCAACTACAGATGCGTAAGGAACTTTTCTCATTGCATCTTCCTCTTCAGGTGTCTGAGGAGACTGCCTCTTTGAAAGATGAATTCCATTGCAGGATGGTAGACATATTTTCTCGAATTTTTTCATTGAGAAACATTCAAGAACTTTATCAATGTAAGTTGCTTGAGATAGAGCTAAGAGTTTGTTCGTTCTATCCCTAATGATCTGGATACCTAGAACATAACTTGCTTCACCCAAATCATTCATCTAAAATTGAGTGCTCAGCAAATTCTTCACATTGTTTCAAAGCCATAGGTTTTTATTATCTCATCTAACTTATGGTTACAGGAATGAGAAGCTTGCTTAAGTCCATAAATGGACCTATTCAACTTGCAAACTTTTCCTTCTTGTCCATTTACTTTAAATCCTTCTGGTTAATCCATACAAATGATTTTGTCAAGCTTCCCATTAAGAAAAGATTTCTTAATGTCAATTTTCCAAACCTCGTAGTCGAGAGCGGCTGCTATGGATAGGAGGATGCGAATGGACTTGAGCATGGCTATTGGACTAAAAGTTTCCTCATAGTCCCTTTTCCACTAATCGAGCTTTATAAGTTTCAATATTTCAATCAACACCTCGTTTCTTCTTGTTGATCCATTTGCACCCAATGGCCCTAAAGTCACTAGCTGCATCCAAAAGATCCAAGATGGAATTTGAGTACATGGACTCTATTTCCCGTTTCATGGCTTCGATCCATAGTTCCTTTTTAAGGCTAGTCATTGACTGTTTGAAAGACAACGAATCATCATCACCAGTGCCACCAACAACCATATTGGTTTCACCATCCAAACAATAGCTAACTGGGTTCCTAAAAACCCTCCCACTACGACGAGGCTTCGTGATTGTTTGCTCAGGAACAATGGTACTTTCTTCATTTAAATCGACTTGCGTCGGTTGGACATGAAGATTGGGAATTTCACATAAACTTTCGTTAATGACGATGGAACGTTGGTTGGAGTCAATTCTTAAACCATCTCTTCTAAAACTACTTTGCTACGCGGTTTGAAGTTTTGGACATAGTCATTCTCCAGAAAAGTAGCATTTATAGAAGTAAACACTTTATTTTCTAAATGACTACAGAAAAGTCCACCCCATAAATAATTGAGGTATATTGAAAGATGATATATATAAATATATATACATATTCATGTGTTCATTGTGAATGTGGCAAGAAATGACTACTCATATGCATCTGTCGTACATTTAAATACATATAATATACCAAGTCATAAGAATGAATGACTTATTTCATTAATAAATTTGACCAATATGAAAAAAAAAATGAATGATATATTTATATTATGATTATATTTATTTGGCTACAACAAGTATAATTATTATTATTGTTGTTGTTGTTATTAGTATTATTATTATTTTGTATTAACTAGAATGAATGAGGAAGTTGTTTATATTTGGAAAACAATTGTGCTTTTAAGCAAGCATACCATTGAATGGAGAAAATTATGGAATATAATGTTGCTAAACATAATATATTACAAAAATCAAATAGAGACTTCTGATTCCTGAATATCAATGCTATTATATGTTTTGAAGGATATTGAAATTGTTTCATTCTCTAATAATAAAAATAAAACTTACATGTTGTAATAATTTTGCAAATCGTCATAAGAGAATTTCATACAAATTATAGTGAACCTAAAGTTCATTAATTGAATTGTTTCTGACATAATCAATCATATACAATTTGCCTAAAATTATCGAAGATGCAAAATATTTTTCTCATTATTAATTCTTATATGACTTTAAAGAAAAATGTACATATATGTTTCACATGGAATGTGAATATTTTTTTTTTTTTTAAATTTTGTAGTTTTTATTGGAAAGTATACATATTTTAACAAATTTTCAAATGTTTTGTTCATGTGTAATTTTATTGTTAGATTTATTACTACATATATAATTTCAAAAAGTGCAACTAATTAGAATGTTAGTACAATTATCTCTCAAACTTTTCATAATTATTTATAAGATTTCTTCTTAAAATTATTTTGAATTTTGCTATCTATAGTTATTTATTTGTCCAATATGTATAAGAAAAAAAATATTATATTATTTTGATAAGGAATGTTTGATTATATTCCCTTTGCATTCTTTAATCATTGATTCTTTTTTATTGCATCCATTTTTATCGATGTGATTGGATCATATGATCATGGACTTGCAAAAATTATAAAATTATGTATTTCTAATTATACATATAACTCATTCTTGAAAATAAAACAAGTTCATAGTTGTAATTTATTGAACTTGAAGTTCAATGACCCTAGAGTATTAATGGGTTCAAATAAATATTGATTTATTGTAATATATTGAAATACCTTCAGGTTTTATTAATTTTAAAAAAAATTATTAATCAAGGGGAGAGAAATCCAATCGAATTGATGAATGTTTTGAAAAATGATCCTTGCACAAAATAAAAGAACCAGGATTTTAAAATCATAAAACCAAATTAATATTATTCAAATTAAGTTAGAAATAGTATAATAATACTTGAAGCGTAAGTGAACAAAGTGTTAGGAATGGTTAAAATACAGAGCTGAAGTAGTAATACACAAGTTATGTGTAAAACCCTAATGGTTTCACATAATGTAGGTGTAAAATTTGACTTTTAGTTGTAGGCATATAAATATTGTAATTTTGGGTCCAAAGTGATACATTCAGGTATCTAAGGATGCCCAAAAGTTTGGGAGCATTTGGAGGTCTTTAAGGCCACTTTTGAGAAGTTAGACCTGCCTATTTGCCATTGGTGATGCATCGCCTAAAGCTTGAAATCTATGCGAGATGCAGCAGGCGATGCATCGCCTGGTAGTAAGCGATGCATTGCATGGTAGGCGATTATAATGCCCCTAATTGTCTATCTTTATTCAAATACTAGTTTTATTAATAGTTCAAAAGATTTCATAATTTTGTTTGAAAAGACAGCGCGACTTTATTAGAAATACATGCAAAGTTTGGATCCAATGGTCAAAACAAAAGAGAGTTTAATGTAGTCTTAAAAATAACTAAAAACACATCCCACTGGTAAATTAACTTAAGAAATACTCTAAGGCACTACGGCGTTCCAGATCGTTTCCTTGTTCATTGGCTCCCCGTAGCATACATACATACTTATGGAAAACTAACTCACCTCACCATGTGTGTCAAACAAGTCTATCTATTTTCTACGTACATGGGGGAAAAGTAAGGGGGTGAGCTAAAAGCATAGTAAGGAAGTACAAACAAGACATACAAGCATTAGCGACATATCTCATACATTCTTAACATACTTTTCTTATAGCAATCATTATCATCAAAAGTCATAATCATAAGCATGAGACTATTTGCGGCATAAGCATATTCGTGCATCATAAGATCGTAATCATAACTATAATATCATTTGCATCATGAGCATAAATATACAACGTTAGGTCATAAGCATAAAACATAAGATCATGGCACCCCTATTGTCCAATGATCACATGTGACTCCGTTTTGGTCACTTCCATGACACCTTTATGGCCATGAATTTCCCTGGAACCCTTTTGGCCAGAATCTAAGGCACGTCTACCTTTTATAATGGTGCAGTACTGGGTTAAGCAAACACAAACTATTCCATACATATCATATAACTAGAGTCCATTCAAAACAAAACAAAAATCTAACTAACTTCCTTACCTCAGGTTCAAGCAAAATAAGAGCGGGAATACTTCATAACGAGCCTAGAATAATAGTCAAAACACTTGTCTTAATATCATGTAAAACACACATGAACACGTCTAAACATATTCCACGTGTGCATGGGCCATGCACTCGTGACATCTATCTCATTATAGGTTGCACCACTTTCTAGATTCTAGCATAACTCATACACAAAATGTAATGCCCTAAACTCCAGGGACCGTTACGGTGTGCCTTATAAACAATGCTAAACTCGCTAATCGAGTCATTTAGTCAAAATCGTATGACTAAGTATGATTAGCGGTTTGGGGATTAAAATTTTTGGTTAAGATATAACGTTTCATCAGAACGTTTACTGTATACATTGGAATCCCAAAAATATAATTTAAAGGTCTATTACAAGAAAATATTTACAACCACCCGATCTAAGTGGCAAAACAGGGTTTAACCCTAGTTCCTCTTTCAACCCTCGGCCATCGCGGTCGAGTAGCCGCATATGTACACATCGTCACCTAAGCTCTCCAACTCAAGGATGGTCCAGCTTTCTTTTGCCTTTACCTGTACCACATAGCACCCGTGAGCCGAAGCCCAGCAAGAAAACTCAATATGCTCATGAACAGTAATAACATGTCATCAAATCATAAGGCACATGCCTAGAAAATATAGCCCTATTCAAGCAAGCAAATAAGTTCACGTAATGATGGGTATCGAGGATAAGGAATCCTGTCCTCCTGAGTGGATGACTATCAAGTCAATCCTAATCAGATAAGTGATTTAACACTGGTGGTTCCAGTAACCATACTGGGCTTATAGCCCTAAATAGAAGAGTGACAGTTGTAAAAGTCACTAAGGTGGGTTCCGTTCCCATTAACCATCTGACGATAGGGTCACGGAGGCTTTGTAGATAAGTGATCATTTCACAACTTAAACAAGATAGGTGTTCGATGAACTAGTCACCAATATAACCTATCGCATGACCATAAAGTCACAACCATGGGATTTCGCTCCCTGGCCACGTGATAAACTGTCACCTAGGACTTTGGCCCTGGCTTTGAGTAACTAGTCCTAGACTAGTCAAGCACTTATAATTTTCATCGACCTTAGGGTCGGTCCAGCATTAATGCTCCTAGAGTCATTCAACACTGATATCGATTAGATCTAATCTTTTATCGGCCCTGCATTCATGATGCTTATGCCGTTTTTGGATCTTAGGTCAATCATACGCGACCAGTGCCGACCCTGACTAGTCAGTGCCATACACAAGTAAGCAATGCTACTAAACATATATCATATGTCAAATATCCGAATATAGGGCATTCAGCATGCTTACTTAATAATTGCTAGCATAATTAGGATCATGCATAAACACCGAGGCTCCAGCTCTGAACAATCTCATATTCAATATTCATGGCATGTCCTAATCACATGTTTCGCGTGCATCACATGCATTACATTTAAACATCCAACATGCATTAATAATAACCGTGCTTGTCACATTTACACAGGGTGTAGTTTTCTTACCTCTGGTTCGAGCGAGAAACAATTATTGAACGACCCTTGAGAACGATCGATCCCCTTTTAATCTTTTAGTGGTCACCTAGTCATAACCAAATACAATCTCTGATTATTGAAAATCAACAATAATAGGATCGTAACCTAAACCCCACTCTCGGTACCCCGAAATGTACCCACATGGTGAGTAGATTCAATCTTAGGCCTTAAGGATTGAAACCCCGAGCCAAAAACCCTTAAAAACACTCAAAACAGGATTCTGGTGAAACAGGGTAGCGCTACCCCCCTAGTGCCCCAGCGCTCAAGACAGACCAAAACCACCCCAAAGGCACCCTGGGTAGCGCTGTAGCGCCCCCTTGTGGGCGCTGTAGCGCTACCTCCAGCATGAAGTGCCCCTGAACCTTTCTCCTTCGACTCCTTCATTCCCAACTTGATTCAAATGCTTCCAAACATCAAATTAAGTCCCAAATGAACCCAAAACCATCCCCACCTATCCTAGGCACCACAACCCCAAGAACCCTAGCCAAAACTCTAATCAATTCCCAACTTTCCAACTCAAAAATCAGGTGAAACTCAACTAGGAAAACACAGCAAGAACAAGAGATTTAATGACTAAAAACTCACCTCAATCTCAGCAACACACCCTCTTTAATGGTAGAGCATAACCCTAGCTTATCACAGCTTGGTTCCTCCAAAAGAGCTTGAAAATCAAAAGAGAAAACAAGGGAAAAAAAACCATCTAGAGGAGAAGAAGAGCAATACTCTATTTTCTACAATTTTCTACAACCGTAAAGGGCTGATATAAATCCTTAAGGGTGAAAAGACCTAAATGCCCTCATGCCTAAATAAAAGCCTTAACAGCCACCAAGGGCAAATTCATCATTTCCTGCCTATCTCGTTAATTATAATTAATGTCCTCCAATTCTTGTTATTCTCCAAAATTCTCAAACACCAATAATCCATATCTCATTACCCTTTAATTCTCGGCAACACTCTAATCATTAAAATCACCCCGAGACTTACCCCGAGGCCCGAACTTAAATCTGTTATGACTAAACCACTACTTTGCACTCAAGATCGTCTCATGCCGAATGGCTCGAACAAATCCACATATAATGTGGTACCATTCATAACTCACCCACATGCACAAAAATACACAATTACGCCATCAACGGGCCAAATTACCAAAATGCCCTTCTAATGAAATATGAACCCATATGCATGCTTTTATCATCATATTATAATATGATTCACATAAACATGCATATAATCATTTGATAATATAATAAATCAATTATGACCCTCCCGACCTCCTAATCAAGGTCCTAAATCTTATTAGGAAATTTGGGGCATTACACAAAATCATGCCTGCATGTCACACATAACATCATGAAAAGAATGTCGATAAACATATCAACCTTAAAGGTCTTCAGGCAAGGACCTTAGACTTACTCAATTAACATATAATTATGCGTAAAAATGTATTTGTATGTAACATGCATACGTGAGACCATTATTGAAAACTATGCAATAGTTTATGAAATCATACACTTATTTCTTAACAAGTTTACAAAAATTCAGCAATCATTATTAATACTTAACGAATTACCTATTAATTTTCCTAGCATGCTTGCTACCATTTTGAAATCTTAAAACCATTGGAAATCATGCATCAAGACTTAATCCCAAAAATCAAAAGCAAAACTCACAAACTAATCATGACCTAATTCAAAAATAGGCAAAGGATACCAAACTTTAATCCAAACATATATACCAACTTACTTAATATTCATAATTTATTTTTAGAAATAATATTACCAAAATAATTAATCAAGTTCTACCATGCTTCCAAATCCAACCACAAAATAAGAATTTACACTTTTCTAAAAATAAAAATGTAATTCTTTTTAATTCTCTTTCTAGAACACCTAATCATATAAAATCATGGAATTCACAATTATTCAAAATTTGTTTAAAATTCATAGTTATAAATACAATATCATCATGCTACAAAAACCACCCTTAGATACTCATGCTTGCTAATCTCATAAACCTAAAAAAAATCAGCATATCATTCATTTATTTGCTTTTATCTTTTAAGCATATAAATTCACATAAAATCATAGTTTTTCTTAATGAAATGAAAGAACAAAATATATGATACTATTCATTTTCATCTTTAGTATAGATCATGAAATCATGGCATCAACTCACTCCTAGTTTACTCATGCTTGCTAAATAAATATATAAACAATAAAATTCAGCAAGTAACATTGAATTATAAAATGACCAATAAAACTGTAGTAATATACCAACAATACATAGATAGGTCTAACATGCTTTCTAACATCTTATGCAAGTCCCTAATAATCCTTAATCTTATTTAGCATTCAGAACAATATCACACCATGCAATATAGTTTAGGCCGAAATACGCATAGTACTTAACAACCAAGTTTTTCACAAAATCACATCATGCTTCTTTATTCAAATCATCAAGACAAGAATCATAGTACAACATGCTCATAAAAATAAATAATAATACAGAAAACCTAGCATGCTTTTCTATAAGTTTTAGTACATAAATATTCATCATGCCTTGAATCAATTTACAATAGATACCTAGGCCTAAAACAAGGTCACGACTGAAACCTCAAGGGGAATAAACACAAGAGTTGCCTACATTTTCTTCATGCATACTTATCAAAATTACAATATTAGGCATCACAAATATATACTTAGCATGTTGCTACAAAAACTCCAAAGCAAGGCAACAATAATCCTCATATTATTAACAAACCTAGCATGTACCAACATATCTCAAAACAAAAACTTTGAAAATATTTAACAACCCATATAGTAATCATTTATCCTCGTGATTCATCTTACACACATAGTCACATAAAAGAAAAATACTAAAAGCCATATACAACCTATGGTCGAAACCTATACCCCAAAAATGTACCCTTGTTTCCAATATTTTAATTAAACCTATGCATGCTTCTAATCAAGAGATCATTACCATACACATATTCCTCAAAACTATAAGGTGAAACATAGACATATTTTCTCCAAACATCAAATAATAATCCATGACCATAAAAAATAATCAACTTAACATTCAATCATCAAAAGGGTAGGGAATTCCATTACCTCCTTGGTAGGGTTCAAGAGCACAAAGCGAAACAATCCTTAAGCACCTAGGGATTTCGAAATACACCACCAAAGAAAAGAGAAACAATTTTCTTAGACTTGAGAAGGAGGAACCTAATCTTAGAGGATCAAAAACCAAAACCAAAATCTTGACAAGAACACATACCTAGAGATTTTGAATCCCCTTCCTCTTCTCCTTCTTTCTCTCTTTGTCCTCTATTTTTCTTTCTTTTCTCGTGCTCTCCTCTCTCTTTCTCTCAAAGCTTCGGCAGCCACCAAATGGGTCGCCAAGGTTCACATTCTCTTATATTTATAACCCCTAGTTACCTAACCCTAATAAAATAACTCAAGTGTGAAAAGCTCAATTCATATCCCACAAATTAAGCTAAATCCCACCATTACCTCTCCTTACACCTCATCTAACCCTTATCCCAATGTGAACCAAATCAAAAGGTAAGCCTTTTCATCTTATCCCAAAAGATGACAACTCATTTCCTTTTTCCTTTTATTTTCTTAATTTAAAAAAAAACCATAAAACAAACCCACACACACACACACAATTCGACACACATGCTTTTAAATAAAAATATATGTAACAAATTCTGATCACATAATTTTGTCACACTAAATAAAAGTATAGCACTGATAATAAAACAAACAAGTTACACAATTATTCCAAATAAATCAATTAAATCATAATTCACATAAAACAAACAATTCAAATTATTTTCTAATATACAAACAATTAAGTAAAACATATCAAATAAATAAAATGAAAAAAATGGATCACTACAGCGATGTATCGCCTTTAGTCATGCGATGCATCACCTTACTAGTCCGTGCAATGGCGTATTTTAAGCTCCAAATGATGTGTTCTAAATATCTAATCCAATTGGTAAGAGTGTGCCTACACTATCAAATGGGTATTTTAGAGTTGAGAAGCTTTGATCACACTTTTCAACACTTTCTCTAGCTCTCAAACATCATAAGTTTTCTTCAAGAAATTCATCAAAAAAATGCTTGTCTTGAGAATTTCAAAGGTTTGTTCTATACCAATTCCACTTCTTAGAAAAAGCCTCAAGCATCTATGGTGGGCTAGGACATAGAGAATTTGGACAGCGACACCGCTCGTTTATGACCTTTATGGTGTTTCTCCCCAAATGTTGAATCTACAAGTGGTGTTATTCTCGTCATAGACCGTATTTCGATCAACGGTTTGCAATTACTCTCCTCTTGAATTTTTTGAATTTCACTATTGTAAGTTTCATCCCGAATCTATCTAGATAGTTGGTGTATGTTCATTCTCCCCCAACAATCAAATTCTCTATTATTTTAGTTTCTTACTTTCTACAACACCATGAATGAATCTTCATCAATTCCAGCCTTGAAATATATGACTCAAGATTTTGTTAGATTGGATAGATTTGATGAAACTAATTTTGTGCGTTGGCAAGAAAAAATTAGGCTTCTTCTTACCACTATCAAGATATATTATATTTTGGAGAAGGATTTGAAAGCCCTTGATCCAAAAAGGGAAGATGACACACAATATGTTATCAAATAAAGGAAGAAACGTGAAGAAGATGAACTCATTTGTCGAGGTCACATCGTAAATGCCCTCTTGGATCATCTTTATGGCCTCTACACCAAAACCAAGACTGTCAGATAATTGAGAAGGAATCTCATTCTAGGGATAAACATGTCGATGAGTATATTGGTGGGACCTTCAAAGTCAATATAGTTGCCAAACCCCTCCTAACAACAAAGGGAAAATGCATAAGAAGCCCCATGACAAAAGTGACAAACATTTGGGCCGTAGCAAGAATGAAGGATAGTTCAAGAGTTCCAAAATGCCTTGTTTTGTGTGTGGCAAGAGTGGTCATTTTCCAAGGGATTGTAGATTCAAAAAATTCCATAACAATGAGCCAAAAGTGAATTCAAACGAAGAAGACTTAGTGGCTACACTATGTGAGGTCAATTCTATCAATGGAAAAGTGCCAAGGTGGTGGTATAACACTTGTGCCACTATTCATGTCACTTATAATATGTCTCTCATTAAGACCTTTGAAAACACTAGTGATGGAATGAAATTCAAATAGGCAATGAAAAGAAGTCCAAGGTTGATGGAAAGGGTACAATTGAACTCATTTTCACTTTCGACAAGAAGTATTTACTCATTAATGTTCTCTATGTATCAGACATGAGTTGAAACTTACTTAGCGAACCGGGCATCAAAGCTAGGCTTGAATCTAGGAAGCTCATTTTATCTAAGGGAGGAATTTTTGTGGGGAAGGGTTATGCTTGTGATGGAATGTATAAATTTTGTACTTCTATTGATTTTGAGTACAATAAAGCTTTCATTTCTTCTTATTATATGCTTGACTCAAATTCTATTACTTTATGGTATGTTACACTTGCACATATAGATTTTAGTACAATTAATAGAACAATTAAATGTCCATTGAGCAGATAAATGTGAGCTATGTGTAAAATCTAAAATGGTAAGAAACATTTTCCTAGTGTTGATAGAAATTATAATTTGTTAAATTTGATACATAGTAATTTATGTGAACTTAATAGAATGTTAACTAGAGGAGGAAGTATATATTTTATTACTTCCATAGATGATTGCTCTAGGTTCACATAGGTTTATTTGTTTAAAAATAAAGATGAAGCATTTAAAGAGTTTAAAACAATTGGAAATGAAAATAAAAGTACTTAGAAGTGATAGGGGTCATAAATATTTTGCAAATGATTTCAACTTGTTTTGTGAAGAGAATGGAATAAAACATGAATGTACCGCCCCATATACTCCACAACAAATTAGTATAGCGGAATGGAAAATAAGACATTTCTTGAAATGATCAATGTTATGCTATTACATTCAAAATTAAGTTTTAATTTGTGGGGTGAAGCCTTGTTATATCTTGAATTGTATTCCTATAAAGAACAACAATATCTCTTTGTATGAGTTATGGAAAGGAAAGAAACCAATTATTGGTTATCTTAAAGTGTAGAGGTGTCTTACTTATTGCAAAAGTACAAATCCTAAAATGACCAAGTTGGGTCCAAGGACAATAAGATGTGCATTTGTTGGTTATGTCTCATATAATAACACTTATATATTGTTAGACTTGGAGTCTAATGTAATAATTGAATCAAGAGAGGTCGAGTTCTTTGATAATATGTTATGTGATAACAATAACTCTAAAGAACCTATTCAAATGAGAGAACCTCAAGTGGAGACTCCTAAAGTTGTTGATGAACAACCTTTATTTCTTAGAATAAAATCATAAAGAAGTTACTTAGAAATTTCCAATAGTACTTCAAATAAAAGATGATCTCAAAACTTTCAAAGAAGTTATGTCTTCAGGAGAATCTGCCTTTTGGAAGGAGGCAATAAATGATGAAATGGATTTTATTATGTCTAACCACACTTGGGAATTTATTGACCATCCACAAAGGTCCAGTCCAATTGGATGCAAATGGGTATATAGAAGAAAATATCATACTGATGGCACCATACAGACATTTAAGGCTAGATTAGTAGCCAAGAGAATCAAACAAAATGAGGGAATAGATTACTTTGACACATATGCACTAGTAGCAATGACAAATTATTTTATATTTTCATTTGCCTTATAATCTATATATAACATTAATGTTCAACAAATTGATGTCGGCAATCCTGAATGGAGACCTCGAAGAAGAGGTCTATATGGAACGACCGGAGGGTTTTGTCTTCAAGGAAACAAACACAAAATGTGTAGACTTGTCAAATCATTTTATGGTTTGAAACAAACTCCAAAATAATGGCATGAGAAATTTGATAAATTCATTATTTTATATGGGTTAACACACAACAATACGGACAAGTGCTTATGAATGATCAAGTAGAGGTGTGTGAGGTAACACCAGTCTTATCATGAGAATACTTGGTTCAAGATTTTAAGCAACTAATGATTCCAATAAGGCTTTGTATTATTTTCAACGAAGAAAATTTCAAATCGAAATATACTTTACTCTATGCACCTATAATGTTTGAGATAAGAATAGATGATTATATTTAACTAAGTGTAGGAATGTTGATATTGGTTAAATATAAAGGTTAAGTAGTATTACAGAATGTAGTGTAAGACACTTAACGATTTTCACTTAAGTTGAAGTGAAAATATTAGATTTTGTTGTGGGCATTAATAAATGAACTTTATGGGTCCAAAGTGATACAATGAGGTATTGAAGCTTACCCTAAAAGTTTACATTCATTTGGAGGTAATTAAGGGTGATTTTTGGCACCCTAGGTAGTGGGGAGGTGACATGTCACAACCTTGGTGGCTGACATGTTGCCACAAAGCTCAAAACCATATCAAAGAGAGAGGACAGGTGACATGTCTCCTATCTCAGATTTAATATTACGCTTTTTAGCTCCAAAATGATGTGTTTAAAAGTACTATTCCTATTGGTTAAACTTAATGAGAGTGCAACACTATAAAATAGGTCTTTTACAGTTGAGAAGCATTGATCACACTTTCCAACTCGCTTTAACCTCTCTTTCTCTAGCTCTCAAAGATCATAAGTTTTCTCTAAGAAATTCATTAAGAAAGTGATTGTCTTGAGAATTTTAAAGGCTTGTCCAATTCAAATTCTCTTTCCTCTTAAAAATAAGCCTCAAGCATCAATTTTGGGCTAGGAAATAGATAATTTTTGGACAACAATGCTTCTCGTATATGAGCCTTCTAGTGTTTTCCACCAACATTTAATTTACAAATGGTGTTCTTCTCGTCATAGATTGGATTTCAATTTATATCGATTGCACTTTTTTTTTCTAATTTTTTCGGATCTCTACATTGTGTAAGTTCACTCTCCCCCAACAATTAATAAATAAGATTATTTCAATAGAAGAGTTTAATTATTAATCTGGTTTATCGAGGCTTAGAATTATAAGTCCATGGTCCCCAAATCACATCTATACTACATTGTTTAGGGTGTGAATGTTAGTGAGAAATTAAAAGGGAAAGGATTAAATTACAAGAGAAATAATTAATGAGTGCAAACGTATAAATATTGGAATATTATATGTGATTAAATAATTATGAATTAATTAATATGTTTTATTTGAAAACTAAATATTAGTTTATTAAGTATTTGGTGAAAAAATCCCCTAATCTTTATATTTTGTGACACTTAAACCCCCATTCTTTATTTTTAGTGGCTAAACCTCCTAAACTCCTATTTTGTTAGCAAATCAACAGTCCATGTTTATTTTTTTTCATTATCTAATAATGTGAATATGCATTAATACATATGGTGATCTCTTATTCATCCGCATCATACTTTATAATTATTTTAAATTAAAAAATAACTAAATTATTTAAAATAAAAAATTATTTTAAATTTTAAAAAAAAAATTAAAACCTTTTTTATTTCTTTTTTAAAAGTTTATTAAAATCCAAAATTTAAAAAAAACATTTATTTAGGAAACTTAAAAAAATCATTTTTTTTTTATATAAGTTTAAAAACTTGAAAAAAAAAACTAAAGAAAGAAACACCAAGATCTAATTGATAGAATCCATTCTCTTATTCTATCGATTTCTTCCTTCTTCCTTCTCCACCCAATGAAACTAGATTTGAAGCAAACTCAACCCCGAAATCAAACCTAGTAAATCAATAGGTGAATATGGCGTCTTCCACTTGAAAAACAACAAAAACATGGGCAGCAAAAAAATCTCAAACTCAAACTCAAACTCATTCCCCACTGGGATGACTTCTTCCACCTGAAACACAACAATAACAATGACAATGAAGAGCAGCCACACACTTTAACCGGGGATGGATTTGCAAGCAAAACCAAATCTGAAGGAAACTGAAAGCAAGAGTCTGGAGCCCTCGGTCATTCGGAACTAGCAACGCAGGCCTTCGAAACTAGAATGGGAACTCGCATCCTTTGATTGGGAATTCGGTACCAATGGAAAGAACCGACCGTTAGCAGCGGTGGTGGTAGAAAGACAATCACCGCCTAGACGACCCAAACCCAGAGGGGCGGTGATGCTAGGTCACCGACTGTGGGAGAAAGAGAATTCCCCAAGATCTTATTTAATTTTTTAATTTTTAATTTAATATATTGTTTTAGTTAATTAAATTGTATTTTTTTAATTATTTTTTATTTCAAAATTTATTAAATAAATTTGTTTTGATGACGTGGGACACAAATTATGGTGGATGGTCCACATTGTCAAATAACGGAAAAAATAAATGTGGATTGTGGATTTTACTAACAGAATAGTGGTTAGGGAAGTTTAGCCACCAAAAATAAAGAATGGGATTTAAGTGTCACAAAATGTAAACATTAGGGTTTTGCCGCCAATCACTCATTAAAATATTACATGGTTTTGAATTAATTAATATAAAGTGAATAATATTATCTCATTATAAGATAATAATTAAATTATGTTTTATAAGATAAAATTAATTTTGAATTAACTGATATTTATGTATATTTGAAAAAAAACATACATTATTTTAAATACATTGATATTTTATCTACTTAAATAAATAAATAAAAAACATGGAATCGACCCTAGAATACCATAGTTGCACAATGACTAACGCAACCTTAGGGTGGGACCTATTTTGAATGGTTCAATTTGAATAATTAATTTATTATTTAATTATTTTATTGGTATATTGATTTGATTAAAATATTAATTAAATAAATAAAATTTAATCTTAATCATATTAGACCTAGATTATATATAGATATATTCTAGGTTGTCTAATATAAGTATTCATAAGCTTGAACAATACATCAATATTTTTGGGTTCATAATTTTTTGGATATTGTGTTTTTTCTCATTACCTAATTTACCCTATATTTTGATGAATTACTTTTTGGACTGTATTTTTTGTAAAATAATTCAAATGGACCCCTAAATCTAATTTCGATCTAAGTTATTTGAACTAAAATCACAAATAATTCACCAAACAAACAACTCAGAGCAAAAGTACAATCATTCTACCTAACAATTGTGTTATTATATTCAATTTTTTCATCAAAATCAGGTTTAGGAGTCTATTTGAGCCAATTTTACAAAACTCTGGGTCTATAAAAGTAAATTGTCAAAACACATGGTCGAAATAGGTAACGCGGCAAAACACAAAATCCAAAAAAATGTAGAACTCATATTTTCTCTCATTCTCTCAAAAGTTTTTCTTTTTCTAAGTCTCTAGATATCATGTGTTGAATACATCTAGATATAGAAATTTGTCATTTATCATACTACGTGCCCACATACGTCCTAGTGTGTTTATGATTGACTTGAAAGATTGTGGTGTGGATCATATTGTTAGTCACGTGGATTTGATGTTTGTTATTAATTACTAAAAGATAGCGATGACACTTGACAGGCTACAAAAGGTATTAGATCTAACTTTTGTATGTTTTGATTTAATGTATAAATATATATATATATATAGATATAACTGTCATCCTGGTTTGGTATTGATGAAAAATATTTTTTTAAAAAAACATTTGTTGCGCACCTGATGTGTTATTTTCATACCAACATGTGTATATATAAGTATAGTCTATTTTTGGGATCGATTCTTGACAACAATATGTATAATTATTTATACCATACTCTGCCAACTATATTGCATATTGCCCCAATATTATGTGCTGACAAGACTAATTCCAAAAAATATTACATTTTATATATAGGAAAATTCTATAGTGGGGGCGCCACTTTTGGCCCTTTTGGTAGGGGTATCTCTATTTTTGATATGTGGATAAATTATAACCAATTTTTTTTTATATGATGGTGTACTTAGTAAGCATCCTACCAATTTTTAGAAAATTCTGAATGATATATGGTTTCGAAAAACAAAATTCAAAATAGTCGGTTGCACGTGAATAAAATAAAGCAAGTTTAAATTATTCAAAATTTCCCAAAAATTGGTAAAATGTTTGTTATAACTACAATATACACTATCATATAAAAAGTATTGGGTTATAATTTTTCCATGTGCTGAAAGCAGAGATGTCCCTACCAGTAGGCCAAAACGTAACACCCCCACTATAGAATTACCCTATAAATATATAGGGAAATTCTACAAGTAGGGGTGTCTCTATTTTCGGCAAGTGGAGAAATCATAACTAAACTTCTTTTATATGACGATGTACTTTGTAGTTATACTAGGCATCCCACTAATTTTTGAGAAATTTAGAATAATTTATGGTGCCAAAAAATTGAGTTCAAAATAGTCAATTAAACAATAATAAAAAAAAACAGGCATGTGTGCAACTGACTGTTTGAACTATTTTATCGATACCATAAATTAATCAGAATTTCTCGAAAACTAGTGGAATGCATGCTATAACTACAATATACAATGTTATATAAAAAAAATTGGTTATAATTTTTCTACTTATCTAAAATATAGATGCCCCCACTGTAAGGACAAAAGTAGCTCGCCAGCTATAATATTATCCTAAATATATATATAACTAAAATAAAGATGCCCCTACTATTTGTGGAATGCGAAAAAATTATAATACATTTTTTTATATGACGGTGTACATTATAGTTGTTGATGCGGTTTTCGTCAACAGGTGATTTAGAAATCTAAGACTGAGAGATTAGGCTTTTTGTAAACCGAATGTACAAGAAATAACAAAAAGTAAGAACACGAAGCATTCACATGATTTTATGTGGTTCAGTTGTTAAAATTCACCTAGTCTACAAGTCAATCTTATTGATTTGTTTAGGACTCTTGGTGAAATTTTTTATGACAATTTCAGCAAAGCTTTTGCATACAGAAAGTCGTTCCCTTTTTCTATCCATTCCCCTTATATTTATAGGAGATTCCCATGGAAAGTTTTGGGTAACCGTACATTAATATTGTAACTTATAAATTTTGGTAACTTTCCATTTACATAAATACATAATTTCCTATTAAATTTATATTTGTTATATCAAATAATAAATACATAATCAAATATGAGCCTTTATGAAGAGTATAAAGAATCTTCAAGTCTTTTGGGATCATTCACTATGCGTCATAGCCCGGCTTGTACGAGCTGAACACATTCTTCGAGTAAGATGTTGTAGGACTAATCCAAACTGACACGGGTCATGTTCAGAGTTTCATGAAGGCGATCTAGGCGATGCGTACCACGAACTAATTTGTTGGCGTAAGAGGCGATATGGAGACTATCTAGTTGTCGTAGGCTGTCAATTTGACTCGAGCTGCTCACTCCAAAGTTAACAAGATACTCTATGTATGTTTTTCTTCATACGTTTTTCTGCCAGCTATACCGCGTGCTGAGTAATTCAGCTCGTATTTTTGGGGTACAACAGTTTCCCCCCAAGCTCTTGTTTGTGCATAATGTCACTTCTGACATGCACAGTAGGGGATTTTCAGCTTCTGTTATGAGAAAATGTGCCCACCTACTCACTCAAGTATGAGACACATGTCCATCTGTCATAGGCGCATGTTCGCATTTCGAGTACTATGACAGTTGTCTTGTAAACTATTTGTTGTCATTTGGTTTATTTAATTATGTCCCTTAGATCTCTTTCTTCTTTAATCACGTGGCTCAAATTTGTCCCAGAAGTTTACATATAAATAGGAGAACAAAATCTGAGCCTAGCCACCTTTGCATTTGAAACTTTCATTTCTCTTCTTTCTTCTCAAAAACTCTCAAATTTTCTAAATCCTTTCATTCCCAGAATCCTCCTTAGAAGATCATTGTCCAGTTTTCTCTGCAATCTTCACCATTTCCTATTCTTGTCAACAGCCTCGATTAATAACCAGTCAATAAGTACACTTCATCTCTAGTTTAAATTATTTTTTTTTATTTACCTATTTTTCATAAGTTTAAGAATTTTTCCAGTAGGTTTTGCCTTATTTTGGTTTTGCATGGGTTTATCTTGGGTTATATTAGAACAAAACAGAAAGAACTAGGATTGGTCAAGTTTAGCACATAGAAATAGGTAATTTTTCTGGGTTTAGAAGATGAACATATGAGTTTTTAGACTAAAAGTTCAAGGGTTTTGGCTCAAATTTGGGTAGCTTAGGGGTTACGGTAGTGGGGGTGTTCTTACATTAAACCACCTTTTGAAACCACTACGTCTAACACACGAATCCCGAAATTTTAGCACCTCCGCGAGATTTGGGCGCGCGAACTAGAGATGCGCGTGAGAACATGTGTAGGAGCACCATGTCTGTTCTTGAATCATAGGATGACTTAGGTCGAGTAATGAAGCCTTATAACATTAGGTTGCCATTTCTACAACTATTAGAGTTAGGATATATTCCCAGGGCGCCTCTAACAGATCATTTGCAATCAGGTGAACTAAAATCTTTATCATGGCCCCCAAGAAAAACATTGTGACAGGCTTTTCTTCTGGATGTAAGGAGAAACAGGTCTACCTAGAGACCCCCATTCCCCACTTCCACCCAGTGGTGGAGAGGGAGACCGAGGTAAGACCTGATAGATTCCTTGAGGCCAAGATGATCGTATCTCGGATAACAACCCAAAACAAGGTCAACAAGATTATGATGAGTCATGGGATAGAGTTGACTTTCGAGTTTTATGCCCAACCTCCTTTGGAAGGCGAATGAAGTTGTGCCTGTAACAACCCAACTATTCTAGACCTTGAACCATTAATAACTACTATACTAATCTTAAGAAAACGTACATAAGAAATAACCATAACTTTATTTAAAAACTGTAAAGTAAAGGTTAAATACATAAAAATTCATTTAGGATATGGGATACCATTGTTTTGAAAAAAAAACAAAACATAACTTAAATAAATTGGTTACAAAATTAAGTGCAGAAAAATAATACATAGAAATCATAACTAAAAGACTAAAAAAAACTTCATCCTCTAATCGAACGCTCAGTCCATCGATTCCATCCTGCCCCAATACACATCCCCAAGCTGCAAAGAATCTTTCCGCCGCCATAACTATTTTCCTGCACATATAAAACATAAAGGAATGAGTCTACAACCTAGCAAGGAAAATCTAACACATAATTCATAACGTAGCATATAATAAAACATATCATAAACATATGTCACACATACTATAATGGCCATTATTACTTGGGGTCCCATAACTAAACAAGTCATATGCCCATTAGATTTGTGGGGCTTACTAGCTAAGCAAGTCATATGCCCATAAATTTATTGGGGCTTGTTAGTGTACAGGTCATATGCCCAAGTCTACAAACATACATAACAAACAAATCATAAGTTAACATAACACATAAATCGTAAGATAACATATGGCATAACACATAATATCCTATCCTATTTTCCTTACCAATATACCGGGATGATGAGAACAAAGTCGGGATTTCGGAACACCCCTAAAAACCATAATATAGAGGTGAGTATTCTAAAAGAAATCGATGAATGAACTAAAAACCACCGAGAATATTCTTACCGACAAGAAACCTCAAGTTCGAAGAACTTAGATGCCTAACCAAGAATAGAGAAGACTGAGTTAGGACTATAAAACTAATGAAACAATACTGAAAGGAACTAAGAATAGGAATACCTTTGAAATTGCTATGATCGAACTACACCGTGAAACCGAAATACACACTGTGAACCTTACTTCTCAAGTGTTTATTAAGCTTATAATGATTAAGCTTATAACCCCAACCCAAGTGTTTATCACTCTATAGTCTCACTAGCACTTGGAAGGCTCTGATCAATGCTTGAAGAATGAATGAAAAGGCTTGGTGCTAGGTCCTATTTATAGAGTTCTAGGAGTAAAAATCTTCTTTTTGGCTTTGAATAAAAATAATGAATTTAATTGAAAATATTTGAATATCCTTCAGCCAAAGGCTTAGGACTTAGTCAAATTGTTCAGAAAGAGAGAGGTTTAAGGAGTCAAAGCTTGATTTTTAAAACAAAAATAATAAAAACAAATAGAATCCTAACTTCTAACTCCCTAAATCTCGTAACTCTAAACTCCCCTGCAGTAAAATCAATATATCTGGAGCTATAGAACTCCGATTTCGACTCTCTTTATACCTTTAGAAAGCTTCTTAAATTATCTAAAACTTTCTAGAAATATTATTTTTCGAAATTCATAACATAACTGGGTCAAAAACAGGTCTAAAGTTACAGTACCCTAAAGTTACGAAAAATTTATTTAATTATCTAAATAACAACCTAATCCACAAATAAATAAAATTGAGATATATGTCATGCTCCTAACAGATTCTGGTGAAGACTAAGTCTTATATTTCTCTTATTTTATCATTAAAATAATATTTTCTTAATAATCATGCATATGACAAATGACATAATCCTATTGGCTCTATCTAAACCTTAGGAATAACCATGCTCATGACAAGTGTCATATTCTTATTGACTCTATCTAAACCTTAGGTTATAATAATTGTCTTATTAATAACCAGCAATATTAATCAAACCTTATGTTATAATTAATATTCTTAAACTATATGTTAAACTTATAAAATCTACAAGTGTTACTACGAGTGTCCAACCAAGTCCCGGCTTGAACCAAAATCCACAGTCATAAACATACTACAACTACTACAAGCTATTACTATTACTACTACTATCTAACTAGCTAAGTAAAGTTCTTGGACTCTACAGTGCCCCATTGGAAGATGGATTTGTTGGGGTTTTATTCCCTAATTAAAACTCAATTTCATTGTAATCACATTTTATTATCAATAAAAAAATAGAAATCATTATTGACTTGGCCAATCACTTTGCTCACATATTTTATTTTTATGATTATCTTTTTAATATAAACTTCTATTAAATCCCAACCATATAGCTAATCATATTTGTAGTGACGTAATCATAGTGAATATAAATATTATTATATGTTCAAAAATAAGTTAGTCCTAAGATTAGTCTGTGTAATGACCCAAATTTCCTATTAAGACTTAGGACCTTGATTAGGAGGTTGGGAATGCCATTAAATGATTATACGCATGATTATGTGAGTTATATTATAATATGATGATAAATGCATGCATATGGGTTCACGTTTCACTATAAGGGCATTTTGGTAATTTGGCTCGTTAAGGGCATATTTGTATATTTTCATGCATGTTGGTGAATTATGGATGAGGCCACATTATAATGTGGATTTGTTCAAGCTATTCAGCATGAGACGATCTTTAAATACAAGTTAGCGGTTTGGTCATAACGGGGTTATTTTCCGGGCTCGGGGTGAGTCTCGGGGTAATTTGATGATTAGTACATTACCGGGAATTATAGGGTAATGGGATATGATTTATTATTATTTGAGAATATTGGGAATAGTGAGAATTGGAGGACGTTAATTATAATAAACGAGATAGATAGGAAAGGACAATTTTGCCCTTATTAGCTTTAAAGGAAATTATTTAACCTAGGGGCATTTTGGTCTTTTGACCAAAGCATATATTCAAAATAGGAAGGATGTGGATTAAAGGAACCAAAAACAGAGTTTCTCTCGTCTTCCTCCCAATCATCTGTTTTTCTTCTTCTTCCTTTGAAATTTTGAAGCTCCATTTGAGGATTCAAGCTAGGGAATCAAGGCTTGAGGGTTTAGGATTGTGTTCAGCCATTGAAGAGGGTTTAATCATGAGTTTGAGGTAAGGTTTTAGCCATGAAATCTTTGGTTTATGCTCTATTTTTAGTTAGTTTTCATTTGAAATCTTGGATTGGATAGTTGGGGATTCAATAAGGTTTTTGGGAAAGTTTGATTGGGTTTTGATGCCTAAGACATGTAGAATTAGTTTTTGGGTTCATTTGTGGGTTTGATTGAGGTTTGGAATCAGTTTTTGGAGTTTGGAATTTGGAGAAATCAAAAGGAAAAACCAGAGCTGGAACACCCTGGTTCTGGGGCTACAACGCTATCCAGGGCTTGGCTGGCTGTCTATAGCGCTACCTTGTTTTTCCAGGGTACTCTTTTGAGTACCTTTTAGGGTTTTTGGCTCGGGCTTTCAATTCTTAAGGCTCGGGATCCAATTTATTAACCATGTTAGTAGGATTCGAGGTCCCGGGAGCGAGGTTTAGATCATGAACCTTTTATTGTTGATTTTATTGATGGAATTCCATATTTGGTTATGACTAGGCGACCGCTAAGGAATCAAAGGATTGATTGTTCTCAAGGGTCTTTTTTAACTTATTTCTCGCTCGAAGCAGAGGTAAGAAAACTGCACCCAATATGTGACTTGCATGGTTATTGATGAGGCATGTTTAGTGCTCTATATGTGGACATTGATTCCATTGTAAGTGCTTAGCAATCTTGCTTATCTGTGAATGGTATTGACTTATTAGTCAGAAACGACAATGATGTCAGTATTGATTGTGAATCTCTAACTCGTTAGTCAAGTTCGGCAGTAGTACTGAGCACTTAGCACTGGTGATATGGTATTGGCTTATGAATCAAGAATGGTATTAGCGTATTTAATGCAAGCCAAAAAGATTAGATCTAATCGACATAAGCATTATCAATATAAGCATGAAAGGTTTGACCGACCCTAAGTTCGATGAAAACAAAAGCGCTTGTCTAGTCTAAAGGCTAGTAACATAGAGTAAGGGCTATAAGCTCAGGTGACTGAAACGTCACATGGCTAGGAGGGCATGGGACCTCAGAGATAGACTCATTAGTCATCTACACAGAGATAGACTCATTAGTCATCTATACAGAGTGTGACTCATTAGTCACCTATATAGAGTGTGACTCATTAGTCACCCACACAGAGATGGACTCATTAGCCATCTATTCAGGGAGTGGATCCCCAGAGATGGACTCATTAGCCATCTATTTAGGGAGTGGATCCCAAGAGATGGACTCATTAGCCATCTATTTAGGGAGCGGATCCCTAGAGATGGACTCATTAGCCATCTATTAAGGGAGCAGATCCCCAGAGATGGACTCATTAGCCATCTATTCTCAATACGACTTGATAGTCATCTATACATAGGGCAGGGCCCATGAGTCATTATTTGGACTTGCTTGCATGCATGAGTAGGATTAATACTGCTAGGCTTGCCTATTATGATTCAGTGACATGTTATTACCTGTTCATGAGCATATTGAGTTTTCTTGTTGAGCTTTGGCTCACGGGTGCTATGGGGTGCAGGTAAAGAAAAAAGAAAGCTGGACCATCCTTGAGTTGGAGAGTTTAGGTGACGATGTGTACATATGTAGCTGCTCGACCACCACAGCCGAGGGTTTAAAGAGGAACTAGGGTTAAACCATATTTTGCCGCTTAGGTCGGCTGGTTGTAAATATTTTATTGTAATTAACCTTTAAAGTATATTTTTGGGATTCCAATGTATACAGTAAACATTTTAGTGAAACGTTGTATCATTAACCAAAATTTTTAACCCTAAACCGTTAATCACATTTATTTACACGATTATGGCCAAATGACTCGGTTAGCGAGTTTAACATTGTTTAAAAGGCACGATGTAACGGTCCCTGGGTAGTAGGGCATTACAGTTAGTGCACAGGATTTACACTGACTTGCCAATCTACGATATGATCTACATACACATTGTAGGGTTATGTTCTTTCCATAACATTAGCAAAGTAGATAAGATCGAATGTATTTGTTACATTGGACTGGACCGATATTGATTTTAGATAGATAAGTAAATGTACCGTTATTGTCTAATATAGTTTTATCATAAAGTTGACCATGGGCCAATTCAATCTCAATTCTGAGTGGTTAGTATTCTAATTGATTTTATTATTCAAGTCATTTGATTTGTTCATTACCAGCTTACCCTATGGACTAGCCCATACTTACATCTTGGGGACTTGGTAGTATTATTGAGTGGGTGTGTTAATCATAGATATGAACATCTATAGCATCTAGAAAGAAGTGAAATGATGATCACCTTATAGCTTGGTTCAACGAGTTAAATGACCGAGTACTCATTTCTGAGATTAAAGTTCACGAAAATATCATTTACAAGGAACTTAGTGGTATTTAAGGATAAAATACAATGAGGTGTAAAACAGTAATTTGTACCCGACTTAGTTATAGATCATCTATAGAGGATTAACTAATGAATTATGGTTGTAACAGTGGATAACATATTTATTTTAAGTATAAAGCGTTCTATAAGTTCAAGAGTGCAATTTTGAGTCTTTAGTGGAGACACGAGGAATTAATAAGATAGTGAAATTATTCGATAATAATTTTATAGTAACTTATTGGAGCATGAATTCATGGGTCCATGGTCCCCACAATGTCTTTGATTAAATCATCTAGATATTCTCGATTAGTTGATTTAATTATCAATTAGGATTGTCAAAAATGTTTTGTGTCAATTTTGAAAATTTTACTAAGATGTGATTTTTATAATAGAAAAGAGAAATTTTGGCAAATTTATTAATTATGACAAATTGGTGTTAAATTGATAAATAGTATTAAATCAAAGTTCAAATTATAGTTAGTTGATTTGAATAAATGATTCAATTAATTTTTAAATATATTTATAATTATATATATAAAGTATTAATAAAACTTTAAAGATTTCATCATATACGAAATCAGTTTATATATATATATTATAATATATTTATTTAATTAATTAATTATGGTTTTGTTTTATTATGTAATTATAGAAAATAATAATATTTGTATTTAAAGGTTTTTATGCTTTGAATTTAAAAATGAAAATTCTCAAGGCATTTAAGCTATTATTTTTGGTGACCGATTTATTAGTCAACGGCATGGAGTCAGATAAGCGATATGAAATGAGATGAAATCAAGATGAAAAATCAAATGGAAAAGTAAATAACACAAATGATTTGTAGTGGTTCGGCCCCAATTGGATGGTAATGACCTACGTCCACTTAGTGTTCTTATTGATGTAGAGTCCCAATAATATGATCAATGAACTAAGGTTCATGAGTTTCACAAGCCTTGGGAGAATTACAACTTCGGTGAATAATCACACAATAATTTTCTCATCGGATTCAAAGATCAAAAAAGTCCGCTTCCTTGAGCCATTTGATTCTTATTTATAGGCTCAAGAAGATTACATGGGCTGATGGGCCTCACTTACCATTAAGACTTGCGTATCTAGGTAATAAAAGAAATTACAATTTATGCAAATATTACAAGATTGCATATCCAAAAGGAAGTAAGTGAAAGTATGCGACCAGGTTGGTCGCACATAAGCGTGATGCTTGATAAATCAATGACTTTTTGGTCGAGGGCCGATCAGGATGCATCCACTGAAAGTCGCCATGTGCCTGCCATGTCATCAGGGGTCGTTTTTTGGGTAAACATTTGCCCCCCAAGTTTATTTTACAGCGACCAGCATAAAGTAAACTTAGAGAACCGATTTTTCGTAGGCCTTGTAAAATCTGTCAGAGCCATCCATGCCTTCTCAAAAAAAGGCAACCAATCATATCACTGCAGTTTCCCAAAGAGGTGTTGGACGGCTATCACGTTTTCCCATGCCTCAAAAAATAACCTCTCACCATCCCCTCGGTAACTGCACTTCGACCAATATAAATAACCCCTCAAAAACACTCTTTACTTTTTACTTTCTCCTAAAAAACACTGAAGAACAGAGCGTAAAAATCCCAGAAACTCAAACAATCTTGACAATTCACGAAATTTCTGCCTAACCACTTGATTTAGCGTCTTGGAAAATTTCTCCAATCTTTATTCAAGTAAGTTTCTCGAACTTTTCAGTCGCTGAAATGCCATATCTGTTTTATATCTGTTTCAGCCTTTGAGTTCTTGCATGTTCTTGGAAAAAACCATTTTGGGGTAAATGGGTATGTAGATATGAGCACAATAAGATAAGGAAAAAACACTACAGGAGGTCCAGGAATTGGCTTGGGAGTTAGGATTATCTATTTAGGGCATAAAATCGAGGTAAAATTTTGATTTTTAAGCATGTAGAAAAAATTGGATTTTTCCCGCCCTTTCAGAGTCAAAAAGTTTTCACTTCCATTCTTTAATCCATTTTCCAAACAGTTCGCATAGAATTTAGTGTTTTTGTTAGAATGTTGTTGGTCGTATAACAACTTAACTTTTATACACGAGGAACGTTATTCCAACTTTTCCACTTTCTTGGTCGTTTGGTCGTAGATTCTCATCTCCCCTTCTCTATTCATAGATTTTCATGCACTACCCATGGGGAGGTGTGAGGCCAATCGACGACGACTTGCTCGTGCAGTTACTCGAAGATCAAGAACAACCTTCGCTGCTAATCCCAAAAATTCCTTTTTCTCATAACCCTTTAAATAAACCTTGACCAGTCCAACAAACATGGGTCGAGTAAAATCCATTTCTCAAAAGAGAAAGAAAACAACCACACCTCCTGTCGAACAACCTGCTCCCCGGGATGAAAATCCTTCGACCACCCCATAAACTGAAAACACTCCTCAGCCAGGAATTCAAACAAAGGCTCAACCTCGGGATGCCCTTCGACCAGAGGTCGGGTGGTACATGGTACCTCCTAGAAATGTCACAGCTAGGATGGTAGGGAATTATCTTAAGAAGTACGGACTTCCAAGGATAACCCTAATCAAGCCTACCATCGATCAGCAGGCAAACCTGCCTGGGGGCGCCTCCTGATCAAGATATCGCATTGAGGCAAGGGCAACCTTACCTCTTCATCCATTTTTCTAGGTGGTGGCCAACTATTTCGAGGTCGCCCCTTCCAAATCACCCCAAATGGATATAGAGTGCTCTCTGCTCTCTATATCTTGTAAAGCCATAAGAAGCGTCCCGTTCCTACGCCACACGAGATCAATTATTTGTTTGATCTCAAGTCCAATCCCAATCACAACAACACGGGGTTCATCCACTTTTACCACTAGGAATCTGCTCGTACCTTCCTAAGTGAGATCACCCACAAGTCCAACATGGGAAAGTATTTCCAGGAGTACTTTTTAACACCAGACTTGATCGCCAACAATCTGGCCTTCACTGAAGGAGGTAAAATATTTTATTCACTGGTCGCTTAATTTCCTTTAGCTTTTTTGCACGTTCCTTAGAACTTTAGTGTTTTTCAGGTCTGTGGCGCCGACCAGCTCCTACTCCAAAGATGGAGATACGAGCAGCTTCCTTGGCCAGCATGACTGATATAGAAAAAAGCGTCAAAGAGCTGGTCACGGAGAATAATCTAAGGCTGGTTGGCCTTTTGGCCCCTCACCAGGATGTGAGGGAAATAACTGCGGGGAGTGATACTGGTGGAGAAGTTCCCGAGTAGCACCAAGATGTATCGCAACCTCCGAGGAATAGGACAACGGGAGTGACTATCAGGGAACCTTCCAACACCCCGTGAGCAGCTGCTGCCCCTGCTCCACCACGAAAGGGCAAGCAGAAAGCTTCAGAGCATCCCGAGCCTACTCTAAAGTCTTCGGATGAGAACGATATTGACTTTTCACTCTTAGACAGTTTTCCCATTCTTTGTCATTTATTTGACAGAGACAGCAACTTTAAATACATGCCTAATTTAAATTCAGACTTCTTCAAGCCAGAGAGTGAGTGTAGTTGTAGTACAGTAAATAATGTAGTGACCAGTAGTTGTAGCTCCGATATTTTATTTATAATTTCTTTGCTCTCATTTCTTTGATTTAGCATGCACCTCTAATTATATTGCCTAATTGTTTGTATGTTTCCTTCCTTGCAGATATGCCTGCCGAGAGAGCCTTCGACCTGTACACCAATCTGGCAAGCAACAAAAAATCTAGCTGGCACCATCCTAGGGAGGGCTCGAACGGAAGACCCACCTGCACCAACTCCAGTCAATCAAAATCCACCAAGTCCAGTCAACTAGACTCCTCCTGCAGCTCCTGCTGACATAACTCCTCCAGTTTCCACTGACCAGACACCTTCTGGTCATCCAGAAAAAGCTCCAGGAGAAGCTCTTACGAACGCGGTCCTCAGCTTAGCCAAGGATAGGCTGACAAGGCTAACAAAACACCAATGCAGCTGAGAGGCCATTCACGAGACTGAATCTATGGAGGTCGACCAGATCTTCAACCGTGTGCTGAATGAAGTGCTTAGCGTGAGTTGCCATTCTTATCGTGCTTTACTAATTTATCTTGTCAATTTATTCTTACCAACAATTTTATCTTTTTCTGGTCGCAGGGAGTTCTCACCATGAGCTCTAGTTGGTGGTGCTCGAGAGCATTGGCTACTCAGTTCGAAAAGAGAGTTAGCAATTAGCACAGCATGGCTGAGGCCAATCATGCTGAGCAGCTCAAAACAATTGAGGCTAAGCACGCGGAGCAGCTCAAGGAGGTTGAGGCGAAGCATGTTGAGGCGTTGCAAACAGCTGAGGTCAAACTTGCCACGTTCGAGGATGAGCTAAAGAAGAAAGAAGCATCGATTACTAAGATCATTGCTTCCAAGGAGCAGTACAAGGAGGCCTCGCTGATCAATTATCAGGAAGCCACCAAACTCCAAATGGAGTTGGAGATAAGCCATAAGTAGACTTCTGATCTTGAGGAGGCGAACGCCCGCAACCTCGAGAAATACGAGGGAGCGACGTTTCAATGCTTCTATATGTTTTGGAAATGCAACCCCAAGGCTGACTTTTCTTACCTACAAGATCATATAAGGCAGGCTGAGCTGGCGAGGTGCGCTGCTTGCCTAGAGGAGGAGAATGCTCAAGGGTCTCCCGAGATCTCTCTAGCAATAGGCATTGAGGGTGCCAATGAAGATGCTAGGGTCACAGTCGACCAGCTGCCACAAAAGCCTCAACAGGATCCTCCAGCCACTTCATAAATTTATCTATTTTTATTTAAATTTAACTTGTAGTTTAAGACACACGAACTACAGTTCGTGATGTCCAGACAACTTATATTTTTATTGATGCACGGGTAGCTTTTCCTTTTAACAGACAATTACATCCAAGAAGTAACTGCTCGCGGTGTAAAGGATTTCTCTTTTGATATTATAATATTTTAATATTTTAATTTTATTATAACATCTGCTCGCATGACCAAACTTAGCATAGCACTTTGGTTTGATTTAACAAAATTTTGAAAAATACTCTAAGTACCATAATATGCTTTCCCTTATTTTGCTCGCGTGTTTACATATACTTACCGATATGCTTTTCTTCTTAGATACCTTATATGCCCCCAAGTTATTGAGGAGCTTTAGGTCCTCGGTCATTTTCCTTGACCAAGACCTGTTCAAACATTTCTGCTCGTAATAGAGATTTAAAATGATGATACAGCAAAACAACACACGTAATGAGAAAATACTTGTAATAAATACAATAGTTGGCAAGATTGACTGGTTGGGCACAGTCCCTTTTATTTCTCGTAATAAATGGACAATCGTGTCTGTACGAGTGATCAAAATATGATCTTACACATATAAGCAATCGGTCACATGATTGACTAACCCTTGTTCATAAACTTGTAAAAAGTAAAATTAATACAAGCCAATTCTTTAAGAATAATTTTTTATTGATAGTACTTGCGCAGGTGTTCTCCATTCCAATAGCAATGAATGAGATCTCCATTTAAGCGAGCAAGTTTATAAGTGCCTGGATGGAAGACTTCTTCGATTTGATATGGTCCTTCCCAGTTAGGTCCAAGTACTCCAGTAGCTTGATCGCGGGTGTTAAGGAAAACTCTTCTTAGTACCAGATCTCCCACATTAAATTTTCTTTCACGTACTTTAGAGTTGAAATACCGAGTGACCTTTAGTTGGTAAGCTACAACTCGGAGTTGGGCTTGCTCGCGCCTTTCATCGACCAAATCCAAAGATTCCATTAATAACTAGCTATTAGTGTCTTGATCGTAGGCCATCCGTCAATGTGATGGCGATCTATTTCAATAGGAAACATAGCCTCATATCCATAAGCCAAGGAAAATGGAGTATGACCTGCTGCTCTTCAATGTGACGTTCTGTACGACCAGAGGACTTCATGCAACTGTTCTGGCCAGGCCCCCTTTGCTTCTTCAAGCCTTTTCTTCAGAGTGTCCTTTAGTGTCTTGTTGACAGCCTCAACTTGGCCGTTTGCCTGCGAATGAGCTACTGAAGAAAAGCTTTTGATAATCCCATGCCTTTCGCAAAAATCTGTGAATAGATCACTATCGAACCGCGTGCCGTTGTCTGAGACAATTTTTCTTGGCAATCCATATCGACACACTATGTTCTTGACCACGAAATCCAGCACTTTCTTGGTCGTTATGGTTGCAAGTGGCTCAGCTTCGGCCCACTTCTTGAAGTAATCAATAGCCACCATGGGATATTTGACATTGCCTTTTCCTGTGGGAAAAGATCCAATCAAATCTATTCCCCACACTGTGAATGGCCATGGGCTTTGCATCTACTTTAGTTCATTAGGGGCTTCTCGTGGTATCTTGGAGAATCTCTGAAACTTGTTGCATTTTCGAACAAAATCCATAGAATCTTCGTTCATTGTTGGCTAGAAGTATCCTTGCCTTATGATCTTCTTTGATAAACTCTGCCCCCCAGTGTGATCCCCGCAGAATCCTTCATGGACTTCTTGCATTAATTCTTTGGCCTTTTCTTTTGAGACACACCTTAGGAGTGGCATTGAGCACCCCCTTCGGTATAGAACTCCGTCGACCAGGATAAACTTAGCAGAATGCCTCTAGAGGTCTCTTGCTTTGTTTTTGTCCGTCGACAACACTCTGTACGCCAAGTACTCAATGAAAGGTGTCATCCACATATCTGCTGCTTGAATTACTAGAGAGGTTTCTTCTGATTTGATGCTTAGTGTGGACAGTCGTTCAATAGGCACTATATTCAGGGTGTCAGCATCCTTTGCACTTGCTAATTTGTCCAAAGCATCAGCGTTTGAATTCTGGTCGCGAGGTACTTGCTGGAGAGTATATCTTTTAAACTGCACCAACAAATCCTTTCCTTTGTTCAAATAAGCAACCATCTTCAGACCCCTGGCTTGATAATCTCCAGTAATCTGATTAACCATCAACTGAGAGTCACTATAAATTTCAAGTGACTTTATGTTCATGTCCCTGGCTAATCGTAAACCTGCAAACAATGCTTCATACTCAGCTTCATTATTAGACGTTGTGAAATCGAATCTAATTACATAGTTGAATCGATGTCCTTCTAGTGTCAATAAAATTACTCCGGCTCCAGCGTGGTGTTCATTAGAAGAGTCGTCTGTAAACAACTTCCAAGAGGGAGTTTGGCTTTGAAGCTCAGGCTCTTCTATCCGTTCATTGTCTGGAAGCCCAATGAGCTCTACGACAAAGTCTTCTAGAGCTTGTCCTTTTACTGCTGCTCGTGGTGAGTAAGAAATTTCAAACTGCCCATGCTCAACTGCATATTTTAATAATCGACCAGCGGCCTCTGGTTTCTGTAGAACTTGCCGTAGGGGCTGGTTGGTTAGCACTGTGATAGGGTGAGCTTGAAAGTATGGCCACAACTTTCTGGAGGCTAAGATTAAGCAATAGGCTAATGTTTCAATGGGCAAATACCGCAATTCTGCTGCTATTAGCCTTTTGCTTGTATAATATACAGCTTTTTGCACATTTTCCTCCTCTCTTACCAAGACAATACTAGTAGCACATTTAGTGACCGCCAAATAGATGAACAAAGTTTCTTTTTCAACCGGCTTAGATAGGATTGGTGGCTGCGACATATGAGACTTTAAGGCCTGGAAAGCCTGCTCGCACTCCTCCGTCCACTCAAATTTCTTATTGCCCCTAAGTAGATTAAAAATAGGGCGCACTTGTCCGTCGATTTGGAGATAAATCCACTTAGAGCGGCAATCCTCCTGGTTAAGCTTTGAACATCTTTTATCTTTGTTGGCGATTTCATATCAACCAGGGCCTTGATCTTTTCAGGATTAGCTTCAATACCTCGTGAGTTCACTATAAATCCCAAAAATTTCCCTGATCCAACTCTGAAGGAACACTTGAGGGGATTTAGCTTCATCTGATATTTGTTCAAGACGTCGAAGCACTCTTGCAGGTCCCCTATGTGTTCTGCCTTTTTTGACTTAACCAGCATGTCATCAACATATGCTTCCATGTTTGTACCGATCATTTCTTTGAACATGTGATTGACTAATCGCTGGTAAGTCGCACCAGCATTTTTCAAACCGAAGGGCATTAATTTGTAACAATAAAGCCCTGTATCAGTCTGAAAGCTAGTGTGATCCTCATCAGGTGGGTGCATACTGATCTGATTGTACCCAGAGTATGCATCCATGAATGATAGGATCTCATGCCCTAAAGTGGCATCGACCAGCTAGTCGATCCTTGGGAGTGGTAAATAATCTTTTGGGCAGGCTTTATTAAGGTCTGTGAAATCCATGCATGTTCTCCATTTGCCATTTGGCTTGGGTACTAGTATGAGATTAGAGACCCAAGATGGATAAAATGCTACCCTGATGAATCCATTCTCCTTTAACTTCTCGACTTCATCTTTTAGAGCCTTTGATTTGTCTTTGTCGAGCAGCCTTCTTTTCTGTTGCACTGGTGGAAAGCTTTTATCTATGTTTAGGACATGGCTGATAACTGCTGGGTCAATTCCAATCTTGTCTTTATGCGACCATGCAAAGACTTCTTGGTTTTTCTTCAAAAATTCCACTAGCTTTTGCATTATTGTTGTCTCTAAGATTTTACTAATTTTCACAACTCTGGTCGAATCTGCCTCATTGAGTTGGACCTCTTTGAGGTCCACGATTGGTCCTACTTCATCATCAAAATCCCCAAAGCGAGGATCTAAATCCCTATCCTCACTTTGGGCAACACCCTATTTGTTGACGCGCTCACTTGATTGGACTTGTATTTCATCGGCCAATTGCAGCTCTTTTACGGTGACTTCCCTCGATCCACCTCTCTTTTCCTTAGTAATCGAGGAATTATAGCATTCCCTCACTTCTCATTGGTTTCCCAACATGCATCCTACCCCTGCGTCAATTAGGAATTTCATGGCAAGTTGCCAAATCGAGGCTACAGCTCGCAGGTCGACTAGAACAGATCTTCCAATTACAACATTGTATGCGGATGGACAATCAACTACTATCAAAGTAGTGAGTAATGTCATGTTTGCAGGCGCAGTTCCCGCTGTAGCCAGAAGCCTAATTGACCCCGTTGGAGCGAGCCCTTCGCCAGAAAAACCTTAAATGGTTTGGTTGCATGGCTCTAGGTCCTTCACTGACAACTTCATTCTTTCCAATGAAGACTTGTACAAGATCTTTACTGAGCTCCCTGTGTCAACTAACACCCTTTTGACCATCATGTTGGCTATCTGGACGTCCATGACCAGAGGGTCCGAATGAGGAAATCGAACATGTTGTGCGTCAAGCTCAGAGAAAGTTATTAGCTCTTCTTCTGTTCGAGATTTTTTGGGAGTTTGCTCCTCCACATTCAACATCTCGATGTCCTGGTCGTGGCGTAAGGTCCGAGCGTATCGCTCCCTTGCCTTCCCACTATCTCCTGCAAGGTGTGGGCTGCCACAAATGATTAACAATGTACCTGCCATGGGAGCTGGCTGTAAAGGTGGCGAGTGTTGGTGTACAGGTGCATGCTCGTTGCCTCCTTGAGCCTCTCGCTGAGAACCTCCCATGGCTCGTACCTATCTCCTCAGGTGTCCTTCTCTGATAAGGAACTCAATCTCATCTTTCAGCTGGTTGCACTCATTAGTGTCATGACCATAGTCATTGTGGAAACGATAAAACTTTGTTGTATCTCTCTTGGAGATATCCTTTCTTATAGGCGTTGGTGGCTTGTAAGGGACAATGGAGCTGGTCTACTGGTACACCTCCGCTCTACTTTCGACAAGGGTCGTATAGTGGGTGAACCTTGGCTCGTACCTCTTGCCCTTAGGGCGCTTATTCTCGGACGTCGAAGGCTCATTGTTTGCCCTCTTTCCACCATTTTTACCATTCTCGCTGGCTTTTCCCTTGCCATTGGGTTTATCCGACCCATTGGAGGCTTTAGCAAGATCTTCCTTTGGCCCCTTGTCTTTCACGGGCGATTTCCCTTCGTTGGCAATCGCATCTTCAAGCTTTATGTACCGGTCCACTCGATCAAGGAATTCCTGGGTACTTCTTACCCCATTCTTCCTTAAACTGTTCCAGAGGGGAGAGTGGTGCTTCACTCCAGTAGTAAGGGCCATCATTTTCCCTTCATCACCCACAGTCTTAGCCCCAGCTATTGCTCGCATGAAACGTTGGACGTACTCCTTCAAGGAGTCCCCCTCCTTCTAGTGTATCTCGACCAGTTGGTTGGCTTCGGTTGGGTGAACATGACCAGCATAGAATTTCCCATAGAATTCCTTCACGAAAATTTCCCATGACACTATGCTAGCAGGAGGGAATTTAAAAAACCACTCCTGAGCAGTGTCAAATAGGGTGGCCGGAAAGATTCTATAGCGAGCATCATCCGACACCTTCTGGATGTCCATCTGTATCTCAAACTTGTTCACCTGAGATACTGGATCCCCATATCCATCAAAATTGGGTAGTATTGGCATCTTGAATTTTTTGGGGGTTTCTGTCATTGCTATTCTCTGTATGAAAGGAGTGCCCCTTCTTCAATCATACTCGATGTGGGATGTCCGGCTCCGTACGAGCCGCTGGACAGCCTGGTTTAATGCATCGATCTAGGCCTTCACGGCGTCTGGGATCGCTGGGGTGACTGGTGCCAGAGGAGTGTACTCATCATGCCTTTCCTACCTGTCGTTGAGCACGTCCCTTAGGTCATCATCTATGCGCCTTTTCTTGTTAGTGCCTAACCAATCAAAGACATTAGGCTGCCTAGGCTACACCCCAGTGTTCTGGCTCATAGGCCTATTTTCTCTTGGCGGGGGATTCCTTTCCCCACCTCTTTCTCCTTGACCTCGACCAGCATTCCCTCTGCCGAATCAACTTCATTATAATCATGATCGTCCCTGAAATGCGGCCGACTCTGGCGCGATCAACTGGTCGCATTTTTCCCTCCTTTAGCTGGCATCTCCCAAGCGTCAGGTGGAGGCCTACGTTGGTCGGTGGGTCCCTATGCATTATTATATCGTGGAGGTCCCCTGACCACAGAGCCTGACTCGATATGTCTTCCGTTAGCGGAAGGATGATGCCCCCTGCTTGGTGGATTTGGTTCCTCAGCCGTTGGGCATCTAGGACTTCGCGGAGGCTGCCTGGCCCTATTCTGCCTTTGACGCTGGGGATTATCTCGACCAACACGAGAACGTGGCTGCTACTCAGGATCCTGATATGGGATATCCTGTTGAGCAACAGGTGGTTGCTCTGGCCTTTGAAGGCTTGCCGGCTGAAGTGGAGGACTTGGATTTGGGGCCTGTTGTTGTGGTGCACTTAGTGGCTGATCTGGTTGAGAAGTCGGCACAGCTTGCCCCCGGGCCAACTGAATGGTTAGTTCTAGGGCGGCAGAGGCATCTCGCTACCGGTGTTCCATGTCAGCCTGACGCTCATTCAATTCTTGGCGTTGACGCTCGATTTCCCTTTGCTGCAACGCCAATGTCTCAGCTGCATTCTCTTGATTGGCCCTTAGATTGGCCAACTCCTCTTGCAACACACTCAGTGTTGTCCTCAGGGTTTCAAATTCCATTTCCTCCTCTTCAAAATCCAACTGTGGTTCATCTTCAGCCACATTTGGTGGAGGAGGCTGAGTGGATGTTTTAGCCATTTGATTTTCTTGAAGTCTTGAGTTTGGCTCTCAATGAAAACATCAAAATGTTGACCGATTTATTAGTTAACGACACGGAGTCAGATAAGCGATATGAAATGAGATGAAATCAAGAAGAAAAATCAAATGGAAAAGTAAATAACACAAACGATTTATAGTGGTTCGACCCCAATTGGATGGTAATGACCTACGTCCCCTTAGTGTTCTTATTGATGTAAAGTCCCAATACTATGATTAATGAACTAAGGTTCACGAGTTTCACAAGCCTTGGGAGAATTACAACTTCGGTGAATAATCACACTATAATTTTCTCTCCGGATTCAAAGATAAAAAAAGCCCCCTTCCTTGATCCCTTTGATTCTTATTTATAGGCTAAAGAAGATTACATGGGCCGATGGGCCTCACTTACCATTAAGACTTGTGCATCTAGGTAATAAAAGAAATTACAATTACTGCAAATATTACAAGATTGCACATCCAAAAGGAAGTAAGTGAAAGTATGCGACCAGGCTGGTTGCACATAAGCGTGATGCTTGATAAATCAATGACTTTCCGGTTGACGGCCGATCAGGATGCATCCACTTAAAGTCGCCATGTTCCTGCCACGTCATCAGGGGTCGTTTTTTGGGTAAACAATTTTAATTATTTAATTAAATTGAATTAACCCTGAAGTTTTGCTATAAATAGATATGTAAGTATATGTCTTTTGAGTGTGTGGTAAAGTTAAGTAAAAAAGCAAAACCATAGACTCAAGAGACTTATTGTAGCCGCGATATCCTTTCTCTTCTTCTCTATAATTTTCTCATCTCATGTGTTGGGAATTGCCCAATCTAGTCTTGGTGAGCAAAGGACATTGTGGAAGACTGTGTAGTTTGAAGATCCAGTTCACTCTCTTGTCATTACTATGCGACAGAAAGGAACAAGAGTTAGAGAAAGTGAAGTAAGGAGTCTCAATATCCGCTGTGTAAAAGTAAGATTTTTATACTCTATTATTTGATTTACTTAATGAAATTTATTATAAACATGTTTCTAGGTTGTTTTATATGTTAATTTGTTTTATATATGAAACATACATGAAAATATTTATGATCCTGTAAAATGTATTCCCAACAACTGGTATCAGAGCCCAGCTATTCAATTTTTCATGCATGAATAAGTTTAATGAATTTTGAGATATGTTTAGCATAATTGATTGGATTTTGTTTTAGTATGAAGCATATTGTGTTTATGTGTATTTGTTGCAATTTTTGTTTATTTTAGGATTGAAAAACTACACAGATTTTTTTTTAAAAAAAAAAGGACTGATTGGGCAGTTTGTGTGTTAGGCACAAAGTAAAAATTCGTTGGGGCCATACAGCAGCCTCGTGTGGGCCCGCAACGGGCTTTTTTCAACAAATAAATAAATAAATAAAATTTCCAAAAGTATCTTAATTTTAAGTTATTATCTTTTTATTAATTTATTTTGTTAAATTAATTCAAATAATCAAAATATCTTCCTTTATAACCATGTTGATAAATTGATTATTTTTACTCAAAAAATAGATATTGGTTTTTAAAGTTATGGTAAATATCTAAGATATTTTGGTTGATTTTGAAAATAGATATATTTTTTAAAAGTAATAAGATATTTTTGTTGAATTTGAAAATAGATAATAATAAAATTAGTTATTTTTGTATAAAATTACTTAATTTTGTACAAAAATAGAAATTATTTTTATTAATATCTTAATATCTATTAGATTTTTGTCCAGTTATTCTATAAAATAAAATATCCCACATATTAAATTTAATTTTATTAATTTAATATATTTCCTAAAATAACATAATTGAGTTAATTATTGATAAATAAAATCCAAATTAACTTAGTTAATTTTTTATGGATTTTATTTAAATTGACTTAACTATTTTTGCAAAATTGTAATTAATTATGAATTTTGTGTAGATAAAATCTAGATTAATTAATTATGGTATTTTTTAAAATGTGATAAATTGTGACATTTTTGCATAAACACATAGATATTCCTCATTTAGTAACATGATTAGGATACTCAATTATGTGACATATCTGTGAACTATATGTGATTTTTGCAATTAGACTTAGATGCATATAGTGACCCATATGTTTGAATATATATGTGGTTTTGGTTGCCAGATAAAATATTCATAATGTGATAAGTTTTATTTGGGCCCATTAGAAAATGTAATGTTTAAATTCCTCTCTTGTGGGTGATTCCACTTGTGAAAGCTCATTTGTTTTGCATGATTATAGTGGGTCTAATCAATTGATAACAATTAATAAACGAATGTTTAAATTCCTATCTTTTGAGTTTTGTGTGGAAGTTAGGGGACCTTAGTAGAGGGTACGACATATTGAACTCAGTCATCCTCCATCCAAACTCATTTATTAAGGTACATTTACCTGAGTTGGAATTAATTGTCTTAGGTTTATTTTTCTAGATAGTTGAACCTAATTATTAATTAGCAACAAATTAATTCTAATTTAATTGAATTTGTTTCAATGTGACACTTTGGAATTAATAGAAAATTATAGGACTTTGGTTTTAAAAGTTACTTTACAAATTAACTTTTTGAAGAACCTTAGTCATTAATTTTTGAAAAAATCATAATAAAATACTTGACTTAATTTTATAATGAGCTAGTTTTAAGAATTGTATTCGATCTCCACTGTTAGTTTAACAAGGTCGATAGCTTAATGGGGCCTCGAGATGCTTTGATTTGTCCCCCTATGAAAGGTATTCATTAGTTATTTTGACAAGGTTAGATTTTGAAATATAGATAATTATAGTGACTAGGACTAAATCTACGACTATCAAAACCGTGGGTCTAGCTCATAAAATAAGAAAAAAAATATTTCTTATTTTGATCAAATAGTAGGTTGTTAATAATGGTGTCCATTATTAATTGAGTTAAAAACTCTATGTCACTAATGGTATTTTTTTGACTCTCGCCAACCAGGACAAGGATATCGTAGATTAGTTAAAAACCTAAAGAAATAGAGATATGAATGTTTTTGGTGTTTTTCCTCATTTCTTGCATATATTTAGTGTATGTTGTGTTATTTCTTACAATTTGTGTGAATAGAAGTTTTATTGAACAAAAGTGATTGATTTCTATTTTATTGATAATTTATAGTTTTAATTATGGCTGTGTCTACTCCCATCCTTTCTAAACTTTCGATGGAGAAAACTTCCTTATGTGGAAGCAGAATATCAACATTGTGTTGATTGGCAACAACTCCAAGTTCGTCATGACTGAGGAATCCCTGGAAGTCCCAGCTGAAGGATCTACCAAGTCTGTAAGAGACAAATACGAGCGTTGGCAGGCGACTAATAACAAGGCATGGTACTACATGTTGACTAATATGGTCGACACTCTCAAGACAAAGATGAAGAATGTCGAGACGACCTACGAAATCATGGTTCATCTCCAAGACATGTTTGGGGCAAAGTCTGTGCAGACTCATTTTGAGGCCACCATAAAATATGCCAAAGCCCGGTTGGCACCGTCTCAGCACATTCGTGATCACCTAATCAAGATGACGAACTACTTTCAGGAAGTTGAACTACATAAAGCTACAATAGATGAGGAGACTCAAGTCGGCTTAATCCTCAACAGTCTCTCTCCAGCTTTCCTATCGTTCACCGCCAACTATCTGATAAATAAAGTTAATTATGGTCTAACACAGCTCATGAATGAGCTTCAAACTTTCGAGTATATCATGGGTGGATCGAGTAAAGGAGGAGAAAATAAGACTACTGGTGTTGCTGTTAATCTAGCTAAGGCTGAAGCTAACCTAGCTTCATCTTCGAGAGCTAGAAACATGAAGAATGGTGGACATAACACCAACCCCAAGCCTGCAAAGGCTGGAAAGACAAGTGCACAACCAAATGCACAGACGCCTAAGGGGAAGAAAAAGAAAAACAAGAAAGGTAAAGGTAAATTGTTTCACTGCATTGAAAATGGACATTGGAAACAATATTGCCCAAAGTTTCTAGCAGCGAGAAACAAAGGTAATGATTATAGTTCATTTATCTTAGAAACATGTGTTTTAAAAAATGATGAATCTGTTTGGATTATTGATAACTCTACAAAATAGAGTTATTTTACCACTTTTTATGTGCTAATTGTTGCTTAGTTCTTGAGTTTTTAATTGATTTATTAAGTTTTAAAGTAATTTTGAATTTATTAGGTTTATTTTAATTTTTGTGTGTTTTTATAACTATTTTGTTGTAAAATGTTGTAGTTAATTATTTAAGGTATTGTGTTTAGGGAAGTAAAAAATGTTTGTTTTATTGAAACTAAATGTTAAATTAAATTAAGTTGTAATTAATATTTTCAAAGAATTAATATGGTTTATTTTATAATTGAAAATATTTTATCATGACTTAATTTATATTATTTTGTGTAGGTAATATGTTGCATTTTTTTGCTTGAAGAGGAATAAATGATAGAAAGCTTAAAAAGAAGGAATGTGGCATTTTTTAAAAAATGTCATAAGACAAGCCAAGGCCCATCACCTATTCAACTCTCCCAGCCACCGTGGGCCTGCACCCTCACGCAGTCCCAGGCCCGAGCCCAGCTCCTGGTTCTGCCCAGCCCTCCTGCCATGTGGGGCCGCCTGCCTGTGCTCCTTCATACCTGTTTCCTTCACCAGGCCCACAAAGCAAGCTGCTCCCAACGAAGCAACACAGCCCATGCCTGGCCCCATTCCACCTAGCTGCCTCCAGCACCTGCCAACCAACAACAAGCCAGCTGCCTATTTTCTTGAGCCCAAAAATTGTCCTCTTGTCCCCTTTGCCAAAAATACTATTTTTTACCCAAACTTTTCTACACATTTTACCCCAAAACATCATCATTACACTCTATAATTTATCCTTATTTTCCATATTATTATTAATTTAATTAATTTGAATTGATTATTTTATTGCTCTCATTTTGGCTATAAATAGGAAATTTTCAAGACCATTTTTGAGTGCTTTTTTGAGAGGAGGTTACACCACAAAGTTTCTACACTTTCAAACCTCCCTATTCTCTTCATCTTCTTCTTCTTTTTGGTTAATTTCCTATGTATTTTTAGAGGAACAATTTGGGGGTTTTCTTCCAAATTTTCCTAGTTATGTTTGTAATTTTTTTGTTTGTATTTTCTATACTAGTTATGAGTTTCTAATCTTTTTAAGATTATTAAGGTGATGATGAAACAATATGTAACTAGATAGTGTTGATTTCCCATTTTGTGCAATAAATTTTATGGATTTTCTCCTTCAAATATTTTATTTCATCTTAAATATCATGTATTTTTTATTGTTAGCACATATTTACACTTTTTTCTTCATTAGTGCAAAAACATATATTCTGTGTAAGATGTGTCATTAAATTGTACACATCCAATGCTTAGAACAAAAATATTATGTTTTGCCTTATAAATAATATTCATTGATTTATTTGTTATATCATTAGATTGATTTACACTAAATGCTTTGAAATTATAATTTTAAAAGTGAAGATAAATCCTATATTTTTATAAAATCTTGTGCTTAAATAGAATATCTAATTTGAATAAGTGATGGTTTGATTAATTTCTACTATTACTAAAACTTGGAAATCAATGCACTTATAAATATTATTGAACTTATATTTTGTGGATTCTAATACCTTAATAATCTTCTTTTACCATCTTGATTTATATTATTAATTTATGTTATATATATTGTCTTTAATATCTTTATTATTATCTTTTATTTTATTTTTATTGTTACAAATTCTCATCAATCTTTGGAGCTAGGTTATAATTTATTAATTTTGGTTTAAAATAGTTTTCTTTTCGATTTTAGACAACTTCTTTGGGTTTGACATCCTTTCTTACACGATCACTATTCTATATGAACGATTCGTGCACTTGCAATATAAATATTTAAAACATACCCATTTTTTGTCCATCAATTATCGATTATGGGTATACTAACCATGTTTGTAATTCTTTACAGCTTCTTGAATCATGGGAGGAGGTGGATGAAGGTGACTTAAAGCCTAGAGTTGGGAATGGAGTGTTCGTTGCGGTCCAAGATAGAGGAAGAGCTCGCCTGAAGTTCGGAAATAAATATTTAATTTTAAATGATGTCTTTTTTATTCTGGATTTTAGTAGAAATTTAATTTTAGTTTCCATGTTGCAATTAGAACGATTTGTTATGACTTTTACAAGTCCGAATATATCTATTTATGTCAATGGATCACAATTGTGTATTGCATGTTTTGAAAATGGGCTTTATATTGTGCGACCTAACGAACCCTTCGTGTTTAATAATGAATTATTCAAAGTAGCTAAACCTAGGACCAATAAACATCAAAAGATCGATAACAATAACATGAAATATTTATGGCATTTAAGACTAGGTTGTTAGAATTATTGTTATGGATTAATATAATCATAGACATTATTCCATAATCACAACCATTAACTAAAGTGCCTATTAATTACCAATAACCATAATGGGATGGTTCACACTTACTAATTGCATTAGAGGCACATGGTGGCACCCCAATGACTATATGTTGGCCCATTAAACTATAGTCCACTACTACTATCAAAACATTATTAGCATACTAATACCCCTTAGGGTAAGTGGATATATATAAGTGTGTGAAGGCATATAGTTGCTATGGATGTGTAGTGGTATTGTAGAAAGGGGTTTGCTATCCATAAATCCTCTCTTGCATTTGCATTGTGATTTCTAGGGTGGAGATGGCTCAAGATGGGATTGGAAACATAGGAGGTATGTTTTCTTCATTGTACAATAAATGCTCTAAATAAAATGTGATCTTAGTTTGTGAATGAGTATTGAATGTTGTTATTGAATCTTATTTATGCATTTAATGCTCATAATGTTGCATACAATCTATCAAACGGTATCAAGAGCTAGGTCTTTTGATTTTAGAGCTTATTGTCATATACCCCATTTTTTGTCAAATCTGTTTTTTTTTACAATGAAATTTCAAAAATCATTGTTGGGCTATGTAGAAAATTAGTATATTAATAATCAATGGGTTCAGACCATTTTTTAACAAAATTTTTGGGGAATTTTTTAGTGTTTTTCAGCCATGTATACCCATTTTTTTCCAAAAACTTTCATAGAAAAATGTATATATGTTTGTTGGTTTTATGAGTTTTTTAACCCAAATGGAGGCCGGAAAGTGATAGAGGATGAGATGTGGAGGAAAACCCCTCAAAACGGCAGTGGAAACGGTGGTCGGAAGCCTCCGTCACAGGTGGGTTTGGCTTCGGGTCCTGTCGACCCGGTTTGAGGTTAGGGATGACCCCGCGCCAAAACGACACGTCGTTTGATGTGTGAGGGTCGATTTTTATTTTGAAAAACGACACGTCATTTTTGAAAACGACATGTCGTTTTCTGAAACTGTGTTTTAAAACAAAATCAAATATAAATTTAGGGCGCGTGGGGGCGCGTGTAAAGTCCATTTTGGACCTTTTTTTTACCATTCCACTCAAACTTTAATACCCTATTTTGTATATGATTATGCACAAGATTAATCCATGAATTTCATTCATAATTGTATTTGTATTCAATCTTTTGTGGCCTAAATCTAATTATATTTTGACAACAATTATTGCTTACTTTCTTGCTTGTCGTAAGAATAAGCATGTAAATTGTTTAGTAAAGAGGAACATTTAAATAATTATTTATTTAAATTTTGTGTTTTTCCTCCAAAATTACATTAAGATCTATATAAGTAATTAATTATCCTATCGATAATAATTGCTTGGTAAGGATGCTTAATATGGTGAAGAAAATTTATTAAACATTATGAATAACAATTTATCTATCCATTCAATAGTAAATTAATGTATTTGATTATAATGTTTAATAGATTGTTCTTACCTGTGTATGAGTTCTATTTTGTGTGTTTGTCTAAGAACTCTAGCATACATAATGATCATTTGTTATTTTGCGATCATATATTGATGAGAAAAGAACACAAATGACATGGTTTATCATAACATGTATTTGATAGTTATTGCTCTTGTTTCTCATTCAGCTGCAAGCATTCCGAGAACCTCTGCCATGTTGACACTGAATGGAACCAACCATAAGCAGTGGGTTGAATCCCTTATGATGAACTTGACTCTTATGAGAGTGGACTTGGCCTTGAGAATGGATGCACCACTTAAACCCACTGATGATGCCACTGAAAAGGACAAGAAGTCCTATGAGGATTGGGAGCATTCCAATCGTTGTTGTTTGATGATTATGAGGTATCACATGGATGAATCCATTCGTGATAGTATTCCTCAGATTGAAAATGCAAAGGATTTTCTTGTTGCCATTAAGGAGAAGTACACAAAGTTCTCAAAGAATGAGAAGAATGAGTGCTTAACCTTGCTCCATCGCACCAATTACGCTGATACGGATGATATTAGAGCTCATATCGACAAGCTCATGGGTTGTTACCAAAAGCTTAAGGCTATGGGGTTGGATCTTGGTGAGGATTACATGGTGTGGTTTGTGATGGAAACCATTCCTCCCCAGTTTGATTCAATCAGATCAAGCTACAATGCTCAAAAGGAGCAATGGACTATTGAGGAGATGACTGCTATTCTTGCCAAGGAAGAAGAGGACATGAGAAAGGGAAGGGCAGGAAGTATCTCCATGGTGACGAACCCAAATAATCCTCACAAGAGAAAGTTCACTTCCAATAACTCTGGTAACCAAAAACCTCCTAAGAAAAAGGCACTTAGTCCTAAAGGGAATGGACAGTCCAGCTCATCCTCTAATGGTCATAAGAATGAGTTTTTCAAAGGGAAGTGCAACTTTTGCAAGAATTTTGGGCACAAGAAAGCTGATTGTAGAAAGCTCAAAGCTCACCTAGAGAAGAAAGGTAACTATCTTGTGATGGTTTGTTTAGAATCCAATATTATTGATGTGCCCTCAAATTATTGGTTGTTAGATACTGGAGCCATAATTCATGTTACGAATTCCTTGCAGGCAGTGACAAGTCGAAGAAGACCGAGTAGTCTGGAGCAGAATGTGTACATGGGAGACAATACAAAAGTCCAAGTTGAATTTTTGGGGACAGTTAGATTACAGTGGAATACAGGACATTTTTTGGAGTTACAGGATGTTGCTTACATACCCTCTTTTAGGAGGAATTTGATTTCTGTATCTATTTTGGATAGGCTAGGTTATAATTTTCTTTCTGGAACTGGAAAACTCACTTTGTATCGTGACTCTCTTTTGGTTGGAAATGGAACTTTATGTGGAAATTTATGTAAACTTGATTTGCATGATGTTGCTTCTGTTTCTTCTACTTCTTGTCTTAATACTGTTGTTGGCTCTAAACGTGAAAGATTAGATTTGAAATCTTCTATGTTGTGGGACAAACTTTTAGGTCATATATCTAGAGACAGAATGGAAAGGTTGATAAAAGATGGGGTACTTCAAGATCTGGATTTTTCAGATTTCACTGCCTGCGTTGATTGTATTAAAGGAAAGTTAACTGCTAAGGTTAGAAATAGCAAGTCAGACAGGTGCACAGATGTATTGGAGCTTATTCATACTGATATTCGTGGACCTTTTGTTCCTCCTGCTATGGGTGGTTATAAATATTTCATCACCTTTATTGATGATTTTTCCCGTTATGGCCATGTAGAGCTTATTCGTGAAAAATCTGAATCTTTGGATGCGTTTAAGATTTTTAAGACGAAAGTTGAGCTTCAAATAGGGAAGAAGATCAAGGCAGTTCATTCCGATAGAGGTGGAGAGTATTATGGGCGTTATGATGAAAATGGAAGGAACCCCGGGCCTTTCGCTAGGTACTTACAAGAATGTGGCATTGATGCAAGATATACAATGCCAGGAACACCCCAACATAATGGAATTGTTGAAAGGAGAAATCACACTCTTCTTGACATGGTGTGATGTATGCTGATTCATTCTAGCTTGCCATAATTTTTATGGGGTGAGGCATTGAGGACTGCTACTTATATCTTGAATCAAGTGCCTAGTAAGTCTGTCCCAAAGACACCATACGAGTTGTGGTCGGGTAAGAAACTGAGTTTGCGTCATTTTCATGTTTGGGGATGTAAAGCTGAAGTAAGGCCCTATAACCCACAGTCTAAGAAACTTGATCAGAAGACCCTTAGTGGTTATTTTGTAGGCTACACCATTGGATCAAGGGGTTCTTGATTTTATTGCCCATCTCACACCACCAAGGTTATAGAATCAGATAGGGTTGTCTATTTTGAGGATGAATTTGGTTCAAGTCAAGGGTCAAGAGAAATTTTTTTCAGGGAAGAACACATTTTTTTCCCTGTACCTGTCGCTTCCGCTCCTATTGATGACCCTGTGATTGAACAGATTGTGGTAGAAACTCATGATGAACCTCAAAATCTAGAACAAGGTGAAAATCTTGATATTGGGGATGATGAAGCTATGGTGAGAAGATCACAGAGAACCCGCAAGTCTGCTATTCCTGATGACTACCTTGTCTATTTGCAGGAACATGAGTTTGATGTGGGAGATAATTCTGAGCAAGTCACTTATCAAGAAGCCATGAGTAGTCCTAAATCTATGTTATGGATGGATGCAATGAAAGAAGAATTGAGTTCTATGTCACAAAATGAAGTTTGGGAGTTGGTTGAACTACCCAATGGTTGCAGACCCATTGGATGAAAATGGGTGTATAAGATCAAACGGGACTCGAATGGGCAAGTGGAAAGGTATAAGGCTAGGCTTGTGGCTAAAGGCTATAGCCAGAGAGAAGGTATTGATTTCAAAGAAACTTTTTCACCTGTTTCTACCAAAGATTCGTTATGAATCATTATGGCTATAGTTGCTCATTTTGATCTAGAGCTCAATCAAATTGATGTGAGGACCGCCTTCTTGAATGGAGATTTATTTGAAGATGTTTACATGTCTCAACCTATTGGTTTTGAGAAGTCTGGCAAAGAACATATGGCTTGCAAGCTCAAAAAGTCTATCTATGGGCTTAAACAAGCATCAAGGCAGTGGTATCTCAAATTTGATATGATTGTCACTTCAAATGGCTTCAATGAGAATGTAGTAGATCAATGTATATACATGAAGGTCAGTGGGAGCAGCTTTATTTTTCTAGTATTGTATGTTGACGACATCCTACTTGCATCTAATAATTCTGACCTGTTGTCTGAGACAAAACAACTTTTGTTTAGCCATTTTGATATGAAGGATCTTGGTGAGGCTTCTTATGTACTTGGGATTCAGATTCTTTGGGATAGGGCTAATGGTATTCTGCGTTTGTCTCAGAAGACTTACATTGATCGGATCTTGAAAAGATTCAATATGCATGCATGTTCTCCTGGGAAGGCACCAATAGTGAAGGGTGACAAGTTCTCAAAGGCTCAATGTCCACAAAATGATAAAGAGAGAGATGAAAGGAAAGTCGTTCCTTATGCGTCACTGGTTGGTAGCTTGATGTGTGCTCAAGTATGCACACGCCCTGATATTTCTTTTGTTGTCGGTGTGTTGGGTAGATACTTGAGTGATCTTGGTCTTAGCCATTGGAAAGCGGCTAAGAAAGTCATGAGGTATCTTCAGGGTACAAAAGATCATATGTTGACTTACCGGCAAGATGACACTCTTGATATAGTTGGGTTCAAAGACGCCGATTATGCAAGATGCGTGGAGGATAAAAGGTCAACTTCAGGCTACATTTATATGATGGCTGGAGGAGCTGTTTTATGGAAAAGTGTCAAGCAGACACTCACAGCTTCTTCTACGATGGAGGCAGAGTATATGGCGTGTTATGAGGCTACTTGTCAAGCAATATGGTTGCGGAATTTCATTTCAGCATTGAATGTTGTAGACTCTATTTCGAAGCCGCTGAAATTGTATTGTGACAACTCCGCAGCAGTAGCTTTCTCTAAGAACTCTAGGAGTACTTCTCGCTCAAAGCATATTGATATAAAGTACTATTTTGTTAAAGAGAAAGTCGCTGAGTCCCTCATTTCTATTGAGTACACGCCTACCACTAGCATGTTAGCAGACCCACTAATGAAAGGCTTACCTATATTTATGTTTTTGGAGCACGTTGCCCAAATGGGATTGTCAAGAGCCTAGCTTGTTGAGCTTAGTGGGAGTATTGTTGTTTATGTATTGAACATGCTAGTATTTTGTATGGATTGCTTATAGCTTGTGTTTTGTTCTAAACATGCATAATGATAATTGAAGTCACTTCTTATTGTTACTATGACGTATATATGTCTATATATGTACATATTATTATTCATCGAAGTGACAAGTACAAAAGGAAATGAATGCGCATAGTCTCAATCTATTGTATTTCATGCATGTTTGGTTTGATAGTTAATGGTTGTTTTGATATTTAAATGTCTACAGGGCCAAGTCATATGTAATATTTGTATCCTATCGGTATTATATTATGTATGATCTATTTGACTGCCATATGTGTTAGACAATATTTTGGTGGTTTGATTATATTGTCCAAGTTGGAGAATGTTAGAATTATTGTTATGGACTAATATAATCATAGACATTATTCCATAATCACAACCATTAACTAAAGTGCCTATTAATTACCAATAACCATAATGGGATTGTTCACACTTTCTAATTGCATTAGAGGCACATGGTGGCACCCCAATGACTATATGTTGGCCCATTAAACTATAGTCCACTACTACTATCAAAACATTATTAACCTACTAATACCCCTTAGGGTAAGTGGATATATATAAGTGTTTGAAGGCATATAGTTGCTATGGGTGTGTAGTGGTATTGTAGAAAGGGGTTTGCTATCCATAAATCCTCTCTTGCATTTGCATTGTGATTTCTAGGGTGGAGATGGCTCAAGATGGGATTGGAAACATAGGAGGTATGTTTTCTTCATTGTATAATAAATGCTCTAAATAAAATGTGATCTTAGTTTGTGAATGAGTATTGAATGTTGTTATTGAATCTTATTTATGCATTTAATGCTCATAATGTTGTTTACAATCTATGCATTGGCTATGATAGGATTCAAACACTTACAAAGGACAGGCCTTTGAGGGAACTTACCTTAGGTGAATTACTTGTATGTGCATCATGTTTAGAAGGAAAACTGACCAAGCGTCCATTCTCTGAAAAGGATGATAGGGCCAAAGAATAACTTGGACTAGTACATTCAGATGTCTGTGGACCTCTGAATGCAAGCTAGGGGTGGTTTTGAGTTTTTGGTCACTTTTATTGACGATTACTCTAGATACTCATGTCTTTACCTAATGCATAGGAAATCATAAACATTTTAAAAGTTTCAGGAATTCCTAGCTATGGCTCAAAACCAATTAGATAAAATATTAAAGATCTTGCGATCTGATAGGGGTGGAGAATATTTGGATATGGATTTCCAAGATCATTTAACTGAAGGTTGGATTTTATCTCAACTTACTGCCCCGAGTACTCCATAACAAAATGGTGTAGCAGAACGTTGGAACAAAACTTTATTGGAAATGGTCAGATGCATGCTTAGTTACTCAACTCTGCCAACTTCATTGTGGGGACATCCAATTGAAACTACAAACAACATTCTAAGGATAAAGGAATGGTCGTGAACACCTTTAGAATGCTGGAATGGTCGTGAACCTAGTTTACGCCATTATAGGATCTGGGGGGGGGGGGGTGTCCCGCCCACATCCTAAGGAAAAAGGAAGGAAAGAAAGAACCGAAACTGAAGTTTGCATGTTTGTTGGCTATCCTAAAGGAACTCGGGGTAGACTTTTCTATAGTCATCTAGAAAATAAAGTGTTTACTTCTACAAATGCTACTTTTATGGAAAATGACTATGTCCAAAACTTTAAACCGCGCAGCGAAGTAGTTTTAGAGGAGATGGTTGAAGAATTGATTCCAACCAATGTTCCATCATCATCAATGCAAGTTGATGATGAAATTCTCACTCTTCATGTCCAACAAACATAAGTCGATTTAAATGAAGAAAAAACTACTGTTCTAGAGCAAACTGTCACAGAGCCTCATCGTAGTGGGAAGGTTTCTAGGAACCCAGTTTGCTATGGTTTGGATGGTGAAACCAATATGATAGTTTGTGACACTGGTGACGATGATCCATTGTCTTTCAAATAGGCAGTGGCTAGCCTTGAAAAAGAAATATGGCTCGAAGCCATGAAACAGGAAATGGAGTCCATGTACTCAAATTCTGTCTAGGATCTTGTGGAAGCACCTAGTGACTTTAAGGCCATTGGGTGCAACTTGATCTACAAGAAGAAACGAGGTGTTGATGGAAAGATCAAAACTTATAAAGCTCGATTAGTGATAAAGGGTTATACCCAAAGAGAAGGCATGGACTATGAGGAAACTTTTAGTCCGGTAGCCATGCTCAAGTTCATTTGCATCCTCCAATCCATAGCAGCCGCTCTCGACTATGAGATTTGGAAAATGGACGTCAAGACATATTTTCTTAATGGGAAGCTGGACGAAGTCATTTGTATAGATCAGCCAGAAGGATTTAAAGTAGATGAACAAGAAGGAAAAGTTTGCAAGTTGAATAGGTCCATTTATGGACTTAAGCAAGCTTCTCGTTCCTGGAATCTTAGGTTTGATGAGATAATCAAAACCTATGGGTTTGAAAAAATTATTGATGAGCCTTGTGTGTACTAACTAAGGGCAAATCAAATAGTGGTATTGTTGGTTCTTTATGTAGATGATATCTTACTCATTGGAAACAATGTTAAGAAATTATCAGATGCGAAGAATTGGTTGAGCACTCAATTCCAAATGAAGGATTTGGGTGAAGCGAGTTATGTTCTAGGTATCCAGATCATTAGGGATAGAAAGAACAAACTCTTATCTCTATCTCAAGCAGCTTACATTGATAAAGTGCTTGAACATTTCTCAACGTCAAATTCCAAGAAAGGACATCCACCGTCCCGCCATGGAATTCATCTTTCAAAGAAGCAGTTTCCCCAGACTCCTGAAGAGGAAGATGCAATGAGAAAATAATTTCCTTACGCATCTGTAGTTGGAAGCCTGATGTATGATATGTTGTGTACTAGACCAGATATCTACTATGCACAGGGAGTAGTGAGCAGGTATCAATGAAACCTAGGACACGAACATTGGATAGCAGTTATTCCATAAATGGATAAACTGCATGTGTTATTTTGTGATAAACACATGAGCGATAACAAACTCGAAAGAACCTCGAAGTCACAAGAGGAGTAAGCATATAGAAAGGAAGTATAACATAATTCAAGAATCTGTGGCAAGGGGAAATGTGAAGGTTATGAAGATTGCATCTGAAGACAATCTTGAGAATCTATTTACAAAGACACTACCAGAAGCTACATTTGATAAGCATATTAAGGAAATGAGATTAGTAGAATTAAGGAGTTAGTTTCAATTAGTACAAGTGGGAGTTTGTTTGAGTTTTATGCCCTAATTAAAACCTAACTTTTTTTTGTAATCTCATTTTATTATCAATAAAAGAATAGAAATCATTTTTAACTTGGTCAATCACTTTGCTCACATGTTTTATTTTAATGATTATTTGTTTAATATAAACTTCTATTAAATCCAGAGCATATAGTTAATCATATTTGTAGTGACGTAATCACATTGAATATAAATATGATTATATGTTCAAAAATAAGTTAGTCCTAAGATTAGTCAGTGCACAAGATTTACACTTACTTGCCAATCTACGATATGATCTACTTACACATTGTAGTGTTATGTTCTTTCCAAAACATTAGCAAAGTAGATAAGAACAGATGTATTTGTTACATCAGACTAGACCAATATTGATTCTAGATATATAAGTAAATGTACCGTTATTATCTAATATAGTCATATCATAAAGTTGACCATAGGTCAATTCAATCTCAATTCTGAGTGGTTAGTATTCTAACTAATTGTATTATTCAAGTCCTTTGATTTGTTCGTTACCAACTTACCCTATGGACTAGCCATACTTACATCTTGGGGACTTGGTAGTATTATTAAGTGGGAGTGTTAATCATAGATATGAACACCTATAGCTTCTAGCAAGCAGTGAAATGATGATCACCTTATAGTTTGGTTCAACGACTTAAATGATTAAGTACTCATTTCTATAATTAAAGTTCACAGAAATATTATTTACAAGAAATTAGTGGTATTTAAGGATAAAATACAATGAGGGATAAAACAGTAAAGTGTACTATGCGTTCAAGAGTGCAATTCCAAGTCTTTAGTGGAATCACAAGGAATAATAAGGTAGCGAAATTATTCGATAATAATTTGTTGGTAACTTATTGGAGCTTGAATTCATGGGTCCATGGTCCCCAGAATGCCTTTGATTAAATCATCTAGATAGTCTTGATTAATTCATTTAATTATTAATTGGGTTTTTGAATTTTGGACAATTTTACTAAGATGTGGAATCGAGAGAAGAACAGAGAAATTTTGGCAAATTTATTAATTATGACAAATTAGTGTCAATTTGATAAATAGTATTAAATCAAAGTTCAAATTATTATTAGTTTATTTGAATAAATGATTTAATTAATTAATTAATGTTTAAATATATTTATAATTATATATATAAAGTTTTAATAAAACTTTAAAGATTTCGTAATACACGAAATTAGTTTATATATATTATATTTATTTAATTAATTAGAGTTTTGTTTTATTATATAATTATAGAAAATAATAGTATTTGAATTTAAAGACTTTTATGTTTTGAATTTAAAAAGGGTAAAATCCCAAGGCTTGACAAAATACTATAGTATTCAGCCATATAGGGTATTTTTAAGCTATTATTTTAATTATTTAATTAAATTGAATTTACCCTAATGTGTTTCTATGAATAGATACTTAATTCTAAGTTTTTTGGGTGTGTGGTAAAGTGAAGTGAAAGGACAAAGACAAAGACTCAAGAGACTTATTGTAGCTGCTCATATCCTTTCTCTTCTTCTCTATAATTTTCTCATCTCATGTGTTGAGAATTGCCCACTCTAGTCTAGGTGCTCAAAGAAAATTGTGGAAGACTGTGTAGTTGGAAGATCCAGTTCACTCTCTTGTCATTACTCTGCGACAGAAAGGAACAAGGGTTAGAGAGAGTGAATGAAGGAGTCTCAATATCTGTTGCATAAAAGTAAGATTCTTAAACTCTATTATTAGATTTACTTAATGAAATTAATTAGAAATGTGTTTCTAGGTTGTTTTATATGTTAATTTGTTTAATATATGAAACATACATGAAAATATTTATGATCCTGTAAAAGGTATTCCCAACAGACCTCAAGGCCTGGAGTGATGAGCATTTGAAAGCAGGTGCCTTCCTCCCGTTGGACTAGTACTTTGTCGATTTTCTTAACTACGTCATGTTCGATCAATTCTAGTTCCCCCTGAATTCATATCGCCTCCTTGCGTGGTTAAAATATTTATTCCTTGAGAACGAGTGGGAGGTCCCCACTCCAGAGGACATTATGTATTTCTTTTGTCTAAAAGCCAACCCAAACACTAAAACCCATGGTGACAGTTTCTACTACCTCACCTGATTTCCGAAATCTACCAGCATCATCGACCTCCCCAGCCATCTTGAATGACTACAAGGACCAATTCTTTATGTTAAACGGGTTCAAGAACTTCACTTATTGATACTTCAAATTTCTTCATAAGTTTCTCAGATTTTTTAACTTTGTACTTGAATTTTTTATCTTAACCAAGTTAAAACTTATTATGATCGAGTTGTTAACATATGCAACTATATAAAAGAGAACGGGGCGGTCAGAGACCCTCGAAGGTCAATATCACACTCTGGCCAGTGCTTCTGCCAAGGAGAAATAGTTTCAGATGGTGATGAATGATGCCACAATGGTGGCTTGCAAGCTGATCCGGGAGGATCAGACGCTGGCCATCAGAGCCTGTGGTCCTCTCCCCGAGCTCCCTCCTCTCCAAGAGCTCCTTCCAGTCGCTGAGGAGGTTGAGGAGGAAGAGGAGGTTGCACAATTGGTGCATAAAAGAAGAGTTCATGAAGATAGAAAATATTCTAGTTAAGGCTGTGTTGAATCAGGGGCAGCAACCGACACCTCTGGCCAAGGTAATCCATATAGAGAAATAAATCGAGCTGCTGCCAGTTTTAGGCTAGTTCAATTCAATCTGAGGCAGCTTGTGAGCCGACATCCTGTTGATCTGGACCTGAACGTGACCCTCCTTCAATTTGTTGATGAACTAGTTGTACGCCATGATTATAGTTACCCTAGATGTACTATAGTGGTAGATAATACATTGCATTGTAGGTCCGCTATTTTTTAACAGTACGGTTCAAATCTCTTGTCATGGTACATTTACTCCAGGTATTAGGCAAGCCGAGCACGATTCTAGTCTAGATGAAGAACCTAAACCCCATAGATCCCACAATGTAATAATACTATAATCTCCCCCTCCTTCGATAATCCAAGAGTTAGAGGTTTTACCCAGCCCGGTCCATAACCCGAAGCCGATCATAGTAGTTTCCTCCTCTATTTCGGAGGGTAGGGTTCTTGTTCTGTTGTTCTTTACTTTGTGTTATCTTGACTAATCATTTCTTGGATTTGACTCTTTTGCTCTTTCTTTTGCAGATAAAAGCAAGGACCTAAAGAGTGCTTTCAAGCCTGCTAGGGTCAGAGCTGGACCTATCATCAAAAAGTAGAGAATATTATAGAAAACCACCTCCGAAGCCAGAGCTGCCACTGGATCCCCTACAAAAGATAAAGGTGCCAACTCCACCCAAAAGTAGCACCAACCAAAGTAGCCACCAACTCGAGTAACAACAGTTACCATTAATGAAGCCCCTTCGCCTCCTCCTCGTGACCCTGTTTTGATACCTCAAGTTATACAAGGTGAGGCCCCATCTATGCAACTTCCAGTTATGCCGCTTGAGGTCGGAAGGATCCCTGAGGCACTTTGCAGGTCCCTCCATGAGATGAAAAATCACCTGGTGTGTCATGCCAATCAAATGAACATCAAGGACCTGAGAGATATAGAGGTGCCTTCCCCGGAGAATGTCCTAGAATCGGCCTTGGGAATGACTCTGACCGCAAGTTATCCCATTTTTTCCTGCACATTTTTTTGTTTCCCTCCTTTTCATGAACTAAAACTATTATGTTTTTTTGTAGCCTTGTTTATCCCAAATACGTAGCATCGCCTGGATCCAAACTCAAAGGGACGAGTTCAGAGCTGCTCTGGAGGCATCCCAGGAAAATGAGCGAATCACCAAGAGATAAGTCATTGAGGTGAGCCAATGTCTAGACCAGCTACAGGTCGAGTTCAATGACCTCAATAAGAAACTTGAAGAAGTCGACATGCTTAAAAAGAGGTTGTCTGAGGTCGAGGAGAGATCCAAATAGGATGCTGAGAAGGCCAAGCATGAGGTTGCTAAGGCAATGGGTGTTGGTAACTGGTTTACGATGTGAGCAGCGGAAAGCACGGGGTATTGGGCCCAGAGATTTAAAAAAAAAAATATTTATACAAACTTTAAATAATTGGATTCATTAACATGCAAAATATTAATCAAGAATCCTCCCTATCTTTTCGTATTTTCATCAAACATCCATTCCAAAGTAGTTCTTCAAAATACTCAGATCAAGATCTTCCAAGATGTATCTCTACACCTCAAGACGTTTGTGGGAACATAGAGTAATGGTATCAAAAAATGTCTGATTCACAAGATATTCTCAACACATGAGATCTAGGAATATTAGGTCTGAGACAGTTTTCAGGGATAGATAAAAATAATACGATATATTTTTCTGTGTGAAAGTTCTTGTGTTATATTGTATGAAAAGTATATCCATCTAAGTGATTTATAAAAGAATTAATTAAATTTTAAAATTCAATATTCAAAATTCAAATTATAAATCAATTATTAAATCACTACTACAAAAAGGGTTTTCAAAATCGCCTCCTTCAACATATTTTGAATGTTTTCAAAATCGTTTCCCATTCAAACCTTCAACCTCTTGATAAGTCCAGCACCTTTCTGAATGAGTCTTCAGCCTCTGCTGAACGATAATTCAAATTATTTTCACTTAAAAAGCCATTATTTTTATTCAAGTTAAATTAAGATCCTTTCATTCCTAAACTCTATAAATAAGACCTAGTACCCAGCCATTATTCATCTTTTACTCTAAGTTCAGAGGCTGCAAGTTGCTAGGTGAGTGTGAGAGTGTAAACACTTGGGTTGGGAATCATAAGCTTGATCATCATAAGCTTATCAAACACTTGGGGAAGTGAGGTTTTATAGTATTTCGGTTCGAGGTTTAGATTGGTCTTACAAGTCTTCAAGGTATTTCCACACCTTGTTTCTTTGGTATTATTTTATTTTAAGTTCTCATAGTCTTTTACTCAGCCTTCTAACCTTAATCTTTATTTTGGTTAGGAAATCTAAGAACTTGCACATAAGTTTTTGGTAAGTATTTTCTCAATGGTTTAGTCCTTCCATTCCTTTCATTTCTCTTCTTCACTATACTCACTCTTTTTCAAATGGTTCTTAGGAGTGTTCCAAAGTCCCAACTCTGTCCTTATATCCTGGTATTTTGGTAAGGAAAATAGGATAGAATTCATATGTTATATGTTTTATATGTTATCTTATGGTTTTTATGTTATGAAATATGTTATGAGATGTATGTTTGTAGGCTTGGGCATATGACCCACATGACTAACAAGCCCCAAATAGATTATGGGCATATGACTTGCTTAGCTAGTAGGACCCCAAATAGATTATGGGCATATGACCTGATTAGCTAGTAGGACCCCACTAATCTAATGGGCATATGACTTGTTTAGTCTATGGGACTGTAACGCCCCAACTCCAGGGACCGTTATGATGTGCCTTGTAAACAGTGCTAAACTCGCTAATCGAGTCATTTGGCCAAAAATGTGTAACTAAGTATGATTAGCAGTTTAGGGATTAAACATTTTGGTTAAGATGTAACGTTTCACTAGAATGTTTAATATATACATTGGGATCCCGAAAATATAGTTTCAGAGTCTATTACAGAAAATATTTACAACAGGCCGTTCTAAGCGGCAAAACAGGGTTCAACCCTAGTTCCCCTTTAAACCTCGGCCGTGGCGGACGAGCAGCTCCATATGTACACATCATCACCTAAGCTCTCCAACTCAAGGATGGTCCAGCTTCCTCTTGCCTTTACCTGCACCACGTAGCACCCGTGAGCCGAAGCCCAGCAAGAAAACACAATATAACATGATATAATATCAACAGATAACATGATATAATATCAACAGTAATTGTAACAGCCATCCAGGACCAACGGTCCAAAACAGGTAGGTGACAATAGCCAAAAGTCACAGAAAAGGGTACAGCTCCCTCTAGCCATGTGACGATAGGGTCACCAGGGCTCAATTGATAAGTGGTTCCTTCATAAGTTTGATCAGGATAGGTGCATGGTGATAGTCACCAACATAACCATCCTCCCGACTCTAGAGTCGTAACTATGGATAGCGTCCCCCAGCCATGTGACAAACAGTCACCGGGGTCATATACCTTGGCTGAAATCATCTGGTCTTAGACCAGGTAAGCGCTTATAGTTCTCATTGACCTTTCGGTCGGTCCAGTACTGATACCCTATATGGGTCATCCAATGCCAACCTCGATTAGATCTAATCTTCATTTGGCCCGGCGTTCTCAACGCACTGCCACTTCTGACTCTTGGGTCGGTGAAACATGACCAGTGCTTAGCCCGTGATGAACTTAACTAATAAGTCACAGCTTCACAGACGGACCTAGCACCATTGCCGATTCTGACTAATAAGCCAGCGCCATACACAAGTAAGCCATGCCACCAAACATATATCACATGTCCAATATCTATAAACAAGGCATTCAGCATGCTTACTTAACAGATACTAGTACAATTAGGACCATGCACAACACAGAGGCTCAAGATCCGAATGATATCATACTCAGTATACAAAGCATGTCCTAATCACATGTTTCTCATGCATCACATGCATAATACTCAGCAAACCAACATGCACCAATAACCGCCATGCATGTTATATTCAATAATCAACCAACATGCATCATGAATAGCCATGCATGTCATACTCAATAATCAACCAACATGCATCATAATAGCCATGCATGTCATACTCAATAATCAACCAGCATGCATCATAATAGCCATGCATGTCACATATACACAGGGTGCAGTTTTCTTACCTCAAAGTCGAGCTAGAACGATTAAAAGAACGACCTTTGAGAACGATCAACTTTTAGTCCTTTAGCAGTCACCTAGTCTTAACCAAATATAAGGTATCATCAATAAAAATGATCAACATAAGTTCCCAAATCAATATCTAGCCTCCGGAACATCAATCCCCACTTAACCGGGTACTAGGTTCAACCCCGAGGCCTATGGCTTGAATCCCCAAGCTAAAAACATGTTTTTGGTCAAAATAGCCTTAAGGGCCGCGGCCCTCCCCTGCTGCGCTGCGGTGGACCCTCAAACAGAGAGGACCTCCCTTCCAGACGCCAAGGGCCGCGGCGCACCACAGCTGCGCCGCGGCGCCTAGCCCAGAAAACTCAGCACGCACACCAGAATTTCCCCTGCATTTTCCCTTAGAACCAGCCCCTCAAACCTGTCTCAAATCACAACTTAACACCCAATTCAACAACCAAACATCATCTACAACTTACCCCCATCGTAATCCAACCAAACACACACAAAAGCTCCCCTTGATTCCCACTTTCTACATCAAAAACCATAAGCTAAAAACCAAAAGAAAAACAGAGCACAACCTGAATTCCATGGCTAGAAGTCACCTCATACACAATTTGAGTCCTTCCCAATGGCTAAGCTAGGTCCAGAATTTCCAAGCTTAGACTCCCTAGCTTGCTTCCTCAACGTGGGCTCTCAAAATTCAAAGAAAAGAGTGAAGGAAAACTTGTACGGGAAGAAATGGGAGAGATGAGGATGGGGCTCTCTATTTTATTATGTTTCCACAGCCTTCTAAAACTCCCTTAGGCTGATATAAATCCTTAAGGTCAAAAGACCATAATGCCCGTAAGCCAAATAAACCCCTTTAAAAGCTTCCGAGGGTAAAATCGTCCTTTCCCGCCTATCTCGTTAATTATAATTAACGCTCTCCAATTCCCGCTATTCTCAATATTCCCAAATACCAATAAATCATATCCCATTACCCTTTAATTCCCGGTAATGCTCTAACCATTAAATTCACCCCGAGACTCACCCCGAGCCCCGAACTTAAGCCCGTTATGACTAGACCGAACACTTACATCTCATGATCGTCTCATGTTGAATAGCTCGAACCAATCCACCTTATAATGTGGCTATATTAATTAATCACAATCATGCACCCAAAATACACATTTACGCCCACAGCAGCCAAATTACCAAAATACCCTTATAATGAAAATATGAACCCATATGCATGCATTCACCATCATATAATAATATAATTCACGTAAACATGCATATAATCATTAAATAACATAATAAATCAATTATGGCCCTCCCGGCCTCCTAATTAAGGTCCTAAACCTTATTAGGAAATTTGGGGCATTACAGGGACCCCAAGTAATAATGGCCATTATAGTATGTGTATGATATAAGTGTTATGTTATGTTATGTTTTTATGTTTCTTATGAAATTTATGTATATGAACTATGTGTTAGATTTTCCTTGCTGGGCATTAGGCTCATTCCTTTTTGTTTATATGTGCAGGAAAATAGTCTTAGTGGCGGGTAAGGTTCTTGGAAGCTTGGAGAATGTGTATTGAGGTCGAATGGATTCAAGAGCCGAGCGTTACGATTCAAGGATGTAGTCTTGTTTTTTTATGGTTTTACATGTATTTTTCCGCACTTGTTATGTAATCCCTTTTTATTTTAAATTATGTTTTGTTTTGTTTTTAAAACATTGGGATCCCATATCCTAACCTAAATTTTATGTAAGTTTAACTCTTATTTATACAAGTTTCTTAATGAAGTTATGGTATTTTCACTTGTAAGTTTTATTAAAGATTAGTATGTATAGTTTTTGTTAATGGTCCAAAAGTCTAGATTAGTTGGGTCATTACAGTTGGTATCAGAGAAACAGTTCCTTCGCATGAAGTTCTCCTCGATACACATGCTCAAAGCTCTGAATCTGACCGCCAAGTAAGTATTTAAGTTATAAGTTATTTTACTTATGTGTATAGCTAACAGTTTTAGTATTTATGTTTTCAGTTAAGTATGAATGGAGCATTAAGCAATGAGGATATCCGAGCCATTAAGGCTTTAAAGAGAATAAGGGAACCAAGAAACACCATAGGCACACTAGAGAAAATCACTCGGAGATTGATTTTGTTCCACAAGGAGATAGACCATCTTCAGATTACTAAGAAAATCATGATGAGAGCTGCAGAACAATATGTCCTAGTAATTAGGCTTTTAAAAGAGTTTCCTTCAAGTTATTTATTTCTTTATTTCGTGATTGTAATAAGTGAAATTTTTTTTTTCCAAATGAATAACATGCTATTTTATTATCATGTATGAGTTTGATTCTATTTTCGCAATCATAATAAATACTAAATAAAATGAATAATGACTAAGTTCGGTGAGGGTGGATACAAATCAATGCACCAAGTATCCTTATTGAGAGTTAGGGGGCCATAGTAGTGGGAACGATTTTACTGATCCCAGCCCTCCCTCAATATGGTTAACTTTGGAACAAAGATAAGTTTCGAGCCTAAGAATTAAGTCATATAGGATGATTAGAAACAGACTTAGAAAATAAAGATGGCTTGTTTTTCTAAGTATAGAAACCCACTATAATAATAATAATAAAACTTATATAATTTTTGATAAGAAGTCATAATAAATAGGTCCGAGATATGTTTGTTTTACAATAAGTTTTGCCTTAGAGCCTATTAGGGTAAGTTCTAACATGTTCTCGACTGTTAGAAATTTTGGTGAAGATGTCGCTCCGAAGATCTGCACACACCAACGGAAACGCCTCCAACACTGTTCTAGCAACCAGTGAAGCCCCTCCAGTTCGCAGAAGAGGAGTGCGTGCTACTACTAGCCGCAACGCGCCGGCACCGCAAGCTGACAACACTACGGAGATCACCAGACTGCAACAACAAGTCGAGGAATTTTTGCAGCAACAACGCCAACAGGCTCAAACTCAGCCTCAGCCTCCGCCGCAGCCGCAACCACAGCCACAGGAAATGGCCCCATCACCCCAACAAGTTGGTCCATATGGGGGATGGCCAGTGATGAACTACGCGCCACATCCAATACCGAATATGGAGTCAGTGTATGAAAGGTTCTGGAAACAGCACGCTCCAAACTTCGAAGGGACTATAGACCCCTTTGAGGCAGAAGAGTGGCTAAGGAACGTGGAGCCGATTCTGACGCACATGAATCTCAGTAATGCAGACCGCATATCCTGCGTCTAATCATGATAGATGCCAGAATATGGTGGGACTTAGTTCAGCAGACTAACGATGTCGCCACCATGATATGGACAAGATTTGTGGAGCTGTTCCACAAGAAGTATTACACCTCGGCAGTCATCGCTAATAGTAGAAGAATATGCTCATCAGTTCGACAGATTAGCCAAGTTTGCACCAGAGTTTGTTCCAGCTGACTTTATGAGGGTGACCAAGTTCGTTAGAGGACTTAGACCAAAAATTGAATTAGGGGTTAAGCTAGCCAACCCGGGAAATACTACCTATGCCAATGTTCTAGAAACGACAATAGAAGTAAAAAGGATTCAGATGAATGTTAGTGAGGATAAGAGGGATTAAACGATGGTTCCAGACCAAAGTATTTGCCTTGACCCAGGGAGGAACCCATGCTAGTAACAAGCAGTTACAGGTCAGATTCCTATCCTCGATAGTATATGTTCTAGTATCGCTTGATTTGGGAGCAATATACTCGTATATCCTCGTTAGGAATGATAGAAAAACTAGACAAACCTTGTGAAAGATTTAGAACTAGGTTTGTAATCGAGTTGCCTTCGAGCAAAGTAGTTCTATCATCACGGATAGTACGAGGCGTACCAATCAAGATTGAGGACATAGAACTAGAAGAAGACCTGATAGAACTAGTGATCAAGGACTTCGACGTAATACTAGGCATGGATTGGCTAGCACGGCATGGCGCAACCATCGACTGTAAATGCAAGAAGGTGATGTTCGAGACTCTTGACGGCCAGAAACTATGCTTCATGGGACAAGCTTCAGGATTATGCACCCCGTTAGTATCATCGACTGTAAATGAAGAAAGGGAGTAGCCTATCATAGAGGAAGAGCGAAGGGGTTTAGAGGAATGGAGTTTGCATGTTGATGGGGCGTCTAATGAAGGAGGATCCGGAGCGGGTATCATGATGACCGAGCTCGAGGGACACAAAATGTATTGTGCGATCACATTCGGGTTTGAGGCCTCCAATAACGAGGTAGAGTACGAGGCGCTCCTGGCTGGCCTGCGTTTGGCCCAGGGGCTGAGAGTGACGCGCCTCCGTATCTTCAGTGACTCTCAATTGGTGGTGTACCAAGTAAAGGGGGAATACCAGGCAAGGGGACCCAAGATGGCAGCCTACTTGGAAAAGGTGAAAGGCTACCTGGGACGGCTAGTGGCATATAGCATAGAGCAAATCCCCAGGGAAAGGAATACCCATGCTGATGCACTCGCGAAGCTGGCGTCCACCAAGGACAGTGATATCTTGGAGTCGATACCCGTGGAGTACCTACCCAAACCCAGCATCGAAGGCGCAGACGTGCATATGATTAATGTCCCAAGGGAGTCATGGACTGAGCCGATCAAAAGGTACCTGGAGGAAGGAACCTTGCCTGTAGACAAAAACGAGTCCCGGAGGTTGGTGTACAGGGCCGCTAGATACACCCTGATGGATGGGGTCCTTTACAAAAGAGGATTCTCAATGCCACTCCTGCGGTGTGTAGAAGAGGAGGAGGCGTTGAAAGTGTTGCATGAGATACACGAGGGAGAGTGTGGCAACCACGAGAGCGGACCCTCCACAGCTAGGAAGGCCATGAGAGAAGGATACTACTGGCCCTCCATGGAGAGAGATAACCATGACTTTGCCACGAAATGCGACAAATGCTAAAGGCACGCCAACTACCCTCGGAAACCCCCAAGTGAACTGACGAGCATGACTAGCCCCTGGCCCTTCGCTATTTGGGGAATAGACCTGATCGGCGCTCTTCCTACAGGCAGGGGTGGAGCGAAATACGCGGTGGTGGCAGTGGACTACTTCACTAAGTGGGTAGAAGCATAACCCCTCGTGAAGATAACAGCCAAGCACATCACCGCTTTCATCAACAAATTCATTGTTTGTAGATATGGAGTACCCTACAAAATTATTTCTGACAATGGTACCCAGTTCGAGGGGGGAGCTTTCGAAGAGTATTGTAGGGGAAGGGGCATAAGGAGAAGTTTCTCCTCTGTGGTACACCCACAGGCCAATGGACAGGTGGAGGCCATAAACAGGGTCCTTAAGAAGAACTTTAAGGCAAAGCTAGAAAAGATGAAGGGAGCCTGGGTAGAGGAGCTACCAAATGTGTTGTGGGCTTACAGAACCACCCCACGCACGACTACTAGGGAGTCCCCATTCTCCTTGGCTTATGGATGCGAGGCCGTACTCCTGGTTAAGATGCAGGTTGAGTCCCACAGGGTACAGGCGTATGGAGATGAGGCCAACCGCGTAGCTCTGGCCGAGAGCTTGGATATGCTTGAAGAGAAGAGAGAAAAAGCACAAATGAGGGTGGAAATATACCAACAGCACGCCGCAAGGTACTACAATTTGAGGGTGCGAGAGAGAACTTTCAGAGTTGGCGACTTGGTGCTGAGGAAGGTACTCCCTAACACACGAGACCCAGGAGCAGGAGTGCTGGGGGCGAACTGGGAGGGGCCCTACCAGGTTGCTCAGTGCATACCCCCGAACACCTACAAGCTGGCGCGCATGGACGACACCGTCATACCTCGAGCGTGGAACGCGGAACACCTTAGGAAGTATTACCAGTAAGACTTCCACTCCCAGCGCAGGCAGTAGCTGTGTTTAGTTTGTTGCAGGTTAGGCTATCTTAGTAGACGAGAATCAAAGAGGTTACCTACATAACCTCCCAAGTAGATGTAAGCCTTTTATATGCATATCGTTGTAATCTGACTGCTATGAATGAAAATGTTCACAACTTCACATGTGATTTTTCTTTTTCATGCGAGCATCAACCGAACTGCCTGCTGAAATAAATCTCACCAAGCACTTGGGGGTAAGACAAGAGGAGGCATGAGTAAAAAAAAAAAAAAATCTCTTATATTCAAAAGGATTAGCTACCCTTATGAATATCAAGGGAACAATTTAAACGGATGACCTCTAACTAAAGGCCGACACCCCAAGAGGTGAGGCCGTAAGGAGGGAATCACCCGATAAGTCTAGATCGGCCATTAAGCCGGCTAGCCAAAAAGGGTCTTACAAGGGACCCTTGAAAAAATAATACTATGTATAAGGACGAGAAGGACGCTTCTTGCAAAAAGTAAAAAGCGCGCGCAATGAATATAAAAGGACCCCAACAGCCCAACGGGTTAATGTGTCCTTACAAGTATAATCAAGGTGCACCAGAAAGATTATCGCCATTTGATCAAAGAAAAATATGTAATCCACGAACGGCAGTAATAAGAGGGACTTACCAGAGCCCCTTAAGTTTGATAAAAAAAGGGAAAAATAAAAGAAAGGGCACCTCAAGAATGCTTTGGAGGAGGATAGAACCCTTGAACTCTTGAAAATAAGTTGGAGAGCATGCCACTAGGCTAGGAAAGTCTTGGTGTGGAGAGGTGGCTGTTGTGTTTCTTTGGACACTAAAAAGAAACACAACTCCAAGCCTCACCTCGTACTGCTTTGAGCGACGTTGGGAAAATTTCCAAGGCTAAGTCCCCCAAGGTTAGCCGTACCTGTCAAGCAAGAGAAATAGAGAGAGTCTACAAACACACTTAAAAGTGTACTTATAGACTCGGGGGAAGTGTAAATGTGGAAATTTTTCCCTTGTGAATTTTATTTACAAGTGAAGTTCTATGCCACGAGGCATCCCACATGCTACTTATTGCAGGCACAAGGGGACAAGGATATCACACGGGGTTGAAGGAATTGGGCTACGAGAGCCACCCTCGCTAAGCGAGGGCCCTTGGCCACTTTCTGATCCGAACGCCACCCTCGCTATGCGAGGGTCCTCGAATGGCCATCTGCGTACGGCTTGTCCCCTCAGGCATAGGGCCTCGCCTTGCCTGCACGAAGGAGAAGAAGACCAGCCTCGCTACGCGAGGCACCCTCGCTATGCGAGGGTGTGGCCTTGTTGCGGCGCCCGTATCCTGAGCCATGCCTACACCCGAGGGAAGAGGGCCAGCCTCACTACGCGAGGCACCCTCGCTATGCGAGGGTGTGGCCTTGTTGCGGCGCCTATGTTGTGAGCCTCATGTCCATGTGACCTGCATAAGCCGGCCCCGACCCCTGGCACCTTGGCTTCTCAGGATACGCATAGGCTGAAGCCTCCTTAACATAGGCATGGGGACCACTTGGAGGTACCTTATTGGTATGCCAAACGAACATTGGGCATTGAACGGGGATTGATGAGGACGATCGGGTATAGAACACGTGCGCTGACATGAGGCGTACGTTTGTGAAGAGTACAGAAGCACGACCCTGTCATCTGCACCTGAGGAGTAGTGGTGGTATGGACCTGTACGAAGAGTAGTGGTACCACTTGGACACCCCCGACCATATGCCAGAGCCGACAGTACTATGTCCTAGGCCATGACTCTGGCACCATCAGGGTAGACACCACTACGCCCTGAGCCACTACATGATCAGAGTACCTGTGTACGTCCCTATCGTCTGGGACTTGTTTGTATCTAGGGCCAATAGAGCCCCCCTATAAATAGGCCCCAACCCCTCAGGTTAAGGGGTTGGAAAACTGAATATATGAGAGAGACTTAAGAAATATATGATCCTGATTGTTTCTTCTGTTGATTCAAGTTCTTTCCATCTAATTCAAAGCTTTCTATAGTATAGCGATTGAAGTTTTCTAACCATCAATCGTTGACGAGTTCTTACCGTCAACAGAATGGAAGTGGGACGATATAGCTATGGACTTCATGACAGGTCTGCCAAAGACGAATATGCAGCATGATTCCGCTTGGTTAGTAATAGATAGACTAACCAAGTCGGCTCATTTCCTGCCTGTTAAGACTTCATACACGGCAGACCAATATGCAAGCATCTATATCCAAGAGATTGTACGGTTGCATGGAATCCCCAAGACGATAGTGTCAGATAGAGGATCGGTGTTTACATCAAGATTTTGGGGAAGTTTACAGCAAGCTATGGGTACTAAGTTAAGCCTTAGTACAGATTTTCATCCTTAGACAGATGGGCAGTCCGAACATACGATTCAGATTTTAAAGGATATGCTACGCGCATGTGTACTTGATTTCGGCGGATCATGGAATAAGTACTTGCCGCTGATCAAGGTCTCGTACAACAACAGCTACCAGTCGACGATCGGAATGGCACCTTATGAGTTGCTATATGGAAGAAGGTGTCGATCACCGTTGCACTGGGACGAGGTAGGAGAAAGGCAGCTTCTAGAGCCCGAAGCTGTTAGACAAGCTCAAGAAGCAGTAGCGCTTATTAGACAGCGTATGCTTGCTGCTCAAAGCGACGTGATGTACAATTCCAAGTCGGAGATCAAGTCTTCCTGAAGATATCTCCTATGAAAGGCGTCAAGCGGTTCGGGAAGAAAGGCAAGCTTAGTCCCCGATTCATAGGTCCTTTTGAGATATTGGACAAAGTGGGACTAGTTGCGTATAGACTAGCCCTACCTCCAGCATTAGCCGATAGTCACAACGTGTTCCACATCTCGATGTTACGCAAATATGTGTCGGACCCATCTCACGTCCTCAAGTATGATACAATAGCACTCCAGAAAGACTTAAGTTACGAGGAACGACTGGTTAGCATCCTAGATAGGGGGATGAAGCAATTACGGTCCAAGAGCTTTCCTATAGTCAAAGTCCCATGGAGTAATAGTTCTGAACGAGAGGCAACGTGGGAGTTGGAGGAGGACATGCAAGGCCGGTATCCGGAATTATTTGGTAAGTGAATTTCGAGGACGAAATTCTTTTTAGTAGGGGAGAATTGTAGAGTCCAAGAACTTTACTTTGCTAGTTAGATAGTAGTATTATAGTAAGTATAGTATTATCTTTATAACTGTGGATTTTGGTTCAGACCGGGATTTATTTGGACACTCATAGTAGTACTTGTAGATTTTCTAAGTTTAACCTATAGTTTAAGAATATTAATTTTAACCTAAGGTTTGATTAATATGACTGATATTGAGGATAATACTTATTATACTATAAGGTTTAGACAAGAACCAATAGTATTTTAAGCACATGTTATGTATGGGTGATTATTGATTAAGTATTTTGAGGATTAAATTTATTAAAGGTAAAATTTGAATGCTCTAAGGTCAATCAGCAGCTTTGAAAACGTTTAAGGGCTTAGTCAAGGCTGTTTACTCAATTCAAATTAAGCTAAAAATGTGTAATTTCGTGTTTAAATAATCAGCGTATGCCGATTTATCGCAGCTATAGGGGGTGATATATTGCAGCACGTAGATACGGAAAACATGAAACGATGCACGTTTGCCTCGGGCATAATGGTCCAGGCGATATATCGCCTCCTTCTGCATATTTTGAATGTTTTCAAAATCGTTTCCCATTCAAACCTTCAACCTCTTGATAAGTCCAGCACCTTTCTGAACGAGTCTTCAGCCTCTGCTGAACGATAATTCAAATTATTTTCACTTAAAAAGCCATTATTTTTATTCAAGTTAAATTAAGATCCTTTCATTCCTAAACTCTATAAATAGGACCTAGTACCCAGCCATTATTCATCTTTTACTCTAAGTTCAGAGGCTGCAAGTTGCTAGGTGAGTGTGAGAGTGTAAACACTTGGGTTGGGAATCATAAGCTTGATCATCATAAGCCTATCAAACACTTGGGGAAGTGAGGTTTTATAGTATTTCGGTTCGAGGTTTAGATTGGTCTTACAAGTCTTCAAGGTATTTCCACACCTTATTTCTTTGGTATTATTTTATTTTAAGTTCTCATAGTCTTCTACTCAACCTTCTAACCTTAATCTTTATTTTGGTTAGGAAATCTAAGAACTTGCACATAAGTTTTTGGTAAGTATTTTCTCAATGGTTTAGTCCTTCCATTCCTTTCATTTCTCTTCTTCACTATACTCACTCTTTTTCAAATGGTTCTTAGGAGTGTTCCAAAGTCCCAACTCTGTCCTCATATCCCGGTATTTTGGTAAGGAAAATAGGATAGAATTCATATGTTATATGTTTTATATGTTATCTTATGGTTTTTATGTTATGAGATGTATGTTTGTAGGCTTGGGCATATGACCCACATGACTAACAAACCCCAAATAGATTATGGGCATATGACCTGCTTAGCTAGTAGGACCCCAAATAGATTATGGGCATATGACCTGCTTAGCTAGTAGGACCCCACTAATCTAATGGACATATGACTTGTTTAGTCTATGGGACCCCAAGTAATAATGGCCATTATAGTATGTGTATGATATAAGTGTTATGTTATGTTATGTTTTTATGTTTCTTATAACATTTATGTATATGAACTATGTGTTAGATTTTCCTTGCTGGGCATTAGGCTCATTCCTTTTTGTTTATATGTGCAGGAAAATAGTCTTAGTGGCGGGTATGGTTCTTGGAAGCTTGGAGAATGTGTATTGAGGTCGAATGGATTCAAGAGCCGAGCGTTACGATTCGAGGATGTAGTCTTGTTTTTTTATGGTTTTACATGTATTTTTCCGCACTTATTATGTAATCCCTTTTTATTTTAAATTATGTTTTGTTTTGTTTTTAAAACAATGGGATCCCATATCCTAACCTAAATTTTATGTAAGTTTAACTCTTATTTATACAAGTTTCTTAATAAAGCTATGCTATTTTCACTTGTAAGTTTTATTAAAGATTAGTATGTATAGTTTTCGTTAATGGTCCAAAAGTCTAGAGTAGTTGGGTCATTACAGAATTTACTTGGATTCTGCTTAGAGAAGGGGTTCAGCTGAAGAGGTAAGCTATAATTCATGATTTAGAAGCTTAAATTTGAGTTTTGACTGGCTGGTTTTAGTGTTTGATGTTCTTGAGTTTCAGAAATTGAAAAGAGATTTTAATGTGTGTTAGGCTGGGTTTTTTCTGATGAATTATGTTGCTAAAGTCATCTTAAAAGTGTGGGAATGATTGTTATTGAAATAGGGAGCTTTGGGATGATTTTGGGTAAGGTTGAAGGGTTGGAAATGGTGGAATTTCTGGGCTATAAGGGAAAGGCCGCGGCTCTGTTCTAGAGCGCTGCGGCCCTAGGATGAAGATGAGCCAGGAGGGCTCGGCCAGGGGTGAGCGCCGCGGCGCCCAAAGCAAGTGCCGCGGTGCGTGTCTTCTTCCAGGAGGCCTTAGGTTCTGTTTTGGGGTAGGGCCACGGCTAGGCTTCAAGGGCCGCAGCCCTTAGATGCATACTTGAACGTTTAGGGTTTTTAAGCACGAGAATCGAGCCTAGTGTGCTCGGGATCAATTTCACCACTGTGCCTGGTGGGATTTGATTTCCCGGAAGTTAGTTTTTTACCCGAAAACGTATATTTGGATATTAATGGAACCCAATACCTTGGTTGTGATTAGGTGCTAAAGCTAGGGCTCGGGAAAGGATCATGCTCGAGGGACGTCGCTTGTAATGAATTATCGAAGAAGTTAAAGGTAAGAAAACTACACCTGGTTCTATATTTGAAACGGGACTAAGGGCTCCCTAATATGTATATTTGAAAGAATGGTATTATGCCATGTAAATAGTAAACCAATGGCCTAAGCGTGCCAAGGTTAAACTAACGCACAGGGCACGGCTCAGCCACTGGTAGTGGATTTAAGCGGGCCGGAGTCAGTGGGTTAAACAGAGGGTGCAACCTAAGTCGTCGGCCCTGATTATTGTGTATTTTGGCTGTTAAAGATGATTATTGTGACTATTGAGTAATCTGATTATTAATGGTGTTTACTTGTATCTTGGATTGTGATTACATGCTATGGAGTTGATATGAATATTGAGTGATTGAACATGCTTAAAAGGTTACTTGTTTGCTAATACTACATATGATGTGTATGGTGTTTTCTTGCTGGGCCTTGGCTAACGGGTACTGCGTGGTGCATGTAAAGGCAAGGGCAAGCTCAATCAGCCCTGATTTAGAGAGCTCTGCGAGCTGAATGTACACGACCGGCTGCTTAGCCGCCACGGTTGAGAGGGAAGGCAGGAACGAGAGGACCGAAAATGCTTACTTTGCATTAGTATGGTTGATGATTGTCTTTAACTTTTGAGATTTTGTAAACCAACTTTTAAACACTATTTTCTTTTCGAGATCCCATATGTGAAACTGTTTAATTTTATAAAATGTATCTTTTGAGGCCAAAACTTATTTTTAACCCTAGCACACTTATGATTAGTGACACATTTTAATTAAATGACTTGATTAGCAAGTCCTACACCTTACAAACACACAGTGTGGCGGTCTTGGCTATCCAGGACGTTACACCAAGCCTACAAAGGTTACAAAGACGAGTGCACAACTGTAACGCCCTGGCTACCCCAGAACCGTTACGGTGAACGGTGGACCGGAAATTTGACTCATTGCCTGAGTCCTTTGGTCAAAAACGTGCTCTAAGTGTAATTAACAGGTTAAGGTATAAAACCAATAAAAAGGAAATGGAGATTTTATTACAACTGCTCTGCAGAGCTAAACAAAACGTTTACAAGCTGTTCTCAGTACAAAAGGTCACTACTGTTGTAAAGTTACAAACCCGCCAACCTAAGCGGCAAAAATAGAATAAACCCCCTAGTTCCTCTGAGAACACCTTGACCGTGGTGGTCAAGCGGCTGCATATGTACACACCACCACATCAGCTCTCCACTCAAGGCTAGGTGAGCTTCTCTTTCCCTTTACCTGCACCATATAGCACCCATGAGCCAAGGCCCAGCAAGAAAACATAACACTTTATATAAACATTATCAAATGATTATCATTATAATCACACTGAGCATAAAGCTTTCAAACAAATGAGTGAACACCACATGAGGTCTTGATAAACCACACTGAGTGACTGACAAGCGAGTCACTAATTCAGATGGAAGAGTGGCTGATGGGTAAGCCACTAGCCTTCAACGGGTTCTGGTAAACCGCACTGAGTGACTGCCATGCATGTCACTAATTCAAGTGGGAGAGTGGCTGCTGAGTAAGCCACTAGCCTCCAAGCGCTTATTTCATTCATCGACCCTCGGGGTCGGTCTGGCATTAATGCTCTTTGAGTCATTCAATGCTAATAATCGATTAGATCCAATCTTACTGGCCTGCGTGACACACGCCAAGGCCGTCCTGACTAATAAGTCAGTGCCATGCACAAATGAGCAACATATGCTAAGCATTCTATGTTCAATCCATGTCCATATTCTCACATTCAACATGCCTCAGGAATATCCATGCATGTTACACTTGGGGTGCAGTTTTCTTACCTTTGGTTCGAGCAAGAACGAACAAAAGAACAACCCTGAGAACGATCGACTTTTTGGTCCTTTAGCGGTTACCTAATCACAACCAATTATAACCTCCATTAATGAGAATCCACAATAATAGGATCTTAACCTAAGCACCACCCTCGGGACCTCGAAACATGCCCACACGGTGAGTAGAATCGATCCCGGGCCTTAAGGATTGAAACCCCAAGTCAAAAACCCTTAAAAACACTCAAAACGGGGTTTGGAAGGAACAGGGTAGTGCTACAGCGCTCAACCCCTAGCGCCACAGCGCTAAACTCAGAACCGCCCAAGTGCCAGAAACCCTCCTCAGGAGCGCTATAGCGCCCTAGGGTGGGCGCTGTAGCGCTACCTCCAGCCCAGAACACCCCTGAACCGACCTTCTTCATCTCCTTCGATTCTAACTCGATTCCCAAGCTTCCAAAGCCTATTCTTGATGCCAAATGAACCCAAAAACCATCCCAAACATCACAAGCATGGGAACCCTAGCCAAAACTCCCAACAAAAACCATGAATTCACCCTAAACATTTCAGCTGCAAAACAGAGCAAACCAGAGAAACTATGGTTAGAAACTTACCCAAAGCTCGGCTTATGATGGCCTTCACTAGTGGAACACACTCCCAAACTCCCAAGGCTTGCTTCCCGAGCTAGAATCCTCAAAGTTGGCTCAAAAACCACAAAGAACAGTGAGAGAAAGGAGGTACGGGAGAACTCTAAAACATACTCTGTTTTTTCCATCACCTTTTTCAGCTAAATAAGGTTATATCTATCCTAGGGGTGAAATGAACATTTTACCCCTAGGTCAATTAATGGTTTCTAAAGACTCCCAAGGGTATTTTTGGTACTTTCCTCCTAACTCGTTAATCATAATTAACGCTCTACAATTCCCGTTATTCTCAATAATCTCAAACACCAATAATTCACATCCCGTTACCCTTTATCTCCCGGTAACGCTCTTACCATCAAAATCACCCCGAGACTCAAACCAAGTCCCGACACTTAAACCTGTTGTGACTAAGCCGCTAATTAATAATCTACGATCGTCTCATGTCGAACAGCTCGAACAAACCCACATCATAATGTGGTCTCAACATATATCATCGGCATGCATACAATTAACATTATATTATAATATAATTCTCATAAACACACATAAACACGTTAAATGGCATAATTAAACAATTATGGCCCTCCTGGCCTACTAATCCAGCCGTTAACCATAATAGGGAATCCGGGGCATTACAACAACCTTGTGTACAGACGTCTAAGGGGAAAAATAAGAAAAAGAAGAAAGGTAAAGATAAGTGCTTTCATTGCAAAGAGAAGAGGCATTGGAAACGAGATTGCCCCAAGTTTCAAGCAGCGAAAAACAAAGGTAATGATTATAGTTCATTTATCTTAGAAACATGTGTTTTAAAGAATGATAAATCTATTTGGATTATTGATTCTGGATCTACCAACCATGTTTGCAACTCTTTACATCTTCTTGATTAGTGGGAGGAAGTGGACGAAGGCGGCTTAAAGCTTAGAGTTGGAAATGAAGCGTTTGTTGCGGTCCAAGCTAGAGGAAGAGCTCGTCTAAAGTTCGGAAATAAATATTTAATCTTGAAAGATGTATTTTTTATTCTGAATTTTAGTAGAAGTTTAATTTCAATATCCATGTTGCAATTAGAACAATTTTTTATGACTTTCACAAGTTTTAAAATATCTATTTCTTTCAATGGATCACAATTTTGTATTGCATGTTTGGAAAGCGGGCTTTATATTCTACGACCTAATGAACCCCTCGCTCTTAACAATGATTTATTCAAAGTAGCTAAGCCTAGGACAAATAAATGTCAATAGACCGATAACGACAACATGACATATTTATGGCATTTGAGACTAGGTCACATTGGCTATGATAGAATTCAAAGACTTACAAAGGACGAGCCTTTGAGGGAACTCACCTTAGGTGAATTACCTGTCTGTGAATCTTGTCTAGAAGGAAAACTAACCAAGCATCCAGTCTCTGCAAAGGGTGATAGGGCCAAAGAACCATTTGGACTTGTGCATTCAGATGTTTGTGGACCTTTGAATGTACAAGCCAGGGGTGGTTTTGAGTTTTGAGTATTTTGTCAATTTCATTGAAGATTACTCTAGATACTCATGTCTTTAACTAATGCATAGGAAATAAGAAACATTTTCAAAGTTTCAGGAATACTTAGCTATGGCTCAGAACCAATTAGGTAAAACGTTAAGGATCTTGCGATCTATTAGGGGTGGAGAATATTTGGATATGCAGTTCCAATATCATTTAACTGAACTTGAGATTTTATCACAACTTACTGCCTCAGGTACTTCGCAACAAAATGGTGTAGCGAAAGGCCGGAACAGAACTTTATCGGAAATGGTTAGATGCATGCTTAGTTACTCATCTCTACAAACTTCGTTCTGGGGTCATGCAATTGAAACCGCGAATGACATTCTCAATGGGTGCTGTCTAAATCAATCCCCAAAACACCTTTAGAATGTTGGAATGGTCGTGAACCTAGTTTACGCCATTATAGAATCTGGGGGTGTCTCGCCCACGTCTTGAGGAAAAAGGAAGGAAAGCTAGAACCGGGAACTGAAGTTTGCATGTTTGTTGGCTATCCTAAAGGTAATCGGGGTGGACTTTTCTATAGTCATTCAGAAAAGAAAGTATTTACTTCTACAAATGCTACTTTTATGGAAAATGACTATATGCAAAACTTCAAACCACGCAACAAAGTAGTTTTAGAGGAGATGGTTAAAGAATTAACTCCAACCAATGTGAGTTAATGATGAAATTCCCACTCTTCATGTCCAACTGACGCAATTCAATTTAAATGAAGAAAGTACCACTGTTCTTGAGAAAACAGTCACGGAGCCTCGTCGTAGTGGGAGGGTTTCTAGGAACCCTGTTCGCTATGGTTTGGATGATGAAACCAATATGGTTGTTGGTGACACTAGTGATGATGATCTGTTGTCTTTCAATCAGGCAATGGCTAGCCTTGAAAAGGAACTATGGCTTGAAGCCATGAAACATGAAATGGAGTCCTTGTGCTCAAATTTCGTCTGGGATCTTGTGGAAGCATCTAGTGACTATAGGGCCATTGGGTGCAGGTGGATCTACAAGAAGAAATGAGGTTTTGATGGAAATATCGAGACTTATAAAGCTCGATTAGTGGTAAAGGGTTATACCCAAAAGAGAAGGTGTGGACTATGAGGAGACTTTTAGTCTGGTAGCCATGCTCAAGTCCATTCGCATCCTCCTATCCATAGCAACCGCTCTCAACTATAAGATCAGGAAAATGGACGCCAAGACATCTTTTCTTAATGGAAAGCTTAACAAAGTCATTTATATGGATTATCCATAAGGTTTTAAAGTAGTTGGACAAGAAAGAAAAGTTTGCAAGTTAAGTAGGTCTATTTATGGACTTAAGCAAGCTTCTCGTTCCTGAAAACTTAGGTTTGATGAAATAATCAAAACCTATGGCTTTGAACAAAATATTGATGAGCCTTGTGTTTACCAACTGATTGCAAATCAAATAGTGGTATTCCTGGTTCTTTATGTAGATGATATCTTACTCATTGGAAACAATGTTAACAAATTATCACATGTGAAGAATTGGCTGAGCATTCAATTCCAGATGAAGGATTTGGGTGAAGCAAGTTATGTTCTAGGTATCTTGATCATTAGGGATAGAAAGAACAAACTCTTAGCTCTATCTCAAGCAGCTTACATAGATAAAGTGCTTGCACGTTTCTTAATGACAAATTCCAAGAAAGGACGTTTGTCGTCCCACCATGGAATTCATCTTTCAAAGAAGCAGTCTCCCCAAACTCTTGAAGAGGAAGATGAAATGAGAAAAGTTCCTTACGCATCTGTAGTTGGAAGTCTTATGTATGCTATGTTATGTACTAGACCAGATATCTGCTATGCAATGGGAGTAGTGAGCAGGTATCAATCAAACTCAGGACTGGAATATTGGATAGCAGTTAAGCATATCCTGAAGTATTTAAGGCGTGCTAGGATTTATATGTTAGTCTAGAAGTGTGGTGTTATGAACCCTGTAAGCTACACCGATTCAGATTTTTAGACTAATGTTGATGACAGGAAGTCTACTTCTGGAATGATGTTTACTCTTGGGGGTGGAGCTGTGATATGGAGAAGCATAAAGTAGTCTGCAATCTTAGATTCCACCATGGAGGCTGAGTACATAGTCGCGTCAGAAGCAGCTAAGGAAATAGTCTGGCTAAAGAAGTTCTATTCAGATCTTGGTGTTATTCTAGAAATCGATAAACCGCTTGTGTTGTTTTGTGACAACACAAGAGCGATAGCCAACTCGAAAGAACCTCGAAGTCACAAGAGGAGTAGGCATATAGAAAGGAACACTGCTAGAAAAACGACTTTTTAGGGCTCGCTTTGCGAGTCCTTTATTTGAGAGCCTTAAAATTGAGGTTTTTTAGGATTCGAGTCCTAAAAAAATTTATTATTAATTTTCAAGAAATAAATGGTAGCCAAAGCTCTCGTTGGAGCTCCAACGGTGACGGTGACGGTGACGCCACCACCCCATGGTGGTGGTTCGGTCTGATAATTTAGTGGGTTTTAAAGCCCAAAGCACAAGGAATGCAGTGTTGGTGGTCATTTGGCTCGGGGTGGCTCAAAGTTGTCAGAAAATTCCCAAAATGTTTCGGAAACCCACATCGTCGTCGAACTTTGGAGGCTCCGTTGACTAGGCTAGGGGGCGCATGAAGCTAGGGGCTCGCAGGGCTGGGGGTTTCGGGGGCCGGGGAACACTGTGGGCCAGCACATGTAGGCGGTGGGTTGACGGAGAGCCACCGTAAGTTTCTGGGAAATGGGGTTTCGTGATAGAAACCCACAAAAGTTTCTGAACTTGAAGGCTCCGTCGACTAGTGATGGACCTAAAACGGGTATGTTTTAAAAAAATTTACTCGCAAGCGCACGAATCGTATATGGAATATAATGTTTGTGTAAGCACGAGATCGAACCCAAAGGAGTTGTCTAAAATAAAAAAGAAAACTATTTTAAATCAAAATTAATAAATTCTAACCTATCTCCAAAGATTGATGAGGTTTAATGTCATGAATATAAAATAAAAGATTTAAAATAAAGCTCTTTAAGAGAATGAAAATAACTCAATAGGGATTTTAAAATAATTGGTAAAAGGAAAGATTATTAAGATACTAGAATCCACAAAATGTAAGTTTAATAATATTTATTAGTATATTGATTCCCAAGTTTTAGTGATAGTTAAAATAAATCAAACTATCACTTTCCAAATAGATTTATAATTTAAAGCACAAATTACTTCTAAAAAGATAAGATTTTTCTTCACTTTACAAAAAGTATAATTTCAAAGTATTTAATGTGAATCAACCTGATGAAACAACAAAAAATCAAATAACATTATTTATAAGGCAAAACATAATATTTTTGTTCTAAGCATTGGATGTGTACAGTTTAATGACACATCTTACACAAAGAATATTATGTTTTTGCACTAATGAAGAACAAAGTGTAAATATGTGCTAACAATAAAAAATACATGATATTTAAGATGAAAGAAGATATTTGAAGAAGAAAATCCATAAACTTTATTGTACAAAATGGGAAATCAACATACAAAATAAACACTATCTAGTTACATATTGTTTCATCATCACCTTAATAATCTTAAAAAGATTAGAAACTCATAACTAAAATAGAAAATACAAACAAAAAAATTACAAACATAACTAAGAAAATTTGGAGGAAAACCCCCAAATTGTTCCTCTAAAAATACATAGAAAATTAACCAAAAAGAAGAAGAAGATGAAGAGAATATAGAGGTTTTGAAATGTAGAAGCTTTGTGTAGTGTAACCTCTCCCCAAAATTCTGTACTAAACTCCCTTATTTATAGCAAAAAAAAATGTATTAAAATAATCAATTTAAATTGATTAAATTAAATAAATTAATAATAATGTGGAAAATATGGGTAAATTATAGGGTGTAATGATGATTCTTTTTGGTAAAATGTGTAGAAAGTGGGGTAAAAATGTGGCATTTTTAGACAAATGGGACAAGGGGCAAAGGTGCTTTTTTTGGGCTCAAAATTCACAAAGGTGGCTGGGCTTTTGGTGTGGCAGGCGGCTGAATGGTGAAGAGGTTGGCATGGGCCTGACTGAAGCAAGGTTGGTGTACGGCTGGAGCAGAGTGCATTGGAGGCACGGGTTGGGGAAGTCTTCCGCTAGCTGGGTGCATCAGGGAGTTGGGAGAGGTTTGTGGGCCTGGGGGAGATTGAAGTAAGTGGCTGGATTTAGTTGCATCAGCTGGGAGGAGCAATGGGCTTTAGTTGGGTGCATCAGGCTGGGAGCAGCAGGATCCGTGGGGTAGCTAAAGGCTTCAGGAGGCCCACGATTGGGAAGGCAGCAACAAGGAAGAGGGCCTGGGCGGCTGGGCAGTTGTGGCTGCGGTTTTGGCCTGGGTTGGCGTGATTGGGCTGCTGAGCTTCAAACATCAATTTGCCGCAAAATTTCTGCAAAATTATCATAAATTAAATTAAAACTAATATTTTCATTAATAAAATATACAACATAAATCTCATAAAAATATTAATTAAAACTTAATTTACTTTGACATTTAATTTCAATAAAACAACGTTTTTTACCTCAAATTAAACAACAATAATTCAAATAATTAAACTACAACATTTGACAACAAAATAACTATAAAAATACATAAAAATGTATAAAATTAAAATAAACCTAATAAATTCAAAATTACTTTAAAACTTAATAAATCAATTAAAAACTCAAGAATTAAGCAACAATTAGCACATGAAATATGGTAAAATAACTCTATTTTGTAGAGTTAGCACACCCCCAAACTTAATATTTTGCTAGTCCTCGAGCAAAAAAAAAATTAAAAACACACATTTTTTTTTAATTGGTGATGTCAAATGTTTTCGTCAAAAATTACATAATGAAAATAGTTCAAATAAAATCACAAATAAAAGTAAAGCTTATATAATTAATTAAAAAGTTAAAATTGTTTTCAAAATAAAACTTTTAACATGCAAACACCAAAACATAAAATCATCATGTAAACATTTAGACAAACTTATTCAAACAAAAATAAATTAAATCTCAAGAGATAATCAAGCAAATTTTAGGATTTTTCAATTTTTTTTTAGAGATTTAAAGAAGTTAATGCTTAAATAAACTTTGTCCAAATATCACAATAATTCAAATAGAATAGAAAAGTGTCATATAATGAAAAAAAATCACCAATATTTTTTTTCAAACAAAACAAAGAAAATTATATTTTTTTAACATTTTACAACAAATGAAAATCACATAAAAAAAATTAAAGAAAATAATTTATTTTTTTGAATTTTACAACAAATGAAAAACATGCATAAACACAAAGAAAAATGCATAAACACAAAGAAAAATACATACACATTACCCCCAAACTTAAATGAAACATTGTCCTCAATATTTAATAAAATAGAAAAAAATTAAGAACTACTCCCTTTGATAAATACTTCCTTAATTTGGCTCTTTTGTTTTCTTCTCTTCTTTTCTTCTTGGGCAAGAAGTTTCCTTCAAGTTTTTTGAAAAACATGAAACAAAAACACACAAAAAAAAGTAAAATATAAAATGAAACATGAAAAGTATGGGTTGCCTCCCACAAAGCGTTTTAGTTTATAGTTTTTAGCTTGACTATAATTTTTTTTTTTAACCTACATCCAATCAATGGTGTAAAATTTCATTAGTAGGGTGAGTTATAACTTTGATGCAAATGCCATAAATAATAATTGATAACATCATACCTACAAGAAAGTTAGAAATATGCAAGGGAGTATCAATAAAATAAGAAAATTACATATATATATTAGACTCCTTTTCATTTTGAGTAAATATACAAATTTGTTCATTCATGGGCTCTTGAGATACAATTATATATTTTTCATTTTCCTCATGTGCCTCGAGAATTATTTCATCCAATTATTTTGTTTCATTAGGGGGTTGGATGCATATTACAAGTTCTTCAACAACTTCATTCTCCTTTTCATTTTCAATTTGACTATTTGGATTAGGAATGGGTTGGTTGGGATAAACTTATTTTTCCGACTCTATAACAGTTGCAAGGTGTCCTACTATTGTCTCAATTTTTGAGATTGACTAAGATTGGGCTAGTAAGATTTGGTAGGTTGATTGCATGAACTGTTGTAGGGTATCCTCTAAAGATGGGCTCATTTCTTGTTCAATGGGATATGATAGGTCGGATTGGGCATGACTTGGATTAGGCATGTTGAATTCATGCTCTTGATTCACTGGAGATTAGGTATGGCTCCATGAAAAAGTTGGATTATAGGCGGGGGTAAAATGGGTATCAAAAGATTCATGCATATCATACATATCATTAGTTTCTCCATAATTTAAATTTGAGCGCTCATAATAGTTGTACTCAGAATTCCAAATATAATTAAAATGATCCATATCGTAAAAACTAAATGACAAACTAATTTTTTTTTAAATGACAAATAAGGTAAAAAGAACAAGAAAATAAAATTAAGAGAACAAAAACAAAGTTAAGATATTAAACAAAAGTTAGGAGGCACAAGTGACATCAACTAATAACAATATAATAAAATAAAAGGTGAGGAGGCACAAATGCCATCAAATATCACAAAATAACAATAATAATAACACAAAAGCTAGGAGGCACAAGTGTCGTCAACTAACAAAGATATAAAAGAAATAAAATTACAACAAAATTAGGAGGCACAAGTGCCATCAACTATAAAAATTAACAAGATAGATAGGAGGCACAAGTGTTGTCAACTATAAAAATTAAAAAAATAGAAAGGAGGCACAAGTGCCGTCAACTAAAAAAGATAATAAATATAAATATATAAGTAAGTTTTTTTTATGGGTGGTAGAACCATCCCAAATTTTCTTTTTATCTTTTTGTTTTTAGTTTTATATAAATATGTATTTTTTTATATAGATTTTTTTAAAAATAAAAAAATTAAAATAACTAGTAGAAGAATTCACTAACCTTAAGATAAATTTCATTTCTTTTCTTGCAACTCCCCGGCAACTGCATCAAAAACTTGACGAACCCAAAACTAGTATGTTTTAAAAATTTATACTCGCAAGCACACAAATCTTATATGGAATATAGTGTTCGTGTAAGCACGAGATCGAACCCAAAGGAGTTTTCTAAAATTCAAAAAAGAAATCTATTTTAAATCAAAGTTAATAAATTCTAACCTAGCTCCAAAGATTGATGAGGTTTAATGTCATGGATATAAAATAAAATATTTAAAATAAAGCTATTTAAGAGAATGAAAATAACCCAATAAGGATTTTAAAATAAGTGGTAAAAGAAAAGATTATTAAGATACTAGAATCCACAAAATGTAAGTTTAATAATATTTATTAGTATATTGATTCCCAAGTTTTAGTGATAGTTAAAATAAATCAAACTATCATTTTCCAAATAGATATATAATTTTAAGCACAAATTACTTCTAAAATGATAAGATTTTTCTTCACTTTTCAAAAAGTATAATTTCAAAGTATTTAATGTGAATCAACCTAATGAAACAACAAAAAATCAAATAACATTATTCATAAGGCAAAACATAATATGTTTGTTCTAAGCATTGGATGTGTACAATTTAATGACACATCTTACACAAAGAATATTATGTTTTTGCACTAATGAAGAACAAAGTGTAAATATGTGCTAACAATCCAAAATACATGATATTTAAGATGAAAGAAGATATTTGAAGAAAAAAATCCATAAACTTTATTGCACAAAATGGGAAATCAACTTACAAAATAAACACTATCTAGTTACATATTGTTTCATCATCTCCTTAATAATCTTAAAAAGATTAGAAAATCATAACTAAAATAGAAAATACAAACAAAAAAATTACAAACATAACTAGGAAAATTTGGAGGAATACCCCCAAATTGTTCCTCTAAAAATACATAGAAAATTAACCAAAAAGAAGAAAAAGATGAAGAGAATAGAGATGTTTTAAAATGTAGAAGCTTTGTGTAGTGTAACCTCTCCCCAAAATTCTGCACTAAACTCCCTTATTTATAGCCAAAAAAGTGTATTAAAATAATCAATTTAAATTAATTAAATTAATAATAATGTGGCAAATATGGGTAAATTATTGGGTGTAGTGATGTTTTTTTTGGGTAAAATGTGTAGAAAGTGGGGTAAAAATGTGGCATTTTTAGACAAATGGGACAAGGGGCAAAGGTGCTTTTGTTGGGCTCAAAATGCACAAAGGTGGCTGGGCTTTTGGTGTGGCAGTCGGCTGAATGGTGAAGAGGTTGGCATGGGCCTGACTGAAGCAAGGTTGGTGTACGGCTGGAGCAGAGTGCGTTGGAGGCACGGGTTGGGGAAGTCTTCCGCTGGCTAGGTGCATCAGGGAGCTGAGAGAGGTTTGTGGGCCTGGCGGAGATTGAAGTAGCTCGCTGGATTCGGTTGCATCAGCTGGGAGGAGCAATGGGCTTTAGTTGGGTGCATCAGGCTAGGAGCAGCAGGATCCGTTGGCCAGCTGAAGGCTTTATAAGGCCCACGGTTGGGAAGGCAGCAGCAAGGAAGGGGGCCTGGGCGGCTGGGCAGTTGTGGCAGCGGTTTGGGCCTCGGCTGGCATGATTGGGCTGCTGCAGCTTCCTTTTTGGTTTTTCAAATATACCACTTTTCATTCTTTTTCTGAATTTTCAAACATCAATTTGCCACTAAATTTCTGCAAAATTATCATAAATTAAATTTAAACTAATATTTTCATTAATAAAATATACAACATAAATCTCATGAAAATATTAATTAAAACTTAATTTACTTTGACATTTAATTTCAATAAAACAACATTTTTTTCCTCAAATTAAACAACACTAATTCAAATAATTAAATTACAATATTTTACAACCAAATAACTATAAAAATACACAAAAATGTATAAAATTAAAATATACCTAATAAATTCAAAATTACCTTACAATTTAATAAATCAATTAAAAACTCAAGAAAAAAGCAACAATTAGCACATAAAATATGGTAAAATAACTATGTTGACGCGGTTCTTCGCCAGCAGATAATTAAGAGAGTAGAGAGTGGGATTAATGCTAAGTAATGAACCGTAACAGATGAATGATCTTAAAATAAAACGATGACACAAATACTTTTTTAGGAGGTTCAAAGGTTAAAATCCTGCTAGTCCACCAGCCAATATTATTGCTATTTCTCTGGTATTCTTTACAGGGTGTTTCTTTACACAATAGAATCCAACCCTTTGCAACTCCCAGGGTCTCCATATTTATAGGAGAGGGTACCTGGGGGTTGGCAAAGGGGGGTCATCCCGTGACCTTCTTACCCATCATATCACTCCTGTGACATTCATGATTAATTCCTAAAACTTGACAATGAAGTGTGGTCTAATCAATAGGTGAGGGGGATAATGGGCCGCACGGCCCAACCAAGTCATGGGTGCCTGAACACGTACGTTTATGCTGCGTTTCTGAGAATTCAGGGATATATCATACATGTGATGTCTGATATATGCACGTTTAGATTGCGTGGTTGACTTTATAAGGGGTCACATATGCCAACTCAAGTTCGTACCTCGAGCTTTTTGTATTCTTAGCCCGTGGTATCCATACTCCTGACCTGACTCCTTAATAATCTTAATAAGCCTCTCTTTACTTTGAGCTAAAGAGGTAGGACCTGGTAACAACAGCTCTGGGTACGTGGCATCCACGTGGCTGATATAATTATGCCATACCTCAGCTCGCTAATAGCCCGTGGCACATGACGTCACCAGGGGCCATAGTGGGGGCTTTTAGGCTTCCCTGTGGACTCTTCACCTTCTGCCCATTACGCAGGCATCGAGTACGTGGAGCATCGTGGTTGGTGACGGTACGTCTTCCAAGAACCGCATTAAATGGCCTAGCCTATACTCGGTCGTCGTTTCGCCTTTCGAGTAGTGATCCTCGTATCCTACATCAAGGAAATCCAACGGCCCTCCTCACTTGGCCTCTTACATATATAAAAGGGGTGGCCACCTTTCGCACGGGCCACCCGTTCATTTGAAAATTTTCTTATTTCTCTCATCTTCTTCTTTCTTCTCAATCTCAAAAAACCCTCTCTTTCTTCTGGTTACTGTTCCCATCATTCTAGAAGTTCAGGCACGAGAACTCCTTTTAGACTTTGGCACCAGCATTTCTAGCAGGATTCCCACCCAGACGATCCTTTCAATCTCACCACAACAAAATACCCCTGTAAGTCCTCCGCCTGTGCATGCTTTAACTTTTTTCTTCACTGTTGCTTTGGTAAATTGTTTCTGTAGCCGCATGCAGTATTTTGCTGGTTTTTTGTGGGTATGATACGCATAGGTTTTTATCCTAGGGCATCGACCGTAGAAAAAACCATTTAGGAGCATGACTCATAGGGTACGCTTTCTGGGGAGATTCTCTAGGTAGAATTTTTGTATGCCTATTTGAAATAACCAGTTCTTAGGGTGCAAAACCGGGTAGCTTAGGGGACACGCTTCACAGGCGGTTTTGCACTGTTTTCCTACTGAAACTTTCCTTCCAAGGCAAACTTTTATTCTGACCCTCCTGACACACAGCTTCCGAGTAATCGGGGACCCATTGGGAGCACAGGCGCGTGTTCATAGAACCGCGTGATCTCACTCTCCACGGGATGAGATTACCTCAGCCCGTGTAAAGGAAACAATTCACGTCAGATTCTTTCTTATGCTTAGGTCACCCTTTCTAAATTTTCTTCTTTTGTTCGTTAGGTGGCCAGATGGGACCAAAGAAGAATGCCCCCAAGAAGACTGCTGGCAGCTCGTCTTCTCAGCAAGCCAAAGGAAAGGAGGTGGTCATGGACTCTCCAATCCCCGTTTTCGGTCCAACCGTGGAGCAGGAGCTCGAGGTGGGGCCCGACGCTTTCTTTGAGGCCGAGAGGATCGTCTCGAAGGTCACCAGCCAGGGGAAAGTGAATAAGATATTCCTTTCCCACAATATTGAGATTGGGAGGGGTGCCCTAGATGCCCGACCTCCCCTAGAAGGCAAACGGAGCTGCGCGCCGCTCGATGAGGAATACGCGGCCTGGAGCGACGAGCACTTCAAGGCTGGGGCCTTCCTCCCGCTGGACCAGTACTTCACAGATTTTCTTAATTACGTGAAGCTGGCTCCTTTTCAGCTCCCCCCTAACTCATACTGTTTGTTAGCGGGGTTGAGATACTTATTCCTAAAGCAGGAATGGGAGGTCCCCACCCCGGCGGATATCCTATACTTCTTCTGCCTCAAGGCCAGCCCAGAGCAGTGGGGGCGAGGCCATGGGTTCTACTATCTGACCCGTTTCCCGAATTCGGCTGCAGTCATTGAGCTGCCCAGCCACCCCAACGATTTCAAAGACCAGTTCTTTATGTCCAAGGGGTTTCGCAACTGCGAACACCACTATTTCAACCGCCCACGTAAGTATCTTTTACTCTTAGCTCGAAGTTGATTACTGATTAGCTTATTTTATTAGTTCCTGACTTAGAAACCATCATGCAGCCATTTTCGCGAGGACGACCAAGTTCGTGACCCTTGGGGGTCAATACGAGACATTGGTGGGGCTGCCCCCAAGCGAAAAGGACTATCGCCAGCTCGTGTTCGACGAGACGATGCTGGCATGCAAGCTAATCTCTCTAGGCCAGACTTTGGCCTTGAGGAGACCACGAGGCCCTCCTCCAACTCGCAAGATGGCGCCCATCCCCGAGGAGGAGGCCGCGGGGGAGGAAGAGGACAAGGAGGACGAGGTGCCCCACATTCGGCGCAAACGGGCGTTGGAGGTCGCCCGAGAAACAGACGTGGAGAGGGCCCAGTCCGGGGCAGCAGCCGGCCCCTCCGGCCAAGGTAATCCTTATCTGTTTAGGGACTTAGATAGGGCCACCGCAGACCTTCGGCTAGCTAGGTTCAATCCCAGCCAACCCGTTCACCGCCATCGAAGTGACCCAGACCGTGACATAACCTTACTCCAATGCGTCGCCCACCTCGTGCTGGGATATGACTTGAACCGCCTTAGGGGTACCGTAGTCGTAGATAACACCCTAGCCTTTAGGTCGGCCTTTTTTGAGGAGTACGGGACCAACCTTCGGTTGTGGCCCTCCCTCCGGGAGGGTGTAGTAGCTCTAGGTCTTAGGCAATACATAGAAAAGTCTAGTCCCAAGCCAGATTCGGACCCAGAGCCTCTTCCAGCCCGCGAAGTCGTTATCCTAGACTCCCCTACTGCAGCTTCGAGGCTGGTGGTCGTGACTATAGATTCCTCCTCTAGCTCGGAGGGTAGGATCCCTTTCAATACATACTTGAGCTTTGTTTTTCCCTTTTGGTTTTGTTGTTTTGCATAAATATTTCTACATGTATATTAATGCTTTGTCTTTGCTTCTACAGAGGAGATGTCTCAGTCCGAGAACAACGATTTGCGAGCTATGTTCCCTGGAGGGAACCCTTCTTCCGGGGCTTCCGGGCCTATGGTGAAAAAGCTCCGGCTAAAGAAGAAAGCCCTCCGGACTACCTCTAAGTCCCCTGCAAAGGGGAAAAACCAAGCCCCGGCTGCCTAGGAGAAAGTGCCTCCACCCCCTCCTGCAACGGAGAAGATGCTCCCACCTCCCCCGCGAGCTCCCACCTTTGTTTGAGAAACTGAGGTGCCCCCCGGGACCTTGTCGACCACAAACCCCGAGGTGCGCGTCCCGGTGAATCGTTAGGCCTTGGAGAAGATCCCCGATGTCTTTCGGGGGACGATCTATGAGACGGCGAGCTACACCATGGACCACTATTACAATGCCGCCGAGAGGGACCTGCGGGCGATTGAGGCAAGGAGCCCAGAGAACGTGATGGAGTCTTCGCTAGGGATGGCTCTCACGGTAAGTTGATCTTGCCATTGGTATTCCTTGCTCATGTGCATCACATGTTTTTTTTTTCTAAGGTAGTTTCCTTATTATCTTTTGGTCTTGCAGGGTGCTTTGGCTCTCCACCAAAGCATATCCCGATCTAGGGCCAGGCTCAAGGATATGAGGGGCGAGCATCAAACTGCTTTAGTTGTCCTTAAGACTACCCAAAAGCAGGAACAGGATGCCAAGGATGCCCTGGCGACCGTGCAGGCTGAGCTGGACGCCTCTCGACCTAAGCTGCAGGAGGGCGAGGCTACCAAGGCTGCCCTAGCCGCTGCGAGAACCAAGCTTGAGGAGGCCAGGGCTGCTCGGGCCACACTGGATGCCACGAAAGCTGAGGCAGAGGAAGCCAAGGCCGCCCTGGCGGCGGAGAAGGCAGCTTCCAGCTCCTCCATGGAGGCTATTCTGTACCACTACTGGGTCTTCAACCCAAATGGTGACTTCTCATTTCTGGGGTCGGACGCATGGGAGTCCTTCCTGGATAAATTCAAAGCTCACCTTCAGCAGGAGGCGCCCTCCGAGACCAAGGAGACTTCCACAGCCGCCGAGCAAGAGGGCGAGGTGGTGACCTCATCGGAGCAGCCTAGCGGGGCCTAGGACTTCTCTTTTCTTTTTACCATTCATACATTTTTTTTGTAACTTTGTATTATGAGGTTTTCTAACCTTGAGACAATTGGTTTTATCAACTTTTTTATTAATTGATTTACATCCCTTTGCCTTTATCTCATTTCTCTTTTATGCATTTTGGTAATAGTCTTAGTTTTTGTTGGTGTTGTGATTTGCACCTTATGCTTTTCTAGGGAAAAACACTCTAATCAACTTGAACCAACTTCTAAGAGTTAAGTCCTGGTTATATCCAGGACGTTAATTTGAAAACTTAGTTCGTGTTAATACTTTATCAATATCTCGTGCTCTTTAAGAAAAACAACGATCAGTCAATTTGAATTAACCTAAGTTTTCAGACCTGGTTACATCCAGGACGTTAATTTGAAAACTTAGTTCGCATTAATCCTTGATTAATATCTTGTGCTTTTTAAGAAAAACACCGATCAATCAATTTGGATTAACTTCTAAGTTTTAGGACCGGGTTACATCCAGAACGTTAATTTGAAAACTTAGTTCGTGTTAATCCTTGATTAATATCTTGTGCTTTTTAATAAAAACACCGATCAATCAATTTGGATTAACTTCTTAGTTTTAGGACCTGGTTACATCCAGGACGTTAATTTGAAAACTTAGTTCGCGTTAACCCTTTATTAATATCTCGTGCTTTTTAAGAAAAACATCGATCAATTAATTTGAATTAACTTCTAATTTTTAGGACGACCTGGTTATATCCAAGATATGACATAGTTCGCGTTAATCCTTTATCAATATCTCGTGCATTTTAAGAAAAACATCGATCAATCGATTTGAATTAACTTCTAAGTCTTTAAGATGACCTGGTTATATCCAGGCACCATATGCCCCCCAAGTAATTAGGAAAGGGTCTTTCGTGGTTACTTGAGATTACATCCACAATTATACACAATAATGGAAAAAGATTTAATTCTCATTGTTTAATAAACAAAAGATGGCCTTTCTGACTAAGCCTTACAAAGGTATCACTGATAATACTTCTTCAGATGGATGGCATTCCAAGTTCATGGGATTGCTTCTCCATTAAGTTGAGCTAACTTGTAGGTTCCTTCTTTTATGACCTCGGTTATTTGGTATGGCCCTTCCCAGCTCGGTCCCAATACTCCGTCTTTGGGGTCTTTACTGGCTAAGAAGACTCTCCTGAGGACCAGGTCGCCAAAGCTAAAGGCACGCTTTCTGACCTTTGAGTTGAAATAATGAGTGATTTTTTGCTGATAATGCGCGAGCTGGAGCATAATACATGGTGTTTCTTTACATAATAGAATCCAACCATTTGCAACTCCCAAGGTCTCCATATTTATAGGAGAGGGCACCTGGGGGTTCGCAAAGGGGGCTCATCCCATGACCTTCTTACCCATCATGTCACTCCTGTGACATTCATGATTAATTCCTAAAACCTGACAATGAAGTGTGGTCTAATCAGTAGGTGAGGGGGATAATGGGCCGCACGGCCCAACCCAGTCGTGGGTGCCTGAACACGCATGTTTATGCTGCGTGTCCAAGAATTCATGGATATATCAGACACGTGATGTCTGATATATGCACATTTACATTGCGTGGTTGACTTTATAAGGGGTCACAGATGCCAACTCAAGCTCGTACCTCGAGCTTGTTGTATTCTTAGGCCGTGGTATCCATACTCCTGACCCGACTCCTTAGTAATCTTAATAAGCCTCTCTTTAGTTCGAGCTAAAGAGGTAGGACCTGGTAACAACAGCTCCGGGTACGTGGCATCCACGTGGCTGATATAATTATGCCATACCTCATCTCGCTAATAGCCCGTGGAGAATTAGGGTGTACAAGCTATATTTTGTAGAGTTATCAACTAGGCTTGGGGGCGCGTGAGGCCATGGGCTCGCGAGGCGAGGGTTTTGGGGGCCGGGGAACGCCATGGGCCGGTGCGTGTAGGTGGGGGGTGGCTGGAGTGCCGCCATTCATTGCTGGCCAGTGGATTTCGTGAGAGAGAGAGAGAAATAGGGGAAGAGAGGAAGGAGAGAGAGAGAGAGAGAGAGAATGGGCTGTTGTTTTTTTTTTCTTTGTGATTTAATACATAATAAAACTTTAGTTAAACAAAAAAAATTCGAACTTTTTGGACACACATAAGTTTTTAGGGCTCACTTTTCATGTCCTAAATGACATTCTTTAAGGACTCTTAATGAGTGTCCTAAAAAGTCCATGAACTTTTGTTAAAAAAAATTTAACTTTTAGGACACACATAAGTTTTTAGGGCTCGCTTTGCGTGTCCTAAAAGAAATCCATTAAGGACTTTCAATGAGTGTCCTAAAAGGTCCAGGAACTTTTGTTAAAAAAAATTTAAACTTTTAGGACAGGCATCAGTTTTTAGGGCTCGTGTTACGAGTCCTAAAAGAAATTCTTTAGGGACTCTCAATGTGTGTCCTTAAAAGTACAGGAGATGTTTTTAGGACTTGCATCTAGGTAAGTGCCATAAAAGCATGTTTTTGTAGTAGTGGAAGTATCACATTATTCGAGAATATGTGGCAAGGGGAGATGTGAAGGTTATGAAGATTGCATCTGAAGAAAATCTTGCATATCTGTTTACAAAGACACTACCAGAAGTTACATTTGATAAGCATATAATGGAAATGATATTAGTAGAATTAAGGCATTAGTTTCAATTAGTGCAAGTGGGAGTTTTTTGAGGTTTTATGCCCTAATTAAAACTCAATTTCTTTGTATCTCATTTATTATAAATAAACGAAGAGAAATAATTTTTTGACTTAGTCAATTACTTTGCTCAAATGTTTTATTTTCATGATTATTTGTTTAATATAAACTTCTATTAAATCCCAAGCATATAGCTAATCATATTTATAGTGACGTAATCACAGTGGAATATAAATATGATTATATGTTCAAGATTAGTCAGTGCACAAGATTTACACGGACTTGTCAATCTACGATATGATCTACATACACATCGCAGTGTTATGTTCTTTCTAGAATATTATCATAGTAGATAAGATGGGATGTTTGTTACATCACACTGGACCGATATTGACAGTAGATAGGATAAGTAAACATACCGTTATTATCAATTCTAGTCATATCATATAGTTGACCATAGATCAATTAAATTTCAATTATGAGTGGTTAGTATTCTAACTAATTGTATTATTTGAGTTATATGACTTGTTCGTTACCAGCTTACCCTACGGACTAGCCCATACTTACATATTGAGAAATCGGTAGTGTAATTAAGTGGGAGTGTCTATAGCTTCCGATGAAGAAGTGAAATGATGGTTTCCTTTTAGTTTGGTTCAATGTGCTAAATGATAGAGATCTTATTTCAGTAATTAATATTAGTTTACTGAAATATCATTTACAAGGAACTAAGTGTTTTAAGGATAAAATACAATAAGGGTAAAACGGTAATTTAGTCCCATCTAATTGTAGACCGTCTATAGAGGATTGAGTGACAATTATGGTTGTAACAATGGATAATTAATAACGTATCTATATTTGTTATAGAGCATTCTATGAATTTAAGAGTCCAATTCCAAGTCTTTAGTGGAGTCACGAGGAATTAATTTGTTAGATTTATGATAACTTATTGGAGCTTGATTTCATAGGCCCATGGTCCCCACTGTCCCTTAGATAAAATCATCTAGATAGTCTCAATTAATTAATTTAATTATCAATTAGAATTATCAAAGTTGACCAAGTCAATTTTGGATAGTTTCAAAGAGTTATACAATTTAGAGAAGAAAAGAGAATATAGGGCAGATTTATTAATTAAGATAAATTGGTATCTAAATTAATAAATAAGTTTAAATCAAGGTTCAAATTATAAATAATTAATTTGATAAAGGATTTAAATAATTATTTAATTTAATTAAATCAATAGAAAATAAAACAGGCCTTAATTTTAAGTCCAATAGGCTTATAATTAAATGGGAAATTCCATGGGCCTAAAGCCCATGATAATTTCGACCTAGGTCTGATTGTTGGCTATTATTTTATTGATTTTTTTAATTAAATAAGTGACATAATTGAGTCTATAAAAGGAGTGTTTAGTGAGAGTTGAAATCATAAGTTAAATCACAAGGTTCTGATAGGTTTTACATTCTCTCTCTAAACATAAGTCATTTTTTAAGCCTCATTGTTCTTTTCTTTTCTTCTCGCTGTATCTATCTCATGTGTTGAGAATTGTCCACCCTAGTCTAGGTGATTCTAAGGATACTTTTGAAGGCTATGAAGAAAATTGAAGATCGTTTCATTTTCTTGGTAATACTCTGCGACAGAAAGGATACAAGGCTTAGAGAAACTGAATGAATGACTTTCATTCCGCTGCGTATAATGTAAGTATTCTTATCATTATTTCTCTTTGAATTCAATTTAAGAAATATGTTCTAGGTTGTCTCATATTAACTTGTTTAATATTTGATCTACATGAAAATAAATAAAGATCTTGTATAAGTTTTCGAAACACTCTTCTCCTTGAGTCAGCTTCAGCTCGCGATGTCTGGCCAGGCTGATTCTTGGGGGTGTGAGTTGAATTATTATTTTTTCGAAGGTTAGCAAGTTGAGAATTTCGCAGAATTTTTTCAGAAGGTACGAAACTCGGGGTCACAGTTCGGACAGAACAAATGATGTTAGGTCGATGATTCCAGTGGGAATTGGCAGGTTGAGTATTTCGTGGAGTCCGTTCAGAAGGTTTGGAACTCGGGTTGCAGTTCAGACAGACTGATATTAGGTTGATTATTCCTGTGGGATCCACTTTGCCTCCTTCCATCATTAGCATCGGTTGTAAGAGGGGGGACTAGAGCCAAAATCTCCTCAATTTGCCTATTGGCCTGGGCAAGGTGGTTCCTTAGTTGGGCATTTTCCATCTCAATGATTGTCAGGTACCCAGGATGGGGATTTGTTGGGCGTGAGGCCGAACTTCCAGCATCGTCTTGGTCCACATATTGTTTTCCATGGCAGCATTGTGCGAATCTACCTTCTCTAGTTGGGATAGCCGTATGGTGGGCCGCTTGATCATCAGGTTGCTCCATTTCGTTGTCGTGTATAGAACGGGTGACCACCATAGTGATTGTTAGGTGGAAATTTGTGTGAGAATTCAAGCCCAATCTGGTCTCAATGAAAGCACCAATTTGTTGACGCAATCTTTCGTCAACAAGGGATTTAGAAATCTGAGACAGAGAGATTAGGCTTTTTGTAAACCGAATGTACAAGAAATAACAAAAAGTAAGAACACGAAGCACTCACACAATTTTATGTGGTTCAGTGGTTAAAATCCACCTAGTCCACGAGTCACTCTTATTGATCTGTTTAGGACTCTTGGTGAAATTGTTTATGAAAATTTTAGCAAAGTTTTTGCATATCGAAAGTCGATCCCTTTTTCTATCCATTCCCCTTGTGTTTATTGAAGATTCTCATGAACAATTTTTGGTAATCGTACATTAATATGGTAACTTACAAATTTGGGTAACTTCCCATTTACATAAATACACGATTGCCTATTAAATTTATATATGCTATATTGGGTAATAAATACATAATAAAATCTAGGTCTTTCTGAGGCATATAAAAAATCTCTGAGTCTTTTTGGATCCTTCATTGTGAAGCATAGTCAGGCTTCCGCGAGCTGAACACATTCTTTGAGCTGGGTGTTGTATGACTAATCCAAACAGACACGGGTCATATTTAGAGTTTAATGAAGGTGGTCTAGGAGGTGCGTACCTCGAACTAAGTTTTTGGCGTAAGAGGCGATCTGGAGACTATCTGGTTGTCGTAGGCTGCCAAGTTGACTCGAGATGCTCACTCCAAAGTTAACAAGATACTCTATGTACGCTTTTCTTCATACACTTGTCTGCCAGTTGTACCCCTTGCTCAGTAATTCAGCTCGTATTTTTTGGTACAACAATAGTTATTTAAGACATTCCACTAGTTTTTGAAAAATTCTGAATAATTTACGATATCGAAAGCAAACTTCGAAATAACTTGCTTCATGAGCGTATAAAAACGAGCTTCAAATCAACCTGATTTTTATTTTCGGCACTGTAAATTATTTAGAATTTCCTAAAATTTTGTAAGAGATTTTATATAACTATAGTATACGCCGTCATATATAAAAATTTGGATTGTAATTTATCCATGTACAGAAACATGAAAACATGTTCTTTTTAAGCTTGTTTTATACTCGAGCAAAACAAATTATTTTGAAGACTTTTTCCGCACCGTAAATTATTTAGACGTTCTTGAAAATTTGTGAGATGTCTACTGTAACTACAATATACACCATTATATGAAAAAAAAAATTGGTTTATAATTTCTTCACACACTAAAAACAGAAACGTCCCTACCGGTGGGGGCAAAAAACATGCCCTACCAAATAATTTTCCTATATTTATGCTCTGTCCTTGGCCTAATTGTACCTGACAGTTTGCATCATCAGACAGTTCATAATTAAATTTGAGTAAAGCCAAATATCTATTTATATATATAGGACAATTCTTTTATAGGGGCCTCATTTTAAGCCCTACCGGTGGGGCTCTCAGTGTTTCTCGATCTGTGAACAATTTTCAGCGCGATTTTTTTTATGACCGTATATATTATAGCTATTTAGAGCATCCTGAAAATTTTATAAAATTCTAAATAGTTTACAGTACCGAAAACTATATTCAAACATGTTGTTTTCCACGCGCATAAAAAAAATTAGTCACGCGTGCAACAACATGTTTGAACTTAGTTTTCGGTACTGTAAATTATTCGGAATTTTATGAAAATTTGCAAGATGCTCTAAATAGCTGCAATATACACGGTAATAAAAAATCGCACTGAAAAATGTTCACAGGTCGATAACACTGAGAGTCCCACCAGCAAGGCTTAAAGTGAAACTCCTATTGGAGAATTCCCATATATATCTATATATATATATTTATTTATTAATAGGAACTGGACTAACATTTGCTTCTTCTCTAGTTTACTCCCACCAACCCATCTATTCATTCCAGTTGTGCACTCGTATACTATAACCTGGGGTCATAACTGCTTAATTGATTTTGATTATTGATTTGGAAAGAAAATAACTTTTTAATTTACATATGTGGTGTATATCTTGATCATGGATTAGGTCACCAAAAACCCACCTACTTTATTTCACCAAGAAGAAATAAACCACGTAAACATATAAAGAGAAAGCGTATGTGTAAAATTTAAAGAGAAAAAACAATGAAATTGTAAGAGAAACATATATAAAAATTATATAGGATATACATAAGTAAAATTTAAACTTAAAGAGATAAGATAATATATATATAAGCTATATTTATTTTTAAAAAATAATTTTAGGGCTTATTTGTACTATGTACGTTTGAACCTTTGTTCTAGAAAATAAAAAAGTGACTATATATGTCCGATAAATTATATATGGTTATTTACGGCAAAACCTCCTATTCTTTTACAAAAATTGCGACAAACCCATAATAAAAAAAATTGGTGGCAAAACCTCCTTCCGTTAACGGTTTGTTGCAAGCTACCCATTTTAAGTGTTAAATGTCTTATAAGCAAATTAAGTGCCAACTATGATACAAGTGGCAACACTTTATAGGGCAACATATCAAAAAATAATTATTTTTTGAAATAATATATTTAATTAATAAAAAATAGAAAAAATAACTTTTAATTTTTGAATAATTTTAATTTTGTATTATTATTTTAAAACATTAAAATATTAGAAAAAATAATTAAAACAACTTTTTTCAAATATTAGAAAAAAAATAAAAAAGAACTTTTTTCAAATAAATTTAAATTTTGAAGGGAATAAATTAAAAAAATAAAAAATAAATTTTATTTTTTGAATTTTAAGTTTTGTTTTAGTGTTTTAATTATTTTTTTCTATTATTTTAATTTCTTAAAATAATAATAATACATAATTAAAATTGAAAAAGGTTTTAATTTTTTTTAATTTAAGTTTTGTGTTTTAATTATTTTGTTCCTATTATTTTAATGTTTTAAAATAATAATAATACATAATTAAAATTAAACAAACTTAAAATTGAAAAAAGTTTTAAATTTAATTTTTCTATTTTTTTAATTAAATATATATTTTTTTAAAATAATAATTAATTATTTTATGACGTGTGGCCCTATAAAGTGTTGCTACGTGTATCTTAGTTCTCACTTAACTTGCTTACATGACATTTAACACCTAAAAATTGGTAACTTGCAACAAACCATTAACAGAATGAGATTTCGCTACCAAAATTTTTAATTGGGGGTTTATCACAACTTTTGTAAAAAAAATAGGGATTTTACCACAAATAATCCAATTATATATAATCAATTCAATTTGCAATTGTGTTTATATATATATATGTGGGGACCGATTCTATTCCGTGGACGGAACCATTTCGTGAAAATCATTTAGCCGTTGGATCAAATCCAAGGGCTGGGGTTCAATTGGTGATTAAAAAGTTTAGCTGACAATGGCAGCCTTTTGTCAGCAGGGGCAAACAGTGTTTTCACTGTTCACTCAATCTTCAATCAACCGGCTTCGTCTCTCTCCTCTCAGCCTTACTCGACCTCTTTCTTGAAGAAAAACCCATTGTTTCTTTAAAAAAAAAAAAAAGCACAGTCTCTTTGGTAATTAAATTTTTGGGTATGGTTTAGTATGGTTTAATGGATTCCTCTGGTGTAGATCAAGGTTTTGCGGTTTCAAGGTTTGAGCAGGTATAGTTGTTTATCATTATCAGTTATTGTGTTATGTTTTGCTTCTTCAAAACTCAATTTTTTGTTAACTCGGTCACTTATTCTCTCCTCATTGAAGCTCAAAACAAGAAGCGAACTCTGTACCTGAACTCTAGGAGAGCCATTGCTATTTTCGAAGGTAAGATGGATAAAAAAATTTAATTTGTCTCGGAGAGTGTAGAGGATAGCATGGAGCAGTTGAGTTAATTTATTGATAGAGTTAGTTTTCAAAGCCTCCTTTAATTTGATTTGTTTTTTAAAAAATAATTAGTGGGAAATGCATGCTGGTTGTTGCTGAATATTGGTTGATTGTAAAGATTTAGTGTTTCATATTTTTGTTTGTGACAGTGATGATCAATTGTTTTTTTGAGAGAGACACATTTTTAGGATTAATCTAGGACATTGCCGAGGGAAGCATTTTAGAATTTGTGATACATTGTTGTTGAATATAGAATTAGGAGATTCAAAATGTTAGTCGAAGAAGCTAAATTATGAGCATAACAACATTCATTTAAAACTCATTTATCAAATCCCCATTACAACCAAGGGATTGAAAACCAATATTAATATGTGTAGTTGCTGGTTACAATCAAACCAAGAAAAAATGATCTCAAATGAAGAATGATGAAAAAGCCATGTCCCCACTTGAAATCCCTGCAAACAAAAAACTATTTACCCTGACAAGAAAGAATGAATGTCTCTATTTCCTTGTAGAGGCAATGAAACGAGATATATGTACATAAAGAAATTGAGTAAGATGATGCCTTAGAACAAGAAATCATGAATATATATGTAAAAGCACCAAAATCCAAATCATATACTAACTACCAATCGAACCAAAAGTAAACATAGATAAAGAACAATAAGACTTTCAAAACAAATATAAACATTTTCACTTTAATTTTCTCTCTTAAGTTGCAAATATAGTTGTCTTATTTCATCGACCATAAAAATTCAAATAGTATTAAAACTTGAACTTAGTGCTATTAGTAACAAGTAAAGCCACTCTTGAAAACCTTTTGTTGGTTGCTAATTTACTGCATTAAAACACTTCACCTAAACCTGGTTAAGCCCTTGTAACCCATGATCAGTAGCTATCAATGTCTTTCCAAGTTGGTATCCTAGTGCAATATGAACCTTAATTTCTTGCCATGAAACAATGAAACAACTATTGAATAAAGTAATAGCTATACATGGAAAATGAATAGCTAAGACTTGAAACTCATATGATGGACACTTATAGGAAGCCAAAGTTAACCAATATTTAATTAAGCAGTTGTTGTTATTTTCCGGAGATCAATATTGTAAGATCAGTGAATGTCACTTTTATTTTTCCATGCTACTTTAGAGTGTACATGTTGAGTGGTAGAGAAATCCACGAGTTAATTTCCATTAACTGTCCCAGACATGGAAATAAACCACTTTCAGACTCTTAAGGGAGCATTTTATCTTTTGAACTAGTAAGAGTAGAATTATTGTTAATTTTGGATTTTGTCTGAAAACTTGGAGGTTAAAAATGTATTTTTCATGAGACTAATCATAGTAAGAGATGAGACTTGCTAATTTTTTTAATTGGTGCAGTTGGAATATAGATTTCGATATTGGATCGTATTCTCAGGTGGAGAATTATTTGTGAGGGAAAAGTTTTATGTACCGTTTTTTATATACATTTTTTATCTAGGGCAGCTATTAGTCGGCACGATTTATTTAATTTTTTGTAATGTACTATCTAGATCGTAGTCGATTATTCTAGATGGTCATCTAGATTTGTGGTTTAAATCGGGTTGTGAAGCAATTTTTTAATTTAAAGACCAATTTTTTTCATTAATATTTGAACTTGTAATTTAATTTTGAATTTGATAAGTGTTCAAATTTGTTAAAACTGATTATGTACGTTGTTTATAGGTTGTTGTGAAGAATATTAACATCATAAATTGATTTGTATTTTGACAGCTACTATTTTGGGACCGCATCCAAGCAGACTCTACACCATTAAATAAGATTGAACAAGTTTCTACACAGACATGTTCCACCTATTGTATCCAACTGATAAAGATGCCTCGTTACCCCCCCCCCCCCCCAAAAAAAAACAACCACCTCGAAGACTGATCGGGTCAAAAAAGTAATAGAAAAAAGTCTTGATGCAGCATTAGGGGATGAGGGAATATCAAAGGCTGGGGACATCATCACCCGGTGCTCGTTCAAGAGAATTGGCCGAATCTTATCAGTCATGTCGCCAGACCAAAAGGAGGTGGCTGCAATCACAAGATTCGGTTCTCTAATGAGGATTGATGGTCCAAGCACTAATAGTAGCTTAATCCAATGGTTGGTTAAGAACGTTGACACGACCGATAACAAGTTATGCATATATGGAAAGGAGTTCTACATCAACGTTGCTGCCTTTGAAAGGGTGATGAATATAAAAGATGGGGGAACAAAGATAAAAATGACCGGCCCACTTCCTAAAACAGATTTGGTGAATGCTGTTGTGGGAAAAGAATGCAGCGTTTTCCTGAGGAAGCTGGAGAAAGACCTGAGGGAGTCACAAGACGCTGACGACCTCTTCATTGCAAGATTTGCCCTGGCATGCATCGGCAGTATCCTGTGTCCAATGGCCGGAAATAAAGTCAGTGCTTCCTACATGAAGGTGTTGCATGATGTTAATTCCATAGCATTGAAAGACTGGGCCACATTCTGTGTGCGGTTCCTTATGGAGTCCATTAGGAAGTTCCAAGTGGGTGGGTACAAATACTTGTCCGGATGCTTAATCTTTCTCCAGGTATCTTATATGTCTTTTAATTGTTCAAGTTATGACTAAATGTAATCAAAGCCAGTGTATAGAAACTTACATTTTTTGTTTACTATTTTATGGTGTAGCTCTTCTATTTGGATCACGTTGACTCCGATTACGTTGATCGAACCATTCCTTGCATAGATTTCTGGACGGACATCCAAGTGAAGCGAGTGAAGAAGTGGCTTCAACAATCTGGAGGATTCAAATCGAACAATGTAATTGTTTTTTTTTTCCTTTCTTTATTTCAGTGAAATGTTTGTTTGATGTGCTATTCTTGATAATGCCAAAAAATTATGTAGTTATTGCTCAAGATCATTTTCTTTATGTTTTATTTTTGTAGATTCCGCTTGCTAAGGGGGTCAAGACCGTAGCTGTTGGAACCTCAAAGTCCCCCCCTGTTGTTGTAGCTGATGACGGGACAAAGCAGTATGTTGACAGTCTAAGGTAGGTTGTAGATGGTGTAAGGTAGGATGTGGGTGCTCTGAAGCAAGACTTTGGCACATTCATGAGTGAGTTGACAGAAGTGAGAAAAACCATACTCACTTTACCACAAGAAACATCTGCGAAAGTCCAAGTGGGTTTGGATGCAATGCAGAAGCATTTAGACCAAAAGTTGAGTGAAATAGCTTTATCCATTACAACCAGCCTGGTTGAAGAACGTACTAAAAAGAGACCATTGAGGATATCATTAGGGCTGCTGCGGTTAAATATTCAGAGTCGACAATGGAGTGCGAGGTGGAGAGTGTTGGAAAAAGAAGAAAGAATTTTGAGTTTATAAAAAAAGAGAAGAAGGGATTTAGTGAGAAAAAAAGTTATACAGAGAACATCGAACTTGCAGCTGAGAGGGTAGTGCATGATCTTACGCACATGGAGTTTGACGGGGATAGTAGCCCCACAAAATCAAAGTCCCCAAAACAAAAATTACTAGCTCAAACAGGTCCTTATGGTGAGAAAGCCATTGAAGTTTTCTCTAGTTCGGGGGGAAAGGTGGTGGGTTCTTTTCACCTAGATGTGCCAGTCCTACTTGAGGTGATGAAGCTTGCGAAATGGATGTTCAGCCCATACTTGGAGTGGAGGTATGGAATCGTGCAATTAAGTGTTATACCATTTCAGTTGATTAAATAAAATTTAAATACCTTCTAGCGGTGTATTAATAATGTGTCTTTATTTTTTCTGTCTCCTTCATTTCAGCTACACTCTGGTGAAATTTGGGAAGATGGAACTGTTCAGGAGCTCCATGTGGACCTTGACTCCTGAAAGAGATATTTCTGGTGATGTAAGTCGTTACTGCATGTGGATTTTATATTTCCGACGTGATTACTTTGATCATTAACATTTACATTGTGGTTTCTTGATTTTAGATCATTACTTGCTTTTCCCGGGTGTTGACACACGAGGAAAGGCAGGGACAAGAGGTTCCTCAAACGACTTCCATTTGGTATATGCCCACTCAAATATCGGCAATTCACCTAAAGTCCATAACTGGAAATTCAACCCACTTTTTATGTTTACTATTTTGTGTTGTAAGACGCAATTTGACAAACGTCGTGAATATAATAGGAGGCATACTTGGGGAAAGGGAGGCCAGTGGAAGATTACGCCGTAAGCCAACAATGGGCTGATTTCCACTTTGGGCAGTTTTCCTTATGTGAACTGGTTTGTATTAAGCCTAATCCTTTCATAAAATGTATGTGTTAAAGTTAACAATATCCCCTCTGCTGAAATGGTGATAATCTAATGAACGCCTGACTATCATCTAATTTTGATGTATTCTTAGATGCTTGTATCCATGTTCGTCACTGAGATTTTCAATCATTGGTTCCTAGTCGCGGTGAATATAATCAATAGGTGTGCTGATATTTGGGACCCCCTTGTTGCTGCCAGAAGCAAAACCGTAAGCACGAAAGCCACAAAAGAGATGGTGAGAATATGCCCAAACACCCTTGTCATTGTTATTCCTTTTAAAAGTTTTGTTTTTTAATTTTTCATGACTACTAAACATTTTGCACGTCAGCTAAGTACTCTAGATCGCCTTTTCAAGTCCGAGATAAAGCAACATAAACAAAATGACTTCCAGTTCTCCAACTTCAAGGTTTCAATAAAGAGCAGTACACCCCAGCAGGACAATGGGCACGATTGTGGAGTATATGTCATGAAGTTTATGGAGTCCTTCTTCAAACGGGAGGAATCCATGTCTCTGGTATGTAGTTGTTAAAATTAATTATTTGTCTACCTGTGTGTTAACACTGAAATTAACCATTTTAATCAATGTGTCCTTGCAGTTTGCTCCAGTGGATGAGCGGCTGAAGATAGCATGTCGGCTTGTAACACATGATCGAAACGAGGTGAGGGCGGTTGTTTTCGCTGACAAGGCAAAATACTACATGCAACAGACTCCTCTACCCATAGGTAGCCCTGTGAAGACTCATTCGGACCCCAGATTTTCAACGAAGAAGCTGAAGTCGAAGAACTCCATTCCCACACGTCCAGTATCAACAAGGACTAGTGGTAGACTGAAGAGAATTAAGTATGAGGAATAGTTAATCAAACCATCTATGTTTTTTGGTATTAGCCATGCCAACTTTTCCTTCTCCCGGATGTATTAAATCAAGTTAGAAAGGGTTGAGGAATTGTAAAGGAGAACTAGTTTCAGTTTTTTAATAGGCATTTTGATTTATTAGGTCCAGATACATTTGTCTACAATCGACATTGTAGATCGTAACCTCTAAATTTGGCCAGTACGTAGTAGATATGTTTGTATACTGAGTTAATGTGTAATAATTAAGTACTAAGTTAACTTGTCTAAAAAAAGTAAAATTCTATTTTAATATTCAAACTTACTATATATCCAATAATTTTTTCTATTCAAACTATTGTGTATAGATTTAAATTTAGTAGGAAAAGCCACCATAATTGTGGCCCTAAACTACACCATTCAATTTGTATTTGGTGAAAATATAATAAATAAATTATGCGGTAATCATTTGATTAGAATAATTAATGAAAAAAAATGATCTTCAAAATTGGAAGTTATTTGACATTTCTTTTTTACTTTTGGGTAATCTAGATGGATCTAGATGGCAGTCGAATTTATTAGCAGTTTGTATTTCTCTATTGAATTGATATTTAAATTTAGAAATCTAATTTTGTTTCATCCAAACCACACGGAAATTGTGAGGAGGTGATTGTTTTAGAAATTTGAAAGTTTATTTTCCAATAAGATATGAATTTAAGGAGAGAACTCAAACGTTAATATGGAAAAATATTAGTTCGAACATGATTTCAGTATTTCACTAGATGGAACATGTGTGTCTTAATTGTTCCTTCGCCGCTGGGATGGCCTTCTAAAATTAACATTAGGGACATCATCATGTTCAGCATGGCTTTTGGCACGAGTCTCACTATTTGTCGCCGCATCATCACCTTGATATGGTCCAAGAATACTGTCAGGCAAGCTCTCTTCCCTATCCGATCGCGCCCCAACAGACTGTCGCACCAATAAAAGTAGATTGTCGAGCTTATCCATTGTCTCTTTTTGGCGATTCTGCATATCCCTCTGTCCACTTAATATGTTGGCAACTTGAGCCTTTAAGTCCAATTGCATTGCCTTAACCTCAGCCAAGTCTTTCACCATTTCCGATAAGCCATAAAAGTATGTTCAAGATTCCTGGTTTTGTTGTGCGAAATCATCCTCCATCATTTCATCTTCCCCAACAATGCGATCAAGCAAAGCATCCTCCATTATCTCGTGCTACGTGAGTGTTTGACCCACACAGTGATCTATTCCCCCGAGCTTACGTAGGTGGGAGGTGTCCATGTGTTGGTCTCCTGTTACCTTCGCCAACTGTGGTCTCTCCTCCGGTGTAGGCTTCAAAGTAGAACAACAGTGGTACTAAATGTGGAACAAGCACAAAAAGACTACAATTACTGGAATTTCAATTAAAAAAATAATTAGTCTTAGAAAGTGGAAAGACCGCAACAGAACCCTTACCTTATCTTTGATCAGCATGTTTGCCACATCTACGGCAGTGAAAATCTTCACGCTTTTCCATCGCACCATTCTTGGAATATCCTTGCTAGTAAATGTTGCACATTCCAATCCTACCTCGCGTACTGCCTCATAAGCCCAATACTGAATTGCTGGAGCAAATCCGTATAATGTGTACTGAGCATGAATTTGCTGGCCTTTACATTACTTCGAATTCATTGTACTTTCCACAACCTTCTCCAAATAATTAGCTCTTTGTTTTCTCATGTCCTTGCGATATGAACCTAAAGTTTTTTCAAACGATTTATGGCCCCAAGGGTAGTTATAGAAAAAATCAAGATCTTCAACGACTAGCAACAAGTCCTTTTCGATTGTAGCGACAGGCTCATTTCCATATAGGACGCTGTCAACTAGAAAACATAGTCCGAGTTTCCAAGTGTCTTCTACATCTTTGCAAGCCTTAAAGACCTCCTCCAACTTGCTTGACAAAATTTTGTTAGCACCTTCAAAATACAGCTCCACTAATCTTCCACTTTTCAAAGTAAGCTTCTCATATTTCTTAGTGTCTGGTGCTTCAAAAGACAACCCAGTGATCATTGCAAACTCCATTGTCCCAAACCAGAGCCGCTCACAACCGATACGGAATTGTACCTCATGCACCTTGTTTGAGGGTATCTTTCTCATAAGCAGCCCATGTATGAGTGTCCCTGAAAATTTGAATTGTGGCGCTGTGAAGAACTGCTTAAATACTGACTTGTTAGCCATCTCAAGAAGATTATGTTCATTAAACTTGTCTTTCAACTTCTGCAGCGCCGGCGTTCCTCAGTAGGTGATCCGGCCCGGAAACTGGTCCTCCACGGGAATTATGAGGTCTGACATCTGCGAAATAACCAACAACCATATCAATCAGAAAATGTATCTATCCAATAATGTGACAAGGAAAGTTCTAGGGTTGAACACTGCAAAACATATATGGAAGAAACTTGAAGAAATTTATGCCTAGCCTACATTAACTAACAAACTTAATCTGTTAGAGATATTGTATGGTTTTAAGATGGTTCCATATTTATCTTTACATGAAAATTTAGATTCTTTTAACAAACCGAAGCAGTGATTCTACTTCGATCAGTACCAGCTACATGTGAAGATGTGAAATTAGTCTTGAAGATGTAGAATTGCTAAATGAATTAGAAAAATAAGCAGAAACAACCAAGGAGGGAATCATTGGCTTAGGTAGAATTGCTTAATCTTTTCTTTTAGTGATATGCATTCGAAAACCATTGCTGCCGTGTTCTCAGTCAAGGAGCCTGGTTTTCTACTCAGATGGTTGAAGAATGTTTATTTTGTACATACTAAGAAGTAGAACTACTCTATCTGTGGACACTGAGTTAGAGAAAAGTTACTAATACTATGTTTGTAAGCTCTTTATGTACTTCCTATCAGAACAATCAAGAAAGCATTCTTTTCATAGATGTTTATCTCATACATTGTCATTGATATACAATAATCAGTTGTAAGTAGTTAATCTCCTGTGTACATGTGCAACTTTTGTGTAGCATGGAGTTGAGATTGTGCACCAAAGAAAATTAAAATTGAGAACCAAAGAAAAGGAAATGAGTATAGTATATTAAAAGTAGGGCAAGCCAAGTCTTGGTGCAATAAATCTCATTGTATCACATGATCATATTAAGTAGAAGCTTGGTTGAAGAATTCTAGTAACTTTCTCAGACAGAATCCCTTTCAACATAGGCTGATACATTTGATGTGAATATGTGACTAGTTTATGACCATTAGTAAAAAGGAAAACAAAAGCTGATATTCATTTGAATAGCAAGAGGGATTTGATTTTGGAATAGGTTAAAGGTGCAGATTTTCTAATGTAAAATGATATTCAATAAGTTGATAAAACTGTAAGCATTCATCTTAGAGCTAGTTATATGGTAAGAACACTAATTAGTTAAAGAAGTTTAGTTAAAAAAGAAGATGGAATAACTCTTTCTTGTGCCATAATACTGAGCCAAACTGAGAGCATCAGGGTTATGGAAAAAAGAGCTGCAGTCAATGATTTCATGGTTTTTGTTGACTCAAGAAGATGTCTTGTAATTTTCCTATGTTTTGGTTTGTTTCAATGATGAGCACAAGTGCTTATTTTATACAGCAATAAGATTAGAATATATGAGAGAAAGAGATAAAGATAGAGAGTATCTTTGGTTTAAAATCTTCTTACTAGTTGCCTACTATTATTAATCTAATATAGTATGTAGCTATGTCATGTGATCAATCTTTGACTATCTCAGCTTCCAAATTCCAAAGCCTAAAATCCAAGAAAGAGAAAAAAAAATGCTTTTAGAATTGGTTTTACTAAAGGGATCATGTGCTTCACGCGATTATTATTTATAAATAATTGGTTGTCAACTTTGGATTCTTGTCTATCAAGTAAACAACTATTATCAGAATGACACACCAATTGTTAATGGTGTACTTTGGCCTTAAAAATTTAGGCATTGAACATAAGAAAACAAAGGATGGTATTACCAATGCAAAATTACAACATGAAGTTTAAATAAGAACACTGTTAAAGCTAATATAATAATGATTTGAAACTTGATCACCTTCTGTGTTTCTTACTTTCAACAACAACCACAATCTGTTTGATTCAAATCATTAAAAAATTAAAAACAAAATTTCAAACTTTGTCAGACAGAATCCCTTTCAACACATGCTGATATATTTGATGTGAATATGTGACTAGTTTATGACCATTAGTAAAAAGGAAAACAAAAGCTGATATTCATTTGAACAGCAAGAGGGATTTGATTTTGGAATAGGTAAAAGGTGCAGATTTTCTAATGTAAAATGATATTCAATAAGTTGATAAAACTGTAAGCATTCATCTTAGAGCTAGTTATATGGTAAGAACACTAATTAGTTAAAGAAGTTTGGAAACCAACACAGATATGGTAAAACAATTTAAAACGCTTAACTGAAACAGATGAAATAAATTTGCTAACTGTATTTAGTCCAGTTATGACATTTTTCTTCTTTGACAAGTGAATCGTAGTGTATTTAGTCCAGCTGCCAAACAATTCATAACATTGTTTCATATAAAAAAATAAGGAAAAAAGAGAGCTTGAATATGCAATTGAAACATAGATCAAAACCAGAATCCCATATATAACACAACAATACTCAATCTTTCCAAACCCCAGATCAAAACTCTACCTTAAATTCCTAATCCTGATTCATAAATAAATAAAAGAAAAATAAAAGAAGATAGAGATAGTTGGGCATACTTGTTCTGTGATCCGACGACAAGAGTCAAACCCTTTAGAACAAGTCCCTTGGTTTCTGATCAGAGAAGAAACAAGCAGGCAAAGAAAATGGAAGTCATCGATTGGTTTGTGATCAGAGAAGAAATCCAAATATACCCATCACATAAACAAAAAAAATCAAAAAAATTATGGCAAAAATCCAATAACGTGAGAAAGTGAGAGAAATAGTAATGGAGAAGACAATGAAAACTCACATGTGGAAGAGAGGAGGTCATGGAGGGCAAGAAGAGCTACGAAGGAAGCTGAAGAGGCTAAACCTAATCGTGAGAAAGAACCATTTGAAAAAATTAAATTTTTTTTTTAATTTAAATTTTTAAAAAATTAAAATAAAAATATTTTACCGAACGTGTTTCTTATTTTTGTTATCATATTTTTAATGATTTAAATAGAAATTTTTTTAAAAAAAGTTTACCGAACAGGCCCTCAGCTCTTGTTCACAATATGTAGAAAATAGATGAAACAAAATAAAAGTTCCAAACTCTGTAGAGATATAAATTCTGTCCAATTTTTCATTTCATAAAACATGTCAACTTGATTCAATAGTTAGTCAATTTCATCTCTTTTTAACAAACAAGAGAGCAAAACAACAAACTAAATTTTGGCAAAATTGATTAAAAAAATTCAGCTTCAAGTACTGATATTAGCACCATAAATTAATCCAAAAAACTACACTATATGAATTTCCTCAAATGAGATTTGACCATATTCACCCAAGTCGAGTTAAATCCTGAAAACCAAAATCAATAAAATAAAATAATAAAGCATCGGTTAATAATATTCAAATGGAAGACCAAGTTCCAACTAAACATCCAAACAAAATCTAAACCAGTGAGAGATAGACAGCTAAAGGGAATAAAACGAGAGACGAAGAGAGAACCTTAGCAGGAGAGAACCCACTGGTGAATCAACTTGATCTGAAGCATGAACCGTACGTGATGCTCGTGGCGACGAAGATGACAAGCATGAATTGTACATGATGGTTGAACCGCTGGAGATTTGGGTCTGCCATGACCACCGACGAGAATAGATAAAAGGAGGGATGAAGAAAAGCAGAGAGGCAAAAAGCATGGAGGATGAGAAGCGGAAGGGTGAATTGTCGTTGAGACCACCAGTTTTTTGTTTCTTCTTTTTGTTACCACCAGTTTTTCACACTTTAGTCATATAAGAGCCAAATGAAAATTAGTTTCGCCCCCAACAATTTGGTATTTCCTGCTTGCAAAAAACATAACTGTATGGGATTGAAACTAAAAAGCCCCAATTCGAATTTTCAATTAAAAACACAGCCCCAATTCGAAAACAATTGTGTCTCTTACCCTTTTTTTAATTAACTGATTTTATGGCTAGCATAAATTTAAATTTTGATATAAAAATTATTATAAATACAAAAGTTAATAATATAAAAATTTAAAAACACAAAAAATCTAGTTTTAAGGTTTTTTAATAATTATATAATTTTTATAAATATATATTTACATAATTGGCCCCCGGCCATAATTTAGTTTATTTTTAAACTTATACTATTCATTATTTTTTTTAACAATTTTTCAGCCCAGGTATTTTAAGGACTCGAAAAGCGAATCCTTAAAGAGTATTAATGAGTCACAAAGTAAGTCCTTAAAATGGTTAAATAAAACACTAATTTTTTAGCTGAGATTTTGTTAGGTTGCGCTTATTTTTTTATGACACTCATTGCGAGTCCTGAAATGTGTTTTTTTAGGACTTTCAATGAGTGTTCTAAAAACTCAAAAAATATTTTTAAGGACTTGCATTTATGTGTGTCCTAAAAAAGTCTCCCGTAAAGGGTATTTTGTAGTAGTGACTATAATTTATTACCACTGCCAGGTATATAATATTACAATATTTTCTTTACTGGTAAAATGAACGTATCAGAGAATGTCGTCTGAATATTTAATTCCACTTTCAAAAACTATGAAATTGTTTCAAATTGTGCAATTTACAATTTCGCCCAATCTCCAATGATCTAGACTCGTCGAAATTTGTGGCAGATTGCATAAGATTTGTTTCATATTTTGACCAATCTCGATGGATCTAGTTTTCCATCGAAATATTTGGTAGATAGCATAATATCATACTTGAAAATTCAACCAATATGAACGTGACAAGACAGCACACGATTTTTTAAGCATAGTGGTTTTCTATATTACTATGTAGCCCTTAGTAGTTGATTTTAGTATATAACAAGCACACTGAGTTTGCATTAAATTTAAACAAACTTAAATTTTACCAAACCAACTTTTCTGTCTTATTTATGGGAAAATTAAATTTTAATTATTGTAGGTTAAAAAAAAATGAAACCATGTAATAATATCATTAGAAGGTGAACAAATGAATAAAACTCAACGATTTAAAATTAATTTTCATTTAGGCAACCCCTATGGAATAATGTTTGAAATTATGCCTTTGTAGAGAGTCAATTAAAATTTTAATATACATTTGGATGCTACACTTTACCCCAATATATGCCCATAATTTACATGTGACTCATTGAAAACCAACAAAATTTCGACACATCAAAGTACGATCACCGGAAATTTATCATAGAGTTCCATGTAAATTATAGATATTAAAACATTCATTATACTAAATTTGGAACATATCAAGTAATCATAATTCTATTTCTCTGTGGAGAAGTCATTAGTTACAACAAACACAAACATTATGAAGATAGAACTCAAGCCCAACATTAAGAATAGTAGAAATATCTTATTAGTCTTTACTGTGTTGTTGTTTGTGTTAAGTTTGTCAGTTTCCAACCTTTCAATTTTCTCCAGCATAGCAGGTATAATTTCTTTTGACCTTGGGCACATCGGTGGATCTTTCCATCTAAGAAACCCACAACATGGATATGGTGTAGTGTTGAGCTATGAATCAGTAGAACAACTCATTATAATACGTACAAGCAGAAATGTGATCATTCTTATATGAGAAATCAAGAAAAGAAGTTGACCTTATTACATACATAGTTCGTGCATCCAAAGAATCTTCTTCCAGGATTTACTGGACTCCAGCAAACTTTCAAAGCTGCTGGTTTCCCACATTTGCACACTGGATTATTGAACTCATCAATGGCCGTGTTGGAGTCAACAACGACAGTGTCAGTGTAATTTTGATCAGCATTATTACCAGTTCCAATATGACTACCGTTTGCCTTGGCGGCTTGTTGAACTCTCTTCATTTTCATGTTCATTGATTGAATCCTTTTCACTTGAGCTTTTAGTACATAACAAAATTTGATGGAGAGTTTTTCGCACTTGTTTGTGGAGGGTTAGCAAAACTAGTTAAAATAGTCTAATCCACAACTATGCAAGCCATGCTTGTGACATGGGACTTATGCTGTGAAATGAGTTGATGGATCCATAGATTTAGGCCATGCTTGTGACGTGGGTGGTAACTTTGTTTTAAGAAACACGTGTAAAAGAGAAGTGCTATTATCAGGGTTTTTTTTTCTAATATTTTTTTCCAATGATATATACTATTAGTTACGAAGTGAATTACTTTTTTTTTTATAAAATGACTTGCCCATAATTGATATAAATATGTACATGCACATATGAATGAGATTAAAAAAATTAAATACAAACATAATAATTGAAGCAAAAAAATTTCGTGTTCATACTTCTACAATTATTTCAATTATAGGTAATTCCTTTTTTAAAAAAAAAACAGATGACTAGGTAATAGAAATAAAGTAAATGACACTATTTTTTTAAATTAAGTATTATAATACTTACGTATATATTAGTTGAGTAACAAACAAAACCACTTGTCAAGTTATAAGCATGTGTCTGTAAAATTATAAAAATTTAGTAGCACTTCTATGTGTAAAAAGTATTGTGGCCATGCGTGTGAGGTGACTCCACCTATGAAATGGATTGATGTGACATTTGACAAGACAAGTCACAAGTGAAGTTTAATGCACAACTTCAACAATGCAAAGACATTTGACAAGAGCATCTACAATGCTAGCACTCTCCCATGTTGCCAAAAAAATTAAAATATTAATACTTTTGTATTCTCTTTCATCCACATAATCAAAAATATTTTTATTAAAATAAAAAACAAGTTGGGCAACGTTGCCAACTTTTGGCACTCTCTCTTGCCAATAATCTGATTTTGGGACCCATTTTTTTTACTTGGGACCCACAAATGACTATGGCAACCCTTCTAGCTACAGCATTGGAGTTATTATAAAGAAAAAGAAATGTTTTAGAGTTGTAAAAGAAAGAAAAAAAAGGGCTCCACGTGCTCTGATTCATTATGTGCATTCCAACAAAAACTTATTAATAAATACGAACACATTCCAACCAATTCCCAAAAAAAAAAAAAATTTATATTTGTTCATATAAAACTTATGATTTTATTCATATATAATATACAAGTTATAATATAATTATAATTTAATTAAGATTACTTCCAAAAAACAAATAGTAGCTAATCGAATATTTAAAACATAAACTGAGAAAATTAAAAAGAAAAGCAATTTAGAAAGGTAATAGGAAAATAGTGTTAGAATAACATTTTAAAATATGATAATTTTACCCTTGTTATGTAACACCACATATGAAAATATGATGTTATGGGTTGGATATCTGTACAAAGTGGTTGATTTAGTGAATAGTTATCATACATCATGGGGACTGTGCACTTTACATTCTTCTACACTGCAAGCTTAAGTACTATTCATTTAATTCATCTTATAGTAATTTCACATGTTCCTGGACTTTTAGTGAGTTGTCTTGTCACTTATATACAAACAAAATATAATAATTGGACTAAATCTAAAAATTATAATTGTGTAGCAATTCCTTTTGCATGTGGGGACAAGTAAAAGCAGTTTTACTCTTGTTTTTTTTATAAGAATTTAACAAGTGTGTAAGTGTGAGCTTGGTATATTGACTATTTATTATCTTTATTGTAGGATGTTGTTATGCTCCACATGTTGTCCATATAGAATATAAATTAAGAATTGGTTGATCGTATGTTATGGACATTGTATCAGATATTTGACAGACCAATAAATCCTACGCATTTAGCTGATATTGAACCCAAAATTCCTACACATTTATTTTTTATATTATTAATTTTTTCATATATTTACTTTTTTTTTAAAAAAACATTACGACATACCACTTTAATAAACATCAAAAAACACAATTAGTCATTCATTATTCAAACTCATATTTAATATACTAAAAAAAATTAAAGAACAAGAAGAGATAAGTATTATCTATGATTTCTTATACTAATTGCTTTTACACTTATTGACACTTTTATATCTTTACAACTTTAAGTTGATCTTAATAATTATTCTTGTAATTAATTAGTTATTAGTAATTATTTTTATAATTAGTTAAATATTTTTTAATTATCAAACTTATTTTTTGTTTTACATATCAAATATATGAGTGATGTTATTTTTTAAAAGTTTAATTTATCCATTTTTTAATTCAGAATAGTTAATTTTAAATTTATTAATAATTTGTAATAATATTATTTTCTTTTTGTTAAATTTAGTAGCTTTAAAATTGTAAATTTTTTTAATCAAACTAATTAGTAATAGATTGATTTTTTTAGTTTTTATTTTTTCACACGTGTCGCTTCGCCATTGGCCTATCAGGGCAGTTTCCTACCCTAAAATGTAGGTGGTCCCAAAATCCTAGCAGAAAAGGTGCCTAAGACCACTTCTTAGAAATGTGGTCCATCGAATCTTTGAGAATCTTGTGAGGTCGTTATGGGGACTTCTAGGGCTCTTTGAAGAGTCACCGTAAATGTTTCTTCTTTGACCCAAACTCAGAGCCCCCTAGGAGCTACGCTTCAAAAATTCACGGAGGGTTCCGAGGCCTTTCCTCAGAGGTTTGGAAGATTGTAAGTCGATAACCTGTCAACTAGGTAGTTCCCCCTCGAGAACTTCTCGGGAAGTATATCGGATGCTGACATGGGTAGTGTTGACGCAGTTCTTCGACAACAGATAATTATATGAATAAAGAGACGGATTAGTGCTAAATGATGAACCGTAATATGGGAATAATCTCAAAGGGAGGTTGTAACTCGTTTACTCTTTTTTTAGGTAGTTCGAAGGTTAAAATCCCTCTAGTCCACCAGTCAATATTATTGATATATCTCTGATATTCCCTACAGGGTATTTCTTTACAAATTAGAAGCCAACCCTTTGCAATGCCCAGGGACTCCATATTTATAGGGAGAGGACACCTGAGTGTTGGCAAAGGGGGCCATCCCGTGACCTTCTTACCCATCATGTCACTTCTGTGACATTCATGATTAATTCCTAAAACCTGACAATGAAGTGTGGTCTAATCAATAGCTAATGGGGATAATGGGCCGCATGGCCCAAACCAGTCGTGATGTGCCTGAACACGCACGTTTATGCTGCGTGTCCGAGAATTCAGGAATGGAGTAGACACGTGATGTCTGATATGTGCACGTTTACATTGCATGGCTGACTTTATAAAGGGTCGGAGGTGTCAGCTCCAGGTCGTACCTCGAGCTTGATGTAGTCCCAGCTCGTGGTGTCCACACTGCTGACCCGATGCCTTTGAGTATTCTTACTAAAATTTTGGCTAGCTCGAGCTAAAGAGGTAGAGACTCGTAACAGCAGCTCCGAGTAGGTGGCTTCCACGTGGCTGATAGGGTTATGCCCTTTTCCAGCTCGCTAATAACCCGTGGATATTTAGGGCGTACAGGTAGTAGGGCAAAAAATGCATGGAAGAAGCACTATTAGTGGCACTAGCCATAGTCAAATGTTCCAAATATTATACCTATTCACCTAATTAATTAATGGTTACAAACAGATTAGGTTGGAGGTTACAATTTTTGGGTACAATTGATGTGTTTTCCTCATTATTAGGGCTCCTGAGTAACGAAGTGGGTGTTTACTCAAAAATGGCTTATGATGATGTGGCAAGAATTTCTCACACGTGGTTGGCACGGGGCAGCGTCAAAGTGAAAAGGTGTTGTTGAACTATACACCAGCTCCTTCTTGCTTCATCAAATCTCGCGATTAGATGCGACCAGCTTGGTCGCATACTTTGGTTTATTTCCTTTAAAGACATGTAATCTTATAATAACTGCATTTATTATTTCCTCTTTGTTGCCTTCATACGCTGATATTAAGGATAATTAAGGCTGAATGGTTCAGGTAACCCCCTTCAGCCTATAAATATGAATGAGAGGGCTCAAGGAAGGGACTTCTGAACCTTTTTTTTTAGTAATGATAGAAAGAGCGTAAATGTGATTATCCACCATTTTGTTGTAATTCTCCTAAGGCTTTTGAAACTCAAGAACCCTAGTTCTTTGATCACAGCATTGAGATTCAACATCAATAATAACACTAAGTGGACGTAGGTTGTTAGCTCGGAGGTTGCAAATAGTGACTATAAATGCTATTGTTCTCTTCATTACAAGGGATGTTGAGTGAGTAAATGAGATATTGGAGATGTTAGTACTATAAGTAATACTAGACACAGTCAAAATCTTTATAATTGTGAGAAATTTGCTTGGAAGTTGCAAAATGTGAGTACAACTGATGTGATTTCCAAATTAGTAGGCCTTTTGTAACATCCCAAATTTGCTAATCAGGCTTAGTGCCTTCAGTAGTGTTTCAAGGGGGCATAAATGGATATTATGTGCATGTTTATGATTATATGCATAATTACATGAATTATATTATGATATGACTGTTTATGCTTGTTTAAGTGTATTAAATATATTTGTGGGTCCGCTTCTTATTAGAATGGTATTTAGAAGAAAAAAACATGATTTTTACGTGGTTGGGGCGTTAATGAGCCTTAGTCCACGAGTCAATTGTATTAGAGATTAGACAGTCTCTTACAATGGAGTTTTTCTCCATGTTTTGACAGAGTAACTGTATACAAGTCGAAGAGAGATCCTTTCCCCAGTGCTCTATCGCCTAAATTTATAGGCTCATAGGAACACTAGGTCTGGGTCGGGCATGACCCGAGCCCATCAAAGGCATGGATACTCTTGGCTTCTCTGGCGGAAGCCCAATACAAAGGATAAAAATACATAGGTCGAAGAATAATTAAGGCCCAATGGGGTGGCCCATGGACTATATATTGCCCGACAAAATGGTGCTTTTGGTCTGGGCACTCTGAGTTACGAGGGAGATTCAGCGGAGAAAGCCAGTCAGTGTACTGGCAGCGCAGGTCTGAACTAGAAGCGTGCAATCCCGAGGTGGCCTTTTTCGCAAAAGAAAAGTGGGACAACCCCCACGAGTCGTGGGGCGGCTTCAAGGTCATGGATGCCTTTTCTTGCCAACCTGAAGGACATGACCCGGGTTCATTTACCTTTGTCCCTCTTCGTTTACCATAGGCCCGAACCGGTTACCAAGCTCCGGGATTGTTTTGCGTATACCACGACCGTATCCCCAACTGGCCATACGTCTCCCGGGCGACTGTCATGGATCATCTTCCTGGACACCATCTGGGTCCGGAACCACACTTGGGCCGTCGTCCTTGGTTACTCCCGTACTAAGTAGGCCTGGGCTGGGCCCATATCCAATCACCCAGACCATGGGCATGGACCATCGTCCCGGGCCCACGACAGGAAATGGGGATAACAGGGACATATCCAATTTTAATAATCTATAGTACTTATGTCATGTTCATTAAGTAATAGTTTTAATTTTATTAAATTATTTAATTGCTCATAAAAATTGTGATGATTTTAGTTACATTTAATAATACTTCACATAATATTAAATAGTATTAAATAAATAATATATTAATAAAGATATGTTATTTCGGTTAACTTTTGGTGGAATGGTTGGAGATGGAAAGTCAATATTACTTTTGTCTTTTAGCTATCACCCATCCCAATTTCACGCTTTCCAATTCGGTCAAATTTTACAACTTCAATACTCAACTACTCAACATAAATGTGTGATTATGACAACGGTGGATGTAGTTTTTTTATGACACCTAATTTATCTCTGCATTTATGACAACTTTTCAAAATTATTAAAATATATCAAAATAATTTTGATGGAATATTTTATTTTTTCAAATTACGACATAAGAAGCAACAATAGTTGCCTCAACACAACTCAAGTATAAAGCTCAAACTTCTTAGAATAACCCATTACTAGAGAAAACTCAAAATTGATAGGATATGAACAGGCGCAACGGAAAGGAAATCGTCGGAGAGTCGAGCACAGCTTCAACCGATGGAACGAATCAGCGAAGTGGTAGGGACGAGTATATGCACCCGATGGTCAGTACTCATTGTGATGCTTGCACAAGATTGTATGGAAATATGGTTCTTCAGTCCACTCTTCATGAGCAGATTGAGCATGTTTCCGGACAAATAATGGCAAAATATGCAGCGGCAGAAAAGGAAATGGCAGATTTGAAGAGTGTTATATCCAAACAAGAGTTAAAACAACAGAGACTTGGGCGCAGCGTGAACACTCTGAACAACGTTCTACGAAAGTGATGGCAAAGGGGAGATATATATCATACTATGATTATGTTCTTTACAATATTTTTAGTTTTTAATTTCTTTGGTTTGTAGACTTTTTGTATTTTAAGTGTGAACTATTTCTATTATGTGCTATGGTGAGCGCCTCTACCATTTTAAGTTCATTGTTTTTCGATTTTAAGTAATCATTCTAGTGCCAAATATATATTTATTACTTTACATGCAAAACTAATCATCCCAAAATCTTGAAAAATTCAATTCATATTAATGTTGAAGTATCTCCTCCCTATATGCTCCGAACACATCCTTACACTACATTTAATTGCCGTGTGTGCATTAGGTTTAATGTTATTATTATATATGTCATGACTTGACAAGACCATGGGGAGTTGTTGGGAGCATGGTAAGGACTTTGCCTATAAATACAAAAGTCCTACATTTACTTTTCAACCACAATCATCCATCTAAACATTCAACCATTCTTATTAATTCTTTTGGAAGTTATTTCCTAACGTTCATCTATGGACACCAACAACCAATGCAACCAGAACTGCCCCAATGTTCCCCATTGCCATGGGTATGCTGATGCTGAAAGATGTGTTTGCGGGGTCGCGCAAGAAGTGGAGTTTGCTTATGAGCAACTTCAATTGAAGCACGACGAAATTGAAGTTGCGGTCAATCAACTTAATGGTCAGCTGAACGAGATGCAACGTGTTTTTGACTTGTTAAAAGATCATGTATATTCTCTAGAGAGGTTGGTGGATGATATGGGGGGGAGATATTATCACCCTAAACCAACTAATTAGCCAACTTTAGTGGCTCATCTAGTAATCTTTATTAATATTTTTTTTCCGTTGTTTGAGAAATGAACTACATATTTCAGAATATGTTTTTCAATTCCTTCTCTTTCTTTAGAATATCATTGTCATTTGTTAAGCAATGTTTTCTCTCTAATGGAATCTTTGTTTGCTAGGAAGTGCATTGACTCGAGGGGATTGGTGAAATGTCCGTGTAGGAGATGTTTCAACGTTGAATTTCAGACGATTGATGTATTAGAGAATCATCTCTTTGTAAATGGTTTTACTACGGAAATATACCAATTGGCATTGGCATGGAGAGGATGAAATAATACCAATGAGGAAAGTGATAGATCAAAATGATGAAGATGAAATGATGGATGTTCTCAGTCATGTTATGCAAAATGACAATGATGAATATGAAGAGAATGAGTGTGATCAAGAGATACCTACAACAAACTACAGGGGTGGGCAACATTGTAACAATTTGTTTGCTGAGATTGAGGCTCCATTATTCCCCGGGTGTCAAAATTACACATCATTGAATTTTCTAGTGAAGTTGATGCATTTCAAAGTGTTGGGAAAAATTCCCAACAAAATATTTGATGGAATGCTGGAGTTGTTACATGATGCATTTCCAACCCCAAATAAGCTTCCAAAATCGCATTATGCAGCAAAAAGGTTGTTGTGAAAACCTGGATTGAGCTATGAGTCAATCCATTTCTGGAAGCATGACTGCGCACTATTTTGGAAAGAACATGCTGGAAAAAGTAAATGTCCTGTTTGTTGGGAGGATTGGTGGGTGGACAAGAGCACCAAGGGCAAGAAAGTGCCTTATAAAGTGATGCGTTATTTTCCTTTAACCCCTAGGTTAATGTGAAAATATGCATTGAGGCACATTGCTCAACATATGAGATGGCATCATGAGCAACGTATAAAAGAAGATGGTGTATTGCGTACATGAAGAATTAATCTCTTTAGCAAATGGTTTTTCAACTCGCGTTGCTTCGTACCCTGGGTGTGTTGTAAATGGAGTTAGATTTTTGTGTTATGACAGGGACAAGAATCGTAAAACTCAAAATAGTCGAGTCTTTGTAGTGGGAGTTAAAAATAATACTTATTACGGCCAGTTGGAAGAAGTTTTAGTGATGTCATATCTTTCTGGTTGTTCTGTTGTATTATTTAAGTGCAAATGGTTTGACACTAATCGTTCTTCAAGATTAAAGTCTGAGCAAAACATAACGAGTATTACAACTAGTTCAGAGGCCTTCAAAGATGATAATTTATCTTAGAAACTCAGGCTAACCAAGTTTTCTACATTGATGACCTTAAAAATAAATCTCACTAGAAAGTCGTCCAAGTAGTGCATCACAGAAATGTGTGGGACATCCCACTAGTTGAAGAACAAGTGGAGGATGTAGAAGTAGATGTTATGCACGACACTAGTTCCTCTGATTTCCAATTATTCGTTGATCTTGGTCTGTTGCCACAAATCAGCTTTGAACGTATGAGGGCTCCATTACAATTTGTTGAGATACATAATGTTGCAATTGAGGAGGAGATGGAGGAGGAAGAGGAAGAGGAAGAGGAATAGGAGGAGGGGGGGAGGAAGAGGAAGAGGAAGAGGAAGAGGAGGAGGAGGAAGTTGACTATAAAGAAGATGATGATGAAGAGGAAGATGAACACATAGAAACCGATGGTGATAGTGAAGATTATTATAGTGATGATTAAGTGGTAATTTTATAATATGTTGAAGTAATTATGTTTTACAATAATTGATTATTATAGTTATGTAATTTTAATATCGATTAATTTGACAGATATGACTGATGTTATTGCTTGATCTCACAGGGGTGATGGTAGAGGATGCGATCCTCCACGTGGACTAGATGTAGTTCCATATACTAGAGATCCCATATGCTACAATTATGGGCAACGAGACCCCATGGTTATTCATCAAGCTCATATCTCTTTCCTATATGAGGGATGAGGTAAGACCTTCTGGGACGATACCTGAGCCTAAAGGTGGATATCTTTCTTAAACTTGTGTTTGTGTGCGTGTTTTTTTTTCAGCTTTCCTTAACCTAAGTTTGTTTTTCTCTTGCATTAATAGAGGGTCGGTCTTTGAGCCAAGATTACAGATTATAAGAGGAGAGCTGGAAGCATGAAAATAGCTCAAAGCACCATTACGAAGGGTGACAATATCATGAGCACTGAGGGAAAGACACCATGTCGATCCCTTGATTGATGAGAAGTACCAAAGGGATGCTCCTTGCTGACCCTATTCATATTCCAGCCACAAATTTTCCACCTTCAACCTAGGTACAAATTGCATATGGAAACCTACTCACATCACCTCAATTCTCGAGGCTCGATGAGACCTGGAAGATCAGAAGATTTGGTTTCAAAGTCATCCCAGGCTTGAGGAGGCCACCAAACTTGAGAGGAACACCATTCTCATAGAGGTTTTAATGGCATATAATAAAGAGATGCCTTATGCTCTATAGTAAATTATTTAAGAACGCCTCACCTTTTCCATTACTAGATGGGGGCACTATCTATCCATGGGCCATATTGATGAGGCTAAGGCATTAGAGTACATAATGTTAGATCAGGACGTCAAGCAATTACTGATGAATGTATAATTCTAGCTTATAATTATTATTATTATTATTATTATTATTATTGAGGCTGGAAGTTGAAAATTGTAGCTGGAGGTGTTGGGGAACAAGCTCAGGGTTGGAATCAACACAGAGGTAAGGTTTAGAGCAAGGTATTTTGTGAATTTCTCTATCTTTTTAGTGTTTTGGGAGTTTTTTAACTCAAGAGATTAAGTTGAGTTATGGTGAGGTTTTGGTTCAGTTTTTAGGGTTTGTCTACTGCCCTAGTTGTAATAAAGGTATTTTGGGACTCAATTTTGGCATTAGAATATGTTTGAGTCGATTTGCAGGGGGTTTAGAAATCTGAAAATGCTAAAAATTCTGGGTTCGCGGGGTCGCGGGGTCGCGCCGCAGCGCTGTTCTTGAGTGTCACGGTCCGCATTAACTCAGGAGGTTTTGGGGGTTCGCTGAATCGCCTTAGCGCTGCGGCCCCCTGGGAAGGTGTAACAACCCAAAATTACTAATAAGGCTTAAGGGTCTTGATTAGTGTGCCAGGAGGGCATAATTGATATTTATGTGAATTAATGATAAAATGCATGATTATGTGGCATGCATGATTATATGATTAAATGCATGTGTTATGAGTATTAGATATGCACGTGGGCCATGTTTAGCTTGTAAGGGCATATTTGTAATTTTGGCCCGTTGAGGGCATAAATGTAATTATGTGTGATAAATTGTTGAGACCACATTACTATGTGGATATATTTGCAGCATATGGCTCGAGACGGTCTTGGCGAGCAGATTGGCGAGATAGTCACGGCGGGGATTTATACTCCGCTCGGGGGAGCCGGGGGGTATTTTCGGGAATTTAGAAATATATCGAGGATTATTAGACATTGGATGAATAATTGGGAATTAATTGGTAGATATTATGAACAATTGAGGAATAAATGGGAATTGAGAACAAATGACTATTTTGACCCTTAGATTAATGAAAGGATTAGTTAGTGTGGAGGGGGGAAATGTCTTTTGGCTATTAAAGGATATATTTAGACTTTTTAGAACATAACAGAAAGTGGTAGAATAATTTAAAGGCAGGAAGAAAAAGACTCTCAGCTCATTTCTCTTTCTCCCTCACGGCTTGCTCTCTCTCTCTCTTGATGACTGAATTTTTGGGGCTGTTGAAGGGTGTTTAAGGCTTGAGAGCTAGGGAAGAAGGAAGGGGAGAAGCTTAGGCTTGGAATTGGAGTTAGAAAACAGAGGATAATTCAATTGATTAAGCTGAATTGGAGCAAGGATTCAGCTGGGGAGTAAGTCTACAATTTGAGGTAAGAACCTTGGTGATTAATCTTTGTGTTTTATTGAATTAGTTTAGGTTGAATCCTGTTCTTGAGAAGAATTAGTCTAGACTTTTGGAGTGTTTGATTTTGGTGGAATTGAGACAGTGATGTTGCTATTATAGCTAAGGTCGTGATGATTAATAAATGTGTAAGTTAGTCTTGTAGTTGTGGTTGGTTTATTGTTAAATTGGGGGGAATAGATAGGGAAAATCCTGGGCTTAAGTGGGTGTTCTTGTCTAGGAAGAAGGAGGAGGAAAACCCAGAATTTTCTGGGTCGAAGGGGGCGCACCGTGACTTAGACAGGGGCGTCGCGACGCGTGTGGCCCTTCTGGCCTAGCATGCTCTCTGACTTGGGGGCGCCCGCGACTTGCTTCGCCAAGTCGCGACCTGCCTCCCCTTTGGCGTGACTTGGGGCAAGTCGCGACTTGCTGAGCCAAGTTGCAACCTGCCTGGGAGCTTTGGCCTTAGAGCTTTTCAAGAATTTTTAGGGCTCGGGGGTTCGAATCTAGATGCTTGGGACAATTTCTACTACCCGGTTTAGTAGAAATTGAGGCCCTGGAGGCTAATTTCTGTTCCCTAGGTATTTTATTTTTTATTGTAAGTTGATAGATATCAATGGCCCTTGTGACTAGGTTTATTGCCAAGGCTTGAGGCTAAGGATCGTGCTCGGAACCAGTTCACCTTCTCCGCTCGGAATCAAAGGTAAGAAAACTGCACCTGGTTATGTGGCTATGTTGGGACTAAGAGTTCCCTATACTTGTATGCAATGTTTTATGATGGTATTATGCCATGTGAACATGAAATAAATGGCCTAAGAATGCCGAAACTAATATTGGTGCACAAGGACGCGGCTCAGCCACTGGTAGCTGAGGTTAATTAAATAATCACTGGGCTAGGCCTAAGTAAGCCGAAGATAGTGGGTTAAACAGAGGGTACGCCCTACAGGCGTTGACCCTAGTTATTGTATGATATGTCTACTGTTATTGAATATGATATGCTTAATACTTAGGTGTCAGATTATTGATTTATCAATTGTTATCACTGATTAAGTGAATGTTATGGCCTGCTGGATAATTGACTAATGCTTTGTGAATTATTTGGTTATCGTTATTGATTGTGCTATGATATTATAGTTTTCTTGATGGGCCTCGGCTCACGGGTGTTACGTGGTGTAGGTAATGGCAAGGGTAAGATGGATCAACCATGGGTTGGAGAGCTCTGGGGGCGAGGTGTACATTGTCAGCTACTCGACCGCCACGGTCAAGGGATTGTGCAGGAACGAAAACCTAAAATGTGTATTTTGTCATTAGAGTGGCTTTGTTTATTTATAACACTTGGAAATTTTGTAAATAAGTCTTCTAAACCATGTTTTGGGATCCCATGTGCTAAACATTTATTTTAGTGAAAATTATCTATTTATGACCAAAATCTTTTAAACCTAACCTGTTTATGTCTTTAGGTTCACATTTTTATTTAAATGACTTGGTTAGCAAGTCTTGCACTATTTTAAACACATAGTGTGACGGTCTTGGTTATCCAAGGCGTTACAACTTGGTATCAGAGCAGTTTAGGTTTAAGGGTTCCTGAAGACTGGCTGGACATGTACACTCACCGCTAAAGATAAGCTCGACTCAGGGTTTTGTAATTGAATACATGAAATTATATGCTTAAGTGCTTGAATGAAAAATGTGGATGTATTAAGTGGTATGATTAATAAGAAGCATGAGATACTGATAGGGCTTGACCCTTGACTATTGTGTGGTGATATTGAGGCGTTCTTATTAGCATTGTTATTGCATGTGAATGAATATTTGGGTAATGGTTTGTATATTGATTGCATGTGGTGAATTGTTTAAATTGAATTTGTATGTTATACTTGTTTATTGGTATATGAAACGCATGGTAAGTATGAATGTACCTGGTAGCAATGAAATTTGATAATTGATGCATAGTATTGTAGATTGGTGTTTATTATGCTTTATGTGTGCATGATTATTGTGGTTGTTTGGACTTGGCCATGGGATGGTTCTGGGCATGAACATCAGGGCTGAGGGGTTTAGTTGGTGATGGCGGACGAATTCAAATTGTTGGTGCTTAGAATGGTTAAGTGGACCTGGTATTGTTATAGTGAGGGTTGCAGATGATAGCTAGGGTTGGAATCCTCCATCTGCCCCTGAAAGTTGCAGCAGACGTTTATGGTATGTAAGTAAAACTGTGAGGTTTGATAGAGGAGATTAGATGGGTGAAATAGCGGGTTTTACTAAGAGAAAGCTACTTTGTATATTTTGACAATAAGAGTACTAGTGTTGGTTTGACCTGAGGGTGGAAATAGATAAGAATTATTGTATGGAAGGCCCAAGAGGCATTATCCTCTGGTTTTGAGGAAGGATTGGATTTTCCTAAGAATTGATTAGTGGATGAGCATAGCTAATCCCATCCTTGATTACATGAAGATGATAGGTCGTGACGGAGTGGTTGCGCTAAGTAGTTGTGGCAGAAGGATGCCCGAAAGTGGTACTCAGACCCAAAATGTTGTCATAATGGGTTGATAGGAATTCAGGCAGTGATTTAATAAAGAGGTTATGAAGACGTAGACTGAGTTCCGAAGACTAATAAGTTTATGAGCATGGTTTAGAATGATACGGCAACGACAATGTATGTCAATAAGTTGGTGGATTGGTCAATACGCTTTGGAAGTTGATACAAGCAGATGTAGTCAGAAAGGATGTCTCATTTAGGGATTAAACTCTGGGATGGCCCAGAGTATTAGGGCCGCATCAGTGCACGAAATGTTTATTTGTGCTTGGCAGCAGGGAGGGCCATGTTATTTAAGATATAAGGAATGAGTTATGGGGCATGAATGCCGTAGGACAAGTAATGCAGATGACGGTACTCCCATTTGTGGGGGTTAGTAAGGGCAGACGCTTGGTAATAGGAACAAAAGAACCCTTGATAGTTTTTGACTCCTAGTTTTTACAAGAAGGGGTATAGTTTATAAGATAGCCGTCAGGACAGTGACGAGGCTCAGGGAAGTTATTCAGTATGCATTAAAAGCAGAAGACACCATCTGGAAAGATGCCAGGTAAGGATACGTTATCTACATGGGATGGATCAGTACGTTAGGTCGGATTAGGGATTGCCCAGGATTAGAGAATGGGAGACTGGAATGCCTTGTTACATTCGAAGCCTGAGGCTTGCTCCTCGGAGGTGACCAGTTGACTTATAGTCTTCGTTCTTGGAAATATATGAGTTGAAAGAATTCGATGTTGCGTATCTTCCAGGAGAGATTCAAATATAAAGTTTATGTCTCAGGACTATTGTACGAGGGGTTTGAGATATTAGTGTTTGTTGGAGATGAATTAGAAACTTCTGAAAGAAGAATTGGAACATAAGTAATAAAAGGGGTTCGTAGTGAAAGTGATTGAGTTTGTTATGTAAGAGGCTTGACATGAACCTGAGTGGGAATTGAGTTGTTAGATAAGGGACAACTCTGGATTATAGAGGATATCGCTTGAAATATTTTAATTGGACTGAATGGAAACTGAGTTGGTCAGTAGGGATTTAGATGGGCATGTAAGGAATTGTTGAGTACGCTTCAGGACTAGGCTATGGATAGATTCGGCATCAGAGACAGTATGAAAAATGGTATTGGTTTGGCAGAAAGAATGACTAGTTTAGTTGAAGAAGTTTTTGACTTAGGGATGGATTAGACGGGGCATCGTATCATGGGATTTGTTCTCATCACCTATTAAGGATGAAGAGTTTAAATACCCAGTTACAAGATAGGACAACGTCTTCAGGAATTGATCTTCGATTTGGTTAGTACCAACTGAGGATCAGGGAAAGAGACATTTAAGGAATTATTACTTGTACCCAATGGGGTATGATGGATTATTAATAAAGGTTCTTAACTGGTTTTTGTTTCAGCAACATAAGTATGTTTGACAAGTAGAAAGTATAGGAACATTATGGATGGGTCACATCCAGATTCATTGACGATATGTTGGATTGTTCCCCAGTTAGAAGCAGAATGCGAATGACTACTACACTGATGATACCAAGACTGAAGCAGTAGGGTCACAAGTAAGGTTCCAGAAGGTATTAGCTTTATTTCTTCAAGGGTAATCAAGGTCACACTACAAGAAGCAAAGGGATCAGGTATGAAGAGATTCAATCTAAAGCCACAGAGAAATTACTGAAGAATGTCTGAAGGATAGGAAGCACAACGAGACCAATGAACATGTCATCTACTACTTGAAGTATCTTTGGAAGACAGCTACACCAGAGATTAGAACAACAGAAGAAACTAAGGGTAGACTGAATGGAAAACTTTGTATCAGATTTTCAGAAGACAGAATAAGGATTGGTTAGCACCCTGTGGTATAGGAATCCGCATGTAATGGATGGTTACGAAAGGGTAATGTGAAGGACCTTGTCTCTCTTTAGAACATGAAATTTTAAGCGGTGCGTCAGGTTTGAGATGCGCCCCGATATAGACCAAAGGGATAATGGTTTGAGCCTCGCGGTAGGTGAAAGAATGGGAACATCGTCGGTATACAGGTAATATTAAGTTAACAGTGAATGCATAGTGTAAGGGATTTTAGCGCTTGGTCATTTGTAGAGGAATAACACTAAGATCAGGATCTGGTGAGACTTATTGGGTAATTCATTTAGAAATCTTTGAATATACATGAGGAGAATTAATTTGGAAGCTGATCTCTTACTGAGGAAGGTTTGTGTCGGTTGGATAGGACGTCATGGATTACAGCAAGGTCAGACAAGGTAACAATTGAGAGTGATATAGCGCCTATGATGGGTTGTGGACAGATACATATCTCTTTAGACAATAGAACCTAGAGTGAGGATCTTGTGGAAATGATGAAGAACTCTACTAGTATAATATGAGTTAAGATATGAAGATCGAATGAGTGATCCGATAGAAACTGGTGTTGAGATGGAGATCCTAAATGAACATTATACTACCTCCTTAAGACATATGGTAACTGAGAAGTTTAAATGGACGATAAGATCTGATATTCGGATATTGGAAGATATAATGGTATAGTGGTGGATTTTAGGGGTGAACCACATTAGATTACAAGTGAGATGATTGGACATGGAAGACTACAACCCACTAGATTGAGTTAACACATTTTGGTTCGAGTGAGCAGGTGACGTGGAATGGTAATTAATAGTGCTAGGTTGAAACCCTTTAAATTTTTCCAAGTTCTAGAAAAGAAATAGAGAACGAATGAAATAAGGTTGGAATCTAGAATTGTTGGTTGTCTACAGATAGAATGAAAACTTGAAGAATTAATGGTTATTTTAAAGAATTACATATTGAATGTGCAAGTGTTTGGGATATTAAGAAAAGTATAGTCCCTTAATGAATAGTCACAGTGATGAATGCTGGCTTACAACTAAGGTGACACAACATAAGATGTGGTAAGATAAACATCGGGAAGTGCTTGTTTTAGGTAAGGAAATAAAAGACAATGAGTATTTTGGTTCAGTATTGGTTCAGAGGGTGTTGACCCTTGATTTTACCAATGACACGGAGTCAAAATTACGACAAGAAATGAGATGATAGTCAAGAATGGAATCAAATGGTAAAGAAATGACACAAATGATTTATAGTGGTTCGGCCCCAATGAATGGTAATGACCTACGTCCACTTAGTGTTATTATTGATGTTGAATCCCAATGCTGTGATCAAAGAACTAGGGTTCTTGAGTTTCACAAGCTTTAGGAGAATTACAACTTTCTGGATGATAATCACAGTATACGCTCTTTCTATGAGTATTCAGAAAAAAGATTCAAAAGTCCCTTCCTTGAGCCCTCTCATTCATATTTATAGGCTCAATGGGGTTACATGGGCCAATGGGCCTTAATTACGATTAATGATAGTATATCAAGATAAATAAAGGAAAATATCTCAATGTTATTATTACAAGATGACGTATCTTAAAGGAAATAACTAATAGCATGCGACCAGACTGGTCGTATCTAATCACAAGATCTGATGGTGTAAGGAACACTTGGTTGATGGTCGAGCAGGATCTGTTCATTTGAAATCACCACGTGCTAGAAACGTGTAAGGAAAGTTTGCCATGTCATCAGAGGCCATTTTTGGCTAAACATTTGCCCCCCAAGTTTATTTTACTGCGACCAACATGAAGTAAACTTAGGTGTCCGACCTTTCGTGTACCCCACCAAATCTATCAGAGCTGTCCATGCCTTCTTGAAAAAGGTAACCAATCATGTCCAATAAGGTCTTTTCGGTTTCCCAAAAAAATTTCTGACGGCTATTGCGTTTCCCCATGCTTTGAAAAGAGTAATTCCATGATTACCTATTTTATAGTGCCACGATCAATATAAATAATCCCCCAAGATCATTTTTTTACCTTTTACTTTTTACTTTCTCCTCAAAAACGCTGAAGAACAGAGCCAAGCAAACCCATAAACTTTCATCGCTGATCCACGGTACTTCTGCTCAGTTATTTGAGACACACGTGTACGTACTCCAAATTTTATTCAAGTAAGTTTTCCGAACCTTTAAGTTATTTGAGATTCCATGCAACACCTGTTTCATCTTCGTTTTGTATTCTATGTTCTTGACCGAATTTGTTTTGGGGTAAATGGGTATATTGACCGATGTTTAATATGGTAGGAAAAAGACACTTTGCTGGGTTAGGAATCAGTTTAGTAGTCAGAATATTTAACTTAGGGCGTGAAATCGAAGTAAAAATTTGATTTCTAAACGTGAAGAAAAAACTGGGTTTTTCCCGCCCTTTCAGAGTCGAAAAGTTTTTCCTAAAAAACTTTTCACTTCTACTTTTTATTCCGTTTCCCAAACTACTAGCTTGAAATGTAGTGTTTTTTGTCAGAATGTTGTTGGTCGTATAAAAGCTTAACTTTTATACACGAGCAACGTTATTCCAACTTTTAAACACCTTGATGCTTTTGGCCATTAGATTCTCATCTCCCCTTTTCTATTTGTAGACTTTCATGCAAGATTCGTGGGGAGGTGAGAGGCCTATCGACGATGATCTACTGGCCCAACTGCTCGAGGACGAAGAACAACTGTCACAGCTAATTCCAGAGATCCCTTTTTCTCGTATCGCCCCAAACAATCCATTGACCCCACCTCAAAATATGGGTCGAGTAAAGTCCAAAGCCCAGAAAAAGAAACCATCCAACCCTTCTTCAAATCAGCCTGCTCCTCGGGCTGAAATTCCTTCCACCAGTGGTCGAGATGAAAATACCCCCGACCAAGAAATCCAAAATCAAGCCCAATTTCGAAACGTCATTCGACCAGATGTCGAATGGTACGTTGCTCCCCCTAGCCAAATTTCGGTTAGGATGATAGCCAACTATCTCAGGAAGTACGGACTTCCTGGGGTAACTTTAGTTCGATCGACCAGAGACCGACGGGCAAACCTACCTGGAGGCACCTTCAGTTCCTGGTCGAGGTATCATATCAAGGCGGGAGCGATCCTGCTTCTCCATCCTTTCTTCCAAGGAGTGGCCAACTATTTTGGGGTCGCTCCTTTCCAAATAACCCCCAACGGGTATAGAATGCTTTCCGCACTCTATATCCTTTACAGTCATAAGAACTGGCCTGTCCCTACGCCACATGAGGTCAACTATCTGTTCGACCTCAAATCCAACCCCAACCAAGAGAATACGGGGTTTTTCCATCTTTGCCACCAGGAAACGACCCGCACTTTCCTGAGTGATACCACCTTCAAATCCAATGTGGGGAAGTACCATCTATAGTACTTTTTGACTACCGACATGATCGCCAACAACCTTGCCTTCACTCAAGGAGGTAATATCTTTGCTCTCCTGGTCATTTATTTTCCTTGTATTTTATCTGCATTCCCCTTACAGATTTAGCACATTTCAGTTCCATGGTTGTGATCGGCTCCCACTCCAGAAATGGAAGTCCGAGCAGCACTCTTGCCCAACATGACTAACATAGAGAAGAGCGTCAAACAGCTTGTCACTGAAGCTAACCTGAGACTGGTCGGGCTTTTGGCACCTCACCAGGATGTGAGGGAGTCAACGGCGGGGAGCACCACCTGCGAGGAGATTCCCGAGCAGCACACTGATGTGTCGCAACCTCAAAGGAGGAGGAGGACTGGAGTGACAATCAGGGAACCCTCCAGCACCCCATGAGTAGCTGCTCCCCCTACCCCTACGAGAAAGGGAAAAAAGAAAGCTTCCGAACCCCCTGCACCCATCGACGAGTCTTCAGATGAGAACAGTACTGTCTTCTAATTCTTAGATAGTTTTCCAATTCCCTGTCACTTATTTTATGGAGACAGCAACTTTAAGTATACTCCAAACTTAGGTTCAGATTTCTTCCAGGCAGTAAGTGAGGGTAGTAGTAGTTCAGTAAGTAATGTAGCGACCAGTAGTTATAGCACGGGTACTTTACTTATAATTTCTTTGCTTTCCTTTTTATCTCCATCTATACATATTGTCTCACTGCTCGCAATGTTTCCTTACATGCATATATGTCGTCTAAAGACGTGTTCAATCACTACAGTGCCGCTGCTACTCCCTCGAGCAGGAAAAAAGACAGCAAGAGGGTTCGCGGAGAAAGCAGCAAAACTGCTTCAAAGAAGGCTCGGACTGAGGGTCCCTCAAAGCTGCTCCTTCGAAGAAAATCACACCACCTCCCACAAAGGAAACAACGCTACCTCCTTCTCCACTCGACCAGCCATCTTCAACTGCACCGGTCGACCAGCACTCTACTCCTTCAGCGCCTACCGACTGGCCACACCACACTCAACCCGAAGACACTCTGGCTAGCACCGTGGTCAGTTCGGCTAGGGAGAGAATATACAAAATCTCCAAGAACAAATGCAGTCAAGAGGCCATTGTCGGCACCAGCTCCATGGAAGCTGACCAAATAATAAACCGAGGGCTGAACAAGATAGCTAGTGTAAGTTATTTTCTATTATTGAGTCATTTTACTCTGTTGATTTCTGCCATCATCTTATTTCTTTTATCTGATCACAGGGATTGCTGACTATCACTACTGGTTGGCGCCGCACGGGTACTTTGGTCACCCAGACCAAAGACTCTGACGTTAGGCATACTGAGGTAGTGAAGGTGCTCGAGGGGAAGAATGCTGACCTGCTCGAGAAAAATACAGAACTGACCAACCAAAACATCTAACTGCGCGAGCAGAAAGCCCAGCTGACTAAAGAGTTGTTGGAGTGCAGGGATGCCCTGAACAAATCTAATGAAGCTAGCGCTACTGTCGACCAGAACACTCCTCAAGATCTCCAACCTTGTAATCTTTTATTTTATTATCTTTTAAATACGCGACCTATGGGTCGTGATGTAAAGACAATTTCTTTTTTAATTTTTATTGTTGCATGGGCAACTTTTACTTTTAATCAGACATTTACATCTGAGCACTAACTGCTCGCGGTGTAAAAGAATTCTTTTTTGATATTATAATATTTGCATTTATTATAACATCTATTCGCATGACCAAACTTAGCATAGTACTTTGGTTTGATTTAACAAAATAAAAAATTTTGAAAAATACTCTAAGTACCGTAGCATGCTTTCACTTATTTTGCTCATGTGTTTACATACATGTGGCGATATGCTTTGCTTACTAGATGCCTTATATGCCCCCCAAGTGATTGAGGAACTTTTAGGTCCTCGGTCATTTTCCTTGACTGGGACCTATTCGAACATTACTGCTCGTAGCAATGAATTTAAAATAAAAATATAGCAAAATAACACATGTAATGATAAAATACTTGTAATAAATACAATAGTTGGCAAGAATGACTGGCTGCGCACAGTCCCTTTTATTTCTCGTAATAAATGGACAAAACATGTCTGTACGAGTGATCAACAATATGATCTTACACTTATAAGCGATCAGTCACAGAAAATGACCAACCCTTTTTCAGAACTTGTAAAAAGTAAAATTAATACAAGCCAATTCTTTAGGAAGAATTGTTTATTGGTAGTACTTGCGCAAGTGTTCTCCATTCCAATAGCGAGGAATGAGATCTCCATTCAAGCGAGCAAGTTTATAGGTGCCTGGTTGAAGGACTTCTTCAATTTGGTACGGTCCTTCCCAATTAGGTCCGAGTACTCCAGCTGCCTAGTCGCGGGTGCTGAGAAAAACCCTTCTAAGTACTAGGTCTCCGACATTGAACTTCCTCTCACGTACTTTAGAATTGAAATACCGGGTGACCTTTTGCTAGTAAGCAGCTACTCGAAGTTGGGCTTGCTCTCGCTTTTCATCAACCAAATCAAGAGATTCCATCAATAGCTGGCTATTAGAGCCTTGATCGTACGTTATTCTTTGATACGATGGCATCTAACTCAACAGGAAACATAGCCTCATATCCATAAGCTAAGGAAAATGGAGTATGGCATGTTGCTGTTCGATGGGAAATTCTGTACGACCAAAGGACTTCAGGCAATTGCTCTGGCCATGCCCCCTTCGCTTCCTCAAGTCTTTTCTTCAGAGTATCCTTTAGCGTTTTATTGACTGCTTAGACTTGTCTGTTTTCTTGAGGATGAGCAACTGAAGAAAAGTTCTTGATAATTCCATGTCGTTCACAAAAATCTATGAACATATCACTATCAAATTGGGTGTCGTTGTTTGAGCCAATCTTTCTTGTAAATCCATAACAACACACGATGTTTTTGACCATGAAATCCAGCACTTTCTTGGTCGTTATGGTTGCGAGTGGCTCAGCTTCGGCCCATTTAGTGAAGTAATCGATGACCACCACAATTTACTTGACGCTGCCCTTTCCTGTGGGTAGAGATCCGATTAAATCTATACCCCAGACTACGAACGCCCACAGACTTTGCATCTGTTTTAGCTCATTAGGGGTTGCTCGTGGAATTTTTTAGAACCTTTGGCATTTCTCACACCTCCGCACGAATTCCATCGAGTCTTCATTCATTGTTGGCCAGAAGTATCCTTGCCTTAGGATCTTTTTTGATAAACTCTTCCCCCCAGCATGGTCCCCACAAAAGCCTTCGTGGACCTCTTTCATCAATTCTTTGGCCTTCTCTTTTGAAATACATCTGAGGAGTGGCATTGAGTATCCCCTTCTATACAAGATTCCATCGACAAAGATATACCTAGCAGCCTACCGCTGAAGGGTCCTAGCTTTATTTCTATCCGTCGGTAACATGCCTTGCGTCAGGTACTCTATGTAAGGTGCCATCCATGTATCTGCCACCTGGATCACTAAAGAGGTCTCCTTTGCTTGGATGCTTGGTGCAGATAGTCATTCAACTGACACTATGTTCAGAGTGTCAGCATCCTTGGCACTTGCCAGCTTGGCCAAAGCATCAGCGTTTGAATTTTTGTCGCGAGGAACTTGCTGGAGGCTGTACTTATCAAACTGTGCCAATAGATCCTTTGCTTTATTTAAGTAAGAAACCATTTTTAAGCCTCGAACCTGGTACTCTCCAACGATCTGATTGACTACTAACTGAGAGTCACTGTAAATGTCAAGTGACTTTATGTGCATGCTCCTGGCCAACCGTAATCTAGCGAGCAATGTTTCATACTCGACTTCGTTGTTAGAAGCAGTGAAGTCAAACCTGATTGCGCAGTGAAATCGATGCCCTTCAGGCGTTATCAAAATCACTCATGCTTCTGCGTGGTGCTCATTAGAAGAACCATCTGTATACAACTTCCAAGAAGGAGTTTGGCTTTGAGACTTAGGTTCTTCAGGCCCTTTTGGCTGCTTGATGTCTGGAAGCCCAGTGAATTCTGCGATGAAGTCCACCAGGGCTTGCCCTTTTATCGCTGCTCGTGGCAAGTAAGAGATATCAAACTGCCCAAGTTCGACCACCCATTTCAATAGTCGGCCCGTGGCCTCTGGTTTCTGTAGAACTTGCCGTAGACGTTGGTCGATCAAAACTGTGATTGGGTGAGCTTGGAAGTAGGGTCACAGCTTCCTGGAGGCTAAGATTAAACAATAGGCTAATTTTTCAATAGGTTGATACCGCAGCTCCGCTCCAATTAGCCTCTTGCTTACACAATAAACAACATTTTGCATGCCTTCCTCTTCTCTTACTAGGACATCACTAGCAGCGTATTCAGTGATCACCAAATAGATGAACAAAGTTTCTTTATCAACCAGCTTTGATAGGATCGGAGGTTGCGACATATGAGTCTTTAATGCTTGAAAAGCTTGTTCGCACTCCCCAGTCCATTAGAATTTCTTGTTGCCCCTAAGTAGATTAAAAAATGGGACGCATTTGTCCGTCGATTTGGAAATAAATCTACTGAGAGCAGCAATTCTTCCGGTCAATCTTTGAACATCCTTGATCTTTTCTGGCGATCTCATATCGACCAGGGCTTTGATCTTATCGGGATTGGCCTCAATTCCTCGTGAGTTTACTATGAATCCCAATAATTTCCCTGATCCTACTCTGAAGGAGCACTTGAGGGGATTTAGCTTCATCTGATATATGTTCAAGATGAGATTAATTGGTAGATATTATGAACAATTAAGGAATAAATGGGAATTGAGAACAAATGACTATTTTGACCCTTAGATTAATGAAAGGATTAGTTAGTGTTGAGGGGCAAAAGGGTCTTTTGGCTATTAAAGGTTATATTCAGACTTTTTAGAACATAACAGAAAGTGGTAGAATAATTTAAAGGAAGGAAGAAAAAGACTCTCAGCTCATTTCTCTTTCTCCCTCACGGCTTGCTCTCTCCCTCTCTTGATGATTGAATTTTTGGGGCTGTTGAAGGGTGTTTAAGGTTTGAGAGCTAAGGAAGAAGGAAGGGGAGAAGCTTAGGCTTGGAATTGGAGTTAGAAAACAAAGGAGAATTCAAGGGATTAAGCTAAATTGGAGCAAGGATTCAGCTGGGGAGTAAGGCTACAATTTGAGGTAAGAACCTTGGTGATTAATCTTTGTGTTTTATTGAATTAGTTTAGGTTGAATCCTATGTTCTTGAGCAGAATTAGTCTAGACTTTTGGAGTGTTTGATTCTGGTGGAATTGAGATAGTGATGTTGCTATTATAGCTAAGGTTGTAATGATTAATAAATGTGTCAGTTAGTCTTGTAGTTGTGGTTTGGTTTAGTGTTAAATTTGGGGGAATAGATAGGGAAAATTCTGGGCTTAAGTGGGTGTTCTTGGCTAGGAAGAAGGAGAAGGAAAACCCAGAATTTTCTGGGTCGAAGGGGGAGCACCGTGACTTAGACAGAGGGGCACCGCGGTGCGTGTGGCCCTTCTGGCCTAGCCTGCTCTCTGACTTGGGGGAGCGTCGCGACTTGCTTGGCCAAGTCACGACCCGCCTCCCCTTTGGCGTGAGAGCTTGTTCTTTGACTTGGGGCAAGTCTCGACTTGCTGAGCCAAGTCACGACCTGCCTGGGAGGTTTTCAAGAATTTTTAGGGCTCGGGGCTTCAAATGTAGATGCTCGGGACAATTTCTACTACCCGGTTTAGTAGAAATTGAGGTCCCGGAGGCTGATTTCTGTTCCCTAGGAATTTAATTTTGATTGGGAGTTGATATAAATCAATGGCCCTTGTGACTAGGTTTATCGCCAAGGCTCGAGGCTAAGGACTGTGCTCGGAACCAGTTCACCTTCTCCGCTCGGAATCAAAGGTAAGAAAACTGCACTCGGTTATGTGGCTATGTTGGGAGTAAGAGTTCCCTATACTTGTATGCAATGTTGTATGATGGTATTATGCCATGTGGACATGAAATAAACAACCTAAGAGTGCCAAAATTAATATTGGCGCAGAAGGACGCAGCTCAGCCATTGGGAGCTGAGGTTAATTAAATAATCACTAGGCTCAACCTATGTGAGCCGAAGACAGTGGGTTAAACAGAGTTTGCGGCCTATGGTCGTTGACCCTAGTTATTGTATGATATGTCCACTGTTGTTAATTTGATGAATATGATATGCTTAATACCTGGGTATTATATTATTGATTTATCGATTGTTATCACTGATTAAGTGAATGTTATGGCATGCTGGATAATTGACTAATGCTTTGTGAACTATTTGGTTATCGTTATTGATTGTGCTATGATGTTATAGTTTTCTTGTTGGGCCTCGGCTCACAAGTGCTACGTGGTGTAGGCAAAGGCAAGGGTAAGATGGATCTGTTGGGAAAACTTATACAAGATCTTTATTTATTTTCATGTAGATCTAATATTAAACAAATTAATATGAGATAACCTAGAACATGTTTCTAAAATTGAATTCAAAGAGAAACAAAGATAAGAATACTTATAGTATACGTAGCGGAATGAAAGAGTCCTTCCTTCAGTTTCTCTAACTCTTGTATCCTTTCTGTTGCAGAGTATTATCAAGAAACTGAACCGCTCTTCTAATTTCTTCACAGTCTTCCATTGTATCCTTAGAATCTCCTAGATAGAGTGGGCAATTCTCAACACATGAGATAGATACAGAGAGAATAAGAGAAAATAGCAAAGTGGCTTAGAAAAGGACTTGTGTTTAGAGAGAATCTAAAACTATCAGAAAACTAGTGATTAAATTGATCTGTCGTCTCTAAAACTAAACTGATGACTTCTCTCTAAGTACTCCTTTTATAGACTCAATTAGGTCATTTAATTTAATTAAAACATCAATAAAATAATAGCCAATTTGAAGCCCTAGGTCGAAATTATCATGGGCTTTAGGGCCGTGAAATTTCCCATTTGATTATAAGCCCATTGGACTTAAAATCAAGGCCTGCATTATTTTCTATTGATTTAATTAATTAAATAATTATTTAAATCCTTTATCAAATTAATTATTTATAATTTGAATCTTGATTTAAACTTATTTATTAATTTAGATATCAATTTATCTTAATTAATAAATCTGCCATAACTTCTCTTTTCTTCTAAAAAATACACAACTCTGTGAAACTATCCCAAATTGACCTGGTCAACTTTGACAATTAAATCAATTAATTAAGACTATCTAGATGATTTTATCCAAGGTACAATGGGGATCATGGGCCTATGAAATCAAGCTTCAATAAGTTATCATAAATCTAACAAATAAATTTACTAACTTATTAATTCCTCGTAACTCCACTATAGACTCGGAATTGCACTCTTGAATTCATAGAACACTCTATAACAAATATAGATACGCTATTAATTATCCATCATTACAACCACAATTGTCACTCAATCCTCCATAGATGGTCTACAATGAGATAGGAATAAAATACCATTTTACCCCTCATTGTATTTTATCCTTAAAACACTTAGTTCCTTGTAAATGATATTTCAGTAAACGAATTTAATTACTGAAATGAGATCTCTATCATTTAACACCTTGAACCAAACTAAAATGAAACCATCATGTCACTTCTTCATCAGAAGCTATAGATGTTCATATCTATGATTAACACTCCCACTCAATTATACTACCGAGTTCCTAAGATGTAAGTATGGGCTAGTTCGTAGGGTAAGCTGGTAACGAACAAGTCAAAGAACTCAAATAATACAATCAGTTAGAATACTAACCACTCAGAATTGAGATTGAATTGACCTATGGTCAACTATATGATATGACTAGAATAGATAATAACGGTATGTTTACTTATCTTATCAACTATCAATATCGGTCTAGTCTGATGTAACAAATACATCCGATCTTATCTACTTTGTTAATGTTCTGGAAAGAACATAACACTATAATGTGTAAGTTGATCATATCGTAGATTGGCAAGTCAGTGTAAATCCTATGCACTGACTAATCTTAGGACTAACTTATTTTGAACATATAATCATATTTATATTCCACTATGATTACGTCACTATAAATATGATTAGCTATATGCTCGGGATTTCATAGAAGTTTATATTAAACAAATAATCATGAAAATAAAACATGTGAGCAAAGTGATTGACCAAGTCAAAAAATGATTTCTATTCTTTTATTGATAATAAATGAGATTACAAAGAATTTGGGTTTTAATTAGGTCATAAAACCCCAACAGGATCAACCATGGGTTGGAGAACTCTCTGGTGAGGTGTACATTGTCAGCTGCTCGACCGCCACGGTCGAGGGATTGTGCGGGAACGGAAACCTAAAATGTGTATTTTTCCATTAGAGTGGCTTTGTTTATTTATAACACTTGGAAATTTTGTAAATATGTCTTCTAAACCATGTTTTGGGATCCCATGTACTAAACATTTATTTTAGTGAAAATTATCTGTTTATGACCAAATTTTTTTAAACCTAATCTTTTTATGGCTTTAGGTTCACATTTTTATTTAAATGACTTAGTTAGCAAGTCTTGCACTATTTTAAACACATAATGTAACAGTCTTGGTTATCCAAGGCGTTACAGAAGGGCTCGCCACAGCGCGTGTCTAGGAAAATTCAGGCTAGGCTCTCTGACTTGGAGAGGGTCGCGACCCTAATTGTTGGGGCACTGTGACGCAAATAGAGAATTATGGCCGATCTAGGGTTGTAAGCTCGAGAACCCAAATCTTAGTGCTTGATAGACTGTTATTATAGATGCATTATGACTAGGTTTTATGTCAAATGTCGGGTTAGGGGATCGTGCTCAGGATCACGTTAATCTATCAGCTCAGGACACAGGTAAGAAAACTGTTTGTGCCTGTAGAGGAGGGCATGGCCCCATTATTTGTGTTTCAGGGCATGGCCATATTATTTGTGTTTAATAAATGTGTGAATACTTGTAAATGCTATGTTATGTGGTGCATGATTATGAATGAATGGCAAGGGTCGGGAACAACGAAGGCATGTTGAATGTAGGACGCTAGGGCAAGACCCTCTAAAGGTGCAGTATTCACCCACTCGGTGATGACCGTGAACCGAGTGTTTGGTAAAGCACCTGGGTCGGCACGGGCGGCTATATGTTTAATTTGTTGTTTGTTTAAGGTGTGTATTATCGAATTGAATTATATTATGTTATGCTTTGAGTTTTCTTGCTGAGCCTTAGCTCACAAGGTCTCTATGGTATAGGTAAGGGAAAGGGAAAGGTCGACCAACCATGAGTTAGAGAGCATGGAGAGGCGTGTACATGTTCGGCCTACTTGGCTGCCACAACTGGGGTTGTGTTTGCGGGATATGTTGTAACTGTTTATTTTGTTGCTTAGGTCGACTGTATCTACATTTTGAGTTGTAATACATTTTCAAAATAGTATTTTGGGATCCCAAATGTATAACTTTTATGATTTTAATGAATGTCCAAATCTTTTATAACTATTGTTGTCAAATGAATCTTTATTTCAATTTAATCACACTTTTTTAACTTAAAACCTCGATTAGCGAGCTATTGGCACATTTATAAATCACATGGTAATGACTCTAAAGTAGTAGGGTGTTACAACTTTGTACCATAGCGTGCCAAGGTCTATGGTTCCTGAAGAGTGACCGAACATCTACACTCGCTGCCGGTGACAAGCTCGACTCAGGGTTGGTCGGTATTAAATGAACTATGTGTTTAACTAATTGTTTGAGTTGCCCTGTTCACCTGAATGTTATAGATAGAGCATGATGAATGTGTTTATATATGTTTGATGCCAGGGTACGGCCCCTTGATTGGTATATGCTTATGTTGTGTGCAATGTGTTGATCTTTTGTTTGTGACTGATTGATGGGACTGAGAGGTGGTTTTTGGATGTTGTTATCATGCCTAATGTGCGGCGTCATTGATTTTAGGAATATTGCAATTATGCCTCGGCGAAAGATTAGACTCTGCGGTAATAGGGTCAAAGATGACAACTAGGGTCAGGACCTTCCACCTGCCCCACAGAACTGGCAACAGTTGTTTGCCGAAATGGAAGCCAGACTTCAACGAACAGAAGATGAGCTCTGAGAACTGAGGCATCAGGCCCCTCCTCGGGGTATTGGGTTACAGATTCCACAGGTTGTTGCACCATTGCCAGCCCAACTTGTGATGGAGAATAGGTGGGAGCCTTTATAGGAGAGATTCAGGAAGCAACACCCTCCCACCTTTAAGGGCAGTCCAAACCCATTGCAGGCAAAGTAGTGGATGAATATGACTTCTTCCATCCTGGATTTCATGAGGGTGGAAGGGAACGAGAGGGTTGTCTATGCCAGTTACATGCTGAGAGAAGACGCCGGCATCTGGTGGGAAGTTGTGTCCTAGAGGAGGGATGTGACAGCTATGACCTAGGAAGAATTTAAAGATCTCTTCAACAAGAAATATTACAGCGTTGCAGTCTGAGCTGCAAAGGTGGATGGGTTTGTTAATCTGACTCAGAACCGAATGACGGTTATAGAATATGCACTGAAGTTTGACCGGCTCGCGAAGTTCGCACCAGACTTGATGCCTACTGATATGGCACAGAGGGATCGGTTTGTGGGGGGGATTGAACGTCATGATAGCCCGTGGCGTCAATATAACATTGGATGCGAGGACTACCACCTATGCTCACGTAGTGGGGAAAGCCCTTATAGTTGAGAGGGCCAATGATCAGATATGGCGAGAGGGTGCCACTAGGCGCGATGCTTGGAGAGCGATGCCTCATTTCACTGGTTCTAGTCAGGGTAGTGGCCCCAGTAAGCAGAAGAGAAAGGCCCCAGATTATTTTGTTCCTCCTGGTTCAGATAGGAGGGCACGGGGTGCTTTCAGTGGCCGTCAAGGCGCAGGAGAGAACTGGAGAAGCTTCCCGGAGTGTCCTCGGTGTAGGCGATGACATTAGGGGGAGTGCAGAGTTAGAGCGTGCTTCACTTATGGGGGTGTCAGTCATCTGAGGACAAGCCAAGAAAGAAGAACCGAAGAAGAACGACAACCTTACTCCACTCAGAGTATTTACCTTGACCCAGACTGAGGCTAAGGCTAGTCCCTCAGTCATGACAGGTCAGATTTCTAGGGTCGGTTCTTCATTTACTGCAGTGATTGGTTAAGGAGCTACTCATTCGTTTGTGTCTGGTAGAGTGATAGATCGTTTGCGTAGACCTTGTGATATGTATGCTAGGGGATTCAAAACATTGTTGCAATAGGGGAACTAGTAATCTCTAGGAGATGGGTTAGGGCATTACCAATAGAGATAGACAGTAGAGAGTTGTCTGTTGATTTGATTGAGCTAGCGATGGGTGACTTGGATATGATATTGGGGATGGACTGGTTATCAAAGTACGGGGTGACGATAGATTGCAAGCGAAGAATGGTGACCTTAGAACCGGAAGGGGATCTACCCTTTGTATTCGTGGGGACAGTGAGTGGGCCACAAGTACCTATGATTTCTACACTGAAGGCTAGAGACATAATGCAAGAAGGTTGCATAGGATTCCTAGCAAACATAGTGGGTACCTCTAGGATTGTTCCAGTTGGACCGGATGAGACCAGACTAGTGTGTGAGTTTCCTGATGTATTTCCAACAGACATGCTAGGGTTGCCACCACACTGAGAGATTGAGTTCGTCATAGAGTTGGCACCAGGGGCGGAGCCAGTATCCAGGACACCTTATAGAATGGCTCCAGTGGAACTGGAGGAATTGAAGATTCAGTTACAGGAGATACTGGATCTAGCATTCATTAAACCCAATTTTTTGCCATGGGGTGCTCCAGTGTCGTTCGTCAAGAAGAAGGACGAGACCCTACGGATGTGCATTGACTACAGAGAGCTGGATAAGTTGACCATTAAGAATAAGTATCCACAGCCCAGGATCGATGACTTGTTTGATCAGCTACAGGGGAAGACAATGTTCTTTAAGATCGATCTTCGGTCCGGCTACCACCAGTTAAGGATTAAAGAAGAGGACATACCAAAGATCGCATTTCGCATGAGGTATGGACATTACGAATTCCTGGTCATGTCCTTTGGATTAACCAATGCCCCAACAACCATTATGGACTTGATGAATAAGGTATTTAGGGATTTCTTGGATAAGTTTGTGATCGTATTCATCGATGATATACTGGTGTACTCCCAGTTAGAGACAAAGCATGAGCAACATCTTCGTTTGGTACTATAGTGGTTGAGAAAGCATAGGCTATATGCTAAGTTCAGCAAATGTGAGTTTTGGTTGCCCCAAGTAATATTTCTGGGCCACATTGTGAGTAAGGAGGGGATTCTGGTGGACCCAAGTAAGATTGAGGCAGTGAGAGATTGGCACAGGTCGAGCAGTGTACCAGAGGTTAGGGGTTTCTTGGGATTAGCAGGGTACTATCGGCAGTTCGTTGAGGGATTCTCTAGAATAGCCACACCGTCGACTGAGTTGATGCGTAAGAAGACCAAGTATATCTGGACAGATAGATGTGAGAACAGTTTCAAGGAGTTAAAGCGGCGACTAATCACCACTCCGGTATTGAGCCTTCCATCAGACAATGAAAATTTTGCAGTCTACTGCGATGCTTCCAAACAGGGTTTGGGGTGTGTATTGATGCAAGTTGCAAAGGTGATAGCCTACGCGTCGAGACAACTGAAGGAGTATGAGCAGAGGTATCTCACTCACGATCTAGAATTGGCAGCGGTGGTATTTTCACTGAAGGTCTGGAGGCATTATCTGTATGAAGAGAAGTGTGAAATATACACCGACCATAAAAGTCTACAGTATTTCTTTACTCAGAAATATCTAAATATGCGCCAAAGGCATTGGCTGGAATTGGTAAAGGACTACAACTGCGAAATTTTATACAATCCAGGGAAGGCCAATGTGATGGCCGACGCATTGATTCGGAAGGGACCAGGGTAGTTATTCAGTGCGAGGAAGATATCAGAAGAGTTAGCTGAGGAAATGGCTAGAGCAAGAATTGAATTGGTAGTTGGTCAGCTAACCTATATCACTCTTCAGTCCACGCTCCTTGAGAGGATCAAGGAAGAATTGGAGAAGGAACCCTAGGTGAGGAGACACAGGGGGGATGTCTTGGCTAGAGTGGCTAAGGACTATTCTATTTCAGAGATGGGTTTACTGAGGTGTAAGGGTCGAATTTGCGTTCCAATGGATTCCGGTATCCGATGTGAGATTTTAGATGAGTCTTATACTACTCCGTACTCTTTACATCCAGGTACGATGAAGATGTACCAAGACCTGAGAACTTTGTATTGGTGGCCAGGGATGAAAAGGGATGTAGAAGATTATGTGGCCAAGTGTTTAACTTGTCAACAGGTGAAGGCTGAACATCAAAGGCCAGCAGGGTTGTTGCACCCTTTAGGGATTCCAGAGTGGAAATGAGAGGATATCACCATGGACTTTGTGGTTGGATTACCGAAGATAGTAGGATAGTATGATTCAGTGTGGGGTGATTTTGGATGGATACACCAAATTAGCCCACTTTTTGCATGTTAAGACAACTTATATAGTGGAGCAGTATGCTGAGTTGTATTTGAAGGAAATTGTGCGACTACATGGGGCTCCGAGGTCAATAGTATCCGACAGGGACCCCACCTTCACCTCCAAGTTTTGGGAGAACCTGCAGAAGGCTATGGGTACACAGTTGCAGTTTAGTACCGCTTATCATCCTCAGACGAATGGACAGTCTGAGACGACAATTCAGATACTGGAGGACATACTATGGGCCTGTGTGTTGGATTTTGGGGGATCTTGGAGTAAGTATCTCCCTTTGATTGAGTTTTCATACAATAACAGCTACCAGGCGACTATCGAAGTGGCTCTGTGTGAAATGCTATATGGGAGAAAGTGCAGATCGCCCATCCATTGGGATGAGACGAGTGAGAGGAAGTATTTAGGTTCTGAGGCTGTATAGAGGACCAATGAGGCGATTGAGAAAATTAGAGCTCGGATGCTTGCCTCCCAGAGTCGACGGAAGAATTACTCAGACTTGAGACACAAAAATGTAGAGTTTCAAGTCGGTGATCACGTATTTATCAGAGTTTCTCCCTTGAGAGGGGTGAAACGATTTGGAGTGAGATGCAAGTTAAGCCCGAGGTTTGTTGGCCCCTTTGAGATTCTGGAGTAGGTTGGGGAGGTAGTTTATGTTAGGAAAAAATGTTTTGCCTCAATGGAAATTGATAATAATATTACAACTCTATGCAAAATATTACAATAGACAAGGATTGATTAAATAAAGTGTTACAACTCTATAACTGAAAATTACAAATAAACAAAGGAAATGAAGAAGATGATGAAGAAGAAGATAATAGTAAAATACAACTCTAAGCAAAAGGTTACAAATAAAGTAAAGTGTTTGAAACAAAAGAAAAGAAAAGATTACAACTCTTGAACAAGAAATACAAGTAATAGGAAAAAGAGAATAAGAAGAAAACAATACAATAGAAAGAAGAACAAAAATACAAGAAACTCTCACTTACACAACCTAAGTGAAGAGGGTTGGGGATCACCAACTTGAACAAGGTTTAAAACCTTTGTCCAAAAGCTTATTTCCCCCTAACTCAAGCACTAAGGGATCTCTCTCAGATATTGGAAAAGCTTTCTGGAATTATCAAGCCTCAAGGTGTTTCTAGTCAAGTGCTCTAATGGATAGAAATGTTGTGTCTTACAAGTGAGCTATAGGCTCCTATTTATAGAGTTTAGAGACACCCTTTGAATTTCAAATTCCACCAACCCCCACGGCTGTTACCAATGTTTAATTGGATTAATATGGAATTAAAAAAGAGATTTGGGAGTTATTTGGGTTTTTTGAGCCGTTCAACAAAGATTGAAAAAACTGAAAATTGGTCAGATTTTGGCCTGTGGCCGCTGCCACTGGTCTCTGTCCCACAGGCCGCGGCCACCGACCAATTTCAGCACTTAAAATTGTGCTGTTTTTCCAAACGGTTCCAAACCCTCCCAAATGATTTTGTAACTCCCAAAACACATTATTGGGGTTAAAATCATATCTCTAACAGCCATATCACATATGGCTTTATGAAATTCATGTCAATATTGTGTAACAACAATTTTACACAATAAAGGGTAATATTTGGAAGTTACAAATTTGTAACACCAAATATGTTACATTATTTGGATATATCTCATATATCTAACTATTGTAACTCTCTATTATATGTTACAATATGTGACACACTTTATCACATTTATTTAATCTAAAACATTATATTATAATATAATATAATATTACATTACATTATAAAATAATATAACATTCCCCCACTAGATTAAATAGTTTATCTATTGTAACACTTATTTAATCAATCATTATATTTTGAAATATAACATATCCCCCACTTGATTAAATAAGAACTCTCTCTTATAGGAGTCATTGCATTAGTGCATAAAGCAAAGTGTTTTTCAACTTGAACTTTACTATAGTGTAATTATCACAAAATTTGTCGAAAATTAGGTTGCACTAGGCATTGAACCATCTTTTCATGATGGCAAATCGGTGATAACACACACACCTTTGCAATGTTCACTTGAGACCTCTATGTCTCGCTTTGCACTGTTAATGGACATGTGCACTTTCCATTCATGGACGTTCTTGAGAATACTCCCAATTCTCATGAGAGGCGGCACCACCCCTCGGTCCATATAGGTAGAATTCTTACAGTATTTCGTTACCAAAAATACTTGTCTTTACAAGACTGAATTCTATTAAAAAAAACCTTTCGGTTTTAACCCTCCACTTGGTCACACGCAAGTACTCAATATCTTAGATGGGACTTGTTTTGAGTACAACTAATATTCACTTGATTGACTTGTTATTACCTATTGAACCTAACACTAGTTGAATAACTAGTGTTAAGATAGGTTACCATCAATCGTGAATCTCTTTAGGGAGTTTAAGTCCCATCCCTCGAGATGATGCAGCCACTAAATCCCTCGTTAGTGGCTTAGTGAAAGGATCTGCCATATTTTCACTTGTTCTCACATAGGATATTGAGATGACTCCTCTTTGAATCAATTCTCTTACATATCTATGTCTTAGACTAATGTTTCTAGACTACCCATTATACACTCCGTTGTATGCTCTAGCCAATGTCGCTTGGCTATCACAATGTACCGATATAGTAGATACATTTTCTTTGATTAGGGGAATCTCTATCAACAGATCCCTTAACCATTCGGCCTCTTTGCCGGTAGCAGCTACAGCTATGAACTCTGCTTCCATAGTGGAATGAGGTATACAGGTTTGTTTCTTGGAACCCCAAGAAATTGCACCTCCACCAAGTGTAAATACCCAACCAGTTGTGGACAAGTTGTCCCTAAGATTGGATATCCAACTTGCATCTGTATATCCTTCTAATATCGAAGGAAATTTGGAGTAGTGAAGGCTTAGTCCTTTGGTTTTCTTGAGATAACCTAGGACTCTTCCAATTGCCTTCCAGTGATCCACACTTGGATTACTTATAAACCTACTAAGTTTACTTACCGCAAATGCTATATCAGGTCTAGTACACTTGGCAGCGTACATTAGACTCCCTATAGCACTAGCGTACTCCAATTAAGCCACCGCTCTTCCTTCATTCTTCTCTAGTTTTACACTATGATCGAATGGAGTATTGGCATCTTTAACCTTGAGATGGTTAAATTTGTTCAATACTTTCTCAACGTAGTGGGCTTGCCCTAGCGCGAAACCCCCACTATGTTTCTTTACTTTGATACCGAGTATGGTATCAACTTCTCCAAGATCTTTCATCATGAAGGTTGATGATAGAAACCTCTTCGTTTCTTCTATCCCTTTCATGCTATTACTTAGAATAAGCATGTCATCCACATATAAGCAAACAATGATCACATATCCCTTACAAGTTTTGGAATACAAACACTTGTCTCCATTGTTATGTCTAAACCCAATAGACATGATGGCTTGATCAAATTTCTCATGCCATTGCTTAGGAGCTTGTTTCAATCCATATAAGGATTTTACAAGTCTACAAACTTTATGTTCATATTTTGGTAGGACAAACCCTTCGTGTTGTTCCATATAGACCTCCTCATTGAGGTCACCATTAAGGAATGCTGTTTTGACATCCATTTGATGAACATACAAGTTGTGTATAGAAGCTAAAGCGAACAAAATTCTTATAGAAGTTGTTCTTGCAACAGGCGCATAGGTATCGAAATAATCGATACCCTCTTTTTGCCTAAACCCTTTAGCTACTAATCTAGCTTTAAAGGTTTGGATAGTGCCGTCAGTGTGGTATTTTCTCCTAAATACCCACTTACACCCAATCGGCTTAGACCCCGGTGGGAGGTCTACCAATTTCCAAGTGTTATTGGAAGAATGGAGTCAATATCATCATTGATGGCTTCTTTCCAAAATGCACTATCTCTCGATTGCATAGCTTCTCTATAAGTCTTAGGATCATCCTCAACAAGAAGTACAATAGGTATTTTCCTAATGACTTCCTCTCTATTTCCTTCTACCATGTAGAATGAAATTCGTTGAGAATCTATCTCATCCACTACTAGACTTTTATGATTTTTAAGCCTTTGACTTCTTCTAGGTTCAAAGGGTTGGTTTACATTCTTTTGAGAATTCTCCTCTTGAGAATCAGCTTTGGATGTAGAAGCTTGAGAATTGTTCTCATTTAACAAATTCTACTTTAGAGATGTTGAAGCTTGAGAATTGTTGTCACATAACATATTCTCAAAGAATTCAACTTCTCTAGATTTAATCATATTATTAGACTCTAAGTCTAATAGCCTATAAGCTTTGCTATTGTTGGCATAACCAACAAAAGTACACTTTATGGCTCTTGAACCTAACTTTGTTCTATTAGGTTCGTTTTTCTTGCAATATGCAAGATACCCCCACACTTTGAAGTACCCTATGTTGGGTTTTCTTCCTTTCCATACCTCATATGGAGATATCTCATTTTTCTTCATCGGTATTCGATTAAGAATGTGACAAGCGGTTAAAAGCGCTTCACCCCATAAGTTGAAGTTCAACTTAGAAAACACCAACATAGAATTTATCATCTCTAGAGAAGTCCTATTTTTCCTTTCGGCAACACCATTGTGTTTTGGTGTATAAGGTGCAGTGCACTCATAAATTATACCATTTTCTTCACAAAATGTATTGAATTCATTAGAGAAGTACTCTCCTCCTCTATCACTTCTTAGCACCTTAATCTTTTTATTTAGTTGATTTTCAACTTCTAATTTATACAATTTAAAAGCATCAAAAGTTTCATCTTTATGCTTTAAAAGAAACACATAGGTATATCTACTAAAATCATCTATAAAAGTAAGAAAATACCTTTTGCCACCTCTAGTTAAAACACCATTTAATTCACAAAGATCACTATGGATTAAATCTAGTAAATTAGATGATCTTTCTACACTAGGAAATGGTTTCTTAATCATTTTTGCCTTAACACATGTTTCACATTTACCATAGTTTTTAATATTGCATGCAATCATACCACATTTTACTACTCTGTTCATGGTTGAAAAACCTATATGCGATAGTCTAAGATGCCACAAAAATAAAGAATCATACTTAACAATATAGGCGAAATTAGCATTTTTATTGATAACATTGAAAGTTACATCATTGGAGCACAATTTAACCATTCCCTCACAAGAGTACCCTTTTCCTAAGAATACATTTGATTTGGTAATTATACGTTTACCGGACTTAAAAACGGCTTTAATGCCGGGCTTGCCAAGCAAATCACCACTTACCAAGTTTTTACTCATTTTGGGAACATAAAGTACATTCACTAATGTAACTTTCTTGTCGGAGGTGAAGTAGACATCAATAGTACCTTTGCCAAGTACCTTGGATTTTCCCTCATTGCCCATTTGTATCTCATGGTTGCCCTTTGACTCTTCAAAGGTCTTGAACAATGATTTGTCATAGGTAACATGGACGGTGGCACATGTATCATACCACCACCCTTTCACCTTGCCTTGGACCGCATTCACCTCACTTAGGGTAGCAACTATGTTTTCCTCTTGAGTTGCGTTCACCTTAGGTCCTTGTTGGTCTTTTCTATGCCTACACTCTCTAGCATAGTAACCCTTTTTCCCACACACAAAGCAAGGACCTTTCTCGCCCTTAAACTTGTTTAGGTTTGTTTTTGGACCCAAAGGTTTCTCATTACCCTTTTTCCCTTTGTTTTATGGATGTTTTGGTTGTGACACCACATTTGCTTTGGAAGTCTCTCCATTAGACCCCTCCACAAGTTTATCTCTACATATCGATTCCTCTTCGATTCGAATATGCTTTTGGATCTCCTCCAAAGAATAATCCTCATTTTTATGAAGGATTCTTTTCCTATAGCTCTTCCAAGTTAGTGGTAATTTATCCACTATACCACCAACTTGAAAGGCCTCGAGAAGCTTAATCTTTAACACTTTCAATTTATTAACAATAATTTGCAATTCATGAATTTGAGGAAGAATAGGTTTATCACCAAAAAATTTGAAATCGAAGTATTGAGATATCAAAAACTTTTTGGTACCTTCCTCTTCCGCCTTAAACTTTTTCTCAAGTGCATCCCATATCTCCTTGGCCGATTTGGTCTCGGTGTAGAGGTCATAGAGCCTATCGGATAGGGCATTGAGGATATGACCCCTACAAAGGAGATTGTCCTCCTCCCTCTTCCTTCTCTTCTCCACCTCCTCGGGAGTGTCTTTGTCGGAGGGCTCGGCTAGAGGTGCCAAGGAAGACTCAAGGATGTAGGCGATTTTGAGAGTGGTTAGAAGAAACCTCACCTTGTCTTGCCACCTAGTAAAATTGGATCCATCAAACCTATCCAATCTCACTGGGACTTGGTTCATGATCTTGATTGTCTCCCCTTCCATTGAAACAAAAAGGGATAAGCTTTTGAATGTTAGGAAAAAAAAATTTGCCTCAATGGAAATTGATAATAATATTAAAACTCTATGCAAAATATTACAATAGACAAGGATTGATTAAATAAAGTGTTACAACTCTATAACTGAAAATTACAAATAAACAAAGGAAATGAAGAAGATGATGAAGAAGAAGAGAATAGTAAAATACAACTCTAACAAAAGGTTACAAATAAAGTAATGTGTTTGAAACAAAAGAAAAGAAAAGATTACAACTCTTGAACAAGAAATACAAGTAATAGGAAAAAGAGAATAAGAAGAAAACAATACAATAGAAAGAAGAACAAAAATACAAGAAACTCTCACTTACACAACCTAAGTGAAGAGGGTTGGGGATCACCAACTTGAACAAGGTTTAAAACCTTTGTCCAAAAGCTTATTTCCCCCTAACTCAAGCACTAAGGGATCTCTCTCAGATATTGGAAAAGCATTCTGGAATTATCAAGCCTCAAGGTGTTTCTAGCCAAGTGCTCTAATGCATAGAAATGTTGTGTCTTACAAGTGAGCTATAGACTCCTATTTATAGAGTTTAGAGACACCCTTTGAATTTCAAATTCCACCAACCCCCATGGCTGTTACCAATGTTTAATTGGATTAATATGGAATTAAAAAAGAGATTTGGGAGTTATTTGGGTTTTTTGAGCCGTTCAACAAAGATTGAAAAAACTGAAAATTGGTCAGATTTTGGCCTGTGGCCGCGGCCAGAGACATTAGTGGCCGCAGCCACTGGTCTCTGTCCCACAGGCCGCGACCACCAACATTCAGTGGCCGCAGCCACCGACCAAATTCAGCACTTAAAATTGTCCTGTTTTTCCAAATGGTTCCAAACCCTCCCAAATTATTTTGTAACTCCCAAAACACATTATTGGGGTTGAAATCATATCTCTAACAGCCATATCACATATGGATTTATGAAATTCATCTCAATATTGTGTAACAACAATTTTACACAATAAAGGGTAATATTTGGAAGTTACAAATTTGTAACACCAAATATGTTACATTATTTGGATATATCTCATATATCTAACTATTATAACTCTCTATTATATGTTACAATATGTGACACACTTTGTCACGTTTATTTAATCTAAAAAATTATATTATAATATAATATAATATTACATTATATTATAAAATAATATAACAACTTATAGATTAGCAATGCCTCCAGCCTTATCAGGGGTTCACAATGTATTTCATGTGTCCATGCTCCGAAAGTATGTATCAGATTCTACGCATGTACTGAGTTATGAGAACCTGGAGCTTGATCAAGATTTGTCTTATGGAGAGAAGTCGGTTCAGATTCTAGACCAAAAATATAAAGTCTTGTGGAACAAGACATTTGCCTTAGTAAAGGTGTTGTGGAGGAACAATAAATTGGAAGAGACAAAGCAGAAACCCCTCTCAACCTATCTCTCTTTCTCTCTCTCGGCTACCTCTCCCTCTCTTGGTACCTTAGAGAATTTTTGGATGAATTGAAGGGAAAACTCATAATTTGAGGCTAAAAGTTGAGGATTTGCAGCTGGAGGTGTTGGGGAACTAGCTCAGGGTCGGAATCAGCACATAGGTAAGGTTTAGAGCTAGTGTTTTTGTGAATTTCTCTGTCTTTTTAATGTTTTGGGAGATTTTGAACTCAAGAGATTAAGTTGAGTTGTGATGAGGTTTTGGTTCAACTTTTAGGGTTTGTGTACTGCTCTAGTTATAGTGGGGGTATTTTGGGATTCAATTTTGGCATTATAATACGTTTGGGTAGATTTGCAGGGGGGTTTAGAAATCTGAAAACAAAGAAAATTATGGGTTCGCGGGGTAGCGCCTCGACGCTGTTCTTGAGCGCCGCATGCCGCATGAACTCAGGAGGTTTTGGGGTTTCGCTGAATCGCCTTAGCGCCGCATCCCTGGGCAGGGCCCTCTGTGGCGCGTGTCCAGGAAAATTCAGGCTAGGCTCTTTGACATGGAGAGTGTCATAACCCTAATTGTTCGGGCGTCACGGCTCTAATTGGGGGCACCGCAATGCAAATAGAGGATTATGCCCAATCTAGGGTTTTAAGCTTAGGAACCCAAATCTTAGGGCTCGGGAAGGATCCTACTACCCGGTTTTGTAGGAATTGAGGTCCCAGAGGCTAGAATAATATTTTGAAGTTCTTATTTGGTTTAGGGCTTGATGGGTTGTTATTATGGATGCGTTTTGAATAGGTTTTACGTCAAAGCTCGGGTTAGGGGATCGTGCTCAAGATTGCGTTAATCTATCAGCTCGGGACACAGGTAAGAAAATTGTTTGTGCCCGTAGAGCAAGGCATGGCCCCAATATTTGTGTTTCAGGGCATGACCCTATTATTTTTGTTTAATATATGTGTGAATACTTGTAAATGCTATGCTATGTGGTGCATGAGTATGAATGAAACGACAAGGGCCAGGAACTGCGAAGGCCGAGAACGACAAAGGTCTAGAACGGTGAAGGCTGAGAATGACAAAGGCCAGGAACAATGAAGGCATGTTGAATGTAGGCCGCTAGGGTGAGACCCTCTAAGGGTGCAATATTCACTCGTTCTGTGATGACCGTGAACTTAGTGTCTGTAAAGCATTTGGGTCTGCACAAGTCGCTATATGTTTAATCTGATGTTTGTTTAAGCTGTGTATTATCGGATTGAATTATATTATGTTATGCATTGAGTTTTCTTGCTGGGCCTCGGCTCACGGGTGCTCTATGATGCAGGTAAGGGCAAGGGAAAGGTCGACCAACCATGAGTTGGAGAGCGTGGAGCAACATGTACATGTTCGGCCTACCTGGCCGCCATGATCGGGGTTGTTTTGTTGGATATGTTGTAATAGTTGATTTTGTCACTTAGGTTGACTATATCTACATTTTTGAGTTGTAATAAATTTTCGAAACAGTATTTTGGGATCCCCAATAACTTTGATGATTTTAATGAATGTCCAAATATTTTATAACTATTGTTGTCAAATGAATCTTTATTTCAATTTAGTCCCACTTTTTAACCTAAAATCTCGATTAACGAGCTATTGGCACATTTATAAATCACATGGTAACGACTCTAAAGTAGTAAGGCATTACAGCTATGCCAGAATTGGTATATAAAATGCAAAAGATTCATCGAAGGGCTCAAGAATGATAATGAGAAGTTGACAAGGGTCAACACACACCTAAGCAAAGACATGATAACCCAAGTTATAATTTTTGAGGCTAACATTCTATCAAATTTTCATTGTTGTCACAGCTAAAAAATATTCATCTTCTACATCTTTATCGCACGAATTTTGTTTGAATTTTTTTCATCACATTATCAAACATCTTTTTCAAATTTTCGAACATCTTTGTCGAATCACCCATATTTTTTTTCATGATATGTGGGATATACAATATTTATTTTCCAACATTTTTTTCTATATTAATAAAAATTTTGGGGTATACAACCCAAAAACAAGGTATATTGTTACGAAAATTTACCACTAGTTAATTCCCTTCATTTTTATTTCACAAACTTAACAAACTAATAAAACTTTTATTCACCACCACACCAAGTCCGAACCAAATGATAAATTATTTCAATTAATCATACTTATTTAAATTGAGTCCCGTTAGTTAAAAGTAATTTGTCAGGTATGTGTGTTTAGTATTTGTATCATCACTCATTTATTAATACCCCAATTAACGTGAAGAAATTTTTCAACATTTTGTTGATACGTACGTGTGTATGATTGAGACTTAGAGAGAAATAATGAATGAGCTAAATTTATGCTTAGTCCAAAGATTAGATAAAGATGAACAAAGAAGAAAAGTCTTAAAGAAGGAAACATAAGAGCAATTGTCTGGATTCTATTATTTGAGACAGCATCACGTGAAGTAGAACACTTCTACTGGTCTATCTCTTCAGCAGTGTTCATTACTTTTTCTTTTCATTTATTATATAATATATATTAATAAAATCACTTCACTTTACTTTTTGATGTATATATATACGGCCTTTTTTGTTTTCTAATGCCCAACCTTAAACTATTCATGCCAACTGAATGAGATTGTAAAAAATGGTGATTTGAGTTGAGCAATTGTCTTTTATTCAAAACAAAAGCTTTATTAATTATTAATCAACTAGCCTAGACACCCCCTAATAATTACTTTGGTTATATCACTTTCACTAGAGTAGGGTGCTAAAGGATAGGAATAGTAGTTAAGGTTCCAGGCCAAAGATATCTGCATCATGTAATTAATACTACAATTGAGATTAATTTCAAGTACCATATTCCAAGTCTACGATTGAACCTAATTCATCAGCTTCTAATCAGTTTACCTCCCATTTCAAAATTAAAAAAAAAATTAGTTTACCTCAATCAAACATCAATAATAATCTTCAATTCATTGTATGTATACACACACGTTACATGGTTTTACACAGAAAGCTATACAAAAATTCCTCTGCCTCAAATTGAATAATTTTAAGAAAATTAATCAGAAACAAACCAGCAACTTATGCTGCCAAGGGAGATGGAGAAGCTTTTATATAAATTTCTTGCAAATTTGAGAATTAACTCAAAAATATATTCTGTGAAAACTATTACCATGTATTGCAGACAACAAGAAAATCAGCTCCTCCTCGTTCCCATCGTACTCAACCTGATTACGCATCCGCCGGTAGCTCGCAACGACGTCGTCCGGCAACACCTTTTCCCGGCAGAGCGGACAGGTGGCGCAGTACTGCTGAAGCCACGTGTCCAAGCAATCCTTATGGAATACATGGTCGCATTGCAGCTTCCTAATCTTCTCGCCATCTTCGAATTCCGACAGGCAAACCCTGCATTCTGCCACCATCTCCGGCTTCGGCGACCAAGCTCGGCAGTAATGGTTCTTGAAACAAGTCGCGGGGTTTCTCTCTTCAATGAGTTTCAGGTACTGGGCGGTGGTAATCACGCGCTTATCGGGCGGCGGCTTCGAGCCGATGACGGAGCGGATTAGAGTTAGGATTTCGAGGACGAAGAGGGTGAAGAAGATCAAGGACATGGTGTAGAGATTGGAGAAGAATTTGGAGAGAGCGGCCATGGCCTAGAAAGGTGAACGGGAAAGATATTAATAATATTTAATTATAAGAGTATATATATATATATAATGGAGGGTTTACTTAATTCAACTATATTTATTCTATATAATAGGGAAAACTAGTGGTGGTGACCAGTGGCCACTCAATGCTCATACGGCAATGGATGGAGGGTTTCGTTGTATTTGTGGACAATTGTACCTGTGTATCCATATCTTTACAAGTTTAGTTTAGTTTAGGTATTTATTGGTGATTTTAACCACTGGTTGAAATAACATTGGAAAATAAACTTTAATTATTTTTAATTGAAGAGGGGACATGTGGACCTAAGTCTTTAACCTAATCTCAAGGCATTTTATTTTATTTTAAGACTGGAAAATCCAAAAGTGGGTTTGTAAAAAAAAAAAACAAAAGTGGGGTACGTGGAAATTTAGTGCAATGATAAGTCAGCACTTGTTAGTCAGCAAATTTGATTTAACTTTCGGTTTTTGTGCTTTGTATAAAATAAAGTTTTTTCCTTAAATTTTTTTTATTTGCGTGACTCGCAGGTCGTTAAATTATACAAGTTTTAGTAAACTGATCTCTCAACTTTTTTTTTTTTTTATTTTGGTAAATTAGTCTCCAAACTTTAATTTTCTTGGCAATGTTAAGTTACTATTTTTCTGTTAGTTTAAGAACCAATTCGCAACAAAAAAAATTTTGGGACCAACTTACCAAAATAAATCATGACTTAATTTTTTACATGACATGTTTTATTGTAGTTACAGTAACTCGTGTATATTTTTTTTAAAATTCTGGATATATTAGTGTGCTAAAAATATTGTTGATTTTTTATTTATTTTTTTGTTGTTGTGGTGGTTCGGAATACCAGAAACTTTGTTTTCAACACTCTAAAATATTTATAATTTCCCAAAAATGATAAGGATAGTTTTTGTAACTATAACGAACACTATCATGCAAAAAAAAATTGAGTCATGACTTATTCAATTTTTGTTGTACTGGTACGACACACTCCAGTTTCACACATGTGATAAGCCATGACCTAATATTTTTCTACATGATGAGTACAACAATCCTCCGTACGTTTTTGGAAAATTCTTGATAATTTAGTATGGTAAAATTAGGACTGATTTTTTTCTGCTCGTGTGGTAGTTCGAAGTATCATGAACTCTGTTTTTTACACACTAAATTATCTGTACTTTTTCGAAAAACATCCAAGATGGTTGTCATATGTACAACAAACACCGTCATGTAAAAATATTGGATCATAATTTATCAATGTGTGGAAAAACTGTAATGTCCAATATTGGTAAGATCATATTTTTTTGTTGTACCACTATGGCACACTCCAATTTCACACACCTGCAAAAGCCATGACTCAAATTTTTTTTTATATAAAGATGTTCAATGGATGTTTTCAGGAAATTATGGATAATTTTGTGAGCCAGAAATAGAATTCCTGATATTCCGAACCATCACACAAGAAAAAAAAAATCAACTCTATTTTCAGCACAGGAACTTATCTAGAATTTCCCGAAAACGTATAGGAGGATGGTCGTAATTACAATGAACACCGTTATGTAAAAAAAAATTAGACCATGAATCATTTTGGCAAATTGGTCTCCAAACATTTTTGTTGCAAATTAGTCCCTAAACTAACAGAAAAATGGTTACTTTACGATGGGAAACTAACGGTGCCAAGAAAATCAAAGTTTGATGACCAATTTGTGATAAATCTAAAAAATAGAGTTATTTTACCACATTTTTTTATGTTAATTGTTGTTAGTCTTTGAGTTTTCAAGTAATTTATCAAGTTTTTAAATAATTTTGAATTTATTAGTCTTATTGTAAATTTTTATATGTTTTTACAAATATTTTATTGTAATATGTTGTAATTTAATTAGTTGAAAATAATGTTGTTAGATTAAAAGTTAGAAAGGTGATTTTATTGAGCTTAAATGTAAAAGTAAATTAAATTTGATTAATATTTTCATGAAATTTATGCTGTATATTTTATTATTGAAAATATTTATGTGTATCCTAATTTCATCACGGGTCTTTCACTCAGATCGTGTGCAGCTGGAAAATAAATGCATGGAAGAAATAGTCAAGGAGTCCATGTATTTTCCATATAGACAACACGATGTTTATGATGGTTGTACGAGCTAGGGATGCAAAAATTGATAAGCATGAGCTTGTAATATTTATAAGCCACGACCTCCTCAGTATGAGCTCGATGGTATATCCAACTCAGGGTAATTTGAAGATATGGCGTATTTGTGGATCCCCGAAGACCCGGATACTGTATACGGTCGTTTATGGCTAGCCTGTGATATTTAATGTCCCAGATATTATGAGACTATTTATTTCATGATCAGATCATCCTAGTATAAATGGGAATATTTCATATTAAATGTAATAAATACGCAAATCCGTGATTGACTGACGGGGTTACCCAAACCTGTCCAAGGAATTTCTCTATACATACTGAGAATAATGGACCAGAAAATGGACGATTATTCTGTAATACCGAAACTCTATCAAAATAGAGAGAGAAAAGCAGTAATAATATAGACTCGTGGACTAGGTGGATTTTAACCACTGAACCACGTAAGAAGATCAGTCTTCTTGAGAGTTATTTTCTTACTTCAGTTTACCGTCAAGCACTAATCCATCATTGTTATTTTCTCAATTCACTGCTGGCGAAAAACCACGTCAACATTTTGGTGCTTTCATTATGAGGAAAATTAGTACTTTCATCAAAATCCCAATCAAATATCATCATGGTGGTCACTCGCTCGATGCACGAAAATGTGATGGAACAGCCTGGTGGGCAGGGGGCCCACCATACCTCTATTTCGAATGAGTATGGCCCTGAAGTTCAGCAACGACCGAGAAAACAACCAGTGGGCCACGACGATACAGGGAGTTCGACATCATTGCCGCCGAATCGAAACCCAAACTACTTAACTGCAGCAGAACTGGAAAACATGCAGTTAAGGAGCCATCTTGCTAAGGCAAACAGGCAAATCGAGGAGGTTTTGGCTCGGCTACCCTCTCTTGCAACCGACGTTAATGTTGGAAAGAGGCAAAGTGGGTCTCATAAGTCCCACAAAAATAACCGATCCAAACCAAGTCGGTCAGTCAGAACTGCCACCCTAAGTTCTGTGCCCACAACGCGAGATCGCCAAAATGCTTAGCCTAGTGGCCCTCCCAGGGGTCATCGGCATGTCAGTTGATCGGTTAGAACCGCGACCCCAAGTTCGGTACCGCCGTTGCATGCACAAGGGAATGCCCACGGAAACCCACGAGGAGGAGCCGGAGCAGGCTCATAGAGACAAAATGTTCCGGGCAACCCTCATGCGTCACGATCGGATTGCCAGGCGCAAAGAGCTAGAAATGGTGGGGCGGAGCGACCGCGAGCTAATTTAGTTTGCCCTGATGGGACAAGAATTGCCTCGCCAGTCAGGCATCCCCCATCACCCATAAGACATCCGACACCACCTCATTCTGCACGGGACATTCCTGCTTATGGGAACAGCAGGAGAAATCCTCCTTCGTCCGTGCGGGACATTCCTGCTTATGGGGACAGCAAGAGAAATCCTCCTCCGCCTGCCCCTACTTATGTCCTGCGGACATGTGTCAATAGTCTAGATCCTCAGCCTCAACTGCGAGCAGTAAGCTTCGCTAATGGAAGTTATTGGACTGAAAGCCATCGAAGTGGCAGGTCCGAAGGCGATCTGAGAAATCACCTGAGTTCAGCTTAGAGTCCTCGATTCGATCCACAACCTGATCTGCGAGACTTCTTAAACTCGCAGAGAATAAATTCAGTTCGAAATGAAGGAGTTAGTTACACTCATCAAGGGGGAGGTCCTTCCGAAGTACTTGATAATGTGAATGTCCCACAAAACCAAGCTCGAACTTGGAGGGACAATAACCCATCGAATGCGTACGATAGGACAGGAGCTATTGAATAGCCCCTGAATAACTAAGGAACAAGGGACCAAACCCTCGAAAGGTTATCCCAGATGGAGGAGCTAATGAAAAGGCTCCTGTCGGAAAAAGAGAAAGATGAGTGCGATTCAGAGGATGAGATCGAGCTTTTCGCCCCGAATATTGCGGCGACTGCATATCCACAGGGTTTCAGGATGCCACATTTGTCAAATTTTAACGGAGATGGAGATCCATCTAACCACTTGGGGATGTTCAACACCATGATGATGGCCCACAACATCGGGCCCGAGCTAAGATGCCTAATATTCCCCTCGACTCTGATTGGACCAGCTAGGCAGTGGTTCAAACAATACAAGAGGCATTCAATTAGCTAGTGGATGAGTTTTTCTGCCGATTTCAAGAGAGCATTCATGTAGAGTCCAAGAACTTTACTTAGCTAATTGTTTAGTAGTATTATAGTATGTTTAGTATTATCTTTGTAACTGTGGATTTTTGGTTCAGACCGGGAATTATTTGGACACTCATAGTAGTACTTATAGATTTTCTAAGTTTAACCTATAGTTTAAGAATATTAAGTATAACCTAAGGTTTGATTAATGTGACTGATATTAAGGATTATATTTATTATATTATAAGGTTTATACATCAACCAATAGGATTTTAAGCACATGTTATGAATGGTAATTAAGGATTAAGTATTTTGGAGGATTAAATTAAATAAGGGTAAAGTTTGAATGATATAGGGTCAGTCAGCAGCTTTGAATACGTTAAAGGCTTAGTCAAGGCTGTTTACTCCATTCAAACTTAGCTAAAAATGTGTAATTTCGTGTTTAAATATTTAGCGTGTGCCGATATATCGCAGCTATAGGGGGCGATATATCGCAACACGTAGATACGGAAAACACGAGACGATGCACGGTCGCCTCGGGCATACTGGCCCAGGCGATATATCGCCTCCTCCAGCATATGTTCAAACGTTTTTGAATTCTTTTCCTTTCAGCCATTCAAACTCCTTCAACAGTCCAGCATCTTTTGAACGAGTCTTCAGCCTCTGCTGAACGATTATTCAAATGATTTTCACCTAAAAAGCCATTATTTTTATTCAAGTAAAATCAAGATATTTTCATTCCCAAACTCTATAAATAGGACCTAGTACCCAGCCATTTCTTCACCTTTTACTCTAAGTTCAGAAGCTGCTAGTGCTAAGTAAGTGTGAGAGTGTAAACACCTGGTTTGGGGAAAAAAATCATAAGCTTAAACATCATAAGCTTATCAAACACTTTGGGAAGTGAGATTCGTTAGTATTTCGGTTGTGGTTAAGATTGATCTTGCAAGTCTTTGAGGTAAACCCGAAACTCTAGTTCAGTTGATTTATGTTATGTTTCCTTTCTCTTAGTCTTCTACTCAATTTCCTAACCTCATTCTTATTTTGGTTAGGGAATCCAAGTTCTTAAGCACATAAGTTGTGGTAAGCATATTTTCTTTTAATGGTTTAGTCTTCCTATTCATTTTCATTTCTTCTTCTTCTTAAGACTCACTCTTTCTCATATGGTTTTAGGAGTGTTCCAAAAGTCCTAACTCAGTCCATTATATCCCGGTAACTTTGGTAAGGAAAATAGGCTAGAATCTATATGTTTATGTTTATGTTATCTTATGTGTTATGTTATGTTATGATATGTTATGAATATGTTATGAATGTGTATGTTTGTAGGCTTGGGCTTATGCCCTTTTTGACTAACAAGACCCCAAAAAGATTGTGGGCATATGCCTATTTAGCTGGTAGGACCCCACTAATCTCATGGGCATAAGCTTGTTTAGTCTATGGGGCCCCAAGTAATAATGGCCATTATAATAAGTGTATTATGTGTTATGATATGTCTTTATGATTCTTATGAAATTATGTTTATGACTATGTGTTAGATTTTTCCTTGCTGGGCATTAGGCTCATTCCTTTCTGTTTATGTGCAGGAAATAAGCTTTAGAGGCGGAAAGATTCGTGACGCTTAGAGGATGTGTATCGATGGTGAATGGAGTCAAGGGGCCGAGCGTTATTCGATTCGAGGATGTAGTCTCATTTTAATTTTTTATGGTTTTATATGTATTTTCCGCATTTTCTTATGTAATTCTTTTCATTTAAATCATGTTTTGTTTTTAAAGACAATGGGATCCCAAATCCTTCTTAGTATTTTGTTTATTTGTAAATAACTCTTATTTTGCAAGTTACTCAATAAATTATGGTATTTTTGTAAAAATGTAAGTTTTATGTATAGTTTCGTTAATGGTCTAAATAGTCTAGATTAGTGGGTCATTACAATTCAGGGCTTCTCAAGCAGCTTGGATCAAGGCTGACTCTCTAGCAAATGTAAAGCAGCAGCCTGATGAACCGTTGAAAGCATACCTAAGTAGGTTCGCCAATGTTGCTTCGCGGGCTAGAGATGCTGATGAAAGTTTTAAGCTCATGGAAATGAGGATGGGAATCCTTGTTGGAGGCGACTTGTTGCAAGAGCTATAGAGGAAAGGAGTAAATAATGTGGATGAGTTCTTGAACCAAGCTCAAAGGTGGGTTAACCTAGAAGAGGCGCGAGCTTCCATCGCAGGAACCAGCCAAGTCCCTGTCCAGCCCGTTGGAGCGGTAACGGATGTAGCTGCTACGACTCAAACCGTTGCCCAGAATAACCAAGGGGGAAATAATCAGAGAAAGGGAAATGGTGAGGGTGATCAGAACGGAACAAAGAAAAACAAGTCCATGGAGAAATTTAAACCGATCTACACAACATATACCGATCTCACGGATACTAGAGAACGCATCTTCTTGGAAAATTCTGCTCGCCTTCCATGGAAGAAACCAAAACCATTAAAGAATCAAAGGGCGAAGAGAGATTCTTCAAAATTCTGTCAATTCCATAATGATATCGATCATAATACTAATGACTACAGACACCTGAAGGATGAGATCGAGACTCTCATCATGGTAGGACCTTTGGCTCAGTACGCCTAGAATCGGGCAACTCCCAGTCAGCCTGTTGGACAAAATGCTCCGTCAGTTCTGGAAATTCCAGTGAATCAGATAGGAGCTCAGGTGAATCAGGACAATCCTCCAATAACAGGAGGAGATATAGCCACCATTTAAGGAGGACCTCATTTGGCAGGCACAAGCAGAGGTGCCCAGAAGAGGTATATCAACGAACTGAAATCCCATAACGGAATAGAGTTTGTCCTGGAGCAACGATTATCAAAGCAGCAGCGTTTGGAAAAACAACCTATCAGTTTTACAGAGGAAGATGCCAGCCATGTCCAGTTCCCACACAATGATCCTGTGGTCATAACCGTCCAACTCGCCAAACAGAGAGTTAGGAGGACACTAGTAGATAATGGAAGTTTTGTGACTCTACTCTTTAGGTCCACCCTAGAAAAAATGGGATTGTTTATAACCGAGCTGAAGGCAACTTCCATGATTCTATATGGGTTTTCTGGTGAAGGGTCGGCAGCTATCGGAACAATCAAATTAATGGTGACATTGGGTGAAGTCCCATGAACTGTCTCCAAACTTCTTGAGTTTGTGGTCATTGATTGTCCAGCCGAATACAATGCAATTTTGGGCCGACCTGTGCTGATGGTGTTCGAAGCCATAACCTCTATCTACCACCTAGCAATCAAATTCCCCTCATTTGCGGGAATATGCACTGTCAGAGGCGATCAACTCCCTGCTAGGGAATGCTATAGCATTTCCATGAAGGGAAAATCACAACCCGGGCAGTAAACGATGGCTATAAGTGATGGAGGTGAGGAGTCCCAAGAAGTGGAAGTTGTCTCCGGGATGGAAGAACCTCAAGAAACAAAGGATAGAGGCGTCATCCTAAGTAATGACATCGATCCACGAATGGGTGAGGACAGGTCGGAGCTCCAAGCTATTGAAGAGCTCGAGGAGGTAAATATAGATCCCAAAGACGCTTCATGAGTCGTTAAGTTTGGGAAAAATCTTGGCGATGATAGGAAAAAGGAGCTGGTTAAATTTCTACAAGGGAATCTAGATGTTTCCCTAGTCTCATGAAGACATAGTAGGAATAAGCCTGAGTGTGATCAAGCACACCCTAAACTTGGATAAAAGTGTGCCTGCGAAATCCCAAAAACAAAGATGTTTGGGAATAGTCCGAGCTGAGGCATTGGAAGAAGAAGTATGTAACGCCCTGGATAGCCAAGACCGCTACACTGTGTACTTATAAATGTGAAGGACTTGCTAATCAAGCCATTTAGTTAAAAACGTGTTTCTAAAACCATTAATGAGCTAGGGTTAAAAGGGGTTTTGGTCTCAAAAGGTACATTTCATTTAATTAAACATTTTACACCAGGGATCCCAAAAGAAACAATGTTTAAAAGTTGGTTTACAAAACTTCCAGAGTATAAACAACCACCAGCCACTCTAAGGGCAAAACAGACGTTACTGGTTCTCTGTTAGGAACGAGTTTCCTAATACGCAGCGGAAAGGTGGTGTGGTTGGCCCAGTGTACAACAAATTTTTTTGTAACATATTTAAACTACCTTTAAATATGCGGATCCATTAATATACATACATTAATCATAAACAAGATAATAATAGAAATCATACCTCTTGAAGCCTATCAAGTGTCCTTGCTATCTTTTCGTATATAGAACGATCTTCCTATCCAAGCCGCTCCCACGTACTCACACCAAGATCTTCCAAAGCGTTCTCTACACCTCAAGAAATGTGTGAGCACTTAGAGAATGAAGGATAGTTTATTTGTGATTCTTCTTGATGTACTCAACTCATGAGATCAAGAGAATAGGCCTGAGAATTGGTTCTTTATTTTCAGGGAGAGAGAAAACTATCGTTCTATTTTTCACAGAGCGAATGTTCTTAGTTGTCTCTATCTGAATAATTTTCTGATCAGTCATACTTATAAGAAAAAATTCAAAATTTTAAAAATTAAAACTGTAACCATTTTACAATTTAATTTTAATTAATTAATTATTCTATTAATGGAAAAATACGAAAAACCAATTTTTTGAATTATCCATTAATTAATTAATTAAACAAATAAAATTGAAAATCCCATCCCTGAAAGAATACTGCTCTACACGCCACACACAGTCTATGGACTGTGTGTGAACGTGTAGCTTCCTAATTTCTAGGGATATTAGTTTTTCAAATTTTATTTAATTATTTATTCAAATTTCTTTGTCAGATAAGATCTAACAACCTGATCGCTAATTCCAATTTGAATTCAAATTAACTATCTTTTTAATTAATTATCAAATATAATTAATTATTTGAATAAATATCAATCTTTTAAATTCAAATCCAATTTGAACTTATCAGATTATTTTCTCCCACTCAAATAAAGATATTTAATTAATTCTACAAATTAATTAAACCCAAAATTTTCGAAAATAAATATTTAATTAATCATAATTTCGAAAATTACAATTAATTAATTATTTAATTAAATTTTGAAATTTAATTTAATTATTTAATATAATTTCAAAAATTATATATAATAATTAAATATTAATTAATTTTGTTAACTACAACTAATTTGTAATTAATTAATTAATCACTATTATCATATAATTGCATATTTGGCCTGAAGAACAAATTTCTTCCTAAATATGTCTTTAAACTATTTTCCCTTCATATCAACTCTTACCTTGAACAGTGTTGATAGAGCCGCTATGGGGACCTATGGACCTATAATTCCAAGCTCCAATAAATTTGAGATTATTAATTAAACTTTTTAATTAAATAATCTTAATTTATTAATCTCATGATTATTCCACTATAAATATGAGACTGCACTCTTGTAATTATAGACATTTCATTTACTGAGTACTTTATAATCATAAAGCGTCCATTGATATAATCATTGCATACAACTTGACCCTCTAATAATGGTTCATAATTAATCGGGAATAAAATTACTGTTTTACCCTTTTAATTATCTCTTGTTTCCTTAAGTACCATTGACTCTACTAGTGAAGGTTAATTCATAACTAAATTATGAATTTGAGCTCAATAACCTTTCAGTCCCAAAAGTCAACCCTTAAGAGAACCATCATTCAATCTCTTGCGAGAAGGTATAGATTCCATATCTGTATACTATGTCCCCAGCCATCTATATTAATGACTTCCCAAAACAAAAGTTTTTAGCCTGATCATTTTGACAGACCCTAACAAGTGAATCAAAGAACTCATATAACATAAACAGGAGTTCATAGTAACTTCAGGATTAAGATCTATTTGTATATGATCATCAGTTGATATATTTAATTAATACTTCGAAACGGTATTTAACTAAGTATTAATAAACATATCTGGTCCAGTTCTATATATTCTCTAATATATAAAGCACCTCCACTAAAGTGTCCTTCCACACTAGTGATCCGGATCTAGATCACATGTATTCATGATACTAGTGGACCGTACTTGCAGTAATTAATCTAAAGATTCCATAACTTTATTTTACTGCGAACTATTCAAGTTCATTTATCTCAAACACAATCCTCTCGTACTAATACGTGTTTGAGATTACATACTTGAACTTAGGAATTTTCCTGATATTTACATAATATTATCATAGAATAATATAGTCCATAAAATATATGCATAACAAATTCAATTTATTTATTTATTTCAAAAAACAATGTCTACTACATATGCTTTCAGGGCACATTTCCAACATTCTCTTGTTCCTATCTCCCTCTCAACCGTGGCGGCTGAGCAGCTGATCATGTACATTTTGCTCTCAGAGTTCTCCAAAATCAGGGCTGATCAAGCTTGCCTTTACCTTTTCCTGCACCACAAAGCACCTGTGAGCCAAGGCCCAGCAAGAAAACATAACATTATATAGCAAACGATGATAACAATTGAGTAACCCTCTAAGCATGATCATACACTTAACATATCACATTAATCACATAGCATGTAGATACAACCAAGATTCAGCCAATCAACACTCAGCTATTCAACATGAAAGATCCACCAATCAGTATAGTAACAATTAAATCACATGATAATCAGGATCGACACCTTAGGTTGCACCCTCTGTTTACCCCATTGACTCCGGCCCGCTTAAACCGAGCTCAGTGCATAATAAGCTGTCCTCAGCTACCAGTGGCCGAGCTGCGCCCTGTGCGCTAGTGTAAACTTCGGCACTCTTAGGCTGTTTGTTTACTATTTACATGGCATAATACCATCCTTCATAAAGTATACAAACAGGGAACCCTTAGTCCAGTTATAAATCCATAACCGGGTGTAGTTTTCTTACCATTAATTTCCAAGTGCATTGATCACGAGCGATGCCTCTTGAGCACGATCTGATTCCCGAGCCCTAGCTTAGACCTAGTCACAACCAAGATAAGAGATACCTTTAATAATTGTAAAAGAAGGGCTTCTAGACAAAGTTCTAATCTTTGGAACATCAAATTCCACCAAGCACGGTAGTAGATTCGATCCCGAGCACCCTAGGTTAAATTCCCATGCTTAAAATCCCAAAATTCCCTTAAGGGTCGTGGCTCAAGCCTCCCATGCCACGACATGGCCCCAACCAGAGGCTCCCCCACACCCAAAACTAGACACGGACTACGGCCCTACAAGCCCCATGCCGTAGCCCGCCCTCCTTCCTCAACATGCATCATCTTCAGAGGGCTGCGTCTCACCAAGAACTATGTCGCGGCCCGACCCCTTCGAACCTAGAAAAACCCCCATTTTTAACTCTCAAACCTCACTCAAAACCATCCAAAACTATCCCAATTCCACAACTCAATTATCACAAAACTTCTAACATGATTCCAGCAACATAATCCAACAAAAACCTAGCTTAAAAACTCATCAAAATCTCACTTCAATCTCTGAAACCCAAAAGCTGAAGAACACTAAAACCAACCATGAAAACATCAGAATTCAAATATTAAACCATAAATTCGATCTTACCTTCACTGCTGAATCAATTCTCTAAGCAATTTCTGAGCTAACTCCCAAGTTCCTAGCTTCAATTCAGTATTCAATTTCAAAACCCAAAAACCTCTTAGAACTCAATCAAAACCACAGAATTTCATCAACAAAAAGTGTGATTCAATCCTTACCTCAGTCTTGGTTGAATTCCTTTGCTAAAACTGAGCTAATCCCTCAAAACTCTAGCTCAAATCACAGAGTTTCCAGCTGAGTTTTCCCTAGGTTCTAGTGGTTTTCCTTTGAGAGAGAAAGAGAAAAGGGAAGAAGGTTGGTTCTTAATGTTCCACCGAATTTTGTGATTTACTTAGTCTATTCTTAGGCAATTAAGTTAATCCCGAGGCTCGGGGTATCGGAAACGTTCCCGAGGGCAAAATGGTAAAATTTCCCAGTATTCCCACCTAGACTTCCTAACCTCAAATATATCTCCAATTATTTATTTCCATAACCCAATAACCTAAATAACCATCCAATACCTGAAATACCCCTTGACTTGCCCGAAGTCAAGTACTAAGCCCCGTTGTGACTTTCTCGCTAACTAGCTCCCTAGGATTGCCTCAAGTCGCATGCGGCAGATTTACCCACATAATAATGTTGTTCTCACAATTATAGCATATAATAACATTTATATTCATATAAACATACTAGCATGCTTATCATATAATCATGCATTAAACTTAATAAATTCACACGTAAACCAATTGTGCCCTCCCGACACACTAATCAAGGCCCTTAAGCCTTATTAGTAATTTTAGGTTGTTACAAAGAAGCTCGGTTATTAAAGTGCGGGTTCATTCATGAAGAAAAATACCCGATCTGGGTCGCAAATCCTGTCTTGGTACTGAATCCGAATGGAAAGTGGAGGACCTGCATTGATTTCTCCGACCTGAATAAAGCTTGTCCTAAGGATTGCTTCCCATTGTCGAGAATTGATCAGTTGGTAGACGCCACTGCGGGACACGAGCTCATGTCCTTTATGGATGAGTACTTTGGATATAACCAGATCGCGATGAATCCTGCAGACCAGGAGCATACTAGCTTTATGACTCCAACGAATGTATATTGTTATAAAGTTATGCCCTTCGGGCTGAAGAACGCCGGGGCTACCTACCAACAGTTAGTTAACAGAATGTTCGTTGATCAGATCGGGAAAAATATGGAAGTATATGTCGACGACATGCTAGTCAAATCCAAGACTGCCGATAACCATGTATCCGATCTAAAAGAATGTTTTGAAATCTTGAGGAAATACAATATGAGGCTAAATACCCAGAAATGTACTTTTAGAGTAGCGTCGGGAAATTTTCTGGGATTCATAGTCAATACAAGGGGGATAGAGGCAAACCCAGAGAAAATTAGGTCATTATTGGAGATGCCTTCGTCCATCTCGTGTAAAGAAGTTCAGAGCTTGACTGGAAAAGTGGTAGCCCTAAGCCGATTTATTTCAAAGTCCATTGACAAGTGTTTAACCTTTTACAACTTGCTTAGAGGAAATAAGAAATTTGAATGGACTGAGGAGTGCGAGCAGACATTCCTTGCCCTAAAGACACATTTGGTCGAACCCCCAATATTGTTTAAGCCTATATCTAGAGAGCCCCTGTTCCTATATTTGGTCGTGACAGAAAATGCAGCCAGCGCCGTGTTAGTTCGGGAAGAAGTCCGTGCTCAAAAACTGGTGTACTATATAAGCAAAAGACTTCTTGGGGCTAAATATCAGTATCCATTAATAGAAAAGATAGCATTCTGCGTGATATTAGCTTCCAGGAAGCTTAGACCATACTTCCAGTCCCATTCAATCCACGTCATGACCGACCAACCTCTAAGGCAGGAATTGCAAAAACCTGAAGTGTCAGCACATCTTTTAAAATGGGCTGTAGAACTCAGCCAGTTCGAGATATTATACACACCATAGACCTCGATCAAAAGCTAGGCCCTTGCTGATTTGTGTGGCTGAATGCACCGTATTTCAAGAGGAGCTTTTGAAGGAGCCGGTGCAGGAGTTGTGGAGAATATTCATGGATGGCTCATCTAACGAGAATGGATCTGGAGCTGGGATCATATTGATCTCTCCAGAGGGGCATCGATTCCATACAGTGCTGAGATTCAGATTCAAAGCATCAAACCACGAAGCCAAGTATGAGGCTTTGTTAGCCGGGCTTAGAGTGGCAAAGTAATTGAAATCAAGGCCGTCCAGTGCTATAGCGATTCCCAGCTCGTGGTCAATCAAGTGTTGGGGGAATATCAAGCACGAGGTACCAAGATGGCGGCTTATCTATCTAAGGTGAAGGGAGAGCTATCAGAGTTTGAATACAGTACTGTTGAACATATACCTCGGGAGCAGAACTCTAATGTTGGCACTTTGGCAAGACTTTCCACCACCAAGGAAGCTGAGACTTTGAACGTAGTACCAGTGGAATTCTTGGAGAATCCAATCGTGCCAGAAAAAATGGTAGAGGTTAAGATGATTGACACAAGGCCGACTTGGATGACCCTTATAGTGGAATACCTTACAACAGGAAGGCTACCTAAGGAAAGAAAGGACGCGAGAAAAACACTCTATCAAGCCCCGAGGTATGTGATAGTGGATGGTGCATTATACCAATGTGGTCATTCATTGCCTCTCCTATGGTGTGTTATGCCTGAGGAGGCTAAAACCATCCCGCAAGAGGTGCATGAAGGAATTTGTGGAGATCATGCCGGGGGGAAAAACCTAGCTTTAAAAATATTAAGGTAGGGTTATTTTTGGCCCACTTTAACAAAAGACTCCATCTCCCATGTTCAAAAATGCAACAAATGCCAGCGCTTCGCCACAGTCACCCGAGCTGCTCCAGTTGAGCTGACGATGATCTCATCCCCATGGCCATTTGCAGTATGGGCATTGACTTAATAGGATCCTTACCTATGGGAAAGGGAGGAGTTCGCTACGTGGTGGTAGCAATTGATTATTTTACGAAGTGGGTAGAGGCCGAGCCTTTGGCAACCATCACTTCAAAGAGAGTCCTGGACTCTGTGGTGAAAAACATTGTATACTGATTTGGGCTTCCTAAAAAGATCGTGTCAGATAATGGAACCTAGTTTGACAGTGACCTTTTCACCAATTTCTGTGAAAAGCACGGAGTTATTAAAAGTTTTTCTTCGGTTGCATATCCACTGGCCAATGGACAGGTCGAGGCTGTGAATAAGACCCTAAAGGTGAGCCTTAAGAAAAGGTTAGATGAGGCCAAAGGAGTATGGCCCGAGCAACTCCCGCAAGTACTTTGGGCATACCGAACTTCCCACAGGACTTTCACGGGACATACTCCTTTCTCCTTGACCTACGGAAGTGAGGTCGTCCTCCCCGTCGAAACAAAGGTAGCCACGCACAGACTAAGGTCATTCAGCCAGGAGCAGAATGATGAGTTACTTAATGCGTCTCTTGACCTGATTGATGAAAAGCGAGAGAATTCACAGTTACAGCTTGCGCACTATCAACAGAAAATCACTCAGTATTTTAATTCTAAGGTCAAAAGACATAGTTTTGGATTGGGCGACCTAGTTCTCCGAAGGGTATTTTTGGCAAACAAGGATCCTAAGGACGACGCTTTAGGCCCGAACTGGGAAGGACCTTATCAGATCGTGGAAGTCTTGTGTGAGGGAACTTTCAAATTAGCTCAGCTTAGTGGAGAAGCAGTCCCACGGACCTGGAATGCCATGCACTTGAAGAAGTATTACCAACCATTTATGTAAGGCTTAATTATAAAAGCCATTTAATTAAATAACGGGGGATTATTATATAATTTTTCTTATTAGCGTGTTTTTAAATAATTTTTCCTTATAAGGTTACTTATCAATTAGCTCGTGTATTAATGTTTGTAAAAGCAACCAAGACAGTCTTTACATTCTGGTTACTTGGGGGGTATATAACTCGAGGTGATTCTACTAAAAATCCTAGATACAACACGGTATAAAACTATCCTGGATACAACAAGGTCAGAAACTTAGAAGCTTGGAAAATTGATTATCCGACAAATTTTTAAGAGCTCGAGGTGTCAATAAACCTAGCACAAACTAAGTTCAAATCATTTAAAATCCTGGATACAACCATATACAAAACTTAGAAGTTAGCAAAATTGAATATTTGATGACTTTCCTAGAAGCTCGAGATGTCAATAAGCCTAATGAGAACTAAGTTTGAAATATTTAAAACCCTGGATATAACCAGGTCCAAGGCCTGACACATAACAGGTACGATATAAATCAACACATTACATTTGGAAATAGCCAAACTTAAAATATCTATCCCGATCTAATGATCGATTCCTAAAATCTCGAATGTGCAAGTATAAGAAAGCATAAACATGAGGGATAATCAAGGAAAAGACAAATAGATTAAAAGTTAGATATATGAATTAAAATTCAAGTAGTCCCGAGGACAAAAACCTCGAACTGGCCCAAGGGAAATTGTTTACAAACATACATAAAAAAAAAGAAAAAAAAAGAGAGAAGGCTTCATGAAGCCCCTCCAGGGCATTCTGAGGACGTGACCTCCTTAATCTCCTGCTCGCCCACAGTGGAAGCATCCCCTGTCTTCGATGACTCTTGCAAGATCCGAGCTTTGAATTTCTCGAGGTATGGATCCCACAGCTCAGGAGCCATCAAAGAGAAGTTGCCATCTTGGTTAAATGCCCAGCAATGATACAACATGTCTTCCATGGCGGACAGTGAGGCCGCTTTCTCTTCCTTAACCGTAGCCTTAGCTTCTAGCTACTTTGCTTTGGCCTTAGCAACCTTGACCTAAAGAGCAGCCAAGGTAACCTTTGCAGCTTGCTAGCTTTCTTGAGATGATGCAAGGGCAGCCTTGGCATCATGCTCGCCTTTTTGAGCAGCTGCAAAGGCAGCTTTGGCAGTTTGCTCGCCTTCTTGAGCAACGGTCAGGGCAGTCTTGGCAGCTTGGAGCTTAGCCTGGAGTTCATCATTCCTAGCCCTAGCTCGGGCTATACTGCGGTGCTGATCCAGGGCCGACTGCAAAATAAAGATATAAGTTAGGCGCATACTTGGGCAAGATGAAAAGAAGAAATTCACTAAGGAACGATATCTTACCGTGAAGGTCATCCCCAAGGCTGACTCCAAGACGTTCTCCGGGCTTCGCTCTTCTATCGTCCTTAGATCCCTCGGGTTGGCCTTATAAATGTGCTCCACCATGTGGTTCGCCATCTCGTAAAGGGTCCCCCAAAAGGTATTGGGGATCTTCTCCAGATCCTGAGGATCGACTGGGATGCGCACAGTAGCGGTGGGGATAAGAGGAGCTAGGGGATCAACTTGTATTACCTGATCCCGAGTAGGCGCAAATCGAGGAGGAGGAGGAGGAGGTGGAGGAGGAATAATTTTCTCCATCACGGTGGAAGCCAGAGCTGCTGAGCTCGTACCTTTCCCCTCAGTAGGGGATTTGGAGGTGTTTCCTACCACATGAGGCATTTTCTTCGTAAATCGGGGCCTTTTTACGACAAGACCTGAGCTGGACTTTTCGCCCTGGAAAGTGGTACGAAGGTCAGGAGCTCCGGATTGTTCCATTTCTTCGTCTGAAAAGAATAAGAAAGGAGTTAATACACAAGTAAAGTCCAAAATTTACATAAAATTAATAAATAAAAGTCCTACCCTTCGGGCTAGGGGAGGAGTTTATTTTCACGACCTCCAGCCATGGGACTACTGGAGAAGATGGGGAATCTAAGTCTACAACTTCTTGGATTATAGGAGGTTCAGGCTCAGGTTCTAAATCAAGGGGCAAAGGTGCCCTGGAGCAAAGAAGGCCACGACCTAAGATTGGTCCCATACTCCTAAAAAATTGCTGACCTAAAGGTTAAGGTATTCTCTACAACAACAGTGCCCTTAGGGTAACTCATATCATGGTGCAACACTAAATGGTCCATGCACTGGAGCAAGGTTATGTTACGTTCTGGGTTGTTAGGGTGGCGATGGATGAGCTGGTTTGAGTTAAATCTAACTAGTCTAAAGTCAGCGACAACCCTATTTAATTCCCTATAAGGGTATGTGTGGATGCTCAAATGTCCACGCTTGTGACAGGCCCGAAATACGTGCTAAGGTCCAGGAAACGCCTAAGTACACACATGTACCATGCGAGGCCCTCCTATGCATATGCCTCCGCGAGGCCCTCGGGTCACCACCTCCTCGCGAGGCCACCGTACCATCGCCTCGCATGCATGGGTCTGTGCCACAAAGAGGCAAGCACCTCGTGGACCCCATCGACGCCCCATGGCGCCTCACATGAATGGTCCTTCACGAGGCCAGGCCCCGCGCACCCCGCACCTCGCGCCTGCGCGCCCGTGCGGCCTTGCACCCTCGTGCCCGTGCGGCCTCGCGCCCGTGCACACCTCGAGCCTTGTGCCCGCGTGCCCGGGCGGCCTCGCGCCCGTGCGCCTCACGCCTTGCGCGCCTCACGCCCGTGCACCTCACGCCTTGCGCGCCTCATGTCCGTGCGCCCACGAAGTCATCCACGAGGCCTTCAGTGAGGCCCCTCCACATGGCTATCCATGAGGCCTCGTCTCGCCTTAGCTATGTCCCTGCTCCAACACAAGCATAGGCCCCGCTGAGGAGGCCCTTCTTTCCTTTCTTAGGAAGGTGTCACCAGCGGGGTACAACACCCCTCTACTTAGCATACTCAAGGCTACAAGTGCACTTATATTTCGCGAAGTGAAAGGAGTTTGGAGCAAGGGCATATCTTGAACACACGAGAGAGACCTCCAAATACAAAGCATGTGTATGGGAGCGGGTTGTACGATAAGGGGAGTGCAATGACGTGATTCTGGGGACCGTTCTAGACAGGTGTAGGTGGTACAAGTTCGTACCAATGGCAAAGGCACTGCCTGTACGTTGGTAAACATGTGTCAGGATCGACACCACAACCACCTGCGCCACTACATCTGGTACGACTTCTTCTGACACCCGTACTGGGCAAGTAGTTGAGGTACGATCAGGTACCAAAGGGGAAGTGCTCCCACAACCCTGATCATGTATGGGAGTCGACACCACTACCTCTAAAGCTACTCTCCTGCTGGGGTACTCATGTACCATCTGGTCCCCTGGACCACCATGTATCTGGGGCCATTAGAGCCCCCTATAAAGGGAACCCCTCTTCAACATTGAAAGGTGTTGGAAAAATTACTGTAGCATTGCACCATAATCAATACAATCTGAGTTCACTATTTTTCTTCTGCAATTATTCTTGGAGTTTCTACTTAGATTTCTAAAGCTTTTCTTTTGATAATCCCTACGTTACTATTTTTATAACTTAACTTAGTTGATGAGTTCTCACCGTTAACAGTTTGGCGCTGTCTGTGGGAAGCTAAGTACCAAGCTCTGTTCTACCACTACTCCCAGCAAGAAGAAATGCCGAGACGTTCAAAGCGACTCAGGGAGCCACGAGAGGTGGAAGTCCACCTTAACGGAGTTCAGCTGAAGGCCTCCATGAAGGATCCTCCTCCACCCAGAGATGTGGAGCCCCCAAGGGACCCTGAGGTTCACGAGGGTGATAGGGAGGTCTCATCACCGGCCAACCCCCCTGGTGAGAATCCTCCAAGGGCAACCACCGCACCACCAGGGAACGCCAACGAGTTCCCGCTCTCTAAACCACCACAAGTACCGAACTCCGGCCGGCAGGACTCGGGCCCCTCGACGCGTAGACATGATAAGCGTCCCCGGGTCCATTCCGTGAGATCGAGTTCTAAATCTCAGTTCTATGAAGAGGAAATACGTGAGCTGCACCGTAAGAACCAAAGGTTGGAGACCACCCTGGAGAATATGCAAGAGGTGCTGAATGGCCTATTTCAAGGTAAGTCAAGCGTGACCCTGCCCAAGAGAAAAGAGAAAGGTCAGGAGGGGGCAGAGACCACCGTTCCGGTAGACGATGGGAGGACTCGACTCTCCACTAGTAACACCCCCCGAACGAAGCAACGTGAACATCCTGAACCACCGAAGCAGGCCCAAAAACCAGAGCCGAAGACCAATGCTGCCCCTCGCAATGATGACGAGGTCACCTCAAAGAGAGCACCCTCAGATTTACGGGAGGAGCTAAAAAAGAAAAGAGCGGGTAAAAGGACCACGCCCCCTATGGCGCCTCGAGAGGGAAAAAGAAAGGGGGATCTTAACCCGTCCGCTTTAGGGGACTCACAAAAATGAGGAGCCTGCGAAGCAAGATTGTCACCGCCTCTGGAGGTCAAGATTTTGAGGAAGAGTTCGACCATGAGTCACCCTTCGTTAGGGAGATCCAAGCCATCTGGCTCCCTGCCAATTTTAAGGAGCCCCATATGACCCCCTACGAAGGAAACACAGATCCGAAGTACCATCTGGACGCATTTAACGATCTGATGAAACTGAGGGGAATTAGTAGCGGAGCCAGATGCCACTGCTTTGTTGTCACATTGAAAGGACCCGCATACAAATGGTTCAAAAGACTTAGGCCAGGGTCCATCAGGTCCTGGCAACAGTTTTCTGATGAATTCCTCCAACAGCACCACGCCGTGCGGGTCTACACGATGCCAAGCACCAGCCTTGCCAATGTGAAATAAGGAGAAAAGGAGAGTTTGAAGAGCTACATTCACAGATTCAACATGGAGGCCGCTAAAGTGGGGAGCCTGACCCGCCGGGAGTTAAAAATGGCCATTACAGCCGGAGTGCACCCGGGAAGCAAATTGTGGGATAATATGCTGAAGAGGGAAGTCACCGACCTAGATGACTTCTACGAGAGGGCGCAGAAGTACATTCATGTGGAGGATGGCCGTGCAAACTTAAAGGCATGAAAGGTGGAGTCCAATGTAAAGCCCCCAGCTAATGAAGGGTCGAATGGAGCGAAGAAGAAAAGGGTGTATGAAGGGTCGAGGGATGATCAACTGAGAAAGACCAAATGGGGGAGCGGTCATAGGGAGACGGCTTACACGTTCTATATGAACCTTACAGATACCAGGGAGGATATCTACCTCACCAACGAAGATCGAGTTCCCTTCAAGAAGCCCCCACCGATGAGAAAGGACCGGTCCAAAAGGGATCCCAGTAGATACTGCCAGTACCACAAGGATATCGGTCACACCACAGCAGAGTGCATCCATTTGAAGGAAGAAATTGAGGAGCTCATCCGTAGAGGGCACCTAGGCCGATATGTCAAGAGAGAAAGGCCGAAGCCAGAGGACGAGCCTGCGATACCCCAGGCGCAAGGACGAGCCCCAGAGATACTGGGGGAAGTCTGAACCATTTTTGGATGTCCAGGGTTTGGGGGAGATTCTCAGAAGGGACGAGACAGGTATGCTAGGGAAGCCAGGCGAAGTCCGCCACCCTGTGTCATGAGTTTGGAGCAACGACCCCCGAAAAGCTTTCAAGGGAGAAAATGACTCGATCCCATTCACAGAGGAGGATGCACGGGGGGTGCATTTTCCCCATAACGATCCACTGGTGTTGATAGTTCAGTTGGCCAATATTTGTGTACATCGGGTCCTGGTGGACAATGGAAGCTAAGTGGATATCCTGTATCGCCCTGCCTTGGAAAAGATGGGACTGGGCATTCGCCACCTGAAGCCCTGCCAATCTTCCCTATATGGATTCACGGGGGACTCGGTGCGACCCCTAGGGATGATTGAGTTGGCACTCACCATGGGGGAGCAACCCCAGCAGACTACCGTCATGGCTAACTTCGTCGTGGTAGATTGTGTTTCAGCTTTCAATGCGGTATTGGGGAGACCATCCCTAAGAGAATTGAAAGCCATAACTTCTATATATCACTTGGTCGTCAAGTTCCCAACTCCAGGAGGAGTAGCTAGTATGAAAGGAGAACAGAGAGAAGTGAGGGAGTGTTACAACACCTCCCTCCGCGCGTCTGTGAAACCATAGGAACCAATGGCCATGGTGATACATGAGGCGCTACGTGTGCTCGCGGGGAGCCCACAGAAGCTAGACCCCCGAACCGTGGAGGAGTCAAGAGCAGAACCTGTGGAGGAAGTAGAGGAGGTTATAGTAGTGGAGGAACCGTTGAGAAAACTGAAGGTGGGAAAAAGCCTGCAGAGCGACGTGAAGGAGGAGTTGATAAGGTTTTTGAAGGATAATCTGGATGTATTCGCATGGAGTCACGAAGATATGGTGGGTATAGATCCTAGTGTTATGTGCCACCATTTGAATATATCCCCTGAAGCGAGGCCCGTTAGGCAGAAGAGGTGGGCGCTGGACCCAGAGAGGTATGCAGCCTTAAAGTAAGAGGTTGACAAGCTGAAGACCAATGGGTTTATCCGCGAGTCATTTTACCCTATATGGGTGTTGATTCCAGTACTAGTCCCAATACCGAATGGAAAATGGAGGACTTGCATCGACTTCTCAAACCTGAATAAAGCTTGTCCTAAGGATAGTTTCCCGCTCCCGAGAATAGATCAGTTGGTGGATGCGACAGCAGGGCATGAATTACTTAGCTTCATGGATGCCTACTCTGGATACAACCAGACTCCTATGAACCCAGCTGATGAAGAGCATACGTCATTTATAACGGATAAAGGACTCAATTGCTATAAGGTGATGCCCTTCGGGTTGAAGTACGCGGGTGCCACCTATCAAAGGTTGGTCAATAAGATGTTTGCCAACCAGATAGGGAGAAACATGGAGGTATATGTTGGCGATATGCTGGTGAAAACCAAGAATGCCGCAGAACTCAACAAGGACCTAGGTGAGTTGTTTGACACACTTGGGAAGTATCGAATGAAGTTGAATCCCATCAAGTGCACTTTCGGTGTATCCTCGGGGAAATTCCTGGGCTTCATGGTCAACTCCAGAGGCATCGAGGCTAATCCTGATAAGATAAAGGCCCTGATAGAAATGAGCCCACCCAAGAACAAGAAGGAAGTGCAATGCCTAATGGGAAGGGTTGCGACCCTTAACAGATTTATTTTGAGGTCAACTGACAAGTGCCTCCCCTTCTTTAACATCCTAAAAGGGAGCATAAAGTTTTCTTGGGATGAGGAATGTGAAGAGGCATTTATTAAGCTGAAGGAGCACTTGGGGAAGCCACCCCTGTTGGCAAAACTTGAAAAAGGTGAAAAGCTATACTTATACTTGGCAGTGTCTGAACATGCCATAAGCGCGGCCTTGGTTAGAGGGGAGAAGAAACATCAACAACCCGTGTACTATATCAGCAAGCGGTTGGTGGATGCGGAGAATCGGTACCCAGAAATTGAAAACTTGGCATATGCATTAGTTTTGGCTTCGAGGAAGTTGAGACCCTACTTCCATGCTCATGCAGTCCAAGTTCTCACTGATAGTCCTTTGAGACAGGTCTTACATAAACCTGAGACCTCAGGAAGGCTGATGAAATGGTCGATCGAGTTTAGCCAATTCGATATCGTTTATACCCCGAGAGCCTCCATCAATGGACAAGTGCTGGCAGACTTCATAGTGGAGTTCACCAATCAGCCAAATGAAGGAAGAAGTGAAGAAGGGGGGCGGTCAGTCATAGAGGAAGAGCAAAGGGGTCTAGAGGAATGGAGCCTGCATGTGGATGGGGCGTCCAATGAAGGAGGGTCTGGAGCAGGTATCATGATGACGAGACTTGAAGGACACAAGATGTACTGTGCAATTCAGTTTTGGTTTGAGGCCTCCAACAACGAGGCGGAGTACGAAGCGCTCCTGGCAGGCTTGCGATTAGCCCAGGAGCTAAAGGTGACATGCCTTCGTATTTTTAGCGACTCGCAATTGGTGGTGTACCAGGTGAATGGCGAATATCAAGCGAGAGGTCCCAAGATGGCTGCATACTTGGAAAGGGTGAAGGGCTATCTGGGACGATTGGTGGAATACATCATAGAGCAGATCCCAAGAGAGAGGAATTCCCATGCCGATGCCCTCGCAAAAATGGCTTCCACTAAGGATGGGGATATCCTGGAGTCGATACCTGTGGAATACTTACCTAGACCTAGCATTGTAAGTGCGGACATACACATGATTAGTGTTCGAAATGAGTCGTGGGCTGAACCGATTAAGAGATACCTGGAGGAAGGAACCTTGCCTGTGGACAAGAAAGAGGCCCGAAGGTTGGTTTATAAGGCTGCTAGGTACACCTTGGTAGACGGGGTTCTATACAAGAGAGGGTTCTCGATGCCACTTCTGCGATGTGTAGAGGAGGAGGAGGCGCTGAGAGTACTGCATGAGATACATGAGGGTGAGTGTGGCAACCATGAGAGTGGACCCTCCACGGCTAGGAAGGCCATGAGACAAGGGTACTACTGGCCCTCCATGGAGAAAGATGCAAATGACTTTGCCAGGAAATGCGACAAATGCCAGAGGCACGCAAACTACACTTGGAAGCCCCCAAATGAGTTAACTAGCGTGACCAGCCCCTGGCCCTTCACTATTCGGGGGATAGACTTGATCGGCACCCTTCCCGCGGGTAGGGGAGGATCGAAGTGCGCGGTGGAGGCTGTGGACTACTTCACCAAGTGGGTTGAAGTGGAACCCCTCGTGAAGATAACGGCCAAGCATATCACCTCTTTCGTCAACAAATTCATTGTCTGTAGATACGGAGTGCCCTACAAAATTATTTCCGACAACGGCACCCATTTCACGGGGGAAGAGCCTTCAAGGAATATTGTCAGGGAAGAGGGATAAGGAGAAGTTTCTCAGTAGTTGTGCACCCACAGGCCAATGGGCAGGTGGAGGCCATTAACAGAGTTCTTAAAAAGAACTTGAAAATCAAGCTAGAGAAGATGAAGGGAGCCTGGGTGGAGGAGCTGCCAAATGTGATATGGGCCTACAGAACCACCCTGCGCACGACCACTGGAGAGTCCTCATTCTCCTTAGCATACGGATGCGAGGCCGTCCTCCCAGTTGAGATGCGGGTTAATTCCTTTAGAGTACAGGCGTACGGGGACAAGGCCAACCGCGTAGCTCTAGCTGAGAGCTTGGACATGCTAGAAGAAAAAAGGGAAAAGGCACAAATGAGAATGGCGGTATACCAGCAACGCGCAGCAAGGTATTACAACTCGAGGGTGCGAGAGAGAACTTTCAGAGTTGGCGACCTGATGCTGAGAAAGGTACTCCCCAACATGCAAGACCCAGGGGCGGGGGTGCTAGGGGCGAACTGGGAGGGGCCCTACCAAGTCACTCAGTGCATACCCCCAAACACTTATAAGCTGGCGCGCATGGACAACACCGTCATACCTCGAGCATGGAATGCAGAGCACCTTAGGAAGTACTACCAGTGAGGCATCCGCAACCAATGCAAGCAGTATCGATTTTCAGCGTGTTGCATGTTATCTTAGCTTGGTAGAAAAAAATCAAAGAGGTTACTTAGATAACCTCCCAAGTAAGTGTAAGTTTTTTTTTATGTAAGTCTTATATGTATGGTTGTAACCTGAATTCTATGAATGAAACTGGTCACATCTTCGCATGCTATTTTTTCTACTTTATGTGGGCATTAATCAAAGTGCCTGCCGAAATAAACTTCACCAGACACTTGGGGGGGAATAGTGGCCCATGAGGGCAAAGCACACAACAAACAGGAGGATCCTAAAAAGGACCCTATGCATCAGGAGGATCCTAAAAATGACCCTCTAGCAGGAGGATCCTAAAAAGGACCCTCTAACAGGGGGATCCCAAAAGGACCCCTTATATCAGGGCCTTAAACGAAGTCCTTATATATATATATAAAAAAGAGTGTGTGATGAACCCTTATAAACAGGGAGAGGACCTTACAAGGCATCTCTTGGGTTCACAAGGATTAGCTACCCTTATGAACATCAAGGAGGCCAAAAGGTCTTACAAAAAAAAAAAACAACAACACACTTCCAAATAAAGGCAGATGCTCCCACAAGAGGAAAGACCTTAGAGAGAGCACCCACCAATAAGCCTAGAGCGGCCACCAAGCCATCTAACCAAAAAGGGTCCTAAAAGAGACCCTTGCAAAAATAGTACTATGAATAATGACGAGAAGGACGCTTCTCGCAAAAAATAATAAGTGCGCGCAAAAATATATAAAAGGATAGCTAGAACCCAAGGGGTCAAAATATCCTTATAGAAATAGTAAAGGGGCACCAAAAAAGGACCCATTAAACCCTTTCACATGGGCTCCAAAGGACCTCTAGCCTGATAAATAAAAGAGGGGAACCTACCAAACCCCATCATCCAGGCTCAAAAAGACCTAAAACACAGAGGGATAAGAGATAAATAACCACACATGTATATATTAAAAAAGGAGTCTTGGTAACATGGCAAGATTTACAAGAAAAAAGTAATAATAATGATACTACAAAGGCTCAAAATGAGCATGCATCCACAGCGGGCTAGCTGACAGAAGTTATGGAATAACAACTTCAGGGCCTCCTGCCACGGGCGCTCCACCCAGCCGCTCGAGCAACGATGTGCTCGCCAAAAGAAGAAAAATCAAAGTTGGGATCCTTCCTCCACACACCGTAAAGGGCGCGCTCTATGGACCTGTACTCAATAACTGTCTTATCCGCCTCTAAGGAAGCGACTCTCTCATGCGACGCGGCTACATCGGCCCTAGCAACCTCGAGTTCGGCCTCTAAAGAAGTGACTCTCTCCTGCGATGCAGTCGCAATAGCCTTGGCCCACTGGAGTTCGCCCTCTAAGCTGGTAACTTTTGTCCTGCAGCATCGTGGCTTTGGGAACCGCCTTCTGCTTCCTTTTTGATGAGATAGAAAGTTTGGTCCGAACCCTTTTTAGCCTAGTATGGGTTTCATCAAGCTCTCTCTCGAGCTCCTGGACCCGAGCCGTGAGACGGTCCCTCTCAGTACTCGATGTGGAGAGATTGTTAGCCGAGTCGGAAAACCGCTGAGCCATAGTATAAGCCTGCACAAGAAAGATAACAACAATAATGATAAGTAACAAAAAAAAATTGTAATAATAACAAGACCGACACAAGATGCATGAACTCACCCAAGCAGTAGTGCACGTCAAGGTCTCCCCAAGGTCTGACAGAGAAAAACTCCCAAGACCATTCCAGTCAGATTCGGGGAGGTCTGAGGCAATTTGGACGTACCGCCGCCCGTAAGAGGTCGCCATATGATTCACCCAGGGCGCCCCATCCAGGCCAGGGGCACCTGGCTGGGTGAGGAGAGACGATCCGCTCGCTGAAACGGGAGGGGGCACAGGAAAATTGGAAAAGTGAGGCCCCGGTAGATCAGAAGGGGGTGCAGGAAGATTGGAAAAGTAAGCCCCCGATGGACCAGGGTCGAGGGGAGCCTGAGTGAAAGCGTCATATTCCTCGGGGTCGGGGCAAACAAAACGCCCCGGAATGGCATGCTGGTCTTGGGATTGGGAGGCTATGTCCGGGTCAAAAGAGACAAAAGGAGGGCATCCCCCAGGAGACGAGGACAGCTGGTGAGGTCCCTCGCATTCAAGGGAGGATTCCTTCGACACATCCTCAGCCCCACCTTCATCTGGGTAAGGCTCGGCTGATGCCGCCTTCATCTTCTTGGACCTAGGGATGGTCCACAGAAACCTGGGATCTAAGACTGGGGATAGTTTGTGGAGGTTCAGATTTTCCACGTTGAATAGGTATGCATCCTTTTTCATAGCAGGGTCAGCGTTGATAAACTTCTTCACAGCTTTCGCTTCCGACCCAACAACTACGGGTTCGACGAATTGCTCTGCATAATCCACACCATGGTCTACACAAACATAAGTCATGAAACAATAAATTACAAAAAGAAGAAGAGAGAAAATGTGGCTTAGGGTACTTACTAGGAGTGGCATGGAAGTGCTCACGAACAGAGAGGGGGCCTTTCACGAAGAAAAATTCCTGCTTCCAGGACCCCGGGTTGGACACTGAGCCCTCTATCAAAGGGACCTCGTTATTGGCTTTTTGTAGGTAATAGAAGCCCTTGGACTTGGGAGAGGGCATGAGATTGTAGAGGAAATGCACCTCCAGCGCTGTAGGAGCACATTTCACCAGTTCCGCAAACACAATAAAAAGGCAGCTCAAGGTCAGCCAACTATTGGGTGCCAGCTGAAGTGGAGCAAGGTCAAAGTAATTGCGGACCATAACGAAGAACTGGTGTAACGGGATGGTACCACCCGCCTTCAGGATGTGCTCACTAAGGGCCACGAAGCCGGGACTAGGGCAGTCAGCCCAGCATGTCTCCAAAGGAGTGTATAAGGCATACTCCGGAGGAACACGGTAGTGCTTCACAATTTCCCTCAGTTTATTTTCTGACACATGTGACACTAGGGTGGATGCCATAAAAGGAGCATCGTCTGGTTCATTGGTGGATACCTATCGTCGTGCCCTCGGCATATCTGCAAAACCAAAAGAAAAAGGTGAGGAAGAGACAGAACACTTGACCCTCCATTTTCTCTTCCTAGCAAGAGTCTTCCACCAGGGCACCAGCTACGGAAGCGCTAAGCTAGGGAAGATCGAAAATAAAGGCTGAAGAGAAGTAGAAGCTGCCCCATGACAGTCATCAGGCGAGGATGGGCTAGAGGGCTCAGGCGGAAGATGCCCCTCCATAAAATCCAACTCCCCCTGCAAATCTAAAAGGGTCACCCAAAGGCTCGCTACGTGGTCATTAAGGTCAGGGGGGAAAGGTGCTCCGTCTCCTCTCAACACCGAGTCAATTTCACTCTCCACCACCCAAATTTTATGCCTAAGTTCAGCCATGTGCTCAAGATGACGGATACGGGCCTGCCTTAAGAAGTCATAGTCTTGGTAAGGGTTTTCCTCAGGGGACTCTGAGTCTGAAGACAAGTCAACAAACTCAACCCTCGGAGGTATGCTGAACGGACCGTCACTGGCCATGAGACCTCGTCCCCAAAAGCAAAAAGAGGTTCACGTATAAATGAGAGGATTGCTACAAAACACAAAGGAATGGGCTTAAAACCTCTAGATGCAAATGCCCTAAATGATCCACTACAGGGTATAAATAAAGGGGCATGCCTTAAAACTAACTCACGACAGGCTCAGGCCAACGTACCCCATCCCGAGTGGTGCTAATATTGACCCAATGAAAACAAGGGAAAAAGAGAATATACCTCAAGCTGTAAAAATTAGACGTTGTCGTGTTCAAAAGGAGGTTGAGGCCCAAAAGTACCGTCACGGTCAAAAAGAGCTAAATGGTCGAAAGTACGCGTCTGCAAAAATAAATAGAAAAGATGTGTTAGCCTCCAAATATATTAAGGGGTATAGACATACCAAAGATTATCCCAAATATATATATACAAAAAAAGGAGGAAACTATAATAAAAGTGAGGTTGTGGGGGATTGAACCCCTTACCTCTTGAAAGGAGCAAAGGTCTAAATACCACTAAGCTAAGAAGATTGAGTGTAACTAGTATACCTGGCATGAGGGCCTATTTATAAGAATTAAAGAGAAGAGTCTACAAAAGCACCTAAAGGTCCTCTCCTAGATTGAGGGCAAGTGTGGATGCTCAAATGTCCACGCTTGTGACAGGCCCGAAATACGTGCTAAGGTCCCAGAAACGCCTAAGTACACACATGTACCATGCGAGGCCCTCCTATGCATATACCTCCGCGAGGCCCTCGGGTCACCACCTCCTCGCGAGGCCATCGCACCATCGCCTCGCATGCATGGGTCTGTGCCACAAAGAGGCAAGCACCTCGTGGACCCCCTCGATGCCCCAAGGTGCCTCGCATGAACGGTCCTTCGCGAGGCCAGGCCCCGCGCACCCCGCGCCTCGCGCCCGTGCGGCCTCGCGCCCTCACACCCGTGCGCCCGTCTAGCCTCGCGCCCGTGCACGCCCCGCGCCTCGCGCTCGCGCGCCCGCGAGGCCACCTGCAAGGCCTTCAGTGAGGCCCCTTCGCGTGGCCATCCGTGAGGCCTCGCCTCGCCTTAGCTGTGCCCCCATTCCAACACAAGCATAGGCCCCACTGAGGAGGCCCTTCTTTCCTTTCTTAGGAAGGTGTCACCAGCGGGGTACAACACCCCTCTGCTTTGCATACTCAAAGCTACAAGTGCACTTATATTTCGTGAAGTGAAAGGAGGTTGGAGCAAGGGCATATCTTGAACACACGAGAGAGACCTCCAAATACAAAGCATGTGTATGGGAACGGGTCGTACGACAGGGGGAGTGCAAGGACGTGATTCTGGGGACCGTACTAGATAGGTGTAGGTGGTACAAGTTCGTACCAATGGTAAAGGCACTACCTGTACATTGGTAACCATGTGTCAGGATCGACACCATAACCACCTGCCCCACTACATCTGGTACGACTTCTTCTGACACCCGTACTAGGCAAGTAGTGGAGGTACGATCAGGTACCAAAGGGGAAGTGCTCCCACAACCCTGATCATGTACGGGAGTCTACACCACTACCTCTGAAACTACTCTCCTGCTGGGGTACTCATGTACCATCTGGTCCCCTGGACCACCATGTATCTGGGGCCATTAGAGCCCCTTATAAAGGGAACCCCTCTTCAACATTGAAAGGGGTTGGAAAAATTACTGTAGAATTGCACCATAATCAATACAAACTGAGTTCACCATTTTTCTTATGCAATTATTCTTGGAGTTTCTACTTAGATTTCTAAAGCTTTTCTTTTGATAATCCCTACGTTACTATTTTTATAACTTAACTTAGTTGACGAGTTCTCACCGTCAACAGTATGGGTTACCTTGGTCAGAGGGGTCGGCTGCTGCCCCCAATGCAACTCGTTCTAGGTCAGGATCCCGAGCAGCATCGGGAGCCCGCCTCTTTCGCACAAGAGGCACTTCATCTTCTTCTTGTTCCTCGTCTTTAGCGGCCTCAAAGTCTCCTTCTTGGGGAGGCGGGAGCTCGTGGACTGCCAGAAGGTTAGTCCGTGTCCTATTAAGGCCAAAGTCTGGCCTTCACCGATCAATTGGCACACTAGCATCGTGACGTCATTCAGGAGCTGGCGATAATTCTTCTCGCGGGGTGGGAGCCCGAACAATGTGTCATACTGACCCTCGAGGGTTGCAGACTTCTCCGTCCTTGCGAATATGGTTGCACAAAAAATGGTAAACTCAATTAGTATAAACACAAGGAGTATGTCTATTAAAAAAGAGAGAATGACTTCGCGAGCTGAGAAAAGAAAGAAGACTTACGAGGATGATTGAAGTATCGATGCTCACAGTTGCGGAACCCATTCAACATAAAGAATTGATCTTTGTAGTCGTTGGGGTGGCTGGGGAGCTTGATGACCAAGGCTAAGTTTGGGAATCTGGTGAGGTAGTAGAATCTGTCACCTCGCCCTCTTTTCTCCGGGTTGGCCTTAAGGCAGAAGAAATAAAGGATATCTGCCGGGGTAGGGACCTCCCACGTGTGCTTTAAAAAGAGGTATTTCAGCCTCGCCAGAAGTCAGTATGAATTTGGGGGGGAGTTGAAACGGTGCCAATTTCACGTAGTTGAAGAAATCAGCAAAATATTGACTAGGTGAAAGAAGGCCCCCGCCTTTAAGTGCTCGTCACTCCAGGCTGTGAAGTCGTCCTGGAGAGGCACGCAGCTCCGTTCCCCTTTGAATGGAGGTCGGGAAATGAGGACCCTAGACCCAACCTTTATATTGTGGCTTAGCATTATTTTATTGACCATTCCTTGGGTCGTGATCTTCGAGACGATCGTCTCTGCCTCGAAGAACGCATTGGGGTCAATCACGATCTCCCTCTCCACCACAGGGAAAAAATGAGGAAGAGGAGATTCAGAGGCAATCTCTTTTCCCTTGTTGGTTTGGTGGGCAGACGAGCTAGGTGCATTCTTCTTGGGTACGTTCTTCTTAGGTGCCATTAGATCGCCTAACTAACAAGAATGACGAGTCACTTAGTAGGCGATCTAAGATTTTGTAAAGGTTATGATATGGATGTACTGAGGAGAATGATATCTATGATATACGAGCTGAGTTAGTCTCAACCCATCGTGTGATCCCACGCGCTACCCTATGATACGCACCTCGATTTCCCAACAGACCCTTGACATTTAGGGATCCGTGTGTCAGAAAATCTGGCCACTACTGTCCTTGGGGGCGGTTTAGAGAAAAACCACCCAAGAAACGTGTTCCCTAAGCAATCTTATTTTTGAATCCTAATCTTTCATCTTCTATAACCTGAATGGGTATTTCCTGAAATTTTCCATAAGTAACCCAAATCTACCCAGAAAATACCCTGTTTCGTGAATGTCATAGTTTTAGGGGATATTCTAAACCTTCTCAGTAAACCTAAAGTTGAAGCCTATGTGCTAAAAACATTGAGAAAAAAACCTAATATTAACTACGGTGAAGCATGGGTGAGTATGGTAAATGAAACATAGAAATCAGTAACAAAAGTTTCTTCGAAATGATAAGACTTACAGTGTGTTCATCAATAGAAGGAGTAGATTTTGCAAGGGAGAGTTTCTGGAAAACTCTTGAGTAATTGAGCAACTGGGTTTCTGAGAGATTGTGCAACAAAAGGTTTTTGGGGTCTCTTTTCTCTGGGAAGGAAGAAGGGTTTGAAAACACAGAAGAAAGAAAATGAAGAAAGATTTCGAATAAAAGGTGGGGAACTGTGGAAATTCTCTACCCTATTTATACGTAAACAACATAAATCAATTTGAGCCATCCGATTTGGTCAGCATAAGATCCAAGGGCTATGTTTCAAAGGACAAAATGGCGGCAAAAAGTTGACAAGACAATTATTGCAGTCCTCGAAACCCGAACAGACGCCAATTATAGTGTTCCACGTGTCTAGTACTCAAGTAGTGGGCAGGCATGGTTTATTGCTATATAAGTCTAAAAGTCCCTACTGTGTAGGTCAGAAGGTGACATCATAAACCACGAGCAGGGACTTGGGGGGCAAATGTGTATCGTAATTTCAGCACGGGTCTCTCACTCATATCGTGTGCCGCTGGAAAATAAATGCATGGAAGAAATAGCCAAGGAGTCCATGTATTTTCCATATAGACAGCACGATGTTCATGATGGTTGTACGAGCTAGGGATGCATAAATTGATAAGCACGAGCTTATAATATTGATAAGACACGACCTCCTTAGTATGAGCTTGATGGTATATTCAGCTCGGGGTAATTTGAAGATATGACATATCTGCGGATCCCTGAAGACCCGGATACTGTATATCGTCGTTTATGGCTAGCCTGTGATATTTAATGTCCCAGATATTAGGAGACTATTTATTTCATGATCAGATCATATCCTAGTATAAATGGGAATATTTCATATTAAATGTAATAAATACGCAAATCCGTGATTGACTCACAAGGTTACCCAAACCTGTCCAAGGAATTTCTTTATAAATATTGAGAATATTGGACAGGAAAAAGGATGATTATTCTGTAATACCGAAACTCTATCAAAATAGAGAGAGAAAAGTAGTAATAATATAGAGTCGTGGACTAGGTGGATTTTAACCAATGAACCACGTAAAAAGACCAGTGTTCTTGCGAGTTATTTTCTTACTTCGGTCTACCATCAAGCACTAATCCATCCTTGTTATTTTCTTAATTCACTGTTGGCGAAAAACCGCGTCAACAATTTAGTTTTAATTTAATTTATGTTTATTTTATAGGGTATATGTTGTATTTTTGGGCTCTTGGAAAAAAACAAGAAAAATGAAGGAAAGGAAAAGAAATAAAATTAGGAAAGAAGTGAAGCGAAGTGGCATTTTTGAGAAAGTTTAGCCAAGCCTGCCCAACAGCCTCCTGGGCCCGCCTGCTACAAGTTCCAGGCCTGAAGCCCACCTGCTTTGGTCCAGCCACCTCCCTCCAGCCCAGCCTGCATCAGCTCCTTCTTCCCAGCCTCTGGCCCGCATGCATCAACCAGCCTCCCAGCCACCTCCGAGCCAGCTAGCAGCCCCACGGCCCAGCTGCTTGCCAGCCCACCAAGCCACCTGCCATTTTTCTCTTGAGCCCATTTTGTCTCCTTGCCCACTTGTTCCTCAAATACCAATTTTTTACCCAATTTTTCTACACATTTCACTACAAAATTCATCATGATACCCTAGAATTTACCCCTACTTGCCATATTATTATTAAATTAATTAATTTAATCAATTTAAATTAATTAAATTGATTATTTTAATACTCTCATTTTGGCTATAAATATGTAAGTTCAAGACCATTTTAGGATGCTTAATTTTTTGGTTACCATCATCTTTTCTACCGATTCTCTCTACCATTCTCTCCATTTTAGTGTTTTTCAAGAGCATTTTTCAAGTATGTATTCTCTTTATTTTTTAATTTCTATTCTAGTTATGAGTTTCTAATATTTTTAAGATTATTAAGGTGATGATGAAACAATATGTAACTAGATAATATTTATTTTGTATGTTGATTTCCCATTTGTGCAACAAATTTATGGACTTTTCTTCTTCAAATATCTTATTTCATCTTAAATATCATGTATTTTTTATTGTTAGCATATATTTACACTTTGTCCCTCATTAGTGCAAAATCATAATATTATTTGATTAAGGCGTGCCATTAAATTGTATACATCAAATGCTTAGAACAAAAATATTATGTTTGGGCTTATAAATAATATTAATTGATTTATTTGTTGTTTCTTTAGATTGATTCACACTAAATACTTTGAAATTATATCTTAAAAAGTGAAGATAAATCCTATATTTCTATAATAACTTGTGCTTAAATAGAATATCTAATTTGAATAAGTGATGGTTTCATTAATTTCTACTATTACTAAGACTTGGGAATCAATGTACTTATAAATATTATTGAACTTATATTTTGTAGATGCTATTATCTTAATAATCTTTCTTCTACCATCTTGTTTACAATTCATATCTTGTTTATTTTTTTCTTGCTTTAGTATACTTATTATTATCTTTTATTTTATTTTATTGATACGAAAGTCTCATCAATCTTTGGAGCTAGGTTAGATTATATTAATTTTGGTTTAAAATAGTTTTCTTTTTTTATTTTAGATAACTCTTTTGGATTCGACCTCGTGCTTACACGAACACTATAGTTCATATATGATTCGTGCACTTGCGAGTTATAAATATTTAAAACATACCCATTTTGGGTCCATCAAGTTTTTGGCGCCGTTGTCGGGGAGTTGCAAGAAAAGAAACGAACTTTTTCTCAAGGTTAGTGAATTCTTCTACTAGTTATTTTAATTTTTGCACTTAAAAAATATATATATACAAAAATATAAAAAATATATATATAAAACTAAAAAAAAAAAGATAAAATAAAAATTTGGGACGAACCTACCACCCATAAAAAAAACTTACTTATATATTTATTGCTTTTTTTTAGTTGACGGCACTTGTGCCTCCTGTCTATCTATCTTTTTAATTTTTATAGTTGACGGCACATGTGCCTCCTAATTTTGTTGTATCTTTGTTGTAATTTTTATTTTTTTGTATATCCTTGTTAGTTGACGGCACTTGTGCCTCCTAACAATTGTTGTAATTTTCTTTATTTATCTTGTTGTGATATTTTTGTGTAATTTACTAGTTGATGGAAATTTTGCCTCCTAGCTAGCTAGTTGATGGTAATTTTGCCTCCTAGTCTTTTACCATATGTTTTAGTTGATGGCACTTGTGCCTCCTAATTTTACCTTATTTTTGTTATGGTTGATGGCAAGCTATGCCTCCCAACTTTTGTTCAAGTTTAGTTAACATTATCTATTTTGCCCTATTTTATTTCTCTTAGCATATTATTGTGTAATTGTGAAAAAATACTTGAAAAAGAAAGAAAAAAAACCTAAATCTTGTCCTTTCACCATAAGAATTTTTTTTAAAGGAAATTTGAACAAAATTCCCAATCCGCCTCTACTAATTAACCTCGAGGAGTTGTTAGTAGTGTGCGAGTAAGTGGAATCAAATAGGCCTGGGGACAAGTAAACCATAAAAAAATATTTTGTTGTGAAATCTCTAAAAATTCTAAGTATGCTGTGTGGTTGTGGTTTTAACTGATCTTCCACATCAGAAAATTATTTGTTTGAGATTATCTTTGTTGCCTTGTTTGTGAAAATTGTATGCATCATTGGGATCATAACTCTAAAAATCGATTATTAAAAAGACGTTTATCTTTGCTTGAAATTGAAAAAGTAAGTCAAAATTTGAGCATCATGGAACCAATTGCTAATATTACTAGAAATCGTGTTGATGAAAATGTTGTGCCTGAAAAAACCTTGCTTGAATATTTTCACCTATTTCATCTAATGCTCCTTCATGTATTGTTTTTCCTACAACTCCTGCTACCCATTTTGAGCTTAAACCATCAATCATTCAATTGTTGTCATCTTTTTATGAGTTAGATAGAGAGGATCCTTACATGCATGTCAAGGATTTCTTAGAAATTTGCTCAACATTTAAATTTCAAAATTTTTCTGATGAGTCGGACAAACTAAGATTATTCCCTTTTTCATTAAAAGACAAATCAAAAGCTTGGTTAAATTCCCTTCCCACGGGGTCTATAACTACATGGGATCAACTTTATAATAAATTCTTGCTGAAATTTTTTCCTATGTCTAAAACTGATAGTCTAAGGAGAGAAATCTTCGAGTTTTTTAAAAAAGATAATGAAGAATTTTATGAATGTTAGGAAAGATTTAAAGATTTATTATTAAAATGTCCTCAACATAGTTTTGAAAAATGGAGACTTGTAAAATATTTTTATGATACTCCCTCTAATCGTCAAATGATTCAATATATGCATACCGGAAATTTTTTAAAATTTCCAGGACAAGAGGCTTGGGACGCCCTTGAAGATTTATCTGTCAATTCACAACAATGGAATTATTTTGATCCTAGGTCTAGGTCAACTAATTCGTGAAGAGGAGGAGGAGTGTATGAATTAAAAGATGAATTAGAGATAAGAACATCCTTGGACATATTAGCGAGAAAAGTAGAAGCTTTAGCCATAAGCCAAAATATAAATTCCCCAATACAATCAAGAAAAGATGTTTTTTCTCTATGTTCTAATCCTTGCCATAATGCCCAATCATGTCCTTCCTACCAAGAAGTCTTTTCTGAGGAGGCCAATGCTCTTCATGCTTATGGGAAACTAAATGATAGCCAGTTTTCATCCACTTATAATCCAAATTGGAGAAACCATCCAACCTTTTCATGGAGACAAAACCAACTTCCAATGAATCAAGGACACCAATACAACACGCAAAACCAAACTCATGTCCCACAAAATCAACCATACCCTCAACAAAGGAAACCTTGCTTCGAAGATACTTTACAACAATTTATGCAGTCCACTCAACAAATCCTACAAAATCAGTCTCAATTAATCACCAAACTCGAGACACAAGTAGGAAAACTTGCTACTGCTTTAGCTAATAGAGAAAAAGGAACATTCCCTAGTGTTTACCTAATTGACCCTGGCTCATAGTGGTCGAGCCACGTCCTGTGCGCAAATTATTAGCCCCTAGCTCTCTTAGGTCGTTCATTTCCATATTCCAAATCATTCATTTAGCCATATGTTGACGGTAAGAACTCTTCAACAATTTTAGGTTAGAAAATTCAAATTATATTGTGAAAGATAGCTAAGAATAAGATGAAATGAACTTGGAAGAGAAGAGAATGCAGAACTAAAATGGAGCAAAGATCATATATCCTTTAATTGTCTGTCCATACAATCAATTTTCCAACCCCTTAACGTAAGGGGTCGAAACCTATATATAAGTGGGCTCTATTGGCCCCTGATACTAGTAGGTCCCAGGGGATAAGGACGTATGCATGTATAAGCTCAGGGTAGTGGCTCAGGACAGAGTGGTGTCTACCTTGACAATGCCAAAGTAGTGGTGTAGGACATCGTACTGTCGACTCTGGTATATGGTAGGGGGTGCTTAGGTAGTACCTCCATTCTCCGTACAAGTTCGTACCACCACTACTCATCAGATGTGGATGACAGGGCCACGCCTCTGTCCTCTTCATGATCGTACATCCCATAGCAGTACACGTACCTTGTACCTAGACGTCCTCATCAATTCATGTTTGGCGCCTAATGATTATTTGACATACTCATTTGGTGTTTCCAAGTGTTCCTCGTACACATATCGAGGAGGCTCCAAACTTCACGTGTCATGAGAAACCAAGGCGTGGGGGTACCCCACTGGTGGCACTTACTTCTCGAAGGGAATTAGGGCCTCTTCACCGAGGCATGGGATGTTTGTGGCGAGACAAGGTGAATGTGGGAGGCCTAGCGAAGGTCTCGCATAACAAGATGCTAGGGATCCTTTGAGGGTCTGACATAACGAGATGACCCGTGGAGACCCTTGGTTGGATGCAATTGTCTATGTAGGTGGGACATGAGAGACCATGCGAGGCTGCACCCTCGCATAGTGAGGCTGGCCTAGGTGTGGGCGTATGTGCCTACAGGTGTGGGACACGTGAGATGTAGCGAGGCTGGCCTAGGTGGGGACGCATACGCCTATGGGCGCGGGACATGCGAGATGTAGCGAGGCTGCACCCTCGAATAGCGAGGCTGGCCTTTGGTGATTACATAGAGGCTTGACGTGATGTTTCGCGTAAACGTTGCACGCGGGAGGCTAGCCTTGAACCTCACATAGCGAGGGTGGTGCCTCGGGGTACCCGTGTTCGGGTACTTGGGTGCACGTGGGAGCCTCGCACGGTGCGACACAAGGTAGCCTCGCATAGTGAGACATAGGGTAGCCTTACATGGCGAGTTCCTCATATGACAGCCCTTGAAGACCTATACTTGGATGCATGTGTCTATGCATCTCGACTCTTGAGCTTATCATCCTAGCGTAGGCACATCAGACCTCGCTATACAAAGCCTTCAAGAATGAACACTACTTTAAATATTTCTTAGGAAATTATTCAACATTTACACTTGCCCCTAAGTCTATAAGTGCACTTTCAAGTGTGCTTTTAGACTTTTTCTTCTTTTCTTGTTTGATATGTATGGAAAGTTTTGGGAGACTCAACCTTGGCACGGTATCCAATGTTTCTTGAAGAAACACAAAGTGGGTTTTGAAGTTGTGTTTCTTTATAGTGTCCAAAGAAACACAAAAACCATCTAACTTTGGGGATGATCCAAGTGTGTCCCTAAGATTGAATAAGGGCCAACCATTTCCAAGCATGGATCCCAAGGTTTCCAGTGCTTCTGATCTCCACTCTTCATATGAATTTGCATCCAACAGCTAGGAGGCCTTGACTTCCCCTATAAATACCTCAAGGCTTGAAGTCACTTCTCCACACCAAGACTTGCCTAGCCTAGTGGTATTCCCTCTAAGCCACTTTCAAGAGCTCAAAGGTTCTATCCTCCATAGAAGCATTCTTGAGGTAATTTTCTCCCCATTTCATTTATTCATCCTCCTTCTATCCCCTTTTTATTTATTTATTTCTCCTTATATCGGGCTTGCACTGCGGTGATGCTAGGCATTCTCTTGCTGCTAAGGTCTCATACTCGCTTATCACTCATCTGACCTTACGCCCTCACAAGTCTATCCTTGCACACCTGCGGCTCCACACATATACCTCCAGGTATGCCCCTTTCCTCCAACGATACATATGCTTTCTTCATCTATTACACGGGGGTAGAATTACTGGGTGTACTGCACTCATTCTTTAAAGGTTGTCATTCTCTTTTCGTATGGCCTTTCAAGTACATATGCATAGACCATTTTCTTATACCCCTCATACTCATGTTGTAGATATAGGGTTATCCTTACGCACACACGCCCTCAAGTCTTAGCTGGCCCATGACGTCTAGGTGATGTCCCGAAGGTTCATCTAACGTTGAATTCATTGAGTTGTCTTCCTCCGACTCTAAGGCCGACGTTCGCAGACCCTTTAATCATGGGGGTGTGCGAATGCTCTACCTCTAGAGACTATCCTACCTCAGGAAAAAAGCGCGCGGCCTGGAGAAGGAGCTAGAATCTAATAACGAGGACGAGGGTTTAGGTTTCTCCCCCAGGCATGCGACATACGTTTCCCAGCTACAATCAGCCCTTCAGGACTACCTTTCTGAAATTGCTTGCCTAGAAGAAAACTTACCCCCTGAGCCTTTTTCCTTTTGTGGGGAAGAGTCTCCCAGTCATAGAGGTCCCTTCTTCGAAGGCGATAAATGTGAATCAGTTGAACCGGATTTTCTTTCTATGATCCCACCCACGCTTCCTCCCTTGCCTCTGGTCTTACGCCATAGGGTCAAGCAAAGTGCTGGTAGATATAAGACGCATGGGGGGTCTTCAAGGATCCTTAGAAAGTCTATAGCTCACAAACTGCCTATCTCTGTCCAGGTACCCGAGATGCCGAAGAGAACCTCCGACACTTCCGAAGACGCGGGCAGGTCTAGCCTTACCAACGTTAAACTGGCCAACATGTTATAGGCTCATAAACTAGCATCAAATCTCAAGTTCGTCATCCTAAAGTGTAATGAACGTGCATCTGAGCCGCCAGAAGGGTTCGCAGCCTTCAGCGACTTCATAATCAGATCTGGTGGGGCTCTGCCGCTTCACCCCTTTTTCGTCAAAGTATTTAACTACTTTGAACTGGCGCCTCTACAACTGTCCCGCAACTCTTGGGTGGTGCTTAGCAGCCTATATGTGCAGTACCAACAGGTGCATTCCAGAGGGCCTTCCATGAGCGACGTTCATTACTTCTTCACCCTTAGGGCGAATACATCTACTCTCGGGTTCTACCAGCTCCAGAAAGTCATGGCCCATAAAGGGCATTCCCTCGTGGAGGGCTCCATTTCAAATAGAAGCTCGTGGAAAACAGACTACTTCTTCACTTATAGCGGGTTCACCCGACACACTCGCTTCAACACTTCAAGTAAGACAATTCTCACCTTGAGTTCATACATGAGATGTTTCTCTTTTTACTCTGCTTTTCTTCTATGGTTTATCTAACTATAGTTATTTCTTTTCTCTTGATGGCAGGTCTCTTAGGGGTTGTTGGCTCTACCTTGAAACCGTCGGCTCGTGATCGAGTGATGAAAATCCTGGCCTTGCCGGTTGAATGCAAAAAAGCATGTGCCCTTTTTATAGAGAGCAACCTTCACTTGTACAAGTTGCTGACCCTGGACCAAACCGTCTCTCTATGCTCCATCTTGTCTGAATCTGCGAGTCTATGCCCCCGCCTCATCTGAATCCGTAGGTCCGTGGCTATACGGCCATGATGAAGGTAATTATGATGAGGTAGACGATACATACTATGTCTACCCTTCGGGCGATCATATGGAAATTGAGGAGACAGTGGTGTCTGAGAACTACTCATGTCTACACTCTTTAGTCGGTAGGGCTAGGGATGTGGTCGACGATGGACATACCAGCGGTGTTACCTCTCGGGTGCCACCATTGATGCCTGGCGACGAGTTTGCCTTCGACACCTTTGTTCCCCGACCTTCTGTGCCTAAAAGGAATTTTGTCATTCCTTCTTTAGTTGGGGCTCCTCTACCCTCAGGGGGATGTTCTAGGTGGGGGTCTTCGGGTGCCTCTTTACCTAAGGAGGTGACTCCGCGCTCTTCTGTCCCCTGCACCTCTGCGAATGGATCAGGACCTTCTCGGTCCAAAAGTGCCTCGACCGGCACACACATTTCCCCCAGTCAAGCTTATGCTTTTGCCTCTGAAGATCATCCTTTGGCAAGGAGGTATGGAGAAACCATGAGCCATCACCTAGGAAACTTTCCTAAAGGCGAGTGGGGAACCTTGCAGGACGTCCCCGACATCGAGCTAGAAGATGCCTATATGCGAGCCTCCTTGCAGGTACTTGTTAAAACCTTCAAATAATAATAATAATTTTTTTTTTTGACATTGCTTGACCCCCAAGGTTTTATTCTATATTTTTTCTTTTGGCCTTACTTAGGCTTCTATCTTGGGTCATCATCTTATCGCCTTAAGCTCTTCATCCGCACAACAGCTTCAACACCAGCTTGAGGAGGCCATGGGGAACCTTTTGATGGTTGAGGTTGAGAAGGATGCTTTTTTAGCATGGGTCCGTGACTTGGAGGTGCAAGTGGCCGAGGCAGTTCAACAGAGGGATGCTGCTTTAGCGCAGGCTACATCGACCTCTCGCTCCAACACCAAGCTAGAGGCTACCATACATACCTTGAACGAGAGGATTGCTATGCTCGAGGCCGAACTTGTAAATGGTGAGAATGAAATAGTTGAGCGTACGCTACATGCCGTGTGGAGGACCAACTCTGCCGTTGACCTGTCTCCCTTTGGAGATTATGCGGTTGAGAAAATCTCGGAGTGGAAGGGTCAAGACTGAGACTAGCAGATTCCTTTGCCTTCAATTTACATATGTTTTTGCCATGTAATATTTCATATTGTTTCCCCTTTCTCTTTTTGTGTTTATCGAACTTAAGGGACTTTGGTAAGACCCTCTTATTATTACTATTTATCGATTACATATCTCTTTCTTGATCTAATGATGATAATCTTTCTGGGGCACCTTGATTATACTTTTAAGGACACGTTAATCCATTGGGTTCTTGGGGTCCTTTTATATTCTTCACGCGCACTTGTTTCTTTTTGCGAGAAGCGTCCTTCTCGTCATTATGCATAGTACTATTTCTTCAAGGGTCTCTTTTAGGACCCTTTTTGGCTAGCCGACTTACTGGCCGTTCTAGACTTATTGGGAGATTCCTTTCCTTATGGCCTCACCCCCTGCGGGGGTGTCAGCCTTTGGTTGGAAGTCATCATATTACACTATTCCCTTGATATTCATAAGGGTAGCTAATCCTTTTGAATATAAGAGATAGGATTTTTTTTTCTTATACACGTGCCTCCTGTCCTGCCCCCCAAGTGCCTGGTGACATTTATTCCATCAGGAACTTTGGTTGATGCTCGCATAGAGAAGAAAAACAACGCGCGAAGTTGTGAACATTTTCATTTATAGTAGGCAGGTTACAACGACATATATGAAATGTTTACATCTACTTGGGAGGTTATCTAGGTAACCTCTTCGATTCTTATCTACTAAGTTAACATAACATGCAACAAACTAAACATAGACATTCTTTGCATCAGATGTGGATGTCTTACTGGTAGTACTTCTTGAGGTGTTCTGCATTCCATGCTAGAGGTATGACAGTGTCATCCATGCGCACCAGCTTATAGGTGTTTGGTGGTATGTATTGAGCGATTTGGTAGGGTCCTTCCCAGTTCGCTCCAAGTACCCCCACCCCCGGGTCTCGCATGTTGGGGAGTACTTTTCTTAATATCGGGTCTCCTACTCTGAACATTCTCTCTCACACCCTCGAGTTGTAGTACCTTGCTGCCCGATGCTGGTATACTGCCACTCTCATTTGCGCCTTTTCCCTTCTTTCTTCTATCATGTCTAAGCTTTCGGCCATTGCCGCATCGTTGACCTGGTCCTCATATTCCTGTATCATGAATGAGTTAACCTTCATCTCAATCAGGAGGACAGCCTCACATCCATACGCTAAGGAGAAAGGGGTCTCTCAAGTGGTTGTGCGCTGGGTGGTCCTGTAGGCCCAAAGCACATTAGGTAACTCCTCAACCCAAGCCCATTTTATCTTCTCTAGCTTTGTTTTTAAGTTCTTCTTAAGGACTTTGTTAATGGCCTCCACCTGTCCATTGGCCTATTGATGTACAATAGCTGAGAAGCTTCTCCTTATCTCTCTTTCCCTACAGTACTCCTCGAATGTTTCCCCCTCAAAATGGGTACCATTGTCAGAAATAATTTTGTAGGGCACTCCATATCTGCAGACAATTAATATGTTGACAAAGGTGGTAATATGCTTGGCCGTTATTTTTACTAGAGGTTTCGCTTCAACCGACTTGGTGAAGTAATCTATGGCTATTACTGCGTACTTTACTCCACCTCTACCTGCGGGAAGGGTGCCAATCAGGTCTATCCCCTAGATAGCAAAGGGCCAAGGGCTAGTCAAGCTATGTAACGACCTAAAATCACTAATATGGCTTAAGGGCCTTGATTAGTGTGTCGGGAGGGCATAATTGGTTTATGTGTGAATTTATTAGCTTTATGCATGGTTCTGTGATAAGCATGCTTGTATGGGTATATGAATGTAAATGTGATTATATGATATAAATGTGAGGACCACATTATCATGTGGATAAATTTGTAGCATGCGACTTGAGGCAATCCTAGGGAGCTAGTTAGCGGGAAAGTCACAATGGGACCTAATACTTGACTTGGGGCAAGTCAAGGGGTATTTCGAGTATTGGATGGTTATTTGGGTTATCAAGTTATGGAAATAAATAATTGGAGATATATTTGAGGTTAGGAAGCTTAGGTGGGAATACTGGGGAAATTTACCGTTTTACCCTCGGGGACGTTTCCGGTACCCCGAGCCTCGGGATTGATTTAATTGCTTATGGATAGACTAGTAAATTTTAGAAAATAGTGAAACCAAAAGCTAAACCGACCCTTCCCTCTCTCTCCCTTTCTCTCTCAAGGGAAACCACTAGAACTTATGGAATTCAGCTGGGAATCCAATGGATTGAGCTGAAGTTTTGGAGGATTAATCTAGTGTTCAGCTAAGGAGTTCAACCAGAATTAAGGTAAGCCATAAGCTTTATGCATGGTGGTTAAATTCTATGGTTATGGCTGAGTTTTGAGGTGTCTATGGGTTTTGACATTGAAGGACTAAATTGAAGCTTGGAACTTGGGAGTTAGCTCAGAATCTTCTTAGAGGGGTGATTCATCAGTGAAGGTAAGCTCAAATTTAAGGTCTAATGTTTGAATCTTAGTGTTTTCTTGACTGGTTTTGGAGTTCTTGAGTGTTTGGGTTCCAGAAATTAAAATGGTATTTTGATGAGTTTTTAGGTTAGGTTTCTGTTGGCTTAAGCTTATGAAATCATGCAGGAATGTTTGTGATAATTGAGTTATGGAATTGGGATGGTTTTGGATGGTTTCGAGTGAGGTTTGAGAGTAAAAAATGGTGGTTTTTCTGGGTTTGAAGGAGGTGGGCCGCGACATAGTTCTTGGTGAGCCGCGGCCCTCCGAAGTTAATGTGTGTTGGAGAAGGAGAGCGGGCCGCGGCATGGAGCATGTAGGGCTGCGACCCGTGTCTGGTTTTGGGCGAGGATGAGCTTTTATTGGGGCCATGCCGCGACATAGGAAGCTTGAGCTGCGACCCTTAAGGAAATTTGGGATTTTGGCATTTTAAGCATGGGAATTTAACCTAGGGTGCTCAGGACCGATTCTACTACCGTGTTTGGTGGAATTCGATGTTCCGGAGAGTAGAACCTTATCAAGAAGCTCTTTTAAAATTATTAATGGTATCCCTTATCTTGGTTGTGACTAGGTACTAAGGTAGGGCTCGGGAGGCGAATCGTGCTCAAAGAGCACCTCTCGTAGTTAGTATACTTGGAACTTAAAGGTAAGAAAACTGCACCCGGTTGTGAATTGTTAATGGGTCTAAGGGCTCCCTATCTTGTATGCTTATTGAAGGGTGGTGTTACGCCATGTGAATAATAAACAAACAGCCTAAGAGTGCCAGCGTTTAGATTGGCGCACAGGGCACGACTCAGCCACGGGTAGCTGCGGATAGCTTATTATGCACTGAGCTCGGTTTAAGCGGACCAGAGTCAGTGGAGTAAACAGAGGGTGAAACCTAAGAGCGTCGACCCTAAATATCATATGATTTGATTATTGTTATTGATTGATAAATTTGTCATGCTGAATAGTTGAGTGTTAGTTTATTGATTCTCTGGTCATCTCTGTGGACTATATGATTAATGTGGTATGCTAAGTGTGTGAACATGCTTTAAGGGTTATTCAATTGTTATCAGTGTTTGTTCTACATCGTTATATTTTCTTGCTGGGCCTTGGCTCACGAGTGCTACGTGGTGCAAGTAAAGGCAAGGGCAAGCTTGATTAGCCCTGAATCGGAGAGCTTGGAAGGCAGAATGTACATGATCAGCTGCTCAGCTTCCACAGTTGAGGAGGAAACATGAACAGGAGGACCACAAATGTCTGTTTTGCCCTTAGAGTGGCTAGTGGTTGTTTGTATTTTAGAAATTTTGTAAACTGACTTTCAAACATTGTTTATTTTGGGTTCCCTTGTACAAATGTTTAACTACATGAAATGTGTCTTTTGTGACCAAAACCTTTTAACCCTAGTCCATTAATGGCTTCAATGACGCGTTTTTAGTTAAATGACTTGATTAACAAGTCTTTCACCTTTATAAATACACAGTGTAGTGGTCTTGGCTATCCAGGGCGTTACATGCTAGTTAACTCTTTTGGGGGTTTTCAGGAATAGTTTGCGTGCCTCTGGCATTTGTCACATTTGCTTGCGAAGTCATTTGCATCTCTCTCAATGGATGGTCCACTCACATGGTTGCCGCAATCACTTTCATGTATTTCTTACAGTACTTTCATAGCCTCCTCCTCATCAACACATCGCAAGAGTGGCACAGAAATCTCCCTCTTGTATAAGATCCCGTCTACCAAGGTGTATCGGGCAGCCTTATACACCAGCCTCCGAGCCTCCCTCTTGTCTGTTGGCACAACTCAATCCTTCAGATAACTTATAATCGGGTTGGCTCATGAATCCTTTGGGATGCTGACCATGTGAACGTTTGAATTAACGATGGTTGGCCTCGGTAAGTATTCCACAGGTACTAATTCAAGGATATCCCCATCTTTAGTGGAAGCCAGCTTCGCGAGGGCATCAGCATGGGTATTCCTCTCTCTCGGGATTTGCTCTATGCTATACTCCACCAACTGCCCCAGATAGCCTTTTCCCCTTTCCAAGTATGTAGCCATCTTAGGACCCCTCGCCTGATACTCACCCTTCTCCTGGAACACCACCAACTGTGAGTCACTAAAAATGTGTAGATGCGTTACTTTTAGCCCCTGGGCCAACCGCAACCCTGCTAGAAGCGCTTCGTATTCCGCCTTGTTGTTCGAGGCTTCGAACCCAAACCGTATCAAACAGTACATCCTGTGTCCTTTGGGTCCAGTGATCACGATATCTGCTCCAGATCCTCCTTCGTTGGATGCTCCATCCACATGCAGGCTCCATTCTTCAGAAATCCTTGGCTCTCCTTCTACGACTGACTGTCCCTCATCTTCATCTCCTCCTTCATTTGGTCGATAGGTGAACTCCACTATGAAGTCTGCAAGCACTTGTCCATTGATAGAGGTCCTTGGGGTATAAGTGATGTTGAATTGACTCAACTCGATCGATCATTTCATCAGTCTCCCCGAGGTTTCAGGTTTATGCAAGACCTGTCTTAAAGGGCTATTAGTGAGTACTTTGATTGCATGGGCATGGAAGTAGGGCCTCAACTTCCTTGAAGCCACAACTAACGTGTATTCCAAATTCTCTATCTCCGGGTATCGGTCCTCTGCATCTACTAACCATTTATTGACGTAGTACACGGGTTGCTGGTGCTTCTTCTCTCCTTTAACAAAGGCAACGCTTATGGCATGCTTGGATATTGCCAAGTATAAGTATAGCCTTTCGCCCTTTTTAGGTTTTGCCAACAAGGGGTGGCTTTCCTAAGTGTTCCTTCAACTTGATAAAAGCATCCTCACATTCTTCATCCCAAGAAAACTTTTTGCTCCCTTTTAGGATGTTGAAGAAGGGGAGGCACTTGTCTATAGACCTTGAAATGAATCTATTAAGGGCTGCCACCCGTCTCGTTAGACATTGCACCTCCTTCTTGTTCTTGGGTAGGCTCATTTCTATTAGGGCCTTTATCTTATCAGGATTAGCCTCGATGCCTCTGGAGTTGACCATGAAACCTAAGAACTTTCACGAGGATACACCGAAAGTGCACTTGAGTGGATTCAACTTCATTCGGTACCTCCTGAGTGTGCCAAACATCTCAGCCAGGTCTTTGTTGAGTTTTGCGGCATTTTTGGTCTTCACCAGCATATCGTCAACGTATACCTCCATGTTCCTCCCTATCTGGTTAGCGAACATTTTGTTCACCAATCTTTGATGGGTGGCACTCGTGTTCTTTAATACGAAAGACATCACTTTATAACAGTAGAGTCCTTTATCCGTTATAAATGACATATGCTCTTCGTCAGCTGGGTTCATAGGTATCTAGTTGTATCCAGAGTAGGAATCCATAAAGCTAAGTAACTCGTGTCCCGCCGTCGCATCCACCAGCTGATCTATGCTTGGAAGTAGAAAACTATCCTTAGGACAAGCCTTATTGAGGTTTGAGAAGTCAATGCAAGTCCTCAATTTTCCATTCGTTTTTGGGACTAGCACCGGGTTCGATACCCATATAGGATAGAATGATTCACGGATGAATCCATTGTCCTTCAACTTGTCAACCTCCTCCTTTAAGGCTGCGTACCTCTCTGGGTCAAGTGCTTGTCTTTTCTGCCTAGTGGGCCTCGCCTCAGGGGCGATATTCAAATGGTGTAACATGATAGTAGGATCTATTCCCACCATGTCTTCGTGACTCCAAGCGAATACATCCAGATTGTCCTTCAAAAACCTTACCAGCTTCTCCTTTGCGTCGCTCTGAAGGCTTTTTCCCACCTTCTACTTTCAAAATGACTCTTCCATCACTACCATTTCCTCTACCTCCTCCACGGGTTCTGCCCCTAGCTCCTCCATGATTCTGGGGTCAAGTTCCTGCGGGTTTGCGGCCCCATGTACCACCATTTCCATCAGTTCTCGCGGTTTCACAGACATGCGAAATGAGGTGTTATAACACTCCCTTGCCTCTCTTTGTTCTCCTTTCATACTCGCTACTCCACCGGGAGTCGAGAACTTGACGGTGAGGTGATATATTGAAGTTATCACTTTCAATTCTCTCAGGGATGGTATCCCCAATACCGCATCGAAAGTTGAAGCACAATTTACCACGTCAAAGTTTGCCGTGACTGTGGTATGTTTGGGTTGTTCTTCCATGGTGAGTACCAATTCGATCACCCCTAAGGGTTGTATCGAGTCCCCCATAAATCCGTATAAGGACGATTGATAGGGTTTCAAGTGTCTGACGCCCAAACCCATCTTTTCCAAGGCGGGGTGATATAAGATATCCACCGAACTTCCATTGTCTATGAGGACCCGATGCACCCGCATGTTGGCCAACTGAACTGTCAACACCAAAGGATCATTATGGGGAAAGTGCACTCCTCGTGCATCCTCCTCCATGAAAGTGATTGAGTCATTTTCTCCCTTAAAGCTTTTCAGGGGTCGTTGCTCCAAACTCATGACACACGGTGGTGGACTTCATCTGGCTTCTCTAGCGTAACTGTCTCGACCCTTCCTGGACTCTCCCCCAAACCCCAGACCTCTGAAGATCATTCTCACTCTCCTTGTATCTTTGAGGCTCTTCCTTGTGCCTGAGGTATCACCGGCTCGTCCTCCGATTTCTGCTTTTCCCTTCTGACATATCGGCCTAGGTGCCCCCTACGGATGAGCTCTTCTATCTCTTCCTTCAAATGGGTACATTCTGCCGTGGTATGGCCGATATCCTTGTGGTACTGATAGTATTTGTTAGGGTCCCTCTTGGATCGGTCTTTTCTCATTGGCGAGGGCCTCTAGAAGGGAACCCAATCCTCATTTGTGAGGTAGATATGCTCTCTGGTGTCCGTCAGTCTTGTATAGAAGGTGTAAGCCATTTTCCTATGCTCGCTTCCACGTTTGGGCCTTCTCTGTTGATCATCTCTTGGCCTTTCATACACCCTCTTCTTCTTCGCCCCATTCAACCCTTCATTGATTGGGGGCTTTACATGGGATTCTTTTTTCTTGCCTTTAAGTTCGCATGGCCATCCTCCACATGAATGTACTTTTGTGCCCTTTCGTAGAAGTCATCTAGGTCAGTGACTTCCCTTTTGAGCATATTATCCCACAACTTACTTCCCGAACGCACTCCGGCTGTGATGGCCATTTTTAACTCACTGCGGGTCAAGCTCCCTACTTTGGCTGCCTCCATGTTAAACATGTGGATGTAGCTCTTTAGACTCTCGTTTTCTCCTTGCTTCACGTTGGCGAGGCTGGTGCCCGACATTGTGTAATCACGCACGGAGTGGTGCTGTTGGAGAAATTCATCAGAAAACTGCTGCCAAGACCTGATGGACCCTGGTCAAAGTCTCTTGAACCATTTGTACGCAGGTCCTTTCTATGTGACAGCAAAGCAATGGCACCTGGCTCCACTACTAATCCCCCTTAACTTCTTCAGGTTGTTAAATGTGTCCAGATGGTACTTAGGATTTATGTTTCCTTCATATGGGGTCATATGAGGCTCCTTGAAGTTTGCCGGGAGCCGTATGGCTTAGATCTCCTTAATGAAGGGTGATTCATGGTCGAACTCATCCTCAATGGTTTGTCCTCTAGATGCGGTGATGATCTTGCTCCACAGGCTCCTCATTTTTGTGTCTAGGTCTTGTCTCCTCTTTTTCTAGGAGTCTCTCAACGTGGACGGGTCAGCATCTCCCTTTCCTTTTCCTTCCCGGGGTGCCATAGGAGGTGTAGTCCTTTTATCCGCCCTTTTCTTGTTTTGTTCCTCTCATAGATCTAATGGTGTTTTCCTTGAGGTGGCTTCGATGTTGTTACGAGGGCCAACATTGTTCTTCTGCTCTAGCCTCTGGGGCTGCTTCGTCTGGGGGGTATTACTAGTGGAGAGTCAAGTCCTTCCATCATCTACTGGGACGGTGGTTTCTATCGCCTCTTGACCTCTCTCTTTTTGCTTAGGGTGAGATATGTTTGATTTCCCTTGCAATAGGCCATTTAACACCTCTTGCATGTTCTCTAAGGTGGTTTCTAGCCTTTGGTTATTGCGGTGCAGTTGATGTATCTCCTCTTCGTAGAATCAAGATCTAGAACTCGAGCTCATGGAATGGACCTGGGGATGCTTGTCAAGTCTGCGCGTCGATGGGCCCGGATCCTGCCCGCCAAAGTTTGGCACCTGCGGCAGCCTTGGGGGCGGGAACTTGCCAGCATCTCTTGCAGAGGCATCTGTTGACCTTGAATGATTTTCATCTAGTGGGACGGCCGGGGATGAGACCTCCCTCTCATCTTCATGAACCTTGGGTTCCTTTGGAGTCTCCACATCCCTGGGTAGAGGAGGATTCTTCATGGAGGTCTTGAGTTGATCTCCATCAAGGTAGACTTCCACCTCTCGTGGTTCTCTTAGTTGTTTAGAACGTCTTGGCATTTTTTTTCCTACTGGAATTAATGGAAGAACAGTGGCTTGATACTTATTCTTCCCACAGATAGCGTCAAACTGTTGACTGTATGAACTCGTCAATGATTTAAGGTTAGAAAACTCAAATTATATTGTGAAAGATAGCTAAGAATAAGATGAAATGAACTTGGTAGAGAAGAGAATGCATAACTATAATGGAGCACAGATCATATATCCTTTAATTTTCTATCCATACAATCAATTTTCCAACCCCTTAACCTGAGGGGTCGAAACCTATTTATAGGTGGGCTCTATTGGCCCCTGATACAAGTAGATCCCAGGGGACAAGGACGTATGCAGGTATAAGGTCAGGGTAGTGGCTCAGGACATAGTGGTGTCTACCTTAACAATGTCAAAGTAGTGGTGCAGGACATCATACTGTCGACTCTGGTATATGGTCGAGGGTGCTCTGGTAGTGTCTCCACTCTTCGTACAAGTTCGTACCGCCACTACTCGTCAGACGTGGATGACATGGCCACGCCTATGTCCTCTTCATGATCGTACATCCCATATCAGTACATGTACCTTGTACCCAATCGTCCTCATCAATTCATGTTTGGTGCCTAATGATTATTTGACATACCAGTTTGGTGTTTCCAAGTGTTCCTCGTACACATATTGAGGAGGCTCCAAACATCACATGTCATGAGAAACCAAGGCCCGGGGGTGCCCCTCTGGTGGCACCTACTTCTCGAAGGGAATTAGGGCCTCTTCAGCTACGCACGGGGTGTTTGTGGCAAGACAAGGTGTACGCGGGAGGCCTAGCGAAGGTCTCATATAACAAGATGCTAGGGATCCTTTGAGGGTCTAACATAGCGAGATGAACCCTGGAGACCCTCGGTTGGATGTAACGCTCTATTTAGGTGGGACACAAGAGACCATGCAAGGCTGGCCTAGATGTGGGTCCATGCGCCTACGGCACTGGACATGTGAGATGTAGCGATCCTGCACCCTCGCATAGCGAGGTTGGCCTAGGTGTGGACGCATACGCCTATGGGTGCGGGACACGCGAGATGTAGCGAGGCTGGCCTTTGGTGATCACACGGACGCTTAGCGCGATGTTTCGCGTAGACGCTGCACGCGGGAGGCTAGCTTGAACCTCGCATAGCGAGGGTGGTGCCTCGGGGTACCTGTGTTCGGGTGCTTAGGTGTTCGTGGGAGCCTCGCACGGCACGACACAAGGTAGCCTCGTATAGCGAGACATAGGGTAGCCTTACATGTCGAGTTCCTCATATGACAGCCCTTGAAGTCCTATACTTGGATGCATGTGTCTATGGATCTCGACTCTTGAGCTTATCATCCTAGCGTAGGCACATCGGACCTCGCCTAAGTTTAAACCCCGAGCCTTACAAATTCTAGAAATCAATCTAAGGCTAAAATCCCAAGGTGGGTCGCGACCTGGCTTAGTCAGTCGCGACTTGCCCCCAAGTCAGAGACCAAATACCCAAGCCACAGGGGAGACGGGCCACGACTTGGCTTAGTTGGTCGCGGTGCGCCCCCATCTTAGAGATCACACCCAGGCCAACAGACCACACGCACCATGGCGCCCCAGAGCTGGGTCGCGGTGCACCCCTTCAAGCCCAGAAGTTCTGGGTTTTTCTCATGTTTCTCCCAACCAACTTTCCCCAGAATTTCACCTAACAAACCTCCCCATCCACAATCAAGTTGGCTACGAATTTAAGGCTTCTAATCACCTAATTCAACACAAAAAATCACAACAAAACATACTGAAGTCTATACCCCAACTCAGTAGTAATTCATCACTTAACTTATTCCCAAGAACCCAGAATTATACATGTTCTAAGCTTCAAGACTATCCAGCTCAATTCAATAAATCAAAGTTGAAATCTTACTTGAATTAGTGACTTAATCTCCTCAATATCCTCTGGCTGACTTGAACTTAGTTCCCCTCACCTTGAACCAGTCCAAACCCAGTCTAATCCTTGATTTCTCCTCTGTTTTCCAGCTTTAATTCCCAGTTTAAGACATAAGCTTCTGCACTTTTTCCTTCCTTAGCTTCAAAGCATATGGAGAGAGTGAGAGAGATCTGAGAGTATTCCACCAATTTTTGAGTTGTTCCTAAGAGTTACTGAATATATCCTCTGTTTAAACAAAAGACCATTATGCCCCTTTTAAACCTATAACCTTCAAAGGGTACCAAAGGGTAAAATGGTCATTCCGCCCTAGTTCCCGCTAACTCCTCAAATGCTCCTAATATCTACCAATTAATCCTGTTATCCAACTAATTACAATTTTTTTACTCAATATCTAATAATTCCTAAATTATTCTCTAAATTCCAAGAGATACCCCTAGGCCCCCCTCCCGAGCCGAGTATTAACCCCCGCTGTGAGTATTTCACCAATCCACTCACTAGGACCATCTCGAGCCATATGCTGCAATTATATCCATATAATAATGTGGTCTCAATAATTTATCACATATAATCACATTTATGCCCCAAACAGGCCAAAATTACAAATATACCCTTATAAGCTATAAAGGGTCCACATGCATATCTAATACTTACAAAATTGCATGTCACATAGTCATATAATCATATTCATCATGCATGCCACATAATTATGCATTAAACCATTAATTCACACATATACCAATTATGCCCTCCCGACACGCTAATCAAGGCCCTTAAGCCTTATTAGTGATTTTGGGTCGTTACAAAATCTTTGCCAAAAAATTTAAAATATGTTTTTATAGGAGAGTCTGAAACCAAACATGTTATCATAGCATCCATCTTAGATAAAGAACAAGAAGATAAATTGTTAGATGTCCTTAGAAAACATAACGAAGCCATAGGATGGACCATTGGTGAAATTAAAGGAATTAGCCCATCTATATGTATGCATAGAATCCATTTAGAAGAGAATGCTAAAACCTCTCAGGAATGTATAAGAAGGCTAAATCCAAATATGAAAGAAGTAGTTAGAGACGAGGTCATTGAATTATTAGACGTAAGTATCATTTACCCTATTTCTGATAGTCAATGGGTTAGTCCAGTTCAAGTTGTGCCTAAGAAGTCGGGGATCACAGTTGTTGAAAATGAGAAAAATGAATTAATCCCTACTCGAGTACAAATGGGGTGGAGATTGTGCATAGACTGTAGAAAGCTAAATAATGTTACTAGAAAAGACTACATTTACATGCCCTTTTGGGACTTTTTCCTATCGTCGCATGCCTTTTGGGCTATGCAATGCACCTACGACTTTTCAAAGGTGTATGATTTCAATTTTTTATGATATGTTTGAAAGATTTCTTGAAGTGTTTATGGATGACTTTTCTATATTTGGATCCTCCTTTGATGAATGTTTGCACCATCTTTCACTTGTTTTAAGTCGTTGCAAATAGAAAAACCTTGTGCAAAATTGGGAAAAATGTCATTTTATGGTTAAAAAATGATTTGTTTTAGGTCATGTAATCTCATCTAAGGGAATAGAAGTTGATAAAGCAAAAGTTGATCTTATTTCAATACTTTCCCCGCCTAAAACTGTGAAAGAAATTAGATCATTCTTAGGCCATGCCGGTTTCTATAGAAGATTTATAAAAGACTTTAGCAAAATTTCTTGGCCTTTATGCCATTTACTTGGAAAAGAAAATGCTTTTGTCTTTGATAATAATTGCCATGTTCCCTTTGACAAATTGAAAATTTTGTTCACTACTTCACCCATTTTTGACCTCCTGATTGGAAAATACCTTTTGAAATAATGTGTGATGCTTCTGATTATGCTATAGGTGCCGTCTTAGGACAAAGACTTGAAAAAATACCTCATGTAATTTATTATGCTAGCAAAACTTTAAATGATGCTCAATTAAATTATTCCACAACCAAGAAATAATTGCTTGCTGTTGTTTTTGCATTGGAGAAATTTAGATCTTATCTATTAGGGTCTAAAATTATTGTCTATTCTGATCATGCTGCATTAAAATATCTCTTATCGAAAAAATATGCTAAGTCTCGTTTGATCCATTGGATCCTGCTTTTACAAGAATTCGACTTAGATACACGTGATAAAAAAGGGTCTGAAAATGTTGTTGCTGATCATTTATCTAGATTAGTTGTTGAAACTATACATGATTCCATTCCTATCACTGAAATTTTTCCTGATGAACAATTAATTCATGTTTCTTCTTTGCCTTGGTATGCTGATATTGTGAATTATTTGGTCACTAAAGAAATACCATCTCATTGGTCTAAACATGATAAATCCAAATTTTAGTCTGAGGTGAAAAATTTTATTTAGGATAATCCGTACTTGTTTAAATAATGCCCTGATCAAATAATTAGAAGATGCATTACAAATTGTGACCAATCTAAAATTATATCTTTTTGTCATGATCACGCATGTGGAGGACATTTTAGTGGTAAGAAAACAACTGCCAAAGTTTTACAATGTGGTTTTTATTGGCCTACTATCTTTCGTGATACATATGTGTATTGTAAAGCTTGTGAACGTTGCCAAAAGTTTGGAAGTTTAACTAGACGAAACATGATGCCTTTGAATCCTATTCTTATAATTGACATATTTGATGTTTGGGGCATTGATTTTATGAGACCATTTCCTAACTCTTTTGGTAATCTTTATATTCTTGTTGGAGTTGATTATGTGTCTAAATGGGTTGAAGCTATTGCATGCCACACTAATGACCACAAAGTTGTGCTTCAGTTTTTGAAAGAAAATATATTTTCCCGTTTTGATTCACCACGTGCTATCATTAGTGATAACGATACACAATTTTGTAATAAGCCATTTGAACATTTGATGAAACAATATGACATTACACATAAAGTCTCAACACCATATCATCCACAAACTAGTGGTCAAGTTGGAGTGTCTAATAGGGAAGTTAGGCACATTTTAGAAAAAACTGTGAATCCAACTAGAAAAGATTGGTCCTTAAGACTCACTGATGCATTATGGACTTATCGTACCACGTACAAAAAACCCATTGGCATGTCACCCTACAGACTTGTGTATGGGAAGGCGTGCCACTTACCTGTTGAGTTAGAACATAGAGCCGTTTGGGCTATTAAACAGTTGAATTTTTCTTTAGACAAGGCAGGTGAGAAAAGAAAGCTTCAACTAAATGAACTAGACGAAATTAGGAATGATGCATATAACTATTCAAGAAAGTATAAGGATCATATGAAATTTTACCATGAAAATAATGTTCTAGGTCCGAAAGTCCTTTTATACAACTCTCGGTTGCATTTATTTTCAAGAAAATTACGTTCTAGGTGGACCGGGCCCTATATTGTTCGAGTCGTTTTTCCACATGGGGCTATCGAAGTTAAAAATCCTAACAATGGTGATATTTTAAAAGTTAATGGACAAAAATTTAAACCATTTTTAGAATTAAAAACTGATGAAGTGGATGAGATCCTCCTTGAGGATCCTGTTTACCAAGCTCTTTGATTCCTATTGATCTTGATAACTTGTGTTTTATTTATTTTATTTGTGATTTAATTTTTGTTTGTTGTATCTTTTACTCTCTTGGCAATGCACTGTATCGAGGTATGACTATTCTAAATTCTAACCTCTTTTACTTTTCAAATTATAATTGTGTTTTAACATATTGAGGACAATGTTTAAATTAAGTTTGAGGGTATTGAGTTTATATGGTTATTATCATTAGGAGTGTTTGTGTTTTATTGTTTTTATATTTTGTGTTAATTTTTGTTTTATTGGGTTTTGTGTGGTTTGTTTGAAAAAGAAAAAAAATATAGTATTTTTGCTGTTTGTTTGAAAAAGAAAAATTTATTATTTTTGTTTTGTGTTGTTTTTCTTAAAAAAAAAATTAGTGATATTTTTCATTTTCAATGATAAAAATCTTGATTGAGTTTGAGTTTAATTCTCTTAAAAATATGAATAATTTTTAAGCTTTGTTTTTAATTATAGAGTCAATTTTGCTTATAACAAAAATTACATTTTTCGTAACAAGAAACACTTTTACTTCTTATTAGTTTAAGTGAAAAATAATTTTTGAAAACCTATTTTTTTAAAAGCAAAATTGACTATTCAATTAATTACATAAGCTTACTTTTTATTCATAATAGTTTTTTAGAATTATTTTGGTTGTGCAATTTTTTTGACAAAATCCTTTTTATATCACCAATAAAAAATTGTGTGTTTTAATTTTTTTTGCTTGAGGACTAGCAAAACTTTAAGGGGTGTGATAACTCTAAATACAATTATTTTACCACATTTTTATGTTAATTGTTGCTTAGTCTTTGAGTTTTCAAGTAATTTATTAAGTTTTTAAATAATTTTGAATTTATTAGTCTTATTGTAAATTTTTTTATTTTTATATGTTTTTACAGATATTTTATTGTAATATGTTGTATTTAATTAGTTGAAAATAGTGTTCTTAGATTAAAAGTTAGAAATGTGATTTTATTGAGATTAAATGACAAAGTAAATTAAATTTTAATTAATATTTTCATGAAACTTATGTTATATATTTTATTATTGAAATTATTTAGTTTTAATTTAATTTATGTTTATTTTATAGGGTATATGCTGTAGTTTTGGCTCTCCCGCTTGCCACAAGTTCCAAGCCCGAAGCCCACCTGCTTTGGCCCAGCCACCTCCCTCCAGCCCAGGCTCACGCCAGCTCCTTCTTCCCAGCCCCTAGGCCCGCACGCATCAACCAGCCTCCCAGCCACCTCCGGGCCCGCTAGCAGCCCCCGGCCCAGCCACCTGCCATTTTCCTCTTGAGCCCATTTTGTCTCCTTGCCCCCTTGTCCCTCAAATACCAATTTTTTACCCAAATTTTCTACACATTTCACTAGAAAATTCATCATGACACCCTAGAATTTACCCCTACTTGTCATTTTATTATTAAATTAATTAATTTAATCAATTTGATTAATTTAAATTGATTATTTTAATACTCTCATTTTTGCTATAAATATATAATTTCAAGACCATTTTAGGGTGCTTAATTTTTTGGTTACCATCATCTTTTCTACCGATTCTGTCTACCATTCTCTCCTCCATTTTAGTGTTTTTCAAGAGCATTTTTCAAATATGTATTCTCTTTATTTTGTAATTTCTATTCTAGTTATGAGTTTCTAATCTTTTTAAGATTATTAAGGTGATGATGAAACAATATGTAACTAGATAGTATTTATTTTGTGTTGACGGTAAGAACTCATCAACTAAGTTGAGTTGGAAAAATTATCAAATCAAGATCACTAATCGGAAAGCTGTAAAAACTTGAACAATAACTCAAGAACAATGATAGAACAATAATGGAGAATTCCGTCTTTCATTCACACTCAAGCCTCTGCTACAGTAAAATTTCCAACCCCTTCTCAGGTGGTCTTAGAGTTCATTTTATAGTAGGCTCTAATGGCCTTAGTTACATAGTGGTCCAAGAGACCAAGTGGTGCATATGTACTGTGTCAGGGGAGTGGCTTCAGAGGTTGTGGTCGTACATCCCGTACAGGAGCAGGTGCCAGGAGGATGTCTCCACTACTTGTCTGTACCCATGTATGATGCGTGGTGGCAGGCGTTGTGGCGCAGGAGGTAGTGGTGTCGGCTCTGACCTATGGCCGTAGACGTACGGGCCATGACTCTTACTCCAGCAGTCTCACTGGCACTGGTATCCGTACTCAGTACTAGGTCGTACAAGCATGTCCCATTCGACTCGTACTGTGGCCCCTAAGCATAGGGGTCTCAAGGAGTAAGGAATGGGACCTTTGGTGTGAGGTGGAGATCTTGTGTCCTTGGCATGAGATGCCTGAAGTCTCCCAAGGTCACTCACGAGTCTGGGCAATAGGCATATGGCCTTGGTGGACGTCTAAAGATGTGTGGCAAGGCCCTTCTTGGAGAGGCCATGCGTGGCGAGGCCCTTCATGGCGAGGCCCTTCTTGGCGAGTCCATGCGTGGCGAGGCCCCTCTTGGCGAGGCCATGCTTGGTGAGGCCCCTCTTGGCGAGGCCATGTGTGGCGAGGCCCTTCTTAGCGAGGCCATGCGTGGCGAGGCCATGCTTGGCGAGGCCCCTCTTGGCGAGGCCATGCGTGGTGAGGCCCCTCTTGGCGAGGCCATGCGTGGCGAGGCCATGCGTGGTGAGGCCCCTCTTTGCGAGGCCATGCGTGGCAAGGCCCTTCTTGGCGAGGCCGTGCGAGGCCCCTCTTGGCGAGGCCCCTCTTGGCGAGGCCATGCGTGGCGAGGCCTTATTTGGCGAGGCGGGGACACTTGGTCACTTAGGCCTATGGCAAGGTGAGGTCTCACGGGGGCACTCGGGTGCGCGCACAAGGACGCGAGACGGAGCCTCGCGTGGACACTTGGATGCGGGTCACTGATGGCTGCGCGTCACGAGACCCTTGAGACTTAGGCGGTACCCACGCAAGGCCAGGCTAGACCTTAGGTGAAAATTGAGCGTCTACACTTGCCCCCCAGTCTAGGAGAGGACCTTTAGGTTCTCTCGTAGACTATTCACCTTGATTCCTATAAATAGGTCCTCATGCATGGCCTAATATTTTCACCTTACTCCCTTGGCTTATTGGTTTGGAGAGCCCTTCTTTTTTCAAGAGGTGAGGGGTTCAATCCCTCACAACCTCATTTTCACCATAGTTCCTTTATTTGTTTTATATATATATATATATATATATTATTTATTATTTATTTTTATTTTTATATGTGAGCTAATTTCTTGGTGTGTCTATTTTATGACTAACACGTCTTTCTGGTTCATTCTTACAGACACGCATTTTCGACTCTTTGGTGCTTTTCGCTCCTCGACCTCCTTTGGATCCCAACCTCGCTCTCTTTATCGCTTGAGGTATATTTTCTTTCCTTCTCCCTTTTATATATATATATATTTTGTTTATCGGGTCCAAACTAGCAGTACTTGGGATGGGGTACATTAGTCTGAGCTTGTAGTGAGTTTGACCATATGCACGCCCCTCCTCTTTGTTTTTTTTTATACACTGTAGTAGGCCATTTAGGGCGTTTGCATCTAGAGGTATTAAGCCTATTCCTTTGTGTTTTGTAGCCTTCCCCTTGTTTATACGTGAGCCCCTTTTTGCTGTTTGGACGTGGTTTCATGGCCAGTGGCGGCCCGTCAGACATACCCCCAAGGGCTGAGTTTATTGACCTGTCCTCAGACTCAGAGTCCCCTGAGGGCAACCCTCACCAGGACTATGACTCCTTGAGGCAAGCCCGCATCCGCCACCTTGAGTGCATGGCCGAACTTAGGCGTAAAATTTGGGTGGTGGAGAGCGAAATTGACTCGGTGTCGAGAGGAAATGGAGGACCTTCACCCCTGGGCCTTAGTGACCATATAGCGCGTCTTAGGACGACCCTTTTTGAATTGTGGTGGGATTTAGAATTTATGGAGGGACACATTCCGCCAGAACCTCCCACTCCCTCCTCGCCTGATGACGGTCATGGGGCTGCCAGCTTCTCTCCCCAGCCCTAGTCTCAGTTTATCCTAGCTTAGTGCTTTCGCCATCGCTCCCTTGATGGAAAACTCTTGCTAGGAAGAAAAAATGGAGGGTTAAGTGTTCTGCCTCTTCCTCACATATTTCTTTTGATTTTGCAGATATGTCGAAAGCACGCAGACAGGTGTCCGTCCAGGAAGAGGACGACGCCCCTCTACTGGCGTCCAGTCTAGTGTCACACGTGTCTCCGAACAAATTGAAGGTGATCGTGAAGCACTACCGCGTTGCTCCAGAATACGCCCTGCATGCTCCTCAGGAGGCCTGCCGGGCCGACCGCCCTGAGAAGGGCTTTGTGGCTTTGAGTGAGCATATTTTGAAGGCGGGTGGCACCATTCCTTTGCACCTGTTTTTCGTGGCGGTTCTCAACTACTTCGATTTGGCCCCTCTTCAACTGTCGCCCAACAGTTGGTTGACTTTAAGTTGCCTTTCATTTGGTTCAAGGGAAACGTCAAACGCGCCCCGACGGCGCAGGAGGTGCATTCCCTGTATAACCTTATGGGAGTGCACAAGTACAAGGGCTTCTACTACCTGCAGAAGGCCAACAATGAGCTCCCCTTAATAGAGGGCTCAGTGTCCAACGCAGGGCCTTGGAAGCAAGACTTTTTCTGGGTAAAGGGGCCTCTCTCGGTTCGTGAAGGCTTTTGCGCCGGCCCTAGTAAGTATCCTGGTCTTTCTCTTCTTCTTATTAGAACTTACTGTTTTGCACTCTTGCTTGTACTGACATTGGCGTGGATCTTGCAGGGAAATTTGCTGATCCCTTGGTCATTGGGTCGGAGGCGGAGGCCATAAACAACCTCATTACTGCAGACTCCGCCCTGAAGAAGGCGGCGGTCCTATTTACCATGGCGAACCTCAACTGCCACCAACTGTCCCCGGTCTCTGACCCCAAGCTCCTGTGGTCAGTTACTGGGTCTAAGAAGGCTATGGCTATGCCAGCTGAGCCGTCCCTACACGAAGGTGAGGTCGAGGAGGAGATGGAGGATGCCCCCCTCGAATGTGGTGGATCTCCTCAGCCCCCTGTCCCCCGGGGGATGCCCCCCCTATGGCTCCCATGACCAGGACATGGCCTTTCAATCTCTGGACCCGCAGGCCGCAGCGGGATGTTACGCTCCCCCTGGCCTTGATGGCTGTGACGCCTTCCCTCAGGTCCCTCGTGATATTGGCTTACCGGATGCTGATTTCGTCGACCTCGCGGAGCCCCCTTCTAATATACCAGGGTCTCAGTTTTTCTCCTTCCCTGCGCCTCCTCCTGCTTCGGCGAGCGGGTCGTCCGTCCCTGTCCAACAAGATGCTCCTAGCGTGGAGGCAGAGCCTTGGGTGACTAGGGTGGCCTCAGCTTATGTGCAACGTTACATTCAAATTGCCTGGGTGAGTTCTTGCACCTTGCGTCGATTAGTATTATGTATAGATGTACATGTGTTTTTATTTTTGTTACTTATCGCTGACGCCATTGACTTTCTTGTGCAGATCTACACCGTGTCTCTTCGGCATGCTGACACGTCCGGCGTCCTCTCCGCATCTACTGCTGAGAGGTACTGCCTCATGGCCCGGGTCCAGGAGCTCAAAAATGAGCTTAGCGAAACCAAGGTCCAGTTGTCAAAGGCCCAGACTAAGTCTGTCAACCTGTTCTCAAAGAGGGAGAAGGCGAAGGCCCAAATCAAGGAGCTAAAGGGCAAGGCTAGACGCTTGGAGCGCGAGCTCCAGGGGGCCAAGGCCACTGTGGCTGCGTTGCAGGAGAGGGTTACTCGACTGGAGACCGAAGTTGAGGCCCTTAGGGCCGAATTACAGTCGGCGCAGGAGATGAACGCATCTTTGGAGGCGGAGAGGATCACCACTGAGCGCAGGTCTATAGATCGTGCTCTTTACAATGTGTGGAGGCAGGATCCCAACTTCGACTTCTCCTCTTTTGGTGAACAGGCCGTTGCCCGAGCGGCCTGGTGGAGTGCCCACTTTAGGAGGCCTTGAAATAGTCTTGCTCCTTTTTTTTTCTTTTAACTTTGTAATATCATTATCAGTGCTACTTTTCTTTTGGTAACTCTTGTACTATCTTAAGAACTCTTTTTTCTAATGTATAAATACATATGTTGCTGTTTATTTCTTGTTCTATTGCATTTGAGGCCCTTTTAAGCCTGTATGATGGGGTTTGGTTGGTTCCCCTTTTTTTATCCATCAAGCTGGAGGTCCTTTGGAGCCCATGCGAGAGGGTTCACTGGGACCTCTTTTGGTGCCTCTTGGTTGCTTCTATAAGGATATTTTGACCCCTTGGGTCTTAGTTATCCTTTTATGTTTTTCTTGCGCGCGCTTATTATTTCTTTGCGAGAAGCGTCCTTCCCGTCATTATTCATAGTACTACTTTTGCAAGGGTCTCCTTTGGGACCCTTTTTGGCTAGGCGGCTTGGTGGCCGCTCTAGACTTATTATTATTGTCATCACCATACATTTTTTTGTAAGTCCCTATGGCCTCCCTTGGTGTTCATAAGGGTAGCTAATCCTTACGATCCCAAGGGATGCCTTGTAAGGACTTCGTTTAAGGCCCTAGTATAGGGGGTCCCTTCGGTTTTGGGTCACTTCCTCTTGATAGAGGGCCCTTTTTAGGATACTCTTGGTATAGGGTCCTTTTCAGGGGCCTTGTTTTTAGGAGGGCTAGGGGTCCTCTTGGTAGAGGGTCCCTTTTAGGGGCCTCGTTATAGGGCCCTTTATAGGTTCCCTTTGCTAGCCACCTACTGCCGCCTCCTATCCTGCCCCCCAAGTGTCTGGTGAAATTTATTTCGGCAGGCACTTTGGCTGATGCCCACGTAGCGAAGGAAAATAATACATGAGGTTGCGAACAGTTTTACCCATAACATGCAGTTCCATTCATCACATTCATAATAAACAGTCTCATACAAATAGTTGCAACGGTACATATAAGGTTTTCATCGAAAACAAAAATAAAAAGACTCACACCTACTCAGGAGGCTATCTAAGTAACCTCTTTGATTTCTCCCTGTCATATTAAGACAATGTGCAACACTTGTCCTTTTACCCTCGGACATGGGCGCCTTACTGGTAGTACTTCCTCAGGTGCTCCGCGTTCCATGCTCGGGGTATGATGGTGTCGTCCATGCACGCCAGCTTGTAAGTGTTCGGGGGTACGCACTGAGCAACTTGGTAGGGCCCCTCCCAATTTTCCCCCAGCACTCCTGCGCCTGGGTCCCGTGTGTTGGGGAGTACCTTCCTTAGCACCAGGTCGCCAACTCTGAAAGTTCTCTCTCACACCCTCGAATTGTAGTACCTTGCGGCGCGCTGCTGGTATACCGCCACCCTCATTTGTGCTTTTTCTCTCTTCTCCTCAAGCATGTCTAAGCTTTCGGCCAGGACTACGCGGTTGGCTTCGTCTCCATATGCCTGTACCCTGTGGGACTCGATTTGCATCTCGACTGGGAGCACGGCCTCGCACCCATAGGCCAAGGAGAATGGGGACTCCCTAGTAGTCTTGTGTGGGGTGGTTCTGTAAGCCCATAGCACATTTGGTAGCTCATCTACCCAGGCTCCCTTCATCTTTTCTAGATTTGTCTCCAGGTTCTTCTTAAGGACCCTGTTTATGGCCTCCACTTGCCCATTGGCCTGGGGGTGCACAACCGCGGAGAAACTCCTCCTTATGCCCCTTTCCCTACAAGATTCATCGAAAGCTCCTCCCTCGAACTGGGTACCATTGTCGGAAATAATCTTGTAGGGTACTCCATATCGACACACAATGAATTTGTTGACGAAAGAGGTGATGTGCTTGGTGGTTATCTTCACAAGGGGTTCTGCTTCTACCCACTTAGTGAAATAATCCACTGCCACCATCGTACGTTCTTTTCTTCTTCGCTACATTCGATCCGTCGTTAGTTGGGGGCTTCGCGTGGGGCTCCTCCTTCCCCGCCTTTAGGTTTGCGTGGCCATCCTCCACACGGATGTACTTATGTGCTCTCTCATAGAAGTCATCTAAGTCGGTGACTTCTCTCTTCAACATGTTGTCCCACAACTTGCTTCCTGGGAGCACTCCAGCGGTAATGGCCATTTTTAACTCTCGGCGCGTTAGGCTCCCCACTTTTGCGGCCTCCATATTGAACCGGTGAATGTAGGTCTTCAGGCTTTCATTCTCCCCTTGCTTCACGTTTGCCAGGCTGGTACCCGGCATCGTGTAGTCCCGCACGGCATGGTGCTGTTGGAGGAATTCGTCAGAAAACTACTGCCAGGACCTGATGGACCCCGACCTTAGTCTTTTGAACCATTTGTAGCGCGGGTCCTTTCAGAGTAACAGCGAAGCAATGGCACCTGGCACCACTTCCGATCCCCCTCAGTTTCATCAGATCATTAAACGCATCCAGGTGGTATTTCAGATTCGTGTTCCCTTCGTAAGGGGTCATATTGGGCTCCTTAAAATTGGCAGGGAGCCGGATTGCCTGAATTTCTCTCACAAAGGGTGACTCATGGTCGAAGTCCTCCTCAAAGGCCTGGCCACCTGACGCGGTGATGATCTTGCTCCGCAGGCTCCTCATCTCCGTGTCTAGGTCCTGCCTCCTCTTGCTGAGAGTGTCCCTCAAAGCGGACGGGCTAGGATCCGCCTTTCCCTTGCCTTCTCGAGGCGCCACAGGGGGCGTGGTCCCTTTGCCCGCCCTCTTCTTATTGAGCTCCTCCCGCAAGTCTGAGGGTGCTCTTTTGGAGGTGACTTCATCCTCATTGCGAGGGGCAACGTTGGTCCTCGGCGCTGGCTTCTGGGCCTGCTTAGGCAGTTCGGGGTGATTACGTTGCTTCGTCAGGGGGGTGTTACTGGTTGAATGTCGGGTTCTCCCATCATCTACCGGTACAGTGGTCTCCACCCCATCCTTGCCCTTCTCCTTCCTCTTAGGCAAAGTTACGCTTGATTTACCCTGCAGCAGGCCGTTAAGGACCTATTGCATGTGTTTCCAAGGTGGTTTCCAACCTTTGGTTCTTACGATGGAGCTCACGTATTTCCTCTTCGTAAAACCGGGATTTCGAACTCGAGCTCACGGAGTGGACCCGGGGGTGCTTATCATGCCTACGGGCAGAAGGGCCCAGGTCTTGCCGGCCGGAGTTCGGTGCCTGCGGCGGTTTTGGAGGAGGGAACTCGTCAGCGTTTACCGGTGGGGCTCTTGGAGGACTTCCTCCAGGTGGAGCGGCTGGTGATGAGGCCACCCTATCACCTCCGTGAACTTCAGGGTCTTTCGGGGGCTCCACGTCTCTGGGTGGAGGAGTGTCCTTCATGGAGGCCTTCAGCTGGACTCCGTTCAGGTGAACCTCTACCTCCCGCGACTCCCTCAGTTGCTTCGAGCGTCTTGGCATCTTCTTCTTGCCGGAAACAATGGTGGAACAGTAGCTTGAAACTAACGTTCCCACAGACGGCGCCAAACTGTTGACGGTAAGAACTCGTCAACTAAGTTGAGTTGGAAAAATTATCAAATCAAGATCACTAATCTGAAAGCTGTAAAAACTTGAATAATAACTCAAGAACAATGATAGAACAATAATGGAGAATTCAGTCTTTCATTCACACTCAAGCCTCTGCTACAGTAAAATTTCCAACCCCTTCTTAGGTGGTCTTAGAGTTCATTTTATAGTAGGCTCTAATGGCCTTAGGTACATAGTGGTCCAGGAGACCAAGTGGTACATATGTACTGTGTCAGGGGAGTGGCTTCAGAGGTTGTGGTCGTACATCCCGTACAGGAGCAGGTGTCAGGAGGATGTCTCCACTACTTGTCTGTACCCATGTCTGATGTGTGGTGGCAGGCGTTGTGGCGCAGGAGGAAGTGGTGTCGGCTCTGACCTATGGCCGTAGACGTACGGGCCATGACTCTTACTCCAGCAGTCTCACTGGCACTGGTATCCGTACTCAGTACTAGGTCGTACAAGCATGTCCCATTCGACTTGTACTGTGGCCCCTAAGCATAGGGGTCTCAAGGTGTAAGGAATGGGACCTTTGGTGTGAGGTGGAGATCTTGTGTCCTTGGCATGAGATGCCTGAAGTCTCCCAAGGTCACTCACGAGTCTGGGCGATAGGAATATGGCCTTGGTGGACGTCTAAAGATGTGTGGCGAGGCCCTTCTTGGCGAGGCCATGCGTGGCGAGGCCCCTCTTGGCGAGGCCATGCGTGGCGAGGCCCTTCTTGGCGAGGCCATGCGTGGCGAGGCCCCTCTTGGCGAGGCCATGCTTGGCAAGGCCCCTCTTGGCGAGGCCACGCTTGGCGAGGCCATGCGTGGCGAGGCCCCTCTTGGAGAGGTCGTGCGAGGCCAAACTTGGCGAGGCCCCTCTTGGCGAGGCTGTGCGAGGCCAAACTTGGCGAGGCTCCGCTTGGCGAGGCCATGCGTGGCGAGGCCTTATTTGGCGAGGCGGGGACACTTGGTCACTTCGGCCTATGGCAAGGCGAGGGCTCACGGGGGCACTCGAGTGCGCGCACAAGGACGCGAGACAGAGCCTCGCGTGGGCACTTGGATGCGGGTCACTGATGGCTGCGCGTCACGAGACCCTTGAGACTTAGGCGGTACCCACGCAAGGCCAGGCCAGACCTTAGGTGAAAATTGAGCGTCTACATTTTGTATGTTGATTTCCCATTTGTGCAACAAAGTTTATGGATTTTTTTTCTTCAAATATCTTCTTTCATGTTAAATATCATGTGTTTTTTATTGTTAGAATATATTTACATTTTGTCTCTCATTAGTGCAAAATCATAATATTCTTTGATTAAGGCGTGCCATTAAATTGTGTACATCAAATGCTTAGAAAAAAAATATTATGTTTTGGCTTATAAATAATATTCATTGATTTATTTGCTGTTTTTTTAGATTGATTCACACTAAATACTTTGAAATTATATCTTAAAAAGTGAAGATAAATCCTATATTTCTATAATAACGTGTGCTTAAATAGAATATCTAATTTGAATAAGTGATGATTTCATTAATTTCTACTATTACTAAAACTTGGGAATCAATGTACTTATAAATATTACTGAACTTATATTTTGTGGATTCTATTATCTTAATAATCTTTCTTCTACCATCTTGTTTACAATTCATATCTTGTTTATTTTTTTCTTGCTTTAATATCTTTATTATTTTCTTGATACGAAAATCTCATAAATATTTAGAGCTAGGTTATAATTTATTAATTTTGGTTTAAAATAGTTTTCTTTTTTATTTTAGACAACTCATTTAGGTTCGACCTCGTGCTTACACGAACACTATAGTTCATATACGATTCGTGCACTTGCGAGTTTTAAATATTTAAAACATACCCAGTTTGGGTCCATCAATTTGCCAAAACGTGTATAGTTTAAGGACCTATGATGCAAATAAGCCAAAAAAAATATTTTTTTGGGTTGAGAAAAAGGTCCTGGCTAATCCTACATTATTTTGATCAAGAAATTATAACAATTGTTACATAGATATTGGACTCAATAATTCTAATTTTAGTTAAAATTAGACTCTCAATCTAACACTATAATATAATTATTAGATAATTACATTAATATATAATATATATATATATATATATATAACAAACAAATCATTAAGAACATAATATTATAATTAAGTAAATAAGAGAAAAAAATTATAAATATTATATTTATAAAAATCCACTAAAATTATAGTACTAAGAATTTATAAAAACATTAAAATAAAAGAAAAATTACATTAAAAAATTAACCAAAATAAAAAGTGAGGGGAAAGTTGCCTTCTTTATCCTACACTTCAACCATTATTTTTGACACTTTTTAATTAATGATCAAGCTATATTTATATCTCATGAATTTATCTATACAATCCATTATATAAATTAAATATATATAATTACATTTCATATATTTTCTATATCAGGTCTTGATTTTTACACCCTTTTATAAAAAATAAAATTGTGTACCTTATTCATTAAAATTTTCGAATTAATTTTTTTTAATAATATATTTAAGTTTTTCTTAGTAAAATAAAAAGTTATAACTTTTTAATACTATCTCAAATATAATTTATAAAAAAAAATACAATAAACTTACTTCTATACTATATGATTTTATTAAATAAGAAAATTTTATTGCAGTGTTGTAACAATTTTAAAAGATTAGAATGACTCAACTTCAAATGAAAAAAATTGTATTTTAATTTAGTTAGAATAAGTTGTACTTTTTGAGCCTAAACTTTTATACATGAATAAATATGTTATACGCAAATATTTCATTAAGCAAGGTCTTTTTTATAATATTTTGAAGGATAAATTTAACTATCCTTATATATTATTTTAGTAAATTAACATAATTATCATCATGAAATATTAAGAAACAATAAATAATTTATTAGTATATTATTTTATTATTACTTGTTGCACAAATTACACAAGACCATGACCTATCTTTGTACGTCCATGAGTTTATATATAGAGACCCAATAATTCATTAATAGGGTGTACTCAGTGAGCCTAAACTTTTATACATGAATAAATATGTAATACACAAATTTTTCATAAAGCGAGGACTTTTTGATAATATTTTGAAGGGTAAATTAAACTACCCTTATATATTATTTTAGTAAATTAACATAATTATCATCATGAAATATTAAGAAATAAAAAGTAATTTATTAGCATAATATTTACATATTATTTTATCATTACTTGTTCCACAAGTTACACAAGGTCCATGTCCCATCTTTGACGTCATTGAGTCTATAATAGAGACCCAATGATTCATTATTCTTCACATTGTAATTCTTTATTTTGAGAGTGTTCATAAGATTGGAGTGCTGTTATACACGTTCTTGTATCATTTTTCTTAACTTGTTGATGAACCCCAAACGGGTATGTTTTAAATATTTATATCGCAAGCGCACGAATCGTTCATATAGAATAGTGATCGTGTAAGCAAGGATGTCGAATCCAAAGGAGTTGTCTAAAATCGAAAAGAAAATTATTTTAAACTAAAATTAACAAATTCTAACCTAGCTCCAAATATTGAAGAGATTTTTGAATAATGAAAATAAAATAAAAGACAATAATATAGAAATTAAAGACAATATATATTACTAAATTAATAATTGTAAACAAGATGGTAAAATAAGATTATTAATGATTAGAATCTACAAAATATAAGTTCAATAATATTTATAAGTGCATTGATTCCCAAGTTTTAGTGATAGTTAAAATAAATCAAACTATCATTTTCCAAATAGATTTATAATTTTAAGCACAAATTACTTCTAAAAATATAAGATTTTTCTTCACTTTTCAAAATTATAATTTCAAAGCATTTAGTATAAATCAATCTAACGAAATAACAAATAAATCAACGAACATTATTTATAAGACAAAACATAATATTTTTGTTCTAAGCATGGATGCGTGCAATTTAATGACACATCTTACACAAAGAATATTATGTTTTTGCACTAAAGAAGAACAAAGTGTAAATATGTGCTAACAATAAAAAATACATGATATTTAAGATGAAAGAAGATATTTGGAGAAGAAAAATCCATAAACTTTGTTGCACAAAATGGGAAATCAACATACAAAATAAACACTATCTAGTTACATATTGTTTCATCATCACCTTAATAATCTTAAAAAGATTAGAAACACATAACTAGGATAGAAAATACAAACTAAAAATTACAAACATAAATAGGAAAATTTGGAGGATAAACCCCCAAATTTTTCCTCTAAAAATACATAGAAAATAACCAAAAAGAAGAAAAAGATGAAGAGAATAGAGAGGTTTTGAAATGTGTAGAGTTTTTGGTATGGTAACCCCTCTCTAAAATTGACACTTAAACTCCCTTATTTATAGCCAAAAAATGAGTATTAAAATAATCAATTTAAATTAATTAAGTTGATTAAATTAAATGAATTAATAATAATATGGCAAATAGGGGTAAATTATAGAATATAATGATGATGTTTTGGGGTAAAATGTGTAGAAAGTGGGGTAAAAATGTGGTATTTTGGGACATAAGGGGACAAATGGACATTGAGCAATTTATGGGCTCAAGAAGCATAAAGGTGGCTGGGCTTTTGTGTGGCAGGCGGCTGAATGGAAAGCAGCTGCTGAAGGTCATGTGGGGACTACAGGTGCAACTGGGAGGAAATTGGGCTTGGAGGAATTGGAAAAATGCCATTTTTTTTTCTTTCATCTTCAAAATTGCCATAGTTCCTTCATTTTTCTTGCTTTTTCAAGAGAAAAACACATGCAATAATTCTCTACAAAAATAAACATAAATGAAATTAAAACTAAATATTTTTACTAATAAAATATACAACAAAAGTTCTATGAAAATATTAATTAAAACTTAATTTACTTAAACATTTAAGCTCAAAATTGCATCTTTTTACTCATTACTTAACAATATTAATTTTAAATAATTAAACTATAATATTTTACAACAAAATAACTATAAAAACACACAAAAATCTATAAAATTAAAATAGACCTAATAAATTCAAAATTACTCAAATACTTAATAAATCAATTAAAAACTTAAGAATTAAGCAACAATTAGCACATAAAAGTGGTAAAATAACTCTATTTTATAAAGTTATCACACCCCTAAACTTAATATTTTGCTTGTCCTCGAGCAAAAGAAAAATTAAAAACACACACAATTTTTTTTTATTGGTGATGCCTAATGTTTTCGTCAAAAATTACATAATGGAAATAGTTCAAAGAAAATCACAAATAAAAGTAAAGCTTATGTAATTAATTTGAAAAGTTAAAATTATTTTCAAAATAGATACTTAACATACAAACACAAAAACATTAAATCGTCATGTGACCATTTAGACAAGCTTATGCAAACAAAAATAAATTAAACCTCAAGAGATAATCAAGTAAATTCTAGGATTTTCAATATATTTTTTTTGTTGAGATTTAAATAATTTAATGTTTAAATAAACTATATCCAAATATCACAAATTCGAATAGAATAGAAAAGTGACATATTATGACAAAAAATATGTATTTAAACAAAACTAACTTTAAAAATTAAAAGTAAAGCTTAATAATTATTTATATTTTTCTAAGAACTAAGAACAATTTCAATAATAATTCTTATGAAAATCACCAATTTTTTTTTTCAAACAAAACAAGGAAAATATATATATATATATATAACAAATGAAAATAACATAAAAACAAAAAGAAAAACAAATAAAGAAAATAATTTTTTTTTTTGAATTTTACAACAAGTGAAAAACATGCATAAACACAAAGAAAAACACATAAACACAAAGAAAAATGCATACACATTACCCCCAAACTTAAATGAAACATTGTCCTCAATGTTTAATAAAATAGAAAAGATTAAGAACTACTCCCTTTGAGGTATGCTTCCTTGATTTTGCTACTTTGTTTTCTTCTCTTCTTTTCTTTTTGGGCAAGAAGTTTCCTTCAAGCTTTTTGAAAAACATGAAACAAAAAACACACAACAAAAAGTGAAATATAAAATGAAACATTAAAGTATGGGTTGCCTCCCATAAAGCGCTTTAGTTTATAGTCTTTAGCTTGACTATAATTTTTTTTTCTTTTAACCTACACCCAATCGATGGTGTAAAATTTTATTAGTAGGGTGAGTTATGACATTGATGCCAATGCCATAAATAATAATTGATAACATCACACCTACAAGAAAATTAGAAATATGCAATTTTAATGGAATATCAATAAAATAAAAAAATTGCATATCTATATTAGACTCCTTTTCATTTTGAGTAAATATACAAATTTGTTCAATTATTGGCTCTTGAAATGTAATTATATCTTTTTCATTTTCCTTATGAGCCTCGAAAATTATTTCATCCAACTCTTTTGTTTCATTCGGGGGTTGGATGCATATTACAAGTTCTTCAACTACTTTATTCTCTTTTTCATTTTCAATTTGACTATTTGGATTGGGAATGGGTTGGTTGGGATGAACTTGTTTTTCCGACTCTATAACAGTTGAAAGGTGTCCTACTATTGTCTCAATTTTTGAGATTGGGCTAGTAAGATTTGGTAGGTTGATTAGGGTATCCTCTAAAGATAGGCTCGTTTCTTGTTCAATGGGATATGATAGGTCGGATTGGGCATGACTTTGATTATGCATGTTGAATTCATGCCCTATTGGAGACTGGGTATGACTCCATGAAAAATTTGGATTATAGGTGGGGGCAAATGGGATATCAAATGATTCACCATAATCATGCATATCATTAGTTTCTCCATAATTTAAATTTGAGTTTTCATAATAGTTGTACTCAGAATTCCAACTATAATTAAAATGATCCATATGGAAAAAACTAGATGACAAACTATTTTTTTTTAAGATGACAATTAAGGAAAAAACAACAAGAAAATAAAATTAAGAGAATAAAAACAATGTTAAGAAATGAAAACAAGAGCTAGGACAAGATTTATTTTTTTTTCTTTTTTCTTTTCAAGTATATTTTTTTCAAGTTTTTTTTTTCTCAATAATATGATAAATGATAAAGAGAAATAAGGAAAAATTAAATAAGACTATCCAAATTTAGGCAAGAGTAGGGAGGCATATCATGCCATCAACCATAACAAAATTAAGGAGGCACAAGTACCATCAACTAAAACATAAGATAAAAGACTAGGAGGAAAAATTGCCATCAACTAGTAACTTGCAAAAATAAAATGATAAAAATAACAACAAGATAAATTACAAAAAAAATTATAACAAAATTAGGAGGCACAAGTGCCATCGACTATAAAAATTAAAAGAATAGATAGGAGGCACAAGTGCCGTCAACTATAAAAATTAAAAAGATAGATAGGAGGCACAAGTGCCGTCAACAAAAAAAAAATATAGAAATATAAGTATATATTTTTTTTATGGGTGGTAGAACCGTCCCAAATTTTATTTTTATTTTTATTTTTTATTTTTTATATGAATATATATTTTTTTAGTTTTTTTATTAAGTGCAAAAATTAAAATAACTAGTAGAAGAATTCACTAACCTTGAGATAAATTTCGTTTCTTTCCATGCAACTCCCCGGCAACGGCACCAAAAACTTGATGAACCCCAAATGAGTATGTTTTAAATATTTATATCGCAAGCGCACGAATCGTTCATGTAGAATAGTGATCATGTAAGCAAGGATGTCGAACCCAAATGAGTTGTCTAAAATCGAAAAGAAAACTATTTTAAACCAAAATTAACAAATTCTAACCTAGCTCCAAAGATTGAAGAGATTTTTGAATAATGAAAATAAAATAAAAGACAATAATATAGAAATTAAAGACAATATATATTACTAAATTAATAATTGTAAACAAGATGGTAAAATAAGATTATTAATGATTAGAATCTACAAAATATAAGTTCAATAATATTTATAAGTACATTGATTCCCAAGTTTTAGTGATAGTTAAAATAAATCAAACTATCATTTTCCAAATAGATTTATAATTTTAAGCACAAATTACTTCTAAAAATATAAGATTTTTCTTCACTTTTCAAAATTATAATTTCAAAGCATTTAGTGTAAATCAATCTAATGAAATAACAAATAAATCAATGAACATTATTTATAAGGCAAAACATAATATTTTTGTTCTAAGCATGGATGCGTGCAATTTAATGACACATCTTACACAAAGAATATTATGTTTTTGCACTAAAGAAGAACAAAGTGTAAATATGTGCTAACAATCCAAAATACATGATATTTAAGATGAAAGAAGATATTTGGAGAAGAAAAATCCATAAACTTTGTTGCACAAAATGGGAAATCAACATACAAAATAAACACTATCTAGTTACATATTGTTTCATCATCACCTTAATTATCTTAAAAAGATTAGAAACACATAACTAGGATAGAAAATACAAACTAAAAATTACAAACATAAATAGGAAAATTTGGAGGATAAACCCCCAAATTTTTCCTCTAAAAATACATAGAAAATAACCAAAAAGAAGAAAAAGATGAAGATAATAGAGAGGTTTCTAAATGTGTAGAGTTTTTGGTATGGTAACCCCTCTCTAAAATTGACACTTAAACTCCCTTATTTATAGCCAAAAAATGAGTATTAAAATAATCAATTTAAATTAATTAAATTGATTAAATTAAATGAATTAATAATAATATGGCAAATAGGGGTAAATTATAGGATATAATGATGATGTTTTGGGGTAAAATATGTAGAAAGTGGGGTAAAAATGTGGTATTTTGGGACATAAGGGGACAAATGGACATTGAGCAATTTATGGGCTCAGGAAGCATAAAGGTGGCTGGGCTTTTGTGTGGCAGGCGGCTGAATGGAAAGCAACTGCTGAAGGTCACGTGGGGACTACAGGTGCAACTGGGAGGAAATTGGGCTTGGAGGAATTGGAAAAATGCCATTTCTTTTTCTTTCCTCTTCAAAATTGCCATAGTTCCTTCATTTTTCTTGCTTTTTCAAGAGAAAAAACATGCAATAATTCTCTACAAAAATAAACATAAATGAAATTAAAACTAAATATTTTCACTAATAAAATATACAACAAAAGTTCTATGATTGCAAGTTTTGGGGGATTTACATTAGTAAAAGTACTAAGTGGACGTAGGTCATTACCGACTATCGGGGCTGAACCACTATAAATTTGTGTGTCGTTTATTATTTGTTGATTATTCTTAAGTTCAATATTTATTTCATATCCTGGGACCTAGTGACCAACGCAGACCTCATAGGCCTCCTCTAGTTTATCGAGACAGTTTTTGACGAAGAGAGGTGATAGTGCGTACAGCAGGTTGTGCATTCACATGTCCCGATTTAAAGAAGGGCATGATTACAACGAAGGAGATTCCAGATAGAGCAGAAATCCGAGAAGAAACGATGGTCGACCTGATGAGCAAAGGTTCGGGCACCAAGACCCTCCACCGATGAATAATCGACCAGCAAGTCAAAACGCAGGGAGCAGCCAAGGCAGCCTAATGTCTTTGATCCATAGGAGCATCAGAGCAAAGACAAAGAGATGGAGACCTAAGGGATATATTGAACAACCGAAGGGAAAGGTACGATAAGCATATGCCTATTGCGGCTGCTCCTACCCTTGCAATACCAACTGCTATCCATGCCCTAATAAATGCTTTGAACCAGGCAGTGCAACAACTGGTCGGCAACAAAACTTCTCACATAGAATATGATTGGAGGAAATGCACAAGTTTCATTAACATGATTGCAATGGTCAAAATCCCTAGTAAGTTCAAAATGATTGTGCTGTCTAGCTATACTAGAAGAGAAGACACAATATCTCACATAAAATAATTTGAGATACAGATGGATATTGCGAAGGTATCTGAAGATGCTCGGTGTAGGATTTTCTCTGCCACTCTATCTAATGCTGCTCAGGGGTGGTATTTTAAATTCCCAACGACCAGCATATCTTCATGGGAAATGTTCGTTAGAGAATTTTACAGACAATTTTATGCTGGTCTCATACATCAACCAGAAGCATATCAGTTAGTTGATATAAGGCAAAAAGAAGGGAATCTCTCAAAGACTATCTTTAGAGGTTCATGAAAGCAGCTGCTCATGCCGAAACGGTGGGAGATGAAGGTAAAATGATGGCCATTACAACTGGGGTACAATGCCAATTCCCACTATGAAGTAGTTTACAGAAAAATGGAGTCAAAACCACCCAAGAGTTTTTGGATCGAGCAGACAAATATATTAAGTTGGAGAAGAAAAAGCTCCAAACGCTAATCAGAGCAAAAAAAAAAAAAAAAAGAGACAACCAAAGTTATTGGTGGCTCTAGCAAGCCCAACAATGGTGGTAAGAGCAATAAGAAAACTGGTGGAATACGGGCAAGCACTGAGTCATATACGTTTGATAATAAGTGCCCTAAAAATAATAAGTATGAACAAAGATTCAACAATTATACGACCCTGGTCGACAGCCGAGCAGAGGTGTACCAGGCTAACCACACCACCCTACCCTTTAGGCGACCAGCCCCCATAAGGAAGGACATTTCAAAAGTGACACTACAAAGTTTTGTCACTTCCATAATGTTTATGGCCACGATACAAATGAGTGCAACCAGATGAAAGATGAGATTGAGTTTCTGATATGACAAGGGTATCTACGGAGATATTTACGAGTAGGGGATAATCCCCAACAAGGAGCTAATTGAGGCAATAGGCAGGCACATGTACACCAACGCTTGCCTCCTCTACAACCAGCCCCAGTTGTGGGCACTTTGCTCACTATTTGTGGCAGAACACACTTAGCTGGTGATAGTGGTAAGGCAAGAGAGAGGTATGTTAGGACCCTATGTCACGAGAAAAATATTGAAATGCTAACCGTTGATGAGAAAACTGTTAGGAAAAATAGATATTTGCCTCAATGGAAATGGTAAGAAATTACAACTCTATGCAATATATTACAAATAATAATGATTGATTTAAAAAAAAAAAGAGTTACAACTCTATAACTGAAAATTACAAATAAAAGGAGAAGGAGATGTAAGATGATGGAAATAGAAAATACAACTCTATTACAAAAGATACAAATAAACTATAAGTGTTTGAACAAAAGGAAATAAAAGGATTACAACTCTTAAACAAAAGTACAAGTAAATAGAACAAGAAGAAATAGTAGAAAAGCAAATAGAAGAAAATAAGAACAAGAACAAAAACAATAAACTCTCACTCACACAACCAAAGTGAAGAGTGTTGGGGATCACCAACTTGAACAAGGTTTGAAACCTTTGTCCAAAAGCTTATTTCCCCCTAACTCAAGCACTAAGGGATCTCTCACAGATTATAGGAAATGCTTTCGGGAATTATCAAGCCTCAAGGTGTTTCTAGCCAAGTCCTCTAATGGATAGAAATGTTGTGTCTTACAAGTGAGCTATAGGCTCTTATTTATAGAGTTTAGAGACACCATTTGAATTTCAAATTCCACCAACCCCCATGGCTGTTACCAATGTTTAATTGGATTAATATGGAATTAAAAATGAGATTTGGGAGTTATTTGGATTTTTTTGAGCCGTTCAACAAAGATTGAAAAAATGGTCAATTTTTGGCCAGTGGCCGCGGCCACCGACCATTTTCAGCACTAAAAAATGTGCTGTTTTTCCAAACGGTTCCAAACCCTCCCAAATGATTTTGTAACTCCCAAAACACATTATTGGGGTTAAAATCATATCTCTAACAGCTATATCACATATGGCTTTATGAAATTCATATCAATATTGTGTAACAACAAATTTACACAATAAAGGGTAATGTTTGGAAGTTACAAATTTGTAACACCAAATATGTTACATTATTTGGATATATCTCATATATCTAAATATTGTAACTCTCTATTATATGTTACAATATGTGACACTCTTTGTCACATTTATTTAATCTAAAACATTATATTATAATATAATATAACATTCCCTCACTAGATTAAATAGTTTATCTATTGTAACACTTATTTAATCAATCATTATATTTTGAAATATAACATATCCCCCACTTGATTAAATAAGAACTCTCTCTTATAGGAGTCATTGCATTAGTGCATAAAGCAAAGTATTTTTCAACTTGAACTTTACTATAGTGTAATTATCACAAAATTTGTCGAAAAATTAGGTTGCACTAGGCATTGAACCATCTATTCATGATAACAAATCGGTGATAACACACACACCTTTGCGATGTTCACTTGAGACCTCTATGTCTCGCTTTGCACCATTAATGGCCATGAGCACTTTCCATTCATGGACGTTCTTGAGAATACTCCCAATTCTCATGAGAGGCAGCACCACCCCTAGGTCCATATGGGTAGAATTCTTACAGTATTTTGTTACCAAAAATACTTGTCTTTACAAGACTGAATTCTATTAAAAAACCTTTCGGTTTTAACCCTCCACTTGGTAACACACAAGTACTCAATATCTCAGATGGGACTTGTTTTGAGTACAACTAATATTCACTTGATTGACTTGTTATTACCTATTGAACCTAACACTAGTTGAATAACTAGTGTTAAGATAGGTTACCATCAATCATGAATCTCTTTAGGGAGTTTAAGTCCTATCCCTCGAGATGATGCAGCCACTAAATCCCATGTTAGTGGCTTGGTGAAAGGATTCGCCAGATTTTCACTTGTTCTCACATAGGATATTGAGATGACTCCTCTTTGAATCAATTCTCTTACATATCCATGTCTTAGACTAATATGTCTAGACTTCCCATTATACAGTCCGCTGTATGCTCTAGCCAATGTTGCTTGGCTATCACAATGTATTGATATAGTAGATACATTATCTTTGATTAGGGGAATCTCTATCAACAGATCCCTTAACCATCCGGCCTCTTTTCCGGTAGCAGCTAGAGTTATGAACTATGCTTCCATAGTGAAATGAGATATACAGGTTTGTTTCTTGGAACCCCAAGAAATTGCACCTCCACCAAGTGTAAATACCCAACCAGTTGTGGACAAGTTGTCCCCAAGATTGGATATCCAACTTGCATCTGTATATCCTTCTAATATCGAAGGAAATTTGGAGTAGTGAAGGCTTAGTCCTTTGGTTTTCTTGAGATAACCTAGGACTCTTCCAATTGCCTTCTAGTGATCCACACATGGATTACTTGTAAACCTACTAAGTTTACTTACCACAAATGCTATATCAGGTCTAGTACACTGGGTAGCGTACATTAGACTCCCTATAGCACTAGCATACTCCGATTGAGCCACCGCTCTTCCTTCATTCTTCTCTAGTTTTACACTATGATCGAATGGAGTATTGGCATCTTTAACCTTGAGATGGGTAAATTTGTTCAATACTTTCTCAACATAGTGGGCTTGCCCTAACGCAAAACCCCCACTATGTTTCTTTACTTTGATACCGAGTATGGTATCAACTTCTCCAAGATCTTTCATCTTGAAGGTTGATGATAGAAACCTCTTCGTTTCTTCTATCCCTTTCATACTATTACTTAGAATAAGCATGTCATCCATATATAAGCAAACAATGATCACATATCCCTTAAAAGTTTTGGAATACAAACACTTGTCTCCATTGTTATGTCTAAACCCAATAGACATTATGGCTTGATCAAATTTCTCATGCCATTTCTTAGGATCTTGTTTCAATCCATATAAGGATTTTACAAGTCTACAAACTTTATGTTCATATTTTTGTAGGGCAAACCCTTCGGGTTGTTCCATATAGACCTCCTCATTGAGGTCACCATTAAGGAATGTTGTTTTGACATCCATTCAATGAACATACAAGTTGTGTATAGAAGCTAAAGCGAACAAAATTCTTATAGAAGTTGTTCTTGCAATAGGCGCATAGGTATCGAAGTTGTTTTTGCCTAAACCCTTTAGCTACTAATCTAGCTTTAAAGGTTTGGATAGTGCCGTCAGTGTGGTATTTTCTCCTAAATACCCACTTACACCCAATTGGCTTAGACCCCGGTGGGAGGTCTACCAATTCCCAAGTGTTATTGGAAAGAATGGAATCCATCTCATCATTGATGGCTTCTTTCTAAAATGCACTATCTCTCGATTGCATAGCTTCTCAATAAGTCTTAGGATCATCCTCAACGAGAAGAACAATAGGAATTTTCCTATTGACTTCCTCTCTATTTCCTTCTACCATGTAGAATGAAGTTCGTTGAGAATCTATCTCATCCACTACTAGACTTTTATGATTTTTAAGCCTTTGACTTCTTCTAGGTTCAAAGGGTTGCTTTACATCCTTTTGAGAATTCTCCTCTTGAAAATCAACTTTGGATGTAGAAGCTTGAGAATTGTTCTCATACAACAAATTCTCCTTTAGAGATGTTGAAGCTTGAGAATTGTTGTCACATAACATATTCTCAAAAAATTCAACTTCTCTAGATTCAATCACAACGTTAGACTCTAAGTCTAATAGCCTATAAGCTTTACTATTGTTGGCATAACCAACAAAAGTACATTTTATGGCTCTTGAACCTAACTTTGTTCTATTAGGTTCGTTTTTCTTGCAATATGCAAGACACCCCCCACACTTTGAAGTACCCTATGTTGGGTTTTCTTCCTTTCCATAACTCATATGGAGATATCTCATTTTTCTTCATCGGTATTCGATTAAGAATGTGACAAGCGGTTAAAAGCGCTTCACCCCATAAGTTGAAGTTCAACTTAGAAAACACCAACATAGAATTTATCATCTCTAGATAACTCCTATTTTTCCTTTCAGCAACACCATTATGTTGTGGTGTATAAGGTGCAGTGCACTCATGAATTATACCATTTTCTTCACAAAATGTATTGAATTCATTAGAGAAGTACTCTCCTCCTCTATCACTTCTTAGCACCTTAATCTTTTTATTTAGTTGATTTTCAACTTCTAATTTATACAATTTAAAAGCATCAAAAGTTTCATCTTTATGATTTAAAAGAAACACATAGGTATATCTACTAAAATCATCTATAAAAGTAAGAAAATACCTTTTACCACCTCTAGTTAAAACACCAGTTAATTCACAAAGATCACTATGGACTAAATCTAGTAAATTAGATGATCTTTCTACACTAGGAAATGGTTTCTTAATCATTTTAGCCTTAACACATGTCTCACATTTACCATAGTTTTTAATATTGCATGCAATCAGACCACATTTTACTACTCTTTTCATGGTTGAAAAACCTATATGCGATAGTCTAAGATGCCACAAAAATAAAGAATCATACTCAACAATATAGGCGGAATTAGCATTTTTATTGACAACATTGAAAGTTACATCATTTGGGCACAATTTAACCATTCCCTCACTAGAGTACCCTTTTCCCAAGAATACATTTGATTTGGTAAGTATAAGTTTACTGGACTCAAAAATGGCTTTATTGCCGGGCTTGCCAAGCAAATCACCACTTACCAAGTTTCTACTCATTTTGGGAACATAAAGTACATTCACTAATGTAACTTTCTTGCCGGAGGTGAAGTAAACTTCAATTGTACCTTTGCCAAGTACCTTGGATTTGCCCTCATTGCCCATTTGTATCTCATAGTTGTCCTTTGACTCTTCAAAGGTCTTGAACAATGATTTGTCATAGGTGACATGGACGGTGGCACATGTATCATACCACCAACCTTTCACCTTGCCTTGGACCGCATTCACCTCACTAAGGGTAGCAACTATGTTTTCCTCTTGAGTTGTGTTCACCTTAGGTCCTTGTTGGTCTTTTCTATGCCTACACTCTCTAGCATAGTGACCCTTTTTCCCACGTACAAAGCAAGGGCCTTTCTCGTCCTTAAGCTTGTTTGGGTTGGTTTTTGGACCCAAAGGTTTCTCATTACCCTTTTTCCCTTTCTTTTTGGGATGTTTTTGTTGTGACACCGCATTTGCTTTGGAAGTCTCTCCATTAGACCCCTCCACAAGTTTATCTCTACATATCGATTCCTCTTCGATTCGAATATGTTTTCAGATTTCCTCCAAAGAATAATCCTCATTTTTATGAAGGATTCTTTTCCTATAGCTCTTCCAAGTTGGTGGTCATTTAGCCACTATAGCACCAACTTGAAAGGCCTCGGGAAGCTCAATCTTTAATACTTTCAATTTGTTAAAAATTATTTTCAATTCATGAATTTGAGAAAGAATAGGTTTATCACCAAAAAATTTGAAATCAAAGTATTGAGATATCTAAAAATTTCTGGTACCTTCCTCTTCCGCCTTAAACTTTTTCTCAAGTGCATCCCATATCTCCTTAGCCGATTTGGTCTTGGTGTAGAGGTCATAGAGCCTATCGGATAGGGCATTAAGGATATGACCCTTACAAAGAAGGTTGTCCTCTTCTCTCTTCCTTCTTTTCTCCACCTCCTCGGGAGTGTCTTTGTCGGATGGCTCGGCTAGAGGTGCCAAGGATGACTCAAGTATGTAGGCTATCATGAGTGTTGTCAAAAGGAATTTCACCTTGTCTTGCCACCTAGTGAAATTGGATCCATCAAACCTATCCAACCTCACTAGGTCTTGGTTCATGAACTTGATTGTCTCCCCTTCCATTGAAACAAAAAAGGGTTAAGCTTTTGAATGTTAGGAAAAATAGATATTTGCCTCAATGGAAATGGTAAGAAATTACAACTCTATGCAATATATTACAAATAATAATGATTGATTTAAAACATTATATTATAATATAATATAATATTACATTATATTATAAAATAATATAACAAAAACTACCAAAAATCTTGAGTAGGGGAGGATTGTATAACTTTCTCTGAGCTTGACGCATAGCATGTTCGGTTCCCCCACACAAAACCCTTGGTAGTGGATGTCCAAATCGCCAACATGATGGTGAAGAGAGTGTTAGTGGACATAGGAAGCTCAATAAATATACTTTACAAATCGTCGTTGGAAAGAATGAAGTTACCAGTATAAGATTTTAAACCATACAACCAAACCATCTATGGTTTCTCTAGTGAAGGACTCGCACCAACATGGTCGATCAGACTCCCGCTCACAACAAGAACTACACCTGCGAACAGGACATTACTCAATATTTTCATAGTAGTTAATTGGCCTTCTGCATACAATGATATGATCGGAAGACCTATCTTAGTAGAGTTACGAGCAGTGACTTTGATGTGGCGTCAAGCCATGAAATTCCCAACAGATGCAACAATTGGATGCTTGTTCGGAAATCAAAGGGAGGCAAGGGAATGATATATAACTCCTCTATTACAAAGGCAAAGAAGTATAGAGAGGGGAGTACGCTCATTGCCTTGAGTTGCTCTAGCGGAATAGAGAAAAGGTTGCAAAGAATCCACGAACCAAATGCCCAATTTGGTGAACAAGTCACCAAATAAGGTGTTGCCCAAAGTGAGGACGGAGACATAGATCCTCGCTTTGGGGATTTTGAGGAGGAAGTTAGACCTGTAGTGGATCTCGAGGAGATCCAATTAGAATAGGAACAACCGACCAGAGTTGTGAAAGTCGGTAAAAACATTAGAACAACGAGGCTTATGGATAAGTGATCCTTTAACTAGCTTAAACAAGATAGGTATCTGGTGATATAGTCACCAGCATAAACCCATCGAATGGATAAGTGATCCTTTCACTAGCTTAAGTAGGATAGGTGCATGATGACTAGTCACCAACATAACCTTCCTCATGACCATAAAGTCATAACCATGGAACTCTGTTCCCTAGCCATGTGACAAGCAGTCACCTAGGCCTTGGCTTTGAGTAACTAGTCTTAGACTAGCCAAGCGCTTATAAGTTTCATCGACCTTAGGGTCGGTCCAGCATTAATGCCTCAGAGCCATTCAATGCTGATATCGATTAGATCTTATCTTCATTCGGCCCTGCGTTCAGGATGCTTATGTCGTTTCTGACTCTTAGGCCAGTATCCCCGACTAGTCAGTGCCATAAACAAGTAATCAATGCCACCAAACATATATGACATATCCAATATCCGAATACAGGGCATTCAACATGCTTACTTAACAAATACTAGCACAATTAGGATCATGCATAAACACAGAGGCTCAAGCTCTGAAAAATATCACACTCAGTATACATAGCATGTCCTAATCACATGTTTCTCGTGCATTACATTTAAACATCCAACATGCATCAAGAATAACCATGCATGTCACATATACACAGGGTGCATTTTTCTTTCCTCCGATTTGAGCGAGAATTAGAACAAGAACGACCCTTGAGAACAACCGATCCTTAATCCTTTAGCGGTCACCTAGTCATAACCAAAAACAATCTCCGATTAATGAAAATCAACCAAGATAGGGTCTTGACCTAAACCCTACTCTCGGGACCTCGAAACATGCCCACACGGTGAGTAGATTCGATCCCGAGCCTTAAGGATTGAAACCCTGAGCCAAAAACCCTTAAAAACACTCAAAACAGGGTTCTGAAGAAACAGGGTAGCGCTACAACGCTGCTCTCCTAGCACCCCAGCATTCAAGACAGAACCAAACTGCCCTAGCCTCCTCTGTAGGTAGCGCTGTAGCGCTACCTTCAGCCAGCATCTGCCCAGAAAGTTCTTCCTTCAATTCCTCCATTTCTAACCCAAACCAAAAGCTTCCCAGCATCAAATTAAGTCCCAAATGAACCCAAATACCACCTCCACATGTCCTAGGCACCACAACTCCAAGAACCCTAGCCAAAACTCCAATCAATTCCCAACTTTTCAACTCAAAAACCAGCTGAAACATAACTAAGAAAACAGAGCGAAAGCAAGAGTTCCAATGGCTAAAAACTCACCTCAATCTCAGCAATACACCCACTTCAATGGTGGAGCATAACCCTAGCTTATCCCAGCTTGGTTCCTTGGCTTGGTTCCTCAAAAGAAGCTTGAAAATCCAAAGAGAAATGGAGGAGAAATGACCATCGGGAGAGAAGGAGAAATGGGACTCTATTTTCCTCTTCTTTCTACAGCCTTAATGGCTTATATCAATCTCTAAGGGTGAAAAGACCTAAATGCCCTTAGGTCTAAAATAAAACCTAACAGCCACCAAGGGCAAAACTGTCCTTTCGCACCTATTTCGTTAATCATAATTAACACCCTCCAATTCCCGCTATTCTCAATATTCTCACATACCAATAAATTATACCCTATTACCCTTTAATTTCCCGGTAATGCTCTAATCATTAAAATCACCCCGAGACTCACCATGAGCCCCGAACTTAAACCCGTTATGACCAGACCGAACACTTGCATTTCATGATCGTCTCATGTCAACAGGCTCAAACAAATCCACATATAATGTGGTACCATTCATAATTCACCCACATGCACAAAAATACACAATTACGCCCTCAACGGGCCAAATTACCAAAATGCCCGTATAATTATAAATACATCCATATGCATGCATTTATCATCATATAATAATATAATTCACATAAACATGCATATGATCACTAAATAACATCATAATTCAATTATGACCCTCCGGGCCTCCTAATCAAGGTCCTAACCCTTATTAGGAAATTCGGGGCATTACATTAAGAGGAAGAATTGCTGCCCTTGAGCAGATTCATCTCAAAAACTATGGATAAGTGTGTCCCATTTTTTAATCTACTCAGGGAAAACAAGAAGTTTGAATGCACAAAAGAGTGTGAGTAGGTCTTTCAAGCACTTAAGAGGCATATGGTTTAACTTCCTGATCTATCCAAACCGGTCGAAGGAAAAACTTTGTACATCTGCTTAGCAATAACAAAATATTCCTCTAGTGCTGTTTTGATCAGGGAAGAGAATATCGTTCAAAAGGTAGTATATTATATAAGTAAGAGGCTAGTAGGATCAGAATCACGGTATCCAACTATTGAGAAGTTAGATTACTACTTGGTACTTACATCAAGAAAGTTGCGACCTTATTTTCAAGCTCATCCCATAATAGTTTTCACCGACCAGCCATTACGACAAGTCTTGCAAAAACCAGAAGACGTTGGTCGACTATTGAAGTGGGTTGTAGAGTTAGGGCAGTTCAAAATTTCTTACTTATCACGAGCAACAATAAAAGGCCAAGCATTGGTAGATTTTGTAGCTGAATTCACTGGTCTCCCAACATCCGAGCGAACGCTAAAAGCACAAGTGCAAGTGGAAATTTCCACCTGGAAGTTGTTCGTTGATGAGTCTTCCAATGAGCATAACTCTGGGACAAGATTAATTCTTATAACACCAGGAAGGCATCAATTTCACTGTGCACTTAGATTTGGCTTTATTGCCTCCAATAATGAAGATGAATATGAAGCATTGCTCGTAGGATTAAGACTAACAAATGAGGTAAGCGTGAAATCACTAGAGATATATAGTGATTTACAACTGGTCGTTAATTAGATCCTAGGAGAATATCAGGCTAGGGGTTTAAAGATGGCCGCATATCTAAATAAGGTAAAAGACTTGTTAGCCCAATTTGACAGATACACTTTGCAACAAGTACCATGCGACCAGAATTCCAACGCTGATGCTTTGGCCAAGTTAGCAAGATCCAAAGATGCCGATATGAGAAACATAGTACTGATCGAAAATTTATCAAACCCGTCATACTAGTAGATGACTCTATCTTGGTCATACATGCGATCGATACTTGGATGACTCCCATCATCCAATACATCGACCAGGGAATATTGCTAGCAAAAAGGAATGAACCGAAGAAACTACAGAGACAGACTGCTCAATTTATTTTAGTGGATGGATTTCTATATCGACGAGGATATTCTACACCCTTACTGAGATGTATCCCCAAAGAAAAAGCTAAGAAACTATTATGAGAAGTACATGAAGGGTTTTGCGGGGACCATGATGGGGGGGGGGGGGGGCAGAGCTTATCAAATAAGATTCTATGACAAGGGTACTTCTGGCCTACAATGAATGAGGATGCTACAAAGTTTGTGAAGAAATGCGACAAGTTCCAATGATTTTTCAAGATACCTCGAGTAGCCCCAAACAAGCTGAAATAGATGCAAAATCCTTGGCCATTTTCATTCAGGCGAATATACCTGATTGGATCCTTGCCAATGGGAAATGGGGGTGTAAAATAGACAGTAGTATATGTCGACTACTTCACCAATTGGGTAGAAGATGAACCGCTCGCAACAATCACGACCAAGAAAGTTCTAGATTTCGTCGTCAAAAACATAGTGTGACGATATGGAATGCCAAAACAGATAGTATCAGACAATGGCACACAATTTGACAGTGACCTATTCACTAACTTTTGCGAATGACATGACATAACTAAAAGCTTCTCATATATATCCCATCCATAGGCAAATGGACAAGTCGAAGCTATGAATAAAATGATAAAGGACACCCTGAAGAAAATACTCAAACAGGCAAAGGGAGCTTTGCCAGAAGAATTACCCGAAGTCCTTTGGTCGTATAGAACAACACACCGAACAACAATGGGTCATACACAATTTTCTCTGGCATATGGGTATGAAGACATGCTGCCAGTTGAGTTAGATCCACCCTCACATCGAAGGCTAACATATGACTAGAATACTAATCACCAGTTTCTGATGGAGTCAATAGACTTGATAGATGAACGAAGAGAAAAAGCTCAGCTACAAGTAGTAGCTCATCAACAAAAGGTCGCTCGATATTTTAACTCTAAAGTACGCGAGATGAAGTTTTCTTTAGGAGACTTCATACTTTGAAGAGTTTTCCTCAATACTCGCAACCAGGCTACCGGAGTCCTTTGGCCAAACTGGGAAGGTCTATATCAAATTGAAGAAACTCTTCAACCAGGAACATATAAACTTGCTCACCTATATGGAGATCTCGTTCCACGCTATTGGAATGGAGAACACCTACACAAGTATTATCAATGAACATTTCTTTTTAAAGAATGGCTTGTATTTATTAGTTTTATTTTTACAAGTACGAGGCTGAATTACTCACCACAAGGTACAGCTGGCAGACAAGCGCAAGAAGAAAAAATACATATAAAGTATTTTGTTAACTCTAGAGCGAGTAGTTCGAGCTTACTTGATAGTCTGTGACAACCCGAGTTTACAAATTGCCTCCTATGCCAACTACTTAGCTCGAGGTACATATCATCTGGATCGCCCTTGTGAAACTTCGAACATGACCCGCGTGAGTTTGCATTGATCTTACAACATCTAGCTTGAGGAGTGTGTTCAGCTCACGAAAGCCTGTCTATGACACACAGTGAAGGATACTAAAAGATTCGGAGATTCCTTATACGACTAATAAATGCCCATATTTTATTATGTATTTATTACCTGATACAACAGGTATATAATTAATAGGCAATCATGTATTTATGTAAATGAGAAGTTACTCAAATTTTCCAGTTACCATATTAATGTACAGTTACCAAAAATTTTCCATGGTGATCTCCTACAAATGTAAGGAGAATGGACAAAAAAAGGAACCGACATTCTATATGCAAAAACTCTACCAAAATTACTTTAAACAATTTTGTCTAAAAAGTTCATAAGCAGATCAATAACAGTGACTTGTGGACTAGGTGGATTTTAACCACTGAACCACAAAAAATCGTGTGAGTACTTTGTGTTCTTATTTTTTATATTCTTATACATTCGGTTTACAAAAGCTTAATCTATCTCTCTCAGATTTCTAAATCCTCTGTTGACGAAAAACCACGTCAACAGATTGGTGCTTTCATTGAGAGTAGATTAAGCTAGAAATTTCGCACAGTATTCAACCCAACAATCATCATAGTGGTTACTCATTCCTTTCGCGACAATGAAACACAACAACCTAATGAGTAGGGAGGTCACCGTACGACCATCTCCACTGGAGAAGGTACATCCGCACAACGTCTCTATGGAAAACAACATGTGGACTAAGATGATGCTAGAAGTTTTAGGATTAGTGCCCTTTAAAGAATATATTTTGAAAAATGTTTTATAAAATAAATTTTTACATATATTGTTTGTTTAATATTGTTGTTAGAATAATATTATAAAATTCCCAAATTCGTTATTGTGACTACAATATTGTATTGGGACAAGAGGATTAAGATTGTAGGGAATGAATTTAAACATTTCGCAATAAAAAAAAGTTATATGGAATCTTTGGATTAAATACTGTAAGTACGGTTCATTAGTATTATAAATACATGTAATCTAGATCTGGAGTACTGGTGTAGTAGGACATCTTAGTGGAGGTACTATGTATAAAGTGGTTATACATGAACGGGACCCGATATGTTATTAATACTTAATAATACTGTTTACTTTATAAGTATTAATTAAACATATCAATAAGATAATCATATAAAAAGTGATCTTGATCGTGAACTTATTATGAACACCTGTTTATGTCATATGAGTTCTTTTATTTACAGGTTATGTTAGAATGTTCAAGCTGAAAACTTTTGTTTTGTGAACTAATTAATATAAATGGATGGGGACATAATATATAGATATGGAATCTATACCTTTCCGAGAGGAATTGAATAATGGTTCCCTTAAGGTTTGGTGTTATCCCCAAAAATTGGAGATCGATGACGTGACAATAGAGGTGACAAGTGGCAGTGCATGGTCAGTAAAAGACACATTAATAGTCAATAAATATATTGGCTCCTCAGAGTTGTGATAAAATTTTGACTGGCTTGAAAAGTGTCATGACCGACCAGGCATGACCTTGTCCGACCAGGAGTGACATTACTGCCCAGAAGTGACATTGCTGCCCAGGAATGACATTGCTACCCAGGAATGACATTGCTGCCCAGGAATGACATTGCTGCCCAGTGATGACTTTGCTGCCCAGTAATGAATTTGCTGCCCAGAGATATGGCATGCTAGACCAGAGTGCCATGTTAGACCAGAGATATGGCATGCTAGACCAAAGTGCCATGTTAGACCAGAGATATGGCATGCTAGACCAGAGGAGTGCGTGTCCTACCAGCCAAGTGCGTGACTGTCCGATAGAGGTGTGTTCGACTAGATTGAAGGTTATATGGATCAACCAGGTAGAACAGACTATGTCAAGATTCCCAGAAACGGCTTCAACAAGAATCGGTCTTGGCATACGCGGGAATATCTCATTTTCCCACAAATTGGGTGTTCTGTTAGATTTTGAATATTTTTGTAATTTAAATATAATAAGAATAATAAAATATCCCGATTCTAGGGGAGAGCAGATATATGATCCTAAGCCTATAAATATATGGCTTATGGGATTAGAAAGGAACTTTTGGGAAATTTTGGGTCTGAGTTTTCTAGAGAGAGAAAGTGCTTGCATCTGAAAGAATTCTTGTATTCTTGTAATCTGTAATGAAGAAACTCAGTTAGCTCAGTTCATCTGATCTTGAGTGCAGATCTATAATGACAACTCTAAGTGGATTAGGCTATTACCAACATATTGGGGCTGAACCACTATAAAAATTGCGTGTGTTATTTACTTTCTTTTCAAAACCGTCTGTGTCGTTTAATTTCTCTTGAAGGCTTTATCGTTTTTGACGTTCTCACGTCGTTGGCCAAAAACGCGGTCAACATTTGGATTTTGAAACTGAAAGGTTATTGAGCTCAAATTCATAAATAAGTTTATGAATTAACCTTCACTAGTAAAGTTAATGGTACGTAAGGAAACACTATATAATTAAATAGGTTAAACGGTGATTAATTCCTACTTTAATTATGAAGCATTAATAGATGATTGAATTGTATGTAGTGATTAAATTGATGGACACTTTTTATATGTTTAAAAGTACTCAATAAATAATTGTCTATAATTACAAGAGTGCAATCTCATATTTTTAGTGGAATAATATTGAGATTAATAAATTAAGGTTACTATAAAAAAGAGTTTTAATTAATAATCTAAATTTATTGAAGCATAAAATTATATGTCCATAGGTCCCCGAGATGGCTGTATCAACACTATTCAAGGTAAGAGTTGAAATTAAGAAAAAAAATAAGGAAAATGACATATTTAGAAGAAATTTGTTATTCACGGTCAAATATATAATTGAGACAAATTAATTAATTATATTTTTTGAAAATTATTTGCAAATAAAATGGTATTTTCAAAAATAGCATTTAAATAATTAAGATAATTAATTTTATTTATTTAAATAATGTGAAAATATAATTATGATAATTCAAATTAGATTTGAAATGATATTTATCATTTAATTATTCTGATAAGATAATTATCACTTGGCTCCTTACCCGAGCCCTAGAGTAATTATTAGTTTCCTTGAATTTGTGGGCTTGACCCAAATTGTTAATTGAAATTTTAAAATTCTAATTAAACTTTGAATTAAGTGGCCCAAGTTCAAATTGGACATAAATGACCTATTGAGATTTTCTTAGCCAAGTTCAATATTTTTAAAAGATTGTTTGAAATTATTGAAGTTGTTTATAATTAAAAAATAGGCTAGATGACATAAAAATAATAGAAGACACAAAAGATGGAGATGAAGATTCTACATGATGCCTTGGTTTTATTTATATTTATTTTGTAAATTATTGCAAGTGTTGTAATTTTTCTAAAATTACCCAAAAGTGTTTATTTAATTATTTATTGTTTTAAATGTATTAAAAGTGCTTAATAACATTGTCATGCATTATAACATGTTATTTATATTACCCACAGAGTATATTTAATTCAAGCATACATCTCATATCGAGTAGAAACATGTTTGAACTAGGAATGTCTTCTTTGATTATATGCATTAAATAAATCATATAATTAATCTAGATTAATCTAGAAGAAAGCGATAAAATTGGTTTTAAGTGTTAGTTTCAAGACCTTTTTGATAATTGATTTTATTAGATAGACAAATGATATTCCAAAAAATTATAGCATTTATTGACTAGATATTTAAGGGCCTATTTAGTAAGATGATTAAATTTTGTTTAATGATTTAAATGCTTAATGAGATTAGTAATTATTAGAATATCATTCGGTAAATTAATTTGAATAATTTATGTTGACGGTGAAATCTCGTCAACGAAATTAGGTCGGAAAACTCAAAGGTGAATGTGGCGATGTTTAGATAAAAACTTAGAATGAACTTATGGAAGGATAAACATAGATGAACAATGGAGTGAAAAATGTATATTGCTTAATAACATTTCTGGAGGGGTGATCATCTATTTATATTGGAGCTCTAATGGCTGCTTTGCACATAGTGGTCCCTCAGGACAAAATAGTACATGAGTACACTGTCAGGATAGCAGTACGGATGGTAGTGGTGTTGGAAGAGTGGTGGTCTTCTCTAGTACATGTCAGGGGCCTGCAAAAGTGCTCTTGTCTTGGTACCATATTATGCCCCCACTACTTGTCGGGTACTGACCTCATAAGCATCCTAAGGAAGTCCTGGCCATGTACCATTCTTGTACTGCCACTACCAGCCTGGCATGGACACCGTGCCATCCGTATTCTAACTCTTCGTGCTCCATGGTCACCACGTGGACACCCCTAAGGACGAGGCTGGTGTGTGAGAGGAGGCCACCACGAGGACCACGGCGTGACTGTTGCGTGTGGCATCTTGGGGGCCACGAGACGCTTGTCTCTTGGTGGTATCGCGAGGCGCGCGGGATGCTAGGCGCGCGGGGCACTGTGCGCGCGAGATGCTTGGGCTCTCTACTAGTGTCCAAGGTGGAGTGGTCAATTTGAGCTGGGTCATTTTGAGTACTAATTTGAGGGTTCAAATGGACTTCAAACATGGTTGCTTTGGGCTTTCCAGGGACCTTAGGCATGAGATGTGGGTTCTTTACCCGTGTTGAATTTTGAGCATCCACAATTTAATTAATTAAAAAGCATAGGATTTTTTAGAAAACACATATTAAAAAATAGTGAGTGGCAGAAGGGGTAATAACACTAGTTCCTATGATCTCCATTATTTGTTAACACCGATGTTTCATGGAATGGGCCTTGAGGCGCCTTTGTTTGCGTCCCCCTAAGGAAGGTTTATGACTGTGTTATTATTCAAGGTTAACTTCTATATAGATAGGATTGATGATGTATTTCAAGTTTAATTGACCCTAAGTCTCACTCTTGAGTTATGTCATTAATCTAAAATAATAGGTTAGGCTCACAAAAGCATAACTAGGCTTTCGAGCAAACTAGTTAATCTTGACCAAACTAGCGGTTGTTCGTAAGTCAAAAGAGAAAATAGTTGATTTTAAGTTTTCACTTTTGAATTTGAGAAGTGTCTCAAAATTAATTTAAGATTAGTTTGATCTACCCTAAGGCTGGTCCATTAGTTTTTAAATTAATTTATCGCAGAATTAGTAATAATTATTTTTTATGTGTTATTAAAATTTGTTGCATTCATGCATCATATTTACTATTTAAAAAATTGTTGATATTCACAATATATGCTAAATTCATTTTGTGATATTATTTATTTATTTCAGCAATCATCCCATCTCCAAAACATACCATTGAATATCTTCCTCGAAACTCTCACATTTGATCTAAATGACATGCATTGTTGGTTTTCAAGAATGATGATCATTCTCAAAACTAAAATGTTAATGAATGCAGTTGTTGAAGAGCCCCCATCACTTCCATCCTTTTCACATGGCTATGAAGAACATGAAAAATATAGTGATTGGAATAAGTACAATCATTTGGCTTGTTATTGCTTGCTTTATAGCTTGCCTGACGAAATGATAGGAAAATATATACATATTGAGAAGGCCTGTGATATATGGCACTTGATTATAGATGAAGCTGAAGAAGCTGCTATGTCCAATCATTTGAAAGAAACGAAGGTAGATCTGATTTACATATATTTTTTCTGATGATTATTGCACTCACACATGCCACTGACTATATTTTTGTTCTTCATCGTAGGTTAAGAATCTTTCTATAAAGAGGTTAATTGTGTGCCAGATGCTGGATAGAGATGGAGCATGATCATTAATTTTATTTGGAATTTTAATTTTGTTATGAACAATTAATTTTTTTTTAGCCTGTTCTTATTTTAGAAATTTTAGATTTCTATTAAGAACAAGAAAAATAATGTCTTACAAAATTCTAGTTTATGATTAGTAATGTGATTATTAACTTGGGACTTAATTTTAGTTTCTATGTTGGATGAACAAGGTTGCGATATTTCTTTCAATAATATTTCGATTGTTATCTCAAGATTTGTTATTGAAATATGTCATGCAAAATCCAATGATGGGCTATATAAAATTAAGGAAAAAGAGATATCTATATCAAAATCTGAAATGTTTAAAGTTGCAAACCCAAGATCTATTAAATGTCTAAAAATAGATTCCGACAGTAAAACATATCTCTGACATTTAAGATTGGGGCATATTGGTTTGGATAGAATTAACAGACTAGCAATGGAGTGACCTTTAAGAGAATTAATAGTTGATTCTTTTCTAGTCTGTGATTCCTGTCTGGAAGGCAAGATTACCAAAAGAAATTTCTTTGGAAAAGGTTCAAGAGCCATAGAAGCACTCCAAATTGTACACACTGATGTGTGTGTATCACTTAATGTGCAAGCTAGAGGAGGGTTTGAATATTTCATCACATTCATTGACGATTATTCTAGATATGATTACCTATATTTGATGCAAAAGAAATATGAAACGTTAGGAAAGCTTAAAGAATTCCAAGCTAAAGCTGAAAAGCAATTAGGTAAATCACTGAAAGTTCATCAATCTAATCGAGGAGGATAGTATTTGGATTATGAATTCGAGGACCACTTACATGGATTTTAATCACAAGTCACTGCACCAGGACACCACAACATAATGGTGTTTTTGAAAGAAAGAACATGACGTTATTAGACATGGTTAGAACAATGATGAGTTACTCATCATTGCCACAATCATTATGGGGCTATGCCATTTGATGTGCAATGTACATATTGAATGTCATTCCTTCAAATTCTATCAAGAAGACACCATTGGAATTATGGAATGGTATTAAGCCTAGTTTACACCATTTTCGTATTTGGGGTTGTCCTGCACACGTGTTGAAAGAAAAGACTGGACAGCTAGAATCTCGCACTGAATTGTGCATGTTTGTGGGATATTCCAAAGAGACTAGAGGTGGTATATTTTATAGTCATAAAGAAAACAAAACATTTGTACCAACAAATGCTACTTTTCTTGAATATGACTATATTAAAACCACAAACCTCATATTAAGGTTGTACTAGAGGAGATAGTCTTGGATCAAGTAATAAGATTACCAAATGTTTCCAATGAAAAAGGACATGAGGAAACCACAAGTTCTAGTCTGAAGGAAAGAGAGCTTCATCATTGTGGGAGGTTGTTAGGCAGCCAACTCGCTATGAACATGAAGTTCAGATGCTTGTGTCTGACACAAACAAAGATGATACATTGACATACATAGATGCATTGAAATATTTTGACATAGAAAAATGGCAAGATGCCATGAACCTGGAAATGGAATCGATATATTCCAATTCTGTCTAGAATCTTAAAGATCTTCCTGAAAATGTTAAACCTATTGGTTCCAAATGGATATTCAAGAAGAAAGAGGAACAAATGGGAATGTGGAAACTTTCAAAGCTAGGCTTGTAGCCAAGCGTTACACTCAGAGAGAAGGGGTAGATAATGAAGAAATTTTTTCTCCTATAGCCATGCTCAAAATCATCCACATACTCTTTTCCATAGCTGCTTGCATGGATTATAACATATGGAAAATGGTATTGGGAATTGTGCCCTTAAAGTAATTGTACTTGACAATGGTTTGAATGAAATGAATAAATGAATTGAATTATTGTGTATATGTAGCTTATGTACTATATTATTGTTAATAATATTAAGTAAATATTAGAAAATTCCCAAGTTCATCTATGTGGTCTCAATCTCATATTGGCATGAAAGGATCGAGATTGAGATAATGGACTTAAATAGTTCACAGTAAAATAAAGTTGTGGAATCTTTAGTTTAATTATTGCTAGTACGGTCCACTAGTATTATGAATACATGTGACCTAGATCTGGCTTACGTGTGTAGTAGGACACCTTAGTGGAGGTACTTTGTATACTGAGAGTATGTAGAACTGGACCAGATGTGATTTTATAATACTTGTTTGAATACCATTCATAGTCTTATAAAACACTTGATGATCATATACAAACTGATCTTAATCCTGAAGTTACTATGAACTCCTATATATGTCATTTGATCATTTGATTCACGCGTTATGGTTTTTCAGAATGATTAGGCTAAGAACTATTGTTTTGGGGACTCAATGATGTATATGGCTGGGGACATAGCTTAACAGACATTGAATCTATACCTTCTTATAGATTGAATGACGATTCCCTATTGGGTTGGCTTTAGGATCTGAAAAGGTTATTGACGTCAAATTCATAATCACATTATGAATTAACCTTCGCTAGTAAAGTCAATGGTACACTAGGAATCAAGATATAATTAAAGGGTAAAATGATAGTTTTATTCCCACTTAATTATTAATCATCAATAGAGGATTAATTTGCATGTAATGATTATATCAATGGATACTTTATGGTTACAATAAAGTATTCAGTAAATGTATGTCTTTAATTCTCAAGAGTTCAGTCTCATATTTATAGTGGAATAATCATGAGATTAATAAATATGATTATTGAATCAAATAGTTTTGGTTAATAATATTTTATTTATTGGAGCTTCGAATTATTGGTCCATAGGTCCCTGAGACGGCTCTATCAACACCATTCAAGGTAAATAGTTGATAAAAGAGTCAAACTGTGAATGAGCTATTTGAGAGAATATTTATTCTTCAGGATAAATGTGTAATTATGTGATAATTGAAGTTGTATAATTTATTATTGCATTTATGCAATTTTTGAAATTGCATAGAAATAAAAGAAGTTGATTTGATCAATTATTTCATTTTAGTGAGAAAGGATAAATATGGATAGTCAAAATTAGTTTTGATTATTATATTTATTTAATTAATATTAAGACGATAATGAAAGTTCAAATTTTGAATTTTGAAATTTTAGTTGTTATCTTCTCCTTAAAAAGATGATACCTTATTTGAATTTCTAATTGTTAATAAATTAAAATAAATATGCATGAAAAATCAAATCCCATTATTTTAGGGAGGTGTTACATGCATAAGGCTTCCTAGACTGCCCTATGCGTGTACCACTATTGATAGTGATTAGTTATTGGGTTTTTCATTTATTTAATTAATTAATAAAACATTTTGAAAATGGTTTTAAATTGGAATGTAAGACTTTGTCATTAATTATCATTTATTTTATTATTATTAAAATGATCTATTTGATTTGATTATTATTATTATGATAATAATATTGTTGTACCCTAATTTCAGCACGAGTCCTTCACTCAGCTCGGGTACAGCTGGCAAATAAATATATGGAAAAAATAACTAAGGAATCCATTTATTGTCCACGTGGGCAGCTCAGTTTGCACATTGGTTATACGAGCTAGGGATACAGAGGTTGTGAAGCATGAGCTCATATTCAAATGGCTGCCGAAGTACGAGCTCAGAGAAATATCCAGCTCGTGCTAACTCAAAAATATTGCATACCCGCGAATCCCCAAAGACTCAGGTATTTTTATACGATTATTTATGACGAGCCTGCCATATTTAATGCCCCAAATATTGGGAGAGCATTTAATTTGTGATTAAATTATATCCTAGTATAAATGAGAATAATTTAATTTAAATGTAATATAAATATGTAAATTCGTGATTGACTCACGCAGTTACCCAAACTTGTCCATGGAATTTCTCTATAAATACTGGAAATATTGGACAAGGAAGGATAGGATTATTTTGTAATACTACAACTCTGCCGAAATAGAGAGAAATAGCAATAATATAGACTCGTGCACTAGGTGGATTTTAACCACTGAACCACGTAAAAGATTTGTGTTCTTGTGAATTAATTTCATATTTCGGTTTATTACTAAGCACTAATCAACCTTATTATTTCTTAAATACATTGTTGGCGAAAAACCGGATCAACAGTTTGGTGCTTTCGTTGAGAGATAATTAGTGCTATATCAACATCCTAGTCGAATCTCATCATGGTGCTCACTCACTCAATGCACGACAATGATTTGCGGTAACTAAATTCTGATCTTCATTAATCCTAGGAGGGTCCAAAGTAACATAAAGCTCTTCACCATGACAATACCATACTTTATAACTTTTGTCAATCCCATTGAAGTATAAGTGTTCTTTTATTATTGTGGTGGTCATCTTTTTCATATTTCCACACTTAATACAAGGACAATAAATATAGTTTGGATATTTGGCATGATCCAAACTAAAATTAAGAAACTCATGGACCCCTTTCATATATTTCACTGACAACCTATTAACTGACATCCATGCCTTTTCCATTTTGTTCCTATTTGTTTTAATAAAATAAACATAAAAAATAAAACTAAGTATAAAAAAATATACAAAAAATCGGACAGCATATCCCCTAATTTACTAGTCCAATCAACACAAACAATTCAAACAAATCAAACAACACACAGGTTTTCATCCATATATCACAGCAATATACAAAATTCTCAGAACCTACTTCACTAATACATGCAAGTTTTAAAGCTTCCGTTATCACCGTAGCACACAGAATTCTGGGAACATACTTCACTACGGATGAATATCTAAGATATCCAAACTACACTAAAGTTATACAATTTATATTCAAAATTGTTAAAGATTTAAAAATAAAAAAATCAAATACAACATACCTCTTGCAACCCAAATACCAATCCAATGCTTTAAGACCAATTGAAATATTAACCTAAACATTAATATCAGCATTATAATAAAATAAAAATGTTGGATGTTACCATTTAATTTTGTAAAATTTCACATAAATATAATTTAAATAATAACTCATGTATTTACTTTTTGACACCTTCTCATCAACCAAATAATAAAAGTTCTATTTAAAAATATCTACAAATAGTGTTTTGATGACAACTTTTCAAAACCTAGATAACACTTTCATTTTTGTTGTTGATTATTGTCATGTTTTCATGAAAAAATAAAACTAATAACAACTATTTTTTTAAAGAATAATCATTTATGTATATCATATGTTATTAGAATACCAATAAAAAAATTAAAAATAATAATAATATCTATTATAAAAATAAAGATTTAAAGAATTTGTTACATATATATACCATCTATATTATATATATTTACTATAATTTTTAGATTTTTAATAATAAAAATTAAAAAATTATCACTACTTAATATTTAAAAAATATAAATTAATAAATATGAAATTGTAATCTATATATACAAATCAATATACATATTTAAAAAAAAAACTTTTAAACTATAAATATGAAATTGTAATCTATATATACATAATGTAAACTATAAAATTATTCACAGAAAAATGTAAACTATAAAATAATAAATCCAAAATTGTAATCCGTATATTTAAATGATTTTTAATTATGTATATTGATTTAAATATAAAAAATAGAAACTGTCGAAAACAAAATATAAATAAATATTAATTACTGTAAAAAAAACAGAATACCTGATGCACTGTCGAGAAGCTCCGCCACCCTGTCGCCGTCGAGACCCAACCGCCACCCTTGCGTTGATCCGAGTCCACTGGTCGCCTCCGCTTGCGCTTAGCCCACGCGTCACCTCAGCCTGCGACGAGCCTCCTCTTCCTGCGTCGAGCCTCCTCCGCGAGCCAGCCACCACCATGACACCCTTAGCCCAAACACCAACAAGTCGACACACTTTTAGCCCCTTTTCTCCTTTTCTTTCTTCTTTGCTGCAAAAAAAATAAAACTAAACCCTTATAAAAGCCCCAAATCTATATAAGTGTGGTCTACTATCCTTTTTTTTTAGTTAAAAGTTATTAGGGCACCCGTTGCAAGCCTTTAATACTCTTTTAGGATTTGCAAAGCGAGCCCTCAAAAGTCACTAACAAATTTTTTTCCTTATGCTTTTTTAGGACTCGTATTTTATTAGGACACACATTGAGAGTCTTAAAATGTATTTTTTAAGGACTCACAAAAAGTGTCCTAAACATTCCATAGGCATTTTTAAAGGCTTTCATTTAAACCCGTGTCCTAAAAAGGTGACCCGTAAGGGGTATTGTGTAGTAGTGTTAATAACCTTTTCAGTTCCAAAAGCCAACCCAATAGGGAACCATCATTCAATCTATAAGAAGGTACAGGCTCCATATCTGTTAAGCTATGTCCCCATCCATATACATCATTGAGTCCCCAAAACAATAGTTCTTAGCCTGATCATTCTGACAAACCGTAACGCATGAATCAAAGGATCAAATGACATATATAGGAGTTCATAGTAACTTCAGGATTAAGAGTAGTTTCTATATGATCATCAGTTGATGTGTTTTGTAATTCTACGAAACAGTATTCAAATAAGTATTATTAAATCACATCTAGTCCAATTCTACATACTCTCAATATGCAAAGTACATCCACTAATGTGTCCTACTACACTAGTAACCCGGATCTAGTTCACATGTATTCATAATACTAGTGGACCGTACTAGCAGTAATTAATCTAAAGATTCCATAACTTTATTTTACTGCGAACTATTTAAGTCCATTATCTCAATCTCGTTCCTCTCATACCAATATGAGATTGAATCCACATAGATGAACTTGAGAATTTTATGATATTTACTTAATATTATTAACAATAATATAATACATAAGCTATATATATACAATAATTCAATTCATTCATTTCATTAAAACCATTGTCAACTACAATTGCTTTAAGGACATAATTCCCAACACGTTCAAGCGTATATCTCGCTTCCAGGTTGACTTAACCCTATCGGGCAGCGGTTTGCATGCTATGCCACCCTCGACTCGTAAGCAGAGCCTTTAAACCCTCAACTTATAAGTTAAGTCTCTTAACCTTTGACTGATAAGTCAAGCCTTTTAAATGTTCGACTGATAAGTCGAGCCTTTTTAACTCTCGACTGATAAGTCAAGTCCTTAAACTTTGTTGATGATAAGAACTCGTCAATGATTTAAGGTTAGAAAACTCAAATTATATTGTGAAAGATAGCTGAGAATAAGATGAAATGAACTTGGAAGAGAAGAGAATGCAGAACTTTAATGGTGCAAAGATCCTATATCCCTTAATTTTCTATCCATATACAATCAATTTTCCAACCCCTAAACCTCAGGGGTCGAAACCTATTTATAGGTGGGCTCTATTGGCCCCTGATACAAGTAGGTCCCAGGGGACAAGGATGTATGCAGGTACATCGTCAAGATAGTGGCTCAGGACATAGTGGTGTCTACCCTGATAATGCCACAGTAGTGGTGTAGGACATCGAACTGTCGACTCTGGTATATGGTCGGGGGTGCTCAGGTAGTGCCTCCACCCTCTGTACATGTTCGTACCGCCATTACTCGTCAGACGCGGATGACAGGGCCACACCTTTGTCCTCTTCATGATTGTACATCCCATATCAGTACATGTACCTTGCACCCAGTTGTCCTCATCAATTCATGTTTGGCACCTAAGGATTATTTGACATACCCGTTTGGTGTTTTCAAGTGTTCCTCGTATGCATATTGAGGAGGCTCCAAACTTTACATGTCATGAGAAGCCAAGGCACGGGGGTGCCTCGCTGGTGGCACCTACTTCTAGAAGGGAACTAGGGCCTCTTCAGTGAGGCACAGGGTGTTGGTGGCGAGACAAGGTGCACACGGGAGATGGAGCGAGGTTGCACCCTCGCATAGTTAGGGGCCTCGTGTAGCGAGGCTGGCCTACTATGGTCACATGGAGGCGAGGCTCGAGACACGAGAGATGCAGTGAGGCTGGCCTGTTGCGGCCGCATGGAGGCGAGGCGTGGGACACGGGAGATGCAATGTGGTTGCACCCTCACATAGCGAGGTAGGCCTATTGCAATTGCATGGAGGCGAGGCATGGGACATGGGAGATGCAGTGAGGCTAGCTTGTTGCGATCAAATGGAGGCGAGGTGCGATGTCTTGCATAGACACGACACGCACGTGGGAGGCCAGCCGAGGACCTGCGCACAGCGAAGGTGACGTGCATGCGGGAGGCCAGCGGAGGACCCTCGCATAGCGAGGATGGCGTGCGTGTGGGTAACCGGCCAAGGACCCTCGCATAGCGAGGGTGCCTCTCTTAGCCCAACTCCTTCGATGACATGTGACGCCCTTGACCCTTTGTGCATGTGGAAAGTAGTCAAGTGAGGCTCTCGCCCCTTCGTCCCACTAGCATGTGTCTCATAGTCTTTAAGGTGCCTCGTAGCGTAGAGGTTCTCCTGAATAGAATTCACAAGGGAAGAATTCCCACATTCACACTTGCCCCCGAGTCTATAAATACACTTTTAAGTGTGTTTATAGAATTTTTCTTTTTCTCTGGTTCGATATGGATGGCAAGTTTTGGGAGACTCAACCTTGGTGTGCTATCCAATGTTGCTTGAAGAAACACAAAGTGGCTTTTGAAGTTGTGTTTCTTTATAGTGTCCAAAGAAACACAAAAACCATCTAACTTTGTGGATGATCCAAGTGTGTCTCTAAGATTGAATAAGGGCCAACCATTTCCAAGCGCAGATCCCAAGGTTACCAGTGCTTCTGATCTCCACCCTTCATGTGAATTCGAATCTAACGGCTAGGAGGCCTTGACTTCCCCTATAAATACCCCAAGGCTTGAAGTCACTTCTCCACACCAAGACTTGCCTAGCCTAGTGGTATTCACCCTAAGCCACTTTCAAGAGCTCAAAGGTTCTATCCTCCATAGAAGCAATATTGAGGTAATTTCCTTATTTATTTATTTTTCTCTTTTTATTTTTATTTTTTTTATTTCTCCTTATATCGGGCCTGCATTGCGGTGACGCTAGGCATTCTCTTGCTGCTAAGGTTTCGTCCTCGCTTATCGCTCGTTTGACCTTACGCCCCCACAAGTCTATCCTTGCACACCTGCGGCTCCATACATATACCTCCAAGTATGCCCCCTTCCTCCAATGATACATATGCTTTCTTTATCTATTACGCGGGGGTAGAATTACTGGTTGTAATGCACTCATTCTTTAGAGGTTGTCATTCTCTTTTCGTATGGACTTTCAAGTACATATGCATAGACCCTTTTCTTATACCCCTTATACTCATGTTGTAGATATAGGGTTATCCTTACGCACATACGCCCTCAAGTTTTAGCTGGTCCATGGCGTCTAAGCGATGTCCTTTAGGTTCATCTAATATTGAATTCATTGAGTTGTCATCCTCCACCTCTGAGGCTGACGTTCGTAGACCCTCTAATCGTGGGGTGTGTGAATGCTCTACCTCCAGAGACTGTCCTACCTCAGGCAAAAAGCGTGCGGCCTGGAGAAGGAGGTAGAATCTATTACTAGTGACGAGGGTTTAGGTTTCTCCCCATGGCATGCGACGCACGTTTCCCAGCTACAATCGGCCCTTCAGGATTGCCTTTCTGAAATTACTTGCCTAGAAGAAAACTTGCCCCCTGAGCCTTTTTCCTTTTACGGTGACAAGTCTCCCAGTCATAGGGATCCCTTCTCCGAAGGCGATAAATGTGAATCAGTTGAACCTGAGTTTCTTTCGATGATCCCACCCACGCTTCCTCCCCTGCCCCCAGTCCTATGCCCTAGGGTCAAGCAAAGTGATGGTAGATATAAGATGCACGGGGGGTCTTCCAGGATCCTTAGAATGTATATAGCTCACAAACTGCCTATCTCCATCCAGGTACCCGAGATGCCGAAGAGAACCTTTGACACTTCCAAAGAAGTGGGCATCTCTAGCCTTACCAGCGTTAAGCTAGCCAACATGTTAAAGGCTCATCATCTAGCATCATATCTCAAGTTCGTCATCCTGAAGCACGAAGAACGCGCACCTGACCCGCCTGAAGGGTTCATGGCCTTCAACAACTCCATCATCAAATCGGGTGGGGCTCTGCTGCTTCACCCTTCTTCATTAGAGTACTTAACTATTTTGAACAGGCACCTCTACAACTGTCCCCCAATTCTTGGGTGATGCTCAGCAGCTTATACGTGCTATACCAACAGGTGCACTCTAGAGGGCCTTCCTTGAGCGAGGTTCATTACCTCTTCCACTACAAGAAATTAGGCCTTTACCTATCTATATTATTTGTGGGTAAAAGTCGTGCATGTGTAGGTAAAACCCTTTACCTACCAATGTTGACCAATAGCATATTGGTAGGTAAAAGTTAGTCGAGAAAGGTACTATTACCTACGATTAGCATATTGGTAGGTAAAAATCGTGTGGACCCCACAAAAAATGAGTCAGCGGCATTTACCAACTGTTTGACGTGGCATCCTACGTGTCAAGTGACATGGCATTCCACGTGCCACATGATGTGGCAATTATTTAACGATGTGGCAGCCACGGTGGCAGATGACGTGGCAATTTAATATTGGGCCATGTGGCATTGACATTTACCTACACTTTTTCATATGTAGGTAAAAACATAATATATTAGTAGGTAAAAACATATAAATTTGGCTTATGATTGGGCCACGTGGCTATGATATTTACCTACACTTAATTATATGTAGGCAATAATGTAAATTATTAGTATGTATATATTGAAATATTATTTTAGAAATTAGGCTGAATTTATTATTTATAAATGATAAATTAATTAAAAAACACACAACTTATATAGAAGAAAATACATATATAACCAAAAGTTCATACAAATAAACATAAAAGATAACATCGTTCATCAAAGTGCATTGGTCATATTAATTATAATATTACAAACATTAAAAAAAAACTACGAATCATCTTGTTCATCTTGAATTGAAGGGACGGGAGAATTTTGGACATGTGCATCGGAACATTGATCTGACGGAGGCGGTGGCATCATATTGTTTTTTCTTAATATTTCCACAACAACACTTAGTTGGTCATTTGTAGAATCAAGTCGATTATTTGCTTCATTAAGGCGTTGGGCTAGCTCTTCGTATGTTGGCTGAGTTGACTGAGTTCGATTGGGTTGGGAAGTAGTTGTACTTGAACTAGATCGACCCCAACCTTTCAAGTGTGCAGAAGAGAGTCCAAGAATGCGCTCCATAATATCTTTATCAGTCATTTCTTCTGGAGTGTGTTGAGCCTATATTCATTTTAGGGTATCATTAGTATAATGATAATTATAAATAAGTTGTAAAAAAAGTTAAAGACTCATACTTACATATATTTCTGCTAAATCTGGTCCAGTCCATGTTCCCTTCTTCTCATCATAGTGTTTTACACGCCAAGTCTCGATTTGGCCCGTGGAAGATGTTAACACCATTCCCCTTCTAATGTGATGCCGCGGTGTTGAAACTGATCCATTTCTAGACTCCCACCTTCTCTTTGAACGATTAACAGTATTCTTCAATGATCTTTCCTGAAAAAGAGAATAAGAAAAGTTAGTAAGACAAATAAAATTATAATTACAAGAAAATAAATAAATACCTTAAATTCGTCGGAAAACCAACGATCACACAACATCTCCCAATCTTGTTGGCGATCATCCTTCAAATCAGGGTGTCGTGCCCTTTTTGCCATTTCCAATTCTTCTTCTCCTCCAATATCTTTGAAATATCCATGCAACTTGTACTTGAAATTCTTCCAAGCTTTTCTCATTTGATCGTCAATGCATTTTATAGTGGTCTCATCATGCAAGTCTATATCAAATGAATCCTACAATTATGTAAAATAAATTAATATAATTTTTATATTATTCTAATTTATAACATAAAATTTTGAATATAAACCTTACCAGAAGAAAGTGTCGTAATGGAACTCTCACATCCTCGGGGAAAAATCTCCAATCCTTGTAATGAAATGTTCCGTGGTTGCGAACAATAAATCCAATTTCGTTATTAAATTTCTCAGCATTTCCACAAATAGGCTGACGACACTCAGCTTCAAATACAACATGCAACTTCCCAATTTGAGTTGCCTTCGCAGCACTAGCAGTTTTGTATCCACGAGTAGCACCACGCGTTTTGCTAATACTAGGACCACTTGATTCTATAAAAAAAAAATGTAAGTTTAAATTCATCATATTTTCAAAACTACAAAATTTAAACTGCATTAGACATACCAGATGGTGTTTGAGATACATTATGTTCAGCATCAGAGTCAACAGTGGATGCAGCTTGTTGACTCTGAACAATGGGGGGGATGCTAACTTCAGGTGGTGCATGTGGATCTCTATGAATAGTAAAGCGGGTGGTGCGAGAATTTGGTCGAGGTGGTAGAACATGAACAGTGGAGCGAGTGATACGGACTTCTTGTTGTTGACTTGCTTGCTCAGTAGGAATGGTGGAACGAGTAGTGCGATTAACTTGTTCACTGGTATTATTAGACTCGTCAATTTGTACAGAACGAGTTTTACGACGTCCAGGTGCCATGATAACTAACTATTTCATAAAATAAATGTTGATTAGAAAATTAGAAAACTGCTTATAGTGGTCATCATCAAATTAGAATACATCTAAAATTAAATACAATATTTTCAAAATTCTGTTTCATCATCAAATTAGAATGCATCTAAAGTTAAATACAATGTTTTCAAAACTCTGTGTCATCATGAAATTATACTGCATCTAAAATTAAATACAATGTTTTCAAGATTCTATGTCATCATCAAATTCTTCTTCTAAGTCAGTTTCTGCCTCGCTATCACTAGAACATATCACATCTTCATCAAAGAAGATATCTCCATCATCAAAATCTTTGTTAACTTCGATATACTCATCTTCATCTACGTCTCTGCCAATATTCATTTGAACAAATTCACTTGAAAGACTTAGAGGTGCAACATCAGTACGTACTAAAGAGGAACTATCAATCAAATCCTCAGTTGGTTGGAAAGGTGGCAGCATAAATGAATGGTCTTCTTGGAAAATATCATTATTCAATGAGTCATCCTCGACATGGGATTTTTCTGGAATGTCATAAATCGATCGATGATTTACTTTTTGAACAATTCTCCAATTTGAACCACGCTTCATTTCACGCAAATAAAAAACTTGTTGTGCTTGAGTTGCCAAAATGAATGGTTCGTCGAGAAACCAATTTGTGGATGTGTTAATGAATGTCAAATTATGATCCACATAAATAGAGTTTCCTTTAGGATTCGAGTTATACCACTTGCAACGAAATAAGAATACTTTTCGATCAAAAAGGAATGACAATTGTAAAATCTCTAGCAAAACCCCATAATACATAATAGTATCGTTGTCATGGTCCCCTTCAGTGCAAACTCCAGAACATTGTGTACGAAGATTATCATCACGATCCTTGCACCGAAATCGAACACCATTTACAATACAACTATGATAACTCATTTATCGTTCTAAAGGACCTTGTGATAGAGAATATAAATCATCGTTTGCAAGAGAAGATTGTTGAACTCGGAGTTCAGATATCTATATGAAAAAAGAAACATGTTACTTAGAAATTTCTGAAATAAGGAAACAATTCTAATGATAATCCCATATATATACCTTTGTCTTAAACCAAGAAGGGAATTCTTTCATTTGGGCAGTAAGAATTTGTTCACCAGAAAGGCCCTTTTCTTCCAACAATGTTTTATGCTCGCTACATATATATTGGGCAGTTAGAATTGGGAATTAATATAAATTGGTAAGTGAAAGAAGATATGAATTGGGAATTACTTACTCGAGATAGTCTTGAATAACTTCAACACAATTATTCAGTATATAACATTGAACGGTTTTACTGAAAGAATCCAACAACTTCGCAGATGATGCGCCTATTGGACGAACATTGGAATTGAAAATGTCAAATTGAGGACTTGTAGAAGGAAAATCCCAGTTACGCTCGGGACGTGTGAATCTCGTCTCTATGTTAGAAACATATCTTGACAGGAAAGTTACAGCTTCATCAATAACAAAAGCTTCTGCAATTGAACCATCAGGTCTTGACATGTTTTTGACATTCTTTTTGTACAAGCCCATATGACGTTCAGTCCCGAACATCCATCGTGAAGCAACTGGACCACCTAACAATACTTGTCAAGTATTCTTTTAGATCTTGTATCTTCCAAACAAATAGGGCATGCTAATTTCCCAGCAGTGCTCCATCCCGATAAGTAGGCATAAGCTGGAAAATTACTGATTGTCCATAAGATAGCGGCTCGAAGTTTAAACATACACCCTTCATATCAATCATACGCCTCAATTCCCTCCCATAACTCCTTAAGTTCTTCAATCAGTGGTCTCAAAAACACATCATAATCCTTTCCAGGAGATTTAGGCCCTGGTATTAATAATGACATGAGATAATTTGTTCCATTCGGAGATGCCCAAGGCGGCATGTTATATGGAATTAATATCACAGGCCATAAGCTGTACGTGGATGTCATGTTTGAGAAAGGGTTAAACCCATCTGACGCTAGTCCCATTCGCATACTCCTCGAATCCACTGCAAATTCAGGGTATGTCTTGTCAAAGTGCTTCCAAGCGTCCCCATCAGCTGGATGACGTAATATACTGGGTTCATCTTTGCGCACCTCTTTATGCCATCGCATAACCTTGGCAGTATGCTTTGAGCTAAACAAGCGTTTCAGTCGAGCCTTGATTGGAAACCATCTAAGTCGTTTATGTGGAATTTTATTTCGCACATAACGACTAGATTTGCATATAGGGCACATTGTAGCATTTGCATTCTCACCATAAAACAATGCACAATCATATTGGCACACGTCAATTTGCTCGTACCCCAAGCCAACTTCAGATAGAAGCCTCCTCGTTTGATAATAACTTATCGGGCAATGATTACCATCGGGTAACATTTCTTTAAGACACTTCAAAAGGTCATCAAAGCCTTTATCTGTCCATTTGTTAATCACCTTTAAATTCATTAACTTTACAACAGCACTTAGGACAGAAAACTTTGTACAATTCTCATACAAAGGATTATGAACCGAATCTAACAAGGCATCATACTTGTCATTAGAATTGCGAGGGAATTCATTGTCAATGAAATCACTCGTTGGACCGATATAAAAATATGGACCACCAAAAGCATCTTGTAAGCCTGTAGACAAATCATCGGTTGCTTCAGCATCCTCAACATCGGCTAGCACTTCATCTTCAACACCCTCTATTTCCTCACCATGGTGGGTCCAAGTAGTATAAGTACTAAGAAATCCATGAGTGAGCAAGTGTAACTTGATCACATTCAAAGATTGTGATTGTTTATTCATGCATCGCCGACACGGGCATAATACCATTCCACTAGAGTTTCTGAACTCACTTGCAACACTTATGAAATTGTTTATACCAGCAGCGTATTCTGGTGATAACTTATCAAGTATGTGAATCCACCTACGATCCATAAGAAATCAACCTCTGCTGGTATTTTGACACGCATCCTAGTAACAAAAACTAGCAAGAAACAAAAAAATTACTAAGTTTGAATTTTATGAAAAATTTATATAATTAGTAGAAATTTATGATTTGTGTTTTATTTAAGAAATTATAGAAATTTCTTAATCTTATGAATTACACTTTTTCATAAACTAATTATGAAATTTTGTTAATCTTATGAATTAAACTAATTCGTAAACTAATTATGAAGTTTTGTAAATCTTATGAATAGATTCAAATTTTATCATAAATTAATTTTAATTTAAAATTAATTAATGATTTGACAACTATTAATTTCTAAATTTTATGACCAAATTAATTCATCGTATAATCTCTTTATTTAAAATTTACTCTTATAGGCAAACTATTTTTGGTTAAATTTATTCATAAAATGTCATTATTTTATTTTTTGTTAATTTCTAAATTTTATTACCAAATTAATTTATGAATATTGTCAATTTCAAAATTTTATTGTATAATCTCTTTATTTAAAATTTACTCTTATAGGCAAACTATTTTTGGTTAAATTTATTCATAAAATGTCATTATTTTATTTTTTGTTAATTTCTAAATTTTATTACCAAATTAATTTATGAATATTGTCAATTTCAAAATTTTATTGTATAATCTCTTTATTTAAAATTTACTCTTATAGGCAAACTATTTTTGGTTAAATTTATTCATAAAATGTCATTATTTTATTTTTTGTTAATTTCTAAATTTCTAAATTTTATCACCAAATTAATTTAGGAATAATGTCAATTTCAAAATTTTACTGTATAATCTCTTTATTTAAAATTTACTCTTATAGGCAAACTATTTTTGGTTAAATTTATTCATAAAATGTCATTATTAAAAAAAATTATTTTTAAGTTGATTATTGATAAAAAAAATACTCATTGAAAAGAAAAAAGTTGATTATTGATATTTTCTCAATTAAATCTATAAAAGCAAAATATATATATATATACATAATGTTGGTGGCACAAATTATCCTTAATAATTGATTTTTTTTTTCATTGTTCAAACTTAATACAATGATAAACTAAATATAATATACAAAAAATTCCTATTTAAACTTGTCATTGTTCAAACTTGATACAATATTACATGAAGATTACAAATAAGATACCCCCACTTTAATCATCATAAAGATTTCAGAAATTTATATAATATGAATTATTATGGGCATTTATATGACTAGGTATACCAACAAATACATATGGGCACAAGAAGCCACATAATCACCAAACATAACAATCATAATCATTTGTGAACATCATAGGCCAAAAAAATATATAAAACAAGACAAATAACAACTATATATATAAATCAAGAAACTAAAAAAAAAATATAAAACTAAAACAAAACATATTATATGTGACAACCAAAATGTCCCTTTTCTATATAGAACAAAACCCCAAACCAATGACAATCATATTATAACAGTGAACAAAATCAATAAAACCCCAACAAGATTAAAACTCAAACCAAATTTCAATGAACATGAACATATTAAAACCCCAACAAGATTAAAACCTAAACCAAGATTAAAACCCCAAACCAGTGACAACCAAATTATAACAGTGAACAAAATCAGTAAAACCCCAACAAGATTAAAACTCAAACCAAATTTCAATGAACATGAACATATTAAAACCCCAACAAGATTAAAACCTAAACCAAGATTAAAACCCCAAACTAGTGACAACCAAATTATAACAGTGAACAAAATCAGTAAAATCCCAACAAGATTAAAACCCAAACCAAATTTCAATGAACATGAACATATTAAAACCCCAACAAGATTAAAACCCAAACCAAGATTAAAACTAAACATGAACAAAAACCCCAAAACAGTATAGAATCCTAATCGGTAAGACAAACCACAGTGAACATATTCTATAAAATATACATCACAGATTATACTAAACACATTATATTAAATATACATCACAAAAAAATATTGAAGGCCTCAGAATAATGATCGTCATTAATCTTTCAGATTAGTGGGGATTTAACCAAAATAAATCACAATGTTATACCTCAATGCCATCACCCAAGCCGTGTGAATCTCAAAGCCACCAAGCCTCTTTGAATCTCAAACATCCAAAGCCCTTAATCTGATGATCAACCCAAAACCCACAAACCCACTGACATAGCAAAAACCATAAGCCAGGAATATCACAAAAAAACCAACAAAAATAACTCACAGAAAAAATTATCACAAAATAAAACCCAATACCTAAACAATCAAATGACTTCAGAAAGGAAGGCCACTGTTTAGAAAGGGAGGCCACGGTTCAAACAGAGGTCGGCGGCTCGTCAAATACAGAGGGGCGGCGGCTCTTCGATTACAGAGGGGCGGCGGCTCATCGAGTACAGAGGGCGGGGGCTCGTATAACCAATCGGTTGAACGAAGAGGAGATAAACAGAGAGACCCTCGGGGTAAAGAAGAAGAGGAGAGAAGCAGCGAGTCGGTCGGGGAGAGAAGCAGAGAGGCGGTCGGGGTAAAGAGAAGCAGAGAGGCGGTCGAGGGAAGAGGAGAGAGGAACTCGATCGGGTGTGAGGAAGAGAATTAGGGTTAGGTTATATTAGGGTAAGGGTGAAGGATATAAAAAAGGATTTTATAAATCCTTTATTAAAAAAAAAATTAAAAAAATAAAAAATAAAAAATATAAATAAAAAATATGATACACGTGTGACACAATAAGTGGTCCACATGTTAATTAAGGGGTGAGTCAGCGGTCTGGTCAGCGTCCACATCATCTTTATTGGAGGGAAATATTGGCGGGAATCAACATAAAATTTCCCTCCAAACATAATGGTAGGTAAAGCCTTTACATACGATTAGTAATGGTAGGTAAAAATAAAATTTATAATCCCACCTACTTTAACCGAGAATTTCCTACGAATATTTGCTACAAAAATATAATTGTAGGTAAATAATACTTTATCTACCCATAAATATTGGTAGGTAAAAGATGAATTTCTTGTAGTGTTCACTCTGAGGGCGAATTCATCTATTCCCGGGTTCTACAAGCTTCAGAAAGCCGAAGCACATAAAGGGTATCCCCTCATGGAGGGTTCCATTTCAAATAGGGGCTCATGGAAAACTGACTACTTCTTCACTTATAGCGGGTCCACCCAACACACTCGCTTCAACACTCCAAGTAAGGAAATTCTCACCTTGAGTTCATACACGAGAGGTTTTTCTTTTACACTACTTTTCTTTCATGGTTTATCTAACCACATTTATTTCTTTTCTCTTGATGGCAGGTCTTGTATGGGTTGTTGCTTCTACCTTGAAATCGTCGGCTTGCGATCAGGTGATGAAGATCCTGGACTTGCCGGCTGAGTGCAAACAGGCTTGTGCTCTTTTTACAGAGAGTAACCTTCACTTGTACAAGTTACTGACCCCAAACCAATCTGTCTCTCTATGCTCCGTCTCATCTGAATCCGCAGGTCTGTGGCTATACGGCCATGATGAAGGTAATTATGACGTGGCTATACAGACTATGTCTACCCATCGGGCGATCATATGGACATTGAGGAGACGATTCTGTTTGAGAACTACTCATGTCTACACTCTTTTTCCGGCAAGGCTAGGGACATATGGCCGATGACGGACACACCGGCGGTGCTACCTCTCGGGTGCCACCATCGAAGCCTGGCGACAAGTTTTCTTTCAACGCCTCTGTCCCTCGCCCTTCCGCGCCTAAAAGGAATTTCATCATTCCTTATTTTAGTTGGGATCCTCTACCCTCGGGGGGGGGGGGGGTGTTCTAGGCGGGGGTCTTCGGGCTTTTCTTTACCTAAGCAGATGACTCCGTGCTCTTCTACCCCCCATACCTCTACGGATGGATCAGGACCTTCTCGGTCCTCTTCCCTGTTCAAACGTGCCTCGGCCGGCGCACACATTTTCCCCGGTCAAGCTTATGCTTTTGCCTCTGAAGATCATCCTCTGACAAGGTAGTATGGGGAAGCCATGAGCCATCATCTGGGAGACTTTCCCAAAGGCAAGTGGGGAACCTTGCATGACGTCCCCGAAGTTGAGCTAGAAGACGCCTATATGCGAGCCTCCTTGCAAGTACTTGTTAAAACCTTTGAATAATAATTTTTTTTTTGTTTTGATAGTGCTTGACCCCCAAGGTTTTATTCTATGTTTTTTCTATTGGCCTTGCTTAGGCTTCTATCTAGGGTCACCGACATATCGCCTTAAGCTCTTCATCCACACAACGACTTCAACACCAGCTTGAGGAGGCCAAGGGGAACCTTTCGATGGTTGAGGCAAAGAAGGATGCTTTGTCAGCACGGGTCCATGACATGGAGGTTCAAGTGGCTGAGGTAGTTCAACATAGGGACGCTTCTTTATCGCAGGCTGCATTGATTTCTCACTCCAACACCAAGCTAGAAGCTACCATCCATACCCTGAATGAGAGGATTGCTACGCTCGAGGCCAAGCTTGTAAATGCTGAGAACAGCATAGTGGAGCGTACGCTACAAGCCGTGTGGAGGACCAACCCTGCCGTTGACCTGTCTCCCTTTGGAGATTATGCAGTTGAGAAAATCTAGGAGTGGAAAGGTCGAGATGAAGACTTGTAGGTTCCTTTGCATTCGATTTACATATGTTGTTTCCATGTAATCCCTCGTATTGTTTTCCCTTTCTCTTTTTGTGTTTATCGAACTTAAGGGACTTTAGTAAGCCCCTCTTATTATTATTATTTGTGGATTACATATCTCTTTCTTGATATGATGATGATAATCTTTCTGGTGCACCTTGATTATACTTTTAAGGACACGTTAACCCATTGGGTTCTTGGGGTTCTTTTATATTCTTTGTGCGTACTTGTTACTTTTTGCGAGAAGCGTCCTTCTCGTCATTATGCATAGTACTATTTCTTTAAGGGTCTCTTTTAGGACCCTTTTTGGCTAGCCGACTTAGTGGTCATTCTAGACTTATTGGAAGATTCCTTTCTTTACGGCCTCACCCCCTACAGGGGTGTCGGCCTTTGGATGGAGGTCATCCTTTTAAACTATCCCCTAGAGATTCATAAGGGTAGCTAATCCTTTTGAATATAAGAGATAAGAGTTTTTTTTTTTTTTGCTTATACACGTGCCTCCTGTCTTGCCCCCCAAGTGCTCGGTGAAATTTATCCCATCAGGCACTTTGGTTGATGCTCGCATAGAGAAGAAGAATAACATGTGAAGTTGTGAACAGTTTCATTTATAGTAGGCAGGTTACAACGACATATATGAAATTTTTACATCTACTTGGGAGGTTATCTAGGTAACCTCATTGATTCTTATCTACTAAGTTAATATAACATGCAACAATCTAAACATAGATATTCTTTGCATCGGATGTGGAAGTCTTACTGGTAGTACTTCTTGAGGTGTTCCACATTCCATGCTCGAGGTATGACGGTGTCATCCATGCGCGCTAGCTTATAGGTGTTTGGTGGTATGTATTGAGTGACTTGGTAGGGTCCTTCCCAATTCACCTCGAGCACCCCCGCCCCTGGGTCTCGCATGTTGGGGAGTACTTTTCTTAATACCAAGTCTCCTACTCTGAACATTCTCTCTCACACCCTCGAGTTGTAGTACCTTGCTGCCCGCTACTGGTATACCGCCACTCTCATTTGCGCCTTTTCCCTTCTTTCTTCTAGCATGTCTAAGCTTTCGGCCATTGCCGCATGGTAGATTTGGTCCTCGTATGCCTATATCCTGAAGGAGTTCACCTTTATCTCTATCGGGAGGACAGCCTCACATTCGTATGCTAAGGAGAAAGGGGTCTCTCCAGTGGTTGTGCGCGGGGTGGTCTTGTAGGCCCAAAGCACATTAGGTAGCTCCTCAACCCAAGCCCCTTTCATCTTCTCTAGCTTTGTTTTAAAATTCTTCTTAAGGACTTTGTTAATGGCCTCCACCTACCCATTGGCCTGTGGATGTACAATAGCTGAGAAGCTTCTCCTTATCCCTCTTTCCCTATAGTACTCCTCAAACGTTTCCCGCTCAAACTGGGTGCCGTTGTCAGAAATAATTTTGTAGGGCACTCCATATCTGCAGACAATGAATTTGTTGACAAATGTGGTGATATGCTTGGCTGTTATTTTTACTAGAGGTTCCGTTTCAACCCACTTGGTGAAGTAATCTACGGCAACGACTACATACTTTGCTCCACCTCTACCTGCGGAAAGGGCGCCAATAAGGACTATCCCCCAGATAGCAAAGGGCCAAGGGCTAGTCATGCTAGTTAACTCATTTGGTAGTTTTCTGGAATAGTTTGCATGCCTCTGGAATTTGTCACATTTCCTTGCAAAGTCATTTGCATCTCGCTCCATGGAGGGCCAGTAGTACCCTTTCCTCATGGCTTTCCGAGCCATGGATGGTCCACTCGCATGGTTTCCGCACTCACCTTCATGTATTTCATGCAGTACTTTCATCGCCTCCTCCTCATCAACACATCACAAGAGTGGAACAGAAAACCCCCTCTTGTATAAGATCCGTCTACCAAGGTGTATCAAGCAGCCTTATACACCAGCCTTCGAGCCTCCCTCTTGTCTGTCGGCAAAGCTCCATCCTTCAGGTAACTTATAATCGGGTCGGCCCATGACTCCTTTGGGATGCTGACCATGTGAACGTTTGAATTAATGATGCTTGGCCTCGGTAAATATTCCACAGGTACTGATTCAATGATATCCCCATTTTTAGTGGAAGCCAGTTTTGCGAGGGCATCAGCATGGGTATTCCTCTCTCTGGGAATTTGCTCTATGATATACTCCATCAACCGCCCAGATAGCCTCTTACCCTTTCCAAGTATGCAGCCATCTTAGGACCCCTCGCCTGATACTCGCCCTTCACTTGGAACACCACCAACTATGAGTCACTAAAAATGTGTAGATGTGTTACCTTTAGCCTCTGGGCCAACTGCAACCCCGCTAGAAGCATTTCGTATTCTGGCTCGTTGTTCGAGGCTTCAAACCCAAACCGTATCGCGCAGCACATCCTGTATCCTCCAGGTCCTGTCATCATGATACCTACTTCAGATCCTCCTTCGTTGGAGGCTCCATCCACATGCAGGCTCCATTCCTCAGAACTCCTTTGCTCTCCTTCTACGATTGACTGTCCATCTTCTTCATCTCCTCCTTCATTTGGTCGATAGGTGAACTCCACTATAAAGTCTGCAACCACTTGTCCATTGATGGAGGTCCTTGGGGTATAAGTGATGTCGAGTTGATTCAACTAGATAGACCATTTCATCAGTCTCCCTGAGGTTTCAGGTTTATGCAAGACTTGTCTTAAAGGGCTATCAGTGAGTACTTCAATCGCATGGGCATGGAAGTAGAGCCTCAACTTCCTTGAAGCCACAACTAATGCGTATGCCAACTTCTCTATCTCTGGGTATAGGTTCTCCGCATCTACTAACCATTTGCCGACGTAGTACACGGGTTGTTGATGCTTCTTCTCTCCTCTAACCAGGGTCGCGCTTATGGCATGCTCGGATACTGCCAAGTACATGTATTACCTTTCGCCCTTTTCAGGTTTTGCCAACAAGGGTGGCTTCCCTAAGTGTTCCTTCAACTTGATAAAAGCATCCTCACATTCTTCATCCGAAGCAAACTTTTTGCTCCCTTTTAGGATGTTGAAGAAGGGGAGGCACTTGTCCGTAGACCTCGAAATGAATCTATTAAGGGCTGCCACCCGTCCCGTTAGACATTGCACCTCCTTCTTGTTCTTGGGTGGCCTCATTTCTATTAGGGCCTTTATCTTATCAGGATTAGCTTTGATGCCTATGGAGTTGACCATGAAACCTAAGAACTTTCCCGAGGATACACCGAAAGTGCACTTGAGTGGATTCATCTTCATTCGGTACCTCCTAAGTGTGTCAAACATCTCACCTAGGTATTTGTTGAGTTCTGCAGCATTTTTGGTTTTCACCAGCATATCGTCAATGTATACCTCCATGTTCCTCCCTATCTGGTTAGCGAACATTTTGTTCACCAATCTTTGATAGGTGGCACCCGCGTTCTTTAATTTGAAAGGCATCACTTTATAACAGTAGAGTCCTTTATCCGTTATAAATGACATATGCTCTTCATCAGCTGGGTTCATAGGTATCTAGCTGTATCCAGAGTAGGCATCCATAAAGCTAAGTAACTCGTGCCCGGCCATCGCATCCACAAGCTGATCTATCCTTGGAAGCGGAAAACTGTCCTTAGGACAAGCCTTATTGAGGTTTGAGAAGTCAACGCAAGTCCTCCATTTTCCATTCGGTTTTGGGACTAGCACCGGGTTCGATACCCATACAGGAGAGAATCATTCATGGATGAACCCATTGGCCTTCAACTTGAACCTCCTCCTTTAAGGCTGCGTACCCCTCTGGGTCAAGCGCTCGTATTTTCTGCCTAACGGGCCTCACCTAGGGGGTGATATTCAAATGGTGTCACATGATAGCAGGATCTATTCCCACCATGTCTTCATGACTCAAAGCGAATACATCCAGATTGTCCTTCAAAAATCTTACCAACTTCTCCTTCGTGTCGCTCTGGAGGCTTTTTCCCACCTTCAACTTTCGCAATGGCTCTTTTATCACCATGATTTCCTCTACCTCCTCCACAGGTTCTTCCCCTGGCTCCTCTATGATTTTGGAGTCTAGTTCCTGTGGGTTTGCGCCCCCATGTGCCACCATCGCCATCGGTTCTCGCGGTTTCACAGACATGCGAAGGGAGGTGTTATAACACTCCCTTGTCTCTCTTTGTTCTCCTTTCATACTCGCTACTCCACCAGGAGTTGGGAACTTGACGGTGAGGTGATATATTGAAGTTATCGCTTTAAATTCTCTTAGGGATGGTCTCCCCAATACCGCATTGAAAGCTGAAAAACAATCTACCACGATGAAGTTTGCCATGACTGTGGTCTGTCTGGGTTGTTCTCCCATGGTGAGTGCTAATTCGATCACCCGTAAGGGTTGTATTGAGTCACCCGTTAATCTGTATAAGGAGGATTGATAGGGTTTCAAGTCTCTGACGCCCAAACCCATTTTCTCCAAGGTGGGGCGATATAAGATATCCACAGAACTTTCGTTGTCAATGAGGAGCCGATGCACCTGCATGTTGGCCAACTGAATTGTCAACACCAAAGGATCATTATGGGGAAAGTGCACCCCTCTTGCATCCTCCTCCGTGAAAGTGATTGAGTCATTTTCTCCCTTAAAGCTTTTTGGGGGTCGTTGCTCCAAACTCATGACACACGGTGGTGGACTCCGTCATGCTTCTCTAGTGTATCTGTCTTGACCCATCCTGGACTCTCCCACAAACCCCAGACCTCCGAAGATTGTTGTCACTTCTCCTTGTATCTTTGAGGCTCTTCCTTATGCCTGAGGTATCACCAGCTCATCCTTTGATTTCTGCTTTTCCCTTCTGACATATCGGCCTAGGTGCCCCCTACGGATGAGCTCTTCAATTTCTTCCTTCAAAAGGGTACATTCTGCCGTGGTATGGCCCATATCGTTGTGGTACTCACAGTATTTGCTAGGGTCCCTCTTGGACCGGTCTTTTCTCATCGGTGGGGGCCTCTTGAAGGGAACCCGATCTTCATTTGTGAGGTAGATATGTTCTCTGGTGTCCGTCATGCTCGTATAGAAGGTGTAAGTCATTTTCCTATGGTCGCTTTTGTGTTTGGGCCTTCTCTATTGATCATCTCTCAGCCCTTCATACGCACTCTTCTTCTTCGCCTCATTTGACCCTTCATTGACTGAGGGCTTTACATGGGATTCATTTTTTCCTACCTTTAAGTTCGCATGGCCATCCTCCACATGAATGTACTTTTGTGTCCTTTCGTAGAAGTCATCTAGATTAGTGACTTCCCTTTTGAGCATATTATCCCACCACTTGCTTCCCGGAAGCACTCCGGCTATGATGGCCATTTTTAACTCCCTGCAGGTTAAGCTCCCTACTTTGGCTGCCTCCATGTTAAACCTATGGATGTAGCTCTTTAGACTCTCATTTTCTCCCTGCTTCACATTGCGAGGCTGGTGCCCGGCATTGTGTAATCATGTATGGCATGATGCTGTTGGAGAAATTCATTAGAAAACTGCTGCCAAGACCTGATGGACCCTGGTCGAAGTATCTTGAACCATTTGTATGCAGGTCCTTTCAATGTGACAGCAAAGCAATGGCACCTGGCTCTGCTACTAATCCCCCTTAACTTCATCAGGTCATTAAACGCGTCCAGATGGTACTTATGATCTGTGTTTCCTTCATATGGGGTCATATGAGGTTCCTTGAAGTTGGCTAGGAGTTGTATGGCTTGGATCTCCATAATGAAGGGCGATTCATGGTCGAACTCGCCCTCAATGGCTTGTCCTCCAGTTGTGGTGATGATCTTGCTCCGTAGGCTCCTCATTTTTGTGTCTAGGTCTTGTCTCCTTTTTTTCAAGGAGTCTACCAACATGGACGGGTTAACATCTCCGTTTCCTTTGCCTTCCCGAGGCGCCATAGGAGGTGTAGTCCTTTTATCCACCATTTTCTTGTTGAGTTCCTCTCGTAGATCTGATGGTGTTTTCCATGAGGTGACTTCGACGTCGTTACGAGGGCCAGCGTTGTTCTTCTGCTATGGCCTCTGAGGCTGCTTTGGTGGTCTGGGACATTCGTGCTGCTTTGTCCAGGTGGTATTACTGCTGGAGAATCGAGTCCTTCCATCATCTACCGGGACGGTGGTTTCTGCCCCCTCTTGACCTCTCTCTTTTCGCTTAGGGAGAGATATGTTTGATTTCCCTTGCAAAAGGCCATTTAATACCTCTTGCATGTTCTCTAAGGTGGTTTCTAGCCTTTGGTTCTTGCGGTGAAGTTCACATATCTCCTCTTCGTAGAATCAAGATCTAGAACTCGAGCTCACGGAATTGACCCAGGGATGCTTGTTAGGTCTGCGCGTCTATGGGCCCGGATCCTACCGGCCAGAGTTTGGCACCTGCAGCGGCCTTGAGGGGGGGAACTCGCAGGCATTTTTTGCAGGGGCAGCTATTGACCTTGGATGATTCTCATCTGGTGGGATGGCCGGGGATGAGGCCTCCCTCTCATCTTCATGAATCTCGGGTTCCTTTGGGGCCTCCACATCTCTCGGTAAAGGAGGATTATTTATGGAGGCCTTCAGCTGATCTCCATCAAGGTGGACCTCCACCTCTCGTGGCTTTCTCAGTCGTTTAGAATGTCTTGGCATTTTTTCCTGCCGGAATTAATGGAAGAACAGTGGCTTGATACTTATTCTTCCCACAGATGACACCAAACTGTTGACGGTAAGAACTCGTGAACGATTTAAGGTTAGAAAACTCAAATTATATTGTGAAAGATAGCTGAGAATAAGATGAAATGAACTTGGAAGAGAAGAGAATGCAGAACTTTAATGGTGCAAAGATCCTATATCCCTTAATTTTCTGTCCATACAATCAATTTTCCAACTACTGAACCTCAGGGGTCGAAACCTATTTATAGGTGGACTCTATTGGCCCCTGATACAAGTAGGTCCTAGGGGACAAGGACGTATGCAGGTACATTGTCAGGATAGTGGCTCAGGACATAGTGGTGTCTACGCTGACAATGCCACAGTAGTGGTGCAGGACATTGTACTGTCGACTCTGGTATATGGTCGGGGGTGCTCAGGTAGTGCCTCCACCCTCCGCACATGTTCGTACCACCATTACTCGTCAGACGCGGATGACAGGGCCATGCCTCTGTCCTCTTCATGATTGTACATCCCATATCAGTACATGTACCTTGTACCCAGTCGTCCTCATCAATTCATGTTTGGTACCTAAGGATTATTTGACATACCCGTTTGGTGTTTTCAAGTGTTCCTCGTACGCATATTGAGGAGGCTCCAAACTTTACATGTCATGAGAAGCCAAGGCACGGGGTTGCCTTGCTGGTCGCACCTACTTCTTGAAGGGAACTAGGGCCTCTTCAACGAGGCACAAGGTGTTGGTGGCGAGACAAGGTGTACATGGGAGATGCAGCGAGGCTAGCCTACTGTGGTCACATGGAGGCGAGGCTCAGGACACGGGAGATGCAGCGAGGCTGGCCTGTAGCGGTTGCATGGAGGCGAGGCGCGGGACACGGGAGACGCAGCGAGGCAGACCTATTGCGGTCGCATGGAGGCGAGGCACGGGACACGGGAGATGCAGCGAGGCTGGCCTGTTGCGTTCACATGGAGGTGAGGCGCGATGTCTTACATAGACGCGGTGCGCGCGCGGGAGGCCAGTCGAGGACCCGCGCACAGCGAAGGTGACACACACGGGGGAGACCAGCCGAGGACCCTCGCATAGCGAGGATGGCGTGCGTGTGGGTAACCGTCCGAGGAGCCTCGCATTGTGAGGGTGGCTCTCTTAGCCCAACTCCTCCGATGCCATGTGATGCCCTTGGCCATTCGTGCATGTGGAAAGTAGCCAAGTGAGGCTCTCGCCCCTTCTTCCCACTAGCATGTTTCTCATAGTCTTTAAGGTGCCTCGTAGCGTAGAGGTTCTCTTGAACGGAATTCACAAGGGTAGAATTCCCACAGTCACAACCTTCGACTTATAATTCGAGTTTGTAGCCGTTGACTTATTAGTCGAACCTTTTAACCTTCGACTGATAAGTCGAATCTTTTAACCTTCGACTGATAATTCAAGTCCTTAGCCTTCGATCGATAAGTCTAGTCCTTAACCTGCGACTGATAAGTCAAGTTGATAGCCTTCGACCGATAAGTCGAGTTGATAGCCTTCGACTGATAAATCGAGTCTTTTAAGCTTCGACTGATAAGTCGAGTCTTTAACCATTGCTTGATAACTCGAGTCTTTTAACCTTCAATTGATAAGTCGAGTGTTTTATCCTTCAACTGTTAAGTTGAGTCTTTTAACGTTCGACTAATAAGTCGAGTCTTTATCCTTCACGTGATAAGTCAAGTCCTTAACCTGTGACTAATAAGTCGAGTCTTTTAACCTTCGACTGATAAGTCGAGTCTTTAACCTTCGACTAATAAGTCGAGTCTTTTAACCTTCGACTGGTAAGTCGAGTCTTTTAACCTTCGACTGATAAGTGAAGTCTTTTAACCTTCGTCTGATAAGTCGAGTCTTTTAGAACTGTCTATACCCTTGACTATTAAGCCAAGCCCTTAATCTGATAACATAGATAAATCTTCAGCTTATAAGTTGAGCTTCCCAATCAAATATACAGACCAATAGTAATTACATAACATATGTAAACACAACGTATTTAATATGTTTAATAAGACATTCTCAACATAACATTAATCGTGTACTACAATCGATCCAAAGCCTAAACACAGACCAGGTGCAGTTTTCTTACCTCTGGTCTGAGTGTAATCTATATTAGGAATGACCCTAAAGCACAATCCCAGTTCCGAGCCTCTAGCGATAACCTATTCACAAACAAAATAGAATCCCATCAATACTGAGCGAATAAAGGCTTTCAGACCGAGTCCTAGTCTCCAGGGCGTCGAATTCTACTAAACCGAGTAGTAGAATCAATCCGAGCCCTTAGGTTTGAGTTCTCGCACTTAGAACCTTCTCTAGGCTTGAAAGCCCTTCAACCGCCGCAACCCAAAAAAAGATAGTCGCGGCCCGCCCCATGTCAGAGAGCCCAAGAGCTCTCCTCTGGATCACATGTGCTGCGGGGCTCAAATGGAGGTTCGATACCTCATTTTCCCTGTATTTATGAGAGTCGTGGCGCCCCAATAATAGGGCCGCGACTCGACATGAAAACCTAGACTTTTCCCCATTTTCTTCAAGCCAAATCTCACCAATAACCTATCCAAACATAGCTAATCCAAAAAGTAAGGTTCCCAATAAACTCAGCACTTAAGTACACACAAAACCCAAGCTAAAAGTTGGCCAAAACCTCATCAATTCTCCAAATTCAGATTGAGTTTCTAAAACTCTAAAACTCAACTAAAACCAGGGAAATCATAGAGATTTAGGGCTAGAAATCATTACCTTTGTTGCCCCAATTGATGCTAAGTTTTTCCACAAGCAATCCCGAGCCTAAAATTTCTTCGATATCCCCTTAGATCGCAAATAATTCAAAGATTCAATGAAAGAGTGTATGAACGAGAGAGAGAAAGAGTGTTGAGAGAGAGTGCATGAACGTTCTAAGTGTTTCTGTGTTTGTGAGTTTACTTGGAGTTCAAGTAACTCTAAGTAAATCCCGAGGCTCGGGGTACCAAAAAATCCCCGAGGGTAAAATGGTCAAATTCCCTGAAATTCCCTCATAACCTCACTAACTTAGAATATATCCTCGAATATTTATCCCCATTACCCGATATCCCACTAATGTACTAAATACCCAGAATACCCCTTGACTCAGCCCCAGTCGGGTATTGGTCCCGTTGTGACTTTCTCGCTAACTTGCTCACTAGGATCGCCTTGTGTCGAGTAACCCAAAAATATCCACATAATAATGTGGTCTCACACATACATGCACATATATTCCAAATATACCTGTAACGATCCAAATTACGAAAATTGCCCTTCTGATAAGAAACAGGCCCACATTCATATTTAATACACCTAAACATGCAAATCTAATCGTATTATAATATAACTCACATAATCATATAATTATGTACACATATATCACATAAACACATATTTCATAATTAAATCACATAATTTCCATAATTTTCCATCCTAGCCCTGTAATCAAGGCCCTAAGCCTTATTAGGTAATTTGGGACGTTACAACTATCCCCTCCTTATAGGAATTTCGTCCTCAAAATTTTACATGAACAACCTGGGATACTGATCACGAATATTTGACTCTGGCTCCAAGGTCGCTTCCTCGACCTTGTTGTTCCTCCATAATACCTTAACCAAAGGTATAGTCTTGTTCCTCAAGACCATGTCCTTCCTGTCTAAAATCCGAACTTTCTGCTCCTTATTGGATAAATCTATCTCCAGATCCAGATCCGCATAACTTAGCACACGAGTCTCATCAGATACATACTTCCTCAACATGGAAATACGAAGTACTTTGTGCACACTAGACAATTTTGGGGGTAAGGCCAACCTATAGGCCACCCGACGAATCCTCTCCAGGATCTCAAATGGTCCAACAAACCTAGGGTTCAGCTCGCCCTTCTTCCCATACTGCTTCTCCTCTCTTAAGGGTGAAACGTAGAGGAAGGCATAGTCCCCAGCCTGGAACTCTACATCTCTACGCTTGGGATCATTATAACTCTTCTGTCTACTCTCAGAAGCAAGCATTAGAGCTCTAATCTCCTCTATAGCCTCTGTGGTCCTCTGAACTGCCTTAGGAACCAAATATTTCCTCTTACCCATCCCATTCCACTGAATGGGCGATCTACACTTCCTACCATACAACATCTCATAAGGTGCCACTCCAATAGTCGATTGGTAGCTATTATTATGGGAAAACTCTATCAGAGGAAAATATTTACTCTAGGACCCTTCTGGTTATTCCTCTTAAGCTGACCATCGGTCTGAGGATAATAAGTTGTACTGAACTTCAACTATGTATCAATTGCCTTCTGTAAACTTCCCCAAAACTAGGAAGTAAAGATAGGGTCCCTATCTGACACGATAGACCTCGAAGTCCCATGAAGGCGTACTATCTCTCTCACATAGAGATTCGCTTACTGGTCAACCGTGTAATTCATCCTCATTGGTAGAAAGTGAGCTGACTTTGTATAGTGGTCCACGATGACCCAGACTGAATCATGTTGACCCATTGTCCTGGCCAACCCCACCACGAAATCCATCGTGATATCCTCCCACTTCCACTCAGGGATCCCTAAAGGTTGTAGTAGCCCTGCTGGTTTCTAACACTCTATCTTTACCGGTTAATAGGTCAGGCACTATACAAGTACTCAATCACACCCCTCTTCATGTCAGACCACCAATATAAAGCTTTTAGTTCCTGGTACATCTTCGTGGTGCCTAGATGTAGAGAATAAGGGGTAGTATGAGATTCATCTAGAATCTTCCGTCAGATCCCAGTGTCCATCAGAACACAAATCCGATCCTTGTATCTCAATAAACCCATGTCTGACACTGTATAGTCCTTAGCCACTCCAGCTAGGACGTCCCCTCTAATCCTTCCAAATTGTGGGTCACTCAAGTATTTCTCCTTGATCCTCTCGAAAAGAGTAGACTGCATGGTGATGTTGGTTAACTGGCCCACCACTAGCTCAATACCTACTCTAGTGATATCCTCTGCCAACTCTCTTGATATTTGCCTCACATCTATCTGACCATATAAACCTTTGATTCTTTCGTGTCAATTCTATCACAACGTCTATCTCCCGAGTGGAGGTAACCTTGGTAGAGCCTCTAGAAACACATCCAAAAACTGACACACCAATTTGGTCTGTCCTGGTTCCACTGACACGACTTGAGCGGTATCCATCACACTAGCTAAGAATCCTATGCATCTCCCCTTCCAATAGGTCTCTAGCTATAAGTACATATATCATAGGTATATGGGGTCCATGCACAATGCCAACAAATACAAAGGGATCCTCACCCTCAGACTCAAAGGTTACCTTTTTCTTCTTGCAATCTATCGTTGCCCCATACATGGCTAACCAATCCATACCCAAGATCATGTAAAATTTATTCATAACCAAATCTATCAATTCAACTGACAACTCCCTGCCATCCACTATCACTGACAGTGATCTAACCCATCTCATGGATACTACTAACTCCCAAGTGGGAGTGGGAATAAGGTTCCGAACCCCACTACATAATAATCACATGGTCTACATAGTCTATCAATAATCCTACTAGCAACAAAAGAATGTGTAGCACTAGAATCGATCACAACAATATAAAGGGTCCCAGCACTAGAAAGTTGATCTGTAACCACAGAGGAACTAGCCTCGGCCTCTGACTGAGTAAGGGTGAACACCCGAGCTAGCATTAGGTTGTCCACCTTTCTTGGTTCTTTTTCTTTATTCTTGGGCAATCTTTCCACAAGTATCCCACAATCCCTTAGATGAGGCAGACCTTCACCCGACATTCCCCCAATATGGTGCTTCCTGCACTACGTACACTCTGGGAATTCTCTCCAGGCCTCACCGCAACCCTGGCGGCCTATCCGTACGTCCCGTGGCCTCCTATCTTGCCCTGGAGCTGAAAATGTATCTGATGTCTTTCTCTTTTGGTCAGTAGGGTCTCTGACCCTATCAAAGCCTACAAATGGAGGTCTCAGCATCCTAAATCCCTTCTGGCCGCACTCTCGCTCCACATCTTGTTCTCTACTCTCTCAGTTGTGAGTGCCTTCTCGTCAACCTGACCATAAGTAGTCATTCCTGGCATAGTAGAGAAGCGAACATCCCAGACTATCATAGGTTGTAGCCCTTAGAGAAACCTCTCCCTTCTGGTCCCATCAGTGGGCACCAGATCCCCAACAAACTTTGCCAATCTATCAAACTTCAAAGCATAATTGGTCATCGACATATTGGGTAACGTCGTACTTCCCTAGAGTCGCTACCACGTGATTTTAAAATGTTCCATTAGCTCGCTAATTGAGGTATTAGACTGAAAAGTGTGATTAAATCGAAATAAAGACTCATTTAATGAAAATTAAGTATAAAAGGTTTGGACAATCCATTAAAATTATAAAATTGATAAATTAGGATCCCAAAACATTATTTCAAAAAATATTTACAACTCAAAAGTTAGAGTACCGTTGATAATAGACTTTCTCTTGCCCTTACCTGTTCCTCTAACATGTTTATAACATGTTCCTCTAAACAACACCAGCAGTGGTAGCCAGGTAGGCCAAACATGTACACGCCCCTCCATGCCTTCCAACTCATGATTGGTCGACCTATCCCTTGCCCTTACCTAAACCAAAGAGCACCTGTGAGCCGCCCAGCAAGAAAACTGTCGCACATAGCATATATCAAATCATTCCAGTAAATGCATAACCTTTAAACAGATAACAGACTATTCACATAACGACATATGTCGACCATGGTGCTTTACCAAGCACCAGGTTCATAGTCTACACCAGACGCGTGAGTACAACACCCTTGATGGCCATGCCATGGCGGCCTACATTCAGCATGCTTGTTGCCATTCTCGGCATTCGCCGTTCCCGACCGTCGCCGATCAGCCATAATAAAAAAAACATGGCATAACAATTACAAATATTCATATATAACATTAAATACAGATAATTGGGCCATGCCCTGCTCTACGAGCACAAACAATTTTCTTACCTGTGTCCCGAGTTGAACGACTAGTGTAATCCCGAGCACGATCCCTTAAACTCGAGCCTTAGCGGTAAAACCAAGTCATAATGCAATAATGATAAACATCCATCAAACCCTAAACCAATTAAAAAACTTTAGAATAGTACTCTAGCCTCCGAGACCTTGAATTCCACTAAACCAAGTAGTAGAATCCTTCCTGAACCATTAAATTTGATTTCCCGAGCTTAGAACCCTATATTGGCCATTTCCCTTAATTTGAATCACGTCCCAGCACCCTAGGGTCATGGGGTGCTACTAGTCAGAGAACCCCGAGGCTCTCTTCTAAGGGACACAGGCTGCAGTGCGGATCAGCCTGCACCACGATGCCTGGACGATTTCATAGGCTCCCATGCCTCTTAGTTTCATGTGGGACGCGGCGCCTGAAGAACAGAGCCGCGACTTGAGCTCCAAAACTCAAAAATCCTTATGCATTTTCTTGAGCTTAGATCATCAATTCACACAAAAAATCTAACTTAAACCCAAAATTGTGTCCAGAATCCATATCAAGGCAACATAATCAGTATAAACACCCTAAAAGATTTCTCATAATCTCACCAAAACCCCAAAACGAGCCTAAAGTTCAAACCCTAAGAAAACCCTTAAATCACTATAGAAAACTAACAAAAGGTCAGAATAAATGCTTACCTCAACTGGGAATCTGACCTGAGCTAAACCCTAAGCACTTCAAGCTTCAAACTTCCTCAATTATGAGCCAATTCTCTAGAAGTTTCACCAAAGTTCCAAGTACCCCAAGGGATAAAGTCAGAGACGAGTAGAGAGAGAGAGTGTGTGTTGTGTTTCTTCTTTTCTGTTCAAGTTAGTTCTAGAGTCCTAACCAAAGTCTTAGTCTATCCTCAGCTTCCCAAAATGTTCAAAATGTCCCAAGGTTAACCCTTAGCCATTTAATGCCTCCAAGGGCAATCTCGTCATTTTCCACATTCCCGCTAATTCATCGAGTAGTCCTATAAATCTCCAATTAATCCCAACATGCCCAAATAATAGCTAAATTGCTTCCTGTTACTCGGTAACCTTGAACATGTGCTACATTCCCAAAATACCCCTAGGCTCACCCCGAGCCGGGCATTTGACCATTTTGTGACTATTCCGCGAATCCTCTCCCTAGGACCGCCTCGGATCACACATCTCAGTTATATCTCCACAATATTGTGGTCTCAAGCACAACACACACATATAAACACATTTATGCCCTCAACGGGCCAAAATTACAAATATGCCCTTAACAACACAAACAGGCCCACATGCATATTTAATTCACCTAAACTTGCATATCTAGTCATATAATCATTTAATTCAAGTAATCGCATAATAATACAATTGAGTCAATTATTGCCCTCCCAGCACGCTAATCAAGGCACTAAGCCTTATTAGAAAATTTGACACATTACAACTATCCCTTCCTTAAAGAAATTTAATCCTCGAAATTAACCTGAATAACTCGAGATACCGATCCCGCATATCAGACTCAAGCTCCCAAGTTGTCTCTTCTACTTTGTTGTTTCTCCACAACACTTTCACCAAGGCAATGGTCTTGTTCCACAAGAATTTAACTTTCCGGACTAGGATTTGAACCGACTTCTCCTCATAAGATAAATCTTGATCCAACTCTTGGTTTTCATTAATAAACACATGTTTAGAATCTACCGTACTTCCGGAGCATAGACACATGAAATACGTTGTGAACCCCTGATAAGCCTGGAGGCATAGCCAATATGTAAGTCGCCTCTCAAACTCGTTCCCGGATCTCAAAGGCACCAACAAACTTAGGACTGAACTTGTCTTCCACTCCAAATCGTTTCACCCCTCTCAAAGGAGAAACTTTGAGAAACTCATGATCACCGACTTGAAACTGTACACTACTGCATTTCAAGTCTGAGTAACTCTTCTGTCTACTCTGGGAAGCGAGCATTCGAGCTCTAATTTTTCAAATTGCCTCATTAGTCCTTTGAACGGCCTTAGGACCTAAGTATTTCCTCTTGCCTATCTTATCCCAATGAATGCGCAATCTGCACTTCCTCCCATACAACATCTCATACGGAGCCACTCTGATAGTCGCTTGATAGTTGTTATTATAAGAAAACTCAATGAAAGGGAGCTACTTACTCCAAGATCTCCCAAAGCCCAGCACACATGCCCGTAACATATCCTCCAGTATCAGAATCTTCCTCTCAGATTGTCCATTCGTCTGGGGATGATAGGCGGTACTGAGCCCATAGCCTTCTTCAAGCTCACCCAAATCTTAGTGGTGAAGGTGGGGTCCCTATTAGACACTATCGACATCGGAGCTTTATGGTGTCGTACAATCTCCTTCACATACAACTCAGCATATGGCTCTACCATATAAGTCGTTCTAACAGGCAAAAAGTCAGCTGATTTGGTGTACCTATCCACAATCACCCACACAGAATCACGTTGCTCCACTGTCCTCGACAATCCAACCATGAAGTCCATGGTGATATCCTCCCACTTCCACTCTGGAATCCCTAAAGGCTGCAACAACCTTGCTGGCCTTTGATGTTCAGCCTCCACCTTCTGACAGGTTAAACACTTGGCCACATAATCCACTATGTCCTTCTTCATCCCTGGCCACCAATACAGAGTCCTCAAGTCTTGGTACATCTTCATCATACCTAGATGTACAGAATAGGGAGTAGTATGAGACTCATCCAGAATCTCTCGCTTGATACCAGAATCCATCGGAATGCAAATCCGACCCTTACACCTTAGTAGACCCACCTCTGAAATAGAGAAGTCTCTAGCCAATCCAGCTAAGACGTCCTCCCTATGTTTCCTCAACTGTGGATCCTTTTTTTGTGTTTCCTTGATCCTCTCAAGGAGTGTGGACTGAAGAGGGAAATTTTCTAGTTGGCCTACTACCAATTCAATTCCTGCTCTCGTCAACTCTTTATCTAACCTTTCTAATATCTGTCTCGAACTAAATAACTGCCTTGAGCCTTTCTGACTCAATGCATCGGCCACCATATTGGCCTTCCTTGGATGGTACAAAATTTCATAGTAATAATCCTTCCCTAACTCTAGCCAACATCTTTGGTGCATACTCAAATCCTTTTGAGTGAAGAAATACTTCAATATTTTGTGGTCGGTGTATATTTCACACTTCTCTCCATACAGATAATGCCTCCATACCTTCAATGTGAATACCATTGATGCCAATTTCAGATCGTGAGTGGGATACCTCTACTAATACTCCTTCAGCTGTATAGACGCGTAGGCTATCACCTTCCCAGCTTGCATCAGTACACAACCCAAACCCTACCTTGAAGCATCACAGTAGACCATAAACTTCTCCTTGTTTGATGGAAGACTCAGTACCGGAGCGGTGATCAGTCGCCGCTTCAACTCCTTCAAACTATTCTCACATCTATCTGTCCAGACATACTTGGTCATCTTACGCGTCATCTCAGTCAATGGTGTGGCTATTCCAGAGAACTCCTCAACGAAATGCCGATAGTACCATGCCAATCCCAAGAAGCTCCTAACCTTTGGTACACTGCTCAGCCTTGGCCAATCTTTCACTTCCTCATTCTTGGTTGGGACCACTAGAATCTCTTCCTTACTCAAAATATGGCCTAGAAATGTTACTTGGGGCAACCAAAACTCACATTTACTAAACTTAGCATATAGCTTATGTTCTCTCAGCCGATGTAGTACCAAACGAAGATGCTGCTCGTGCTCTATCTCTGATTCGGAGTACACAAGTATATCATCGATGAATATGATCACAAACTCACCCAAGTAATCCCTAAGGACCCTATTCATTGAGTCCATGAAGGCTGTTGGGGCATTAGTTAATCCAAAGGACATGACCAGGAATTCATAATGTCCATACTACGTAGGGAATGCGGTCTTTGGTATGTCGTCCTCCTTAATCCTTAACTGATGGTAGCCAGACTGAAGGTCAATCTTAGAGATCACCATCTTCCCTTGTAGTTGGTCAAATAAGTCGTCGATCCTGGGCAGTCGATACTCATTCTTAATAGTCATCTTATTCAGCTCTCTGTAGTCGATGCACATTCTTAAGGACCCATCAATATTTTTGACAAACAACACTGGAGCACCCCATGGAGAAAAGTTGGGTCTGATGAATCCTAGATCTAGTAATTCCTGCAAATAAATCTTCAATTCCTTTAACTCTGTTGGAACTATTTGGTAAGGTGTCCTCAATACTGGTTCTGGTCCCAGTGCAAATTCTATAACAAACATGATCTCTCGGTGTGGTGGCAATCTCTGCAGATCTCTTGGAAATACAACAGGGAACTCACACACTAACCTAGTCTCATCCGGTCCAACTGAAATGTCCCTAGATGTATCCAATACATTCGCTAGGAATCCTATGCAACCTTCTTGCTGTAGGTCTCCAGCATTCAGTGCAGAGATCATAGGTACTCGTGGTCCACTCATTGTTCCCACAAATACGAAGGGTTCCTCTCCATCAAGCTCAAAAGATATCGTCCTTCGCTTGCAACCTATTGTCACCCCATACTTTTCCTACCAATCAATCCCCATAATCATATCAAAGTCATCCATCACCAATTTAATCAGATCCACAGAAAGCTCCTTACTGTCTTTCTCCACTGGTAATGCTCTAACCCACCTCCTAGAGACTACTAGTTCCTTGGTTGGCTAGAAAGTCTTAAATCCTCTAGCATACAAATCACAAGGTCTACACAAATGACCTATCACCCTGGTAGATACAAACGAATGAGTTTCTCCTGAATCAATCAATGCAGTAAATGAAGAACCGGCACCAGAAATCTGACCTGTCATGACTGAGGGACTAGCCTCAGCCTCGGTCTGGGTCAAAGTAAACACTCTGGCTGAAGCATGCTTTGACTCTACAATCCCCCAGATTTCATCGTCTGCACTGTGCACACTCTGGGAAGCTACTCTAATTCTCTCCCACACCCTGACAACCACCATAAGCACCCCATGCCATCCTATATGGAACAAGACGAACAAAAGAATCAGGGACCTTTCTCTTCTACTCGCTGGGGCCACTACCTCGGGCAGAATCAGTGAAGGGAGGCATCTTCCTCCGAGAATCGCAACTTGTGGCGCCATCTCTCCATATCTGATCTTCAGCCCCCTCAGCTGTAAGGGCCTTCCCCACTACCTGACTATAAGTGGTAGTCCTCGGGTCCTGTGTTGTCTTGACATCCCGGGCTATCATCACATTCAGCCCCCGTACAAAGCGATCCCTCTATTCCATATCAGTAGGCACTAAATCCAGTGCGAACTTGGCCAACTGATCAAACTTCAAGGTGTACTCTGTCACGGTCATTCATCTCTAAGTCAAATTGATGAATTCATCCACTTTTGTAGATCGAACTGCAACACTGTAATATTTCTTATGAAAGACATCCCTGAATTCATCCCAAGTAATAATAGTCACATCCCTGAATTCATCCCAGGTCATAATAGTCACATTCCTCCTCTAGGACACAACTTCCCACCAGATGCGGCGTCTTCCCTCAACATGCAACTGGCACAAGCCACCTTTTTTTTCCTTCCACCCTCATGAATTCTAGGATAGAAGAAGTCATGTTCATAAAAAGGCTCCCACCTATTCTCCATCACAGGCTGGGCTAGCATTGGTGCCAGAGCCTGTGGGACCTGTAGTCCAACATTCCGAGGAGGAGCTGTCGCCTCAGTTCTCAGAGTTCATCTTTAGTTCTCTGAAGTCTAGCTTACATTTCTACAAAAATTTGTTGCCAGTTTTGTGAGGTAGGTGGAGGGTCCTGACCCTGGTTGTTATCTTTAGCCATATTTCCACTGAATCTAGTTGATCGTCAAGGCATAACTTCAATATCCCTAAATCAATGACACCGCACATCAGGCACGATAACAACATCCAAAGAAACCACCTCCCATTCCAATCAATCAACCACAAACATCAAATCGACACAATGCACACATAACACAATCGTATAATAGTCAAAGGGGCCATGCCCTAGCATCATATACACTCATGATGCTCTATTTATACTAATCAGGCAAACATGGAAACTCAGATAAGCAATTAAGCATATAATTCACTTAATACCGACAAACCCTGAGTCGAGCTTGTCTCTGGCAGTGAGCATACATGTTCTGTTAATCTCCAGGAGCCATAAACCTTGGCTCGCTCTGATACCAAGTTGTAACGCCCTACTTCCCTAGAGTCGTTACCATGTGATTTTAAAATGTGCCATTAGCTTGCTAATTGAGATATTAGATTGAAAAGTGTGATTAAATTAGAATAAAGACTCATTTCATGAAAATTAAGTATAAAGGGTTTGGACATCCATTAAAATTATAAAAGTGATACATTGGGATCCCAAAACATTGTTTCAAAATATATTTGCTACTCAAAAGTTAGAGTACAATCGACCTAAGCAACAAAACCAATTGTTTACAACATCTTCCTCTAAACAACCAAAGCTGTGGTGGCAAGGTAGGCCAAAAATGTACGCGCCGCTCCATGCCCTCCAACTCATGCTTGGTCGGTCTTTCCCTTGCCCTTACCTTCACCATAGAGCACCCGTGAGCCAAGGCCCAGCAAGAAAACTCAGGCACATAACATATAATAATTCATTCCATTAAATTCATAACATTTAAACAGATACAGACTATTCATATAATGGCCTATGCTGACCATGGTGCGTTACCAGGCACACAGTTCAAGGTCTACACCGAGCGGGTGAGTACAACACCCTCGATGGCCATGCCATGGTAGCCTGCATTAAGCATGCTTTTTGTCCTTTCCATCCTTCACCGATCCCGGCCTTTGTCGATCCCGACCTTCGCCGATCAATCATAATCACACAAACATGGCATAACAATTACAAATATTCATACATAAAAAAACACAGATAATCGGGCCATGCCCTGCTCTACGGGCACAAATAGTTTTCTTACCTTTGTCCCAAGCTGACCGTCTAGTGCGATCCCAAGCACGATCACTAAAACTACAACCTTGGCCGTAAAACCTATTCATAACGCAATAATGATAAACAGCCATCAAACCCTAAACCAATTTAAAAACTTCAAAATAATATTCTAGCCTCTAGGACCTCGAATTCCACTAAATCAGGTAGTAGAATCCTTCCCGAGCCCTTAAATTTGAGTTCCCGAGCTTAAAAAAATATATTGGCCATTTACCTTAATCTGAGCTGCGACCCAACCTCTTAGGGCCATGGTGCGCTACAAGCCAGAGAGCTCTGAGGCTCTCTTCTAGGGGACGCGGGCTGCGACGCGCCTCAACCTGCACCGCTATGCCTGGACGATTTAAGAGGCTCCCAAACCTCTTGGGTTCATGCGGCCTGCAGCACCTAAAGAATAGGGTCATGGCTCGAGCTCCAAAACTCAGAAATCCCCTTTCATTTTCTCTAGCCAAGATCATCAACTCACCCCAAAATTCAAACTTAAACCCATAATTGTGTCCATAATCCATATCAAGGCTATATAATCAGTATAAACACCCAAAAAACTATATCATAATCTCACCAAAACCCCAAAACAAGCCTAAAGTTCAAACCCCATGAAAACCCTTAAATCACTACAAAAAACTAACAAAATGTCAGAATAAATCTTTACCTCGACTAGGAATCCGACCTGAGCTAAACCCCAAGCACTTCAAGTTTCAAGCTTCCTCAATTCTGAGTCTATTCTCCAGAAGTTTCACCAAAGTTCCAAGCACCCCAAGGGAGAAAGTGGGAGCCAAATAGAGAGTGACAGAGTGGTGGGTTTCTTCTTTTCTTTTCTGGTTAGTTCTAGAGTCCTAACTGAAGTCTAAGTCTATCCTCAGCTTCCAAAATGTCCCTAGGTTAACCCTTAACAATTTAATGCCTCCAAGGGCAATTCCATCATTCACCACATTCCCGCGAATTCCTCGAGTAGTCCTATAAATTCTCAATTAATCCCGACATACACAAATAACCACTAAATAACTTCCCGTTACCCAGTAACCCTGAACACGTGGTACATTCCCAAAATACCTGTAGGCTCACCCCAAGCCTGGCATTTCACCTCGTTGTGACTATTCCGCGAATCCGCTCCCTAGGAACCCGTCGGATCACACATCTCAGTTATATTTCCACAATGTTGTGGTCTCAAGCACAACACACACATAATCACATTTACACCCTCAACAGGCCAAAATTACAAATATTCCCTTAACAAAATGAACGGGCCCACATGCACATTTAATTCACTTAAACATACATGTCTAGTCATATAATCATTTAATTCAAGTAATCACGTAATAATACAACTAAGTTAATTATTGCTCTCTCGGCATGCTAATCAATGCACTAATCCTTTATTAGAAAATTTTGGATGTTACATGTTGCCCTGAAGTAACTTGCCAATCTCTTTGGCCTTCACAACTCTAAATGTGTCATTGTAGTATTTCTCATTAAACAGAGTTCTGAATTCTTCCCATTCCATAGCATTTACATTCCTGGTCAGGGATACCACCTCCCACCATATTCAGACATCCTCCCGAAACATAAAAGTGGCACATGCCACTCTCTCATTACCGCCCACCGTCATGAAATCCAGGATGGCAGTTATCATTGTCATCTACTATTCAGCGTTTAGTGGGTCTAAGCCACCCTAAAAAACCCGAGGGTGTTGTTTCCTGAACCTCTCATATAGGGATTGCCATCTGTTTTCCACTGCCTTAGGCTATACTACCAATTGTACCGCTGGCTGTATCACTGCTGGAACCTGCTACTGTCTCAAGAGATGAATCTCATCTTCTTGCCTTTGTAACTTAGCTTGCATATCATCAAGCACGTGTTGCCAGTTCTCTAGAGCTGGTGGTAGGGCCTGACCCTGATCATTCTCTTCCCTAACCTGAATTTCTTGGCCAACCAACCCCTCTAACCTTCGAGGAAGCATATTGACAACTGTCCCACTCTACAATGATCAATTTGATCGTTAGGCAAGTAACAACTATACCTCTTGCCACCTAGTGGTCCAAGACCAAACAAACAGATGCAATGCTAATAAGCATGCCAACACATAAAATATTCATCCATGGTGCTAATAAGTACTTCATGATATTGCTAGTAAGCATTTCTAGCATTCATAAGAAAATAATGATGCAAATAAGCATGTTCAAGCATTTATACATGTATAGCAATGCTAATAAGCATGTTCTTTAATCCATGCCAGTATTAACAGTGTTAATAAGCATTTCCTGGCCTATATGCAATTAATAGTGCTAATAAGCATTTCTTTAACTTTTATAATCTATCATGCCAATAAGACATTCATATGTCAAATAGGCAGGTGAACACAATTAGCATAAATAATTACCGAACCTTGAGTCGAGCTTGTCTTCAGCGGCAATTGTACATGCCCAACCAATCTTCAGGAACCTATAAACCTAAAATGCTTTGATACCAAGTTGTAACGTCCTCCTAATGCAGAACCATTACACTGTGTAATTAAATAGTGTCAATAGATTAAAACCCTAATTCTAATCTATTTCCTACATATATTTTGCTCTTCTTTTTCCTCATGTCCTTCTTCCTTCAACCCCTAAGACTTCAATCCAACCATTACCCAACAACCTTGACGAACCGTTCCATAACCTCACACCTCGACGAACTTGCTCCAACCCACTTGACCCTGTCCTACAGTCTAACACTCCAACCTACACAACTCTGTCGCGCTGTCTTCCTCCACCGAGATCTATCGGAGCCGAGCCTTCCTCCTCCGATGTCAACTTGATATGGGATTTTTATTCAGTACAAGGGTCTCGCCAATAACTAAGGGAAGAGGTCAATGAAGGGTAACTCCCAACAAGGCACATGCCAACATAGTTTTTGTAACGTCCCAAATTTGCTAATACGGCTTAGCGCCTTGATTAGTGTGTCAGAAGGGCATAACTGGATTCATATATGGATTTAATTGAATATATGTGTGATTATGTGAAATATACGAGTTATATTAAGATATAACTATTCATGCACTTATGTGTATTAAATGTGATTGTGGGCCCGTTTTTGTGAAAAATGACATTTTCATAATTTTGATCCGTTAAGGGTATAATTGCAAATATATGTGTTATGTTATTGAGACCACACTATTATGTGGATATATTTGTGATAATTGGCTTAGGTTGATCCTTTAGAGCGATTTGGTGAAAAAGTCACAACAGGGACTTATACTTGGCTCAAGGTGAGCCAAGGGGTATTTTGGTAATTTTGCGTATGTTAGGAATTAGTGGAGCATTATTGGAGGATATTCATATTTGGAGGGTTAGTAATCAAGTTGGGAATTTAGGAGTGTAATTTGAGGTGAAGTGGTATGTAGGCTAAATGACCATATCGCCTTTAAAAGGCTTTGATGGAAAATTTGGAAGAAGGGGGTAATATGGTCATTTTGACCCAAGGAATAGACCAAGGCAGCAGCAGCAACCTAGCACACCATGCTTGGGCACCATTCAATCCTCTTAGCTTATCTCTAAAACTTGTGTTAGGGTCTCAAACACAAGATAGGCAAATTGATGGATTTTGGTGAAAATTGAGGAGATTCAAGGTCCTAAGGAAGGGATTGAGCTGTAAGGATCATCACTTAGCTTCTGGGAATTCAAAATCAAAGAGGTAAGAACTTATAGCTCTGTTTTCATCTCAGATTTTGAGATAGGGTTAAGTCAAGTTCTAATGATTTGAGGTTTCTGGGAGGTTTTGTGCTAGTGCTATTGAAGGAAAATGTTTGGTAGTTGTATCAAGTTAGGGATTTAAGTTCCAAAATCACAATTCAGACTTTGATTTTTGGATTTTGGTAGGTAAGTTCCTAAAACTCAATCTCAAAATATTGAATTCTGGAATTCTTCGTGTTTTAGTGCATTTTTGTGGCATGATATGGTCAGTTGTTCTTTACCTATGTCAAATGTTGGGTTTTCTGGCTTGTAGCCTACTGGAAATACATGTTTGGGTCGAGTTTCAGGTTTGGTTTTCCATGGGAGTCGCAGTTTTCAGTTTCGGGGAAGAGCATATTGGTTTTTAGGTATTTTTGGGTTTCTAACGATTTAGCGCGATTGCGCTGAAGTCCCAGAACCTTAGGAATTGGTTTTAATTTTGGGTTTTGTAGTAAGGGGCGTGACCGCACTGGGAGAGGGCACAACCGTGACAGGAACCCAGAAAGGCCAAACTTTCTGCAAGAGCGACCGTGCCAGGTGTCCTAAAATGTGGTTTTGCTAACTTTTAGGATTATGGCTCGGGGAGTTCAGGAATACTATTTTGTGGCCAACTTGGGGGCTCGAGAGGTGTTTCCAACATCCCGACAAGTGGGAATAATAATATTATGAGTAAAGTCTGGGGTGAGGCTCGGGATTTGAAGTTATTCCCTAATTCGAGGATGTTTATGTTGTGACTAGATTATAGCAAGCCTTGGGATCAGGATCGTACTTGAGGCAGTATTTTCCATTGCACGATACTTGAGGAAAGAAAATTGCACCCTGGTTGTGGTAGGGGCTCAGACCCCTAAAAATGGATATGACTGTGGTTATAAATGTGATTATTCGATTTGGCATGCTTGTATATCACTACACCAAACACCCATTACCATAACACATCATTATAATACTATTTAAAAAGAGTTATTGTATATATAAAGTTAATGAATAAAATCACACGCGGCAAGTTAAAAAAAAAAGCGGCAAGTGAAAAAAAAAGGCAAATTTTCCTTCTCATTTTCCCTATCTCTGTCTCAGTCTTCATTCTCTCTCTGTCTCAGTCTTCATCTCTTTCTCATTTTCCCTATCTCGAACCAGTCTTCATCTCTTTCTCTCTCTGTCTCATTTTCCACCATATTTTCCTTCTCTCCTTCTCTTCCTGCTACACCCATCACCACCTCCTCCTCCTCCTCTCTCGGACCGAACCACTGCCTCTCTCGGACTGAACCTCCTACTGGAGCCTTGACGAAGAAAAAAAAATGGAGCCAAAGTAAATCTCTCGGACACTCCCGCTTACAAGCAGTATGTCGCCGACTTACACGCCGGAGTTTCCACCGTCGCCATTGCCCATCCCTTTGACACCATAAAGGTAATCTCTCATCTTATTCTCGTTGGATTATGTGAAATTTTCATGGGTTTAGCTTGTAATTTAACATATTTTTGTTTGATTGCACTCTTAGTGAAATTGATAGGACTTGGGGTTCAAAACCCAGAAACCAATTTTTTTTTCTTTCAATGAATCTAGGCCCTATACTGGTGAATTAAAAGCATCAAAGTTTAGAGCAAATGCATTAGAAAATGATATGACTGGGTTGCCCTGCTAATTGTTTTTTAAAAAATTTCGGGATGAGATTGAGATAACATAAGTATTAACCAATAACATCTTACAAGATTATCTCTGTGAACTAAAAATGAATTTAAAGTTTGTATATTTCTTGATTGGTTATACTTTCATGTTTTTGATTCCTTTGATCTATGTGTATATTTATTGAGTGTGTTAAACTTTTGTTTGTTTATTAGGTGAAGCTGTAAAAACACAATACTGAAGCACATGGGATCAAGTACAAGAATAGTTTGCATTGTACTGCTAGGATACTAAGGACTGAAGGAGTATGCTTCCGATTTAGCTAGAGTCATTATTTTCTTATATATATGCTCATTTAAATTGGATGAAGATGTGATAATATGCTTGTATCTTGTTAGGATTTTTTTGTAAACAGGACATGAGATACAAAAAATTGAGCTAGAGTTCTTAAATATTTCTCTTTTTCATTTTATTTAGCAGGGCATTCTTGCCTGATAAGAGCTAACGTTTGGTGCCACGTGACAAAGATTTTCAGTATCTTTAAATTGTCTAAATAACACATTTTCCCCTTTTTTGGGAAAGTTAACTGATATTTTTTTGACAGATTAGAGGACTTTATAGAGGTGCTACATCATCTTTTGTGGGGATGTCTTTTGAGAGTTCCCTCGTTTTTGGCATTTATTCCCAGGCGAAACAGTTTCTGCAGGTAAGCCAAAAAGTTGTTCAGATAATCTGTCATTGGCTTACGTATTGTAATAGTGATCTGTGGAGTGTTTTAATTTTGAACATGTAACTCGATAGTAATAATCATAAGTGATTTTCTCATGAAGTATAGCTATAGACATAACATGGTGGTAATACACTTCTCATAATTAAGGATGTCTCAAGTTCAAATTCCCTTTACCCCAAGTTAAAGAAAAAAAAAAGAAGATTTTCTTGTGATGTAGCGGTTGTCTCTCTTATGTGGTTGAACTACATGGCTTCACTTTTCTTATTCATCCTTTTTATTCTCACAAAGGGAAGTACGCAGAGTAGTGCTCCACAGCCCCATGTAATAATTCTTTCTCTCTCTCCTTCACTCTTTCTCTCTCACCTTTGTCTTTGTGGAGACCGACCGCTACCTTCCCCTACACGCGCCGGCTTGGGATCTTCAGAGCCCGTCGAAGCTTCGACCACGCAGGCCCAAACCCTCACACGACACCAGAGGCGAACGATATCACCAGAGGCCAGCTCTTATCCTCTTCCCTGTGTGCGGCCAATTCATTGTGCTTTGTTGTGTATAGGTATGGCAAAGAAGTATGTGACGCGGTTGTGGCGAAATGTCTCACCGGTAGGACTAAGACGGTGGAGAAGGCCCATGCCATCTTTATGCTTTGGATTGAATTGGAGGCTGTAGAGCCTTTCTTGGTATGCCGTTTCTTATATTTTCTATATTTTCTTTTTCATTCATACAGTAATGCTGGTGTATTGTATGGTTGAATATGTTTTTTTTTAACTTATATTGTGCTCTCTGAAACTTCATCTTTTTTCTGCTATGATTTTCTGGGATATTTAGTATGGTGTGTTTGTTGCAGGATGCAATGGAGAAGGCAATAAAAGCCAAAGTTGCTAAAGCTGTTGTACCTGCAATTGATGTCATGTTTCAAGCCTTAAGGTTTGTATTGAGTTTAATTTTGTGGGAAATGTTTCTTGTACTTCTTTATCTAATCTACATGTTTGGTTTGATAGTGAGTTTGGAGCAAAAGTTGTGCCTCCAAAGAGGATATTAAAGATGTTGCCTGAGCTATTTGACCATCAAGATCAAAATGTTCGTGCATCTTCTAAAGGACTTACTCTTGAGCTTTGTCGATGGATTGGAAAGGACCCTGTAAAATCAATATTATTTGAGAAAATGAGGGATACAATGGTATGATAACTTCTTACATGTACGGCTTTGCGTATGGAATTTTTTGTTTCTCCCTGATCCTTGGAAGTAATGACTTATTTATTATTTTATTTTTTTTGAAGAAAAAAGAATTGGAAGCCGAGCTGGTGAATGTAACAGAGGCAACTAGGCCATGTCGCAAAATAAGGTGAAAATTCATTTTTTCATTAGCTGTTTGATCTGCTTGCTGTTTTTATTTTTCTTAACCTAGTTGGTATTGATGTCTTCAGGTCTGAGCAAGACAAGGAGCCAGAAAAGGAGGTTGTATATGAAGTTGTGGGTGCTGGCCCATCTGAGGAATCTACATCTGATTGTGTGTAATACACATAGTCTATTAGATTATTCTTTTTCTTGGTTGATATTAAATGACGACAAGTAGGTGTTCCATCAGCGGGTAACAAGTGATTACCATTGTAGGAGTTTGACACTTTAGTGTTATATTTTATTAGTTTTTTTACTGCAAAGATGTTGGTTATTTAGCTCTCTTGTTTATGCATAGTTTAACATATTTTAATTGTCAGCTCCTCAGGAAATAGATGAGTATGAGCTCGTTGATCCTGTTGATATATTGGCTCCTTTGGAGAAGTCTGGATTTTGTGATGGAGTGGTTAGTCTTCTTTCTTCTCTCCATCAAACTAGTTCAGTTTTTTTTTGTTTTTGTAGTGATTTAATTTAGGAATATTTGGTTTTGATGTTCCTGTACTGCTATTAACATCTTGTGCCTTATGTCACAGAAAGCAACCAAGTGGTCAGAACGGAAAGAGGTTGTTGCAGAGCTAACCAAGCTTGCTTCAACAAAAAGAATAGCACCCGGTGATTTCTCAGAAATCTGTCGGACACTAAAAAAGGTACATTGTCTTTTTATGTTGGGGTATTTCATTTGCATCGTTTATACCTCTATCTATTGCCAAGGATCTTTTTAATATTGCATAGTTAAGTGTTCAATCTGCTCCATTATGTTTTAACTTCATGCTTTATATTCTTACTTCTGTTATAAGTTTATACTTGCTTTTTGAGTTGATGAATAAAAATCATTTAATTCTTTTTCTGTACAGCTGATAACAGATGTTAATATTGCTGTAGCAGTCGAGGCAATTCAAGCTATTGGCAATCTTGCTCAGGGTTTAAGAACTAATTTCTCTGCAAGTTCACGCTTCCTATTGCCAGTTTTGCTGGTATGTTCATTTTTTGTTAGCTAAAAAAATAATATTATATCAACTTAAAATGCAAACAGACTGTTTGAATGTAACCAAGCTGTTCAAGTGTTCATTTACTTCTTGCCAGTTACTTACAACTGAGCATGGTGGTATTTTTTTTTGGATTTTGACTTGTACATTCATTTTTCTTATTAATAAAAGTGCACTTAGTCATACGAGTAGATTCTTTTTTAGAAGTTCAAATGATGTTGATTGTAGCTTTGATTTGTATATAAAGTGATTTTTTTATTCAATTTTACTTTTAATATATATTTTGATCTGGTTTATCTCAGATTTTTCTTAGAAATAATTTAAAAAAGATTGATGAAGGGATATTGGTTTATTGAATTTATCTAACTCCTTTGATTTCTCTCTCTCTCTCTCTTATTTTTTTTTTATAAAGGAAAAATTGAAAGAGAAAAAACCTACCTCTACTGAGGCACTAAATCAAAGTCTTCAGGCAATGCATACAGTTGGGTGCATAAGTCTAGCTGACATTGTGGAAGGCAAGTATATCTTTATCCTACGCTGTAGTTCTTTAATTCAGAATGTAGTATTTTCATAGGATTCCTTACTAAGTTTTTGGTTTAAGTTTTTTTTTTTATTAGAGATTAGATGACATAAATTCTTTGCATATGAGTGTTTGTAATCGCTTTGATAGGTGGTAATTTTGATTTTGCCCAAACTGTAATGGATGTTGTCTATTGCAAATATTAAGACAGCTGTAAAAAATAAAGTTCTTCTTGTACGATCATCAACTCTTAACTGGGTAACATTCTATATTGAAACAAGTAACAAGGCTGTTATTTTAAAGGTGCACAAGGACTATGTGCCTATCCTTATGGAGGTAAGTGCATTTATGTTTTTAGTTGTAATATATTTCATATTTTTGAACAATCAGTTGAGTAAAATGTGCTAAACATTGCTTATTCCCATTTATTTTAGAAGACAGCTTCAGTACTGGTTTTGATGAGTTTAGAGCACTAATTCATGGTTTGGTGCTCTTACTTTCTAATTTGCAATCTAGAAGACAAAGGGAAATAAAAAAAATAATGGTGCAACCTATTTTTGACCATGGATTATCCTGTTCATGGTGTTTCATGGACTCTCTTATCTATATTATCGTTTCTTACTTTTTCACAGTGCCTCAATGACGGGACTCCAGATGTGAGGGATGCAGCCTTTTCAGCTTTGGCAGCGATAGCTAAGGTATCATTTTATTTATTTATCAATTTTGTGCTTTTGCTGCTTAATTCTGAATTTTGATTATTGATGGTATGGATTTATTTCTTCTTTGCCCATTTTATTTAGTTGGTTGGTATGAGACCCTTGGAGCGGTCACTTGAGAAACTTGATGATGTTAGAAGAAAGAAGCTTTCTGAAATGATTTCAGGTTTTGAAGGTTGCACATCCATCAATACAAGCTCAGGTTTGTAATATCTTTATAGCATCAGTTCTTATATCACTAATTTGTTCAACATTCTTGTGAGTTTTTATAACCTTGTGTGCATACTTATTGTTGTGTGAGCAGCAATCCAAGCTTCTGGTGCAACCGCATCCTCTCATGAGGTGAGTTATTTCTTATATAATGGATTTATGGAAGTTAAAGAACAATGCTATGTTGAGAGGTTGCATGTAATGTTGCTATGTTACACGCTTTTAGTTAATATTCTTCTGGATTACAAAGTTATTTGGTTAATAAACATGATTTTTCCACCTACTGGCGTGTATTTTTTTTATTGTTAAGAATGATCCTTGAGACCTCCAACGAGAAAGGATAATTATTTACGTCTTTAATGTATGCAGGCATCAGATGCTTCATTTGTTAAAAAGTCAGCAACAAGCAGGCTTAGTGGGAAGAGGCCTATTAAAGCAGCTGTGAGTTCTTGACACTGTTAATTATTTTTGTTCATAGGTTGTTGAAGTTATTTTGATCTTGATATCTTGTGATTGACGATATTTTCTATCAGCCTACCAACAAAAAAGGGGCTTCTGCTAAAGGGGGTGTGAGTAAGAAGAGTGATGCACATGCACAGACAAAATCCTCTAAATCTGTTGAAACACCTGAAGATGTTGAGGTAGAGTGGTACACACTTATTGATATGTGAGTTGTCTAATTTTTACTTCAAATTCTACATCTTTTTGTCTCACTGTTTTTCTGAATATTTGCAGCCATCTGAAATGGGTCTTGAAGAGATTGAAAGCAAATTGGGTTCTCTTGTACAAGCAGATACTATTTCCCAATTGAAGAGTGCTGTGTGGAAGGAACGACTTGAAGGTTTGTTATAATGATACTGATTTGTTTAATAAAAAATTAGGTGATTTTTTATTTATTTAATTGTGATTGTTTCCTATTGGTTATGCAATCACACTAGGCATGGCTTCTACCTTTAATGTTTATCCATTTCACTATATATTATTTATTTTTTGAAAAGAAACTATACTTGAATTTTTGATGAAAAAATACAAGGGGAGTGTGATATTAGTGTGCATACAATAACATTACAAATGTAAAATAAAACTCCACTACCATACCAAGTCTTACAACGAAATATCATTGAACTCTTATGCATCATATAACTGAATGGCGATGCAAAATATCTATAAACCTTCCTCAACATCTGCAAAGATTCTTCTACCGTGTTCCAGCCATATAGCTCAGTAGATAGCCATTGTTACAACAATATACATCTTTAACCTCTTGTCACCCGGAACAACATATCCCAAGAGATCGGAGCAATGTTGTGGCTTAGCTCACTGCTATTTTAAACTCTCTTTATAACTTAAACCACAACAATATAGAAAAATTATAATGCAGAAACAAGTGATCTACTAACTCTGGCCTTTTTGCCTAAAACACATCATTTAGGACACAAAACTTAGTTGGCCTCCTTTTCGTAGCACCTCATGTACACCGAGACACCATGAAAGCAGTAAATATGCAAAAATATTACTTTTGATGCTACTAAGCTTTTCCATATATTTTACATTAAAGAATTGGTAGAACAGTGTAATATATTTCTTAGATAAAAGCCTTATGGGAGTGGAATTGATATATCTTTTTGGATGCTTTAGTTTCTATTTACTTAAAATGACTTTTTTTTGCAGCAATATCTTCATTTAAACAACAAGTGGAAGGTTTATCAGACCTAGACCACTGGGTTGAGTTATTGATTCGTTTACTGTGTGCTGTCCCTGGCTAGAGTGAGAAAAATGTCTAGGTATTTAAAGGTTTCATTGCTGCAGATATCTGTCTTTTTTACCTTTGTGGATATTTTTGGCTGTGAGATAGTTATTTAAAGCATGGAGTTTGAATAGTGCAGGTTCAGCAGCAGGTTATTGAAGTTGTTACTTTCATAGCCTCTTCGTCAACCAAATTTCCTAAGAAGTGTGTAGTGCTTTGCCTTCTGGGTAAGTGTTCCTTGGTTTTGGTTGATCATAAGTTTGGAGCTGGGATTTGTTTGCTTAAAACTGTGTGATCTCTTTTGCACGGGTATTTGGCTTCTTAGTTGTTTGGTGGTTGATTAGATAGTTCCTTATTTTTGCTTGTCATTATTCCTGAATTGACAGGTATAAGTGAGCGTGTCGTTGACATTAAGACTCATGCTCATGCCATGAAGTGCCTTACTACATTTTGTGAAGCTGTAGGTCCTGGATTTATTTTTGAAAGAGTAAGTCTTACATTTAAGTCATTTCTGTAGAGAAGTTTGTTTGCACTTCTCTTGTGAACTTCTGAAGCAGGGATGAAACATATTAGGTTCTAAATTGATTGGAACTTGTATTTCTTTTCTTTGATTGCTTTTTTCATTTTTTATAATCCAATAAAAGTCAAGGAATTCTGTGGTTAATATTGTTGATGATCTGATATAGCTATGAGATCTGAGGGCTCTCTAATAATACATTTGTTACATTTAATGGGTTGCTCTTGTTACTTCTATAATGAATTTGTGTTTCCTCAATGGTTGTTCACATCCATTACAGATCCTTAGATCATGTATAACTTGAGTTTGCTGATTTGTGATGACAGTTTTACTGTGTCAACATCTTCACTGAGATGGTTCCTGGTCGCAATCCTTATGCTCTCTTCCTCACTCCTATACTCTTGAAAAATCATATGTAATGTCGAACTGAACTTAATCCATGATTAGTAACTAATGATGTCTACAATATAACTTATGTACTGATTTTTTATTTGTAAGTTGTAAAGTTGATCTTACTGTATTTTCCTTTTTAAAAATTCATTACTTGAATCAGGAGAATTGTAAAATCTTATTTCATGTGAATTGTTCTGAACAAGTGAACGAGTTGAATTGTTGAACTAAATTCAATCTATGTATAGCTTAGTAAAATGTATTTGTCTATGTTCTTGTTTTAATGTTGAGGATTGTAGTTTCATTAGCCCAATAATGAAAATAGTAGTAGTTTCAAATAGGCCCATGATTTTTCATCATAACCATTTCAATCTTTAGATGGTAACAAGATGATTTTTTTTTTGGCAGTAACTTGGTTGGCAACAACTTTACAATGAATGGCTCAAACAACAGGTAATTTTCCTCAGTATTTTAGAATAGCTTCCTTCATGTTTGCTCTTATTTGTACTGCACTTAATAAATATGTTTCAAGTGTCTTATTTTTGCTCTTATTTGTATGTTAAGTTACTATCTTATTTTTGGAAGACTTATCCCCCTTTTTTTTTTCTCTGTCTCTTTTCCTTTTGCTCAGTCTTTATAAGGCTCCATGCAATGGTTTGAAGGAAATCTTGGGTTGAAGCTATTCTCTCCTAATAAAAGTTGCAATTCGTTCTATTGTTCTTTATGTTTTATTCTATTATAAATATTTTATTATGGGTGACTTGCTAATGTTGTTAAATGTGTCATCTTACAAGTTAGATTTTTTCTTGTTCTTTTGCATAATATATATGGTTAAATGATAGGCTCTATGGAGCATATTAGGCTCTATAGTTATCTGTGCTGTTTTTTAGTTTTTTCTACTGTTATTTAAATCTATTAAATAATTTGTGCCAAATTCTGCATTGGCTTGTTTTGCTTGTTGAAACTAGTTTAATATGTTTGCTATATCTTTATATGCTTGCTATCGTAATTTTTATGTTGCTGACTATTATTTTAATATGCTTGCTATCTATATATGTATATAAGAAACTAGTTTTATGGCTCTTTTGTAGATTTAAACTTTGTTTATTGTTTTATTGCGATAAGCTTTGGAGAGATAATAGATAATGTGTGAAACTTGATGTATTGCTTGTACTCTTTTGAATCTTTTCTTGTTGTATATATTTTCTCTAGTTTTCTTTGTTATTCTTTGGATTTAGCCAATACAAAATGGTGAATCCTTGTGTTGTCCTTATTGACAATTTGCAAACAATAGCTTGAAAGTTGTTTTTTCTCTTTTGGATAATTATCTATCAGCACTGGTAGATAATTTTGGGTTATGATGAATCTACACTACATATATATAATATGGCCAAATGTGTTAAGTAATTCTACATATCTAAGCTTATGCTTTCTACATATACTCATGTGAAGTGATCTCGTGTTTGTCATTTATTCTTTTAAATTTCTGTTGAGAGTTTAGCTGTGGAATAAAAGAGACATTGGTAACTATGCTCTCTCTGATATATTTTACTTGCACTAATTTTATTCCAATGGGTAACTAGTTCATATACTGTAAACTTTAGGATAGAAAAGTTCAAAAATTTCTTTACTCTGTCATTATTTTGTGCTTGACTAGTACTAGAGAAGGTGAGGCTTTTAACTATCCAGAAGCTATAATAATAACTATTGTCCTTTCTCATTAAGCAAATTGAAAAGGGTTGAATAAAACAAAAAAACATTTATACTCTACTGTCACAAAAATGTACAAGACTATTTCTGGATGATCAAACAGAATTAACTTAGATAATCTTTAAGTAAATGGCTAACTCATTAGAAGAGCAAACATTTCTCTCTACTAGCTGGACATGATACCTATGGGAACCAAGATATAGAAACATTTTAAAGTTAGATACTTATAGTCTAAAGAAGAAGAAACTAAAGAAAGCATTAATATTCATGCACAGAGTCATTTGTTACAGCTATACTTGAAAGATATCTTTATGATATTAAAGCTATACTTATACTAGAGAAAGTAGATTCATATTGTTTTATTCATAATTTTATGAAATATATGAATATTGCATCTGGTCTGGGATTTCTTTTTCTTCTGTTGTTATATGAATATGCCTGTTGTTATAGCCAGCCATGGGTAATGTTTCATGAGCAATTTTTTCTTCAAATAATTCCTGTGTCATGTTGTTTATGGTATATCTTAGTTTCTTGTTAATTATTTAATTATTTAGGTTTCTTCCTCCAGAAATGGATGTGAGATTCTATCTAGTCTAGTATTGGTTATCTGAAAATCTCATCTTCTCATGCTTCAGATTTTTTGTTAATTCATTTTGGTATCTTAGTAGTGATCACTGTAAGCATAATAGTTGTTATAGGTCCTTTCTTTCATTCTTTCTCTCTCTGACCATTTCTAAATATTGATGTTTGTCTGAGTTGCTCTTATAGATATATTTGTTATCTTGATACATTTCACAAGCCTTGTTTTAAGTTGCATGTTTTGTTGCTTCAGTCATTGTTTTGTATGGTAGTACATCTTGCTATACCTTGCTGTTTTGTCATGTTTTGGAGTTATTACAAATTTAATTTAAACTTTATATGCTTACAGGTGGAAACTAGCTTAAGTCTTATGTTCTTAATAATAAAAGGACTTAAGTCTTATTGAGATGATTTCTTTGGAGCAATTCTTGACAAAATTTGTAGTTGAGGCCTTTACAATGGAAGAATGTATTTCACTAATTTTTGTATACATTTCTTGTTTTGTATTTAGTGATAAAGGAATCTGAATTGGGCACAAATTATGTTGTAATATGATTTCTTAAGCCTAGACTAGTAGACTAAATATTGTAATTACATTTGAGTAATTAATAAAAATCTATTTATGTTACTTTATTTGGCATCAACTTTCATATTTGTTTTCCTAGTTTTGTGTAAGTAAAAAAAGATTATGTTTCTCTAATCTAATATAACACGTGTTATACTAAAGTGTAGTATAACACAAAAAATGTGTTATACTAAAGTATAGTATAACACAAAAAAAGTGTTATACTAAAGTGTAGTATAACAAAAAAAAAAATGTTATACTAAAGCACAAAAAAAGTGTTATATAATCGACTATAAATAACATAATTTAACACTTATCTATATATTAAAATAACACAGAAATTGTGTTATCGTTGACAGTACAATAACACATATGTATAACACTGATAAAGTGTTATGTAAAGTACCCTGACCTACGATAACATAGTCGGTCTTAACACATCAGAAAGTTTTATCGTATGTTTTGATAACACATTTTCGGTGTTATTAAAAGCATTTTTTCTTGTAGTGATATGCTACATTTTACTGTGTATTGTACAATCTGTACGTTTGATTATATTTAAAATGAAAGTCCGGCTTAAGGGAGTTGGGGCCGACATCAAGCGTGCGGAACGCAGCCCGGCCTAAGATAGCCGGGGTTGGCCATGAGATCTAAGAGCTTGTTCTCAAAGTCATCTAAATAAAAGAAGCGTTGATTGCACTTGTCTAACTGTATTGACTGTTAAATTGGTTATGTGTTGTTTGAGCAAACTATTGCTGCTAAGCTTGTTGTTTATATTCAGTTACTTACTGAATTTGTTGATTTAAGTTTTCTTGTTAACCCTTGGCTCATGGGTGCTATGTGGTGCATGTAAGGGAAAGGGAAACCTGGACCAACCATGAGTTGGAGATCTTCAGGGGCGGAGTGTACATTTGTAGCTGCTCGACCGCCACGGCCGAGGGATAAACAGGGACTAGTGCCAAACTTAATTTTTTCGCTTAGGCCAGCTTAAGTTGTAATTATTTTGAATGGTTGTAAATGCCTTGTAAACACTTTTCTTTTTGGGTTCCCACTTACAAACTTAAACTTTTTAATGAAAACAACTATTTCTATGATCAAATATTTAAAGCCTAATCCACTAATTGTCCTTAGTTACACCTTTATATCCAAATAACTTAACTAGCAAGTCTAGGACTATTTAAAATACACAGTGTAATGGTCTTGGCTATCAAAGACATTACAATTTTGGATACGGGCTTGTGGATTAGGGGATTTATGCTTTTTTTCGTTTAGAAAATTTTGTGTTGTTCATTAGATTTTGTGTTGTGGATTAGGAGGTTTTTGGATTTTTTTCATTAGATGGATAATGAGTTTCATTTCAAAATCATTCTAATTTTTTAAATTGTTTGTGGATTGATTTTGTGAAACAATGACTAATTTATATATATGTTATGAACATATTAACACAACGTTAAAATTCCAGATGAATTTTTTCATCGTTAATAAAAATGCATTTTTGCTTTTGAATAAATAATTATAATTCCAATCTAACTTCTATTTAGTTTAGTGTAAAAAATATATGATTTTTATTATATTTTAAATAATTTTTAATTAATTTTCATCTCTTTGTTTTATAAAAATACTTTTAATTTTAGTTTTATTTTATTAATTTAGAAATTATATTTAAATCAATTAAGAATAACAAAAACATATAAAAATAAGATAAGTTATCAAAATTAGGGTTAATCTAGGAATATTAGAAATTTGGACACACGGAAGGTACCAAAGTATATAGGATTTGCAAATAGAGGGTATTGATTGATAATTATAAAAAACAAAGGGTACCAAGTTTGTATTTTGATAAAACACAAGATACCAAATGAGCATTTACCCATATTTATATTTTGGATGCTTGTTTTCAATCACTATAGATAATTTTACTATTTTTGGTACATGGATAAATTACAACTCTATTTTTACATGACGGTGTATGATGTAGTTACAAGAGACCTCCTATAAATTTTAATTTTTCTTTTTAATAATTTAGGATGTTGAAATTCGAATTCAAACAGCTTGTTGCACAAGTGCTTGTTTCGATATTTATACGCGAGCGCAACAACCAGTTTAAATTTTGATTTCGGTATCCTAAATTATAAAAATTTGTGGGAGGTTTCTTGTAACTACATTATACATTGTCATGTAATAAAATAGAGTTACAACTTATCCATATGCCAAAAAAATTAAAAATACCTTATAAGCATTACTTAATAATTTTCCATATAAATATATTTATAAACTAGGTGCAAGCAACATACAAGACACATTTACTTAGTTTTATTTAGAAAATTTACTAATTATTTTTATTAACCTTTTATGATTGTCATATAAATTTTAAATAAATAAATAATATTATATATAAAATAATGACATAAACATATTAAAAGAAAAATTAAACCAAAACATTGTTTATATATATATATTTTAAATAATACGATAACATTTTAGATAAAAAAAAAAAGAGCTACCCTTTTTAAGGTTCAAAACATTCAAGATTTTATTCGAATCACAACTCAATGATTGGAGAAGAAACTTATTTATTCTTGATAGAAGATAAATGTTATTCTAATTTCTTATATAGTTACACAATCATATTATTTGTACACATAAGACACTTTTATATAATATATTTATTATGTATTAGATATTATTGTAATAATAATATTTTATAATATGTGAATATTAATATAATTATTAAATATCTAGGTTTATATTAAATATTATTATAATAATAATATTTTACAATATATGAATTTATATTAATACAATTACTAAATATTTATTCTAGTAAAATTTTATAAAATTTAGGATTGTATATTATATGTTATATATTATTGTAATAATAATTGTTGACCCCTGTATTGGCCAATGACATTGAGTAAAATAAACAATATGAAATAAATATTGAACTTAAGAATAATCAACGAATAATAAACAAAACACAAATTTATAGTGGTTCGACTCCGATAGTTAGTAATGACTTATGCCACTTAGTATGCTTATTATTGTAAATCCCCCAAAACCTGCTATCAGCAAACTAGAGTCCACCAAGTTTAACAAGTTAGGAAGAAGGATACACGAACGTGTATAAAAGCACTCGAATCTTATGAAATCTCTCAAAACAAAGAATTATAGCGTAAGGAATAATGAATCCTTGGATCTCTATTTATAAACTCAATGATGTACAAAGAGGGGATGGGCCTTACCTAACTTGTACAACAAGTAATAATAAAATAATATGTAAATAATACACTTTACATTTGAAATTGCAGACATCCCACAAATATGTATACATTTATTTAACTTAAAGTTGTAACTGTGTTTCATCGAGCACCTCTAGTCGCATGTCTTTTGGCCAACACCTTTTCCTGCTGCTCTACATAACTCTTACACGTGTCTTATAGCATGTTTCCTTCTCCTTTGATCATGGGTCGACCAGTCTTCCATAAATGGCTTTCCATGTGCCTTTCACATGCATCATATTTATGCCATGTCATCACGCTAATTTGTAGGTAAACAATTGCCCCCCAAGTTTATTATTATGCGATCCACATTAGATAAACTTACTCGACCAGTACTCAGTGACATGTCACGTCCAACTATACTTTTACTTCCTTGAAAAGGTAAATAATCATGATTTTACAGTTTCCAATGAAGGTTTTGGTCGCTTTGCATTTTCCAATGTTATAAAACCCTCTTTTCACTCATGACTTATCAACTTCCCTAATCAGCATAAATAGACTTCTTCCTTTTCCTTCATTTTTTTACCTTAACTTTCTCTCTCTTCGAGACCTTCCAAAAAATTTCAAGCACTTTCCGATCGTCTTGTGACAGTTTCAAAGACTTTTTAGACGATTTTCAAGCCATTTCTTCAGCAATCCTTACTGCAAGTAAGTTTTCGAAAAACTTCATATATTTTGTAGCAATTTTCTTGCAATTCAACTAGGAATGATCCCTTTTTGATAACTGTCATATTGAAGTTCTTGAGGATAATTGGTTATAGGTAAATAATTTGTATAATTATGGGTTTAGATGAGTGTTTTGGTAATATTTAGTAGTGTAAAGACGTTTAGGAAGGGTATATGAGGGTATAACTACTAATTTTGGGTGCAGAATTGAAGTAAAATTCGATTTTTAGGTTTTGGAAAAGTTATGGGTTTTTCCTGCCTGTAACAATGACGAAAAGTTTTCTCGAAAAAACTTTTCATTTTTGCTTTCTTACATTCACTGCTCGTAGGTTTCAATCTGTTTGTTTCTATATACTGTTGGTCGTATTAGAGCTTGACTTTTATCCACGAGCAGCATTTATTTTCTCTTTATATTTTCCTTTTCTATTGGTCGTAGATTCTCACTCCCCCTTCTTCTTCTCAGATATTCATGCACAATCCCTGGGGAGGTAAGAGCCCAATAGACAAAGACCTCCTAACTTTGTTGTTCGTAGACACTGAGCAGCCTACTCTGCCCATATCATAAACTCCCCCACAGCCAATACCATCGAAAAGCTAGCCCAGACAAAATCCTTCTTTTAATTGAACCAGAAGAAAACTAGAAAAAGGCAAACCATCCATGGCCCGTGTAAAAAAAGTACCCATAAAAAGTAAAAGACCCTCGATCATCACATTGGTTAGCATGCAGCCAATGTTGAGGGTCCTTCGACCAACTCCCAGCCCGTAAGAACCGAGTAGCTTCCTGAGCTACTCCTTACCCATGCCTTGTAAAATAGGGCATTAATAAGGATGTACCCTGGTACATCGACCCTCTTAGCGTCATATCGACCGAGATGGTGGCCAAGTATCCTAAGAAGTATGGCCTTCCTGGGATTACTTTGTATAAGCCAACACCCGACCAGAGGGCAAACGTGCCTGGTGGCGCTTATAGCTCCTGGCCGAGGTACCATATTAAGGCATGGGAAATTTTTCCTCTGCACTATTTTTTCCAAGGGGTGGCAAACTATTTTGACATCGCCCTATTCCAAATAACCCCAAATAGATATAGAGTGTTATCAATACTCTATATTCTTTACCAACATAAAAAGTAGCATGAGCCAACTCCCCACAAGATCAATTGTCTGTTCGATCTCAAATCCAACCCCAACCAAAATAATAGGAGGTTCTTCCATTTCTATAATCAAGAATCTATTCGCACATTCCTGACCGATATAACCTACAATTCCAACTCCTCACAATTGATCTCATTGTGGGCAATTTATCCTTCACTCGGGGAGGTAATTTTTTATTCCTGAATGTGTTTATAGTTTTGGTTATTTCTTTCTTCTTTGTCTTAGTTTGTTTTGTCAAATATAGGCCCATGGTACCAACAAGAACCTACCCAAGAAATGGTAGAGAGGGTTGTGGCCTTGCCAGCATGACCTCTTTTGAGAAGACTGTCAAGGAGCTGGTCACCAAAAATAATTTAAGGCTAGTTGGCCTTTTGGAGCCTCACCAAGAAGTGAGGGAATCGACTATTGGGTGCGCCACGGGAGAAGGCACTAAGGAGTAAATTTCTTTTGACTAGCGACGAGATGTCTCTCAACCCCCAGGCGTCGACTAGCGGGGATCACTATCGAGGAGCCAAGCTCCAATCTCCAACTAGGTCCAATTCCCCCTTCCCACAGGAATGGGAAACAAAAACCACCCGCGCACCCTGGTCAGATATATGACTCGTCTGAGGATGAAAATGGTATGTGTAATGACCCAACTATTTCTAAGACTTAGATCATTAAACCTGCTAGACACAACTACTACTTTGAAGAGAACATACATAAGAAAAATTCATAAATATTTGTAATACATAAATGTGCTCATTGTTTTAAAATAAAACATAACTATAAATAAAATTATTAAAATGTTTACTAAGCTAAATGCAGAAAATACATAAAAACGTAATTTAAAGAGACTAAAGAAAATAACGTCGTCCTCGAATCGACACGCAGCCCATCCACTCCATTCACCTCAACACACAAGCCAAGCTTCCAAGAATCCTTCCTCCTTTGTATCTATTTTCCTGCATCACACTAAAAGTAAAGGAGTGAGCCTAATGCCCAGCAAGGAAAAACTACTAACAACATAAAACATATATATAAAATTATATCATAACCACATATACTATAAACATATGTCATATAATACTACAATGGCCATTATACTACTTGGGGCTTGTTAACTAGGCAAGTCCTATGCCCAATAGATTTGTGGGGCTTGTAAGCTAAGCAAGTCATCTGCCCATAAATTATTGGGGCTTGCTAGCTAGACAAGTCATATGCCCAAGGTATAAGCATACTATACATAATATTAACATACAACAGAAGATGCCATAACATATAACATAACATATCACATAACATATCATACAAACATACAAGATCTATCATATTTTCCTTACCAAAACCGGGATTTTTGAGAACAAATGCGGGACTTGGAACACTCTTAAAACCAGCAATAAGAATGGTGAGAATTTCTAAGGAGTAAAGAATAAATGTGGGAACTAAACCTTCAAAAAGAAACTTACCAAGAAAGATCCTTAAGTTTCAAAAACCTAGTCAAAAACCAATATCAAAAGTTAGGATCTGAATAAAAGGAACTAAAGAAAAACTAAAGTAGTTTAAAGAACTAGACTTAGAGAATAGAAATACCTTAGTTAACCTTATGAATTGGTCTAATTTCAATACCGAAATACACTACTACTCACTTCCCAAGTATTTTATAAAGCTTAAGAATGGCAAAGCTTTTTCCCAACCCAAGTGTATATCACTCTTTGGAATCACTAGCACCTTGGAGTCTCTGATCACAGCTTGAAGAGTGAGTGGACGGGCTGGTTACTAAGTCCTATTTATAGAGGTAAGGAGTGAAACTAACCCCATTTTTGTTTGAATAAAATAATGATTTTAAAATGAAAAAGAATTGAGTTTTTGTCAATCAGAGGCTAAAGACTCGGTCAAAACGTTCAGAGGTAGGTCTAAGCAGTTAAGGTTTGATTTTAAAATTAAAAAATATATATATAACTTAGAGAGATATATCGCCCCTATGTGGCGATATATTGGCTTTACTCTAATCCTGAGCCTCCATTCGTACGTTCGTGCAACGTCAACATGTTTTCCGTATCCTTCGTCAGGCGATATATTGGCTCCTAGCTGCGATATATCGGCATACGTGAATATTTTATACACGTAATTGCACTTTTTTAGCATAATTTGAATGGGATAACTACTTTGACTGAGTCAACTACGACCCTAACAGTTTCTGGTGAATACTAAAGCTTATATTTCCTTATTTTATCATTAAAGTACTTAATTCCTTAATAATCATGCTTATGACAAGTGTCATAATCCTATTGGCTCTAGCTAAACCTTAGATTATAATAAATATCATATCTAGGATCAGCAATATTAATCAAACCTTATGTTATAATTAATATTCTTAAACTATAGGTTAAACTTATAAAATCCATAATTGTTGCTAGGAGTTTCCAACTAAGTCCCGGTTTGAACCAAAATCCATGAAATCTAAAATACTACAACTACTACTAACTAGATAACTAAGTAAACATTCTGGGACTCTACAATTCTCCCCTACTACAAAGAATTTCGTCCCCGAAATTTACTTACCAAACAATTCTGGATACCGAGCTTGCATGTTCTCCTCCAACTCCCACGTTGCCTCATGTTCAGAACTATTTCTCCATAGGACTTTGACTATCGGAATACTCTTAGACCGTAATTCCTTCATCCCTCTATCTAGGATGCTAACCGGCTGTCCCTCGTAACTCAAGTATTTCTGGAGTGCTATCGTATCATACTTGAGGATGTGAGATGGGTCTGACACATATCTACACAGCATCGAGATGTGGAACACATTGTGACTATCTGCTAATGCTGGCGGTAAGGCTAATCTATATGCAACTGCTCCCACTTTGTCCAATATCTCAAAAGGACCTATAAACCTAGGACTAAGCTGTCCTTTCATCCCAAACCGGTTCACACCTTTCATAGGAGATATCTTTAGGAAGACTTGATCTCCAACTTTGAATTCCACATCACGCTGCTTGGCATCCGCATAACTTTTCTGATGGCTTTGAGCAGTGAGCATACGTTTTCTAATCAATGCTACTGCTTCCTGAGCTTCTCTAACAGCTTCGGGTCCAAGTAGTTGCCTTTCTCCTACCTCGTCCCAATGTAACGGCGATCGACACCTCCTTCCATAAATTAGCTCGTAAGGTGCCATCCCGATCGTTGATTGGTAGCTATTATTATAGGAGAATTCTATCAGCGGCAAGTACTTACTCCATGATCCTCCGAAATCAAGTACATAAGCACGCAACATATCTTATAAAATTTGTATGCTACTCTCGCACTGACCATCGGTTTGTGGATGAAATTTTGTACTAAGACTTAACTTGGTACCCATGGCTTGCTGCAAACTTCCCCAAAATCTCGATCTAAACACCGATCCTCTATCGAAGACTATTATTTTAGGGATTCCATGAAGTCGTACAATTTCTTGGACATAAACGTCTGCGTATTGATCTGCTGTGAACGTAGTTTTGACAGGCAGGAAATGAGCTGACTTGGTTAGTCTATCTAATACTACCCAAGCCAAGTCGTACTGCTTATTTGTTCGTGGAAGTCCCATCACGAAATCCATGGCTATATCGTCCCATTTCCATTCTGGAATGCTAAGCGGTTGTAGTAAGCCTGCAGACCGCTGATGCTCTACTTTTACTTGCTGGCATACTAAGCATTTAGACACATACTCTGCTATATCCTTCTTCATTCATGGCTACCAATACAGTGCTTTAAGATCGTGAGTCATCTTGGTCGACCCTGGGTGAATTGAGTATGGGGTACTATGCGCTTCTTCTAGAATCTTCATCTTAATCCCTTGATCATTCGGCATGCATACCCGATCCTTATATCTCAATAAATCTTGACCCTTCTCTAACTACATCCATATGTGCTTCTAACATGTCATCATGCTCTTTCCCAATCCGTCTTTCTTCTAACAAACTTGACTGGATGGACAAGTTAGCCAGTTTACCAATGACTACTTCTATTCCAGCATTGATTAGTTCCTGCTATAGCGGATTTTCTATTCCGGCTAATGATGCTAGACTTCCATAATTCTTCCTACTTGTCGCATCAGCAACTACGTTTGCCTTTCTCTGGTGGTATAAGATTTCATAGTAATAATCCTTCACTAGTTCTAACCACCTACGCTGCCTCATGTTGAGCACCTTCTGAGTGAAGAAATACTTTAAGCTTTTGTGGTCCGTATAAATCTCACACCGTTCTCCATAAAGATAGTGGCGCTAGATTTTCAACGCAAAGACCACCGCTGCCAACTCCATATCGTGTGTTAGATAGCGTTGCTGGTATTCCTTTAGCTACCTTGAGGCATAGGCTATCACCTTGTCATTCTCCATCAGCACACAACCCAACCCTTGCTTCAACGCATCACAGTAGACTACAAACTTGTCCTTTTGTGTCGGTACACAAAGTATTGGTGCTAAGCATAGCTTATCCTTTAGCAACTGGAAATTCTCTTCACACATATCTTTCCAGTTGAACCTCCGCTACTTTCGAGTCAGGTTGGTGAGCGGAGTGACTATCTTAGAAAAGCCTTCTATGAACCTCTGATAATAGCCTGCTATTCCCAGAAAACTTCTTACTTTAGATGTGTTCTTTGGTCTTGGCCAATCCTTCACAGCCTCCACTTTAGATGGGTCTACAGAAATTCCATCCTTGGATACTATGTGGCAGAGAAATGCTACTTGTGAAAGACAAAATTCGCACTTCTTGAACTTGGCGTAAAGTTGATGCTCCTTTAGTCGTAACAAGATCAATCTTAAATGTTTCTCATGCTTGACTTTATCCTTTGAGTACACCAATATATCGTCAATGAATACCACGAAAAATTTATCTAAGTAGTCCTTAAAGAACCTATTCATTAGGTCCATAAATGCAGCTGGAGCATTGGAATGTCTAGAAACTGATGATACTCATTAAGACCGGAAGACATGACTAGAAACTCATAATGCCCATAACGAGTTCTAAAAGCAGTCTTAGGAATGTCTTCTTCCCATACCTTGAGATGATGATACCCGGACTGTAAATCAATCTTTGAGAACACGGTTGCTCCTTAGAATTGATCAAACAAGTCGTCAATCCGGGGTAGCAGATACTTGTTCTTAATCGTCACCTTATTCAGCTCGCGGTAATCTATGCACATCTGCATGCTTCCATTCTTTTTCTTCACGAATAGAACTGGTGCTCCCCATGGTGAATGGCTCGGTCTAATGAATCCCAAGTCTACGAGTTCTTGTAGCTGCGTCTTTAACTCCTGAAGTTCGGTAGGTGCCATACGGGTGCCCGGTACTAGCTCTATCGTGAAGTCAATTTCCCAAGTCGGCAGTAGCCATGGTAAGTCGTCACGAAATACTTATGGAAATTCCTTTACAATATGGACGTCTCCAACCTTCAGTGGAGTCTCCTTTACCACATCCATGATGTTCGCTAGAAATGTGTGACATCCTTTTTCTATCATCCTCTGAGCTTTGAGAGATGAAATAAGCGGTGTGCGTAGTCCTGAAACTTGTCCCATAAAGCATAGTTTCTGACCGTCAGGAGTGTCGAACATCACTTGCTTACATTTGCAGTCGATGGTTGCACCATGCCTTGCTAGCCAATCTATTCCAAGTATCACGTCGAAGTCTTTAATCTCCATTTCTATCCGGTCTCCTTCTAGTTCTACATCCTCTATCTTGATCGGTATGCCTCGTACTATCCGTGATGATAGGACTACTTCGCCCGAAGGCAACTCGGTTTTAAACCTAGTTCTAAACTTTTAACAAGGTTTGTCTAATTTCTCTATCATTCCTAACGAGATATACGAATGAGTGGCTCCCAAATCAAATAATACATAACATATATTATGGAGGATAGAAACCTGACCTGTAACTACTTTATTGCTAGCATTAGCTTCTCCTTGGGTTAAGGCAAATATCCTTGCAGGAACCATCTTGTCTCCCTTTTTCCCCTCTGGCTTGAGCTGGGGACAGTCTCTCTTCCGGTGTCCTTCCTGACCATAGTTGTAGCATCCCTTGGTGTTTGCGCGGCACTCACCAGGATGTTTCTTTTGGCATTTAGCACATTACGGGTATTCTACAAAACCCGGCCTATTACCTCCATTGTTTGTCCGTGCTCTTTTTTCGTTACTGGACTGCTTATTGTCAAGATGATGTCTCTTCTGACCATTACTATTGTTGCTGGATTGATTGTTGTTGCTGTTGTTCCAACCATTCTGAGGCTGACTCTGATGTTTGGGCTCAGGCTTACTGGCCTCTTCTTTACTAACGTTCGCCTGAAGCCTTTCTACTTCCATTGTCGTTTCTATAACATCAACATAAGTAGTATTTCCTGGGTTAGCTAATTCAATCCCTAATTCAATCTTTGGTCGAAGTCCTCTAACGAACTATGTCACCCTCAGAAAGTCAGTTGGAACCAACTCTGGTGCAAACTTGGCTAATCTGTCGAACTACCGAGCATATTCTGCTACCGTCAAGTTGCCTTGCTTTAGACTAGCGAACTCCTCGACTCTTGAAGCGATGACTGCCGAATTGTAGTAATTTTTGTGGAACAGCTCCACAAATCCGGTCTAAGTCATGGTGGCGACATCGTGAGTCTGCTGAACTAAATCGCACCATATTCTAGCATATTTCTTGAGCACAGAAGAAACGCAGGATATGTGGTCCGCGTTATCGAGGTTCATGTGTATCAGGATCGGCTCCACATTTTTTAGCCATTCTTCCACCTCAAAGGGGTCTGTTGTCCCTTCAAAGTTTGGAGCGTGTTGCTTACGAAACCGCTCATAAACTAGCTCCATGTGCTGAGCTGGGTATGGCGCATAGTTCGCCATTGGCCATCACCCATATGGACCAACTTGTTGGGGTGCTGGGGCCATTTGCTGAGGTTGTGGTTGCGGCTTAGGCTGAGTCTGTTGTTGTTGTTGCTGCAGTAATTCCTCAACTTGTTGTCGTAGCCTGACAATTTCTGCAGTGTTGTCAACCGGCAGCGGTGGCGGTGCATTTCGGTTGGCATTAGCACACACTCCCCTTCTGCGAACTGGAGGGGCTTCATTGCTCTTAGGAGCGGCGTTGGGGACATTGACATTGTTGAGAGCAGATCTTCTGAGCGACATCTTCAGCAGAGTTCTAACAATCGGGAGAAAAACATGTTAGAACTTACCTTAGTAGGCTCTAACGCAAAAACTTAATCTAAGCAAACATAACTCGAACCTATTAATTATGATTTTTTTTATGAAAAGAATTATATAAGCCTTCTTTATAATTAAGGTGTGTTTCTAAACTTATAAAAATAAGCCATCTTTATTATTTTCTAAGTGTGTTTCTGATTATCCTATATGACTTAATTCTCTGGCTCGAAACTCATCATTGTTCCAAAGTTAACCATACTGAGGGAGGGCTGGGATTAGTAAAATCGTTCCCACTACTATGCCCCCCTAACTCTCAATGTAGAACTCTGGTTCATTGATTTGTATCAACCCTCACCGAACTTAGTCATTATTTATTATTTATTATGATTGCAAAATAAAAAATCAAACTCATACATGTCATCAAAATAACAATGATATTAATTTGGAAAAATAGTTTTCACTAAGTACAATCATAAAGGAAAAATAATAAATAAAATAAATAAAGAAACTAATCTATTCTAAAAGCCGGGATCTTCTACATTAGATCCTTCATCTAAAAATTCTATTCTTTTGTTCTTGTGTGAATTGGAATTCCATCTTAGAGGTAAACCTAATTATAAGAAAATAATATCGCATCGCCTCTGGTATTTCATCTTCAACATCTATTGTCTGCCATATTTCTTCCAAAGTAGCAATTACAAAAGGAAAATCTTTAAAAAGCCTAATTACTAAAATATATTGTTCCGTAGCTCTCAACATTATTTGCTTAGTCGTTTGGAGATGAACTATTTGATTATGAAATAAAAAAAATCTTCGAGTGATTATTTCCAATATTCCTACTGTATTTCTTGGTTCTCTAATCCTTTTTAAGGCCTTAATGGCTCAGATATCGTTATATGATAAAGCTCCATCCATTCTTAACTAAAAACATAAGACTAAAACGTTAGCTAAAACACAAAAACAAAATAACTAAAACATAAATACTTACATTAGTAGTTGGATTCGGAGCTTAAGCGTGTGTATCAAGGAGAATTTCATGTAAATGGACCGTTGCTCTGATAGCAACTGTAATGACCCAACTATTTCTAAGACTTAGATCATTAAACCTACTAGACATAACTACTACTTTGAAGAGAACATACATGAGAAAAATTCATAACTTTATTGAAAACTTTAAAATAATATTGGTAATACATAAATGAGCTCATTATTTTAAAATAAAACATAACTTTAAATGAAATTATTAAAATTTTAAAGTTTTCAATAAAGTTATGAATTACTTTATTTATAGTTTTCTATAATGTTATGAATTTTTCTCATGTATGTTCTCTTCAAAGTAGTAGTTATGTCTAGTAGGTTTAATGATCTAAGTCTTAGAAATAGTTGGGTCATTACAGTATGAATTTCTCAATTCTTTTAAATATGTTGCCAATTTCTAATAGTCTGTTCAATAGGAATGGCAACTTTATTTTTTCGACAAGTAGCTTTAATTCAGATTTCTTCGAGGAGGATAGTGTTTGTAGCAGTAGTAACTTAGATAACGTAGCGACCAGTAACTGTAGTTTGGGTATAATACTTAGTATTTTTCCTTGTTCATCTTCATGTATTTTTGTGAACATTTTAACAAATGTGTTCCCCTTTTCAACAACGCCTTCAACATCTACGCCTAAGGAGGCAAAATCGGTAGCTCAAGAAAATGGAGCAAGAGAGAAGCCGGAGGTACCAGCGGGGAGCTCCAAGCAAGAAGACTTGATCAGTGGATACTCCTCTTCCTTTAAAGACCGCTGCTCCTCCTCACTCTCCTCACCCTAAATCTTCTACCGAGCAGGTGGGAGGGCCCTCTATAAATGAGATGTTGATCAAAGCCTCTAGCTCCACAATAGACAAGCTGCAAAAAGTGGCCAAGCATTGACACAACAAATAGGCCTTTGCCTCTCTTCCTTCATTGAAAGCCGACCAGATTATTAGCTGTGGTTTCAATGAGATGCTCGACATAGGTCTTTTTTCAAACTTTTTTGTTTTTCTGGTCAATACAATTATGTTTTCTTTCACTAACAACCTTAATTTTTATGCTACTTGGTGGCGTTGTGTTGAAAAGGACAGCTCCAAATGTGCTGAGGAGCTAAAAGTAGCAGAGGACCACATCAAGGCCCTTAACGAGGAGCTGAAATAGATCAAGGAGGACTTGGTCAAAGCCATATTATCAAAATATTTATATATATATATATAAGGTTATGTCCAAGACTAACCACGATGAGGCGGTCAAGCTTCAAGATGACCTAGTAACGTGACAGAAGGAGGCCAACAAGCAGTAGGACAAGGTGAAAAAGCTCGAGGCGACCAAGGCGAGCAACCTGGAGAGGTTCCAAGGTGCAACCTCCACTTGCTTTTACATGTTTTGGATGAACAATGAAGGTGAAAATTTTGATTATCTTCCTGAGCTGATAAGGGAGTCTGAGCTTGCTCAATACGCTGCTCACTTGAAGGAGGAAAAGAATGCCCATGCATCTCCTGAAATTTCTTTGGTCACGGGGATCGATGGAGAGGAGGCTGGAGCAACCGTCGACTAGCAACCCCATCAAAACCCTCCTGCTCAGTGAATTTTTTTCTTTTATTTTTTTTCTAATTATAACACCCGAACAATATGGTCGTGGTGCTGAGACTATTTAGTGCCCATGGCAGCTTTACTTTTTCGCTAATTTTTTAATTACTTCCGAGCAGTACTACTCACGGTGTAAAGACATCTCTTTTTTTATATTTTAATTGTTATTATAACATTTGCTCGCATGACTAAATATAGCATAACACTTTATATTTTTGTGAAAAATCTAAAAAAATGAAAAAAAAATCTAAATATCATTGAATGCTTTCCCTTATTTTTCTCGTGTGTTTACATATTTTCACATGCTTTGCTTACCCTAGTTTCTTATATGCCCCCCCTCCCCAAGTGATTGGGTAGCATAAGGTACTCAGTCACTTTCCATAAACTAGTACTTGTTCGAACATTACTGCTTGTGTACTTATAAATGACTATGAAAATGTAGAAAGACAACACACCTAATGAGCAAATACTTGTAAAAAAAAATACAATAATTAGCAAGAATAACTAGCTGCACAGAGTTTCTATTATTTCTTGTAAAATAATGACAAAAAATCGTGTCTATATGAGTGATCAAACGATCTTACACTTATAAGAGACCAGCCAATAATGGACCAGTCCTTGTTAAAAAACTTATTGTTAACGTGGTTTTTCGTCGACATGGGATTTAGAAATCTGAGACAAGGAGATTAAGCTTTTCGTAAACCAAATGTATAAGAATATAAAAAAACAAGAACACGAAGTACTCACACCATTTTACATGGTTCAGTGGTTAAAATCCACCTAGTCCACGAGTCATTATTATTGATCTGTTTATGAACTTTTTAGACAAAATTGTTCAAAGCAAATTTTGCTGAGTTTTTGCATACAGAATGTCGATCCCTTTTTCTGTCCATTGCCCTTGCCTTTATAGGAGATCACCATGGAAATTTTTGGGTAATTATACATTAATATGGTAACTAAAAAAATTTGGGCAACTTCCCATTTACATAAATACATGTTTGCCTATTAATTCTACACCTGTTAATACATAATAAAATATGGGCATTTATTAGGCATATAAGGAATCTTCGAGTCTTTTGGGATCCTTCACTATGTGTCATAGTCATGCTTCCGCAAGCTGAGCATATTCCTCGAGCTGGATGTTTGTAGCGTCTCAAAATTTTACATAGCTAGATAGTAGTAGTAGTAGTAGTAGTAGTAGTAGTAGTAGTAGCTTGGTATTTTAGTTTTCGTTGTTATTGGTTGAAGCCAGGATTTAGTTGGAAACTCGTAGAACTAGTTAAGGATTTTATAAGATTAGCCTATAGTTTGGAAATATTAATTTTATCATAAAGTTTGATTAATATAGCTGGTCCTAGAAATGATATTTGGAATAACCTAAGGTTTTGATAGAATAATTAAGAATGTCACACTTGTCACATGGACGTTTATTAAGGATTTAAGGATTTAAGATGAATAAATTATTTAAGGATACCTTTAGGAAGTCTAGAATCTTCCCTCAGCTGTTAGGATCACATTTTACAAAGTGAAACTGGTTTAAACAAATTGAAGTGTGCTGAAAATGTATAAAACATGTTTGAAATATTAGTGTATGCGATTTATTGCAGCTATAAGGGCCGATATATCAGCTATGATTTATACGAAAAACACGTTGACTTCGCACGAACGAAACCAAAAACCCTTGGGATTTTGGTGCAGGTGATATATCGGCTCGAGTGACCATTTTTGAATTTTTGTGGAATCTGAAACTAGAAACTGCCCTCAACAACTTTGACTTATTCCTAAACATTTTTGACCCAGTTCTAGGCATCTGTTGAGCGAAAAATGTATTTTAAATAATTTATTTATTCATTTTAAAAGGAGTTAGTTTCACTCCTTTAACTCTATAAGTAGGACCCTTCACTCAACCATTTTTCATCATCTTTAAAGCACAGTTCAGAGCCTCCAAGCAGCTAAGTTCATTCTAGAGGGAACCACTAGGGTTTTGGGGATAAAGGCTTTCTAATCTAAGCTTCTATAAACACTTGGGAAGTAAGATAGAGTGATTTTTTGGTATTGAGATGTAGATCAAAGTTCTAATCTATCCAAGGTTTCTTTATCCTCAGGTTTAGTTCATTATAGTTCCTCTTATTCTTTTAATTTTCTTCAAATCCTAACTCATTATAATGACTTTTGGTTAGGAGTTAAATTTCTTTGAAACTTAAGGTTTTTGGTAAGTCTTTATTCCAATGGTTTAGATCTTCTATTAATCTTCTTTTCTCTAGAGGACTTATGGTTTCCTTATGTTTGGTTTTAAGAGTTTCCAATCCCACTCTTGTCTCCAACATTTTGGTTTTTGGTATGGAAAATTAGGTAGTTTAGTTTATGATCTAGTTTATGTTTTGTATGACCTAACATTTCAGGTTCAATAAAGGGGTAAGTGTATCTGGACCTAAGGTGTCCAATGATGTATGACAGAATTATATCCGGTAGGCTTGGTTGCCAAAATTTTATGACGGACCTAAGTTGATGTCCAGGGCTTAATTGCCACCCATGTATAAGCACTTATCTTTTTATTATATCTTACTTGTTATTATGATCTATGGCCTATAGTTACGATTATGACTTATGACCTATGACTTGTGATTTATGATTATGACTTTGATTATGATTTATGATTATGACTTAGGCTATGATATGACCTAGGGTTTTATGATGTTGTATGATTAGTCAAAATAAGTTGTGTTATGACTCTTGTGAAATTTATGATATGTTGGTTAAATGATTATATGACTAACTCTTGTTTGTATTTTCCTTACTGGGCTTAGAAGTTCACCCCTTATGATGTTATTATTATAGGCAATTAAAGATAGAAGGGTCGGTGGCGAGTGGGACCTAGGAGCTTTGTGATGTACTTGTGGGGACCATATAGTCGAGGAAGATCAAGCGGGCCTATTTATTTTTATTAAAGAATGTGTTCTTTTAAAGTTTTATTTAAATGTTGCTCATTTTAATATGCTAAAGACAATTATTTTATTTTGTAAAACCATGGATCCATCTATTTATTTTCAAGTTTTTATTCAATAAAAGAGCAATATTTATGATTTTATCCAACGATGTGTTCTCGATAATTTATGAGAAATTGGGGAGTTAAAAGTGGTACTAAAGCCACGACTATATTGGTCTTGAACGTTCCCACGAAATACACACGATAGCTACGAAGGACCAACTCGCTAACAAGTAAGTATGATTTACAAAATATGTTTGTTATGTGAAATCATGGTTTTCTTTATGACTCATTTCCAGAACTTATCACTATGAACCCTAACGCTATTAAGAAGGTTAAGGCGATAAGGAGAATCAAAGACCCTGAAGATGTATCTGAGTTCGAAAGAGTATTTTTTTTAAGAATAAATTGCATGAAATTATTTTTAGTCCTTATGCACTTAAATTACCATTAGTAGACCCAAGCTTGTAGATAGCATGGAATGAGGTTTTGTTTGATCATAGCGTACCTATTGAAGAAAAGTATGATACATTTATGGATAGGTTTGCATGAAATTTTAGAATAATTGAAGATATAATCCTACCAAATGGAGAAATAGGAAAAACGGTTCATCAGTTACCAGGCAACCTTAGGGCAGGATTTCTAAGTCAAGTTCCTTTCACTTCAAGATTTATCTACACCCAAGAGGAATATGAGGACTTCACTCAGGATATGCTAGAAGAAGGATCCGGTGTGGAGGATTAGATGTATATAAGAACACATCGTTAAAATTTTATTTATGTTGTTTTAGAAAATTTTCACTAGTTTGTAATTAATTGCTTATTTGAATAAAACATGTTATTTGCATTTGTTATTATTTCATTGTTTAGTAAGTGTTAAGAATTTTGGATTCAATTGAAAGTGTAAAGTTTAAATTCCTCTCTTATGGGTTAGCCGATTTGTGAAGGCCCATTTGCTTTGCATTATTAGATTGGATATAATTAAAATGAATAACAATTAATAAAGCAAGGGTTTAGATTCCTGTCTTTTGGGTCCAAGTGGAAGTTGGAGGGCCTTAGTAGTGGGTATGATATACTGAACCCAGCTTTCCTCCATGGAAGATTCAATTGTTAAGGCCCATTTACCCGAGTTGGACTTAATTGTAATAGGATAGTTTTAATAGATAGATGGACCTAATAGACAATGGTACAATAGGCTAAGTTATAACCTCTACCTGTTTTGTTTGTCTTACCTTTTTTTTTCTTCAAATTTTTCTCTTTTGGGGAAACAGAAAATAAAATGGAGATGAACTAAGAAGATTTGGAAGACTGAACGAACCAGAAATCAAATAGGATAGAGGACAAGAAAGAAGCCGAAGAATGGCTTCATTCGGTAGAATCCATATTAGAACACATTTGGCTGGGAAACGAAGATCGAGTCTCTTGCGCTTCAAGCTTGCTAAAGAAAGACACCCGTATCTGGTGGGATATAGTGAAGCAGACTAGAGATATGAACATTATGACATGGGACGAGTTTATCCAAGTGTTCAACAAGAAGTATTACAGTCCTGCGATTCTAACCACAAGGGTGGGCGAATTCGTTCCGTTAACTCAAGGGATTTCGACTGTGATGAAATACGTCAGAAAATTTGATCGACTGGCCAAGTCCGCAGTGGACATGGTACCCACTGAGACGTTATGAATTCAAAGATTCGTAAAAAGGCTGAAGCCAATGATTGCCCGAATCTAAAGTTTGTTCTGGGAATAACCATAGACATGGAAACCTTGGAAATAGCTCGGGAAGCCAAGCAGGCGGAGGATAAAATCTAGAAAGAAGGAATGACCAGGAAGAACACCAAGAAAAGCAATCATGAAAAAAATGACCACAAAAGGAAATAATAAGGTGGTCATAACCAAAAGGCGAACAAGGAAGGGAAAACTACGTCAAAATGCAATGGGAATAAGAAGTCTTACTTAGAATATCCTCAATGCCCAATCTGTAGAGAAAAAAAATTCAAGAGAATGTCGATATGAGACTAGAGGTTGTTTCAATTGTGGAGATGAAGGTCATCTCAAGAAAGACTGACCAAAATTGAGAGACCAAAAGAAGGACGAAAAGCTAATACCAGCCATAGTTTTTGCTCTTACTAGAGGTGAAGAAGAAACTAGTAATACAGTGGTAACAGGTCAGGTCACTATCTCAGGCAAACTATGCAATGTTTTATTCGATTCGGTAGCTATGCATTCTTTTGTCTCTATGAATATGATTGATAGCTTAGATAAACTATGCAAAAAATTTAGAGATAAGTTTTTCATGGAGTTACCCTCGGGGGAAAGAATGCTATCTAGTAGAGGGGTGTGTAGCATCGTAGTTAGATTCGAAGAAAAAGAATTATCAGTAGGTTTGATCGAGTTAGACCCTAAGGATTATGATGTAATTTTAGGCATGGACTGGTTAGCAAAATATGGGGCAATGATAGACTATAAGGGTAAGACAATCAACTTTCAAACAGAAGGTGGAGAATAGTTCATCTTCAAAGGAGAAGTTTCCCGAACTTGCATACCGATAATCTCAACTCTGAAAGCTCAACGGTTAATCAATAGTGGTTGCTAAGAGTTTCTAGCCAGCGCGGTGGACAACACATGAGAGACGTAGCTCGAACCAAAGGATGTACATATTTTATGTGAATTTCTAGAAGTTTTTCTAGAAGATCTACCGAGATTACCTCCGAGTAAGGAAATCGAGTTTGAAATAGAGTTGGCACTTGAGACAACACCAATTTCGAAAGCTCCCTATAGAATGGCGCCTACTAAGTTAAAAGAGTTAAAGATACAACTGCAAGAGCTTTTAGACAAAGGTTTCATTCGACTGAGCTATTCACCTTGGGGAGCACCATTGCTTTTTGTCAAGAAGGATGGAAGTATGAGGATGTGCATAGATTATCGAGAGCTAAACAAAGTGACGGTCAAGAACAAGTATCATTTTCCTCAAACAGATGATCTTTTTTATGAATAACAAGGATCTACGATGTTCTCAAAGATAGATTTGTGGTTAGAGTATCATCAGCTAAAAGTATGAGAAGAAGATACCCCAAAGATGGCTTTTCGGAATAGATATGGACACTACGAGTTCCTGGTAATGTCTTTTGGCTTAACGAACGCACCAGCCACGTTCATGGATCTTATGAACTGAGTATTTAAGGATTACCTGGATAAGTTCGTGGTGGTGTTTATAGATGGCATATTGATCTACTCAAAGATGAAGGCCGAGCATGAAGAGCACCTGCGAATGACGTTGGAACGACTCAAAAGTCATCAATTTTACGCTAAGTTTAAGAAATGCAAATTCTGACTAGAAAATGCCGCATTTCTAGGAAACATTGTGTCTAAAAATGGCATAGAAGTATATCTAGCCAAGATAAAAGCAATGAAGGACTGGCCCGAACCCAAGAGTGCCACTTAGGTGAGAATTTTTTTGGTCTTGGTAGGATACTATAGGTGATTTGTTGAAGGGTTCTCCAAAATAGCAACGCCTTTAACAAATTTGACAAGGAAGCGACAGAGATTAGTATGGACAGAAAAGTGCGAAGAAAACTTCCAAATGCTAAAGGAAAATCTCATATCAGCCCTAGTTCTATGCGTCTCAAACGATAAGGTCAAGTTTGTAGTATATTGCGACGCGTTGAAGCAAGGACTTGGATGCGTTTTGATGCAAGACAAAAAAGTGGTCGCATATGCCTCGAGACAGCTAAAGGAGTACGAGCAGCAATACCCAACCCATGACTTAGAATTAGCAGCGGTGGTTTTCGCTCTAAAGGTTTAGAGGCACTATCTATACGGAGAAAACTGTGAAATCTATACAGACCACAAAAGTCTAAAGTACTTCTTTACGCAGAAGGAGCTCAATATGAGGCAATAGAGGTGGCTGGAGTTAGTAAAGGACTATGATTGTAAGATCTTGTATCATCCGGGAAAGGCTAATGTCGTGGTAGACGCACTTAGTAGGCGGAGTTACGGAAGCTTATCAATACTTCAGGTGATAGCTCAACACATACAAGATGATATTAAGAGGTCCAAAATTGAGATAATAACTGGCAACTAGCTAACCTCACGATCAAGTCAACACTAATGGAGGAAATAAAGAGGAACAACAAGAGGACGAGTTTCTTCTTAAGATAAAGGCAACACTACAACGCTCAGAAAATGTTGATTTCTCCTTGACAAAAGAAGGCATGTTGCAATATAGAAACCGAGTATGTGTGCCCAAAAGTGGTGAATTAAGAGAAAGTATTATGAAAGAAGTGCACATTACTTCGTATTCACTTCATCCGGGATCGACCAAGATGTACAACGTCGTTAAGACAATGTACTGATGGCCGGGAATGAAGAAAGACATAGCCGAGTTTGTTGCAAAATGTCTTACATGCCAATAAGATAAGGTCGAACATTAGAGACCCACTAGAGCATTACAATAATTAGAGATTCCCGAATGGAAATGGGGAGATATAGTGATGGAATTCATGAGGGGGTTGCCAAGAACCACCAAGCAGCATGACTCTGTGTGGGTGATTATAGACAAACTTACAAAATCCACTCATTTCTTACCGGTTAGAATGGTTTTCAACGCGGAACAATAAGAAAAGATTTATGTGGCAGAAATAGTGGGACTACATGGAATTCCAAAGGCAATAGTCTTTGATAGAGGATCATTTTTTACCTCAATGTTCTGGGAAAGTCTACATCGTGCAATGGGCACTAAGTTAAAGTTAAGTACGAAATTTCACCCTCAAACCGATGGTCAGTCAGAATGTACCATACAAATATTAGAAGATATGTTGAGGGCATGTGCTTTAGACTTCTCAGGATCATGGAGCAAGTATCTTCCATTAATAGAATTCTCTTACAACATCAGTTATCGAGCAACGATAGGCATGGCACCTTATGAGATGCTATATTGACGGATATACTGATCATCAATTCATTGAGATGAGGTTGGTGAAAGATGATATTTAGGACCCAAGGCTGTAAGAGAAGCAACTGAAGTAGTAGAAAAGATAAGACAATGAATGGTTGTCGCTCAAAGTCGCCAGAAGAGCTATGCCGATGCTAAAAGGTGAACTGTTGAGTTTTCAGTAGGCGATCAAGTCTTTCTCAAGGTTTCTCCAATGAAGGGGATTACGCATTTCAGAAAGAAAGGAAAGTTAAGCCCGAGGTTTATGGGTTCTTTTAAGATATTGGACAAAGTAGGGCATGTAGCATATCGATTGGCTTTACCACCTTCATTAGCTTAAAAGCATAACATTTTTCATGTATCAATGTTGAGAAAATACATATCAGATCCATCCCATGAGTTAAAACAAGTTTTCAGTTATGAAGAACGACCAGTACGCGTTCTAGAGCGGGGAACTAAGGAGTTAAGGTCCAAAAGTGTCCCTATGGTTAAAATCTTGTGGAGCAATAGCATAGAAAGAGAGGCAACATGGGAATTGGAGGAATATATGAGGGAGTGATACCCCGAGATTTTTGGTAAGTAAACATCGAGGAAAAAATTCTTTTAAGTAGGGGAGAATTGTAGTGTCTCAGAATTTTACTTAGCTAGATAGTAGTAGTAGTAGTAGTAGCTTAGTATTTTAGTTTTCGTGGTTATTGGTTCAAGCCGGGATTTAGTTGGAAACTCGTAGAACTAGTTATGGATTTTATAAGTTTAGCCTATATTTTGGAAATATTAATTTTATCATAAGGTTTGATTAATATAGATGGTCCTAGAAATGATATTTGGAATAACCTAAGGCTTTGATAGAATAATTAAGAACGTGACACTTGCCACGTGGATATTTATTAAGAATTTAAGGATTTTAGATAAATAAATTAATTAAGGATAAGTCTAGGAAGTCTAGAATCTTCCCTCAGCTGTTAGGAACATGTTTAACTCAGTCAAAGAGGTTTAAACAAATTTGAGTGTGCTGAAAGTGTGCAAAATCATGTTTGAAATATCAGTGTATACCGATATATCGCAGCTATAGTGGTCGATATATCTCCTATGATTGATTTGGAAAACAAATTGACGTCGCACGAATGAAATCAAGGACCCTTGGGATTATGGTGCAGGCGATATATCGCCTATAGGAGGCGATATATCGGCTCGTGTGGCCATTTTTGAATTTTCGTGGAATCTAAAACTAGAAACAGCCCTCAACAACTTTGACTTGTTCCTAAATGTTTTTGACCGAGTTCTGGGCATCTGTTGAGAGAAAAATGTATTTTTAATCATTTATTTGTTCATTTTAAAAGGAGTTAGTTTCACTCCTTGAACTCTATAGATAGGACCCTTCACTTAGCCATTTTTCATCATCTTTCAAGCACAGTTCAGAGCCTCCAAGCTGCTAAGTTCATTCTAGAGGGAAACACTAGGATTTTGGGGTTAAAATCTTTCCAATCTAAGCTTTTATAGACACTTGGGAAGTAAGATAGAGTGAGTTTTTGGTATTGAGGTGTAGATCAAAGTTCTACTCTATCCAAGGTATTCTTTATCCTCAAGTTTAGTTCATTATAGTTCCTCTTATTCTTTTCATTTTCTTCAAATCCTAACTCATTATAATGACTTTTGGGTAGGTGTTCAATTTATTTGAAACTTAAGGTTTTTGGTATGTCTTTATTCCAATGGTTTAGATCTTCTATTCATCTTATTTTCTCTAGAGGACTTATGGTTTCTTTATGTTTGGTTTTAGGAGTTTCCAATCTTGCTCTTGTCTCCAATATTCTGGTTTTTGGTAAGGAAAATTAGGTAGTTTAGTATATGATCTAGTTTATGTTTTGTATGACCTAACATTTCAGGTTCAATAAAGGGGTAAGTGCATCTGGACCTTAGGTGTCCAATGATGTATGACAGACTTATGTACGATAGGCTCGGTTGCCAAAATTTAATGACGGACCTAAGTTGATCTTCGGGGCTTAATTGTCACCCTTGTATAAGAACTTATCTTTTTATTATATCTGACTTGTTATTATGATCTATGGCCTATAGTTACGATTATGAATTATGACCTATGACTTGTGATTTATGATTATGACTTTGATTATGATTTATGATTATGACTTAGGCTATGATATGACCTAGGGTTTTATGTTGTTGTATGAGTAGTACAAATAATTTTTGTTATGAATCTTGTGAAATTTATGACATGTTTATTAAATGATTATATCACTAACTCTTGTTTCTATTTTCCTTACTGGGCTTAGAAGCTCACTCCTTATGATGTTATTATTGTAAACAATTAAAGATAGAAAGGCCGGTTGCAAGTGGGACCTAGGAGCTTCGTGATGTACTTGTGGGGACCATATAGTCGAGGAAGATCAAGGGGGGCTATTTATTTTTATTAAAGAATGTGTTCTTTTAAAGTTTGATTTAAATGTTGCTCATTTTAATATGTTAAAGACAATTATTTTATTTTTGTAAAACCATGGATCCATCTATTTATTTTCAAGTTTTTGTTCAATAAAAAAGAAATATTTATGCTTATGATCCAACGATGTGTTCTCAATAATTTATGAGAAATTGTGGCGTTAAAATGTTGTAAGACCAATGCGAAGTACGTGGGTCATGTTCGGAGTTCACGAAGGCGATTTGGATGATATGTACCTCGAACTAAGTTATTGGCATAAGAGGCGATCTGTAAACTTGGGTTGTCATAGACTATCAAGTAAGCTTGAGCTATTCACTCCAGAGTGAACAAAATACTTTATATTTATATTTTCTTCATGCGCTTGTCTACGAGTTGTACCTCGTGGTGAGTGATTCTGCCCGTATTTTTAGGGTACAACTATAACGACCCAAATTTGCTAATAAGGCTTAGGGCCTTGATTTGGGTGCCTGGAGGGCAATAAGTGAATTATTGTAATAATATGTGAATTTATGTGAATATGTGATAGGGATGCATGATTAGTTGAATTGAGGGCATGAATGTGATAACTGTGATATTTTTGTGATATGTATGTGTATACGATCCGAGACAGACCTAGAGAGTCGTTAGTCAAAAGTCACAACGGGGTTGAGAATCCGACTCGGGGCGAGTCGAGGGGTATACTGGGTATGAGATATTTTTATGGGGTTTTCGGGTCTTGGAAATAAATATTTGGAGATATATTTGAGGTTAGAATGTCTAGGAGGGAATATTAGGAAAATTTACCGTTTTGCCATCGGGGGGACGTTTTTGGGTACCCCGAGCTTCGAGGTAAACTTATAGACTTAATTTGAATAAAACAAAACCTGGAATCACTTAAAACTCTCTAAACCGACCCACTCTCTCTTTCTTCACTCTGTTTTCTCTTCTACATTTGAAGGCATAGTGACATTTTGGAGGAAAACCAGTCAAGAGCAAGGGAGTTGGAGCTAAGTTTGGGACACTCTAACAATAAATCTAAGGCTTTGAGCTTAGGGAATTGAGTGGGGGATTCTATTCTATAAAAGGTAAGCTTTCAAACATGTTGAGTTATGTTGATTGCAGCTGAATTCTGTTGATATTGGGTGTTAGGATTTAGACATGCATGGTTTGGATTCTAGGGCTGGTTTTAAGTGCTAGATGGGTGTGGGAATTGGTTCTTGAGTTTTTTGGTATGTTTAGGTTGCATGAATATGAATTATGGGTTTAATTATGAGGTTGGGGGTGATTTTGGTTGAGATATGTGGGGTTTGGCTCGAAGGAAATGCAAGGAAAGTGGTGTTTTTCTAGGTTTTGAGGCGAGGGCCGCGGCCCTAGGAGGGGCATGCTGTGGCCCGTGTGCACGCGAGGCCTTAGGAGGCCATGGAGTTCGAGGCACGCCGCGGCGCTTGGCCAAGCATGTCGCGGCCCGTGTGCGCTTCCAGGGAGGTGTCTAGCCTCTGTTTTGAGGCTAACCGCGGCACTTGTGGGGTGGGCCGCGGCCCTAGCCCAAGGTGCAGGGTGACTTGTGGGTTTTGACATAGGAACTTAATTGCTAAGGCTCGCGATGGATTTTATCACTCGGATTGATAGAATTCAAGGTTCCGGAGATTAGAATTATGGCTCGAAGTTATTTAGTGGATTAGAACTTGATGGATGAAATTGTTAATGCGTTGTGACTAGGGTTTCGGCGAGGCTCGGACTAGGGAACTGTGCTCGAGATATCGGTGCTTAGAAAGCTCAGAACACAGGTAAGAAAACTACTGTTCCCATAGAGCTAATATTGCAGGGCTCGGCCCTATGTGATTGGGTTGCAGTGCTCGGCCCTATATGATTGTGTTGCGGAGCATGGCCCTTTGACTGGATTTATGTGTGTTTTAATATTTGTTAAGTATATAATGTGTATGTATTAATGATGGAGCGGCGATGGCCGGGAATGGCAAAGGCCGGGAATGGCAAAGGCCGAGAACGGCAAGGGGTCGAGAGCAGCATTTAGCACGTGGAGTGCGAGTTTCCAGGGTGAGACCCCAAGGGATACCTGGGATATCCTTATGGTTTAGACCGCGAACCCAGGACCTGGTAAAGCACTTGGGATGGGATGGCAGTACTTGTATGACATGGTGTTGACTTGATTTTATCTTAAGTGTTTGATATGCATTTATGAACTATTTGTGAGAGTTTTCTTGCTGGGCTTCAGCTCACGGGGGCTCTATGGTTCAAGTAAAGGCAAAGAGAGGGTCAATCAACCTTGAGTATGGCGAGCAGGACGAGCGGCACGTACATGTCCGGTCTGTCTGGCTGCCACGGCCAGGAGTGTTTTTGGGAGAGGTTTGTACAAAACCTGAATTTTGTCGTTTAGTCAACTTTGGTTATATTTTGAGTTGTAAATACTTCTAAACAATGTTTTGGGATCCCAAATGTTAAATGTTTTATAACTTTTCAATAAAAGGATTATTCTCAAGTTTATGACTCTGATTATGATTTAATACACTTTTGTCCTAAAACCCTCGATTAGCGAGATAATTGCACTTGTAAACTCACTTAGTAACGACTCTAAGGCAGTAAGGCATTACAACTTGGTATCAGAGCAAGCCAAGGTTTATTGTTTCTAGAGAATGACTGAACATGTACGCTCGCTATCAGTTGCAAGCTCGACTCAGGGTTGGTTGGTATGATTGACCATTATGTTGAGATATGTGTTTAAATGTCTTGTTTGCCTGCTTATTTGATATAGAGCATGATGAATGATTTAATGTATGCATGATGTTAGGGCATGGCCCGTTGTGTGTTATATGTTATCTGAGTCATATGTGGATTGTTGCTTATGGTTGACTGATGTGATTGGGAGGTGGTTTGGATGTTGTTATCATGCCTGATGAACGGTGTCATTGGTTGCAGGCATATTTTTTGAGATGCCTCGTCCATCATCTAGACTCCACGGCAGTCGGGCGTGAGGATGATAACCAGGGTCATGACCCTCCACCTGCCCCACAGAATTGGCAGCAGATGTTTACCGAAATGGAAGCAAGGCTGCAATGAACAGAGGAAGAACTTCGCCAGCTAAGGTAGCAGGCCCCTCCACAGGTTATAGGGTTGCCGATTCAGCAGGTTATGGCACCAACGCCAGTTCAACCTGTTGTGGAGAATAAGTGGGAACCCCTATATGAGCGGTTTAGAAAGCAGCATCCTCCCACCTTTGAGGGTGGACCAGACCCACTGCGGGTAGAGCAGTGGATGAATATGATCTCCTCTATTCTTGATTTCATGAGGGTTGAGGGAAACGAAAGGGTAGCTTGTGTAAGCTACATGTTCAGAGAAGATGCCCGCATTTGGTGGGATGTAGTGGTTCAGAGGAGGAATGTGATAGTTATGACCTGGGAAGAATTTAGAAGTATCTTTAATGAGAAATATTACAGTGTGGCAGTCTGAGCTGTGAAGGTTGATGAGTTTATCAACGTAAATCAGAACCGGATGACCGTGACAGAGTACGCTCTGAAGTTCGATCGTTTGGCGAAGTTTATGCCAGACCTAGTGCTGACAGATGCGGCAAGAAGGGACATGTTTGTACGGGGATTGAACATTATGATCGCCCGTGATGTGAAGATCACTTTGGATCCAGGGACTACCACCTACGCTCAGGTGGTAGACAAGGCTCTTACAGACGAGGGGCCGAGGACCAGATTTGGAGAGAGAGCGCTGTCAGGCGCGATGCCAGGAGGATAGTGCCTCCTTTTATTGGATCCAGCTAGGGTAGTGGCTCCGAAGAGCAGAAGAGAAAGGCCCTAGATTCCTCTGTTCCTCCCAGTTCTGATAGGAGGGCACGGGGTGGTCTTATTGACCGTCAGGGCGGAAGTGACAACTGGAGGAGTTTCCCATTGTGTCCTCGGTGCAAGGTGAGTGCAGGATTAGGGCCTGCTTTATCTGTGGGAGTGCCAATCATCTGAAGAAGGACTGCCCACAAGCCAGGAAGGAAGAGCCAAAGCAGGGTGACAGTCTCGCTTCTGCCAGGGTGTTCACTTTGACACAGACTAAGGCGGAGGCTAGCCCCTCAGTTGTGACAGGTCAGATCTCTAGTGTTGTTTCTTCTTATACTGCATTGTTTCATTCAGGGGCTACCCATTCATTTGTGTTTGCTAGAGTGATAGGCCAGCTGTGTAGACCTAGTGTTCTGTATGCTAGGGGTCTCCAGACTTTATTGTCGACTGGGCAACTGGTAGTTTCTAGGAGGTGGATTAGAGCCTTACCGGTAGAGGTAGATGGTAGGGAATAGTTTGCTGATCTGATTGAGCTTGCGATGGATGACTTCGATATGATCCTAGGGATGGATTGGTTATCAAAGTATGGGGCGACAATTGACTGTAAGCGCAGGATGGTGACTTTTGAACCAGAAGGGGAGGTACCCTTTGTATTTGTGGGAACAGCTGGTGGACCACGGGTACCTATGATTTCGGCATTAAAGGCTAGGGACCTGATGCAGGGAGGTTGAATAGGATTTCTAGCAAGTGTTGTGGATACCTCTAAGGCTGTGTCTGTTGGACCGGGGGAGACCAGATTGGTATGCGAGTTCCCAGATTTATTTCCAGCAGATCTGCCAGGGCTGCCGCCGCAGCGGGAGATTGATTTTGTTATAGAGTTGGTACCAGGAGCGGATCCAGTATCTAGGACACCTTATCGAATGGCTCCGGCAGAGTTGAGGGAGTTGAAGATTCAGTTGCAGGAGCTACTGGACTTGGGGTTCATCAGACCGAGTTTCTCGCCATAGGGTGCTCCGGTGTTCTTTGTTAAGAAGAAGGATGGATCTCTCAGGATGTGTATTGACTATAGGGAGCTAAACAAGTTGACCATCAAGAATAAGTACCCACTGCCTAGAATTGACGATTTGTTTGACCAGCTGCAGGGAAAGACAGTGTTCTCTAAGATAGATCTTCGGTCAGGTTACCATCAGTTAGGATCAAAGAGGAGGGCATACCAAAGACCGCTTTCCGCACAAGGTATGGACACTATGAATTCCTGGTTATGTCCTTTGGATTAACCAATGCCCCAGCAGCTTTTATGGACATGATGAATAGGGTTTTCAAGAATTTTACGTATAAATAGCATAGCAGAATCTAAGCGTAGCCACCTTTGCATTAAAAACTTTCCTTTTGCCTCTTTTATTCTCAAAACATTCAAACTTTCTGCAATCCCTTGCTTCCCAGAAATCCCCAAGTCCTCACGCTCGGATTTTTCAAGCACCTTTTGTTCTTACATCATTCATCAATCAAGAAACCAATTTGTAAGTATGTTCATCCATGGTTTAAATCATTTTCTCATTTTTCAACAAGTTTTATGAAATTTTCTAGTGCAGCCTTACTTTGGTTTTGTATGAATTTAGAGTGGATTTTTTCTAGGCCAAAAAAAAAATAGCACTAGATTCGATTATAAATAATGCATAAAAAATGGGTGATTTTCAGGGTTTAAAGGACGAATATTTGAATTTCTGTGTTTGAAGATTCAAGGGTTTTAGGTTTAGTTTTTGGGTTACAACATTGGAACAGTTTTGCATTAAATCGTTGTGGACGCCAAAATTCAGCCTGAACGAGGCCCCCAAGGGTTGACTCCCCGCATGCATAGACGCATGCATCCATACAAGAGTCTCCAAGGGCTGTCTCCTTGCATGCATCCATATGCGAGACTCCAAGGGCTGCCTCCCCGCAAGCATAGACACATGCATCCATACGCCAGTCTCCAAGGGTTGCCTCCCTGCATGCATTGACACATGCATCCATACGCGAGTCTCCAAGGGTTGTCTCTCCACATGCATAGACACATGCACCCATACGCGAGTCTCCAAGGGCTATCTCCCCGCATGCATAGAGACATGCACCCATACGCGAGTCTCCAAGGGCTGTCTCCCCGCATGCATAGACACATGCATCTATACGCGAGTCTCCAAGGGCTGTCTCCCCGCATGCATAGACACATGCACCCAAACGCGAGTCTCCAAGGGTTGTCTCCCCACATGCATAGACACATGCACCCATACGCGAGTCTCCAAGGGTTGTCTCCCCGCATGCATAGACACATGCACCCATACGTGAGTCTCCAAGGGCTGTCTCCCTGCATCCATAGACACATGTACCCATACACGAGTCTCCAAGGGCTGTCTCCCCACATGCATAGACACATGCATCCATATGCGAGTCTCCAAGGGCTGTCTCCCCACATGCATAGACACATGCATCCATACGCGAGTCTCCAAGGGTTGTCTCCCTGCATGCATAGACACATGCATCCATACGCGAGTCTCCAAGGGTTGTCTCCCTGCATGCATAGACACATGCATCCATACGCGAGTCTCCAAGGGCTATCTCCCCGCATGCATAAACACATGCACCCATACGCGAGTCTCCAAGGGCTGTTTCCCCACATGCATAAATACATGTGTCTTGCTGTGCTAGACACATGCACCCATACCCATGCACATGCACCACGAGGGTGTCTCGCACATGAAGCCTCGCGCCTAGGGGAAGCCTCGCATCGCAGATGGAGCCTCGCACCTTCGGGAAGCCTCACACCGCGAGGGTGTCTTGGAACATATGGAGTTTAAGACCTCCTGAATGGGCGTATGAGGAACAATAAGAGAGACCCAAAAGAATACGGAATATCTTGGAAGCAAGTACATGTCTCGGAGGAGTGAGAATAACCATTTGGTACAAGGTACATGTACGTATACGGGTGCCGGATATATGACCATGAGGAGGACGGAGGTGTGATCTTGACATCCATATCAGGTAAGTGGTGGTGGAACAAACTAGTACAAAGAGTGGAGGCACTACCTGCACATCTCTGACCATGTAGCAGGGGAGACACCACAACCTTCTGCAACCACTATAACCTACGCCACTACTCTGACAGTGTATATGTGTACAATCTTGTCCCTCGGGACCACAATGTACTAAGAGCCATTAGAGCTCTCCTATAAATAGGGACTTGCATCATCATTGAGGGGGGTTGGAAAATTATTTGTATGCACAAACACTTGAGGAATATACAATTTTTACTCCATTGTAGTTCTGCATATTTACTCCTTCAAGTTCTCTCCATCTTCTTGTAAGATATCTTTTCCAATATAGTTTGAGTTTTCTAACCTTATATCGTTGACGAATTCTCACCGTCAACAGTTTGGCACTGTTTGAGGGAAGAACAAGCATCAAGCCAACGTTCTTTCATCACTTCCAACAAACAAAAATGACAAGGCGTTAAAAATGCTTACGGCAACTACAAGATGTAGAGGTTGACCTGGACGGAGAATAACTGAGGGCCTCCAGAAAAGACCCTCCTTCGCCTTAGCATGGAGACATGCCGGAAGAATGTCCTCCCCCAAGGGAGGAGAAGGAAGCATCATCCCTAGCTGTCCGACTCGACGGAGGTCGTCCAGAGCCGCCAACGCACCCACGTCCTAAGCCCTCGGTGGCACCATGCTCTGGCCATCGGGACCCGGGTCCATCGATGCGCAGGCCAGGCAAGAGTCCCCGAGAACACTCAGTGAGGTCCAGCTCAAGGACTCGCCTCTATGAGGACGAGATTCATAAGTTACACAAAAAGAATCGATGACTGGAAACCACTCTAGAGAACGTGCAGGAAGTTTTAAACGGCCTTCTGCAAGGAAAGTCAAGCATACCCCTTCCAAAGCATAAGTGTGAAAGAGGGGAAACCACTGTCCCCGTAGACGATGGTAGAACCCAACTTTGCACCAGTAACACCCCACGGACAAAGTACCATGAGGGACCTAGGCTGAAGAAATACCCCCAGGAGCAAGGGCGGAGGGATGATGCTAGTCGTAAGAACGAAGCCGAGGTCACCTCTAAGGAGGTGCCACATGACCTAAGAGAAAAGATCAATAGGAGGAGGTCAGAAGTAAGGACGAAACGTCCTATGGCCCCTCCAAAAGGTAGAGAGAAGAGAAAGGCCAACCCTACCGAGCTGGGGGACTCCTTACATAAGAGGCGGCAGGAGCTAGACACCAAGATGAGGAGCCTTCGAAGCAAGAATGTCACGGCGTCTGGGGGGAAAATTACCGATGAAGATTTCAACTAAGAATCACCCTTCACACGAGAAATCCAATTGGAATGACTCCTGGATAGCTTTAAAGAACCTCATATGACCCCATATGAGGGCACCTCAGATTAACGATTTAATGAAGCTGAGATGGATCAATAACAGAGCAAGGCGTCAGTGTTTCGCGGTTACGCTGAATGGGCCTACATACAAGTGGTTCAAGAGGCTGAGGCTGGGGACCATCAGGTCATGGTAACAACTTTCTGATGAGTTTCTCCAACAACATCATGACGTACGTGATTATACCCTGCCGGGTACTAGCCTCACTAATATAAAGCAAGGAGAAGGAGAAAGTTTGAAGAGCTACATCCATAGGTTCAACATGGAGGCAGCTAAAGTAGGAAGCCTAACCAGGGGAGAACTCAAGATGGCAATCACGGCTGGAGTGCGCCCAGGCAGCAAACTTTGGGATAATATGCTCAAAAGGGAGGTAACTAACTTAGACGATTTCTACGAACGGGCACAAAAGTACATTCGTGTCGAAGATGGCCATGAGAACCTGAAGACATCACTTGTCAAGCCCTCAGCCCTTGAAGGTTCGAATGACATTAAAAAGGAAAAGGAGTATGAGGGCCCAAGATATGACCACCAGAGGAAGCACAAACACGGGGGTAATCCTAGGCAAACATCCCACACCTTCTACACTAACCTAACACATGCTAGGGAGCATATCTTTGTTGCAAATGAGAATCAGATCCCCTTTAGATGACCCCCACCATTGAAGAAAGATCGGTCAAAGAGAGACCCCAAAAAGTACTGTCAGTATCATAAAGACATTGGCCACACCACAGCGGAATGCACTCATCTGAAGGTGGAAATTGAGGAACTCATACGCAGGGGGCACTTGGGTAGATACGTTCGAAGAGAAAATGAATGACCAGATGATAGACCACCCTCCCCACAAGCAAGAGATGTAGCCCCAGAGGTGCAAGGAGAGGTGAAGATGAGATGGATATGCCAAGGAAGCCAGACGAAGTCCATCCCCATGCATGCTAATCTTAGAACAATGACTCCCAAAATACTTTAAAGGGGAAAACGAATCAATAACCTTCGCCGAAGAAGACATGCAGGGTGTGCATTTTCCACACAATGACCCCTTAGTGTTAAGTGTACAGCTGGCCAACATGAAGGTACATCGGGTTCTAGTAGACAATGGGTGCTCTGTAGACATCCTATAACGCCTGACCTTAGAGAAGATGGGACTGGGCATTAGGAACTTAAAACCCTGCAACATTTCCCTGTATGGGTTCACAAGAGACATGATATAGCCCCTGAGCACAATTGAGTTGGCCCTCACCATGGGAGAACTACCTAGACAGACCATTGTAATGACAAATTTTGTCGTAGTACGTTGTTCCTCGGCCTTCAACGCGGTATTGGGGAGACCTTCCTTGAGAGAATTGAAGGCAATCACCTCAGTATACCACTTGGCCATAAAATTCCCAACTCCTGGGGGAGTAGCAAGCGTGAAAGGGGAATAGAAAGAAGCAAGGGAATGTTATAACATGTCCCTCCGCACAGTCATGAAGTCGCCAGAACCTATGGCGATGGTAGTGCATGGGAGCGCAAACCCACGTGAGTTCAACCCCAAAGTTACTGAGGAGATCAGAACCGATGGGTGGGCGTACGTGCCTGGAGGGGAGCATCAGGTAAAGCTTCACTTTTAGTATGCTAAATCAAAAGGGTTACCATAGTTAGCCCCCCAACAAGTTGCGAGTCCTCCCCTTAAAAGCAACTATGAATTAGAAGGGTAACCTAGATGCCCTAATATGTAGTAAGAACAATGTTGCCATAGATACCTTTGTACTCTGCATATTTTTAATGAATATGTTTCTTATTGGAATGACACACTCCTCATTTATGTGAGCACATATATAACTCCCATGTACTTATCACCAATTAGAATTCTCAAAGTGCATGAGCAAAATGATCAAAGTGGCTGACGAGATAAATCTCGCCAACCACTTGGGGGGCAGAGTATACAGCCAAAAAGGGTCCCAAAAGAGACCCTTATAAAAAAAAGGAAATAAGGAAGTTAACCTTGCAAGGAATCTCTTGAGTTCACAAGGATTAGCTACCCTTATGAACATCAAGAGGGTCAAAAGGTCCTACAGAAAGAGCCTCTTAATAAAGGTTGATACCTCCACAAGAGGAAAGGCTTTAGGAAGAGCATCCATCAATAAGCCTAGAGCGGCCACCAAGTCGTCTAGCCAAAAAGGGTCCTAAAAGAGACCCCTGCAGAAATAGTACTATGCATAACGACGAGAAGGATGCTTCTCGCAAGAAATAACAAGCGCGCGTAAAGATTATAAAAGGACCCCAAAACCCAAAGGGTTAACATGTCCTTACAAGTATAATCAAGGTGCACCTAAAAGATTATCATCATCGGATCAAGGAAGAGATACATAATCCACCAAAAGTCATAATAAGAGGGACTTGCCAAAGTCCCTTAGGTTTGATAAACAAAATAATAATAAGAGGGGCTTACCAAAGTCCCTTAAGTTCGAAAAATAATAATAAGAGGAACTTACCAAAGCCCATTAAGTATGCTAACAAAAAAGAAAAAAAAAAGGAAAATGACATGGGGGGTTACATAGCAACAGCACATAGGTGTACAGATAAACTAGCTGTAGGGGGATCTACAAGTTTCCATCCCGACCCTTCCATTCCGAGATTCTCTCGACTGCATAATCCCCAAAGGGAGACAAGTCAACGGCAGGGTTGGTCATGCAACGTATGCTCAAGTATGCCATTTTCAGCATTTACAAGCTCGACGGAGGGAGGAGTGGACACCAGCTGAGGCGCGCTTTAACAGGGAAGGGGACCGAGAAGGTCCTGGTCCATCTGTAGAGGAGGCCCGCCGAGAAATTCCCCCCGAGGGTGAAGAAGCCTCGCCAAAAGAATGAATGACAAAGTTCCTTTTAGACATGGCAGGGTGGGGGACAGGGGCTTGGAATTCAAGTCCATCGCTGGGCATCGATGGAGGCATCCAAGAAGTAGCACTGTCAAGATGCCCGTCGTCGGCTGTGCCCCTAACCCTGTCGGCCAAAGAGTGAAGGCATAAGAAGGTCTCATACTCTACCTCTTCTTCGGTATCCATATGATCTCTCGGTGGATAAACGTAGTCCTTGTCAGCTGACTCGTCACAATTGTCCTCATCATGGTCATACAACCAAGGATCTGCGACTTCAGATGAGACGGAACACAAGGAGACGGCTTGGTCTGGGGATAGTAGCTTGTACAAGTGAAGATTGCCCTCGGTAAAAAGGGCACAGACAAGTCTGCATTAAACTAGCAAGTCAAGGATCTTCAACACACGATCGCAAGCTTCCGATTTCAAGGGAGGGCCAATGACCCATACGAAACCTGCAACCAAAGGACAAGAAATTACCATAGTTAGATAAACAAAAAAAAAAGCAAAGAAAAAGAGGAAATGACTCACTTGAAGTGTTAAAGTGAGTATGTCAGGTGGACACACTATGGGGTAAGAAGTAGTCATTCTTCAACGAACCCCTGTTTGAAATAGAACCCTTGACGAGGGAAGACCCTTTATGGGTCGTGGCTTTTTGAAGTTGATAGAAGTCGGGGGCAGATGAATTCACCCTAAGGGTATAAAGGTGATGGACCTCGCTCATGGAAGGCCTTCTGGAATGCACTTGTTGATACAACATGTACAGGCAGCTGAGCATCACCCAAGAGTTACCACAAGAAACAAATATTACCACAAGAATGCTTCTATGGAGGATCGAACCTTGGAGACCTTGGGAATAACTTAGAAGGGATACCACTAGGACTAATCAAGTTTTGGTGTGAAGTGAGTTTGAGTCTTTCAGTATTTATAGGTAAAGTCATGGCTTCATGGCCATTGGATCATCACAATAGATGAATGGTGGGGATCAAGAGCATGAGCAACCTTGGGATCCGCGTTTGGAAATGGTTGGCCCTTATTCACTCTTAGCTTGGATCATCACAAAATGTGAAACATTGGATGACGCACCCAGGGAGAAACCTCCCAGAACTCGCCATCCGTGTCAAACAAGAGGGGAAAAAGAAGTCTACAAGGACACTAAAAAGTGTACTTATAGACTGGGGGCAAGTGTGGATGCCAAAATTCAGCCTGAACGAGGCCCCCAAGGGCTGTCTCCCTGTATGCATCCATACGCGAGTCTCCAAGAGCTATCTCCTCGCATGCATAGACACATGCATCCATACGCGAGTCTCCAAGGGCTGTCTCCCCGCATGCATAGACACATGAACCCATACGCGAGTCTCCAAGGGCTATCTCCCCACATGCATAGACACATGCATCCATACACGAGTCTCCAACGGTTGTCTCCCCACATGCATCCATACGCGAGTCTCCAAGGGCTGTCTCCCTGCATGCATAGGCACATGCACCCATACGTGAGTACCCAAGGGCTGTCTCCCAGCATGCATAGACACATGCACCCATGCATGAGTCTCCAAGGGCTATCTCCCCGCACGCATAGACACATGCACCCATACACGAGTCTCCAAGGGTTGTCTCCCCGCATGCATAGACACATGCACCCATACACAAGTCTCCAAGAGCTGTCTCCCCGCATGCATAGACACATGCATCCATACGCGAGTCTCTAGGGGCTGTCTCCCCGAATGCATAGACACATGCATCCATACGCGAGTCTCCAAGGGCTGTCTCCTCACATGCATAGACACATGTGACTTGTTGTACGAGACACATGCACCCATACCCATGCACATGCACCACGGGGGTGTCTCTCACATGAAGCCTCGCGCCTAGGGGAAGCCTCGCATCGCGGATGGAGCCTCTCACCTCGGGGAAGCCTCACATAGCTACGGTGTCTTGGAACATATGGAGTTTAAAACCTCTTGATTGGGCATATGAGGAACAATAAGAGACACCCAAAAGAATAAAGAATAGCTTGGAAGCAAATACATGTCTCGGAGGAGTGAGAATAACCATTTGTTACAAGGTACATGTACGTATACGGGTGCCGGATGTATGACCATGAGGAGGACGGAGGTGTGATCTTGACATCCATATCAGGTAAGTGGTGGTGGAACAAACTAGTACAAAGAGTGGAGGCACTACCTACACATCTCGGACCATGTAGCAGGGTAGACACCACAACCTTCTGTAACCACTATAACCTGCGCCACTACTCTAACAGTGTACATGTCTACAATCTTGTCCCTCGGGACAACTATGTACTAAGAGCCATTAAAGCTCTCCTATAAATAGGGACTCACATCATCATTGAGGGGGGTTGGATAATACCTTGTACGCACAGACACTTAAGGAATATACAATGTTTACTCCATTGTAGTTCTGCATATTTACTCCTTCAAGTTCTCTCCATCTTCTTGTAAGATATCTTTTCCAATATAGTTTTAGTTTTCTAACCTTATATCGTTGATGAATTCTCACTGTCAACAATCTCCTTTTGAAACCACTTCATCGACATGCGAATCCCAAAATTTTAGCACCATCCCGAGATTCGGGTGTGTGAACTAGAGATGCGTGTGGCACCACGTGCCGAGACACCACGCCTGTTCTTGACCTAGAACTTTAGGTCGCCATTTCTCCCATTATTAGAGTTAGGTTATATTCCTAGGTCGCCTCTAATTGATAATTTTGTAATCAAGAAAACTAAATTCTTTGTCATGGCCCTAATAAAAAGACTATGTCAGGCTCTTCTTCTCAAGGTAAGGAGAAGCAGGTCGCCCCGGAGACCCCCATTCCCCACTTCGGCCCAGTGGTGGAGAGTGAGGCCGAGGTAAGACCCAATATATTCTTTGAGGACAAGATGATCATGTCTCGAATAATAACTCTGGAAAATGTCAACAAGATTGTGTTGAGTCATGGGATAGAGATGACCCTTGAGTTTTATGCTCGTCCTTCTTTAGAAGGTGAATGAAGTTGCACCCCATTGGAAGATGACTTCGGGGCATGGAGTTATGAGCATCTAAAAGTAAGGGCCTTCCTCGTGATGGACCAGTACTTTGAAGAACTCCTGAACTACGTCGAGCTCGCTCTGTTCCAGCTCCCCTCGAATTCATATCACCTCCTTGCGTGGTTAACATATTTATTCCTAAAGAACGAGTGCGAGGTCCCCACTCAAGAGGACATTATGTATTTTTTTCTGCCTGAAAGCCAACTCAAACACTAAAACCTAACGTGACAGTATCTACTACCTCACTCGATTTCCTAAATTTGACAGCGTCATCGACCTCCCCAGCCACCCGAATGATTATAAAGACCAATTTTTATGCCAAACGGGTTCAAGAACTGCACTCATCAATACTTCAACCATCCTCGTAAGTTTCTCATCTTTTTGAACTATTTACTTGAGTTCCTTATCTTAACCAAGTTAAAAATTATTCTAATCGAGTTGTTACCTTTTGCACTATATACAAGAGAACAAAGTGTTCTGGGACCCTCGGAGGTCAATGCTATACTCTAGCCAGTGCTTTTGCCAAGGAAAAAGAGTTCAGGATGGTGGTGAATGACGCCAACAAGGTGACTTGTAAGCTTATCAGAAAGGATCAGACATTGGCAATTAGGCTCCAAGGTCCTCTCCCAAAGCCCCCTCCTCCCCAATTGTTGAGGAAGAAGAGTAGGTTGCATCGTTGGTGCGAAAGAGAAAAGTTTCTGAAGATAGACAGGATTTTTGTCAAGGCCATGCTGAATCAGGGGCAACAGCCAGCACCTCCGGCCAAGGTAATCCATAAAGAGAAATAAATCGGGCTACTACCAGTTTAAGGCTGGTCCAATTAAATCTAAAGCAGCTCGTGAGCCGACATCTAGATGATCCAGACTTTGATGTGAGCCTACTCCAGTGTGTTGACCAGCTGGTCGTATGCCATGATTATGGCTACCCCAAATGTACTGTAGTGGTAGATAATACCTTGCATTTTAGGTCCATTATATTTTAACAGTATGGTACAAACCTCTTGTCATGGCCTTCCCTACGTCATGGTACATTTACTTCGGGTATTAGGCAGGCCGAGCACGAGTCTAGTCCAGATGAAGAGCATGAACACAATAGGTCCCATAATGTAGTAATGCTAGAATCTCCCTCTCCTCTGTCATCCAATAGTTAGAGATTTTACCCAGCCTGGTCTATAACCCAGAACTTGGGGGCGCTACCTCGCCAATTTCCAGGACCGGTTATCAAAGGAGCCTATGGATACAGTCGAGGCTTTCAGAGTTGTAGCAGGGGTCAAGGAGGAACAGGTGTCATCTTAGGAGCAAGTTACTTGAGCTCAGGGATGAAGAGAGGCCTCTTATATATATATTATTTTATTTCTTTGGGGGTTTGTGTCCCTTTTGTATGTGGGCCTTTTAGGCAAAGACACTTGCCCTTGGGCTTTTAATTTGGGGTTATTTTTACCCTCAACATAATTCACATATTTTGGTATATCTCTAATGTTTTTGTATACCTCCTTTTTTTATCAAGTATTTATGTTTGTGAACCTTTAAAGTCCTTATACATCCAAATAGTTATAGGGGTAATTTTAGATCAAGGTATTGTTGCCTGATGGTTCGCCCAGTTAATTTCTAGTCGATGACCTGGTTATTTCCAAGAGTTTGATTTCCTATTCGCGTATACCTATTAAGGATCAGGCTTGAACCTGGTTTAGTTCAAATATTTTAGTACCTAGTCAAATTCTAGGATTTAGTTTATGCTTTGAATTTTCTTAACTTAGTTCATATTCACAATTTCTTTGACAACTCGAGCTTTAAGAAGACGTAGAGTAATTAATTTTCCAAATTCTAAGTTAAAAGCAAAAAATATTAATCTAAATTTGCTGAATGTTTCAAAGACTGTTTGAGGGATATATGTCCCCCAAGCGATCAGAATTTATAAATATTCTAGATCGCTTTTACATGAACAACTCATGCTGGATTACAAAAATAAGATGAAAGTGATTGATACCACGTCTAACATACATAACATCCCTTTATTATTCAAGTTTTAACAAAATGAAATGGCCTTTATGAATAAGCCTTACAAAATAACATAACTCATTGAATCTAACAAAGACGCCCTATTACTGATAATACTTCTTGAGATGTAGAACATTCCAAGTTCGTGGAATAAATTCTCCACTTAACCAAGCTAGTTTGAAGGTTCATTCAATTAACATCTCCACGATCAGATAGGGTCCTTCCAAGTTCGATCCCAATACACCATCTTTAGGATCTCTATTAGCTAGAAATACCCTTTGGAGCACCAAATACCCTAGCTCGAGTCTACGCCTCTTGACTTATGAATTAAAATATCGAGCTACTCCTGTTTGATATTGGGTGAGCTGCAACTGAGATTCTTCCCTTTCCTCTTCAATTAGATCCAGGGATGCATTAAGCAAGTTATGTTTATAATCATGGTTGTAGTTCCTCTGCCTATGTGACCTCACTAGAGCCTCTACTAGGAGCATAGCCTCGCTTCCAAAGGTCAGAGAGAAGGGAGTATACCCAGTAGAGGTGCAACATGAGGTCTTGTGGTGTAACGTCTTGAATTTGATATTGGCTGAGTGCCTTGACTACAGTTCCTGGAGGGCCTAATTGGAATTACATGAGCAAGTAGTGGATTATATGCGTTATTATGTGATATAATGAATTGTGTGGGAATCTGATTAGACATGTATGTTTATGTGTATTAAATGTGCATGTGGGCCCATTTCGTTGAATAGGGGCATGTTTGTAATTTTGGCCCGTTGAGGGCATAAATGTAATTATGTTTGTATAGTGAGTGAGTCCCCAGTGTTATGGTGAAATATTTGAGATATGTGGTCTGAGATGACCCTAGGGAGCGGATTTGCGAAATAGTCACAATGGGGTCAGATACCCGGCTCGGGGTGACCCTAGGAGTGTTTTGAGAAATTTGGCATGTGCCGGGGGTATACCGAGTACCGGGTAATTATTAGTAATTATTTGGGTATGTCGAGATTAAATGGAGATTTGTAGGAACACTTGAGGAATTAGCGGGATGTGGCAAATGACCTGATTGCCCTTTGTGGCACTAAAGGATTTAGAATAGACTTGGGGTGATTCTTGTCTTTTGGTACTTTAGGATAGACTTAGCTTAGGCCTTGGGGACCCTATAGAATAAACCAGAAAATAAAAAAGAAACAAACCTCAACTCAGCCATCCTTTGCTCTCTCACTCTCTCGGCTCTCTCTCCTTCTTTGGAGACTTGGGAAATTTTTGGAAATTCTTGTGGAGAGGCTCTGAATTAAGGCTGAAGCTTAGGGAAATCTATAGCTTGAGAAGATTGGAGTTGCCTAAGTCAAAATTATCAGTAAGGTAAGGGTTTTAAGTTGTTGTTTTGTTGAATTCTATTGTAATCCATAAGCTTGCATGAGGGTTGAAATTTCGAGATTTGGTTTTGAGTTTTGATGAGCTTGTCGAGTAAGTTCTGCAGATGTTGTAGTGCTTAGGTTGTGTGGATGGGGATTCTAGACTTGATTCTAGGCTTGGTGGTTGTTTGGGGTGTGATTTAATTGTTTGGGCTTAGGGAAAACAGTAGAGAAATGGTGGAGTTTCTGGGTTTTGTGGCTCGCGCCGCGACCTGTGTGTGCGAAAAGGCCTGGGAGCCTCTAATTTCTGCCCAAGCGCCATGGCGCGCCTTAGCTTGCGCCGCGGCCCATGTATCCTAAATGGTAGAGGGTTCCCTCTGACTTGCAGCATGTCGTGGCTCAAATTAGGGAAAGTGACCAAATTGATGTTTTAAGCTTGGGAACTCATATGTTAAGGCTCAGGAAGGATTTTATTACCTGATAAAGTAAAATTTGAGGTCCCGGAGGCTAGTATGTTATTCTAAAGGTTTTTAATTGATTTAGATCGTGATGGATATTTATTAATACGTTGTGACTAGGTTCAACTGCTCAGGCTTGGATTTAGGAGTCATGCTGGAGATCGCTTTGGGTTGTCAACTGAAGACACTAGGTAAGAGAACTATTTGGTGTATAGCGCTGTATGTATTGTTTATAGTTGTTATGTCATACGTGTGATTATGACTGATCGAAAAGAGCCAGAAGTGGCAGGGGGCCGAGATCAGTGTTAAGCAGGCTAAATGCCGACTGCCAGGGGGGACGCTCAAGGGGGTTGCACACACCCGTTCAGCTAGGAGCGTGGATTTGGTGCATAGTAACGCACCCCTATCGGCGGAGGCTGCTGCTGTAGTTTCAGCTGCTGTGTTATTGTACTGCCGTGTTAGTATACTGTTGTGTTTCTGTATTGTTGTGCTGCTGTACTATTAGGTTGTTATGACATTGTGCTTTTGAGCAGTTATACTGTTTAATTGTTGTGGATTCCAATAGGAACTAGTAGTTATTTGTTATTCTGACTAAGTATGTATTTGTTGAAGTATATTATTGTGTCCTATGTCTGAAGTTCTCTTGCTGGGCCTCAACTCACATGTGTTATGTGGTGCAGGTAGGAGCAAGGAAAAAGGTCAAAAAACCATGAGTTGGAGGGCATGGAGATGTGTGTACATGTTTGGCCTACCTGCTCGCCACGACTGAGGTTGTTTTAAGGAACACGTGGTAAATGTTCGCTTTTGTCACTTAGGTCGATTGTACCAAACCTTTGGTTTGTAAATGTATTTTAAAACGGTATTTTGGGATCCCAATGTAACATTTGTAAGAAATTTAATGAATGAGCAACTCTTTTTATCTAATGTTCAGTAAATGAGTCTTTATTTGATTTAATCACAATTTTTAAACTAAACCCTCGATTAGCGAGCTAATGACACATTTATAAATCACATGGTAACAGATATAAGGAAGTAGGGCATTACGCGTAGGCCCAGAGCACTTCTGGGAGCTGTTCAAGCCATAGCCCTTTTACTTCTTCTAGTCATTTTTTTAAGCTCGCCTTTAGGGTTTTGTTTACTGCCTCGACCTGCCCATTAGCTTGGGGGTATGCTACTCAAGAGAAACTCTTAATTGTGTCATATTTCTTAAAAAAGGTTGTTAATATGTCACTGTCAAATTGAGTTCCGTTATCAAACACAGTCTTCTTTGGGAGTCCAAAACAACATACTATGTTTTTCACAATGAAATCTTGCACTCTTTTCGAGGTTATAGTCGCCAGAGGCTCAGCCTCAACCCACTTAGTAAAATATTTGATTGCAACAGCTGGGTGGTGAACTCCTCCTTTTCTAGTAGCAACGAGCCAATTAATTCAATCCCCCATATAGGAAATGGCCAAGGCGATGAAATCATGGTTAGATCCATGGGTGCTGCTCAAGCAATAGTGGCAAAATGCTGACACTTATCACACATTTGGACATATGAGGCTGAGTCTTTCTTGAGCATAGGCTACAAAATAGCCTTGCCTTAATACCTTTAGATCCAAGTTTTGCCCCCCAGCGTGGTCTTCACAAGACCCTTCGTGTATTTCTCGAAGATGGTTTATACTTCCTCGGGGAGAACACACCATTGTGGCGATTCAGGCTCAAGCATCTACATTCGTATTCTGTTCGCAGGGGACCTATTCGATTGAACCTTTAATCTTAGCTAGATAAGCTACCAGTTTGATTCCTTGAGCTTGGTATTCCCTTATACTTGATTAATAATGAGTTGAGAATCACTAAAGCATTGAATTGTTCTTGCTTTTAGCTCTTTCGCTACCCAAACTTCAGCCAATAATGCCTTATACTCCGTTTTGTTGTTGGAAGCATCAAAACCAAATCTGAGAGTTGTATGGAAGCGATGTCCTTTGGTTGAAAATAAAATTATTCTAGCTCTAGATGTGTTCTTTTTTTACGATCTTTCAACGAAGAGTTTCCACAACTCTTGTACAGGTTCTCTCATTGGTTGACCTTGGAACCCTGTACATTCAGCCACGAAGTCAGCGAGCGCTTGGCCTTTGATTATTGTTTGTGATTTGTATAATATCTCAAAATAAGTGACTTCAATGGTCCACTTTAACAAAAGTCCCGATGTCTCAGGTTTTTGCAAGACCTGCCTTGAAGGTTGATCGGTTAAGACATGCGTAGTGTGGGACCTAGAAATACAGCCTGAGTTTTCTTGAGGCTAGGATCAAATAGAACGCGAGTTTTTCAATCATAGGATATCTAGATTAAACTCCCAGAAGCCTCTTTCTCACATAATACATTGGTTTCTGTGTTCGATTTTCCTCTCGAACTAATGCAGTGCTGACCAAATTTTTTTACTGCTAGGTTTGTAAACATTCCCCAGCAACTTGTTTTGATAACATGGGGGGCTTAGCCAGATGAGTCTTAAGATTGTGAAATGCCTGTTCGCATTCTTCTGTCCATTCAAACCGTCTATTTTGCCTATGCAAGTTATAGAAGGGAAGACATTTGTCCCTGAACTTTGATACAAATTGGTTCAAGGCAGTGACCTTTCTAGTGAAGCTTTGTACATCTTTTCACAACCTTGATGAGGGCATTTCTAATAGCTACCTGATCTTATTGGGATTCACTTCGATTCCCCTTGCATTGACTATGAAGCCTAAGAACTTCCCTGATGAAACGACAAAGGCATATTTCTAGGGGTTCAGCTTCATGTTGTATTTTCTCAGCAGGCCAAAACATTCTTCTAGATCGGATACATGGTTAATAGCAGTTTTTAACTTAAAAAGAATCTCATCAACATACACCACCATGTTTTTCCTGATCTAGTTAATGAACATCTTATTGACCAATCTTTAATATGTTGCACCAACATTCTTTAGCCCAAATGGCATGACCTTGTAACAGTATACGTTATGTTTGGTCATGAAGCTAGTGTGCTCTTGGTCTGCAGGGTTCATCGCGATCTGGTTATATCCAGATTACGCGTCCATGAAGAACATGAGCTCATGGCCAGTTGTGGCATCAACTAGATGATCTATTCTCGATAATGGGAAATAGTCTTTAGGACAGGCCTTGTTGAGGTCGGAGAAACCAATGCAGGTCCTCCACTTTCCGTTGGGCTTCGGGACCAAAACATGGTTGGCTATCCAGATCATACATTTAGCCTCCCTAATGAACCTGCATTTCAATACGCAAGCTACCTCTTCCTCCATAGCTTCTCCTTGATCTTTTCCCAATAGCCTATGTTTTTGCGCCTTCACAAGCACGTTTTTGTCCATGTTTAATGTGTGCATCATCATGCTTGGACTGATTCCTACCATGTTCTCATGTGATCAGGCAAAGACATCAAGATTTGACCAGTGCCTTCTTTCTTTTGGCTCTGAGATTTTTCCCAACCTTTACTACTTTTGAAGGTACTTCTGGGTCGAGGATGATTTTCTCTAGCTCCTCTAAAGTCTGGATGTAATGCCCCGAATATCCTAATAAGGTTTAGGACCTTGATTAGGAGGCCGGGAGGGCCATAATTGATTTATTATGATATTTAATGATTATATGCATGTTTATACGAATTATATTATTATATGATGGTGAATGCATGCATATGGGCTTATATTTTAAATGCAAGGGCATTTTGGTAATTTGGCCACTGTGGGCGTAATTGTATAATTTGGGTGCATGGTTGAGATTAATTATAATTTTACCACATTGTATGTGGATTGGTTCGAGCTTTTCGACATGAGACGATCATGAGATGTAAATGTTCGGTCTAGTCATAACGGGCTTAAGTTCGGGGCTCGGGGTGAGTCTCGGGGTGAATTTAAAGATTAGAGCATTACTGGGAATTAAAGGATAATGGGATATGATTTATTGGTATTTGGGAATATTGAGAATAGCGGGAATTGGAGAGCGTTAATTATAATTAACGAGATAGGCGGGAAAGGACAATTTTACCCTTGAAATGGTTTAGAGGCTTTTGTTGGCTTAAGGGTATTTTGGTCATTTTGGGTTTTGGATATATATAACATAGGAGGGCTGTAGAAGGACAGAGCAAAAACAGAGGTTTGCTTCCTCCTTTCCCGTACATCACCTTCTTCACTTCTCCTTTGAGGGTTTTGAGTTCTTGGTGGAGTTTCAAGCTAGGGAAACTTAAAGGCTGGGTTAGAGACTGGGTTTAGTTTGTAAGGGAGGTTCAAGACCAGTTTCAAGGTGAGTTTTAGCCTTTGGTTTCAGGTGTTGCTCTGTTTTCGTTTTAGTTTTTAATTCATGGTTTTTGATGTGGGAAGTGTGAATCAAAGGGGGGTTTTGTGTTGTTTTGATTGAGGTTTGATGAGGGTGAGTTAAGGGTGTTATTTGGGGGTTTAATTATATGTTTGGAGGAGGTTTAGAGATGGTTTAAGGGATTGGTTCTAAGGGAAAGTGCAGGGGAGAATTCTGGTGTGCGAGTTGTCATTTTGGCTGAACTGGGGTTGCGCCGCGGCATGGCCAGGGAGAGCCGCGGCCCTTGGTGTAAACTGGGTTTGGGCGCCTCTGTCTGGGGGGCGGGCCGCGGCATGGCCAAGGAGGGCCGCGGCCCTTAAGGTTATTTTTGCCAGAATGGGGTTTTTAGCTTGGGGATTCAAGCCTTAGGCCTCGGGGTTGAACCTACTACCCGGTTGAGTGGTATTTGAGGTCCCGGAGGTTAGGTTTTGGTTTGGGGACATTTTATTATTCATTTTATTAACAGCATCCCATATGTTTGGTTATGACTAGGTGACCGCTAAAGGACTAAAAGCTGATCGTTCTCAAAGGTCGTTTCTTTTATTAATTCTCGCTCGAACCCAAGGTAAGAAAACTGCACCCTGTGTATATGTGACATGCATGGTTATTATTGATGCATGTTGGATGTTTAAATGTAAACATTGATAGCGTAATGAATGCTTGGCGATTTTGGCCGTTTGCATATGGTTATGATTGAGGCATGCTGGATGATTAAGTGCGATGCATGTGATGCACGAGAAACATGTGATTAGGGCATGCCATGAATGATGAATATGGGATTGGTCGGAGCTTGAGTCTCTGAGTTTGTGCATGATCATGACTATGCTAGAAACTGTTTAGTAAGCATGCTGAATGCCCTATTCCTGAGTAACTGGCATATGATACATATTGATAGCATTGCTTACTTGTGTATGGACATGGATTGAATACAGAATCGAAAAAAGTGTTAGTATCAGCTGTGAAGCTGTAACTTACTTGTCAGGTTCGGCAGTGATACTGGACACAGGTCAGGAAGCGCTGACTTACTTGTCAGAACGGCCTTAGCGTGAATCACGCAAGCCAACAGAGATTAGATCTAATCGACTGCTAGCATTGAATGACTCAAGGAGCATTAATGCCTGACCGACCCTGAGGGTCGATGAACAAATAGAGCCTGGAGGCTAGTGGCTTACTTAGCAGCCACTCTCCCGCTAGAAAACAGAGCTTGGAGGCTGGTGGCTTACTTAGCAGCCACTCTCCCGCTAGAAAACAGAGCTTGGAGGCTGGTGGCTTACCTAACAGCCACTCTCCCGCTGAAATCATGTGTTGTTCATTTGCTTGATTGAAAGTTTTATGCTCAGTGTGGTTATAATGATAATCATTTGATAATGTTTATGAAAAGTGTTATGTTTTCTTGCTGGGCTTCGGCTCACGGATATTTTGTGGTGCAGGTAAAGGCAAGAGGAAGCTAGAACATCCTTGAGTTGGAGAGCTTAGGTGATGACGTGTACATATGCAGCTGCTCGTCCGTCACGGGCGAGGTTTAAAGTGGAACTAGGGTTGAACCCTGTTTTGCCGCTCAGAACGGCCTGTTGTAAATATTTTCTGTAATAAACTCTGAATTTATATTTTCGGGATCCCAATGTATATATTAAACGTTCTAGTGAAACGTTACACCTTAACCAAAATGTTTAATCCCTAAACCGCTAATCATACTTAGATCACGATTTTGGCCAAATGACTCGATTAGCGAGTTTAGCACTATTTACAAGGCACATCGTAACGGTCCCAGGAGTTGGGGCGTTACACTGGAGCTCAGATCTGCCTTCGCCTAATCTTGGATAAATTTCTTCAGGTTGGGCGGCCACATTTCCGACAACCTAAGAATCTTCCACCTCTCTGGCAATTACCATTGCTCAAGGTTCCTCATTATTCTCGGTTATTACCATGGCTTGGTGCAAGGGTTGTGATTTTCGCTTCATGGCAATTCTATAGCATTCCTTGGCAGTGAGTTGATCTCCCCTCATGGTGCATATCCCTGAGGACAATGGAAATTTCATGGCCAAATGGTGAATTGATGTTATAGCTTCAAACTCCATCAATGCAGGTCTCCCCAAGATTGCATTGTAGGCAGTCGGACAGTCAATTACTACGAACTCGAGCATCTTGGTGACAGCTCATGTCTCCTCGCCTAATGTTACTACGAGCTCAATTATTCCTATGGCCACCATCCCCTCTCTTGAAAATCCATAGAGGGTCATAAAAAGTTTGCCTTGAGATTGGCTACAGATAGCCCCATCTTTTCAAGGGTGGAAATGAATAGCAAATTCATAAAGCTCCCATTGTCAATCAGTATTCGGCACACCCTCAGTTATCAAGCTGAATAGTTATCACGAGCAGATCATTATGAGGAAATCGCACATGGCTAATGTCTTCTTTCGTAAAAATGATTTTTTGTTTATCCAATAGCTGTTGTTTAGGTAACCTTTAAAAAGATGAGGATTTACCCATAGAAGAACTATCAAGAATCCTTGCTATATTTTTGTATCCCCAATGAACATCCAATCCAAAGCAGTCTTTCAAATACCCATACCAAGATCTTCCAAGATGTATCTCTACACCTCAAGACGTGTGTGGGTACGTAGAGTAATGTTAGGAAAATTTCTGATTCACAAGATATTCTCAACACATGAGATCTTGGAATATTAGGTCTGAAATTGTTTTCAAGGATAGAGAAAAATAATATGATCTACTTTTCTCTTTGTCAAAAGTCTTATGAAACTATTTCTATATGATAGATTTATAAAAGAATTAATTAAATTTTAAAATTCAAAATTTAAATTATAAATTAATTATTAAATAATTAAATAAATAAAATAAATATTCAAGACCCATCTTGGATCTTGTTACACGCCAACTACAATGCATGAACTGTAATTGGTGTGTAACACATCCATGATTTGAGGGATGTGTTCCAAGCATTTTTTTATTATTATTTAATAATTATTTATTCAAAAATATATAGGCCTCATAACTTATCTTATCAGATTAATTAAAGAATATACATCATTTCAAATTCAAATCTAATTTGAATTATCATAAATATATTTTCACATTATTTAAATAAAATAATTAATCAATTCAAGATTATTTATCTTAATTATTTAAATACTATTCTCGAAAATACCATTTTATTTAAAAAATAATTTTCAAAAAATATAATTAACTAATTTCAAAATTTTATTAATGAATTAATCTCAATTACATATTTGACCCTAAAGAACAAATTTGTTCCAAATATGTCATTTTCCTAATTTTTCCCAATTTTAACTCTTACCTTGAATAGTGTTGGTAGAGTCATCTCGGGGACCTATGGACCTATAATTTCATGCTCCAATAAATTTATATTATTAATTAAAAATCTTTAATATAATGACCTTAATTTATTAATCTCAATGTTATTTCACTAAAAATATGAGATTGCACTCTTGTAATTATAGATATTTATTTATTGAGTACTTTTAAACATATAAAAAGTGTCCATCGATTTAATCACTACAAACAATTCAATCCCCTATTAATGGTTCATAATTAAAGTAGGAATTAATAACTGTTTAACCTCTTTAATTATATCTTGTTTCCTTAAGTACCATTAACTTTACTAGTGAATGTTATTTCGAAGAGTGATTTATGAATTTGAGCTCAATAACCTTTCAGTTCAAAAAGTCAGCCCTTAAGGGAACCATTATTCAATTCATCTTGGAAAGGTATAGATTCCATATTTGTATATTATGTCCCCAGTCATTTACATCAATGAGTTATCAAGACAAAGGTTTTCAGTTTGATCATTCTAACAAACCATAATGAATAAATCAAAGAACTCATATGACATAAACAAATGTTCATAAGAACTTCAGGATTAAGATCAATTTGTATATGATAATCTTATTGATATGTTTAATTAATACTTATAAAGTAAACGATATTATTAAGTATTAATAATATATCGGGTCACGTTCATGTATAACCACTTTGTACAAAGTACCTCCAGTAAGATGTCCTACTACATCAGTAATCCGGATCTAGATTACATGTATTCATAATACTAGTGAACTGTACTTATAGTATTTAATCAACAGATTCCATATAATTTTGTTTTATTGCAAACTGTTTAAATTCGTTCCCTACAATCTTAATCATCTCGTACCAATACAAGATTATAGTCACAATAATGAATTTGGAAATTTTCGGATATTCATATAATATTATTCTAACAATAATAATAAACAAACAATTTATGTAAAAATTCATTTCAATTATTTATTTCATTAAACATTGTTCAAAACATATGCTTTATAGGGCACTAATCCCAACATTCTCCCAGTTTCCGTAAAGCAAATGAGGCATCTCCCTAAACCCCATATTGCTAACATGATCTTTAAAAAACTTGGTAGAAAAAGTCTTAGTAAAAGGATCGACAAGGTTATCTTCGATCTTTATAGCCGCTACATCTCCTCTGTGAACAATATCCTTGATCAAGTGGTATTTCCTTTCAATATTCTTTCCCCTCTTGGGACTCCTGGGTTCTTTCGAGTTAGCTACTGCCCCAATGTTGTCATAGTATAGGACAAGTGGCTTATTCATATCTGGAACAATTTCCAGATTGGAATAGAACTTCTTTAGCCACACAGCCTCCTTAGCTGCTTCACAAGTCGTTATGTACTCGGCTTCCATGGTAGAATCTTCACAAGTCGTTATGTACTCGGTTTCCGACTATCTCTGTCTGATTGAAAATCATAATCAGTGTATCCAGTTGGGTTCAGGTCACCACCTGAATATACAAGCATATATTCTCTAGTTTTGCTAAGATGTTTGAGAATATTCTTTACTGCAATCCAGGATTGGATTGATAACGACTGACTATCTATAACACCCTACTAATCCAAGACCGTTACAACGTGTCTTTAAAATAGTGGTAGACTCACTAAATGAGTCATTTGGACTAAAACATGTGATTGAAGTAACTATTGGCTTAGGTATTAAAAAATTTGGTCAAAGAAATAAACATTTTCATTAAAAGTTTTAGTTTGTACATGGGATTCCAAAATAGAAGTTTAAAAGTTATTTACAACTCAAAAGATTACAAAATAAGCCGACCTAAGCGGAAAAATATGATTCAACCCTATTTCCTCTGTGATACCCCAGTCGTGGCAATCGAGCAGACTGCATATGTACACGCCGACCCTAAAACTCTCCAACTTATGGCTGGCCAAGCTTCTCCTTACCCTTACCTGCACCACATAGCATTTGTGAGCCACGACTTAGCAAGAAAAATTAATTTAAACAAAGTTAGATAGTCAACAGAACATAAACAACATGCTTAGCACAAATAACTATACTCAAGGAGACACAATATCCAGGTATATGACTATAGAATCACACAAGCGCATATTGCACTTCTATTTACTCAATTGGCATCCAAGTCGAACAAGTACATACCGCACTCCCAGGGTGGCCTAACCATATCGACCTACATTTTGCATGCATAGTGTCGACCATGGCTCCAATAAAGAGTAATCAAACATATAAATCATTTATCACATAATCAGATACAACACATTCATGTATGCTTAATCAAGTATTCACAGGCATAATAATAATCACGCTCGTTAACAGGGGCCCAAGCCTTAATCACAACCAGGATGCAGCTTTCTTACCTCAAGTTTTGTGTGAACGATGAAACAACCCCGAGCACCATCCCTGTCCCGAGCCTTTCAGAAACCCTAGTCACAATATAAGTACGCATTCATAAGGAATCAATCCTGAATCTTGAGTTCCAATTTGGACTCTAACTCTTAGAACCACTGTTCCTTGTTAACAAGCCACTAAAAATGTCCCCCGAGCCCCCAAATGGGCTCCCAAACCAGATTCCCGATCCCCGGGGCCTTACTCTCAAAATTCAGCAAAACAATTTTTCGGGGCACTTGGAACGGTCGCACCAACCCCTGGCGTGGTCAGACCAACCCCTAGCTCAGTCGCGCCAACCCCTGGCATGGTCGCGCCCCAAGTCTCGAGCCCCAAAATCAAATTTCAAATCTCTTGTTTCTAGGACAATAGCACAGTTGCGCCCAACCCAGCGCGGTCGAGCTAGGTCGCCAAAAATGCAAATCGAGCCCACAACATAAGTGTTCTTCCCCAATTAGTGCCCCTGTGATTTCTATGATTCCAGACCAAGAATTTCAATCAAAACAGGTACTTCCCACAAGATTCCGACTACAAAACACTCCACATAACCAAGATAAACTAATAACAACATCAAATCATCACAGAAAAACACCAAAAACCCCTTAAAATCCAAAATTGCAAATTTAGAATCTTAAACTCTAACTTTAACCTCATAATCTGAAAATCCACCAAGGAAGCTTACCTCCAATTCATGATTCAAGACTTCTACACTAAAACAAATCCCTAGCAACTGCTCTCTCCCTTGCCTGCCACTACTTCCTCCAAACTTCCTCAAATTTTCAATAAAAATTTCCTGTGTGCTTGATGTTCTTGGAGCTTTTGAGAGTAACCAAAGAGGAGAGAAATAGAGTGTTTGGAATGTGAATTCCACTCCCCAAAGGTTGCTGCCCAATTTACTAGCCAATGTGGTCAAATGACCACATTTCTCCTTGTCCCACTCAACCTCAAAGTTTACTCCCAAGGGCAAATCAGTCATTTGGTATTAATTCTCATTAAACCTCGGTTTTCATTTAAAATCCCCGCTTAAATCTATCAAACCCCTATACTCACAAAATTAATTCCCATTACTCGCTAAATTAGGTAATTTAATTAATTACCAAAATGCCCCTAAGGTCGCCCCGAGCCAGGTATTTTACCATGTTGTGACTTCTCACTAGGACCGTCTCGTGCTTAGTAACTCAAATATATCCATATAATGGTGTGGTCTCAATGAAAAATCCCATATATTTACAATTATACCCTCAATGGGTCAAAATTAGGAAAAATCCCTTCTAAAATAGAAAGAGGCCCACATGCATATTTAAAACACTTAAAGATGCAAACATAGTTATATCATAATATAACTCACATAATAATATACCTATAATGCATAAATATATAATTAATTCAATTATTGCCCTCCTGGCCCCCTTATCAAGGCACTAAGACTTATTAGGGAAATTGAGACGTTACACTATCCTTACTGCATAACAAATGTCAGGTCTTGTACACAGCATGGCGTATATTAGGCTGCCTACCATAGAGGCATAGGGATAGGATCTCATATTTTCTTCTTCTTGACGTGTTTTAGGACACCGCTCTTTAGAAAGGATAATTCCATGACGGGTTGGAATATCACCCTTCTTGGAATTTTGCATACTGAATCTCTCCAATACCTTATCTATATAAGTAGATTGGGAGAAAGCCAAAACTTTGTGTTTGACAATCCTGAAGGATCTTTATTCCTAGAACATAATTTGCATCTCCCAAATCTTTCATTTGGAATTGCTTGGCTAGCCATTTCTTTACTTTTGTCAATGTTCCCATGTCATTACCAATTAGTAAGATGTAATCAATGTAAAGAACCAGGAATACCACAATGTCATCTTTGATTTGTTTGTAGACACAAGGCTCATCAATGTTTTGTTCAAAACCATACATTTTGATTGTGTCATCAAATCTCAGATTCCAAGATCTTGAAGCTTGTTTGAGTCCATAAATTGATCTAAGAAGCTTGCAAAAAAATTTCTCTTGACCATTTACTCTGAACCCTTCTGGTTGAAACATATTAATGGTTTCGTCAAGATAGTCATTCAGAAAAGTTGTCTTAACATCCATTCATTAGGAACTGTTCGTAGTGCGCAGCAAAAATTGCGGTAATAGTAGTATTGTATACAACAACAAAAATTTCATGTAAACAACATTATATGAGGATCCTTTAATATGAAATATGTTAATCAACAAGATATGTATATGTAAAAATAATACGAAAGGATTTACCTCTTGTATTCTATCAAGAATCCTTGAATCTTTTCGTATATATTTCCATCTTCCTATCCTCGCTAGAGTACTCACACCAGATCTTCCAAGACGTTCTCTACACCACAAGATATGGGTGGGCACATAGAGAACAAGAATCAAATTTGTGAATAAAAAGTATTCTCAACACATTAGACTCTTGATTATAGGCTAGAGAGATGGTTTATCTTTAGTTAGAAAAAATTATCAGTTTTTTTTATTCTCCTTGTAAAAACTGTTGTCCTCATATTTTCTATCATATAGAATATATAGGTATTTGTTGACGCGGTTTTTCGACAACATTGTATTTAAGAAATAATAACGTTGATTAGTGCTTAGTAATAAACAGAAATATGAAATGAATTCACAAGAACACAATCTTTTACGTGGTTCAGTGGTTAAAATCCACCTAGTCCACAGGTCTATATTATTGTTGTTTCTCTCTCTATTTTTGCAGAGTTTTAGTATTACAGAATAATCATCTCCTTCCCTATCCAACATTTCTAGTATTTATAGAGAAATACCATGGATAGGTTTGGGTAACTGCGTGAGTCAATCACGGATTTACATATTTATATTACATTTAATATAAACTTTTCCCATTTATACTAGGACATAATTTAATCAAAAAGTAAATGGTCTCCCAATATTTGGGGCATTAAATATGGTAGGCTAGACATAAATAATCGTATAAAAATACCTGAGTCTTTGGGGATCCGCAGGTATGCAATATTTTTTAGTTACCACGAGCTGGATATTTCTCCGAGCTAGTACTTCGACAGCCATTTGAATATCATGAGCTCGTGCTTCACAACCTCTGTATCCCTAGCTCGTATAACCAATGTGCAAACTGAGCTGCCCACGTGGACAATAGATGGATTCCTTGGTTATTTTTTCCATATATTTATTTTCCAACTGTACCCGAGCTGAGTGAAGGACTCGTGCTGAAACTAGGGTACAACATTTGCCGCCCAAGTCTCTGCTCGTGGTTCATGTTGTCACCTTCTGACCTACACAATAGGGACTTTTAGACTTCTGTTGCATTAAACCAGTCCCAAATTAATTTATGTCGTTTACGTATAAATAGGGTAGGCAATTTTCAGGTTTCACCACCTTGCATTTGAAATTTTTCTATATTTTCTCTCTTCTGTATTTCTGAATCCTTCTTCTTTCTCAGAAAAACCCAAAAGCCGTTTGTTGCACCAAGTTACTAAGGAGTCTTCCGGGAACTTTCCCTTGCAAAGTCTACTTCTTTTTATCGAAGAACATACTGTAAGTACCTTGCCTTTTGGTTTTAAAGAAAATTTTCTTTTACCGGTCTTTTTTTTGTTCTTCACCATGCTCATCTGCACTTCACCGTAGTCAATATTAGGCTATTTCCCAAATGTTTTCAGTGAATAGGCTTCAACTTAGATTCAGTTAGTAGGTCCTAAAATATCTTTAGAACTACGACATTCATAAAACTGGGTGATTTCTGGGTAAAGTTGGGTAATCCATGGCGAATTTAGAAAATAATCATTCCGAATATAGGAGATGAAAATTTTTTTAGGGTTCAAACCAGGTTGCTTAGGGGTCAAGCTTCTTGGGTGGTTTTGCACTAAACCGCCTCCCAAAGAAAGTAGTGGTCTGACATTCTGACACACGGGTCCCTAAATATTAAGGGTCTGTTACGAAATCGAGGCACGTAACTTAGGGTAGCACGTGGCATCACGCGACGTGGCTGAGGTCAAATCAACTCGTATATCAAAAATAAAACATTCTCCTCTGTTCTCCCGCGTTGAAACCCTTTAAATCCTCCTAGGTCACCTACTAATTAGGTCGTTCTGTTCATTAGGCAATCTGATGGCTACCAAGAAGAAGGCATCCAACTCATCCGCTCAGCCAAAGAATAAAGGGAAGGTGGTTGCCTTAGAATCCCCCATTCCCCACTTTGGTCCAGTGGTGGAGAAGGAGGTGGTGGTTGACCCCAATGCCTAATTCAAGGTGGAAAGAATCGTATCCAAGATTACGACCCAAGGGAGGGTAAACAAAATCATGCAAAGCCACAACATTGAGGTCGGGGCCGAAGTTCTCATTGCATGACCTGCTTTTGAAGGGGAATGGAGCTGCTCCCCTCTCCAGGATGATTTCACGGCCTGGAGTGATGAACACCTAAAGGCAAGAGCCTTCCTCCCCTTGGACCAATACTTCACGGACTTTCTGAATTTCGTGAAGTTGGCTCCATTTTAGCTCCCCCCAAATTCTTATAGGCTTTTGGTGGGGCTAAAATACTTGTTTTTGAAGCACAAGTGGGAGGTCCCACTCCGGCATATATATTATATTTCTTCTGCCTCAAAGCCAGTCCAGAATAGAGAGGTCGAGATGATGGATTCTACTATCTCACTAGATTCCCCAACTCTGGTCCCGTCATCGAGCTCCCAAGCCACCCTAATGACTATAAAGACTTGTTCTTTATGTCGAACGGGTGCCAATTTGTGAACACAAATACTTCAACCGTCCTCGTAAGTTCTTTTAGTCCTTGATTTCAGCTCTTAAAATATTATTATTTCTAAGATTTTTTCCTTGTACATGTAGTAACTGAGTTTATCTCTCGAGCAACCATATTTGTGAGCACGGCGAAATCTGTGAACCTCGGGGGTCAATACAAGATGTTGTCTGGACTCCCACCCAGTGAGAAGGACTACCGCCAGGTCATAAATGATGTCACGATGCTGGGGTGTCAGTTGATTGGCGAAGGCCAGACATTGGCCTTAAGGACCTGGGCTACCCTCCCGGTAATCCACGAGCTCCCATCCTCTCAAGAGGAGGCCTTGCCGGCCATCGAAGGCAAGGAAGAGGAAGAGTATGAGGTGCCTCTTGTGTGAAAGAGGCGGGTTCCTGAGGCTGTTCGGGAACCCGATTTAAAACGAGTTGCGTCAGGGGCAGCAGCCGGCCCCTCCGGCCAAGGTAACCCATATCCTTATAGGGAACTAGATAGGGTTGTTGCCGATTTTAGGTTAGCTAGATTTAACCCAAATCAGCTCGTCCATCGTCACCCTCACAACCCAAACCGTAATATCACCCTGCTCTAGTGTGTAGACCACTTTGTGGTGCGTTATGACAGTAGTTACCCTAAGGGCACCATTGTTGTCGACAATACCTTAAATTTTAGGTCTGCCATCTTTAAGGAGTACGGGACCAACCGTAGGACCTGTTCTTCTCTGCTCCAAGGCGTCTTTGCCCCTGGATTTAGGCAATATGTAGATGATTCCAACCCCAAGGTAGAATCGAAGCCTAAACCTCCTAGGATCCAAGAAATACTAGCCGTAGACTCTCATTCTCCTCCAGTAGTCCCAAGGTCAGAGTTCGTGATTATAGATCCCTCCCCCAGCCCGGAGTGTAGGATCTTTATTTATTTTCTTTGTGTATTTTTGATAACTTTAGTCGTGAACTAACGTCCTTTTGTTCTTTTCAGGCGAAAAGATGGAACAAACAAGAGCTCCAGACCTCCGTACGGCCTTCCAGGCTAGGAAAACTGGCTCAGGCCCCGTCGTGAAGAGGCCTAGATTTATGAAGAAGGCCCCTCTGACGGCAGGAAATGCCTCAAAATCCCTTGCTAAGGGGAAAGGCACAAGCTCAACAGCTCCGGTGTCTTTCGATACTGATAGGAGGGTTCCTCCTCCCCTTCCTCTACCCCAATTTGCGCCTCCCCAAGTGATACAAAGTGATCCACCAGCTCTCCCTGTCCTAGCTGCAACCGTCCAAATACTAGTAGATCCCCAGGATCTAGAGAAAATCCATGAAGCCTTATGGGGAATCATTTACGAGATGGCAAGCCATATGGTGGGGCACGCCTATAAGTATGGGGGCACGCCTATAAGGCCAGCTCGAGGGACCTGAGGAATATAGTGGAGCGGAGCCCAGAGAACGTCATGGAGCCATGGGAATGAACCTCACTTGAAGTTGTCTTTCCTTGGTGAAAATCTTGTTCTCTTTCTTTTTCTTTTTTTTTACCAAGGATATCTCTGACTTGTTATTTTTTATGTTGCAGTCTGCCTTGGCTCAATATCGCATTATATCTTGTGCTAGGGATATAATTGATGAGCTCAGGTCCGAGCTAAATGCCGCCAACCCAACCCTGGCAGCTGCTCAAGAAACCGAGTAAGCCATTAAGAAGATAGCACATGATGCCAAAGCAGCCCTCACCTCATCTCAAGAAAATGAGCAGGCTGCAAAGGCTGCCCTGACTGCCCTCCAAGGTCAATTGGCGGAACTCCAGACCGAGGTGGTTGAGATCAAAGCTAAACTACTCGAGGCCAAGGTCGTAGTCAAAGAAAAGAGGGCGACCTCATTGTCATCCTTGGAGGATATGTTGTACCATTGTTGGGCTTTTAACCAGGATGGGAACTTTTCTTTCATGGCTCCCGAGCTGTTGGATCCATACCTTGAATAATTCAAGGCTCAGATTTTGCAAGAACCATCTGAAATGGGGGAGACTTCTGCGGCAGGAGAGCGGGATGGCGAGGAGGTTACATCCTCAGAACAACCTGGAGGAGCTCAGTGACCCTTTTTTTTTCTTTGGGTGTTGTTGTTTTTTTTTTATTTGTTTGTAAACAATTTCCTTTGGGCTCAATTTGAGGGTTTTCTCCTCAGGATAATTTTATTTTCAATTTATATGTTTTGAGCTCGGTTATATCAAAACTTTATGTGTTGATTTATATCATACATGTTTAAGAATCAAGTCTTGGACCCGGTTATATCCGGTATTTTAAATATTTTAAAATTAGTTCCTGTTAGGTTTATTGATAACTCGAGCTTTCATAAGCCCTTAATTTTAAACAATTTTCCCAACTTTCCAAGTTTCGTACCTGGTTGTATCTAGGGTTTTAAATGATCAAAACTGAGTTTAAACTAGGTTTATTGACATCTTGAGCTCTTAAAAAGCCATTGAATATTCAATTTTCCAAGCTTCTAAGTTTTGGACCTAGTTGTATCCAAGGTTTCAAGTAATTTAAACTTAGTTCGTGCTAGGTTTATTAACATCTTGAGCTCTTAAAAAGCCGTCAAATAATCAATTTTCCAAGCTTCTAAGTTTTGGACCTGGTTGTATCTAGGGTTCAAGTAATTTAAACTTATCCAACGATCTTATTTTGATCCACCTCGGGTTATATGCCCCCATGTAACCAGAATGTAAAGACTTTCTAGGTTGCTTTTTCAAAGATCAATACACGAGCTACTACAACCTTAAAATTATTTAAAACCACCTTAACAAAAAAAATCATTTAATAATCCATCTTTTATTTAATTAAATGGCTTTTATTATTAAGCCTTACATGGATGACTGCACTACTGATAATACTTTTTTAAATGCATGGCGTTCCAGGTCCGTGGGACTATTTCTCCATTCAGCCGAGCTACCTTGAAAGTTCCTTCACGCAAAACTTCCACGATCTGATATGGACCTTCCCATTTCGGGCCTAAAATGTCGTCCTTGGGATCCTTATTCGCCAAAAAGACCCTTTGGAGAACCAGGTCGCCCAATCCAAAACTACATCTCTTGACTTTAGAATTAAAGTAACGAGTGATTTTTTATTGATAATGGGCGAGCTGTAACTGCAAATCCTCTCGTTTCTCATCAATCATGTTGAGAGATGCGTTAAGTAATTCATCATTTTGTTCCTGGCTAAATGTCCTTTGCCTGTGAGTGGTTACCAATGCTTCGACTGGAAGGACGACCTCGCTTCCAAAAGTTAAAGAGAAAGGAGTGTGTCCCATGGAGGTCCTGTGAGAAGTTCGGTATCCCTAAAGTACTTGCGGGAGCTATTCGGGCCATATTCCTTTGGCCTCATTTAACCTCTTCTTAAGGCTCGCCTTTAGGGTTTTATTCACAGCCTCGACCTGTCCATTGGCCTGTGGATACGCTACCGAGGAGAAACTCTTAATAACGTCGTATTTTTAACTGAAGTTAGTGAAAAGATCACTGTCGAATTGGGTCCCATTGCCCGACATGATCTTCTTAGGAAGCCCAAACTGACATACAATGTTCTTCACCACAAAGTCCAAGACTCTTTTTGAAGATATGGTTGCCAAAGGCTCGGCCTCTACCCACTTCGTGAAATAGTCGATTGCCACCACCGCGTAACAAACTCCTCCCTTGCCCATTGTTAGGAACCCTATTAGGTTGATTCCCCACACCGCAAATGGCCATAGGGATGCGATCATCATTAGCTCGACTGGAGCAGCTCGGGCGACTGTGGCGAAGCATTGGCATTTGTCGCATTTCTGGATATACAAGATGGAGTCTTTCGTTAAAGTGGGCCAAAAATAGCCCTACCTCAATATTTTCAATGCTAGGTTTTGCCCCCCAGCATGATCTCCACAAATCCTTCATGCATTTCTTGCATAATGGTTTTAGCCTATTCATGCAGAACACACCGTATGAGAGGTAATGAATGACCACATCAGTATAATGTCCCATCCACTATCACATACCTCGGAGATTGATAGAGTATTTTTCTTTCATCCTTTCTTTCCTCAGGTAGCCTTCCCATTGTAAGATATTCCATTATGGGGGTCATCCAGGTCGGTCTTGTGTCGATCATCTCGACCTCTACCATTTTTTCTATCATGCTCGAACTCTCAAAGAACTCTACTGGCACTACATTAAAGGTCTCAGCTTCCTTGGTGGTGGCAAGCCTTGCCAAAGCATCAGCATTGGAATTCTGCTCGCGAGGCATCTATTCAACAGTACTATACTCAAATTCAGATAGCTCCCCTTTCACCTTAGCTAGGTAAGCCGCCATCTTGGTGCCTCGAGCTTGATACTCTCCCAACACTTGATTAACCACGAGCCGAGAATCACTATAACACTGGACAACCTTTGTTTTGAGCTCCTTCGCCACTCTCAATCCAGCTAGCAAGGTCTCATATTCGGCTTCATTGTTAGATGCTTCGAATCTGAATCTTAGGGCTGTATGGAATCGATGTCCTTCTGGGGAGATTAATATGATCCCAGCTCCTGATCTGTTATCGTTAGATGATCCATCTACAAATATTTTCCACAACTCTTGCACTGGTTCCCTCAAAAGCTCCTCTTGAAATCCGGTGCATTCACCCACAAAATCGGCAAGGGCCTGGTTTTTTATTAAGGTCCGTGGCATGTACAATACCTCTAACTGACTGAGTTCAACTGCCCATTTTAAAAGACGTCCTGACGTTTCAGGTTTTTGCAATACCTGCCTTAAAGTTTGGTCGATCATGATGTTGATTGAATGGGACTAGAAATATGGTCGGAGCTTTCTAGAAGCTAATATCAGATAGAATGCCATCTTCTCTATCAGTGGATTTCATGATTTAGCTCCGAGAAGTCTCTTGCTTACATAATACACCAGTTTTTTAGCACGGTTTTCTTCTCGAACTAACACGGTGCTGACAGCATTTTCTGTCACAGCCAAATAAAGGAACAGAGGTTCTCCTAACATCGGCTTAGACAATACTGGGGGCTCAGCCAAGTGTGTTTTTAGGTCAAGGAATGTCTGCTCGCACTCCTCAGTCCATTCAAATTTCTGCCACCTTTCCCGTCAAGCTTGTCAGTGGATTTTGAAATAAAATGGTTCAGGGCTGCCACCTTTCCCGCTAGGCTTTGAACTTCTTTATGCGACCTAGGCGAGGGCATTTCTAACAATGATTTGATTTAATCAGGATTCGCCACTATCCCCCTTGTATTGACTATGAATCCCAGAAATTTTCCCGATGCTACTCTGAAAGTACACTTCTAGCGATTCAGCCTCATATCACACCTCCTTAAGATCTCAAAACATTCTTTCAGATCGAATACATTGTTAATGGCAGTCTTGGATTTGACAAGCATATCATCGACATGCACTTCCATATTCTTCCTGATCTAATCAACAAACATTTTGTTGACTAATCGATGATAGGTTGCTCCGGCATTCTTCAGCCCGAAGGGCATAACTTTATAACAATATATGTTAGTTGGGGTCATAAAGCTAGTATGTTCTTGGTCCATAGGATTCATCGCGATCTGGTTATATCCAGGATACGCATCCATATAGGACATGACCTCATGACCCACCGTGGCATTTACCAACTGATTAATGCTTGGCCGTGGGAAGCAATCCTTAGGACAAGCTTTGTTCAGGTCGGAGAAATTGATGCAGGTCCTCCATTTTTCATTTGGCTTTGGGACCAGCACGGGATTGGCAACCCAGATCGGGTATTTTGCTTCACGAATAAACCTACATTTTAACAATTGAGCTACTTCTTCCGCCAGTGCTTCAGCTCGGACTGTTCCCAAATGCCTCTGTTTTGGGGATTTTGCAGGCACGTTCTGGTCCAATTTAAGAGTGTGCATGATTACCCTCGGGCTTATTCCCACCATGTCTTCATGTGACCAGGCGAAAACATCTAGATTCCCTTGTAAGAAATTAATCAACTCCTTCTTCCTTTCCTTATCAAGATTTTCTCCAATCTTAACAATTCTTTAAGCTTCTTTGGGATCTATGTTTACTTCCTCGAGCTCCTCAATAGCTTGGAGCTCTGACCTATCCTCGCCCATTCGTGGGTCAATGTCATCATGTGGGGTGACGTCGCTATCCTTTGTTTCTTGCGGTTCTTCTATCTCACAAGTAATTTCCACTTCCTGGGACTCCTTTCCTCAGTTACTTATCGCAATAGCTTGATGCCCGGGTTGTGATTTTCCCTTCATAGAAATGCTATAGTATTCCCTATCAACGAGCTGATTGCCTCTGATGGTGCATATTCCCGCAGCTGAGGAGAGTTTGATTGCTAGGTGGCAGATAGAAGTTATGGCCTCAAACCCCGTCCACGTAGGGCAGCCCAAAATTGCATTGTATGTGGCTAGACAATCGATCACCATGAATTCAAGCAGCTTGGAGACAGTTCGTGAACCTTTGCCCAATGTCACCACTAATTCAATCGTTCCGATGGCAGCCAATCCTTCACTAGAAATCCCATATGGAATCATTGAGGTCGCCTTCAGCTCGGTTATAGATAATCCCATTTTTTTCCAAGGTAGACCTAAAAAGTAGAGATTCACATAACTCTTGTTATCTACTAGGGTCCTCCGTACTCTCCGATTGGCGAGATGAACAGTTATGACAAAGGGATTGTTATGTGGGAACTGGACGTGACTAGCATCCTCTTCTGTAAATATGATTGATTGTTTTTCCAATCGCTGTTGTTTTGATTGCTAGTGCTATGGGAAGAACTCCACTCCATTATGGGATTTCATTTCATTAATGTACATCTTTTGGGACCCTCTGCTCGTGCCCACCAGATGAGGTCTGCCCGAAATGGTGGCTATTTCTCCGCCTATTACTGGAGCGGGATCGACCTGATTTGCTTAAGCTCTTGTTTTCCCTACTGGAGCCTCGAGAACTGATTGAGTGATTTGTCCAGTGGGCTGATTAAGGGGCCTCTCGATTTCGGGCGTACTGTGCCAAAGGTCCCATCCTAATAATAGTCTTGATCATATCCTTCAACTGTCTACAGTCATCAGTGTTATGACCAATATCATTGTGGAATCGGCAGAACTTCGAGGGATCCCTCTTCACTCTTTGGTTTTTTAACGGTTCTGGCTTCTTCCGTGGAAGGCGAGTAGAATTGGCGAAGAAGATCTGCTCTCTAGTATCCGTGAGGTCGGCATAAGTTGCGTAAACAGGTTTGAATTTTCCCCGGACTTATTTTTCTTTGTTCCGCTCTGGTCGCCCTCAGCATTTCCCTTCCTCTTGTTATTACCCCCTTGGTTATTCTGGATAACGGTTTGAACTGTAGTTGCAACATCTGTTACCGCTCCAACGGGCAGGACATGGATCTGGCTGGTTCCTGCGACAGAAGCTCGCGCCTCTTCCAGGTTAACCCATCTTTGAGCTCGTGCCAAGAACTCGTCCATATTATTAACTCCTTTTATTTGTAATTCTTGCCACAGGTCGCCTCCAACAAGGATTCCCATTCTCATTTCCATGAGCTTGGAGCTGTCATCGGTGTCTCTAGCTCGAGTAGCGACAATTGCAATTAGATATGCCTTCAATGGTCACCAGGCTACTGCTTTACATTGGCTAATGAATCAACCTTGACCCGGGCTGTTTGGGAAGCCCTAAATGATCTCTTCAAATCAGCAGAAAACTTCTTCCACAAGCTAATAAAATGTTGCTTGTATTGTTTAAACCACTGCCTGGCTGGCCCAAACAGAGTGGAGGGGAATAAGATGCACCTTAGATCGGGCATGACATTATGGGCCATCATCTTGGTGTTAAAGATCCCAAGGTGATCAGGCAGATCCCCATCTCCGTCAAATTTTGACAAGTGTGGTATTCTGAAGCCCACTGGATATGTGGCCGCCGCAATATTTGGAGTGAAAAGCTCAAGCTCATCCTCTGAGTCGCAATCATATTTATCTTTTTTAGATAGAAGCTTCTTCATTTTTTCATCCATCTGAGCTAGCCTCTCGAGGGTTTGGTCCCTGGTCCCTAGGTTGTTTTGGGGCTTTCAACAACTCCCATCCTATCGTACGCATTTGTTGGGTTATTGTCCCTCCAAACTCGAGCTTAGTTTTGTAGGGCATTCCCATTATCACATACTATGGAAGGACCTCCCTTCTAATGAGTATAACTAACATCCTCATCCCGAGCTGGATTTCTTCTCTGTGAATTCAGATGGTCGGGCAGATCAGGATGTGAATCATATCGCGGGCTTTGTGCCGAACATAGATGATTTCTAAGATCGCCCCCAGATCTACTTCTTCGACGATTTTCAGTCCAATAACTTTCGTTTGAAAATCTTACAGTTCGCGGTTGAGGCCGAGGACCTGGATTTTCAACACATGTTTGTGGGACAGACGTGTGACCAGATGGAGGAGGATTTCTCCTACTGTCTTCATAGGTAGGAATATCCCTCGTAGGCCGAGGTGGTGTTGGATGTCAAATGGGTGAAGGAGGATGCCTTATTGGTGAGGCAATCCTTGTCCCATCAGGGCGAACTAGATTAACCTGACCTTGTTCTCTTTATTCGTTTCTAGCCCTCTGTGCCTGGTGATCAGGTCACGATGTCGGGGGGTTGGCTGGAACATTCTGTCTCTATGAGCCTGCTCCAACACTTCCTTGTGGATTGCCATGAGTACTCCTAGGTGCTTGTGAAGGAGGCACCGAACTTGGGGTCGCAGTTCTAACTGATCGACTGACCTGCTGATGACCCCTATGAGGGCCACTGGGTTGAACATTCTGATGACCCCTATGAGGGCCACTGGGTTGAGGATTTTGGCAATCTCGAACTGTAGGCAGAGAACTTGGGGTGGCAGTTTTGACTGATCGACTCGGCTTGGATCGGTTATTCCGGTGGGACTTATGAGACCCACTTTGCCTCTTTCCGACATTAACGTCAGTTCTACGAGGGGGTAACCGAGCCAAAACCTCCTCGATTTGCCTGTTTTCCTTAGCAAGATGGCTTCTTAACTGTGTATTTTCCATCTCAACGGTAGCTAAGTAGTCTGGGTTCGGACTCGGTGGCAATGACACCAAACTCCCAGTATCGCCATGGCCCGCTGGTTGCTTTTCCGAACGTTGCTGGACTTCAGGGCCATGCTCATTCGCAACAGCAGTATGATGGGCCCCCTACCCACCAGGCTATTCAATTTAGTTATTTTTCATAATTTAAAATCAACTTAATTAAAATTTTAAATGTTTGGGTGTTGAAGTTTAACAAACTATGAAGTTTGGGTGTTTCACAATAAACAAAAAAGTTTTGATATTTAAGTATAACAAATATACAATTTGGATAGTTTTGCAACAAAAAAAAGTTTGGGTAGTTAAGTGTAACAAACCATAAAGTTTGGATAATTTAGTTGCAATTAACCCAATTAACCCTATTTTACAACATGCAAAGCATATATTATAGTAAAGGTATTATTGAGAAAAAATTAATAAGATGAAATTAAAATAAAATACTAATTTTACATAATAAGGGCACCTGAGATGAACTTTTGTCTTTCTTCTGCCCCTATTAAAATCACATGAGAATTCCTCATGTTAATCATAATAATTATGGTAAATAACTTGGAATTTCCAATCTTACTTTAATGTATCATTTAGGTTCTTAAACTAATTTTGAAGTATTTAGATTCTCAAATTTTTTATTTCATTTCACCTTAGTCCCTAGAGAAATTATTTTTGTTTAACAACTATTAGATATCGTGTGTTATGTATATAAATAAGAACCTTAATGATACACTTAAAAAAAAATTAGTGAACTCAAATAAAATATTATTTATCAAACTTTTTTTCTCACAAAACAGAAACAAACAAATCATTCAGCAAGTTTTAGTTCAAATTTAATCCCAATTGGCCAAAATTTCATTGAATTAAAAACTAAAATTTGTTACAAAAATGTATATATATATATATATATATTAGTAAAAATGGCACATGCATGTACTGTCATTTTTTCTTTTAAATGTACTTGGAAGCAACAAGTTGTAAATAATTTTTTTGAAAATAACATATTGAAACTAAAACTCAAAAAATGAACAAATATTAAATATGCGTAATAGATAGGTACATGTCTATTATTGGTGATAATAAAACTCTATAATATACTATATTTTACACTCTTTTTTTTATCAATAGATTGTGAATGTTATTCAATTTTTTATAATTTAAAAACATTATATATTATAATGAAATATGCATGTCATTTATTGATTTAAGAATGCAAAAAATAGTGTAATGTAATACGCATATAACATTTCTAGCACATTATTAGTATTTCTCCTTCTATTCAATACTCATAAGATATTATAGTTATAACTATGAATAAAAAAATTTGAAGCATGTAAAAAGATTATGAAAATGTGAAATAATTGAAACATCATAATTTTGCAAGTGAAATAATTATATATATTATTAAAATGTGAAATAATATTTAATTATATATTATTTATCAAACTACTAATATAATTAAATACTGTTCTACTTGGTTTAATAATTATAGCCAATAAACTTAGATAAAAAAAACAAATAACCAGAAAATCTAAAAAGCAAGGTCATAATATATAATTATTCAATATCAGAGAGTTAAAACAATTAGTTTTACTTATAAGTTCTACTTTCTCTATGTATACAAACTATACATTTAATTAATCAACATATATTTTTAAATGAGATAAATATCATTAAATGTAGTTGATATAATAGCTGAAAATAAAGATTAAAAATATGTAAAATAATGTAAAACTATTATAATATTTATGACAATATAAAAATAAAGTTGTAAACAAAACTCCAATAAGATAATAAAACATTAAAAATAAAAATATATGATTAGATAATTTAAATTTACATATGACACCAATAATAATAAAATACAGAGCTAGACCATCATGTAAAATTATATCTATATATTATTTAATTAATAGTTTTAGTATATTTTAAACTAAAAAGAAAAAAGTAAAAGAAAAAGTAATGTATTTGTAGCCTAAAGTATGATTCTATTTGTATATGAGATTATGTATATTTGAAGATGTTTATTAAGATATTTAATACTAAAATTTGTACATGTATTACCAATCTTTATAGTGTCATAAACAACCAAACAATATCAATTGTGGATATTACGTTATAAGGATCATGAAGAATGTAGTTATTAATGTCTCTTGTATCAAACCTTTCTTGTTGACACATGTAACAATAATGAATATACAACTACATAATATAATAATATAGCATACTTTTTCTATATGCTTTGAATTTATTACTACTTATATTAATATAATAATGTTTTGTTTTGTTATTATTTTAGTTCTACTCTAACAAACCATATACTACTCAAGAAATTGACGAAATTCAAGAAGAATGGGCAATGTCATTTTTACACAATTGGTTAGAGCTAAATGAAAGATTTTATAAGATATGTTACACTACATGTTAGAAATCTTTTCTTTTAAAATTTTGAATGGGCGATGTCTTTTCTTTTGAATGATATTTTTTTTTTGCATTTGTGTAGTATTTTCTTTTGAAATTTTAGAAATCTAACATATATAATATATTTTGGACATTTAATGGGATAAATATTTTTAAAGAAAAATGAAAAATGTAGATACAATTTTTTTTTTTAAAAATTGAACTTTTAAGGGCACGCTATGAGAGCCTTAAAAAAATTATTTAATGACACTCACGGGATCTTTTAGGGCACGCATAGAAAGTCCTAAAAACGTTACCGACAAGCACTAAACGTGATCTTTTAGGACACACAGACATTCTTTTAGGGCACGCAGACATACTTTTTGGGCATGCAATGCGAGCCCTAAAAACATTCTTTTAGGGCACTATAATGTCCCAGAAATGCTAATAGGGTTTAGGGGATTGACTAGCGTGCCGAGAGGGCATTATTGGATATGTATGTGATCATATGGCATACATGATTTATATGATGATGTGAATATATTATATGCATGCTTATGAGTACTAGATATGCATGTGGGCCCTTTACTGTTTATAAGGGGATATTTGTAATTTTGGCCCGTTAGGGCATAAATGCGATTATATGTGATGAATGGTAGAGACGACATTATTATGTGGATATATCTACAGTATACGGCTCGAGGCGATCCAAGTGAGTGGATTAGCGAAATAGTCACAGCGGGGTCTAATACCCGGCTCGGGGGAGCCTAGGGGTATTTTGGAAATTTAGAGAATATTTTGGGATTTATTGAATAATGAATAAGTATTTGGTAATTATATGGACATGACTGGATTAATTGGTAACAGTTGAGGAATTATTGGGAATCGAGAAAACGACCATTTTACCCTTAGAAATCATTAGAGGGTTGAGTAAGTTCAAGGGGCAAATTAGTCTTTTTGGGTTAAGGATATACACAAAAAGCCTTAGGAATTTATCAAAAACACACAAAATCCTCTCCCACTTTTCCCACACGCTCTCTCTCTCTCTCTCTCTAGAACCTAAGTAAGTTTGCTGAATTGGAGGAGAAAACTCAAGTTTTAAGCTGGGTTTGAGCTGGCTTAAGCTAGGGAAAATCAGAACTAGGGTCAAACAAGAGAATCTGAGCAAATTAAACTATCAATTCATGTAAAATCTAACTCTTGATCGTTGATTTCTGTTGAAACAATGTTAGAACTTACAACTTGCATGAACTTGCTTTTCATGTCTGAATTTGGGTGTTTGAGTAGAGTAGGGAATTGTGTAAAGATTGGATATGATGTTTAGGTTATAGGGATGATAATTCAGGGTTCAATTCATAGTTTGGTTGAAGTTTTGGGTTGAATTTTAAGGATTAGACTTGAGGGAAACGCTGGAAAAAGGGTGGTTTATCTGGGTTTGGGGGCTCGGGTTACGACCCTGTTCTTCAGGCGGCGCGACCCGCGTGCTTGAAGAGGCTGGGGTGCCTCTGGTTTGTCAGGCGTGCCATGACCCAGGGGGGTGCAAGTCGCGGCCCATGTCCTCCAGCAGGGAGGGTTGGGCCTATGTCTTAGGGGCGGGCTGCGACCCTTATGGGCAAGTCGCGGTCCTAAATGGGAAATAAAGGGAGCTTAGGGTTTTAGGCTCGGGGAGGCACGAGGTTTCAAACCTAAGCGCTCGAGATAAATTCTACAACTCGGTTTAGTAGAATTCGAGGTCCCGGAGGCTAGTATTTATTTTCAAAAAATTTATTTGAATTAGTGAATTATAATTATCCATGGTTATTTGTGACTAGGTTTATCGTTAGGGCTCAGGACTGAGGATCGTGCTCGGGACCGCTCTTTATTTATTGCTCGGGATTCGAGGTACGAAAACTACACCCATGTGGTTGTGAACAGGACTGAGTTTCCCTGTAATTGAACGTATGTATTTTGTAATTATATGGTTGTTGTGCGTTATATGAAAGTATGCCCTAAGGGTGTCGGGGCTGATAATAAGCTTACTGAATGCAGCTCGACCTAAGCGAGTTAGGATCAGCTAGATAAACAGAGGTCTCGGCATGAGGGCATCGACACCTGAACATTTGTATTACTGATTGAGATGTATGCTTGAAAATACATGTTTGCCATTGTTTATTTTAATGTTTGTACCCTGCTGAATAATTGAATTCATTGGACTGAAATTGATTGAATACTACTACTGTTATATGTGTTTGCTGTTTATGGTTTTCTTGTTGGGCCTTGGCTCACGGGCGCTACGTGGTGCAGGTAAAGGCAAGTGTACATCGTAGAGTAAAGTTACATCGTCAGCTGCTCGACCGCCACAGCTGAGGGAAAGTTACAGGAATAGAGCTCTAAATTGAATTTTGCCGTTAGACTGGCTTTTGTTGCATAGACTTTTTCAGAGTTGTATTTACCACATAAACTCTGTTTTTGGTATCCCATGTATCAAACATTTGTTTTAATGAAAAGTAACCGTTTATGATCAAATTCTTTTAACCTTAACCTATTAGTTGACTTTAGGATCACATTTATGTTCAAACGACTTGATGAGTGAGTCTTGCACTATTTTAAAATTCATAGTGTAACGGTCTTGGTTAACCAGGGCGTAATAGGCATGCGGTGCGAGCCCAAAAAAATACACTTTTTAAGGCTCTCAAATAGAGGACTCGCGGGCAGCGAGCCCTATAAATCCTTTTTTGTAGTAATGTGATGTCAAATTCATAATCAGGTTATGAATTAACCTTCACTAGTAAATTCAATGATACACTAGGAATCAAGATATAATTAAAAGGGTAAAACGATAATTTTATTCCCACTTAATTATGAATCATCAATAGAGGATTAATTTGTATGTAATGATAATATCAATGGACATTTTATGGTTACAATAAAGTACTCATTAAATATATGTATTTAAATCTCAAAAGTACAGTCTCATATTTATAGTAGAGTAATCATGAAAATCAAATAGTTTTGGTTAATAATCTTTTATTTATTGGAGCTTGGAATTATTGGTCCATAGGTCCTCAAGGCGACTCTATAAACACTATTCAAGGTAAGAGTTGATACAAGGGTCAAACTGTGAATGGACTAATTGAGAGAATATTTATTCTTAAGGATAAATATGCAATTATGTGATCATTGAAGTTGCACAATTTATTATTGCATTAGTGCAATTTTCGAAATTTTGTAGAAATAAAAGAATTTGATTTTAATTGATTATATTTATTTAAGTGTGAAAGTATAAATAAGGATAATCAAAATTGGTTTTGATTATTATATTTATTTAATTAATAATAAGATTATAATGAAAATTCAAATTTTGAATTTTGAATTTTGAAATTTAAGCTGTTATCTTTTCCTTAAAAAGATGATACCTTAATTGAATTTCCAATTATTAATTAATTAAATTAAAAATGCATGAAAAATAAAATCCTGTCTTTCAGGGAAGTGCTACACGCAAAGGGCTTCTTGGACTGCCAATGTGTGTACCACTACTTATGGTGATCAGTTATTAGTTTTTTATTTTATTTTGAAAAGGGTTTTGAAATGGAATGTAAGACTTTGTCTTTAATGATTTTTATTTGATTATTATTAAAGATGATCAATTTTATAATTATTATTATGATGATGATAATAATGTCTATATATTCTATATGATAGAAAATAAGAGGCTAACTTTTTTTGGACAGAGAAGAAAAACTGATCATCTTTTCCACACAAAAAGAAAAACCTTTCTCTCTAACCTATAATCAAGAGTCTCATGTGCTGAGAATACTTTTGATTCACAAATATTGATTCTTGTTCTCTATGTGCCCACCCACATCTTGAGGTGTAGAGAACGTCTTGGAAGATCTAGGTGTGAGTACTCTAGCGATGATAGGAAGATCGAAATATATACGAAAAGATTCAAGGATTCTTGATAGGCTACAAGAGGTAAATCATTTCGTATAATTTTTACATATACATATTATATTGATTAACATATTTCATATAAAAGTATCCTCATATAAAGTTGTTTATATGAAAAAGATTTATTGTATACAATACTACCATTACCGCAATTTTCGTTGCGCACTAGAAGCTGTTCCTAATAGAACACCTCTATGGTCGTTGGAATGTTAAACATCAGACCTGCTTGGCCAGCGCTAACTGATGGACCCAAAACGGGTATGTTTAAAAATTTATACTCGCAAGCGCACGAATCGTATTTATAGAATAGTTTTCGTGTAAGCACGAGATCGAACCCAAGGGAGTTGTCTAAAATCGAAAATGAAACTATTTTAAATCAAAAATAATAAATTCTAACCTAGCTCCAAAGATTGATGCAAATTTGTAACAATAAAAATAAAATAAAAGACAATAGTATAGAAATTAAAGACAATAAATATAAATAAATAAAAGACAATATATATAAATAAAAATTAATAATAGAAATGAAGATGGTAAAATAAGATTATTAAGGATTAAAATCCACAAAATATAAGTTCAATAATATTTATAAGTATATTGATTCCCAAGTTTTAGTGATAGTTAAGATAAATCAAACTATCATTTTCTAAATAGATTTATAATTTTAAGTACAAATTTCTTCCAAAAATATAAGATTTTTCTTCACTTTTCAAAGTTATAATTTCAAAGCATTTAGTGTAAATCAATCTAATGAAATAACAAATAAATCAATGAACATTATTTATAAGGCAAAACATAATATTTTTGTTCTAAGCATGGATGTGTACAATTTAATGACACATCTTACACAAAGAATATTATGTATTTGCACTAATGAAGAACAAAGTTTAAATATGTGCTAACAATCCAAAATACATGATATTTAAGATGAAAGAAGATATTTGAAGAAGAAAATTCCATAAACTTTGTTGCACAAAATGGGAAATCAACATACAAAATAAATACTATTTAGTTACATATTGTTTCATCATCACCTTAATAATCTTAAAAAGATTAGAAACACATAACTAGAATAACAAATACATACTAAAAATTACAAACATAAATAGGAAAATTTGGAGGAGAAACCCCCAAAATTTCCTCTAAAAATACATAGAAAATAATCAAAAAGAAGAAGAAGAAGAAGAAGATAATAGAGAGGTTTTGAAATGTGTAGAGTTTTTGGTATGGTAACCTCCCTCTAAAAAATGGACACCCTAACTCCCTTATTTATAGCCAAAAAATGGGAATTAAAATAATCAATTTAAAATAATTAAATTGATTAAATTAATTTAATTAATTATAATATGGAAAATAGGGGTAAATTAGTAGGAATGATGATGAGTTTGGGTAAAAATGTGTAGAAAGTAGGGTAATAATGTGGTATTTTTAGACACAAAGATAAAAAGACATTGTTGGGCTCAAGAATTTGAGCCATGCATGGGGTGGCTGCTGGCAGGAAAATAGGCTGATCGCTGCTTGGTGCCAGGCGCAGGAGGTAGAAGCTGGAGGCGTTGGGCTTCAGGAGGAGTTGGGCCCAAAATCTAGGCTGGCGTGGACAGGCAAATGCTGGGCATTGATGGCTTGCTGATAGAGAAGTAGCTGGCATGATGAGGTTGATGCAGCTGGGAGATGTGGAGTCAACGTGGGAAGGAAGGGGCTGCTTTGGTGATGTTGGCTGCTGGTATGAATGCTTCAGGAAGAGGCAAATGGGCCTTGGGCTTGTTGCTTTTGGTATTTCAAAAATACCAACTTTCTTTACTTTTAAAGCTTTATATCTTTTCTTTTCAAAGCCCAAAAATACAATAATTTCCCTACAAAATAAACATAAAATAAATCAAATTAATTCTTTGAAAATATTAATTATAACTTAATTTATATTAACATTTAGTTTCAATAAAACACACATTTTCTTACTTCTAACTAAACACAATAATTTAAATAATTAACTACAATATTTTACAACAAAATAACTATAAAAACACACAAAAATCTATAAAATCAAAATAAGACTAATAAATTCAAAATTACTTAAAAACTTAATAAATCAATTCAAAACTCAAGAATTAAGCAACAATTAGTACATAAAAAGTGGTAAAATAACTCTATTTTGTAGAGTTATCACTAACGCTAGTTATATGAGAGATTGGGCAATAGGTCCTAATGTGACTCCATAGTCACTTATTTGGATTGATTGCATGCATGAGTAGGGTTATTACTGCTAGGCATGCTAATTATGAATATGTGATCTGATAATGTACTACTTATAAGCATGATTATGTTTTCTTGCTGAGCCTCGGCTCACGTGTGCTAAATGGTGCAGGTAAAGGAAAGGAAAAGCTGGACAAGTCATGAGTTGGAGAGCTTCAAGGGCGGAGTGTATATATGCGGCCTGCTCATCCGCCACGGTATAGGTTATCAGTTGGAACTAGGGTTGGACCTTGATTTTGCTGGATAGGTTGGCTTTTGTATACATTTTTAGGTTGTAATTGTTTTAAACTATGTTGGGATCCCCTGTATTGAAGTCAAACTCTTTTAATGAAATGGTTGTCTTTTGACCGAAATTTTTCATACTTGAATGTGTGGTTAGTTTTAATTACACGTTTTAAGTCCAAATGATTTGTTTAGTGAGTTAAGCACTATTTAATTACACATTGTAATTGTCCTGGATTAGGAGGACGTTGCAGTATTATATTAAATAAATGTTACAAATCAATTGCAAAAGATACAAGTAAAATAAAAAGATGTAGAAGAAGAAGAATACAATTTAAATAAAAAATAAGACAAATAAAGGTGTAGAGTATAATAAAGAAATAAGGACAAAAGAAACAAAGAACAAGAACTCTAAAACAACCAAAGTGTAGAGTAGTGGGATCACCAACTTGAACAAGGTTCAAGAACTTTGTCCAAAATCATATTTCTCCTATTCTCTAAGCACTAAGGGACTCTCATGTTTGGAAATACCTCTATGGAATTAACAAGTCTTTTGGTGTATTTTCCAACCAAGTGATTTGTGGATAGAAAATGGTGTGTCTTACAAGTGAGCATTAGGCTCCTATTTATAGAGTTTTGAGACACCCTTTGAATGTCAAATTCCACCAACCTCCTTGCCTGTTACCAATGTTTAATTGGATGTTTATGCAATTAAAATCAAGATTTGGGAGTTACTTGGGATGTTAAAAACATTCAAATTTGAAAAAAAGGCAAAATGGAATTCGGCTGCTGCTACCTCAAGCCGCGGCCTGGGACATGCCAGGCCATGATCGTGAGCCACTGCTTCCCAAGCCACGGCCTGAGATTATTTTGGTCGCGGCCTGAAGGCTATTACAGCCTCCCAATTTTGCACCTTTTTCAAAAACGTCCCAACACATTTCCCACATGATTTTGTAACCTCCATACACCTAACGTGAGTAAAAGATATCTTCAACAACCATATCACATTATGGCTTTATGAAATTCAATAAAAAAAAATATGTAACTCTCAATCTGCACATTATTTGGTGATATTTGGAAGTTATAAATTTGTAGCTGATTTTGTAACTCCAAAATGTATTACACATAGACACACACATATATACAATTTTTTAATTCTCAATATTATGTTACAAAGTGTGACAAATCACATTTGTCATATTATTTAATCTAACATTATATTATATGAAAAATTTGATGGAGGGAAATTAAGAAAAATGAGAGAAGACGAGCAAGTTTTATACTAGAGAAAAATAAAATTTTGTAAAATTTTACTAGATGCAAGATGAAGAATGTATTGGTGAGACCACTGCCACTCGAAATGGGGAGGGAAAAAGTTCAATGGTCGAACAAATGGTGAGCCTAGACATCACGAAAAAAGTGATGGATAGAAAACTCCACCTTGCACGAAAGGGAAATAAAGGAAAATGAGATTTGGTGTTTTATTGTCTATCTTAATGATTCTAAGGCAATCGTTGAGACAAGAGCCATAAATTTTTTAAAAAACAGATGGCTCTTAAAGGGATTATGTAAGTAGTTTCTTTAGAATCGCCAAGATAGACCATTTTAATGCCTTATCTAGATGGTTCTACATAGAATTGATGAGATAGAAGTGCCTTCTTAAACATATATTCTTATGGAGAGCTAAGTCATCGCATATTGCACCATACTATATAGCCTGAAGCTATGAAATCATGGATTGCCCGATTCTGTAGTGTCCTATTGCAATAGGTAATGCTCGATATCATAACTTTAACTTATGACATCACTAGAAATATTATAAAGTGTCTATTTTTTATATACGTGTATAACAAGAAAAAATATATTTCATTGCAATGTTAAAAATATAAAAAAAAATTAGTATAGGCTAAGTATTTTGCTAAATTAGATGTTGAATATAACATATACCAAATTTAGCACACCAATAAATTATATAATTGTATTTTTTAAACAATTTTTGTTGCCCTAGTTTCTCTTTCGAAAAGGGTGCGCCAGTGTCATTTTCTCTCTTTCGGCCGGGGCTTTACCGGCGGCCCACATGTGGGCTATGGCAAGGCTCTGGCTAGGAGAACATGCCATTTCATTGGGGTTGTTTTGCTTGGTATCTGACTCTGTTTTCTTCCTCCGTTTGGGTTTTAAGTTCTTTTGCTTTGGTGTCTTTACTTCCCATGTTTTTGGTCTATTGGCTTCTCGTGTTGTGTTTGTTGGGTAGACATATGTCGGGTTTGGTTTGGATTCAAAGGGCTTGAAGCCATCGATGGATGGTAGGAAGAAGGGGCCTTCCGAATCAAGATTATTGGTGGCTATTATTTGTTTTATTTAGTGTGACAATTTGTTTTGGCATTTGACTTTTTTGTTTTTTTGTTTGGGTTTTAAGTTGTTTAGTTTTTTCAATAATTATGTTTATCCCCCACTATTTCACTCCCTTGTTGATGGGGTTAGTGACTTTTGTGGTGGTGATTTGATTTGTTGGCTTAGTAAAGCCACTCAACTTGTTTATTCTGGACAATGCTTTGTTTGATCTTTTTCAGATTTGGATCTGGACATGTTCAAATTTTTATTGATCCCTTGTCTTGTGATCTTCTGGCGTGATGCGTTGGTTTTCTTGAGATTTATGGATCATTCCTTTATTATTAATAATGGTGTTTTGATTTATTTGGGTTGATATCTTTGATATTGAACATTGTAAATGGCTTAATAAACCTAAGTTCGTTATTTTAATTTGCTTTGTAAGCAATTCACCCAGTTATGTACGTTCTTGGATTGATCCTATCATTGAAAATTACCAATTGTCTTTAAAAAAAATTAAAAATAAATTATATACTTGCAATAATTATTTGTTAAAGGCGACAGATCAAGCTAGTTTGTCAAAAATTATTTTCTCAAGTGGTGGCGCTTCAATTTTGATGTTATCAACATCCTCCATAAGAACATCTTGATCATCTTTGTTTTCATCAACAATTTATTCTTCCAAATTAACACCAAAAGAATTGGTAATTTCCTCAAAATGAAACCATTTCTTTAAAAATACCATCATAGTAGTAAGAGTCGTTGGCCTATCTTTTGGTAAAGGGGGCCAGAAGTTGGGACTAAATACTGATGGATTGGGCCTCAAAATTATAGTGAAAGTGAGTGTTGGACCTTGTCTTGGCTCAACTTGTTTTGAGGAAGAGTCATGTTGGGCTTCAGTTGGGTCAAAACACCTTTGGCCCTCTAAATTTTAGAACCCACGTTTGCTAGGTTTGCAGGAAGAGGAGGGTAGATGTTTGGAGTATTAGTTATAGGACTCAGAGGATGAAGAAGACCAGCGACGATGTCGATGCCATCCTCCATATCCACTGCTGTTTTTCGAGAGGAAAGTTCCTTGCTCGAATCGTTGGTGTCACAAATGATGGAGTGACTTTGTGGAGTTTCTTAGACGAATTTGTGAAGAAGATGACTAGACATGAAGCCAATCATGTCGCCACTATCTGTCATGGCTACCAACAGAGTTTGGGAGCGAGGTCTGTGTTCAAAACTCTTGTGTCATGAGCGAGGTAATCGACTCGGGATTGTGAAGTGACTGAGATTGTAGCTTGTAGGAGAATATTTACTACACATCCGCTACAGCCACAGGCTCCACCACCGTTCATTCATATAAGAGGTCTTTGCTTGGGTTGATGGCGTTGTGAGACGTGACTGGGTGTCATTGTTGTCGAACCCATGACTGTCTAGTTGTCCCTCCCTTAATAAAAGACCATAGATGAAATTTTCTATCATATAACTTCGATGTTGAGGCTTGTCTTTGCTGATTTGGAAATTCCTTCATGAAATATGAGTTTGTTTTGTAGGTTCAATGGGTATCATGGGTTGGGTGTGGTAGGTTTGAAGGGTTTGGAGATTTTTTATATGAGCATGTTGTTTAGTGAATTGTGGTTAATGAAGATGATTCAATGGCTTTGGGTTAGTGTACAAGTTTCGGTATTGTGATGGGCTGCGATGTTATGGTGATCGTGGGTGTAACTGAGAACTGTGATGGATTGAAATGTTTGTTTGATGATAGGATGGTGAATAAAATGTAGATGGATGTGATGGTGATTGTGGGAGTGGGTGATAGTTTGGTGGTGGTGGTGCTAGTGGGCTGAAGATACGGTGGTCATGGTGGTATGATGGGGAAATTGTTGGAGGTGGATAGAGAAATAAGTTATGCACAAAGAAGTGCAAAATAATAAACTATTTCACTAAAGTCAACATAAGGGTGTTGACTTTTGTTGTAGGTCGTTTAAAATTATCATTTTGGGTCCAAAGTATTTATTTGTAGTATATAAGAATACCCAAAAAGTTTTGTGGCATTTACAGGTTTTTTGGAACAATGTACAAGGCCAAAATTTAGTGCAACAAACCTTGCATTGCCTGTCTTACAACTGCCCAGATAGGCGATGCATCACGTGGGCCATCTGTACGAACCCGTACAGTCACTTGTTTTGGCTCCAAAACTTAGTTTAAAATTCTGTAATCTCATTGGTTAACACTAATCACGGTTCGTACACTATTTAGGGGTTCATTTCAAAATTTTGGCTAACTGATCACTCTCCACTCTTTCTATCTCTCTCTCTCTCTAAAACCCTCTCCCTCTCTCTAATTCACAAATATTACTAGTTTTCTGCAAGATCTTCACCAAGAAAGCTTGACTTGTTTGAAGACGAAAGTATGTTAATCCCAAGACTCATTCCACCATTATAGTAGTTTCAAGCAGTCTCTTGGGAGAATAGGAATAAAGTTTTTTGGACAATAATTCTATTGGGTCATGCCTTCATGGTCATCCCCATTGATTTATTACATTGAATCATAACTTTATGATTTTATGTAACTAGGGTTTCTCTCAAGAAAGGTCCTCTATTTTCCTTGTCTTAAGTTGTGTTACTATTTCGTCGTTTATGAGATTATCTAGAACTTAATTCTTTTGCATTATCATATTAAATTTGTGATAATAAGCTATAATTCCAACAGTGGGTGATAGTACCAAGAAGAAGATGAGGATTAAAATGGTGATGATGAATAGTACCTTGGTGGAGAAATGGATCGTTGGTGGGCACTCCACCTTCAAAATTTCCATTCTATGTCGCTCGAATCTCTAACTCACTCAGATCGATAGTAAGCTAAATCTTGCCTTCGCATCCATCGAAGCTTTTGATCTGCCCAAAAGGCTTCCACTTCATATTCTTTTCCATCAAAGTAACTCCAAACACCATCCATGGCTATCGTACATCTTGGGAAGGAATCAAGGCTTTGAATACCAAATTATACAACATATTGGATGGGGTGAGCAAAATGCATGCAAAATTCATGGCAAACAAGGGGAAACCCCTAAATATGAGACTATCAAAACTTTATTTCAATATTCAGTTCTCAAAAAGTTTTCTTACAATAAAATGAGTGAGGTATTTATAGAACCATCACATAAATGACATCATAAAGTAAATAAAAAAAATGACAAATTAATAAACCAAATACATTCTATAATAAGGACACCTTATAATTTTCTAGATCATTCTTACTACATCATATTTTGTCCATTGAATTTAAATTTTTATAATTTATAATTTTGGGACATAATGTTATATCAAATTTGTGCTTTGAAATATATGATACTAAAAATTGTTTCAAATATAATATATTTTTTTGTCAAATTTAATATTAATGTATTGACACTTGCAAGTGTGATGATCATAGTGATGAAAATTTTCTTCTATAGTTTTAGGAATATAAATATATAGGGAATTTTTTTTGTAGGAGTGTCAGTTTAGCCCCCACCGATAGAAGTATCTCTCTTTCTGAAATTTAGAGAAGTTATAACCCAAATTTTTTTATATGACTATGTATATTGTAGTTATAGAAGGAATCCCACTAGTTTTCAAAAAGTTATGAATACTTTACAATGCCGAAAACAAGAGTTCAAAATGGTTAGTTGCACGCGTATAAAATAAAAGTGTTGACGGTGAAATCTCGTCAATGATTAAAGGTTAGAAAACTAAGATTTTTATAGTAAGGATAGCTTAGAGTCAAGAGGAAAGAACTTCAATCAATAGAAAAAACCAGAGCAACAATGGAACAAAAATCATGTATTTCTAAAATGTCCCCTCATACACTCAGTTTTCCAACCCCTTAACCTAAGGGGTTGGGGCCAATTTATAGGGGGCCTCTATTGGCCCTGGATACAGACAAGTCCCAGACGACAGGGTCGTACACAGGTACTCTGATAGTGTAGTGGCTCAGGGCGTAGTGGTGTCTGCCCTGATGATGCCAGAGTCGTGGCCTAGGACATAGTACTGTCGGCTCTGGCGTATGGTTGGGGGTGGCCAAGTGGTACCACTACTCTTTGTACAGGTCCGTACCGCCACTACTCCTCAGATGCAGGTCACGGGGCCGTACCTTTGTTCTCTCCACAACCGTACGCCCCGTGTCAGTACGCGTGTCTTGTACCCGGTTGTCCTCATCAATACACGTTTGGTACCCAATGCTGGCTTGGCATTCCCACTAAGTGTCTCTAAGTACCCCTCATGCTAATGCCAATGAGGCTTCATCCTGTATGCGTCATGTGTGGCCGATACGCTAGGAGCCGAGGCTGGTCTACGCAGGTCACGTGAAATCGAGGCTGAAGACATGGGCGGCGCAACAGGGCAGCACCCTCGCATAGCGAGGCTGCCCCTCTTCCCCCCGGGTGCAGGCGTGGCGAGGCTCAGAGCACGGACGCCACAACAAGGCCTCACCCTCTGATAGCGAGGGTGTCTCGCGTAGCGGGGTTGACCTTCTTCTCTCGAGTGCAGGCGTGGCGAGGCTCGGGGCACGGACGCCACAACAAGGCCTCCATCCTCGCATAGTGAGGGTATCTCGCGTAGCGAGGCTGGCTTTCTTCTCCTAAGTGCAGGCGAGGCTCGATGCTTGATGGAATGGGGCGCACGCAGATGGCCAACCCGGGACCCTCGCATAGCGAGGGTGACGTTCAGATTGTCAAGCGGCTGAGGGCCCTCGCATAGCGAGGGTGGCCCTCTTAGCTCAATTCCCTCACCATCATGTGACGTCCTCATCCCCTTGTGCGGACAATGAGTAGCTTTTAGGATGTCTCGTAGTATAGAGCTTCACTTGTGAATAGGATTCATAAGGGAGGAATTTCCACATTTACAAAAAGCAGAAGTACAATTATCTGTTTGAACCTTATTTTGGGCATCGTAAATTATTCAAAATTTTTTTTTGATAACTGGTGGGATATTTGCTATAACTACAATGTAAACCATTATATATATATAAAAAAAAATTGGATTATAATTTCTCTACATGCTGGAAACAAAAGCTCCCCTACCGATGGGGGCCAAACTGGCACTCCTACTATAGAATTTCCCTATATATGTATAAAATTTAAGGGAAATTCTATAGTAGGGGTGCCAATTAAGCTTGTACGAGTAGGGGTGTTTCTATTTCAGTCATGTAGATAAATTACAATCCAAGATTTTTTATATGTTGTTGTACATTGTAGTTATCGGAGGCAACTCACTAGTATTTGAGAAATTCAGAATAATTTACAATGCCCAAAATATGGTTCAAATAGTCAATTATACGTGTGTCTATTTTTTTTATACGCGTGTGTTGTACCCTAAAAATTAGCACAGGTTTAATCACTCAGCTAGGGGTATAGTTGGAAAATTAACATGTAGAAAAAACAGGAGGTATAACATCTAGCTAATGATGATGTGAGAAACTCGAGTTAGGACTTGGCAGTACTGCATTCAGATAATTATCAGGTCGCCTCTTAGGATGACAATCCAGTTCGAGGCATGTAGTGGCCAGATCCCCTCTAGGGCACTCTAAACTTAATCCAAACTAAGGTTGGGATTCCCTTCGATCCCCCACTGGATAATGATATTAAGCTTGTGGAAACCTGGTCATGACGCATAGTGGAGGATCCCGAGAGACTCGGAGGCACTTTATACGCTCATTAATGTCCAGGCTGTATTGCACATTTATTGTCTGAGATAACAGGAATAATTTCTGTTATGCAATAGTATCCCTATTTCAATGGGAATTATCTTTATTAAATGTTTACCATATTTATACACACAGTTACCCAAACCTGTCCAGGGAATTTCATTATATATATCAAGGATAATGGACAGGAAAAGGGATTGATTTTTGTAATACAGAAACTCTGCAAAAATTGTGAGAGAGTAATAATATTGTCTCATGGACTAGGTAGATTTTAACCGCTAAACCACGTAAAATAGTGAGTGTGAGAAATTGTTCATATAAGTTCATTACAGTTTACAAATAATCACCAATATCCTACTTACTAGATTTATAAATCTACTCTTGGCGAAAAATCACGTCAACAGTTTGGTGCTTTCTTTGAGAGAAAATTAGTGCTTAATCCTTTACAAGTTTCATTCAACATTTATCATGGTCGTTACTTGATCGATGCATGACAACAAAATGGAACAGCCTGGTGGGCAAGAGGCGCATCATAGAGCCGTTCCCACTGAAAAGGGCCTAGATGTTCAAGAACGGCATAGGAAGCAATAGGTGGGCCAAGACGACACTAGGAGTTTAGCGTCACGCCCACCAAATCCTAATTTGGGATATCTAACATCCATCAAGATGGAGAATTCCTAATTATGGAGCCATCTAGCTAAGGCTAACAGATTGATCGAGGAGGTCCTGGCTCAATTACCCCCTCTACGTCGAAAAGAGGCAAAGTGGGTCCCATAGGTCCCACAGGAATAACCGACCCAATCCAAGCCATTCTGTCAGGACCACAACTGCAAGCTCTGTACCTTCAAAGAAAAATCACCTGAGTTCTCAGCCCACTAATCATCACAAGAACCATCACCCCAGCTCTGTGCCTTTTGCATAGATTCCAAGGAATGTCCATAACAACCCATCAGGGCGAGCTGGGACAAATTCACAGAGACAAAACACCCTAGTGAATCTGCTTGTGTCACGATCAGAACCACAGGCACAGAGAACTCGGGATATCAAGGTAGAACTGAGACTGGCTAATTTAGTTTGTCCTGATGGGACAAGGATAGCCTCACCGATAAGACATCCTCCATCGTCGATTAGACATCCTACACACCTGCTCCCATAGAGAGCGCAGAGGCAGGTTTGAAAGCGACTTAATCAATCATCTTAGTTCAGCGTAAAGTCCTAGTTCTGATCCACGTCCCGACCTGCGTGATCATCTGAATTCACAAAGGAGGTATCCAGCTCGCAATGATGATATGAGTTATACTCAACATGAGGGAGGTCCATCTATCATATGCAACAATGGAAATGTCCCACCTACCAAGCTCAAACATGGAGGGAAAAAAACCCATCAAACGCATACAATAGGATGGGAGCTGGTGAACAGCTCCCAGCTAACCTAGAGACCAAAGACCCGACCCTTGAGCGACTGGCATTAATGAAGGAGCAAATGAAGATGCTCTTATCTGGAAAATGAATTGATGATTGTGATTCTGATGAGGAGCTTAAACCTTTCGCCTCAAACATTGCAGCAACTCTGTATCATATTGGCTTCAAGATGCCGAACTTGCCAACGTTTGATGGAAATGCATATCCATTCGACCACCTTGGGATGTTCAATACATTGATGATGGCCCACAATGTCGGGTTTGACCTAAGATGTATTTTGTTCCCCACGACTCTGATCGGACCTGCCAGACAGTGGTTCAAAAAGTACAAAAAACATTACATAAGCTCGTGGAAGAAGTTGTCTTTAGAGTTCAAGAGAGTGCGATCTGAGGTTCAAAAGAAACTCGCGTAAAGGTCGACTCATTGGCCAACATAAAACATCAACTTGGTGAGTCCTTGAAAGCATATCTGAGCAGGTTTTCCAACATTGTAGAGCGAGCTAGAGCCATTGATGATAGCTCCAAGCCCGTGGCAATGAGAACGGGAGTCCCGGTGGGAGGCGATCTATGGTAGGAGATCCAGCGAAATGGAGTTAAAAGTGTAGATGAGTTCTTGGGCTGAGCTCAGGAATGGATAAACTTGGAGGAGGTGCAATCTCTTGTCGCAGGAACCAGCCAGACCCCTATTCAGCCCGCTGGAGCGGTGACAGGTGTTGTAGCTACGGCTCAACTTGTTACCCAGAGTAACCTAGCGGGAAACAATAAGAGGAAAAGGAATGGTAAGGGCGACCAGAGCGGCACAAAGAAGAACAAGTGCAGGTAAAAATTCAAGCCCATTTATGCCACCTACACTGACATGACAGATACACGGGAACATATTTTCTTAGTGAACTCTAATCGCCTTCCGTGGAAGAAACCAAAGCCATTAAGCCATCAGAGGGCAAAGAGAGATCCCTGAACATTTTTCCAAGACCACAATGACATCAGTCATCATACTGATGATTGTTGACAATTGAAGGATGAGATCAAAACTCTCATTCGGGTTGGACCGTTAGCCCAGTACGCCCAAAACCAAGTTGCTCCCAATCAATCAGGAGAATCAAGTTGACCCTCCCCCAATAGTGGGAGGAGAAATAACTACTATTGCCGGAGGACCTCATTTGGCAGGCACGGGCAATGGAGCCCAAAAGAGGTATATACAAGAGTTGAAAACTCATAACGGTATGGAATTTATCTCAGAGAAATGGTTATCAAAACAACAACAATTGGAAAAACAACCAATCATTTTCACGGAAGAAGACTCTAGCCACGTTCGATTCCCACATAATGACCCACTAGTGGTAACCGTTCAGCTCACTAATTGAAGGGTACAAATGATATTGGTAGATAATGGGAGCTCAGTAAATGTTCTTTTCAAGTCCACCCTTGAAAAGATGAGATTATTCGTAACCGATCTAAAGGCGACCTCAATGACACTGTATGGATTTTCAGGTGAAGGAACAGCGGGCATAGGGACAATTGGGCTGGCGGTCACGCTAGGGGATAGTGTGAACTGTTACTAAAATACTTGAGTTCATTGTAATCAATTGTCCAGCTACATATAATGCGATTATGAAGCCATTACCTCGATCCAAAACCTGGCAATGAAGTTCCCTTCAACTTCGGGTATATGCACAATAAGAGGAGACCAGCTTGCCACCCGAGAATGCTACAACATAGCCATGAAGGGAAAATCACAACCCAGGCAATAGGAAATGGTCATAGTCAAAGAAGGTGAGAAGTCCTGGGTAATGGAATTTACCCATGGGACGGAAGAACCTCGAGAAGGAGATAACGAGGTCACCTAACAGGATGACATTGATCCGTGAATAGGCGAAGATAAATCTGAGCTCAAAGTTGTGGAGGAACTCGAGGAAATCAATATCGATCCGGAAACACCTTCAAGAGTTGTAAAAGTTGAGAAAAAATTTGAAGCTGAAAGGAAGGAACTGGTCGAATTCTTGAGGAAGAACCTGGACGTCTTTTCTTGGTCGCATGACGATATGGTGGGAATCAGTCCAAGTATAGTAATGCATACCTTGAATTTGAACAAGAATGTGGCAGCAAAGTCCCAAAAATGAAATCTTTTGGGGAGAGTACGGTCGGAAGCATTAGAAGAACAAGTAGCTCGCCTACTTAAATGCGGATTTATCAGCGAGCAAAATACCTGGTCTGGGTTGCTAACCCTGTTCTGGTCCTGAAGCTAAATAGGAAGTGGAGAACTTGCATTGACTTCTCCGATCTAAACAAGGCCTGTCCTAAGGACTATTTCCCATTACCTAGAATTTATCACTTTGTAGATGCAACAGTCGATCACTAGCTCATGTCTTTCAAGGACGCATATTCTTGATACAACTAGATCGCGATGAACCCTACAGACCAAGAGCATAATAGCTTCATGACTGAGCATAATGTATACTGCCAAAAAGTTATAAGAATGTCAGTGCTACGTACCAACAATTAATCAACAAAATGTTCCCTAACCAAATCGGGAAAAACATGGAGGTGTATGTCGATGATATGGTCGTTAAATCAAAGATTGCCAGTAACCATGTATCTGACCTAGAGAAGTGTTTTGGCGTACTAAGGAGGTACGCGTGAAGTTAAATCGTCAAAAGTGCACTTTCGGAGTTTCGTCGGGAAAGTTTCTGGAGTTTATAGATAACACAAGGGGGATAGAGGCAAATCCAGAGAAAATCAAATCAATTTTAGAAATTCCTTCGCCTAGGTCACGCAAGGAAGTACAAAGTTTAACTGGAAAGGAGGCAGACCTAAACCGTTTCGTTTCAAAATCCACTGACAAGTGTCTCACATTTTACAACTTGCTCAGAGGAAACAAGAAGTTTGAATGCACCGAAGAATGCGAACAGACATTCCACGACTTGAAAGCTCACCTAGTTGAACCCCCTGTACTATCAAAACTGAAATCTGGAGAATGTTTGTTTCTATATCTTGCTATGACGGAAAATGCGGTAAGCGCTATGTTAGTTCGAGAGGAAAATTGGGCGCAGAAACTAGTGTACTATATAAATAAAAGACTTCTCGGAGCTGAGTCCCGATATCCATTACTAGAAAAGCTCGTGTTCTGTCTTATTTTGGCTTCAAGGAAGCTCAGACAATACTTTCATTCCCACACTATCCACGTCTTAATCGACCAACCTTTAAATCAGGTTTTGCAAAAACTTGAAACGTCAAGAAGTCTACTAAAGTGGGCCATCAAACTCAGCCAATTTGAGATATTATATATGCCATGCATAATAATCAAGAGTCAAGCCCTCGCTGACTTCATGGCCGAGTGTACAGGTTTTCAGGACGAGCCGATGAGAGAACCGGTGCAGGAATTGTGGAAAATCTTTGTTGATGGATCCTCTAATGAAAACGGATTGGGAGCTGGGATAATTTTAATCTCACCTAAAGGGCATCGATTCCATACAGCTCTCAGGTTCGGATTCAAAGCATCCAACAACGAAGCCGAGTATGAAGCCTTGTTGGTAGGGCTAAGGGTGGCGAAAGAGCTAAAAGTAAAGGCGATCCAATGTTATAGTGATTCCCAGCTCCTAGTCAATCAGATATTGGGAGAATACCAAGCGAGTGGTAACAAGATGACAGCCTACTTAGCTCTGTTGAACATGTACCTTGTGAGCAAAATTCCAATGTTGATGCTTTGTCTCGACTTGCTGCCACCAAAGAGGCAGAAACACTGAACGTAGTTCCGGTGGAGTTCTTTGAAAAACCGAGCATAATAGCAGAAACAGTTGAGGTCGGAATGATTGACATAAAACCGACCTGGATGACCCCCATAGTGGAGTACCTCACAACCGGTAAGTTACCTAACGTTCGAAAGGGCGCAAAAAAGTTGCTATATCAAGCTTTGTAATATGTTATGGTTGAAGGGACTCTATATCGACGAGGGCATTCGCTACCCCTCCTACAATGTATTTTTCCCAAGGAAACATAGACTATCTTGAAAGAAATACACGAAGGCTTATGCGGAGACCATGCTAGGGGGAAAAACCTGGCTCTCAAGGTACTGAGATAGGGCTATTTTTTTCCCACACTAAAAAAGGACTCGATCTCGTACATGCAGAAATGTGACAAATGCCAGCGCTTCACCATAATTTCCCGAGCAACTCTAGTTGAGTTAACAATGATCTTATCGCCTTGGTCGTTTGTAGTACAAGGAATTGACTTGATTGGTTCTTTTCCAAAAGGACGAGGAGTTCATTATGTTGTTGTCGCTATCGATTACTTCACAAAGTAGGTGGAGGTCGAACCTCTGGCAACCATCACCTTGAAGAGAGTCCTGGATTTTGTTTTAAAAACTATCATATGACAATTTGGGCTCTCAAAAAAGAGCGTGTTTGACAATAGAACTCAGATCGATAGTGATCTCTTCACAATTTTTTGTGAAAAATACGACATAACCAAGAGTTTTTCGTCGGTAGCATACCCCTGGGTTAATGGGCAGGTCGAGGCTGCAAACAAGACCCTAAAGGCGAGCTTAATGAAGCGATTTGATGAAGCCAATGGAATATGGCCTGAGCAGCCCCCATAAGTATTCTGGGCCTATAGAACCTCACATCAAACCTACACGGGACATACCCCTTTTTCGGTGACCTTAGGAAGCAAGGCTATGCTCTCGATTGAGGCGTTGGTGATGACCCATAGAAAGAAAACCTTTGATCGGGATCAGAACCATGAGCTACTCTCTGCATCCATTGACCTGACCGAGGACAAATGAGAAGCATCACAATTTTAGCTCACCCATTATCAGCAAAAAATCACTCATTACTTCAACTCGAAGGTAAAAGGACGCAGACCTTTAAGCTAGCTCGGTTAAGTGGAGAAATAGTTCCACAAAACTGGAATGCTCTACCCCACAAAAAGTACTGTCAATAATTTTGTTGTCTTTAATTTTTTTGGAATTATTGTTTATGTAAGGCTTATCTATAAAACTCATTTCAATTTTAAAAAAAATTGGATAATTACGTAATCAATTGTCTCATTTTATTATCATAGGATCATTTGGTAAAAGAAACCTAGAATATTTATAAGTTCTGGTCACTTTGGGGGCACATAACCGAAGAAAGCTTTTAAAAGAGTTTAGCGTATTTGGATAAAGCTTGAAACTTAGAGTTTAGAAAAATTGATTTTTCAATGGCTTTTTAAAGCTCGAATTTTCAAAATAATTCAAAAACTAAGTTGAGAAATTTCTAAAACAAAACCTCTGGATATAACCAGGTCCGAGCCCTGATTGTTAACAGGTACAATGCCATTAAGCAGACTAAAAACTCCTAGATACGACCAGGTACGAGGCCTGGTTTTGAATAGGTATAATGCAATTAGGCAGAAAAAATCTTGGATATAACTAAGATATAGACTAAAATTACTTATTCAAGCCATCAAAAAATTATTGTGATCTAAAGACAACCCCTAAGATTACAAGTGTAGAAGAATTCAGAATTCACAAACATGAGAGAACGGTAGACTAAGGGGAGCATGAATAGATCGCAAATCAAATATGTATTCAAAAGCATGAATATTGTCTCAACGAGTGAAAAAACCTTGATCTGAGTTCGAAGGTGATTGTTTTAATCTGTAGGGACTTGGTCACAAAATACAAAATAAATTTAAGGAATCTTTGAGCTCTGTTGACTTGCTCGGAGGATGTCACTTCCTCGCCATCCCCTTCAGCAGCATCGGAAGCCATGACGGTCTCAGAGGGTTCCTATGAGAATCAAATCTTGAATTTGGCAAGATAAGGCTCCCAAAACCCTGGCTACATGAAGTGAAATTTCTGTCCTGGTTGAAAGCCCAACATCAGTAAAGCATCCTCTCCATTGAGTTCGACGACTTCGCAATCTCCAACCTCACCCTCTCGGCCTCCTCCTTGGCTTTGGCCTCGACCTTGCCAAGCTTATTTTTGAGGCTATCGTTCTTGGCCTGCAATTGGTCCAGTCAACGACTCACTTCCATAACCTGATTCTTAGCAATCTACTCACCCTCCTAGGAAGTAGTCAGGGCAGCCTTTGTAGACAGCTCGCTCTCTTGGGAGGAAACCAAAGCGATTTTGGTGGACCGCTCGCTCTCTTGGGCGGCGATCAAGGTGGCCTGGTGCTCGTCACTCCTATCTCGGACCGAAGCAATACCACAGAGTTGAGCCAGGATAGACTGGAAAAGGAAAAGGCAAGTTAAGGTTAGTAAAAAAAGAAGAAAACAAAAAGAAATGCTAGAGGAATGAAAGGGGCTCATAGTGAGGTTCATTCCCATAGCAAACTCGAGAACATCTATGGGAGTACGCTCCTCTATGGCCCTCAGATCCTTAACATTGGCTCTGTACACAAGGACCACCATATGGCTCACCATCTTATATATAGTCTCTCAAAACGCTTCGGGGATCCTTGCAAGCTCGAGTGGCTTTACCGAGATCTGAACAGTTGGGACCTGAGTGGATGGAGCTTTGCCTTGGATCACTTGAGGAATCAGGGGAGGTGCCTATTGAGGAAGAGGAGGAGGAACCTCAAGGACGGTGATTTCTGTTATCGGAGTTGGGGGTTGAGTGTGCTATTGTTGCTCCCAGGTGGAGCTGGCACCTTTGTCTTTGACAGGATACCAGTGGAAGTTTCAAGTCTTGGAAACAAGTTTCTTTGGCACCCTGGGCCTTTCACCACGGGCCCAACTCCGGCCCCTCCAACCTTGAAGGCACCCCTTAAACCTGAGGCGCTTGGCAAATCCATCTCTTCACCTGAAAAGGAACGAGCAGAAGATTCATATACAAGGGATAGTTAGTCAAAATAATGCAAAGACAAGAACAGACCAAGGACCCTACCTTCCGAGCTACGGGAGGAATCTAATATGATTAGCTCGGGGTTGTGAACTGGACTAAGTATAACCTCTAACTCCGTGACTACTAGAGGTGGGGGAGAATATAGAATTATTACATCCTGGATCCTAAGGGGTCTAGGCTCTTCTTCCGAGCTAGATTCATCTACGGATTGCCTAAAGCTAAGGGAGAATACACCCTAAAGTAAGGAAGGCCATGTACTACGATTTGTGCCATGTTCCTCAAAAATGGTGGACCTAAAGTGGAGGTTGTTGTCCACCACAATGGTGCATCTTGGGTAGCTATGGTCATAGCGTATCACCAGATGATCCACACACTAGAGAAGTATTGTGTTCAGGTCCGGGTCAGAAGGATGTCGACTAACGAGTTGATGGGGGTTGAAATGAATTAGCCTAAAACTAGCAATAGCCCAATCTAGTTCTCTATATGGGCTACCTTAGTCGGAACTGTCGACTGCTGCCCCAGACTCAGCTCACCCTGGGTCAAGACGCTGATCATCCTCAGGAACTCTCTTCTTGCGCACCAGCGATGCCACATCTTCTTCCTCCTCGGTATCTTCAATGGTGGTCAAGACTTCTTGAGGAGGTGGAAGCTCGAGAAGTATGGGAGGTGGACCTTAGATCCTAATAGCCAGCATCTGGTCTTTATGAATTAGGTTGCAAGCCACCATGGTAACATCATTCACTACCTGTTGGAAGTCCTTTAGCTTTGAAGTAAGATGGGAAGTGTCTTGTATTAACCCCCAAGAATCTCAGATAACCTTGTCCTCTTGAATATAGTTGCACAAAGAATAAACTCAATTAGAAGGATTAAACTGAATAAAAAATGGTAAGAGAGTTTGAAAAGTTAGGAGACTTATGAGGTCGGTTGAAGTATCGGATTCTACATAAGGAACTGGTCTTTCTAGTCATTTGGCTGGCTGGGGAGGTCAATAACGGAAGCCGAGTTGGGGAAGCGAGTGAGGTAGTAAATGTCGTCACCTCACCCATTTTCATCAGGACTAGCCTTAAGGCAGAAGAACTACATAATATTAGTTGGGGTGGGAACCTCCCACTCGTGCCTCAAAAGTAGATATTTCAACCTCGCCAAAAGTTTACACGAGTTTGGGGGGAGCTGGAATGGAGCCAGTTCGACGTAGTTAAAAAAATCCACGAAGTATTGGTCTATTGGGAGGAAAGCATCTGCCTTCAGGTGCTCACCACTCCAAGCCCTAAAGCCATCTTGAAGAAGGGCGCAACTCTGCTCCCCTTCCAACAGAGGTCGGGCGAGGATGCCATCAATTCCCATCTTGATCCCATGGCTCAGCAGTATCTTGTTCACTTTCCCCTGCGATGTTATTCGGGACATGATGTGATTAGCCTCGAAAATGATGTTAGGGTCGACAACAATCTTCCTCTCTATTAGTCGCGATCTGCTTGTCCTTATTCTTGTTTTAAGTAGAGGAGCTTGTGACATTTTTCTTTGGTAGGGCCATGATCTAGCTCGCCTAACGACAAAGCGGCCTATTAGTGGCGGCCTAAGATAATGACTAGCTACGGCGATAAAGGCACAGTGACACAAGGTTTTTAGTGGTCTACTTTTGGTGATTCAAAATTTGCATGAGCTAAGATATGTCCTAGTATCAACGCGTGTTTCCATGCACAGTTCTAGGCCACGCGCTATGGACTCGGGAAATTTCTTGATACTTCGGGATTTGCGTGTCAAATCTGTCAGACCCACTAATTTTCTTTTGAAAGCAATTTAATTCAAAACTGCTTAAGGAATCATGACCCTTAAGCTACCTAGAGCCAAACCTAAAAATCTCTTAACTTCTATATCCAAACAGGTATCCTAATTGATTCAGTAGCAACATATTCCTTACAAACCCCAGAAAATTTGCCCAGTGTTCAAGCACCTTATTTCTAAAAAGGTCTAATGTTGTTCTTTTAGCCTAAACCGATCCCTATTTGAACTAATACATGGCTAGAACACGAAATTGTGCTGAAAAAAAAATGTTTTTCGAAGTAAAAAACTCATTGGAAAATAAAGAAGTGAAAGATTCAAACCAGATGAGGAAATACTTACAGTTTATACATTTGTTCGATGAGAATATTGATTATTCCATAGGTAGGAGCTTGTGAGCTTCTGAGAAACTAAAGGGCGATGAAGGTTTATGGAAAAAAATTGAGAGAGAAAGGGGATATTTTTTCTGAAAGGAAATTTTTTGAATGTAAGCTTTGGGATTTATCTGGGCCATCCGATTTGGTCAGTTCAAGATCCAATGGCCAATTTTAAATGACTTGTGTAGTGGCAAAAAGTTGATAGGAAAGTTGTCACAGTCCTCAAAACCCAAACAGACGACCAGATGTTCAACACTCAAGTAGTAGGAAGGAACGATTTTACATGACAAGAGCCGAAAAGCCCCTACTGTGCATGTCAGAAAGTGATAACGTCAAGCACGAGCAGGAGCTTGGGGGCAAATGTTGTACCATAAATATAGCACGGGTTTAATCACTCAGCTAGGGGTACAGTTGGCAAATGAACATGTGGAAAAGCAAGCAGGTAGAACATCTAGCTAATGATAATGTGAGCAACTCGAGTTAGGACCTGGTAGTAGGACATTCAGATAATTATCAGGTCGCCTCTTAGGATGACGATCCAGTTCGAGGCATTTAGTGGCCAGATCCCCTCTAGGGCGCTCTAAACTTAATCTGAACTATGGTTTGGATTCCCTTCGATCCCCCACTCGATGAAGATGTTCAACTCGTGGAAACCTAGTCATGATAGTGAAGGATCCCGAGAGACTTGGAGGCACTTTATACGCTCATTAATGTTCAGGTTGTATTGCACATTTATTGTCCGAGATAACAGGAATAAAATCTGTTATGCAATCGTATCCCTATGTAAATGGGAATTATCTTTATTAAATGTATACCATATTTATACACACGGTTACCCAAACCTGTCAAGGAAATTCCATTATAAATATCAGGGATAATGACAGGAAGAGGGACTGGTTTTTGTAATACAGAAACTCTGTAGAAATTATGAGAGAGTAATAATATTGTCTCGTGGACTAGGTGCATTTTAACTACCGAACCACGTAAAATTGTGTGTGTGAGAAATTTTTCATATAAGTTCATTATGGTTTACAAATAAGCATTAATATCCTTCTTACTAGATTTTTTATTCTGCTGTTGGCAAAAAACCGTGTCAATAGCATGCAACTAACTATTTTGAACTCTTGTTTTCGACATTGTAAAGTTTTTCAGAATTTTCTGAAAGTTAGTGGGATGCATACTATAACTACAGTATACTCCATCATATAAAAAAGATTGGGTTATAATTTCATTATGTACCAAAAACAGAGACGCCCCTACCAATAGGAGCTAAAGTGGCACCCTTAGTATATAATTTCCAATTTTAATACTAACTTTTCTCTTCTAAAATTACCAAATTTTATTTACATAATTTTGTTTAGAAAGTGGCTTTCTTACAAGTCCCATCCTTGAATAGAGGGCCAGGACATATGGTTAGTACATATATAGATTAAAGAAGTCATATATATATATAGCTAAACCAAACTTCATTGATGTAATGGCCATCAATGAAGACTTGGTACTACTACTTCTTGTTCAATAGGTCAATACCTTTACTTTCTATTAGATTTCTCCACTATTTATTTGATAATATCGCCATATCCTCGGAAAATTTTATGTATTTATTTAATATAAAAAACTATTACACCTTTTATTGTTTTTTTTTTACTTCGTCTTAGTTGTGTTTTTTAATTTTTTTTCAAATATAAATATATACTTTCCTTTTATATAATAATTTTTTTCGTAAATCATGAGATGAATTTAATTATGTAAACCACAATTGGGAAATTTTAGATCTTCCATAAAGTTCAAAACAAATTAAGTGCAAGTGGGTATTTCAGAGGATATATCACACCGATGACACTTTGGAAACCTTCAATGCTAGATTAGTAGATAAATGATTTAGACAAATGGAAGAAATAGATTATTTTGATTCATATGCACCACTTAAAATGATCTCATCATCAAATGCATCCTAATATCGTTAAGGGTATAGGGATTGATGATGAGATCAACATAACTTTTGTTGAATTCAATTGGGTGGATGAAATTGATTTTGTGATCAATGAGCTTCAAATTGAAATTAATTTATTCAAAGAGGAATTCATTGTAACTCTAAATAAAATTGACATGATTTATGAAATTAGTGATGAGACTATTGCAACATTCAGAGAAGGTAAAGATGTCAATGAAATTGATGATGAGATCATTGCAAAAGTACGTGAAGATACTAAGTTTAAAGCATTTGATGATGAGATCATTGCAAACCTAAGTAAGGATCCCAAAACCAATGCATTTGATATTAAGATCATTACGATTTTATGTGAAGTAAATGCAATCAAAGGAAAGTTATGAAATATCTATTTCCCCATCTATTCAACATGCCATTCAGTTGATGGGGAAATAGATATTTCATAACTTTTTATAGATGATTGCTCTAGGTATACTTATGTGTATTTTCTTAATAGTAAAGATGAGTCATTTAATGCATTTAGAATCTATAAAGGTGAAGTAGAAAATTAATTGGGAAGAAAAATTAAGAATATCAGAAGTGATAGAGGTGGTAAATTCTTTTCAAATGATTTTAATGTATTTTGTAAACAACAATGTATTATTCATGACTGCATGGCACCATACACTTCACAACAAAATTGGATAGCTGAAAGAAAGATAGGACATATATTAAGATGGTTAACTCTATGTGTTTACATGCTAAATTGTGTTGAAACACTACTACAAATATAGACTTTTACTTAGTCTTTTACACATAGCATATAAAAAAAGTAAAGTAAAAACCTTTCAATGGGCTTTTTATTCACTTTTTGGAATGGTGATACAAAAAATAAAGATACTACTTTGGTTTCTTAAAAAAACGAAGTTAAAAGAGAAAATAGACAAGGGTCGTGTTTGGTTTTCACACTATGTTGGGACTTTCCACTTCGATTTTTATGAAAAATCGAAGTAGAAAGTGGAGCAAAGAAAATGCCACTTTGAAGAGTATTATAACCCTTTTACTTCGGTTCTTAGATAAAAATCGAAGCAGAAAGTACCTTTATCTAAGAACCAAAATAAAAGAGTTTTAATACCCTTAATATCTAGCCTCCGTCTCATTCATCTCTCTGAAGCAAAAATTTCAAATGCCAAACCTCGAAAACCTCCATTATCATTGTACTCCCACGAGGGTTTCACTAGATATACCTTTTTTTTTTTTTTTTTTTTATGTTTTTCACAATTTGAAACTATTTTTCTTACTTAAAATTTGAAATAAGGCCTAGAAATAGTTCCATTTTCATTTTTGAGGGAAAAAAGAAAGACTTTGGGTGTGGGTATTTTGGGTTAAAAAATGGGTATTATTACCGAATTTTTAATGGTTTTCTTACATTAAAATGTGTTATTGAGAATAAAAAAATGTATGAATCCCTAAATCTTTGTTTGAATGATTCATTTTTATTTTATGATTTGTTTTTATAAATGTGTTTATTGTATATAGTTATTGGAGTTGCTGATATTGATTTAGAGTTGATTTTGAGCATCAAAGAATGTTCGTTACCTTAAACTTTGTTTGTGTTATTTTCTTTTATTATTCAAATTTAATATTTATTTTTCAGTAATATTTGTGTTATATATTATTTTATTTATTCTGTTATTTTATCTAATGTTATTAATTATTTATATATATATTAGTAAAATTTAAAAATTGTGATAGTGACTTGCTATTTGAATCTTTAAACATAGGTTTAATAGGTAGTGTTGTTGTTCTAACGCCCTGGACAGCCAAGATCGTTACACTGTTTACTTTAAATAGTACTAGACTCACTAATCAAGTCATTTAGCCATAAATGTGTAACTAAAAGTGATTAACGAATTTGTGTTAAAAATTTTGGTCAAAAGGAATGATCATTTCATTAAAATGTTTAAGTTCATACATGGGATCCCAAAATAAACATTTTAATGGCCATTTATAATTTTAAAGGGGCAATTATAACACAAGTCGGCCTAAGCGACAAAATTAGTGTTCGACCCTAGTTCCTCTGTGAATCCCTAGTCATGGTGGTTGAGCAAGTTGCATATGTACATGCCCCAACCGATGCTCTCCAACTCATGGCTGGTCCAGCTTCCCTTACCCGTTACCTGCACCACATAGCACCTGTGAGCCAAGGCTCAGCAAGAAAACTTAAACATGCTCATAAGCACTCAATAACATAATTAGCATGCCTAACAATAATAACCCTACTCATGCATGCATTCAATACATATAAGTGACCATAGAGTCACACCAGGGCCCGTTTCCCTAGATAAGTGACTATAGAGTCACCCTGGGGAACATTTCCCAATTTTCTGTATAACAAGTCTTAGAGCTTGCCAAGCGTACCTGACGCTTTATTTTCTAATCGACCATAGGATCGATCAAGAGTATACCACACTCCTGGATAGGCCTAACCATATCGGCCAGCACTCTGGGCGCTATTTTCGTCGTTGACTTATAAGTCAAGCCTATTGCCGCCCTTGACTTATAAGTCAAGCCTTTCCAATCGGATAATGTAGACAAGCATAAATTATTTTACAATTATTCAGATACAGAGCATTCAAGCATGCTTAATAAAATAATCGCAGGCATAATCATAATCGTGCTCATTCACAGGGGCCCGAGCCCTAATCATAACACAAGGTGTAGTTTTCTTATCTCAGGTCCAAGCACTGCTAAATAAAAATGACACCAAGCACGATCCCCTTCCGAGCCCTAGTGATACTCTAGCACAACCATAAAAGAAGATATCCATCAATATTGAGTGAATAAAGGCTTCCAGACCGAGTCCTAGCCTCCGGGACCTCAAATTCTACTCAACCGGGTAGTAGAACCCTTCCCGTGCCCTTAGATTCAAGTCCCTACAACTCGAAACCTCACTTGGCCAACTTTCCCAACTAGTGTTGTGGTACACCCCTGAAGGGCCGAGGCGCGCCTCAATTCAGAGAGCCCCCCAAGCTATCTCCCTGAACATGCGTCGCAGTGCCAAGATGATTCAAAGAACCGCCCTAGCCTCTGAGTTCATGCGAGGACCGCCGCGGCGCAACTCCGCGAACCAAAATTTTCCTTTACTCCGAGCCAAATCTCACAAAATTCATCCCCAATTATAACCAAGCTCAGAATTTAGTCCCGAAACATCATTAATACACTATAAAAATGAAAATAAACCCATAAACTTCATCAAAACTCCAACAACACCCAAACCCCACTCTTGAGTGTAAAACTCAACCCGAAACTTAAACTAATTAAAAAATTCACAAAGACAGAGGAGGATTCTTACCTCAATGGAGTAACTATGAACTCAAGCTACTTCCTAACCCAATTCACATATTTAATCTCTTTCAATTCCCAAGCTAATCTCTCAAAAGAAAACAATAACTCCAACCAAGCTAAGGGATAGAGAGAGAACGAAAGAGAGAAAGAAAGAGTGAGTTGAGAGAAGTGTTTGAGTGAATGACTTAGTTTCTGAAAGTCTCTAGTAGACTAGACTATTCCCAAGGGCCAAAATGACCAAAACGCCCCTGCTTATTCTTTGCTTCTCAAGGCGCACAAGGGCAAAACCGTCTTTTATCCCAATACTCACTAATCCTCAAATATCATCATATTTTCCCAATTTTTTCTAACATCCCAAGATAATCACCAAATATATTCTCATTACTCGATAAACCCTAGTAATGTACTGAATTACCAAAATACCCCTAGGCTCACTCCGAGTCGAGTATTCGGTCCTGTTGTGACATTCTACTAATTTGATCACTAGGATCGTCTCATGCCAAATAAGTTAAATATACTGACATAATAATGTGGTCTCAATCATATAACAAATGTATACACAATTATACCCTCAACAGGCCCACATGCATGCTTAATACAATTAAATATGCAAACTTATTCATATTATAATATAATTCACATAATTCACATAATCATGCATCTAATTACATAAACACATAATTAATCCAATTATTGCCCTTCTATCCCCCTAATTAAGACACTAAGCCTTATTAGGGAATTTGGGACGTTACAGTTGCCAAGTTAGAGCTTGGAAGGTTTGGATTATTAGTAGCATTTGTTTTATTTTTTTATAACTCGCTAGCTTGATATGTTGTTTGATGATTATGTAACTAGTTTTATTAATTATGTAACTAATTTTTATTTGTTTTTGTTTAATCTTTTTGGTAGGGTGGTAGATTTAGTGGCCTATTTGGTATTGACTTCAAGAGTAATATTGGAGATGAGTAATTTTTAAATTTTATTTATTACTATTGCAACATTTATTTATAAAAATAGAGTTAAATAAAGGATATTAAATTTAGTGAAGCAGATTCTGGGAAATTTGCGAGTTGGCAGTGGTATATATGAGGATGGAATTATGTGTGTTGATTTTTGTGTTTGTTTATATTGAATTTATAAGTAATTATGAAATTGGGATATCCTATAAAAACATAAGAAACTCGGTCAAATTATTTTTAGGTTATATTAATTGTTGTCCTTTATGTTTTTATAAGACAAGAACAAAAAACTAGCTTAAGGTCATAACTAAATATACCTAAGCATGCATAGAGTACATCTCTTTTCATGATTAAATTATTTTCGCACATTTATATATATGTATATATATTCAGTTGTTATAAAATTTTTATTATTATAGATAAATCATGAATATTTGAAATGAGAGAAACACCTCAATTTTGAGATGGATTCAATAAATTTTTAGAGTTTCGCCTTAAGAATTATAGTGATGATGAACAAATTTGGTGTTAATGCGTCAATTGTAATAATGGTTTAAAAGGGAATATTACCATTATAGTGATCAAGAAAGAATATTAATGGTTCAATTATTTAGTATTATTTGTTATGCTCTGTATGTTTCGGGATTTCCTGTGTGTTATTTTCAAGTTTTAAAATTTTGGGATATGTTAAAATGTAGTTGTTATGCTGCTGAAACTTTGTTAGACTTGAGAAAATTTAATAATTAAACTTCTATTATGTTTGATATTCTATAAAAAAAGAATTAGGAAGTGGAAGATGTAGATGTAGATGAAGATGGATATGAAATTTGGTTAAGAGTGCGAGAAAAGAAAAAGGCTCTTGTCATAGATTTGGACACAAATTCTAAAAAAAATTGTAATTTCAAAGTAATGTAGAAAAGAATTGTAAGTGTTGTTAATAAGTTACTAATTTAAATGATCATTGGTTTGTTTCGCAAAATGAACTAAAAGACAAAGTTAGTTGTGTCCAAATCATCGCTAAGGGTCGAGATGACATCTTGCCAATCCAATAAGAATGGTTAAGCCAAATGATGACTTACATTTATTAGGAAGCCTATGTTGTTTATACGTACCTTTAGTTTTATGGGAATGTATATATAAATGTTTAAGCTATTTTACTTAATTACAATTATGTGAATGTATGTATGAATGATTAGGTTATTTTTCTCAACTATTTTGTGAATGTACAAATATTTAATTTTATAAGAATTTTAATTCTAAGTGTTTAAATTTTGTGATTTTATTTTTGTTATAAATTAAATGAAAACAAAAATTGAATGCCATAATTAAACTATAACAAATTATAATAAAATAATAAGTCATAAAGCTTGTGACTCGGTTTGTTCTCTTCCATGGCAAAGAAGAAGAAATTGATTCGTAAGCCTGAGATTCATGTAGAGAGCAAGATAATCTATTGATTCAGGATGAGGAGGCTCCGATTAGTTCAGTTGCTGAGGGTTTGGTAATTGATGGCTCTGCGGCTGATGTACTGAATAATATGGACGAGGTTAGACCTGAGGGTTTATATCTCATTATTGAAGAGGATCAATTGAATACAGTTAACAGAACCCAGGAAATTGACACTAGGGGAGATGGAATGGCTACTCCGGTTTCAAATGCTGCTTCCTGGGCGGATAAGGTGGACGAAGGGGATTTTCAGACTTCAGCTCACCGTCAATGGCAGCAGTTCATGGCAAGTAAGCTCTCCTTTTCTGACCAGAAACTTGAATTCACTGAACCATTGATTAGGGATGGATGGAAATATGCTAGGGTTGATGTTGAAGAGGTCAAAACTCAATCTGCAAATTGGAGTTCGATAGTAATTTGTATGGTTCTTGGTGCTAATCCTCCAATGGCTGTTTTTGAAGGGTTTATCAAAAGAGTTTGGGGTCATCTAGGGATTGCTCAAATTGCTAGAATGACAATGGGGTTGACCATGGTCAAATTTAATGATGATGCTACGAGAGATCATGTGCTGGAAAATGGTATACTTCAATTTGAAAGGAAACCTGTTATCATTTGACCATGGACTGCTGATCTCAGTGCAGTTCATCTAATTTGTTCAGTTCCACTATGGATTCGATTACATGACTTAGGGCTTCAGTATTGGGGAAGTAAATGTCTTAGTACGCTTGTGAGCACGATTGGTAAACCGATTATGGCTGAAAAATTTACTAGGGAGCGCTCAAGAGTTCAATTTGCTAGAATTCTTGTGGAAATGGAAATAACCGATAGTCCTCCTAGAAGTATTCAGTTTCTTAATTAGCATGGCCAGATTATGGAACAGGGGGTGGAATATGAATGGTTGCCTATTAAGTGCAAGGTTTGCTCTAGATTTGGTCATGCTATGGTGGATTTTCGTAAGGAGCAGAAAACCCACTAGGTCAAAAAGGATACTATGGCTAAAGTAGAGGTAAAGGAAAGGAGGGATAAGGACTCTGCTGAATCTGAAGGTGAGGTGCCTACTGTTTTGCCTAGTTCTACTGATGCAGAGGGTCTTCAGGTCAATAACTCTGAGGGTATTCAGCTTAAAGCCTCAGCTAATATTGATGAAGCTAAGGGTGCAAATGACAGTAAACAATGGCACACTCCAAAGCGTGTGGCTACTCAATCTAAACAAGGACTGGTTGCAGGTATTAGTTCTCTTCCTTCTGGGCAAGGGCAAAAGTAGTTGAATAAATTTGAGGTGCTTCAAGAGTAGATGAATGGTGGAAAAGAAAGTTATTCTATCTCTACTTCTTCCTATGGATAATTTCAATATTTTGAGCTGGAACTTGAGATGGCTGAATAGTTCTAATAAGCATGCTTCATTCTTAGATTTATGTAGCAGGAATAAAATAGGAGTTGGTGGTTTTTTAGAAACTAAAATGAAGGGGAACAAAATTATGGAGTTCATGGAGCATAAACTTCCTAACTGGGAGTTTTATTCTAGTTCGGTTACTGAAGGTAGACTTTTGATAGTTTGGAGGAAGGTTTTTGTGAGGGTTACATTGCTAGAGGAGTCTAATCAGTATGTTCATTGTTTGGTCAAGATGGCTGGTCAGAGGCATGCTCTTTATGTTACATTTGTCTATGGGCTCAATACGATAGAGGGAAGGAGGAGTTTATGGAAAGGGTTACAAAGGATATCACTCTCTGTTAAAGCATGGATCATCTTAGGGGATTTCAATGTCCCTTTCTCGGGTATGGACAGATATGGAGGGAAATCGGTTTCAGCTTTGGAGTTGGCTGATTCTCTCTAGTGGCTTGCAGATACTCATGTTGATTCTCTTAAGAGTATTGGTTCCTATTTCACTTGGACAAATAACCAAGAAGGTCAAGCTAGAATCTATTCTAAAATTGACCATGTGTTTATGAATGAGGATTGGCTTGATATCTTTCCTCATTCTACTGCTGTGTTTAGATGGGAAGTAGTTTCGGATCATTGCTCTTATGTTGTTATTATCATGCCTATGGAGAAGATGGGTATCTAACTATTTAGGTTTTATAATTTTTGGACAGACCATCATGATTTCAAAGAGGTGGTTATGAATAGTTGGAGGATTCCTATTAAGGCAACTGGTTTAAGGGCTATCTACTTGAAGACAATGAGGCTGAAGCATAGATTAAAAAAATTTAACAGAGATAACATTGGTGACATTGGTCTGAACTATCACAAGGCTAAGGAGACTTACCAGGAAGCTCAACTTCAAGCTCAATCTCATCCTCGAGACTATAGTTTTCAAGAGGTAGTGAAAGTAGCTGCTGAAGATTTTACTGTTCAGGAGCATATGTACCATAATTTCTTAGCTCAAAGAAGTAAAATTACTTGGTTAAGGAAGGGAGATATGAATACTTCTTTTCTGCATGCTTGTTTGAAAAAGCACAGAGATGAAAATGGTATTGCAACCTATATTACTGATCAAGGCAGATTGATAGATAACTTTCATGATGTAGTTTTTCACTTTGTAGAGCATTTTAGAAGCTATTTGGGAGTTCGAGTTCTGCTACAGACAAGATTGATTTACACTGTATTGAGATGGGTACCAAGCTCTCAGTTGATCAACAACTTATGCTTTTAAAACCCTTTTCTCGTAAGGAAATTTGAGATGCTTTATTTGGTATTCCAATCACTAAGTTCCCAGGACCTGATGGCTTTAGTTCTGGTTTTTACAAGGTGTTATGGCAGGATATTGGGGATGAAGTTTGTTCAATAATTGGTCAGTGTTTTGACACAGGGAGTTTTCCTTCTGAGCTTCATGAAACTACTTTGTCGTTGGTCCCTAAAGTTGCTAATCCATCTCGGGCTATAGACTACAGACCTATAGCTTGTTGTTCTACATTATACAAGTGTATTGCCAAGCTTTTATGTTCGCGTATGGCTTTAGTTCTTCCTGATCTCATTCAGCCGATCCAGGGAGCCTTTATTTGGGGTCATTCTATTGCTCATAACATCATGATGTTTCAGGATCTTACCAAGAACTATGGGAGGACCTCTACTTTGCCTAGATGTGCTATTAAGATAGTTTTAAGCAAAGCTTATGATACAATCGATTGGAAGTTCCTTGAGGATCTATTAAGGGCCCTTTGTTTTCTTATGAAATTTATAGGATGGATTATGGTCTGCTTGAAAAATACTTCTTACTCTTTCCTTATGAATGGTAGAGTTCAAGGCAGGTTCAAGGGTAAGAAAGGGCTGCGTCAGGGTGATCCTATGTCTCCTCTTTTGTTTGTGCTTATCATGGAATATCTGACTAGGAGCCTTCAACTAGCAGCTCACAATTCTACTTTCAGATTTCACCCCATGTGTAAAAGCCTTAAGCTTCTTAATCTATGCTTTGCTGATGATTTGATTTTATTTTGTAAAGGAACTTGTTTCTGCTGTTAGCATTTTCAAAGAGGTTCTAGTGGAGTTTAGTGCTGCAACAGGACTCTCTATAAATGCTAATAAATCTCACGTTTTCTTTGGAGGAGTCACTGCCACTGAGAGAAGGAATATTGCTCAAGAGATTCAGCTCCCTGAAGGATCCTTTCCACTTAAGTATCTTGGGGTGTCTATGCGGCCAACTAAGTGGAGACATGAAGATTGTGACATTATTCTTCAAAAAATCAGATTGAGGCTTTTGTCTTGGACTAGCAGGCATCTTTAATTTGCTGGCCGAATGCAACTTATTCACTCAATTTTATTTGGGCTATGCAATTACTGGATGAGTATCTTTGTGTTACCTTAGAGAATTGTTAAGGAAGTTGAGAAACTTTTCCGTGGTTTTCTTTGGGGTATTTATGGGAATAGGAGCAAGCTGTATATTGCTTCTTGGCAGAAGGTTTGCCTCCCTAAAACCTATGGTGGTCTCGGTTTCAGAGATGGTGCCAGTTGGAATAGAGCTATATTAGCTAAATATATTTGGGCCATTTATGAAAATCCTGATATTCTGTGGGTCAAATGTATCAATGCTATCTATCTAAAAGGATTTAATTTCTAGAATTACAACTTGAAACCAGATAGTCGTTGGTATTGGAGGAAGTTATGCCATTTAAGGGGAAAATTCAGTCAGGTAGAGGTGCTTCCTGCTGGGGTTCTAGGGAGATTTAAGCCTTCGAAGCTCTACAACAGCTCTTTAAATCAGTAGCTGGTGGGCTATCATCAAGCAGTTTGGTGTAAGCTTTCTCTTCCTAAACACCGGTTTCTTCTTTGGCAAGTGGTTAATGCTCATCTTCTCACTAGGGACAACTTGATCTGGTTTAACATACAGGTGAACTGCCTGTTATGTCCGGTCTGTGGTGTTCACAATGAGAGTCACACTCATCTCTTTTTTGAGTGCTGCCTTTCTAAGATGATTCTTAATTTCATATTTGCTTGGATAGGGTTTAAAGCTTGGCCTAGTGATTTCAATAGCTGGGTTGTTTGGCTTGCAAGTGATCGACATGGCATTATTTCTTCTATAATAAATTTGGTTGTGGCTGCTGTTATCTACAGTATTTGGAGGAACAAAAATAGGTGTCTTTTTTATGGTTATCCTTTGACAGCTAATAGCATAGCTAAAGATGTTATAAACATAGTTTAAGTACCGATTATACATAGTTAAAAATAAGAAGATTTCTCTTCAAGATCAAATTTTTATAAGGAAACTTCAATGTACTTAAGAGGGTTGTTCAGTTGGTTTTCCATTTGTTTGTACAGTTTGATTGTTTGTTGCTTGGGTGAATTGGCCCTTCAATTGTATTGACTATTTTGTTCAATGAAGTTCATATTTCTTCTTGATCAAAAAAACAAAAAAAAATTGAATGCCATCAAAAATAGCAATTTAAAAAAAAAGGGAATTATGTATAATTCATATCTAATTTATATTCTATTAAAATTCAGTTGAATTTTTTTACTTAAATCAAAAAGACATTCCATTTTCGATTATATGTATAAACTGAAGTGGAAATGCCTCAATATGGAGGCACCCCAATGATTGAAGATCTTCCACTTCAGTTTATATGTATAAATCAAAGTTGAAAGTCTACTTTTATATAAACTGAAATAGAAAGACTAATTTCCAATTCAATTTTTGCAGTACTTTTTATATCGCAAGGAACAACTTCGGTTGTCATTTATGCAAAAAACCAAAATGTAAGCACCTTAAAAACTGATGTCGTAGCCCTTTTTTATGGTAGTGTAATTTGTGGGGGTGAAGCTTTGCCATCTACATGTCATATATTGAATCGAATTCCTACGAAAAATAACATTGTATCTTCATATGAATTATGGGGAGGAAAAAGCCTAACTTAGGTTATCTAAAGTGTAGGGTCCCTTGCTTATTTCAAGAGGATGAAGCCTAAAAAGATCAAGTTGGGTCCAAGGGTTGTTAACTGTGCATTTTTTTGCTATGCCTCAAATAGCAAGGCCTATAGGCTATTAGAGTTGGAGTCTAATATTACAATTGAATAAAGATAAGTGGAGTTCTTTGAAAATTTGTTATATTGTGATAGCAACTCTTAAGAATCCACGTGTGTTACAAAATCTCATAAGAAAAAAGATCCAAAGGTTAATGAGCAATTGATATTCCTTGGAGAAGCCAAGGGTTTAAAGAGTTGGGATCAAATGACACATATTCTCAAGTGAAAACTTTCTACGTAGTAGAAGGAATTCTTGAAGATGTTATTACGAAAATTCCTATGATTCTTCAAGTTGAGGATGATCCCAAACATATAAAGAAATTATGTCTACGACAGACATGATTCTTCAAGTTGATGATGATCCCAAAACATATAAAGAAGTTACATGATTCTTCAAGTTGAGGATGATCCGAAAACATATAAAGAAGTTATGTCATCCAGAGACTGCTTTTTGTAAGGAGAAAATAAATTATGAGAGGGATTTTATTATGTCAAAAAATGTGGGAATTGGTTGAACTTCCTCAAGGGTCAAAATCTATTGGGTGTAAGTGGGTATTTTGGAGGAAATATCACACCAATGACACTTTACAAACCTTTAATGGTAGACTAGTTTCCAAAGGGTTTAGACAAACAGAAAGAATTGATTGTTTTTACACATATGGACATATTGCTAGGACAACTTGAATAAGATTTTTATTAGCATTATCATTAATAAATAACCTTATTTTCACCAAATGGATGTCCAAACGGCATTCCTAAGATACTAGAAGGATATTCCAATTCATGTTGGATATCAAGTGTAGGATACATTCTGTCTACTTCCAGTTGGGTGCTTATGCTCGAAGGAGGAGCGATTTCTTGGGGTTAAAAAAAACAAACATGTATTCACACTCAACCATGGATGCCAAGTTTATAGCTCTTGCAGCAATCAACAAAGAGGATGAGTGGATTAGAAATCTCATAATGGATATCCCAATTTCTGCAGATGAGGTATTGACAATCTCGATACATTTTGATAGTCAAGACACATTATTTAGAGCTTGTAATGGCATATATAATGGGAAGTCAAGATATATAAGTCTAAGACATGAATATGTGAGACAATTGATTCAAGATGGAATTATTTAGATCTCATATATGAGAACTAGTGAGAACTTAACAGATTTAATCACCAATCCTCTTAAAAAAAATGTTTGGTAGGTTCTACATCTAGAGGAATAAGACTGAAACTCCAAGAAATATAGATTCGCCAATGATGGCAACCCAACTCAATGCTCATCAATATCGAGTGCAGATTTTAATGGGTGAGAATAAGTCATTTATAAGTGGATAATTACAACACTAAATAATTGCGAGTCCCATATAAGATGGTTAATGTTTGTTGCTACGAAATGAGGGTTAAGCTCAAAGCTTTTGAGGAAGTTCTATTGTGTTCAACAAGAAAATCTAAAGGTCATAAAGATGATGTAAGAACTTCACCTATGTGAACTAAGATGTGGTATCACCTTTCATGGGAGTTGGAGTTTCTCTCAAAAAAATTCATGATGGATAAGCACGAGGCCATTAAATGTGCTAAGCATGCAAAGTGGGAAAATGAGTGGTCAAGTGGAGATGTGTTAGGTGTTATCAGTCTTATCACTAGGAGTGATTGGTTCAATGCCTCGAGGCAATCAATAACTTCGATAAGGCTTTGTAATGCTTTCACTAAGGTGAAGTTCAAATTGAAAGATACTTTACTTTCTACACAAATACTATTTGAGTTAGAAAATAGATGGTTATATTTAACCAAGTGGAGGAATGCTAATATTGGAATGTAATGGTTAAGTTGTTTACACAATGTAGTGCAAAATTTTTAATCTTTTTCACTTACGTTAATGTGAAAATATGATTTTTTATTGTAGGCATTCATAATTGACTTTTTGGATCTAAAGTCGTACAATGAGGTATCCAAGCATCACATAAAAGTTTAAAGTCATTTGGAGGTGTTTAAGTGTGATTTTACACACTCTAGGTAGTAGGGACGGGACATGTCGCAACCTATATGGCGACATGTCGCCACAAGGCTTAAGAAACCTTATGTTGAAAAACACATAGGCGACATGTCACCTATGAATGGTGACATGTCGCCTGGAGCCTTCCAAGAAAGACTAAAATGACTTTTATTTAAGTGCTTAAGTGGTCTAATCCTATTGATTTATCCAAATGATGGTGCGTGCAATATAAATATAGGTTTTTAGAGCTTTGATCACACTTTTCAACTTTCTCTCTCTCTCTCTCTCTCTATCCTCTCTGTCTCTCTAGGTCTTTAAGAACAATTATTTTCTCCAAGAAACTCGTCAAGAATTGCTTGACTTGTATGAGTTTCGAGGCTAGTCAAATCTCAATTCTTATTTCAGTCTATATAAGCTTGAAGCAACTTTGGGAAGACTTGGAATAGAGAATTTGGAAAGTGATACTCCTCGTGTATAAGCCTTGAGTTCTACAAAGTACTTCATCTAAGATAGACTATTTTGATTTGTCTTTGAGTTTTTCATCATTTTTTATGATTCATCTTTTGATAGTTCTATCAGTTTTTATGTGGTGATTCCATTTATCTAGGCGGTGTAGTTTTACTCTCTATTTTATGTAATTTTCTAGATTACACTTTAATCTTTGAATTTTTAAGATTTGTCTTCATAATAAGCATAAGGTTCTTGATTAATCTCTTGAATTATTATCACTGAGTTGATTCCATTTTATCATTATTGGATTATCCCAACAATATGTTAGGGTTGGTGCCCTAAGAGCATGTGTAAAGGCAATTTTATTGAATTAAATAAAAGTAAAATTTTATTATATTTGATCATTGTAATTATTGTTGTAGCGCACCAAATTTTTTTATTATTACTTAAATTTTGTGCTTTATTTTATTTAATTGTTAAGTGTTGTGTTTATTTATTTGTTTAAATTAATTGTTAGAATTGTTTGGTAGAATTTTTGTGAATTTAATTATTAATTGTTTATTTATTTTAATATGTGAATAATTGAGTTTTGGTTTAATGCACCAAGGTGCATGGTAGGTAGTGATACACCCTAGTTATTGAGTGTGTGCATGTGCATGGTTGCATGGTGCACTTGTGTATAATTTTCTACACACTTTATAGTTTCCTTATATTAGATTTATTTATTAATTATTTAATTGAAAAAAAATAAAAGAAAAGGAAAGGGAGAGTGTGAATGTGTGAGCATAGTGGGAAGGTGAGTGATTTTATTCCTATTTTATTTGGCAATTAAAATGAAGACAATAGCTATAATGGGAATGGAGGTTGTCATCTTTATTTTTCTACCAATTAAGATAAAATCAAATAAAATCAAAATATATAAAAATAGATACAATTAGGAAACTTACCAAATTTTTTCCTTAGGCTATTATGGTTAGGTTAGAATAAAGAGGGAAGGAAAAAAAGAAGACAACATTATGCTTATTTGGAACCCACAACTATAGAGAGAGAGAGAGAGAGAGAGAGAGAGAGAGAGAGAGGATGTGAGAAGAGAGAAAAGGAGAAGAAAAGGAAGAAAAGAAAGGAGGAAGAAGAAGAATGTCTTGGAAAGTCATAGGTATGGTTTTTTGTATTGCTGGTTTTTTTGTTAATACTCTAAGTCTAAGGTTTCTTCCCCCCCCCCCCACAATCCTAAGATTTTGCTGTTCTCCTTTTCTTGCCATTTTGGGTATTGGTTCTATCAAGGAGGTAGTTGATCCCTAAACCTTATGTTTAATTTTGTTGTTTTATTGAAATGATTTTGAAGTTTTGATGCCTATTTGAATCTATGTCGTGTGTTGATTTGAGATATATGAATATAATGATTGTTGATATTTTTTATGCTTGTATATATGTAGGTTTCGGCATAGTCTTAATCTAGGGTTCATAATGTTTTTTTTTCTTTTTTTTGTATATATTGATAAGTATATTTATGAGGTTGAATGTTTGGACATGATGATTTTTTATTATCCTATGTTCATGATAATGAAAGCTTTTTGCTTAAGCATGTATAGGATCTTTCTTGTATGCTTGGTATTTAAATTTTGTTAGATCCATGTTCTAGGATCCTATGTAAATATTGGCATGGTAATTAAATATAGACTCTTGTGATCTTAGAAGCATGCCTATGATTTAATTGTCTATGTTATGATAGGGATTTTCTTAGAATAACAATATTGTTGACGCGGTTCTTCGCCAACAGGTAATTAAGAAAAGGAGAGAAAGGGATTAGTGCTTAAAGTTGAACTGAAACAGATATATGATCTTAGGAAAATGAAATGGCTACTCAAGGCACGTTTTTTAAGTGGTTCGAAGGTTAAAATCCTTCTACTCCACTAGTCAATATTATTGCTATATTCTGAGTATACGATTACAGGGTATTTCTTACAAGAGAGAATCCAACCCTTTTTAACTCCCAGGGTCTCCATATTTATAGGAGAAGGCACCTAGGAGTTGGTAAGAAGGTCATCCCGTGACCTTCTTACCTATCATATCAACTCTGTGACATTCATGATTAATTCCTAAACCTGACACATAAGTGTGGTCAAATCAATTGGTAAGGAGATAATGGGCCGCACGGCCCAACCCAATCGTGGGTGTCTGAATACGCACGTTCCTACTGCGTGTCCGAGAAGTCATGGATATATCAGACACGTGATGTCTGATATATGCACGTTTACCTTGCGTAGCTGACTTTATAAAGGGTTAGAGCCTTCACCCCTAGCTCGTACTACGGGCTGGATGCTTGACTCGACCTTCGGTCTTCAGAGCCCGGACTCTGTCATTAAGGAACCAGAGGCGACTCCTTAGATTACCTCGAGCTAAGGAGGTATGATCTTACGACCCAGCTCCGATTGCGGGGGCGTCCACAAGATAACCATGGTTAGGCCTACAGCTCAGCTCGCTAATAAGCCCGTGGGAAAAACAGTGCGTACATCTGCCCCCCAAGCCCCTGCCCATGGTATGCCACGTCGGGTAAGACCACAGTAGGGGCTTTTAGGCTTCCCCATGAACTCTTCATATTCCACTTCTTACGCAGGCGCCTGATACGTGGAACATCGTGGTTGGGTGACGGTACGTCTTACGAGAACCGTATTTAATTGCCTAGCCTATGTTCAGCCGTCGTTCTGTATTTTGAGTTGAGGGCCTCGGATCCCTCATCAGGGCCATCCAATGGCCCTCTACACTCGACCCTTCACGTATATAAAAAGGGGTGGCCACCCTACGCATGGGCCACCCTTTCATTCGAAATTTCTCATAACTTTTCTCCTTCTTCTCTCTTTATCTCAGACAAAACCCTCTTCTCTACGGCTGTTACACTCAGCGTTCAGGAAGCTCCGACGTGAGGACTCCTTCAAAGCTTTGGACAAATACTCAGGCGAAGCTCCCACCTAGGCGACACCTTCATCCACCTTCCAATCAAATACCCTGTAAGTCTCCTGATCATGCGTGTTTTGAAAATATTTTTCACTGTGGCTTAGGTAAATATTTACTATAGTCACATGCAAGGGTCTACTGGTTTTTTGTGGGAGTGAAGGGTGAAAGCCTTTTAGGTTAGGGTATTTTTGTTGTAGGAGATCACTTAAGAGTATGGTTTACAGGATGCCTTTTCTGGGGACGATTTCTGGGTAGGATTTTTGACATATTTTGGGTGCAAAACCGGGTAGCTTAGGGGATACGCTTCACAGGCGGTTTTGCCTTTCATGCCAATTGGAACTTTCCCTCCAAGGCAAAAATTTAATCTGACCCTCCTGACACACGAATTCCGAGTAATCGGGGATCTGTTGGGAGAACAGGCGCGTGTTCATTGAACCGCGTGGTCTCACTCTCCACGGGCTGGGCTTACCTCAGCTCGTGTAAAGAACAATTTGATTCTTCCCTATGCTTAGGTCGCCTTTTCTGAAATCTTTTCTGTTGTTCGTTTGGCGACCAGATGGCACCGAAGAGGAACGCTCCAAAAAAGACAGTCGGCAGCTCGGCCTCTCAGCAGGACAAAGGAAAATCGGTGATGCCGGACTCTCCGATCCCCAGCTTTGGGCCGGCAGTGGAGCAGGAGCTCGAGGTGGCTCCTGACGCGTTCTTTGAGGCAGAGAGGATCGTCTCAAAGATCACCGACCAGGCGAAGATCAACAAAATCTTCCTCTCCCACAACATCGCGCTGGGGAAGGCATCTATAGTGGCCCGACCTCCCGCAGAGGGTGAGCGGAGCTGCGCGCCACTCAAAGAATCGTTCGCGGCCTGGAGCGACGAGCATTTTAAGGCGGGGGCCTTCCTGCCATTGGATCAGTATTTCGCTGACTTCCTGAATTATGTGAAGTTGGCCCCTTTCCAGCTCCCCCCCAACTCTTATCGGTTGTTGGCGGGGTTGAGATACTTATTTTTGAAGCACGAGTGGGAGGTCCCCACTCCTGCAGATATTTTGTATTTCTTCTGCCTCAAGGCCAGCCCGGATCAGCGGGGGCGAGGCGATGGGTTTTACTATCTAACCCGATTTCCCAACACGGCTGCGGTCATCGAGCTGCCCAGCCACCCCAATGATTTTAAAGATCAATTCTTTATGTCGACGGGGTTCAGGAACTGCGAGCTCCATTACTTCAACCGTCCTCGTAAGTGCTTTTTATCTTTAGCTCGGAAGTTAAGTTTCATACAATTCCTGTGTCCCTATCCGACTTAGATCAATCCTGCAGCTATCTTCGTGAGGACAGAGAAATCTGCGACCCTCGGGGGTCAATACGAGACACTGGCGGGCTTGCCCCCTAGTGAGAAGGACTACCGAGTGCTCGTGACGGACGAGACAATGGTGGCCTGTAAGCTGATTTTCCCAAATCAGACTTTGAATCTAAGGAGGCCTTGGGGGCTTCCCTCAGCTCGTACTTCTAGGCCCATCATCGTGGAGGAGGTCGCGATGGACGAGGACGAGGAGGACGAGACTCCACTTGTGAGGAATAGGAAGCGGGTGTTGGAGGTCGCCCAGATAACAGACGAGGAGAGGACCCAGTCCGGAGCAGCCGCGGGTCCTTCTGTCCAAGGTAACCTTTATATGTTTAGGAACTTAGATAGGGCCATTGCCGACCCCCGGCTAGCTAGGTTCAACCCCAGGCAACTCTTCCATCGCCAGAGAAGTGATCCGAATCTGGACACAACCCTGCTCCACTGCGTCGACTAGCTCATGCTGGACTATCAAGATAACCCACCTAGGGGTACCATAGTCGTAGATAGCACCTCGTCCTTTAGGTCGATCCTATTCGAGGAGTATGGGACCAACCTTAGGTCCTGGCCATCCCTCAGGAGAGGTGTCGTGGCTCCGGGACTTAGGCAATATGTACAAGAATCCAGCCCGGAACCAGAGTCGGATCCAGAACCAGCTCCAGCTCGGGAAATAATTCACTTAGACTCTCCCGCAGAAACTCCGGAACCGATGGTCGTAACCATAGGTTCTTCTTCTAGCCCGGGAGGTAAGGCTTCCTTTAGTATGCGTGTACTTTAATTACTCTTTCCCCCTTTGTTTTTGTTTCTGTATGATTGCTAAATCTCGTACTAACCATGTTTTTGCTTTGACAGAAGAGATGTCTCAGCCCGAAGAGAGCCTTCGAGGTGCGTTTTCCGGGGCCTCTGGGCCAAAGATGAAGAAGCCCCGGATCTTGAAGAAAACTGCCGGAACTCCCACTAAATCTCCTGCAAAGGAAAAGGAGCAGCCCCCCGCCGCTCAGGTCGCGGGAACTAATCCTCCTGCTGCTGGTGGGAGTAACATGCCCCCACCTCCTCCGCGAGCTCCTATCACTGCCCGGGATGCAGGAACGGAGGTCGGGGCTTCGCCGATTGTACCCCCCGAGGTACGTATCCCAGTCAACCCCCAGGACCTGGAGAAGATCCCAGAGGCCTTTCGGGGAACGGTGTATGAGTCGGCGAACTACGCCGTCAGCCACATATACAAGTTCACCGAGAAGGAGCTCCGGGCCATTTAGACAATGAGCCCGGTGGGCGTGATGGAGTCTTCAATGGGCATGACCCTAACGATAAGCTGACTCGCCCTTTTATGACTTTTTAGTATTACACTTTGCCCTATTTTTTCCTAAGGCAATTTATCTCTCATTTCTCGCAGGGCGTCGTTGCTCTTCACCAGAGTATCGCCAGGGCCAAAACTCAGCTCGAGGATATGAGGAACGAGCACCAGACCTCTCTGCAGGCGGCTAAGGATGCCTTGGCGACCTCGCAGGCCGAGTTGGAGAAGACCCGCTCGAAGGTTCAAGAGCTCGAGACCTCCCTCGCCACCTCGCGGACAGACCTAGATACCGCGAAGGTTGAGGCCAAGGCCGCCTTGGAGTTCGAGCAGGCAACTTCGGAAAAGGCCTTGGAAGACCTGTTCTATCATTGTTGGGCCTACAACCCGGATGTTGACTACTCCTTCCTGTCAGCGAGTCTTTGGGAGCATCTGCTGGTGAAGTTCCAGGCTCGCCTCGATAAAGAAGCGCCCTCCGAGGCCGAGGAAGGCTCTGGCGCAGCTGACCAAGGCGAGACGGCGACCTCCAAGGGGCCACCTAGCGGAGCTTAGGGCTTTTCCTCTCTTGTGCCCTTCACTATTATATATTTTTTTTGTAACCTTTGCATGAGGTGCTTCCACCTCGAGACAATTTGGTTTTATGTTTTTAATTGATCCTCTTTCTTGTCCTTGCGCACTTTGGTTACAAATTTTTTTTTTTTTGAGAAACTTAGATCGCGTTAACCGTTATCCATATCTTGAGCTCTTTAGGAAGAACAACGATCAATAGGTCTAAATTAACTTCTAAGTTTCATGACCCGGTTATGACCAGGAACTTATTTTGAAAACTTAGTTCATGTTAACTTTTATCCATATCTCGAGCTCTTTAGGAAGAACAACGATCAATAGATTTACATTAACTTCTAAGTTTTATGACCCGGTTATGACCAGGAACTTATTTTGAAAACTTAGTTCATGTTAACTTTTATCCATATCTCGAGCTCTTTAGGAAGAACAGCGATCAATAGATTTAAATTAACTTCTAAGTTTTATGACCCGGTTATGACCAGGAACTTATTTTGAAAACTTAGTTCGTGTTAACTTTTATCCATATCTCGAGCTCTTTAGGAAGAACAACGATCAATAGATTTACATTAACTTCTAAGTTTTATGACCCGGTTATGACCAGGAAATTATTTTGAAAACTTAGTTCATGTTAACTTTTATCCATATCTCGAGCTCTTTAGGAAGAACAACGATCAATAGATTTAAATTAACTTCTAAGTTTTATGACCCGGTTAAAACCAGGATAGGACTTAGCTAGCGCTAATCCTTATCAATATCTCGTGTTTTTTAAGAAAAACAGCGGTCAATCAATATGAATCAACTTCTAAGTCATTAAGGAGACCTGGTTATATCCAGGTACCATATGCCCCCCAAGTAACTGGGAAAGGGTCTTTCGTGGTTACTTTAGGTTACTCTTGCAAACATACATAAAAACTGATTCTCATTAATACATAAAAAGTGGCCTTCCAAGCCTTACAGGTGAATTATTGATAATATTTCTTTAAGTGGATGGCGTTCCAAGTGCGCGGGACCGCCCCTCCATCAAGTCGAGCTAACTTATAAGTTCCCTCCTTAATGACTTCGCTGACTTGGTATGGTCCTTCCCAGTTTGGTCCAAAAACTCCATCTTTGGGATCTTTCCCGGCTAGGAAAACTCTCCTTAGGACCAAGTCGCCAACACTAAAGGCGCGCTTTTTAACTTTGGTGTTGAAGTAGCGAGTGATTTTCTGCTGATAATGGGCGAGTTGGAGTTATGAATCCTCTCGCCTTTCATCAACTAGATCGAGGGAATTGCACAGGAGCCTGTGGTTTCGAACTTGGTCGTAAGACTGGACTCTATGCAAAAGCACTTTCACTTCCACGGGGAGGATTGCCTCACTCCCAAAGGTTAGGGAAAAGGGAGTATGACCCGTAGGAGTCCGATGCGAGGTCCGGTATGCCCATAGAACCTGGGGGAGCTGTTCTGGCCAGACCCCCTTTGCTTCGTCTAATCTCTTCTTGAGGCTCACCTTTAGGGTCTTGTTGACAGCTTCGACCTGGCCATTAGCCTGAGGATAGGCCACGGAGGAGAAACTTTTTACGAATCTGTATCTTTCACAAAACTCGGTGAACAGGTCGCTGTCGAACTGAGTGCCATTGTCGGAAACGATCTTCTTAGGCAGGCCGAACCGGCAGATAATGCTCTTAACCACGAAGTCAAGCACTTTTTTGGACGTTATCGTTGCCAAAGGTTCTGCCTCAGCCCACTTAGTGAAGTAGTCGATGGCTACCACGGCGTAACGGACCCTGCCTTTTCCAGTGGGGAGGGCGCCAACCAAGTCTATCCCCCAAACGGCAAACGGCCATGGGGACGAGATCATCTTCAGCTCGACTGGAGGAGCTCGGGCAACTGCAGAGAACCGCTGGCACTTGTCGCACTTCTTCACGTACGAGATTAAGTCTTTGGACAGAGTTGGCCAGTAATATCCTTGCCTCAGGACCTTTAAGGCCAAGCTTCACCCCCCAGTGTGGTCTCCGCAAAATCCTTCTTGCACTTCCTCCAGGATGGACTTTGCTTCGCCTGGAAGAACACACCAGAGGAGAGGTAGGGAGTGCCCACGTCGGTACAACACTCCATCGACTACCGTATATCTAGGAGCTTGGTACAGGACTCACCGTGCATCGTTACCTCCTTCAGGTAGCTTGCCCTCGATGAGGTATTCAAGGATGGGGGTCATCCAGGTCGGCCTGGCATCGATCATCTCGACCTCCGTCCTAACATCTTCTACGCTTAGTTTCTCCAGGAATTCGACTGGTACTAGCCCCAAGGTCTTCGTTTCCCCAGAGTTGGCGAGCTTGGCAAGAGCGTTTGCGTTAGCGTTCTGCTCATGGTATAAGAGGGTATTGTATTATGGCATCATGTTTCTAAGAATGGTCTTGAGGTGGATCAAGCCAAGATTGCAATTACTGAGAAACTTCCTCCTTTTAATAATGTTAAGATAGTCAGGAGTTTTCTTGGGCATGCTAGTTTTTATAAAATGTTTATTCGTGACTTTTCAAAGATAAGCAAGTCTTTTGTAATTTTCTTGAGAAAGATACACAGTTTAAGTTCGATGATGCTTATTTAAGAGCCTATTAGACTATATAAGATAATTTCCATATAAAAAAAGTTTTAAAAAGGTCGTGTGCGCACACTTTTAGATTAGCAAACGAAATTAAAACTACTTTTTTCACAGAGTTATCGCAAAACAAATGTGAGAAAAGAAATAATAAGCTCCCAACTTTTTCATTTCAAAATTTTATTCCATCAAAAACCTCCCTAGGTCAGGCCACATGTACATATCTGCAAGCAGACTCTAGCGCTCACTGCTCCACTTTGCTTTTGCACTCACCTACAGCATGAAACAACTAGGTAAGCAAAAACACTTAGTAAGAATAGCCTTACACATAAGTATACTAAAACCTAGTAACGGGTCGACCTAAGGTAGATATCGCTACCGGTCATTAAGGTATTGGATAAGTTCCAACCTTACCATACAATTCTCAATAATAGCCCTAATGGAAAATCAAGCACATTGGTTGCGCCCAACAACCAATTTTCATACATATCAAAACCACCTCCATTCAAAAAATCCCAGACAATCATGATATATAACCATATCTGAAATAAATACTTTGATTGTTTCTAACAACCAAGTTCACACACATCTCAATACCCTGCACTCAGAAAATTCGCAGAACATTCAAGATATATAACCATATCTGAAATATATAACAACCAAGTTCAGACATATCACAATAGCATGCACTGAGAAAGTTCTAAGAACATTCAAGATATATATAACACATATCATAACTAATCAATAGATTAACAACAAGGGATATAGGCCTCAACCCGATTCCAGCATTTATGTCCTGGCTCCAATCCGGACTATATTACCATTATCCTGGCTCCAACCTGAACTATATTACCATTGTCCTGGCTTCAACCAGGACCTACTTACCATTTAGCCACAAAATGCAAAAGCATTGCAAGAGTAGGCATTAAGCATAACCTGGTCTTAATGACCCAAACAAAACTAGTGTAATCTACTTTTGCAAGCACACACTAGGTTATTCATGTTGTAGCCAATAAAGAGAAAGGCTAACTTACTTGGAGTCCTTAGTTCCCAGCTGGATCTTTAACACCGCTATTCATTTTCCCTTTCGCGTTTACTGTAATTAATACAGTGTACTTGGATTAAAATATGACGTACTCTTAGAGATAATATTCTAAGATAACTACATGCAATAAAGTTCTCTTAGAGACTCTATACTATAGCCTCTTATATACCTTAGAGTGTATAAGGCTAGATTTTGTTTCAGTATTTACGGTATCATGAGAAAATTAGCTCACCGCAACATGCTCTCTATGCTGTGCATTTTAACATTCTTTAACTAAAGAACTCTCTTATCAGATACTCATATTTTGGCTTTTAGAAAAAGGATTTTTAAACAACTCTTAACTTTAGAAAAATCTCAACTTTTCGCTCCCTTACAAAAGTTTACCATTTTCTATCATTTACAAAAATACCACTTTTTGACCCTTTACAAATAATATATGCCAACGTTACCCCTTTCTCTTAAAGGTTCTACAAAACCCGAACTCCCACTTTTACCATTTTTATCCATAACCTAGGATCTTATTTTATGTTACTTTTTAAACAAAGGGCAATTGGTGTAACGCCCTACTACCCAGGGACCGTTACACTGTGTATTTAAAAAAGTGCTAAACTTTCTAAACGAGTCATTTTGCCATAATCGTGTAGCTACATGTGACTAACGGTTTAGGGTTAAAATTTTTGGTCAATGATACAGACGTTTCACTAAAACGTTTACTATACACATGGGATCCTAAAATACATTTAAAAGTTTAATTACAATAAAAGATTTACAACCTAAGGGAAAAAATAGGGTTTAACCCTAGTTCCTCTTTAAACCCTTGGCCGTGGTGGTCGAGCAGCCGCATATGTACACATCGGTCGTGGTGGTCCAACTTTCTTTAACATTTACCTGCACCACATAGCACCCGTGAGCCGAGGCTCAGCAAGAAAACTTAAACATGCTCATAAGCAGTTAATAACATGTCACCAAATCATAATAAGCATGCCTAGCAGTAATAATCCTACTCATGCATGCAGGCAAGTATAAATAAATGATTAGGGAATCATTCTAGCTCGAAGCTCTACAACATGAGACTAATAAGTCACCCTGGGGCCTTGTGCCCTCTCCTCTGTATAACCACCTTACTAGCTGATCTAGCATACTTAACGCTAGGTTGTCTTCGATCAATAAATCGGTCAAGTGTATGATGCACTTCAAGTTAGGCTAGATCATATGGACCAACACTTAGCACGCTATTGCCCTTCTTGACTAATAAGTCAATGCCTTACGACTAGCACTCAGTGTGTTATTGTTTTCCTTGACTAATAAGTTAGTGCCTTTCGACCAACACTCACCATGCTAATGTCATCCTTGATTAATAAGTCAGTGCCTTTCGACCAATGCTTAGCGATATTGCCGATCTTCACTAATAAGTCAATGCTACAATATGTGACTATTAAACCACCTTAGGTCTCTTAGCCACATCCTCTGTATAAGCGTACCTGGCGCTAACTAGCACTCAACGTGCTAAGGTCATTCTTGACTAATAAGCCAATGCTAGGATATGTGACTATTAAGTCACCTCAGGTCTCTTAGCCATATCCTTTGTATAAGCGTACCTGGCGCTGACCAACACTCAACGTGCTAAGGTCGTTCTTGACTAATAAGCCAATGTTGGGATATGTGACTATTAAGTCACCTCAGGTTTCTTAGCCATATCCTCTGTATAAGCGTACCAAACGCTTCTGGTTAGCCTAACCAATACGACCAGCGCACAACACTATTGCCGCTCTTGACTAATAAGTCAATGCTCTTCGACCAACACTCGGTACTATTATCGCTCATGATATAAGGCATTCAGCATGCATAATCGATAATCATGCACATTTACAGAGACTCATGCTCTGATCAATTCCATATTCAACATTCATGTCATGCCATAATCACATGTATCATATGCATCACATACTGGGTCCAGTTTCTTACCTTTGGTCCAAGCACAGGTATCCAATAAATGACCCGCAAACATGATTCTGATTCTGAACCCCTAGTGATCACCCAGTCACAACCATAATACAGAATCTCGTAAAAAACGAGTAAATAAAGACTTCCAGATCGAGCCCCATCCTCCGAGACGTTGAATCCTACCAAACTAGGTAGTATGATCGATCCCGAGCCCTTAAGTTTAAGTTCCCACAACTAAAAACCCAATCTGGCCAAACCTGCCCTTAAGCACTGCAGCCCCTTATCCTGAGCCGTGGCCTGCCTCCAAACAGAGGCCAAGCCCCCTCTCTGCGTGCACCTCGCACCGTGGCGCGCCTACCCTACACCGCAACCCTAAATGCCCAAATAGCAGGCCTCCTCCTTCATCAAGCCTGGGCCATGGCGCCCAAGAACAAGGTCGTGGCCCAACCACGAGCCCAGCCAAAACCTTCATTTTCTTCATTTAAAAATCTTCCAAAAACCTATCCAAATCCCAAAAATAAAGTTCCCAAACATCCCAATGGCCCAAAACCATCAAAACCTAAGATTTAAACAACCCATAAACTCAACAAAACATAAAATCCAATCAAAGCTTAGAAACTCGAAAACTGAAAACCTAAAACTTGGATTACCTCTGTTTGAGTCATTTCCTAATTAAATCTTCCAGCTAATAAGCTTCTAATCTTCCCTAGAATTGTTATGACTCTAACCTTGCTAGAATCTGTGTCCAAACACTCGAGTTTCTTTCGAAAATGATAATGAACCTCAAAAAGGGATAACGGGAGAGAGAGAACGTATTGAACGTTCTTTTATGTTTCTGACAAGTTACTTCGAGCTTAAGTAACCTCAAGCGAATCCTAATGCTCGAGGTCCCAAAAACGCCCCCGGGGTAAAATAGTCGAAATTCCTAGAAGTCTCTCCTGATCTCACTAACTCCCAATATATCATCAAATAATCATTTCCATTGCCCAATATCCCGGCAATGTGCAAAATACCTATTATACCCCTTTACTCACTCCGAGTCAAGTGTGGGTCCCAATGTGACTTTCCCATTAGCTTGCTCCCTAGGATCGTCTCGTGCCGAGTAACCCAAATATATATCCAGATAATAATGTGGTCTCACACATACATATATCACATATATGCCAAATATACCAAAAACGGGCCAAATTACAACAATTTCCCAATTAATTAGAAATGGGTCCACATGCATATTTAATACACCAAAACATGCATATCAAGTCATATTATAATATAAATCACATAATCATATAATGATGCATATATATATATCACATAATCACATAATTCCATAATTTGTCATCCTGGCCCCCCCTAATCAAGGCCTTAAGCCTTATTAGGAAATTTGGGACGTTACAACTATCCCCTCCTTACAGAAATTTCGTCCTTGAAATTTTAACCGAGTAGCCCATAATATCAACCCTACATAACTGATTCCAGTTCTCAGGTCACTCCCTCGACCTTACTGTTTCTGTATAATACCTTAACCAAAGGTATAGCTTTGTTTCTCAGAACCCTGTTCTTTTGGTCTCATATCTGGACTGGCTATTCCTCATAGGATAACTTAGCCTCTAATTCCAAATCCTCATAACTCAACACATGAGTCTCTTCTAACACATGTTTCCTCAACATGGAAATATGAAATACATTGTATACGGCCAACAGTGCAAAAGATAAGGCCAATATATAGGCCACCTGACCGATCCTATCCAGGATTTCCAACGGTCCTACTAATCTAGGGCTCAACTGGCCCTTATCTCCTCACCCCTTTACATGGTGATACGCTAAGGAAGATACAGTCTTCACTTGGAACTCCATGTTCCTGCATTTAAAAGGTTAATTACAATAAAAGTTTTACAACCAGCTGACCTAAGCGACAAAATAGGGTTTAACCCTAGTTCCTCTTTAAACCCTCAGCTGTGGTGGTCGAGTAACCACATATGTACACATCATCGCCTAAGCTCTCCAACTCAAGGACGGTCCAACTTTATTTTACCTTTACCTACACCACATAGCACCCGTGAGCCAAGGCTCAGCAAGAAAACTTAAACATGCTCATAAGCCGTTAATACTACGTCACCAAATAATAATAAGCATGCCTAGCAGTAATAACCCTACTCATGCATGCAGGCAAGTATAAATAAATGATTAGGGAATCATTCTGGCTCGACGCCCTATAACATGAGACTAATAAGTCACCCTAGGGCCCTGTGCCCTGTCCTCTGTATAACCAACTTTCTAGCTCATCTAGCGTACTCAAATCTAGGTTGTCTTATATCAATAGATCGGTCAAGCGTATGATGCACTTCAGGTTAGGCTAGATCATATGGACCAACGCTTAGCATGCTATTGCCCTGCTTGACTAATAAGTCAATGCCTTACGACCAGCATTCAGTGTGTTATTTTCATCCTTTACTAATAAGTTAGTGCCTTTCGACTAACACTCACCATGCTAATGTCGTCCTTGACTAATAAGTCAGTGCCTTTCGACCAGCGCTCAGCACTATTGCCGATCTTGACTAATAAGTCAATGCTAGGATATGTGACTATTAAGTCACCTTAGGTCTCTTAACCATATCCTCTGTATAAGTGTACCTGGCACTGACCAGCACTCAGCGTGCTAAGCCCGTTCTTGACTAATAAGTCAATGCTCGGATATGTGTCTATTAAGTCATCTCAGGTCTCTTAGCCATATCCTTTGTATAAGCGTACCTGGCATTGACCAGCACTCAATGTGCTAAGGATATTCTTGACTAATAAGCCAATTCTAGGATATGTGACTATTAAGTCACCTCAGGTTTCTTAGCCATATCCTCTGTATATGCATACCTGGCGCTTCTGGTTAGCTTAACTAATATTACCTACGCGCAGCGCTATTACCGATCTTGACTAATAAGTCAATGCTCTTTAATCAGCACTCAGTACTATTGCCGCTCATGACTGATAAGTCAGCGCTTTACGACCAGCACTCAGCACTATTGCCCTCTTGACTGCTAAGTCAATGCTCTTCGACCAACACTCAGTACTATTGCCACTCATGACTGATAAGTCACAACTTTATGACCAGCACTCAACACTATTGCCGCTCTTAACTCAATACAATGCTCTTCGACCAACACTCAGCACTATCACCGCTCATGACTGATAAGTCAGAGCTTTACGACCAGTACCCAGCACTATTGTCGTTTCTGACTGATAAGTCAATGCATCCTCAATGAGGTAATGTAAACAGACATATATCATATATCAAGTATCAGATTATAAGGCATTCAACATGCTTAATCGATAATCACAATCACAAGCATAATCATAATCATGCACATTTACAGAGAATCAAGCTCTGATCAATTCCATATTAAACATTCATGCCATGAAATAATCACATGCATCACATACTGGGTACAGTTTCTTACCTTTGGTCCAAGCACATGTTACCAATAAATGACCCTTAAACAAGATCTTGATTCTGAACCCCTAGCGATCACCTAGTCACAACCATAATATAGAATATCGTCAAAAAATGAATAAATAAAGACTTTCAGATCGAGTCCTAGCCTCCGGGACGTCGAATCCTACAAAACTAGGTAGTAGGATCAATTATGAGCCTTTAGGTTTAAGTTCCCACGACTAAAAATCCAGTCTGGCCAAAACTTCCCTTGAGCGTCGTGGCCCCTCAGCCCTGAGCCGCAGTCCGCCTCCAAATAGAGGCCAAGCACCCTCTCTGCCTGCGCCTCGCACCGCAGCCCTAAATGCCCAAACAGCAAGCCTCCTCCTTTGTCAAGCCTAGGTTGCAGCGCCCAAGAATAGGGTCACGGCCCAACCACGAACCCAACCAAAACCTTCATTTTCTTCATTTAAAAATATTCCAAAAACCTATCCAATTCCCAACAACAAAGTTCCCAAACATCCCAATGGCCCAAAACCATCAAAACCTAAGCTTTAAACAACCCATAAACTCAACAAAACATAAAATCCAATCAAATCTTGGAAACTCAAAATCCCAAAACTAAAAACTTGGATTACCTCTGATTGAGTCTTTTCCCAATTAAATCCTCCATCTAATAAGCTTCTAAATCATTATGACTCTAACCTTGCTTGAATCTGAGTCCAAAAACTCGAGTTTCTTTCGAAAATGCTAACGAACCTCAAAATGGGACAACGGGAGAGAGAGAACATATTGAACATTCTTTTATGTTTCTGACAGGTTACTTCGAGCTTAAGTAACCTCAAGCAAATCCTAATGGTTAGGGTCCCAAAAACGCCCCCCGGCGTAAAATAGTTAAAATTCCTAGAATTCGCTCCTGGTCTCACTAACTCCCAAGATACCATCAAATAACCATTCCCATTACCCAATATCTTGGTAATGTGCTAAATACCCAATATACCCTTTGAATCACTCTGAGACAAGTATGGGTCCCGTTGTGACTTTCCCACTAGCTTGCTCCCTAGGATCGTCTCGTGACGAGTAACCCAAATATATATCCACGTAATAATGTGGTCTCACACACACATATATCACATATATGCCAAATATACCCAAAACGGCCAAATTACAACAATTGCCCAATTAATCAGAAATGGGCCCACATGCATATTTAATACACCAAAACATGTATATCAAGTTATATTATAATATAACTCACATAATCATATAATGATACACATATATATCACATAATTCTATAATTTTCAACCCTGCCCCATCCCCCCCCCCCCCCCCCCACCTAATCAAGGCCCAAAGCCCTATTACGAAATTTGGGACGTTACAATTGGACCCTTAACATATAAAATGGTAAAAAAAAATCAACTTTTAAATTAACTCAAGCTTATTTGGGATTGGTTAAATCTTCAAATCCTTACTTATCTTTGCAAATAATTATTTATTTTCATTTCCAAAAACTTTACTACCACTATTTAAATTTAAAGTGGTAAAGTCTCATTTTTAAACTTTTTGCCCTAAGTTGAATTTTTGGAAAAAACCCTTAAAATATCATTAACGTATTCTATGTCATAGGGACGGGAACTAGGTGAAAGCCTCGTGTCAAAACTTGGTTTAGGTTAAGAGAACTAACCTCCCAAAAATTGATTTTCATTAAGGTTCGAAATCACAACTTTCCAGTTTATAGGGCAAACTTAAAAAAATTATTTAAAGCAATCTGAGCGGTGCTTGTTGCCCAAAACTTTTTCCCACATTTTAAGGTAATTTCCAAATTTATTTCTCTTACATCGTAGCGCATTTCTTTCTAAAATTTTACAGGAATATGCATACATGTGAAAATTAGTTTCCTTAAAAATTTCATAATTTTTGGAGAAATAAAAATTGTTAAATTGTTTAAAGCAATCTGGGCAGTGCTTGCTGCCCAGAAGTTTTGTTTCCAAAATTTATGGCAAACTTTAAAAAATCATATCTCTTATACTATAGCACATTTTCTTCTACAATTTCACAGTGACACTTATAAATATTTAAACTAAAACCCTATCAAATTTAATAGCTTTTTGATTGGGGAACTCGTTCAAAAGTTAAAACAACCTGGGCGGTGCATGCTGTCCAGAATTTTCCAGATTTGCATCACAATGCCACAATGTGTATAACTTGGGTTTAAAAATACATTTTTATGATTTTCCAAAGCCTATCATCAAGTACTCACATATAAATATGCAACTATACAATTTATTTTCACCAACAGAAGAACTATAGTGTGATCTGACCTGTTGAAAGCCAGACCATGAAATTTTGGCAGCATGCATTTTTACAGAACTTAAACAACAATAAGCATTTCTAACATAACCCTAGTCACATGCATGCATGCAAATCATCAATAAAAAAATCTCCACCATAAGCATAGAATAAACTCCAAAAAACATCCAAATAACATATACAACCAGATCTACCAACATAAATCACAAAACTCAAGAACAACCATAAAATTCTACCTTTTGATAGTTCTAGCTTGGAGATGTGTTTTCCTTAGCTTCTCAAACTCCCCCTTGTGCTCTACACTCTCAAACCGAGCCCAAAGTCCCACATGCTAATTTTTAAGAGAGAGTTAGGGTAGAAAGACTTAGATGAGGGATAAAACATGCAAACTACCAAGATCTCTTACCTTGCTTTTACTTGATCACCAAAGTGCTAAATCTTTGAGATCCAACTAGTACAAGTTTCTCTTGAACCCTAAAACACAAGATCAATGTCATGCATGGCAATTAGATCACATGCATGCATAATAAACCCTTAGGGTCTCAAGCATGAAGAGGAAAAGAGAAGAAAAGATGAAGGAGGTTTCGAAACTTACTCTACACAAATGTTCCCTTGAGCTTCTCCCTTCTTCACTGGGGGATGAGTGTGCTTAGCTTAAGGAGAGAAGATATTTTATCAATGGCGGTGTAGAGGGCTTTAGGGTTTCGGTTTTGGGAGAGGGAATGGAAGAGAGAGTGTTTTCTTGAGAGAAAACAATTTGTGAGCAAAGGATTAGAATTGTAAGAGAACAATGATTAGTGTTTAACTTGTGAGTGGGGTAAGGCTCTTACTCTTCCCCTAGGGTAGGTGTCTTAGACTCTTGAGATCCCTCGGGATAACCTTGCCACCCACCACACTCTCTCTCCTCCCTTGGAAAAGACCTTTATTCCCTTTCTCATTTTTACCTCTCTCCTTAGACACTCAAGGACCCTTTGGTAATTTTTCTTGTCTAAAATTCCCTAAACTTTTACCCTATAGTTTTTAAATATCTCCAAGCATAATTAATTAAATTAAATGTGACCCAATAATAAAATTTGTCACATATCACTTAATTTTGGTAATTTTATCAAATTGACAGAAATGCCCTTAGAGGCTCGAGCAAGAAATTCTCATCCTTAAGACCGGACGATTTGAATTCAAACCTCAATCAATTTTTCATAAATTTATTGGCTCGACTATAAAGTCCTAGTTTCCAAATAAAACTAATATTTTTATGCCATAGTATTTCCTATTCTATTTAATCAGAGATTTTTCTCCCATTATGTTTACTCCTTGGTTCGAGACAAATCTTTCTTTGCATAAAGCTAGATCATTTACCGAATCATCTCAGTGGCTATAAAAATTCTCAAATCATCACCAATTCATATAATATCATTTATCAAAATAATATTCCACATAATTCTTCACCAGCTCCAACCAACTACTAGCGTGTGTTCAAAACACAGGATGTTACAATACCTACAATTTATAAAAGTTTCGTCCCCGAAACTCAAAACAGATGGGGATACCACTCCTGCTTCTTAGCTTCCGTCTCCCAAGTCGCCTCTTCAATTCCATGGTTACACCACTGCACACCTAAGGTTTTTTTTATTTTTTATTAACACCTTGTCCTTCTGATCCACAATTGCGACCAGTTTTTCCTCATAACTCAGCTGAGGATCTATGCTAAGTTCATCGTAACTTAGCACATGAGTGGGGTCGTTCACGAAATTCCTTAAGGTTTATACATGGAATACATCGTGAACTCTAGAGAACGTGGGTGGAAGGGCTAGTCAATAAGCCACCTTCCTAATGCGTTCCAGAACCTGGAACGGTCCTATGTACCTAAGGCTCAACTTGCCCTCTTTCTCGAACCTCGTAGCTCCTCTTAGTGGAGTTATCTTTAACAGTACCTTGTCCCCAACTTCAAATTCTAAAGGTCTCCGTCGACGATCAGCATACTTACGTTGGCGATCTATAGAAGTTTGTAACCTTTGACGAATTAACCTAATGTCCTCCGTAGCTTGGTCTACCTCTTTTGATCCCAAGAATTTCCTCTCATCGGTCTCATGCCAGTGGATTGGTGATCGGCACTTTCTTTCGTATAGTGCCTCATAAGGAGCCTCTTTATCGAGTCATGATAGCTATTGTTGTAGGCAAAATCAATTAATGGAAGTTTTACACTACACGAACCTTGAAAATCCAGCATGCAAGCTCTCAACATGTCTTCCAAGGTCTAAATCATTCGTTTGCTCTGGCCATCCGTTTGTGGGTGGAAGGCAGTACTAAACTTGAGTTTAGTTCCCAATCCCATTTGCATTCTCTTCCAGAACGCGGAGGCAAATCACCTGTCATGATCGGACACTCTATAGATGGGAACCCCATGTAATCGCACTATCTCAGCAATGTACAAGTTTTCCAACTTATTTGCATCGTCTGTTATCTTAATGGGAAAGAAATGAGTGGATTTGGTCAGTCTATCCATGATAACCCAAATTTCATCGTGCCCTTTCGAAGTGTGTGGTAACCCGGTAACAAAGTCCATGGTGACCATTTCCCATTTCCACTCAGGGAACTCTAGCTGTTGCAATAACCCTATGGGCCGCTGATGCTCTGTCTTTGTTTGTTGACACGTCAAACAATGTTCCATGTACTTTGCTACATCTCTCTTCATTCCTACCCACTAAAAGTATCTTTTGAGATCCTAATACATCTAGTGGTTCCCGGGTGCATAGCGTAAAGAGAATTATGAGCCTCGTAAAAGATTTGTTTCTTGATCTCCTTATCATCAGACACATATAATCTACCCTTGAAACCTAACACTCCATCCTTCGAGATGTGAAACCCTGGTCGCATGTCTTTCGTAGTCTCATGCACCAGTTTGTTGGATCCACAGATTTAGGATTTGTCCCCTTTGGATTGCTTCCATGATCGTGGGTTGCATGGATAACTTTTCCAATCTTCCCACTACTATCTCCAAATCCAATTTGGCGATATCAGTTTGTAGTTCTTGGGGTATTTCCTTCACCTAAATTACATAAGCCATTGGTTGCCAACTCAATGCGTCGGCTACTTTATTAGCCTTTTGTGGGTGGTACAGTATATCACAATCATAATCGTTGAACAATTCTAACCACCTCTGTTGTCTCGTGTTTAACTCTTTCTCGGTGAGGAAATATTTCATACTCTTGTATCCATGTATATGTCATAGTGGATCCCATAGAGATAATGTCTTCAGATCTTCAATGCGAACACTACCACTGCTAGCTCCAAGTCGTGTGTTGGATAGTTTCTCTTGTAGTTTTTCAGTTGTCGGGAGGCGTACGTGATCACATTCCCGTGTTGCATTAGTATGGCTCTGAGTCCTTCACCTGATGCATCGATATAAATAACATATCCATCGGTACCCTTTGGAATAGTGAGTATGGGAGCAGTCGTTAATCTAGTCTTTAGCTCTTGAAAACTTTATTCTCACTTGTGTGTCCACTCAAATTTGATGTTCGTTCAAGTTAGTGCGGTCATAGGCGGTGCTATTTTGGAAAAACCTTCCACAAAGCACCTATAATACCTTGCCAGACCCAAGAAACTGCGAACTTCTTATGCATTCTTCGGGGCCTTCCATTGTTCACCGCTTCGATTTTGGCTTCATCGGATGCAATTCCATCTCCTAACACCACGTGCCCTAGGAAAATCACTTAAGTCAACCAAAATTCGCACTTGGAGAATTTGGCGTACAACTTTTTCTCGCATAATAAGATCAGCTCCAGGTGCTTGGCGTGTCTTCTTGGTTTTGCAAGTATACGAGTATAACGTCTATGAACACGATGACACATTTGTCTAGATACTCACCCAATACCCTATACATAAGATCCATGAATGTTGCGGGTGCAATGGTGAGCCCAAAATACATCATCACGAACTCGTAGTGGCCATACTAAGTTCAAAATGCAGTATTGGGATCTGATTCCTTGACCTTCAACTGTTGGTAGCCAGATCACAAATTGATCTTCGAGAATACTGATGCTCCCTGCAGTTGATCGAATAGATCATCAATTCTAGGCAATGGGTATCGGTTCTTGATAATCACATTGTTGAGTTCCCGGTAGTCTATACACATTCTCATGGAGTCATCTTTCTTTTCCACGAATAGTACCGGGGCTCCCCAAGGAGAATGACTTAGTTGTATAAATCCTCTATCTAGGTAGTCTTGTAAATGCGCTTGCAGTTCTTTGAGCTCCGTCGGTGCCATCCGGTACGGTGCCTTTGAAATAGGTGTGGTTCTAGGAATTACTCGATCTCAAACTTGACTTCCTGATCTAGGGGTATCCCTGGAAGATCCTCAGGAAACACTTACCTCAGTTGATTGTAGCTTAGCCTCTTTATCCTTGTCTTTTACATTCGCTAGGTAGCCGATACATCCATCGTCCAGTAGTTTCCTAGCCTTCAAGTTGGAGATTATAGCAAAATTATTCTCGCGGGTTGTGCCTTGGAACATGAACGGTTCTTCCCAGGTGGGTTAAAAGTCACATTTCTTTGTTTGAAATTCGCCACCGCCCCGTATTTGGTTAGTCAATCTATACAAAAAATAACATCGTACTCATGTAAATCTAAAACTAGCAAATCCACGGTCAACTCTTGACCATCTACCTAGATGGGTACGACTCTAATCCAAGATGGTACCATCATATCCTCCCCTGAAGGTAAGGATACGCCACATACATTTTCCATAGGCTCAGGCTTCCTATCTATCTTACCAACGTAAGATGTGGCAATAAAAGAATGGGATGCACCAGTGTCCATCAATACATGTGTTGAGTTATTAGCCACAGGAAGCTGACTTGACACCATGTATGAAGTCCAAGCTCCTTTATCACCCTGGGTGAGTGCATGGACTCGCGATGCAGTTCCTATTAGCTTTGGTTGGTCGTTTCCTCCCATCTGACCATGAGTCGGGCAATGCCTGGAGACTTGGCTTTCAACAGGTGAAGCTGTTATAGTTGTTGCACTCACCTAGGTGGCGTCGATTTCATTTGCTGAAGTTCAAACTTTAGCTTGGTGGCTCCATTCTTCGTTTATTATTTCCACCATTGGGAAATCGAGAGTTTCCTAGACTATTGGTCTTCCCCACACTTTTATTGCCTCTATATGCAAACCTTTTAGAAGGGCCGCTCTGGTTACTAGTGTACCTTCCCCAGTCATTGGAGACATGTGCTCATTATTTAGCCCTGTAGGGCACTTTCTTCTCTTGTCCCATCCATGACTCTTGGCGAATTGCTCGCTCCACGACTTCATCATAAGTATCCGAGCTGGTCTTCCCGGTATCCACAAACTGAGCTATCTCTCTTTTCAACCGCTTCATGAATTTACGTACCCCATTGGCTTCAGTGTTTACCAGATCCGGAGCAAATCTTGAAAGTTGGTCAAACTTTCACACGTACTCCTGTACGCTAGATGACCCTTGGACTAGGCTGCCGAACTCAACCACCTTCTGGTCTATCACTATCTGGTTGTAGTGTTTAGCATTGAACAAGGTCATGAATTATGCCCATTCAATTTGTGCAACATCACGCCCCTTCCTAGCCATATCCCACCAGATGCGGGTGTCCTTCCCCAATATATACACAGCACAAATGACCTTTTCCCCCTCGGTAGCCGCCACAAAATCAAATATTCTCTCCAGCACGTTGACCCATTCTTCTGCCACTAGAGGGTCTGAAGGCCGTTCGAACACAAGTGGGTTTTTCCTGCTAAACCGTTACGAGATCAGTTTTGGCTGATCTGTTCTAGGTCCATCCACTGGCAGATTTTCTCCTACTAGTGGGTCTTCTTGTGCCGGGAATTCCCGTTGTTCGGGAATGTCTTCTCGGGGTGTGGCGGTGCAGGGTTGTGTGGCATTTTCAGGAATCTCCACATCAATGCCTCGAACATCTGAGCGTTTGACGCATTTTGTTCATGCACAATCCTTCTCAAATCCTCTATCTAAGTTGCAAGATTTTTTTCCGGCTACACCCTTTGTCCTCAGCTTCAACCACTTCCTCTGCCTTGGCCACGACCTGCCTCTTGGTCAATGGCTGCTCTCTCGGCTGGGTCTGGTGGGTTAATAACTCGACCTCCCTTGGCTCGGGTGTTAGGCACCATCGCGAATTTCTATATAACAATGTTTAAAACATTAAAGTATACTAGTTTCCAATACACAAGGAAATGAGAAAACATTGGAGTATACTAGTTTCCAATACACAAGGAAATGAGAAAGGAATTCATCGCAAATTTCTATATAACAATATTTAAAACATTGGAGTATACTAGTTTCCAATACACAAGGAAAAGAAAGGAATTCACAATGATTTCACTCAAAACAAGAAATCTATCATTCAGGGATATAACCTAGCAATACAAAATGATCATGAAATATCATGCTATAAGGTTTTTGTTAGTAGAATGATAAATACAAAAAGAAGAGAACCCTGGCTACACATTGGGTTTCTACAACTGCACAAAAGCCCTACAACCTAGTAGGTTTGCCAAGTCTTTACAAAAAATATCAACAAGACCATCACAGCATAACCTAATCTAGGTTATCCATCAGCATATCTAGATCTATGTCAGTATCCTCGTTAGTCTGCTCGGGATCCTCCTCGGGATCTACTGCCCTACCTTGAGGTATGCTATCAACCATGAAGATAGCTAGACCAATCCATGGCCCAAACGCTAGCACGATCTACATACAAAAGTCATCCCACGTGTCACGAACCAGCCGCCAACGTCTGTGATGAAACCATATATTGTTGGGGTTTTATGCCCTAATTAAAACTCAATTTCTTTGTAATCTCATTTTATTATCAATAAAAGAAAAGAAATCATTTTTTGACTTGGTCAATCACTTTGCTCACATGTTTTATTTTCATGATTATTTAAATAATATAAACTTCTATTGAATCCCAAGCATATAGCTAATCTTATTTATAGTGACGTAATCACAGTGGAATATAAATATGATTATATGTTTAAAATAAGTTAGTCCTAAGATTAGTCAGTGCACAGGATTTACACTGACTTGCCAATCTACGATATGATCTACTTACACATTACAGTGTTATGCTCTTTCCAGAACATTAGCAAAGTAGATAAGATCGGATGTATTTGTTACATCGGACTGGACCGAAATTGACAGTTCATAAGATAACTAAACATACCATTACTATCTATTCTAGTCATATCATATAGTTGACCAGGTCAATTCAATCTCAATTCTGAGTGGTTAGTATTCTAACTGATTGTATTATTTGAGTTCTTCGACTTGTTCATTACTAGCTTACCCTACGGACTAGCCCATACTTACATCTTGGGAACTCAGTAGTATAATTGAGTGGGAGTGTTAATCATAGATATGAACATCTATAGCTTTTGGTGAAGAAGTGAAACGATGGTTTCCTTTTAGTTTGGTTCAATGTGTTAAATGATAGAGATATCATTTCAGTAATTAAATTAGTTTACTGAAATATCATTTGCAAAGAACTAAGTGTTTTAAGGATACAATACAATGAGGGGTAAAACGACATTTTTGTCCTATCTCATTGTAGACCGTCTATAGAGGATTGAGTAACAATTATGGTTGTAACAATGGATAATTAATAGCGTTTCTATATTTGTTATAGAGCATTCTATGAATTCAAGAGTGCAATTCCAAGTCTATAGTAGAGTCACGAGGAATTAATAAGTTAGTAAATTTATTTGTTAGATTTATGATAACTTATTGGAGCTTGATTTCTTAGGCCCATGGTCCCCATTGTACCTTGGATAAAATCATCTAGATAGTCTCAATTAATTTATTTAATTATCAATTAGAATTATCAAAGTTGACCAGGTCAATTTTGGATAGTTTCACAGAGTTGTGTAATTTTGAGAAGAAAAGAGAAATTATGGCAGATTTATTAATTAAGATAAATTGGTATCTAAATTAATAAATAAATTTAAATCAAAGGTTAAAATTATAAATAATTAATTTGATAAAGGATTTATATAATTATTTAATTAGTTAAATCAATAGAAAATAATACAAGCCTTGATTTTAAGCTCAATGGGCTTATAATCAAATAAGAAATTTCACGGGTCTAAAGCTCATGATAATTTTGACCTAGAGCTTTAAAATAGCTATTATTTTATTTATTTTTTAATTAAATTAAATGGCCTAATTGACTCTATAAAAGGAGTACTTGGAGAGAAGTCGAAACATAAGTCACAAGTCAGATTTTCTAATAGTTTTAGATTCTCTCTAAACACAAGTCCTTTTCTAAGCCTCTTTGTTATTTTATCTTCTTCTCTCTATATCTATCTCATGTGTTAAGAATTTCCCACACTAGTCTAGGTGATTCTAAGGATACATTGGAAGACTGTGAACAAAATAGAAGATCGGTTCAGTTTCTTGATAATACTCTGCGACAGAGAGGATACAGGAGTTAGAGAAACTAAAGGAATGACTCTTTCATTCCACTGCGTATACTGTAAGTATTCTTGTCTTTGTTTCTCTTTGAATTCAATTTTAGAAACATGTTCTAGGCTATCTCATATTAATTTGTTTAATATTAGATCTACATGAAAATAAATAAAGATCCTGTATAAGTTTTTCCTAACAACTGACCTCTGAGCCTTTGGTAATCTTTATTTTCATGCATGAACATGTTTAGAATTTGATTATTTGATATGTTTGAATAATTAGATGGTTTTCATGTTTTTATGAAGCATATTGATTTTATGTGAATATTTGCAATTTTTAGGTTATTTTTGTTGTGTTTTCTATGTTGTTAATTTTTATATTTGCTTTATTTTGTGTAAAACATGTTAAAAATTATTTAGAAAATTGTTTTAGTTTGAAAAATTGCACAAAATTTTTTTTGAAAAAAATTTGCACTAGCTACCATGTGTGCGCCCCGCCCGCGCGCCCGGCGCGCACGCCCATGCACACGCCCAGCCCCTAGCACGCGATGAACAGTACCTCGTGGTACTGTTCATCCAAAAAAATTTTAATTTTTTTAAAAATAAAATTAAAGAAAATTAAAATTGTGGAAATTTATTATTTATAATCAAAGCCAAAAATATCAGATTTGTTTTGTATAACATGTCTGTTTGCACTATATGTGGTATTTTTGCAATTGGTCTTAGATGCATATAGTGGCCCATAAGTTTGTTAGATATGTGATATTTTTGCCAAATAAATATTCATAAAATGATAGGTTTTATATGGGCCCATTAGAAAATGTAAAGTTTAAATTCCTCTCTTGTGGGTGATTCCACTTGTGAAGGCCTATTTGCTTTGCATGACTATAGTGGGCCTAATCAATTAATAACAATTAATAAAATGAAGATTTAAATTCCTATCTTTTGGACCTCGTACGGAAGATAAGGGGCCTTTGTAGTGGGAACGGCATACTAGACCTAGCCCTCCTCCATACAAGCTCAATTGTTAAGGCCCATTTACCTGAGTTGGACTTAATTGTATAGGTTCATTATATTAGTTAAACCTAGATATTGATTAGCAACAAATTACTTCTAAATTAATTGAATTTGTTTTAATATGACACTTTAGAATTAATAGGAAATTATAGGACTTTGGCTTTAAAAATTTAATCTGTTTATTATTTTTTTTGGAAAACCATAGTCATTAATTTTGTAAAACTAAAATAGTAAAAATACTTTATTTTTAATTTTAATAATGAGTTTTTTTTTTTAAGATTTATATTCGATCTCCACCGTTGGTTTATTATAGTCAATAGCTTAATGGGGCCTCGAGGCCCTTTGATTCACCCCCCTACGGAAGGTGCTCATTAGTTATTTTTACAAGGTTAGATTTCGAATGATAAATAGTTATAGGTCAAATTATACTAGACTCACCCCTACGGTGACTACTATGATTATTGAAACCGTGGGTCTAGCTCAGAAAATAAGAGATTTTGTTTTCTTATTTTGATCGAATAGTAGGTTGTTAATAGTGGTGTCCATTATTAAATGAGTTTACAACTCTATTTAACTAGTGGTATTTTTTACTCTCGCCAACCGGGACAAGGATATCATAGATTAGTTAAAATCCTAGAGAAATAGAGATATGACTGTTTTTGGTTTTTTTTCTCATATCTTACATATTTTTGGTATATGTTGTTCTATTTCTTGAAATATGTGTGAATAGAAGTTTTATTGAGAAAATGTGATTAATTTCTATTTTATTGGTAATTTATAGTTTTAAGTTATGACTGTGTCTACTCCCATCCTTTCTCAACTTTAGATGGAGAAACTCACTGGAGAAAACTTCCTTAAATGGAAGCAAAACATCAACATTGTATTGATTGGTGACAACTCCAAGTTCGTCATGACTAAGGAATCCCCGGAAGTTCCAGCTGAAGGAGCTACCAAGTCTATGAGGGACAAGTATGAGAGTTGGCAGGCGGCTAACAACAAGGTGCGATGCTACATGTTGACTAGTATGGTCTACACTCTCAAGAAAAAGATGGAGAATGTCAAGACAACCTACGAAATCATGGATCAGCTCCAAGACATGTTTGGTGCCAAGTCAGCGCAGACTCATTTTGAGGCCACCAAGAAATATGCCAATGCTCGAATGGAACCTTCTCAACATGTTCATGATCACCTGATCAGCATGACAAACTACATTCAGGAAGCTGAACTGCATGGAGCCATAATAAATGAGGAAACTCAAGTTGGCTTAATCCTTAACAGTCTTTCTCCAGCTTTCCTTCCATTCACCACCAACTATTTGTTGAATAAACTCAACTATGGTCTGACGCAGCTCATGAATGAGCTTCCGAATTTTGAGTCTATCATGGGTGGACCAAGTAAGGGAGGAGAAAAGAAGACAACTACTACTACTGCTGCTGATCCAACTAAGGCTGAATCTAACCAAACTTTGTCTTCGAAAGCTGGAAACAAGATGAAAGGTGGACAAAATAACAGCCCCAAGCCTGCAAAGGTTGCAAAGGCGAGTACACAACTAAGTGCACATACGCCTAAGGGGAAGAATAAGAAAAACAAGAAAGGTAAAGGTAAGTGTTTTCACTGCAAAGAGAAGGGGCATTGGAAATAGGATTGCCCCAAGTTTGTAGCAGATAAAAACAAAGGTAATGATTATAGTTCCTTTATCTTGGAAAGATGTGTTTTAGAGAATGATAACTCTATTTGGATTATTGATTCTGGATCTACTAACCATGTTTGTAACTCTTTACAGCTTCTTGAATTGTGGGAGGAAGTGAACGAAGGCGGCTTAAAGCTTAGAGTTGGGAACGGAACATTCGTTGCGGTCCAAGCTAGAGGAAGAGCTCGTCTGAAGTTCGGAAATAAATTTTTAATTTTACAAGATGTATTTTTTATTCTGGATTTTAATAGAAATTTAATTTTAGTTTCCATACTGCAATTAGAACGATTTGTTATGACTTTCACAAGTTTTAATATATATGTTTCTTTCAATGGATCACAATTCTGTATTGCATGTTTGGAAAATGGGCTTTATATTCTGCGACCTAACGAAACCCTCGCTCTTAATAATGATTTATTCAAAGTAGCTAAACCTAGGACCAATAAACCTCAAAAGATCGATAACGATAATATGACGTATTTATGGCACTTGAGACTAGGTCACATTGGCTATGATAAGATTCAAAGACTTACAAAGGATAGACCTTTGAGGGAACTAACCTTAGGTGAATTACCTGTTTGTGAATCTTGTCTAGAAGGAAAACTGACCAAGCGTCCATTCTCTGCAAAGGGTGATAGGGTCAAAGAACCATTTGGTCTTGTGCATTCAGATGTTTGTGGACCTTTGAATGTACAAGACAGGGGTGGTTTTGAGTATTTCATCACTTTTATTGACGATTACCCTAGATACTCATGTCTTTACCTAATGCATAGGAAATCAGAAACAATTTCAAAGTTTCAAGAATTCATAGCTATGGCTCAGAACCAATTAGGTAAAACATTAAAGATCTTGCGATCTGATAGGGGTGGAGAATATTTGGATATGCAGTTCCAAGTTCATTTAACTAAACTTGGAATTTTATCACAACTTACTGCCCCAGGTACTCCGCAACAAAATGGTGCAGCGGAACACCGAAACAAAACTTTATTGGAAATGGTTTGATGCATGCTTAGTTACTCAACTCTACCAACTTCGTTCTGGGGACATGCAATTGAAACCGCGAACAACATTCTCAATGTCATGTCGTCTAAATCAATCCCCAAAACACCTTTAGAATGCTGGAACGGTCATGAACCTAGTTTACGCCATTATAGAATATGGGGTGTCCCGCCCACGTCCCGAGGAAAAAGGAGGGAAAGCTAGAATCGCAAACTGAAGTTTGCATGTTTGTTGGCTATCCTAAAGGTGCTCGGGGTGGACTTTTCTATAGTCATTCAGAAAAGAAAGTGTTTACTTCTACAAATGCTACTTTTCTAGAAAATGACTATGTCTAGAACTTTAAACCTCGCAGCAAAGTAGTTTTAGAGGAGATGATTAAAGAATTGACTCCAACCAATGTTCCATCGCCATCAACGCTAGTTGATGATGAAATTCCCACTCTTCATGTACAATCGACGCAAGTCAATTTAAATGAAGAAAGTACCATTGTTCCTGAGCAAACAGTCACTGAGCCTCGTCGTAGTGGGAGGGTTTCTAGGAACCCAGTTCGCTATGGTTTGGATGGTGAAACCAATATGGTTGTTGGTGAGACTAGTGATGATGATCCGTTGTCTTTCAAACAGGCAATGGATAGCCCTGAAAAGGAACTATGGGTCAAAGCCATGAAACAGGAAATGGAGTCTATGTACTCAAATTCCTTCTGGGATCTTGTGGAAGCACCTAGTGACTTTAGCACCATTGGGTGCAAGTGGAACTACAAGAAGAAACGAGGTATTGATGGAAATATCGAGACTTATTAAGCTCGATTAGTGGCAAAGGGTTATACTCAAAGAGAAGGCGTGGACTATGAGGAAACTTTTAGTCTGGTAGCCATGCTCAAATCCTTTCTCATCCTCCTATCCATAGCAGCCGCTCTCGACTATGAGATCTGGCAAATGGACGTAAAGACAACTTTTCTTAATGGAAAGCTTGACGAAGTCATTTATATGGATCATCCAGAGGGATTCAAAGTAGCTGGACAAGAAGGAAAATATTGCAAGTTGAATAGGTCCATCTATGGACTTAAGCAAGCTTCTCGTTCCTAGAAACTTAGGTTTGATGAAATAATCAAAACCTATGGCTTTGAACAAAATATTGATGAGCCCTGTGTTTACCAACTGAAGGCAAATCAAATAGTGGTATTCCTGGTTCTTTATGTAGATGATATCTTACTCATTGGAAACAATGTTAAGAAATTATCAGATGTGAAGAATTGGCTGAGCACTCAATTCCAGATGAAGGATTTGGGTGAAGCAAGTTATGTTCTAGGTATCCAGATCATTAGGGATAGAAAGAACAGACTCTTAGCTCTATCTCAAGCAACTTACATAGATAAAGTGCTTGAACGTTTCTCAATGAAAAATTCCAAGAAAGGGCGTCTACCGTCCCGCCATGAAATTCATCTTTCAATGAAGCAGTCTCCCCAGACTCCAAAAGAGGAAGATGCAATGAGAAAAGTTCCTTACGCATCTGCAGTTGGAAGTCTGATGTATGCCATGTTGTGTACTAGACCAGATATCTGCTATGCAGTGGGAGTAGTGAGCAGGTATCAGTCAAACCCAGGACCGAAACATTTGATAGCAGTTAAGCATATCCTGAAGTATTTGAGACGGACTAGGGATTATATGTTATTCTACAAGGGTGGTGTTCTAAACACTGTAGGCTACACCGATTCAGATTTTAAGACTGATGTCGATAACAGGAAGTCTACTTCTGGAATGGTGTTTACTCTTAGGGATGGAGCTGTGATTTGGAGAAGCGTAAAGCAGTCTGCAATCTTAGATTCCACCATGGAGGCTGAGTACATAGCCACGTCAAAAGTAGCTAAGGAAATAGTCTGGCTAAAGAAGTTCTATTCAGATCTTGGTGGTATTCAAAAAATGGATAAACCGCTTGTGTTGTTTTGTGACAATACAGGAGCGATAGCCAACTCGAAAGTACCTCGAAGTCACAAGAGGAGTAAGCATATAGAAAGGAATTATCACATTATTCGAGAATATGTGGTCAAGGGAGATGTGCAGGTTATGAAGATTGCAACTGAAGACAATCTCGCGGATTCATTTACAAAGACACTACCAGAAGCTACATTTGATAAGCATATCAAGGAATTGGGATTAGTATAATTAAGGCACTAGTTTCAATTAGTGCAAGTGGGAGTTTGTTGGGGTTTTATGCCCTAATTAAAACCCAAATTCTTTGTAATCTCATTTTATTATCAATTAAAGAATAGAAATTATTTTTTGACTTGGTCAATCACTTTGCTCACATGTTTTGATTTCATGATTATTTAAATAATATAAAATTCTATTGAAACCCGAGCATATAGCTAATCTTATTTATAGTGACGTAATCACAGTGGAATATAAATATGATTATATGTTTAAAATAAGTTAGTCCTAAGATTAGTCAGTGCACAGGATTTACACTGACTTGTCAATCTACGATATGATCTACTTACACATTACAGTGTTATTTTCTTTCAAGAACATTAAAAAAGTAGATAAGATTGGATGTATTTGTTACATCGAACTGGACCGGTATTGACAGTTGATAAGATAAGTAAACATACCATTATTATCTATTCTAGTCATATCATATAGTTGACCATAGGTCAATTCAACCTCAATTCTGAGTGGTTAGTATTCTAACTGATTGTATTATTTGAGTTCTTTGACTTATTCATTACCAGCTTACCCTACGGACTAGCCCATACTTACATCTTGGGAACTCGGTAGTATAATTGAGTGGGAGTGTTAATCATAGATATGAACATCTATAGCTTTTGATGAAGAAGTGAAATGATGGTTTCCTTTTGGTTTGGTTCAATGTGTTAAATGATAGAGATATCATTTCAGTAATTAAATTAGTTTACTGAAATATCATTTACAAGGAACTAAGTGTTTTAAGGATACAATACAATGAGGGGTAAAACGATATTTTTGTCCTATCTCATTGTAGACCGTCTATAGAGGATTGAGTGACAATTATGGCTGTAACAATGGATAATTAATAGTGTATCTATATTTGTTATAGAGCATTCTATGAATTCAAGAGTGCAATTCTAAGTCTATTGTGGAGTCACGAGGAATTAATAAGTTAGTAAATTTATTTGTTATATTTATGATAACATATTGGAGCTTGATTTCATAGGCCCATGGTCTCCATTGTACCTTGAATAAAATCATTTAGATAGTTTCTATTAATTGATTTAATTATTAATTAGAATTATCAAAGTTGACCAGGTCGATTTTGGATAGTTTCACAGAGTTGTGTAATTTTGAGAAGAAAAGAGAAATTATGGCAGATTTATTAATTAAGATAAATTGGTATCTAAATTAATAAATAAATTTAAATCAAATGTTTAAATTATAAATAATTAATTTGATAAATGATTTAAATAATTATTTAATTAATTAAATCAATAGAAAATAATACTGGCCTTGATTTTAAGTTCAATGGGCTTATAATCAAATGAGAAATTTTACGGGCCTAAAGCCCATGATAATTTCGACCTAGGGCTTTAAAATGACTATTATTTTATTGATTTTTTAATTAAATTAAATGGCCTAATTGAGTCTATTAAATGAGTGCTTAGAGAGAAGTCAAAATATAAGTCACCAGTCAGATTTTCTGATAGTTTTAGATTCTCTCCAAACACATGTCCTTTTCTATGTCTCTTTGTTATTTTCTCTTCTTCTCTCTATATCTATCTTATGTGTTGAGAATTACCCACACTAGTCTAGGTGATTCTAAGGATACATTGGAAGACTGTGAAAAAAATAGAAGATCGGTTCAGTTTCTTGATAATACTCTGCGACAAAGAGGATACAAGAGTTTTAGAAACTGAAGGAAGGACTTTCATTCCGCTGCGTATACTGTAAGTATTCTTGTCTTTGTTTCTCTTTGAATTCAATTTTAGAAACATGGTCTAGGTTATCTTATATTAATTTATTTAATATTACATTTACATGAAAATATATAAAGATCCTGTATAAGTTTTTCCTAACATATATGTGTCGAGACTCTCTGACAAGTGCTGGCATATCGCACTCTCTGTGGCTCGGGTGTGTTGGCCCTATCAAAGACTTTTGTCATGTAATGCGTCAACTGCAAAATGACACGCCGATGTCATTGATCGTACTCGAAGTGTCGAGAATTCTCTTTGTTAAAGAGTATATAGTAATTGATCCTAAGCATAGGGATCATGGGTAGGTTTCCTATCACAAGGTCACCTATCTCAAGTATATCGACCATAACCTACAATGTATAGAGTTGAGGTAAATATAAGAAAGCAAGGGAAGCAGATATGAAAAGACATTACTTACAGTGAGTGTCGGTCTGTCTTGCAGAATGTACATGTGGGTTTGTCTACAGAATCGACTCAACTCGATCTCTGATACCAATTGTAACAACCCTCAAAACATACAAGACCAAAAACATGCAGAAATCTAGACTTTTTCTTTAAATCATTGTACCGAAAATCCATATAAAAAAAATTGGAAAGGTCCTATGAGCACACTTTTAGTTTAGCAAACAAAATTACAAGTACTTTTCCACAAAGTTGTAGCAAAACAAATGTCATAAAAAAAATAACAAGCTCCCAACTTTTTCATTTCAAAATGGTGTTCTCACCCCAGGTCAGGCCACATGTACATATCCGCAAACAGACTCTGACGCTCACTACTCCACTTTGCTTTTGCACTTACCTACAACATGAAAGAACTAGGTAAGAGAAAATGCTTAGTAAGAATAGCCTTACACACAAGTGTACTAAAACCCATTAATAGGTCGACCTAAGGTAGATATCACTACCGATCATTAGGGTATTGGATAAGTTCAAACCCTATCATACCATTCTTAATAATAGCCCTAACAGAAAATCAAGCACATTGGTTGCGCCCAACAACCAATTTTCATACATATCAAAACCACATGCATTTAGAAAATCTCAGACATTCAAGATATATAACCATATCTGAAATAAATACTCTAATTGTTTCTCACAACCAAGTTCACACATATCTCAATAGCCTGCACTTCCCAGAACATTCAAGATATATAACCATATCTGAAATAAATACTCTGGTTGTTTTTAATAACCAAGTTCACACATATCACAATAGCCTGCACTTAGAAAATTCTGAGAACATTCAAGATATATATAACACATATCATAACTAATCAATAGATTAATAGGAAGGTATACGGGCATCAACCCATTTCCAGCATTTATGTCCTAGCTCCAACCCGGACTATATTACCATTGTCCTGGCTCGAACCTGGACTATGTTTTTACCATGTCCTGGCTCCAACCTGGACTATATTACTATTGTACTGGCTCCAAATAATATCTACCAACGTTAACCCTTTCTCTTAAATGCTTTACAAAACCCAAACTCTCATTTTGACCATTTTTATCCACAACCTAGGATCTCGTTTTATGTTATTTTTTAAAAGAAGGGCAATTGGACCCTTAAATTATATAATGGTAAAAATCAACTTTTAAATTAACTTAAGATGATTTGAGATTGGTTAAATCTCCATCTCCTTAGTTATCCTTGCAAACAATTATTTCTTTTCATTTCCAAAACTTTGCTCCCACTATTTAAATTTAAAGTGGTAAAGTCTTATCTATAAAAAAAAATTCCGTAAGTTAAATTTTTGGCAAAACCCCTTAAACTATAGTTCCAATATTCTGTGTCATAAGGACAAGAACTAGGCAAAAGCCTCACGTCAAAACTTGTTTTAGGTTAAGAGAACTAACCTCCCAAAAATAACTTTTCGTTACGGTTCAAAATTGCTACTTTTCACTTTTTAGGGAAAACTTAGAAAAATTATTTCTCATAGATCGTGACACAATTTTCCCTAAAATTTTACGGGGTCCTTGCACACATCTTAACCAATTTCCTTCAAAATTTCATAATTTTTGGGATGGAAAACCTCATTCAAATATTTAAAAGAAATATAGGCGTGCCTGCTGCCGAGAAGTTTTTTTCAAGATTGTAAGGTAAATTTGAAAATTTATTTCTCTTACACGCAGTCCTCCTATTTCTGAAATTTTATAGGGACCTTCATATATGTATAAATTAGTTTCCTTAAAAATTTCATAATTTTTGGAAAATTAAAACTCATAAAAATGTTTAAAACAATATGGGCAGTACTTGCTGCCCAAAAGTTTTGTTTCCAGATTTTAGGGCAAACTTTGAAAACTCATATCTCTTTTAACATAACACAAATTCCTCTAAACTTTTATACTGACCGTTATACATGTTTAAACTAACATACTACCAAATTTTATATCTTTTTTATTAGGAAAAACTGTTCAAAAGTCAAAACAATCAGGGCAGTGCATGCTGCCCAGAATTTTCCAGATTTGCATCACAATGCCACAAAGTGCATAACTTGGGTTTAAAAATACCTTTTTACGATTTTCCAAATCCTATCATCAAGTAATCACAAATAACTATGTAACTACACAATTTAGTTTCACAAAAAGAAGTACTATAGCGTGATTTTACCCGTTGGAAGCTAGACCACAAAATTTTGGCAGCATGCATTTTTACACAACTTTACAACAATAAGCATTTCTAGCATAATCCTAGCCACATGCATGCATGCAAATAATAAAATCACACAATATCAACCTTAAGCATAGAATAAACTCCATAAACTATTAAAATAACTTATACGACCAGATCTACCAACATAAATCACAAAACTCAAGCAAAACCATAAATTTCTACCTTTTGATAGTTTTAGCTTGGAGATGTGTTTTCCTTAGCTTCTCAAACTCCCCCTTGTGCTATACACTCTTAAAAAGAGCCCCAAAGTCCCAAATGATGATTTTTAAGAGAGATTTAGGGTAGAAAGACTTAGATGAGGGACAAAACATGCAAACTACCAAGATCTCTTACCTTGCTTTTACTTTATCACCAAAGTGTTAAATCCTTGAGATCCAACTAGTACAAGCTTCTCTTGAACCCTAGAACAAAAGATCAATGCCATGTATGGCTATTAGATTACATGCAAGCATAATAATCCCTTAGGGTTTTAGGTCTGAAGATGAAAAGAGAAGAAAAGATTAAAGAGGTTTCGAAACTTACTCAACACAAATGTTCCCTTGAGCTTCTCCCTTCTTTAATTGGGGATGACTGTGAAGATTGCAGAAATGGAGAGGTAGAGGGCTTTAGTGTTTTGGTTTTGGGAGAGGGAATGGAAGAGAGAGTGTTTTCTTGAGAGAAAACAATTTGTGAGAAAATTGTTAGAACTGTAAGAGAACAATGATTAGTGTTTAACTTGTGAGTGGGGTAAGGCTCTTACTCTTACCCTAGGGTAGGTATCCTAGACTCTTGAGAGCCCTAGGCATAGCCTTGCCGCCCACCACACTCTATCTCCTACCTTGGAAAATACCTTTATGCCTTTGCTCATTTTTACCTCTCTCCTTAGATACTCAAGGGCCCTTTGGTAATTTTACTTGTCTAAAATTTCCTAAATTTTTACCCTATAGTTTTAAAATATCTTCAAGCTTAATTAATTTAATTAAATGTGTCCCAAAAATAAAATTTATCACATATCACATAATTTTGGTAATTTTATCAAATTGATTGAAATTCCCTTAGAGGCTTGAGCAAGAAATTCTCATCCTTAAGCCCGATTGATTGGAATTGAAACCTCAATTAATTTTTCTTAATTTTATTGGCTCGACTATAAAGTCCAAGTTGACAAACAAAATTAATGTTTTTATGCCATAGTATTTTCTATTCTATTTAATCCAACATTTCTCATTAGGTTTACTCCTTGGTCCGAGACCAATCTTTCTTTGCATAAAGCTAGATTATTTTCCGGATCATCACAACGACTATAAAAATTCATGAATCATCACAAATTCATATAATATCACTTATCAAAATAATATTCCACATAATTCTTCATCGGCTCCAACCGACTACTAGCATGTGTTCAAAACACGGGATGTTACATCTTCACTTTTATTTTTTGTCCATTCCATAAATTTTCTTCTGCACTCTAAGTTTTTCTCCATGTAATTCCATCCCAACTTCAGTATCTCTATCAAGAATTTGTTGACAAAGATGGTGTTTCAAGCAAAGATAGCCACTATAATCATGGGTTTCAAGTTAGAGCAATGGGTTTCTATTGACAAGGTTTTACTCGCTCTAATTTTTCACTTGGATTTGTTCTACATTGTTGAGATTGTGTCTATTTTCTGCTTGTTTCCAAATTTGGGGAAAGATTTGGCACTACTTATTCTTAATATTGTTGGTGTTGAAGTGTGGCTACCAGGTGTTCGATGTAATTGCTAAGTGACACTTTTTGGTGTTTTTGGTGCTAATCTTGAGTGGTTTTATTGATTGGAGGCTGAAAGAATTAAGTGGTGCATTTTAGGGTCTGAGTTTAGTAGTTTTGATTTTGTTTTGGAACTTTTGACTTCAAGTTTGATTTTTGTAAAAATATGGCTCCTAAGAGGAGGAAGAATGAATCAACTCCTACTTATGATGCTACAAGATTCAAGATTAAAGGAGCTAAGCTTCGTTATAATGATTGAATTCTAAGAAAGAGTTTTATTTCGGATCAACACTATGGATATATGCATTCCCCATTTGGATTTCATGACCATCTTTGGTTTCTTCAAAGGTTTTGAAGATTCCTCTATCATAAGTTACATGAATAGTGGCACAAGTGTCATTCCACCATCTTTGCACTTTGCCTTGGATGGCATTCACCTCACTCAAGGTTGCAACCAACTCATCTTCAGTTGTGTTAAACTTGGATCTAAAATTAGTAGATTTTTAGAATTATCATTCCCTAGCCAAGTGACCACTCTTGCCACAAACAAAACAAGGATCTTTGGCGCCCTTGAATTTCCCTTCATTCTTCCTTGAGCCTAGGTGTTTGTCCTTGTTCAATTGGGGCTTCTTGTGAGCTTTCCCTTTTGATTGAGAGGGTTTCTCTATGGTCTTGGATGTCCCTCCATTGGACTCTTCCATACATTAGTCTCTATAGCAAGATTCCTCGTCAATCCTTAGATGTTTTAGAATTTCCTCCAAAGATATCACCTCATTCTTATGGAGTATCTTCTCCATATAGCTCATCTATGATGGAGGCAACTTGGCTATTATAGCACCCACTAAAATGAACTCAGGAAAGTTTATCTTTAGTGTAGAAAACTTGTTCACAATTATTTTCAACTCATGCACTTGAGGAAGTAAGGGTTTTTCATTAAAAATAAATAAAGTCCATGTATTCAGTTATAAGGAATTTCTTAGTACCTTATTCTTCAGCTTTGTATTTCTTCTCAAGTGCCTCCCAAATTTCCTTTGTCGGTGTAGTGTTGGTGAAAAAATTATAGAGGCGATCCGAGAGAGCGTTGAGGATATGGCCATGGCATATGAGTTCATCTTCTTCACACTTTTTCCTCTTCTTGATGAATTCTTGAGAATCATTGTCCTTAGGTGGACTTATGGCCTTCAAAAAAATTGCCCAAAACATAGTAGACCTTCAAAATTGTGAGGAGAAACTTTATCTTATCTTGCCAACAAACAAAGTTAGATCCATCAAGGTGATCAAGCCTCACTAGATCTTGATACATGGCCTTAAGGGCTAACATTGAGGAATTTTCTTTTATGGTGTTTGGATTTAGGGTTTTAAAAAACTAGAACCCTAGGTATAGACAATTTAGGAATAGAAAACCCTAGGGTTTGGGGAATAAAGATTGTTGATTGTTGGGAGTATGGCTTATAACACAAGATGAATATTATAATTTATGATAATTAATCACAATATAAAAATAGACATAATGGAAGAATAACAAAAATTAGATCAAGAGGAAGAAAATACTTTTTGTAGTGAAAAACCCTAGTTACATAAAATCATAAGGATATGATTTTATGTAAGAAACAATGGAGATGGCAAGAAAACTTAACACAATTAGAATTATTGTCCAAAAATATCTATTACTAGCCTCCCATAAGGATTTCTTGAAGCTACTACAATAGTGGAATGAGATTGGGATTAACAAGCCTTGGTCTTCATACAAGTCAAGCTTTCTCGATGAAGATCTTTTAGAAAACTAGTAATTTTGATGAGTTAGAGTGAGAGAGAGTGGAGAGTGATTAATTCACCAAAATATCATATGAACCCCTTAAATAGTGTAGGAATTGTCATTAGTGTTAACCAATGAGATTAGAGCATTTTGAAATGAGTTTTGGAGCCAAAACACGTAATTGTACGAACTCCGTACGGACAGCCCACGTGATGCATCGCTTGCATGAATGTAACACCCTGATTTCTCTAATAAAACATAAACTGAGTGCATATATATAAATGATAAATACTACTTTATTTCTTGAAAATAATGAAAAGTTTATATATATGGGTTCCCAATTTAAGAGTTTAAAACGATATTAAAACATTGTAATGGATAAGGGAATAGCGAAAACAACAGTATCATTGTTTAAACATAGAACAAAAATTTAAACGCGCCCCAAATTACATTGTCCCAGCAGTTATATGGTCATCACGAGAGACACACATCTGGCCCGGGTTCAACTGTCGTCTTCCTGCCTAGTTCTTACCATTGTCTGCACACACATAAATAATGAAAGGAGTGAGCTTCTAAGCCTAGTGAGGAAATGTCATACAACATACATAGCATACATCATATAATCATCATAGCGTACACCATTTAACATATAATCTTTCATAGCATACAACATAAGTATTATAATTCCTTTACTAATAAACTTTTATAAGCATAAACTGATCATACATAATTCCACACTATATCGTAAATAGTGTAGTACTAACATATCTATAATTAACAATTCAGTCAAGTTCCAAGGTTGAGATAATTTATATATATAAGGCAAATCGTGCAAAAGATTTGAATAAACCAGAGTAGCTGTAACGCCCTGGTTACCCCAAGACCGTTACGGTGAACGTTGAACCGTGAATTTAACTCGCTGCCTGAGTTCTTTGGTTAAAAACGTGCTTCTAGGTGTTATTAATAGGGTAAGGTGGAAAATCAATCAAAAGGAAATGATATATTTTATTTAAAACATAAGACTGTTCATGGGCCCATAAAAACGTTTACAAGTTGTTTACAGTGCAAAATGGTCATTACTATGTAAAATTTACAACCCGCCGATCTAAGCGGCAAAAATAGGGTAAACCCCCTAGTTCCCCTGAGAACTCATTGGTCGTGGTGGTCAAGCGGCCGCATATGTACACATTGCCACCTAAGGTCTCCACTCAAGGCTAGGTGAGCTTTTCTTTCCTTTTACTTGCACCACATAGCACCCATGAGCCAAAGCCCAGCAAGAAAACATAATATTGCATGAATATAATATCAACAATGATCATAATAATCATTCAGGACTTTCAGTCCAAAATAAAGGAGTGACAATTGGAAAAGTCACTAAAGTGGGTTCCGTTCCCATTAGCCATGTGAGGATAGGGTCATCAGGGCTTTACAAATAAGTGATCCTTCCACTAGCTTGTCAAGATAGGTGCTCGATGAACTAGTCACCAACATAACCTACCTCATGACCATAGAGTCACAATCATGGGATTCCGCTCCCTAGCCACGTGATAAGCAGTCACCTAGGCCTTTGGCCCTGGCTCTGAGTAACTAGTCCTAGACTAGTCAAGCGCTTATAATTTTCATCGACCTTAGGGTCGGTCATGCATTACGCTTATGCCGTCTCTGATTCTCAGGTGAGGATAGGGTCATCAGAGCTTTACAAATAAGTGATCCTTCCACTAGCTTGTCAAGATAGGTGCTCGATGAACTAGTCACCAACATAACCTACCACATGACCATAGAGTCACAATCATGGGATTCCGCTCCCTAGCCACATGACAAGCAGTCACCTAGGCCTTTGGCCCTGGCTCTGAGTAACTAGTCCTAGACTAGTCAAGCACTTATAATTTTCATCGACCTTAGGGTCGGTCCAGCATGACGCTTATGCTGTTTCTGACTCTCAGGTCAATAATACGCGACCAGTGCCGACCCTGACTAGTCAGTGCCATACACAAATAAGCAAGATTTGCTAAGCATTTAATATGCAATCAATGTCCACATTTAATAACCATCATGCCTCAACAATAACCACGCATGCCATATATTCAGGGTGCAATTTTCTTACCTCTGATTCAAATGAGAATGAATAAAAGAACGACCCTTGAGAACGATCAACCCTTAAGCCCTTTAGCGGTCACCTAGTCATAACCAAATATGGGACACCATAAATAAAATGAATAACAAAGGTTCCCAAACCAAGAACTAGACTCCAGGAAATCGAAACCCACTAAACCAGGTAGTAAGATCGATCCCGAGGCCTAAAACTGAGTTTCCATGATCAAAACACCCAATTGGCCTCAAAACCCTTCATGAGTCGCGGCCTTAAAATCTTGAGCTGCGGCCCCCAGCCACACCAAGAGCAAGCACCGCGGCACCCACTACTCAGTGCCACAGCCCCCAGCACACACAAACCTCAACTCATTCCGCATCGAGCTTGGGCCGCGGCCCCACCTGGGAAACCTATCATAACTACGTTTTCTCCCATTTTAAACCTTCCAAAAACATACCTAAACATCTCCAAATCCAAAAATCAAAGTTCCCAAACTTCCCAATTATCCAAAATCATCAAATCCCGAAGCTCAAATGAATAAAAATCTCATCGATACACAAAATCCAAATAAAAGCTTAGAAACTCTAAAACTCAAAACTTAAAGCTTGAATTACCTTTGATTGGGTTGTTTCTCATTAAATCCTTCAGTCAAGAAGCTTCTAATCTTTCCTAGGATCGCTATGCCTCGATCCTCGCTTGATTCCGACTCCTAGAACTCAAGATTTCTTCAAAATTTCCATGAACGGTAAAAAGACTAACAGGAAGAGATAGAAAGTGTTTTTAACATACGGTTTCTTTTTGATGAACTACTTCAGGCTTAAGTAACCTCAAATAAAACCTAATGCTCGAGGTCCCAAAAACATTCCCGGGGGCAAAATAGTCAAAACTCCCAGAATTTCCTCCTGATCTCAATTACTCCAAATATATCATCAAATAAACATTCCCATTATCCAATATCCCAATAATTGACCCTATTATGACAAAACCGCTAATTTACAATATAAGATCGTCTCATGCCGAATAGCTTGAATATATCCCCATAATAATGGGATCTCATCCATAAATCACAATATGCACCAAAATACACAAATATGCCCTCAACTGGCCAAATTACCAAAATGCCCTAATAATCAAATGTTGACCCACATGGATGCATTTAACATCATATCATAATATAATTCACATAAACATGCATATAATCATTTAATGGCATAATTAAACAATTATGGCCCTCCCGACCTACTAATCCGACCATTAAACCACATTAGGGATTTTGGGGCATTACAACTATCCCCTCCTTACAGAAATTTCATCCTCGAAATTTACCTGAACAGCTCGGGATACTGATTCTACATGTCTGACTCCAGCTCCCAGGTCGCTTCCTCGACCTTGTTGTTCCTCCACAATACCTTAACCAAAGGTATCGTCTTATTTCTGAGGACCTTATCCTTTCTGTTAAGTATCTGGACTGGCTGTTCTTCAAAGGAGAGATCTGCCTTAAGCTCCAGATCTTCATAGCTCAAATTATGAGTCACATCAGATACATACCTCTATGAAAAGCTGAAACATGAAACACATTATGCACAGCTGACAACGCGGGAGGTAAGGCCAACCTGTAAGTCACTTGACCAATCCTCTCAAGGATCTCAAATGGACCCACAAATCTAGGGCTCAACTTGCCCTTCTTCCCAAACGTTCTCACCCCTTTCCATGGCGAGACTCTAAGGAAGACATAGTCTCCAACTTGGAACTCCACGTTCCTGCGTTTGGGATCTGCATAGCTCTTCTGTCTACTCTGAGAAGCGAGCATCCGAGCTCTAATCTTCTCAATGGCCTCACTGGTCCTATGAACTACTTCAGGACCTAAGTATCTCCTTTCACCTGTCCCATCCCAATGAATGGGAGATCTACACTTCCTACCATACAACATCTCATAAGGTGCAACTCCAATGGTAGACTGATAACTGTTGTTGTAGGAAAACTCTATCAAAGGTAGATACTTACTTCAAGATCCACCAAAGTCCAGCACACATGCTTGCAGCATGTCTTCCAATATCTAGATCATCGTCTCAGATTTCCCATCTGTCTGAGGATGATAAGCAGTACTGAACTTTAACTGTGTTCCCATGGCCTTCTGTAAACTTCCCCAGAACTTAGAAGTAAAAGTGGGGTCCCGATCTGACACGATCGACCTCAGTTCTCCATGGAGACGCGCCATCTCTCTCACATAGAGATCTGCATACTGATCAACTGTATATGTAGTCCTCACTGGCAAGTAGTAAGCTGACTTGGTGTAGCGATCCACTATCACCCAAATAGAATCATGCTGACCAACAGTCCTGGATAAGCCCACCACGAAATCCATCGTGATGTCCTCCCACTTCCACTCTGGGATATCCAGAGGCTGCAATAACCCTGCCGGCCTCTCATGCTCAACCTTGACCTGTTGACATGTCAAGCACTTAGCCACATATTCCACTACATCCCTCTTCATCCCCGGCCACCAATACAACGATCTCACATCCTGATACATCTTTGTGGTGCCTGGATGCAAAGAGTAAGGTGTAGTATGAGATTCATCCAGAATCTCTCACCTCAAAGCAGTGTCTAACGGAACACATATCCACCCTTTGTATCTCAACAAGCCCAAATCAGACACTGTATAATCTCTGGATGCTCCAACCAAAACATCTTCTCTGATCTTGATCAGCTATGGATCACTCAGCTGACCCTCCTTGTTTCTCTCCAATAGTGTATACTGTAGCGTAATATTGGCCAACTAGCCCACCAGCAACACTATACCAGCACTGGTCATATCATCAGCTAACTCTCTGGCTATCAGCCTCGCACCATAAATCTGCCCCGGACCCTTCCGACTTAAAGCATCAACTACCACATTGGCTTTTCCTGAATGATACAGAATCTCACAATCATAATTTTTTACTAATTCCAGCCAACGCCTTTGTCTCATATTCAGGTCTTTTTGCGTGAAGAAGTATTTCAGGCTCTTGTGGTCTGTATAAATCTCACACTTCTCCCTATAAAGATAATGCCTCCATATCTTTAAAGCAAAGACCACAGCCGCCAACTCCAAATCATGAGTGGGATATCTCTTTTCATACTCCTTCAACTGGCGTGAGGCATAAGAAATTACCTTCTCTGACTGCTTCAGAACACAGCCCAAACTTTGATGAGAAGCATCGCAATCAATCATAAATTTCTCTTGATTTGTTGGAAGACTCAGAATTGGAACTGTAATCAACTCTGCTTCAGTTCCTGGAAGCTGTTCTCACATTTATCTGACCATACAAATTTCTGACTCTTGCATGTCAGCTCAATCAATGCAGTAGAAATCTTTGAGAACCCTTCCACGAAACGCCTATAATAACCTGCCAGTCCAAGGAAACTTCTAACCTCAGAAGCATTCTTTGGCCTTGGCCAATCTCTGAATGCCTCAATCTGTGTTGGATCTACCTTAATCCCCTCCTTACTCACAATGTGCCCAAGAAAAGATACCTGAGATAACCAGAACTCACATTTCTTTAACTTTGCAAACAGTCTGTGTTCCCTCAATCTTTGTAGAACCAACCTCGGATGTTGTTCATGCACTGACTCTGACTTAGAATAAACCAGAATATCATCGATGAAGATGATCACAAACTGGTCCAGATAATCCTTGAACACTCTCTTCATATCCATAAAAGCAACAAGGGGATTAGTAAATCCAAAAGACATGACTAAAAACTCATAATGCCCATACCTGGTACAAAAAGCAGTCTTCGATATGTCTCCCTCCTTGACCCTCAACTGATGATAACTAGAACGAAGGTCAATCTTTGAGAATACCTTCTTACCTTGCAACTGATCGAACAGATCATCTATCCTTGGCAAAGGATACTTGTTCTTGATTGTTAACTTATTCAGTTCTTTGTAATCAATACACAACCTCAGAGAATCATCCTTCTTTTTCACAAACAGAACTGGCGCACCCCAAGGTGAGAAACTAGGTCTGATAAAACCCAAATCTAACAGTTCTTGCAACTGTACTTTCAATTCTTTCAACTCAGCTGGGGCCATTCTGTAAGGTGCTCTAGACACTGGCTCCGTCCCTGGTGCCAGTTCTATCACAAACTCTATTTCTCTCGGTGGTGGTAACCCTGGCAAATCTTCTGGAAACACATCCAGGAATTCACAAACTAATCTGGTATCTTCTGGCCTCACTGGCACGACTTGAGTGGTGTCAACCACATTGGCTAAAAACCCAATGCAACCTCCTTGAATAAGATCTCTAGCCCTTCATACAGAAATCATAGGTATGCGAGGTCCATGCACAGTACCAACAAACACAAAAGGATCCTCATCCTCAGGCTCAAAGGTGACCATCTTCCTTCTACAATCAATGGTTGCACCATACTTTAACAACCAATCCATACCCAATATCATGTCGAAATCAGTCATAATCAACTCTATCAAATCCACCGATAACTCTCTGCCCTCCACTGTCACTAGCAAAGATCTGACTCATCTTCAATACCACTAATTCCCCAGTGGCTAACAAAGTTCCAAACCCGACAGCAAAAAAAGGACAAGGGCTACACAGTCTATCAATAATTCTACTAGCAACAAAAGAATGTGTAGCACCAGAATCAATCAAAACATTATAAGGGGTTCCAGCACTAAGAATCTAACCTGTAACTACTGAGGGAGAAGCCTCAGCTTCTGCTTGTGTCAATGCGAACACTCGAGCTGGGGTTGAGCTGTCTGCTTTCTTGGGTTCTTCCTTTCTTGCCTTAGGGAAATCTTTCTTAAAATGACCCACTACTCCACACAAATAGCAGGACTTTGCCCTACACTCTCACAAATGATGCCTCTTACATCTAGGGCATTTAGGACGAGTCTTCCAGGCTTCACTACCACCTTGACGACCCATAGAAACACCACAGGGCCGCCTATCAGGACATGGAACTGGAAAGGTATTAGGAACATTGCTCTTCTGATCACTAGGGCCTCCACCCCTACTTGAACCCACAAAAGGAGAAGATGTTCTCCTAAATTCCTTTCTTGCTACATTATCTCGCCAGATTTTGTTCTCTGCACTCTCAGCTGTGAGTGCCTTCTCGACCACCTGTGCATAGGTAGTAACCCCAACCACAGTGGTAATACAAACATCACGGGCTAACCTGGGTTGTAGCCCCTGGAGAAATCTCTCCCTCCTGGTCCTATTAGTGGGCACCAGCTCCGTGGAAAACTTTTCCAAATGATCAAACTTCAAGGCATACTCAGTCACTGACAAACCTCCCTGAAGCAATCTGATAAATTCCTCAACTTTTGTCGCCCTAATAGCATCATTATAATATTTCTCGTTCAACAGAGTCTGAAACTCTTCCCAACTCATGGCGTTGGCGTTTCTGGTCTGGGTAATAACCTCCCACCAAATTCGGGCATCCTCCCGAAACATATAAGTGGCACAAGCCACCCTCTCATTACCAGTCACCCTCATGAAGTCCAGGATGGTGGTAATCATACTCATCCACTGCTCAGCTTTGGCAGGATCTGCACTACCTTCAAGAACTGGAGGTTGCTGCTTCCTGAACCTTTCATAGAGAGGCTCCCATTTATTACCAACCTCAGGTAGCTGCTCAGCTGCTAGTACCGACACAAGAGATACCTCTGATACACTGGCTACTGCAGGTGCTTGCTGTTGTCTCAGGAGGCGGAGTTCCTCTCCCTGTCTCAACACTGTAGCCTGCAGATCATTGAATAACTGCCGCCAGTTTGCAGGACCTGGCTGTGGAATCTGTCCCTGGTCACTCTCTTGACCACGATTATTATTATTCAGGCCTTGATCACTTTGGCCAACTGATGTATCTGCCTGTCCTGGATTTATTCTTATCAACTTATACCTTGCTGAAACAATAGTCAATACAACCACTCATGTAGTGATAACTAAACCTCTTGCCGCCTTACAATCGAAGAACAAGCAGATAATTATCATATCCCACAGTCATACAAATATACAAATAGATACATGGTTATAGCATTTACCACTTAGCATGTCTCACATAATAATTTACAATAAACAATACTAATAAGTATGTTCCAGCAATTTCAGTACTATTTAGCACATGGTTGTTGAAGATGTAATATTCAGGGCACAGGTTTAACATGGTGTCTCATGTATACAGGTAAAGCATTTATACTATATTTAAGCAGTTATACATATAACTACATAAATAGTTACCAAACCATGAGTCGAGCTTGCCTTCAGTGGTGAATGTACATGCCACGCCAGTCTACAGAAACCCTAACCTTGGCACGCTCTGATACCAATTTGTAACGCCCTGCTTACCCCAAGACCGTTACGGTGAACGTTGAACTGTGAATTTAACTCACTACTTGAGTTCTTTGGTTAAAGACGTGCTTCTAGGTATTATTAAAAGGAAATGAAATATTTTATTTAAAACATAAGACTGTTCATGGGCCCGTAAAAACGTTTACAAGTTGTTTACAGTGCCAAATGGTCATTACTATGTAAAATTTACAACCTGCCGATCTAAGCAGCAAAAATAGGGTAAACCCCCTAGTTCCCCTGAGAACTCCTTGGCCGTTGTGGTCAAGCGGCCGCATATGTACACATCACCACCTAAGCTCTCCACTCAAGGTTGGGTGAGCTTTTCTTTCCCTTTACATGCACCACATAGCACCCATGAGCCAAAGCCCAGCAAGAAAACATAATATTGCATGAATATAATATCAACAATGATCATAATAATCATTCAGGACTTTCAGTCCAAAATAAAGGAGTGACAATTGGAAAAGTCACTAAAGTGGGTTCCGTTCCCATTAGCCACGTGACGATAGGGTCACCAGGGCTTTACAAATAAGTGATCCTTTCACTAGCTTGTCAAGATAGGTGCTTGATGAACTAGTCACCAACATAACCTACCACATGACCATAGAGTCACAATCATGGGATTCCACTCCCTAGCCACATGACAAGCAGTCACCTAGGCCATTGGCCCTAGCTCTGAGTAACTAGTCCTAGACTAGTCAAGCGCTTCTAATTTTCATCGACCTTAGGGTCGGTCCAGGATTAATGCTCCTAGAGACATTCAACGCTGATATCGATTAGATCTAATCTTTTATCGGCCCTGCGTTCATGACCCTTATGTCGTTTCTGACTCTCAGGTCAGTAATACGCGACTTGTGCCGACCCTGACTAGTTAGTGTCATACAAAAATAAGCAAGATTTGCTAAGCATTTAATATGCAATCAATGTCCACATTTAATAACCAACATGCCTCAACAACAACCACGCATGTCATATACTCAGGGTCTGGTTTCCTTGGCTCTGATTCAGGTGAGAATGAATAAAAGAACGACCCTTGAGAATGATCAACCTTTAAGCCCTTTAGCGGTCACCTAGTCATAACCAAATATGGGACACCATCAATAAAATGAATAATAAAGGTTCCCAAACCAAGATCTAGCCTCCGGGAAATCGAACCCCACTAAATCGGGTAGTAGGAACGATCCCGAGGCCTAAAACTGAGTTCCATGATCAAAACACCCAATTGGCCTCAAAACCCTTCATGAGCCGTGACCCTAGAATATTGAGGCGCGGCCCCCAGCCACACCATGAGCAAGCGCCACGGCGCCCACTACTCAGTGCCATGACCCCCAGCACACACAAACCTCACCTCCTTCAGCATCGAGCTTGGGCCACGGCGCCCAAGAGCAGGGCTGCGGCCCCACCTGGGAAACCTGGCATAACTCTATTTTCTCCCATTTTAAACCTTCCAAAAACATACCTAAACATCTCCAAATCCAAAAATCAAAGTTCCCAAACTTCCCAATGATCCAAAATCATCAAATCCCGAAGCTCAAACGAACCAAAAACTCATCGATACACGAAATCCAAATCAAAGCTTAGAAACTCTAAAACTCAAAACTTAAAGCTTGAATTACCTTTGATTGGGTTGTTTCTCGTTAAATCCTTCGGTCAAGAAGCTTCTAATATTTCTTAGGATCACTATGCCTCGATCCTCACTTGATTCCCACTCCTAGAACTCAAGATTTCTTCGAAATTGCCACGAACGGTAAAAATACTAACGGGAAGAGAGAGAAAGTGTTTTTAACGTACGGTTTCTTTCTAACAAACTACTTCAAGCTTAAGTAACCTCAAATAAAACCTAATGCTCAGGGTCCCAAAAACATCCCAGGGGCAAAATAGTCAAAACTCCTAGAATTTCCATCTGATCTCAATAACTCCCAATATATCATCAAATAAACATTCCCATTATCCAATTTCCCAATAATTAACCCCATTATGACAAAACCGCTAATTTACAATAAAAGACCGTCTCATGCCGAATAGTTCGAATATATCCCCATAATAATGGGATCTCATCCATAAATCACAATATGCACCAAAATACACAAATATGCCCTCAACGGACCAAATTACCAAAGTGCCCTAATTATCAAATGTGACCCACATGCATGCATTTAACATCATATTATAATATAATTCACATAAACATGCATATAATCATTTATTGTCATAATTAAACAATTAAGGCCCTCCTGGCCTACTAATCCGATCATTAAACCACATTAGGGATTTTGGAGCATTAAAGTAGCTAACTCTTTGTCTAAAATTTTCATACCTCACCACCTTTCTTGTACCTGAAAGTTAAGATTCCATACTAGCATAAACTTAACTACTTAATTTCCTTAACTCAATTCCTTGCAACGTGTACGATGAGAGATCGCTTTAAACGCTAGAGTCTTATAAAACAATAACATAGTAGATCTTCAAATAAAATCTTAACAATAACAAAATGGTCTAAGAAAAATAATCTCGATCGAAAAAATTTCATAAAATCTCTAGGCTTAAGATCTCAATTCCCCAAGTTTTAGATCCAACATAAAAACCCTAAAATACGCGTAAAATCTATTTGCATAGGACATGCATACGTGGCATCATATCAAACTCTAAACCAAAATTTACTATCACTATTCCTAGATATTCTTTATCATGATCCAGATTATAATATACATATCCCATAATACTATTTACATGCATTGAGTAACCTAACTATGTACCCCTAATCATGCCTCTAATCAACTTGAATATCAAAGACTCAAGAATCTTACCTCTTCTTGTAGTGGTCGAACCCTAGGTGTAATATTCTCCTTTTGAATGTGGTTTAGATCCTAAACTCAGTTCTATTCTATATTAGATGAAGATGTGAGAAGTATAAATCTAACATAAACCAATATACTAACAGATTTTACCTTGATTTTTTTCTTCCTTCCTTCTCTTTCCTCACACCACTTCTCCTTCTCTTTCTCTCTCTAAATTTTGGCTCACACACACAAAATAGTGACTATGAGGCCCTATTTATAGCCTAGGTTTCCTTTGTGTGTAAGTAACTTAAAGGCTCATAAATGATCATAATCATAATAATGGTAGTTTCCCAAGATCACTCCTCAATCAATACTTAATAGTAATTGATTCGTAAAATGGAAAGTTCTATCTCCAATTGACAAAGTTTCCTTTTCTCTCTCTCCCTCTCTCTCTTGGACGTGTTGCACTAGGGGTGGTAAATTTCCTTCATTAATCCTTTTTAGTGCTGATTGATACTAAAAATAGCAAGTTATTATTGTTCTCTCCCTTTCTTCCCATTTAGTCTAGGTTTGTTATGTTACTTACCAATTTATCTACAATACACAAATCTCATCAAAAAGGAAAATAATTTGCTATTCAAGCTTCCCTTCTTCTATACTTGGCCAAAATTCCCTCTCTATATACCAAAGAATATTCTCCAAAATTCTTTCTAATTGACAAATTCGGTCACTTAATATCAAAGAGGAAAGCACGCCCTTTGATTCAATCCAAAAGTTGAAAAGAATGAAGGGAGAGTGGTGTTTTAATTAGAGTATGCAAGTGCAATAAGTAGTTTAATGTATACCACACATTGCAAAAGAGTGGATATTGCATTTGTAGTTAGTAAACTAAGCAGGTTTACTAGAAATTCAAGAATCAAACATTGGAAGGCTATAGAAAGAATCTTTGGATACCTCAAAAGGACCAAAGATCCATACCTCCAACATTCAAAGTATCGAAAGAAACTTGAAGGATATTTCGACACTAATTGGATATCCGGTGTAGGATATAATCTCTCTACAACTGGTTGGGTGTTCACCTTTGGCGGGGGTGCGATTTATTGGGGATCTAAGAAGGGTAGGTAACCATTTGGTACCCTGTGTTTTTGCAAAGTATCATCTTGGTACCCTTTGTTTACAAATAATGCTCATTGGTACCCTGTATTTTGAAATCGTACATATTTGGTACCCTGCATTTTAAAATCATACATATTTGGTACCCTGTATTTTAAAATTGAACATATTTGGTACCCTAAACTCAAATTTAATTAATAAAATTTTACCAATTTAATTAAATTACTCTCAATCATACGAGCTACAAATTATATATAACTGCTGACAGTTTGGTCATATTCACAAAATTAAATCAATTATGATATGAAATATCTATGTTTTCAAAATACGAGGTACCATATGAGCATTATTGAAAATAGAGGGTACCAGAACAATACTTTGCAAAAACAAAGGGTGTCAAATGAGTAAATTCCCATCTAAGAAACAAACATGTGCATGTCACTCAACCATGGAGTCCAAGTTTGCAGCTCTAGTGACAATCATCAACGAGGCTGAGTGGCATTGAGATCTCAAGATGGAGATACCTTTAACCACAGTTGATGTATCGACAATCTAGATACATTGTGATAATCAAGTCACATTTATTAGAGCTTACAATAAAATATACAATGGGAAGTCTAGACATATAAGTCTATGACATGACTACATGAGATAATCGATAGATGAGGGAGTCATATCATCATATGTAAAATCGTGTGAGAACTTAGCGTATCCATTTACCAAACTTCTATGGAGAGATTGTGTACTAAAACTCTGTGACAAATAGATTACCCAATGATGGCAACGCAACTTAAAGCTCGTATACATCGAGTGTAGAGTTCAAAGGATTAGAACACTAACAAATTAGAGTCCCATCTAGAATAGTTCATGTTGGTTGCTACTGGACATGAGGGTTAAGCCATAGGCTTTGAATGATTGTCGAAGAGGTCCGACCCCTTAGAGCACGATACATGTCCTATTGGGATTAATGTCCTTTAAAGCATATGTGTTGAATAATGTTTTATGAAATAAATAATTGAAATGAATTTTTTAGCAAATATTGATTGTTTATTATTGATAAAATAATATTATACGAATATCATAAAATTCCCAAATTCGTTATAGTGACTACAATCATGTATTGGTATGAGAGGATTAAGATTGTAGGGAACGAATTTAAATAGTTCGCAGTAAAACAAAGTTATATGGAATCTTTGGATTAATTACTGTAAGTACGGTTCACTAGTATTATGAATACATGTAATCTAGATCTGGATTACTGATGCAATAGGAAATCTTAGTGAAGGTACTTTGTATAAAGTGGTTATACATGAACAGGACCCGATATGTTATTAATACTTAATAATATCGTTTACTTTATAAGTATTAATTAAACATATCAATAAGATGATCATATACAAATTGATCTTAATCCTCAAGTTATCATGAACTCGTACTTTTGTCATATGAGTTCTTTGATTCACTCGTTATGGTTTGTCAAAATGATCAGGCTGAAAACTTTTGTTTTGGGAACTCATTGATGTAAATGGCTGGGGACATAATATATAGATATGGATTCTATACCTTTCCGAGAGGAATCGAATAATGGTTCTCTTAAGGGTTGGCTTTTGGAACTGAAAAGTTATTGAGCTCAAATTCGTAAATCAGTTTATGAATTAACCTTCACTAGTAAAGTTAATGGTACTTAAGGAAACAAGATATAATTAAAGAGGTTAAATGGTAATTAATTCCATCTTTAATTATGAACCATTAATAGAGGATTAAATTTTATGTAGTGATTAAATTGATGAACACTTTTTATACTTAAAAGTACTCAATAAATAAATGTCTATAATTACAAGAGTGCAGTCTCATATTTTTAGTGGAATAATATTGAGATTAATAAATTAAGGTTATTATATCAAAGAGTTTTAATTAATAATCTAAATTTATTAAAGCTTGAAATTAAAGGTCATAGAGATGGCTCTATCAACACTATTCAAGGTAAGAGTTGAAATTGTGAAAAATTAGGGAAATGACATATTTGGAAGAAATTTGTTATTCAAGGTCAAATATGTAATTGAGACAAATTAAATAATTAATATATTAATTTTTTGAAATTATTAAATTAATTAATATAATTTTCAAAAATTATTTTTCAAACAAAATTGGCATTTTCGAAAATAGCATTTAAATAATTAAGAAAATTAATTTCGAATTAATTTGTTTTATTTATTTAAATAATGTAAAAAGATGCTTCTAATAATTCAAATTTGATTTGAATTTGAAATGATATTTATTATTTAATTAATCTGACAAGATAAGTTATCAAGTTTAGATATTTTTTAATAAATGATTATTAAATAATAATTAAATAAAAGTTGTTAAGAGACATATCCCTGAAATTTGGATATGCTACACGCCAATCACAGTTGTTAAGAGTATGGGTCTTGGATATTTCTTTTATTTATTTAATAATTGGTATATAATTTGAATTTTGAATTTAATTAATTCTTTTATAAATCTATCTGATAGAAATTAGTTTCTACAAGATTCTAAAGAATTCTAAGTCTTTCACATAGAGAAAAAAAATATCGTATTTATTTTCTCTATCCCTAAAAACTATCGCATACCTAATATTCCAAGATCTTATGAATTGAGTACATCTTGGGAATCAAAAAATTTCCCACCATTACTCTACGTACTCACACACGTCTTGAGGTGTAAAGATACACCTTGAAAGATCTTTGTTTGAGTATTCAAAAGGATGCTTTGGATTGGATGTTTGTTGGAGGTACTAAAAGATAGCGAGGATTCATGATTGTTCTCCAACTAGTAAATCATCATTTTTTCTTTCTCTATGATTGATGTTTTGCATATTAATGGATCCGATTATTTATAAAATGTTTAAATAACTTTTTTAAAATCTCTGGGCCCACCACCCCATGCTTTCTGCTGCGCATATGGTAAACCAGTTACCAACATGTCTTGCATTTAATGCTCGACACAACTCCCGATGAAAGCTGATGGTCGACACATGTTCTCCGACTACATGGTTGTCGGCCCTAGGCACGAATCAGGTACTGCCACGTGTCCGATAGCGAGAAGTCTCTTCTACATGCAATGTACTAGAGACTTGGGGGCAAATGTTTCTAGTTTTTCTCATAGGGAAATTCCACGCCAGCTATCCTGGACACGTGGCCAGCACCCATCTTAATATCCCACTCCCAGAGAAAAGAGGTTGGAGGGAGTATCGGTCGTTGACTACTCGGGACCCGAGAACAGACCTTCGAGAACCAGCTAGCAAAGATCTGCTGAGAAGGTCCCCGAGAACTTCCCAAATGCCCACACATGTGTCGAGTTCTTGAAAGCCCTAGAAGTTTCCCCAGGGGACGACTCAACGAATTTCCCCAAAAGTGGGTGTAATGACCCAACTACTCTAGACTTTTGGACCATTAACGAAAACTATACATACTAATCCTTAATAAAACTTACAAGTGAATATACCATAACTTTATTAAGAAACTTGTAAAAATAAGAGTTAAACTTACATAAAATTTAAGTTAGGATATGGGATCCCATTGTTTTAAAAACAAAACATAACATAATTTAAAATAAAAAGGAATCACATAACAAGTGTGGAAAAATACATGTAAAAACCATAAAAACAAAACTACATCCTCGAATCGAAACGCTCGGCTCTTGAATCCATTCTGCCTCAATACACATTCTCCAAGCTTCCAAGAACCTTTCCCGCCACTAAGACTATTTTCCTGCACATATAAACAAAAAGGAATGAGCCTAATGCCCAGCAAGGAAAATCTAACACATAGTTCATATACATAAATTTCACAAGAAACATAAAAACATAACATAACATAACACTTACATCATACACATACTATAATGGCCATTATTACTTGGGGTCCCATAGACTAAACAAGTCATATGCCCATTAGATTAGTGGGGTCCCACTAGCTAAGCAGGTCATATGCCCATAATCCATTTGGGGCTTGTTAGTCATATGGGTCACATGCCCAAGCCTACAAATATACATAACATAACATAACATATTTCATAACATAAAAACATAAGATAACATATAAAAAGCATATAACATATAAATTCTATCCTATTTTCCTTACCAAAAATACCGGGATATGAGGACAGAGTTGGGACTTTGGAACACTCCTAAAAACCATTTATGAAAGGGTGAGTCTATTGAAGAAAAAGAGATGAAAGAGATGAAGGAACTATGCTATTAAAATATACTTACCAAAACCTTGTGCCCAAGAACTTAGATTTCCTAACCAAAATAAGAATAAGGTTAGAAGGCTGAGTAGAAGACTATGAGAACTTAAATAAAATAATACCAATGAACTAGAGTGTGGGAATACCTTGAATACTTGTAAGACCAATCTAAACCTTGAACCGAAATGCTATAAAACCTTACTTCCCAAGTGTTTGATAAGCTTATGATGATCAAGCTTATGATTCCCAACCCAAGTGTTTACACTCTCACACTCACCTAGCAACTTGCAGCCTCTGAACTTAGAGTAAAAGATGAATAATGGCTGGGTACTAGGTCCTATTTATAGAGTTTAGGAATGAAAGGATCATCATTTAACTTGAATAAAAATAAAGGCTTTTTAAGTGAAAATAATTTGAATTATCGTTCAGCAGAGGCTGAAGACTCGTTCAAAAAGATGCTGGACTTATCAAGATGTTGAAGGGTTGAATGGAAAATGATTTCAAAAACTTTCAAAATGTGCTGAGATATCGCCTGGGCCAATATGCCCGAGGCAGTCGTGCATCGTTTCGTGTTTTTCGTATCTTCGTGCTGCAACATATCGCCCCCTATAGCTGCGATATATCGGCATACGCTGATTATTTAAACACGAAATTACACATTTTTAGATTAATTTGAATGGAGTAAATAGCCTTGACTAAGCCCTCTAACGTTTTCAAAGCTGCTGACTGACCTTAGAGTATTCAAATGTTAACTTAATAAATTAATCCTCAAAATACTTAATCATTATTAAACCCATACATAACATGTGCTTAAAATCCTATTGGTTCTTATCTAAACCTTATAGTATACTAAATATTATCCTCAATATCAGTCATATTAATCAAACCTTAGGTTAAAATTAATATTCCTACACTATAGGTTAAACTTAGAAAATCTACAAGTACTACTACGAGTGTCCAAATAAATCCCGGTCTGAACCAAAAATCCACAGTTATAAAGATAATACTATAATTACTATAATACTAATATCTATCTTAGCTAAGTAAAGTTCTTGGACTCTACAGTGGGGCCTACAAGTAGTACCTTTAGTAGGTCCATGCGCCCACCTCTTTCTGACATTTCGACGCACCCCCTCCCTATATATAGTTGCAATCGAGTGGTGGCACTAACCCTCGTGGTCCCCTCTCAATTTCCCATGCACATGGGACCACTTCCCTTCCACAAAAGGGAAGTTTGTGAGGCCAAAGCAACCCAGGAGGCCTCACAAAATCAAGCACAGAGCCTCCAGCTCGGTGACAAGTGTCACACATCCCATGCATGACTCCCACCTAATTGGAGGATTAATGTTAATTTTATTGCTTAACCATTTGTACTAATTTCTCTTTGTTGCCTATAAATAGGGCAATGATGAGTCATTTGTAAAGATATGAAACCTTATTTTTGATCCACCACTGTTACCTTGGCTCAAGAATATTCTTTCCCCAAGTGGTAAACCCTGGCTTGTGATTCCGACAAGCCTTTAGTAATACAAATGACTCGTGGACTAGGCCTCATTAACAGTCGTACCACATAAAATCCTTTAGTTATCCCTTTGCGATTTTCTACAAGTTTTTTCTTTTGATTATTTAGTTGATGAAAATTAGAGTTAATATTTCCCATTTCAAAATGCAATTATTGCAAAAACAAAATCATCAAAATTTCTCACAATATTAATAAAGTTCATTATGATTGCTTCCATTATGCTTTCATGTTTTGGAAGCGTTATATAATAGTCACATTATAACAAAAATTATATTTTAATGTATACAAATAAACGAGCATTCATCCATTAGTCTCATGTTCAATTGCATATTTGATTGTTCACTATATTCATATCAAAAATACATTCTCAATAGTGGCAATAGAAACTGGTAAAATTTGTGTCAAATTAATTGATAAACTAACGAATACATTTTTTTTCTTATCTCAACCATCATTCTTGAAAGATCACTAATGCCTTTCAGCTCTTAAACAACTTTACTCGAACGCATATTGTTGATAGTTTTTTTCTCCATCAACCTAATAAAAGAACTTTAAAGAAAATAATGAAGATAAACACCAAGGATTTATGTGGATCGAGTTATAAAACAACCTTAGTCCACGAGTCTGTAGTATTAGAGCTCTTAAAGCTTGAGATTGAAAGCTTCGATGAGGGTTTCTTAGGCAGCGTATATATTGCTCTGAGTACAAAAGTTGTGAACCCTTTTTCAATGGTATCATGACCCTATTTATAGGGGCTACAGGTCATTAATATCCTTAATTACAGATATTCCCCAATTATTTGGGGAGTTAATTGCTATTTAACTCATCTGAATGTTCTAATAAAGACTGTGGACCCTACGTATCGCAGGGACCCAATTCGTAGGTTGCAACCCATCAACTTTACAGGAGATGCGCTTCTAACACTGTCAGAGTGCGGCTGCACGATTTTCCGTGTTAGGCGACGTTGTGGGAAATACCAATTGTCGAGTGTACGAACTCAGCACCCCTACTCGATGCACCCTAAAAGCTGTCAAACAATCTTGTGGTGGCCCAAGGCTATAGTGATGGACACCTGATGCTCTCTCTAGGCCCGAGGACAAAGCTCCTACACTGAGAGGACTATCGGATCAAGAAGATGGGAGGACCCCTAGGTTAGTTCTCAAAGCGTGGCCTCACTTGGAGACATCCACGCCCAAAACAAGGGACTTGGCTTGCTGGGAGAATACTACACTCCGAGGATCTCTGGGTGAGCTTATTGAGTTTCATTATCCTCCCGAGGAGCCTAATTACTTCTCTAATGACTGCCACATGTCTAATGATGAAATCACGGACAACACATATGAATAAGGGATTTTTACACAACTCATTACAATAATATTTTATATTACTATATTAATACTGATAATACTAATTTATTTTTTTATAAAAATCTTAACCATTTTTAGATTTTAATTAATAAGATTCTTTTTATTTCTGATTTATTTTATATTTTTTTAAATACAATTTATTGTTAAAATTATGAAATTGGGGATTTGTAATCATAACTTCTCATTTTAGTAATCCTTTCACATTGACATATATTTCAAAAACCCAACACAAATCTGCCAAAATCTAAATAAAAATCGTGACCTTTTCACATTGCCATTCATTATTTTATGAAGTTAATTTTTTTCAAGATTGTATTTTTTATTGATCATTGATTATTGTTCATTGTTATAAACAAATATGTTTCTTTTTTTTTCTAAACAAATATTTTTTTTTTCTAAACAAATATGTTTATTATTATTTTTAACGACACTGTTTGTTTAATTTTCTAAACTGAATATTATATTTTTATTCTAAATTTAGTGTCTTGGTTATTATTAGTAACAATTTTGTTTATTTTTATGTTTATGCTCATGATGCCATTTTCAATTTCTTGGATTGTTTTGTATGTTAATTCTTTTTCCTTTTTATGAATATACAGTTATGTTTATATTTATTTTTACGAACATTTCTTGCTATGAATATACAGTTAAGTTTATGTTTATTTTTTGGAAAACATTGTATATTTGGTTAATGTTGACTGAATATATTGTACTTTAAACATATTTGTTTATTTTTTAATTGTTATTTTTTACTTTAAAGTGGTACATATGGCAAATGTACATAGTTGTCATATTTGTGTATCCTATTTTTATAAAATAAATAGTAAGGTATATGTTAGACAATAACGCTTGTATCATTCACCGTTTTTATTTCTTTTCTCACGATATAGTAAAATAAACAAAAATATTTAATTTATACGAGTATGTTATAATTATATGTTGACCACGATTTTGGCCAACGACGAGTAGACGTCAAAATGACAATAAGCCTAAAATAGAAAATACGACACCAATAATTTTATAGTGGTTCAGCCCCAATTTATTGGTAATAGCCTAATCCACTTGGAGTTGTGATATATTTAGCCTACACTTAAGATCATATGAACTTGAGCCAATTGAGTTTCTTAAGTGTAAGTAGAAAAATACAGAGTTTCTCTCTCTAGAGAATACAAGCTTTATCTCTCTAAGCTCTCAGAAAATGCCCCAAGTAACAATCCCAAAGTTTCAAAACTAGAGAGTTTTTCTTAGTCTAAAAAGATCAGATCCCCCTAAATGATGCCATGAGCCATTTCTTTATAGACTCATGGATCGTGCATCAGATATATCCCTTTGACCGGGTCCTTCGTTCTTCCAACAGACTTTAATTAATTAAGTATAAATGAATTTAAATTACAATAATATAACTATTATTCCGGGATATTTGAGACATTCCCGCGACAGTTGAGAATGGTTCAGGTTGAAGCTGTTACTGAAGCTTTTACTAAAGAGTTATTGGACGATAACTTCTGAGATTCTGTTTGGTGGACCGACCAAATCCATCCCGAAGTGACTGGTCGGCCAAGACAACTCACCGGTCGGCATAGGTAAAGCACTCCTCTAGCACTCCTCTGGTCTAACATGACACATCTCTGGTCTAGCATGACCAGTAATATCACAACTCCGAAAAGCCAATACATTTATTGACTATTAATGTGTCATTTACTGACCATGCATTGCCACTTGTCACTTCTGATTGTCACGTCATCGAACTGAAAATTTGGGGATAACATTTGCCCCCCAAGTTTATTATATGATTTACTCGTATGATAAACTTTTTTCTCTAGCAAAATGTTTTTGAGGTCATCCAAAAGCTTCCATCCAGTCAGTAACTTTCACTTTTGTAGTAAACCCACGATTGAACTTTTCTTTTGAATTCTTCAAATTCTATTGTTTTGATCTTGGTATAGTACCCCATGAGTAGGAAAACATGTTTGCTCCCATGCCCTTGAGATTTGTTTTCCCCTCAAAAATAATTTATTGGGAAATCATGTATATGACCGATCGGTCATCTTCTTTGAGAACCACCAAGGGCACCATAAATATGTTTTCCTAAGCCGCTCGAATATGCCACCGTCTGCTCGGATGTAATGGCACCATCATTCGGACACCAGGGCTCCATCACTCAGACATCACGCATCCACTTGGACCACACCATCCACTCAGACACTCTTCCAGCTCCTCGGACGCACGTCATCTACTCAAATCAACACCCAGCTGATTAGACACTCTTCCAGCTCCTCGGACACACGACCCAACCACTTGGGCGCACGCCTCCTTGGATGGCTAGCCAATGTCTCCTCGGACACCTCTCGCTGGCTTATCGGATGCACGCAGCCGCTCGAACATACGGATTGCTGCTCGAACACATGCCTCCGCTCAGACATGCACCCTACTCCTTGCATGCATGCATCTGCTCGGGCACGCACCCTGCTCCTCAGACATACGCAGCCGCTCGGGAAGATGGTGCATCCGCTCGGGCAGAGAGCATGGCCACTTGGGTGCACGCGGCACAGCTGCTCGAGAATGCGGTGCAACTGCTCGAACGCACGCTTAGCCACCTGGACACCATAACCTCCATGCCGCGCGCCTGGCTGCTCGGACACCACAACCTATCCGCTCGGACGCATGCCCTTATGTCCTCAAGGTTGCACAAAAACTTTATGGTTCATGAATTTATACTTTACTTTTCTTGGTTAACTTAAAACATTCTAAGTCTTTTTAGACTTAAAAAGTTATAAGTTTTTTGTGAATAGTAAAGTCATTCTGATGTATGCCTTATATTTTCGAGTACTTGGTTTTCTAACTTAGAAATTCTAGACATTTCATAAGTCCCTACTAAGTATACTTTCTCACACTCTTATTGCTCTAACACTTTATGAGCATAATGTTTATTGTCACACGAACATCTACTTCTAACTTGAAATTTAAAAAAATTCCAAGTTACTTAAGCTTTGTCAAACAAGTTAGCTTAATGGCCTTTTTGGCCTTCGAAAATTTACAAGTCAGCCTAAAAACAGATTTCTTAACTCGTGCTCTTATTGCCTGGGTTAAATTATATACCAGTATACCCCATGTGCCCCCCAAGTGATCAAGGGTTGAAAGATCCTTAGTCACTTGCTACTTGCCCGCATCTGTTCGAGCAGTTAATTACTCGTGAAACACATAGAATATATGGAAAATATACGAGCAGTTAACATTACTTGAATGTATCGATCAATTGAACACTGTCTGATTTTACCGACCAGTTGAACACTACTCGGATAATTAACACACATGCACATTTGTAGCAAGAATCGACCACGTTGCGTGTAGTCTCTTTTATTACTCGTAAATTAAAAAGGACAAAGCGTGTCTAATAACGAGTTTGAAACAATAAAAATTGTTCAAAAAATAAATGATTGGTTAGCAAATAACAAGTCAAACAACTTGAAATTAAGCTACCACTCTGAAAGTGGTATTTAGAAATAATATATCCATAGACGCTCGCCATTCCAGTGGTTCCTGATCAGGCTCTGTTCACCAAATCTGATCCTAGCACTCCCGCTCATGTCGAAGTGTCTCGGCATACCTCCCCTTGCTTTGTTACTATCCTCATCCAAGTGTGGACCTCCACATATAGTGTCTAAGGTAAAGTCCATAGGCCTGGGTGGCAAGGGTAGAGATCTCTGTCTTTTGAACCCAGGATTGCTACTGCCTCCTTCTCCTTGGGGTGTCTATGCCCGGTACTTTCTCAACTTGCCTGACCAGAGAAGAAATTCTATCTCGTCCTTGAGGTGATTATATTCATTCGTGTCGTGACCATAATCTCCATGGAAATGAAAAAACTTATTCATGTCTCTCTTACTCATCTCTTTCTTGATGGGTGGGGGTTTCTTGTAGGGAACCTCTCCATGACTAGCAAGATATATTTCCGCCCGGATGGCCGAGAGAGTGGTGTAATTAGTGAATTGAGGCTCATACTTGGTTGGCTTTTTGTTTGAACTCAACTTTGCCTTCTTTTCTTCATGGTGGTCAGGCCCGTTATTTCCACATTTCTTTCCACCATTCTTAGGAGGGTCAGTTGATCCGCCCGAATTGTTTATGCCATTCTCCTATTTCTCGATTGCATCATCTAATTTCATATACTTGTTCGCTCAGTCAAGAAATTGTTGAAGTGTTGAAATTGGATTTCTATGTATACTATCCCACAAAGGGCTCCGATAAGTTATCCCAGCGGATATGGCAACCATCTTACCCTCGTCTCCTACAGTAGTTGCTCTATTGGCTTCTCCCATGAATCTCTATATATAATTCTTTAAAGACTCATATTTTCCTTGTTTGATAACTGCCAAGTGGTTGGCATAAACTGGTGGAGTCTGAGCAGCGTTGAATTGTCTACAAAACTCCTTCCTGAATGTTTCCCAATAGGTGATGGAATTCAGCTTAAACTTCCAATACCACTCCTGGGCAGTATCTGACAATGTAGTCGGGAAAACTCTACACCGATAATCGTCACTTACCCCGAGTAGTTCCATCTGGTCCTCAAATTTCCCAATATGTCTAATGGTCTCTGCCTTTTCTGTATATACCAGCAACACCGGTGCTTTATATTTTGCCGACGACTGGGCTGCTCTAATCCAGGCACAAAATGGACTGCCACTCCTGTGGTCTACGACATCCATTCTGGAAGGTCGTTTTGATAAACCTTGCACCACAGCCGTTAGCATGTCAAGCTGGGCTTGGATGGCTAGGGCTACCATCGGGGTCTCAAGGTTTTGACCGCCTGGTCTGGCATTTCCGTCTGGTGCACTGTCGTCAAGTATTTCTACTTGACTGACAGGGCAGTTCAGATCTTGCCCTTCGACCGGGACGGTCCTCCTCTTGTCACTAACAACATCCCTTAGATCCTTCCGAGAAATGCATCTTCCCAACCGATCAAACACTGTGCTCTTAGATTTTTTAGATGGCTTACTACTTGGGACTTCTTCTCTCCCACTACGCTGCTGGCCAGGATGTAGTGGAGGCTTCTCGGTACGTGTCGGGTAGTCTTTTCCTCCTTGTTGGTCGTTTCCCTCCTTTTCCTTTGACTGGTCAGTGTGATGACTATCAGCCTCATCACGACCATGTCCATCTTTGAACTGTGAAGTTCCCTTAGCTCGAGGAGTTCTGGTATGATCCTGCCTGGGTGGGGTCTTCTTACTGCCCAATCGGTGACTTCCTGATCTTGAAGTTTCTGATCGGTGGCTCCAGGAGGGGGTTCTAGAGTTCTCCCTTTACGTCGAGGCAATTCCGGATCAGACCCTATCATCTTCCCGACCAGGGGCGTTACTCCTGCTTCTGTCTGGTCCCCGAGAATTGGCTCTGCCAGTGGTCCTCTGACCAGCATTATTATTTCTTACTCCCTGGGTGGCTGCTTGTGTCGCGGCTTGAGCATTGGCTTGGCCCAATTGGGTAGTCACTTCTAGACCAAGTGCTGCTTCACGATGTCTCCGGTCGACTTCCTCTTGTCGTTGTCTGATCTCTTCGCTTCTGGCCTCCATATCGCGCCTTTGCTACTCTAACGCAGCTCTCTGCCTGGCCATCTCTTTAGCGAAAGACTCCTGTCGAGCATTGAATTGCATCATATCCTCTTGGAAAGCGCCTATTGCTTCCTGGAGTTGTTCAACTTCTGGAGTGATCTCCTCGAGAAAGACCCTGGGCTCAGTCTCTGGGTTCTGTGGTCTAGGACCTTCTGATCTAGCAGGCTCTTTTGACGTGCCTAACTTTTTGGATGCCACATTGGTATTCTTGGGCGCCATCTTGATATGATAGTCGTGTGTTTCTTCTCTTCAGGCTCTCAATGAAAGCACCAAAATGTTGACCACGATTTTGGCCAACGACGGGTTGACGTCAAAATGACAATAAGCCTTAAATAGAAAATACGACACCAATAATTTTATAGTGGTTCAGCCCCAATTTATTGGTAATAGCCTAATCCACTTGGAGTTGTGATATATTTAGCCTACACTTAAGATCTGATGAACTTGAGCCAACTGAGTTTCTTAAGTGTAAGTAGAAAAATACAGAATTTCTCTCTCTAGAGAATACAAGCTTTATCTCTCTAAGCTCTCAGAAAATGCCCCAACAATGCCTCAAGTAACAATCCCAAAGTTTCAAAACTAGAGAGTTTTTCTCAGTCTAAAAAGATCAGATCCCCCTAAATGATGCCATGAGCCATTTATTTATAGGCTCATGGATTGTACATCAGATATATCCCTTTGACCGGTTCCTTCGTTCTTCCAACCGACTTTAATTAATAAAGTATAAATGAATTTAAATTACAATAATATAGCAATTATTCCAGGATATCTGAGAGATTCTCGTGACAGTTGAGAATGGTTCAGGTTGAAGCTGTTACTGAAGCTTTTACTGAAGAGTTACTAGACGGTAACTTCTGAGATTCTATTTGGTGGATCGACCGAATCCATCCTCGAAGTGACTGGTCAGCCAAGGCAACTCACCAGTCGGCATAGGAAAAGCACTCCTCTGGTCTAACATAACACATCTCTGGTCTAGCATGACACATTTCTGGTCTAGCAAAACACTTTACTGATCTAGCAAAACAAATTACTGGTCGGGCAAAACAAATGACTGGTCGGCCAAAATACTCTACTGGCCGGCTAGAAAATTTTACTGGTCAGTCAAAAATCTTTACCAGTCGGACAAAAATTCTACCTGGTCGGTCAAATCACTTCCAAACCAGATAAATAATTTTCATGACCAGTAATATCATAACTCCAAAAAGCCAATACATTTATTGACTATTAATGTGTCATTTACTGACCATGCATTGCCACTTGTCACTTCTAATTGCCACGTCATCGAACTGAAATTTTGGGCATAACATTATACATAGTTTTCTTTTTCTAAATCCTTTCTAAATTAATAAAAAGGAATACATAACAATAGCAGGTTATAGTTATATAAACGTTTTTGTTAATTTTTTGTTCAATGAATTCTTTTATACTGAATAATTTTATGTTTATAATTTTAATAGAATTGTTTATTTTTTTCTATATAATAGTTTGTGAGATTAAACAATTTTATTTATACAATTTCTTTTGTGTTTTGTTTAATTGGTTATTTAAGTTCGTATAATTATTCCTAATAATGCTCCAAAATACATAATCATTTTTTCATATAAATGTTTTCCAGATGAAACATATTTGTTTAATTTTTATAACAATTTAAATTGAAAAATATATTTCAATGTGTTGATCGGACCAATAATTATTCAAAGATTTCAGTTTTAAACTTAATCAATTTTATTTCAAAAGCACAGAATCTATGTTTTGCATATCATCTCGATAAATCAAACATAGATAAATATTAAAACAAAATTGAGATATAAGCAATGAGAAAAACTTACCTTGCTGGAAAAAATGGTGTCTCAATAGTAGCTTTAATACTAGATATATATCAATTTTGAAAGATGTATATTTCAGATCAACACACCTGGTTGCTCGTTGAAATGATAAACATATTTATTTTCCCTATAACTAAATCTGATTTTTTTTTTTTATTCTAGTCACCACGTTTCCAATAGTAGTAGGTTATTTAAAGATATTGATTCATTTTTTTTAGAAATGGCACCTATTTGTTGTGTTTGCTCATTTAATTGAGATAGTATTTTTATATGTTATATATTTAATATTTGATGTATTCATTGAATTCATATAATGTTGGTGAGATTGTATATTATTTATGGGAAGTTACAAATATATAAAAAAAATAAGAAAAGTGGTTGAATTAGTGAGATTGTATTTTTATAATTATGTTTATTAAAATAGTATATATTGTATATAATTTTTTAAATAGTATATGTGATATTATTATAGTATTTTTTTTACTTTTGTTGGATGCAAGTAAAAATTGCCCTATCAATAATATAAACTCCAAATTGATCATCAAATGTCATAAAAATTGTTAGAGAATATTAACAATGAAGATAATTACAATCAAAATGAACACAAAATATATATAATATTAATTAATAATATTACATAAGTAAAAGAAAATGATGAGAAGAGATTACATAACTTATGACAATTATCATAAGAGTAGAAGGTTAAAGATGAATATCTCAAGAGCAACACAAGGTTTAAACAAGGGTCAAAACATTTATCCTAAAATCTATTTCCTCCCTCTTAAGAACACTTTGGGAATACTCTCTAGAAATGCTTCTAAGGATTTGTCACGCCTTCTCTTATATTCTCCATAGTGTTCTAAAGATGAGCATGTCATCACAAGTGTTCTAAACTATGTAGTGTGTTTTTCACATTCACATATTACATCCAAGTGAGCAAGATAGTTTCTATTTATAGAGTTCTCATCCACCATTTGATTTTCTAATGCCATCAAACCCCTTTGGGAGTTAGAAAACATGCACACAACAACTATAAAATATTATAGCTAATGAAAATCAAATTGAAGATGTGTAACTCTTTTTATACATCAATTGGTGAATTTTTGTAAGAGTTACAAAACTTATTATCGTCATTTCTTAAAAATTGTAATTTACTCTATATGTTACAAAACTTATTATGATCATTATTTATCAAATTTTAACTCCACAATATATGTTACATTTGACAAAATAATATTTATCACACTTATTTATCACATAATTCATTTAATCAAAATATTCTATTATATGTAAAATAATATAACAAAAATCTTTTGCATAATACTTAGAAAATTAAATTAGTTTTTTTCTTATCAAAAATACAAAATAGATTATTTAGAGATAAGCAAGCAACATAAAGGAGAAACTCAATATTTACGTTAGAGAACATATCATTTAACTCTTGCAGTTGCATATCAATGACAAAGTAAAATAACTCTACATAAAAAGGATGTAAATTTAAAAGATTAAATTCTAATAAAACTAATATATATATAAAGGCACATGTTCCTTTTATAGATTTATAATTGATTTGTTCTTCAATTGATTTTACATGCATATCCTATTTTAATGGAAGCTTCAAGCTTAGACTATGGTTTGTGGAGGTTTTTTTCCCCTTGGCAAAATGACTGAATGTTTTGAAGAGGGTATGAATATGTAAAATCACTTTCATATTTTTATTTTAAGTTAATTTATTATTTGATGCCTTTTAAAATTATGCAATTAATTCTACATAAATATATATATACTATATATAAATGGATACAACGTATTAATAAAAAAATATTTTAATAGAGGCCAATAAAAAATTGAATTAATTTATATATAAAATAAAAAATAAAAAAATTAAGTGGGTCCCCACTTACCCTATTCCCTCGCCAATTCTTAGGCCCAAACTCAATCTAAAACCACTTGTCGAAAAAAATTTCTGGAAGGAAATGAGATTTTCCAAAAGATAAGATAAAAATACACCTAAACCTACTTTCCTTGTTGATTTAATAACAAGATCTCTACTAGAGTGTATGAATTCTACATCTACAACCCAAGCTTAACAAACATTTTTCCTAAATCGCACTACAAGAAAATAGGTCTTTGCCGACGCAATACGGAATTGCGTCGGTAAAAAAATCCTTTACTGGAGCAATTCGCCAAAGGTGCCGGCAAAAACGTAATCTTTTGCCGGCATATATTTACGCCGGTATAAATTATTTTTGCCGGCGCAATTAGCAATTGCACCGGGAAAGATTACTTTTACCAGCGCAATTTCGAATTGCACCGGCAAAGATTTGTGAACATTTTGTTAGGTACTTTTGCCGACGCATTTCACCTAACGCGCCAGCAAAAATCAACGTTTTATATTTCTGTCCATGCACGTTTTAAAGAAGGTCGGTGGGTAGACTTTTGCCGACGCGTTTTGTTGCGCTGGAAAAAGTCTACACTACGTCGGTAAAATTCTTGATTATTTAAATGGTGTCGTTTTGGATTAGGGTTTTCTGGTTTGACTTTTGTCAGTGCAAGGTAGACTTTTGCCGGCGCAACGAAATGCGCCGACAAAAGTCATAACGATATTACACAGCCGCTGAGCCTTCTTCCCCATTCTTCTAACTCTAACTTTCTAACTCCCTTTCTCTCCCTTTCTTCAATCTCCACCACCACCACCACCCCCAAGCCTCCAACGCCACCCACCCGACCCTCCAACATGTAATATCCGTTTTTCCAGAAGGGCAATTTCGTAATTTTCTCACTGTGTGCATCCTTGTCATTTTTATTTTTCTTTTCCTTTGATGGATTATTGGATATGTATGACTTCCAATGAAAATAAAATTCATGGTTTCTCATGTTTGAGTTTTTGTGGAATCACAACATGAGAATAATGTCAAGTGAATAAATAATGGCTCGGGTTAAGTTATTTATTTACTTAAAAATTATTATTATTATTATGAGCATAATAATAATAATAATTTTTAAGTAAATAAATAACTTAACCCGAGCCATTATTTATTCACTTGACATTATTCTCATGTTGTGATTCCACAAAAACTCAAACATGAGAAACCATGAATTTTATTTTTAGTGGAAGTCATACATATCCAATAATCCATCAAAGGAAAAGAAAAATAAAAATGACAAGGATGCACACAGTGAGAAAATTACGAAATTTCCCTTCCGGGAAAACGGATATTACAATTATCCCCCCCCCCCCCTGAAAAGAAATTTCGTCCCGAAATTTTATTCAAACAACTTAGGATACTGCTGCAGCATATCAGACTCTAATTCCCAGGTTGCCTCCTCAACAACACTGTTCCTCCACAATACCTTTACAAAGGAAATGGTCTTATTCCTTAGAACTTTGTCCTTTCGATCGAGTATTTTCACTGGACGCTCATCGAATGACAAATCCTCCTGCAAACCCAAGGTCTCGTAGCTCAGCACATGCGATGGGTCGGATACATATTTTCAAAGTTGTGACACATGAAATACATTGTGCACCCCGGACAATGATGGTGGTAAAGCTACCCTGTAAGCCACATTGCCCACTCTATCCAAAATCTCAAAAGGTCCAACATATCTGGGACTTAGCTTTCCCCTCTTGCCAAACCTCTTCACCGAGATTCCTTTCCTTGGAATCACACGAAGAAATACATGATCACCAACTTCAAACTCAACATGCTTGTGCTTTAGGTCTGCATAAGACTTCTGTCTGCTCTGAGCTGTGACCATTCTAGCCCTGATTTTTTGAATAGCCTCATTGGTGTGTTGCACTGCATCGGGTCCAAGTAGTTTTCTCTCTCCTAGTTCATCCCAGTGAAGTGGGGACCTACACTTTCTTCCGTACAACATTTCATATGGTGCTACCCCGATGGTAGATTGGTAGCTGTTGTTGTACGAAAACTCAATTAGTGGCAAGTATCTACTCCAGGATCCCTGAAAGTCAATGACACACGCTCTGAGCATATCTTCTAAGATCTGATTTGTTCTCTCGGTCAGACCATCCGTTTCTCGGTGATAAGCTGTACTGAACTTCAACCGAGTTCCCATCGCTCTCTGCAAACTCTCCTAGAATGATGATGTAAATCGAGCATCCCGATCACACACAATAGAGTACGGTGTCCCATGTAGCCGTACTATCTCATTCATGTACAACTCGGCGAACTGATCCATAGAATAAGTCATGCGCACTGGTAGGAAGGGAGCTGACTTAGTATACCTATCCACAATTACCCAAATTGCATCGTGCCATTTTGTAGTCCTAGGTAACCCCGTCACAAAATCCATAGATATCTCATCCCATTTCCATTCAGGAATATTCAACGGTTGCAGTAGCCCCGCTGGTCTTTGATGTTCTGCCTTAACTTGCTGGCAGGTTAAGCATTTTGCCACATATTCCACTACATCCTTTTTCATTCCCGGCCACCAATACAATACCTTAAGGTCGTGGTACATCTTAGTGGTCCCGGGGTGAACTGAATATGGGGTAGTATGAGCTTCTGCCAGAATCTCTTTCCTCAGCTCATCATTGTTTGGCAAACAAATACGCCCCTTGAATCTGATTAGTCTGGTATCTGACATAGTGAAATCCTTGGCATTCCCATCCTGCATCTCTTGCTTTAGGTCACTTAACTTCTTGTCTGCATTCTGTCCTTCCCTGATCCTTTCTAACAAGGTGGATTGAAGTGTAACCTTTGCAAGTTTTCCTGTGATCAGTTCTATACCAGCGCGTTCCATGTCTTTTAGGATCTTCCTTGATACTCCTTGTAAAGAAGAAACCATTCCCAGCCCTCTGCGGCTAAGTGCATCCGCCACAGCATTGGCTTTACCAGGGTGGTATAGTATGTCGCAGTCATAATCCTTGACTCACTCCAACCATCTCCTCTGTCTCATATTTAACTCCTTCTGGGTGAAGAAGTATTTGAGGCTCTTGTGATCGGTGTAAATCTCACATTTCACCCCATAGAGATAGTGACACCAAATCTTCAGTGCAAAGACAACCGCTGCTAATTCCAGGTCGTGTGTCGGATACCTCTGCTCATAATCTTTCAGTTGCCTAGAGGCATAGGCTATCACCTTACTAGACTGCATCAGTACACATCCCAACCCTTGTTTTGACGCATCACAGTAAACCACGAACTGCCCGTCCTCTGAGGGTAAGCTGAGTACAGGTGCTGATATAAGACGACTCTTCAATTCCTGGAAGCTTTGCTCGCATTTATTTGACCAATTGAACTTCAGATTCTTTCTTGTCAATTCTTTCATCGGTGCGGCTATCTTCGAAAACCCTTCGACAAACCTCCTATAATAGCCCGCCAAACCCAGAAAACTTCTGACTTCCGAGGCATTCTTTGGTCTTGGCCATTCTTTCACTGCAGCAATCTTTGCAGGATCTACTTTCACTCCTCCATCGGTGACAGTATGACCCAGAAAACCAACCTCAGATAACCAGAACTCACACTTCTTGTATTTGGCATATAGCTGATGCTGTCTCAATCGTTGCAAGCTCAGACGTAAATGATTTTCATGTTCTTCTTCTGTCTTGGAGTAGACTAATATATCATCTATGAACACAATGACAAACTGATCCAAGTACTCCTTGAAAACCCTGTTCATGAGGTCCATAAAAGCTGCTGGGGCATTTGTGAGTCCAAACGACATCACCAGAAATTCGTAATGCCCGCACCTGGTTCTAAAGGCTGTCTTTGGTATATCATCATTCTTGATCCTCAATTGATGGTATCCCGACCGAAGATCGATTTTTGAAAACACCTTGGTCCCCTAAAGCTGGTTAAACAGATCATTGATTCTCGGCAAAGGATATCTGTTCTTTATTGTGACCTTATTCAGCTCCCGATAATCAATACACATCCTCATAGACCCGTCTTTCTTCTTGACAAAAAGCACTGGTGCGCCCGAAGGAGAATAGCTCGGTCTGATGAACCCCAGCTTTAGTAATTCCTCCAATTGAGTTTTAAGCTCTTTCAATTCTGCTGGTGCCATTCTGTATGGTGCTCGAGATACTGGCGTTGTCCCGGGCATCAGATCAATTACAAATTCTCTCTCCCTGTGCGAAGGTAAACCTGGCAGTTCTTTTGGAAAAACATCGAGGAACTCAACTACAACTCTTGTCTCTTCAGGTCTCCTTTCTGTCTCTTCGGTTTCATTGACCATGTTCACGAGATACCCCAAACATCCGTGTTGCAACATTTCTCTAGTTTTCATCACTGATATGATAGGATGTCTAGGTTTCTTGCTTATGCCTTCAAACTCAAACGGATCTCCGCCTTTTGGTGCAAAGACCACTTTCTTGCGTTTGCAGTCGATAGATGCTCCGTATTTGGGAAGAAAATCCACCCCCAAAATTACATCAAAATCAGACAAATCTAATACAATCAGGTCTACATACAATTCCCTCCCATCTATCCATAAAGGTACAGCTTTAACCCAATTGTTAGATATTACAATTTCCCCAGAAGGTAACATAGTCCGAAACCCCACATTAAATAATTCACTAGGTGCATTTGCAACATTTACAGTTCTACTAGAAATAAAAGTGTGTGATGCACCAGAACCAAATAAAACTTTACATGTGATATTGGCCATAGGGATCTGACCTATTACGACGGAAGGACTTGCCTCAGCTTCAGCTTGAGTGATGGTGAAGACTCTGGCTGGGACGTACTTGTCATCCTTCTTATGTTCTTCCTTATTGCCAGATTGTTCCCATGTCGGACAATTACGCTTCAGGTGACCTTCCTTCCCACATTTGTAGCAAACTCCAGCTCTGCACTCACCAAAATGGCGTTTTGTGCACTTAGGGCAAGGTGGAATGTTTCTGCCACCATTTCCACCAGGACGGTTGTCATTGTTGGGCTTGGGTCATTTATCATTTCTGGCTTGGCTCGGCTGGTCCTGTCCCCTTTTCCTATTGTCATTGGAGGTGGCTGCCCCACTCTTCTTCGCATCCCTTCTAGCAGCATTATCTTTCCATATTCTTTCTTCGCTTCTTTCTGCCGTAAGAGCCATTTCCACCACTTCAGCATAGGTGAAAACACCTCTAGAAACAATCTCCACATCCCGAGCTATCATTGGTTTTAGACCTCTCACAAACCGGTCCGCTCGTACCTTGTTAGTAGGTACAAGATCCTTGGAAAACTTCGCCAACCGATCGAACTTCTGTGCATATTCTGTCACTGAGAGATTACCTTGAGTCAGCTTGGTAAATTCATCCATTTTTGCTGCTAACACTGCTGAATTGTAGTATTTATCATTAAACACCTGTTTGAATCCGTCCCAATCCATAGTGTTAACATCCCGTGATTGCTCCACCACCTCCCACCAAATCCGAGCATCTTTTCTCAGCATGAAAGTTGCGCACACCACTCGTTCATTGCCTTGAACTCCCATCATGTTCAAGATCCTCTCCATCCCACTGATCCACTCCTCTGCCTGGACCGGATCGATGCTGCCTTCAAACACTGGCGGGTGTTGCTTTCGAAACCTTTCAAACAAAGGCTCCATACGATTCTCTGCAACCGGTAACCCTACAATGGCAGGTGGCTGCCTAACCATTGATGCTTCAGACCTTACAGGTGGCTCAGCTTGCTGCCTCAGTTGATTGATCTCTGCATTCTGTCTTTGAATGGTCTCTTCCATTCTCACAAAACGTTCCTCCAATCCTTGTGGCGGTTCAGGCTGTGCTGCATTCATTGCTGCTCTCCCCCTACCTCGACCACGTCCTACTCTGACTGATCTACGAGGGAGCATTCTCAATTTCCTGAACCACACATGTAAATAACTTATAATAAAAAGGAATTATTGCGGTAAGAGATCATTATAAGAGAACACTAAGTACATAAATGTGCATAGTCAAAAAGCAAAAATTCTTAAGTAATCTTTAACCGCTTACAGTACAATGAGTCGAGCTTGTCCTTGGCGATGAAGTTTACATGTTAGGGCTTATCACAGATTCTTTAGGACCGTTTTTCTCTGATACCATACTGTAACGCCCCGATTTTCTGAGACATTACTTAGGGAGTCCATTTAAAAATAATAAACAATAAATACTTTAAGATACTAAGAGAAAATATTTATTTAAAATTTAAACAGACAATGAGATCTCATTATTTAAAAATAAAAATGTTGGACGCTAGGTTTAATAACAACAACATAAAGAAAATAACCATTCAAGTCTGAAAATTTAAAAACATAAAATAATTGGAGCCCAGCCTCTAACATGTTCTGTCCATGCCTCGAGCCCGCACCACTCATTGCTTTGCTTTGCCTTTACCTGCACACAGAGTACTCGTGAGCTAATGTCCAGTAAGAAGAGCTATGTAGGACATAACTCCCCAAACCAGAAAACATAAACTTTCAACTAAACATAAATAAACATCATAAGCATAATAATCATCGTGCGATATATAAACACCATATCACACTAACATAATGTGAGTTACACTCACACACATAAATACTAACAAGTCATGTTGATCGGACATGAAATGTAATGGCTCAGGTAAAGTTATTTATTTACTTAAAAATTATTTTATCATATTATGTGTAATTTTTGGCTTGCCACAATATTAAATATTTGAATTTGCGAAAAGACCATAATACTCTCAAGTTTGGGATTGGTTCAAGGGGCATTTTAGAGACTTTATTTCTTCTGTTTTAACATGATTAAATATTCATAAAATTGGTTAAATTTTCGAAATTTAACTGATAATATTAGTTGTAGAACTTAGTCATTTTATTTTTATTTTTTTAAAGAAAAAAAATAAAGAATTCCTTGAAAAGAGGATTTTACCACTTCAAAAGCTAACTTATTTTCTAAACCTATTCTAAAACATGTTACCATGATAATCTGAAGGAGAAATCGTGGAAATATTGAGGGAAGTAAAGGATTGACGAGAGAGAGTGTTATTATCGTTTTTTTTAAAAGAGAGGAAATTTTTTAGTTCTTCCACTTGGGAAAAATCTGGGCAGTAATGAACATTGTAGAATCATTCTAGGGGAGAAAATAAACATTTTGAGTGTGAGAAATACATTTATAAAGCCTTGGATTGTGATTCACCATTTTTATCCAAGAAAATGCATATTCTTGGATAATTTTGGATTTAAGTGTGTTCAAGAGTGTATGGTGTGCGTGGCTGGTGATAAACAAACTTAGGAGACTCCAAGAATCGGTTTTGACGTGAAGAAACAGGATGAAATGGTCTAGAGCAAGAAAAATCAATTTTGAGCTCCATTGTTGGCGGTACACCGGTGTTGGAGAAGAAGACTTCTACCAAGGCGGTTGTGGTGTGATTATTTGTGTCTTAGGGTCGTTTTGGACTGCTGGAACACGTGTGGGAAGTTTTCAAGTGGTTTGGAACGTTGGGGTAGCCGGAAACAAAAGAAACAACCTCGCCGACGCTGAAGAGGACAACAACTCCGGCGAGAGCTCCGGCGAACCCAATCTGGGTGTTTACTGAGGTTTTTTTTTTTTTTTTTCAATCTTAAAAATTAGAACATTAATTTTAGAGCATTTTCCAACTGGTTTCATATTTTTATGATTTTTCTTTGAATTATTATGATTTATTGAAGTTTAAATAAAGATTAATTATGAAAAATATTTTTATTGTTCAGAAAAATATGATTTTATGTTTCAATGATATCTGTATGATTAAGAATGGTTTTGTATGTTTGGATTTAAGTTTTGATCGTATTTGATAATTTTCTTCAATTATTTTCTTTTAAATTTGTGATTTAAGAAAATAAATGTGAAAAATTATTTAAAGTATTCTAAAAACTCTGAGAATATTTGTATATGTTTAAAATGAGATTCTAAGGCTCTCTGTAATTTTATTTCGAATTTTTATCAATTATGTAATTTTCATGATTTATTTTACTTATTTTATATTTTAAATATGAAAAAATATTAATGCTACTGTTCTGAACCCTAGGTAATTCTTGCGTGTTACTGTAGGGTGTAGAAACTGATCTGTATAGTTAGATTCTATTTTTAATTAGTTATAAAAAAATTTCTTTAATTAATTAGTTTTTCTATAAAATTAATTAAGAAAATAGTTATTTTGCCCAGAAAATTCGAAAATAATTTTTATAAGTTTATTTTGAATTTTTAAACAGTTTTGTATGTTAGTTTGATTTTTGGGCTTGGTTGTGTATTTATTTATATTATTTGGGTTTTATTTAAGAAATTGAGGAAAAATATTTTATAAATGTTAAAAATTATTTTTCTGGTCTTATATGAGAATTTGCTGATTATTTAGGGTTTTGGAAAAGTTATTTATTAAATTTTCTTGTCATATGATAATTTTTATAAAATTATTGAGTCTTTAATGTAATTATGATATTAAAGGGTATTTTGGTAATTTACACATAAAAAGTGTTTATATGAATTCATGCGATATATTAGAAACATCATTGTTTGTGTATGTGACATGATGGTTTGAACCTTTTGTGGAAAATTGTTTTAATTTACATGTTATGCATGTTAAAATGACATAGTTAAATTATTTCGATAATTAGGGTTTCGAAATAAAACCTTAACGCCTATTTTTTTTATTTTTCTTGAATTTTCGCTGTGTAATTGGATGTCTAGGAGCTAGCGGTCATCGAGGAGACGCAGCGAGTGGTTCGAGACACATCAACGGGAAACACACTCTTGAAGGTAAGAAGAGTGGACATCTGCGCACACAGTGTACGTTATGCGTGCAGCCTTGTTTTCTTATTTGTTAGTTATGTAATTAAATTTGTGATCTGAATTGTTGCATTAGATTGACTAGCATGAGGATAGTGCTAGGGATTTTAGTTAGTAGACATGCTTAGATGATAGAGTATGCGTGCTACTAAATTTTAGCTGCTTGTGTGAGTATAACACTTGCAGGAATTATCTTGGGTGTGTATAACTCAGGATAATAAGATGCCACCACGGAACTGCTGAGTGTGAGTGCAGCGCAGGCAGGGCAACGATGTCTCGAGGGAACGGCCGAGTGTGAGTATAGCGCAGGCTAGACTAGGTGCCACCGTGGGAATGCCGAGTGTGAATATAGCGCAGGCAAGGAAGATTACATTTCATGTCCTATCAACATGACTTGTTAGTATTTATGTGTGTGAGTGTAACTCACATTATGTTAGTGTGATATGGTGTTTATATATCGCACGATGATTATTATGCTTATGATGTTTATTTATGTTTAGTTGAAAGTTTATGTTTTCTGGTTTGGGGAGTTATGTCCTACATAGCTCTTCTTATTGGGTGTTAGCTCACGCGTACTTTGTGTGAAGGTAAAGGCAAAGCAAAGCAGTGAGTGGTGCGTGCTCGAGGCATGGACGGAACATTTTAGAGGCTGGGCTCCAGTTATTTTATGTTTTTAGAAATAAATGTTATGTTTTTAAATTTTCAGACTTGAATGGTTATTTTCTTTATGTTGTTGTTATTAAACCTAGCGTCCAACATTTTTATTTTTAAATAATGAGATCTCATTGTCTGTTTAAATTTTAAATAAATATTTTCTCTTAGTGTCTTAAAGTATTTATTGTTTATTTTTTTAAATGGACTCCTTAAGTAACGTCTCAGAAAATCGGGGCGTTACAGTATGGTATCAGAGCCTTGACCCAGCCTGAAGTGTGGCCGACGGGGACGTCGGGCCCATAAGGGGGGGTGATTGTGACAGTCAGAATCCCGTGATCCGTAAGGAGAAAGACCGGGTAAGCTGTGCAATCCCACACCGCCTGGGGAAGGTCAAGCGTGATGATTCTAAGGCTGTGTAGGTATGGGACTACACAGTTGAAGAGGGCTTAAATGGATTGATGGGTATTACCTATATCAACAAGTTGCATCTTCTTTTCAGTAGCCCATCACTTGAGAACTCCAAAGTTAAGCGTGCTTGACCTGGGGTAATCTAGGGATGGATGACCTCCTGGGAAGTTTTGGGAAGTTTTCCTAGGAAGCATGTGAGTAAGGACAAAGCACGCTGAAAAGACTCGTGTTGGTTTGTAGGGCCAGTCGTCATTCCAGAAAATAGCCATAGTGACGTGGGGCGTCACACAACGCCATCCTTAACCCTCCATTGACAACCCCGACTCCTCCAACGCCAACTCACCCCGAGCCTCCATCGGCAACCCCGACCCTCCAACGCCAACCCACCCCCGAACCTGAGCCTCTGCCTAAGGTAATGCAGTTTTACTTTTGTATTTTATTTTTTTAGTTTTTGTTATGTATTGAATTTCTTTTGACTTTTTTTTTTTGTTTCTGTGGAGTCTCCCAGCTTTGCCGACCCCGAGCCTCTGCCTAGCCATTGTTGACCCTGAGCCACTGCCAACCCCGAGCCGCTGACAACCCACTGTAATATATATTTTTTATTTACTATTTTTATGTTATTTTTATAATTTATGTTTTTAGTATTTATTAAAAAAAATTAAAAAAAACATATTTGAGTAGGTATTTTTTTTTATTTTAATGTTTTAATGTATATTAAAAAAAATATTAGATTATTATATTATATTGTATATTTGTATTTTACTTTATTTTTTTTATATTAAAGATTATTTGTTTATAAATATTTACTAAATAAACTGTTTTGATGTTACTGATATAAAAAGATTTGATATATGTTATTAATCTTGGTTTATGTTGTGCATTCTCTAGGAATATTCTGTATATTTTTGTGTGTAGTTTGCAGGTTTTATAAAATTTGGGATAATTTAAAATATAGTCGTTATGCTGCCCAAATTGTGTTAATCTTAGGAAAATTAACATTAATTACAAATAATAATAATTAAATTTTAAGTAAACTTAAATTTTTATTTTAAGTAATGTTGAAAAATCAATTAATTAAATCAAATGTAATTAAGTAAAATACAAATATAATAAAATTGTCATTAAATAATAATTAAGTGAATAATTAAATAAATTTGAGGAATAATGAAAAATAATTACAAAATGCAATTAATATATAATTAAATAAATTTAAAATTATATTTTAATTCATTAATATTTAATTAAATAATGAATAAATAAAACCAACAATTATCTAAATGATTTACAAAAAAAATATAATTGCATAAGACATAATTGAACGATTCTTCCATAATACATCATAATTTGTTGATTTAAAAATAAGAGATCGTAATACATCATAAATATTATTATCACTTAGTGATAATTTGTTCTCATAATAATTTTAGTTGAAGATGACAAGTGACAAAAGCTGGATGAGTGCAAGGAATCGTTGGTCTCTGGAGTATAGAAATGGTGTTAAGGAGTTCTTCGAGGTCACTCAGAATATGGTGAACGTTCGGGGTTTGACTCGTTGTCCGTGCAAGAAATGTGGGAATGTTAAGTTTCATCCTATATATACAATTTCGATGCATTTATTCAACAATGGCATCATACAGTCCTACAAAGTGTGGCATTACCATGGAGAGGCGTTGCTGCCGCCACCAGATGTGGTACGAGATCGGGATAGAGATGAGATAGAGGATATCCTGGAGGATGTTTACACTGAAGATGACACTCCCGCTGGAAACTATAATGATCCTCCCCAATATGATGTTCAACATCGCGACAAGTATGACAATTTATTCAAGGAGATGTCAAGTGAACTGTACCCGGGTTGCAGAAAGTATTATGCATTGAACTTCTTGGTGAAGCTGATGCATCTGAAAGTTATTAACAAGTGCAACAATCATTACTTTGATGGTTTGCTAGAATTGTTAGTCGATGCTATGCCTGATGGAACAATTTTACCTAAGTCTAACTATGAGGTGAAGGCAAAGTTGCGGAGTACTGGATTGGGATATGAGTCCATCGATGCTTGCAAGCATGACTACGTACTGTTTTGGAAGGAGAATGCGAATTTGGAATTCTGTCCAGTTTGTGGTGAGTGTCATTGGCAAGATAATCATGGGAACATGAAGAAAGTGGCTCATAAGGTAATGCGGTACTTTCAGTTGACACTGAGATTAAAAAGGTTGTACAATTCAAGATATACTGAAAAGGATATGAGATGACACTATTCTAAAAGGCCAAAGGAAGATGGTGTGATGAGGCACCCCGCTGACAGTAAGGCGTGGAAGCACCTTGATGAGTTGTACCCATATTTTGTAGCCGAACCTCGAAATGTTAGGCTTGGGTTGGCTACAGATGGTTTCAATCCTTTTGGGAACATGAGCAACTCTTATAGCATGTGGCCTCTGATACTTGTCCCATACAACTTGCCGTCGTGGAAGTGCATGAAACCACATTCATTAATGTTGTCTATTCTAATTCTAGGTCCTTCTTCACTTGGAAAAGATATTGATGTCTATATGAGATATTTGCTTGACGAGTTGAAGGAATTATGGGTGAATGGTGTCGAAACACGAGATGCATACAATAGTACCTTATTCAATATGCATGCAACAATCTTGTGGACCATTAATGACTACCCAACTTATGCTATGATATCTGGGTGGAGCACAAAAGGGTACAAGACGTGCCCCGCATGTAATGAAGAAACTCCCTCTGTAGGGATTAGAAGTTGGCCATACAAGGTTTCTTGATATGGATCATGAATGGAGGAGTAAACGAGCACTATTCGATTGTAACAAGGAACTCAGGCCACCACCGAAAGATTACTCTGGTGATGATGTGTTGAAGCAATTAGAGAATTTGTAGATTAGACAACCTGGGAAACACAAAGAATTGGGTGGTGTGAAACGCAAAAGGGCTCCGGCTGAACTTAATTGGTCGAAGAAGAACATATTTTTCGTGCTTTATTATTGGAAGGAATTATTGTTGAGGCATAACTTGGACGTAATGTACATTGAGAAGAATGTTTGCGATAGTGTCTTGGGAACTTTGTTGAACTTAGAGGGAAAATCTAAAGACACTGACAAGGCAAGACTTGATCTAGAAGACATGAAAATTAGGGAAAAACTCCACCTTCGCAAAGAGGGAAACAAGTGGAAGAAACCACATGCCAGTTACACCCTCAGTGTTCTGGAGCATCGAGTTTTCTGTGAATTTGTGAAGTCAGTTGAATTACCAGACGGTTTTGCTACAAACCTTTCGAAGTATGTCAATGTCAATGATTGTAAGATAACTGGGCTAAAATCACACGATTGCCACGTGTTGTTTCAACAGTTGTTGCCTGCCGCAATTAGATCAGTTTTGGTTCCTGAAGTTCAGAAGCCAATTATTGAGTTGTGCGGTTTTTTCAAAAAACTTTGTTCATGGACTTTGAATGTGAAAGACCTTGAGAAGATGGAGACGAACATTATCACCATTTTATGTAAGTTGGAAATGATTTTTCCTCCTGTATTTTTTGACATTATGGTGCATTTGGTTTTGCATCTTCCGAAAGAGGCAATTCTTGGCGATCCTGTGCACTTTAGGTGGAAGTATCCCATTGAACGTTCAATGGCGGTTTATAAACAGTATGTAAGAAATCATGCACGTCTGGAAGGTTCAATTGAAAAAGCTTACGTGGTGAATGAGGCCTTAACCTTTTGCTCATTTTACCTCTGGGGGTTTGAGACTCGATTCAATTTACCTGAGAGGAATGGCGATCATGTTGAATCCCAACCAAATCGGGAATATTCTATTTATAAGGTTGTTGGTTGTCCATTTGGTAAGAAATCAAGTATTCTCCTCAATCCGCAGTTAAAGCAAAAGGTTGAGTGGTATATCTTGAACAATTGTGCTGAAATTAAGGAGTACCGTAGGTGTGTTTTCTAGTCTTTTCCAATAAATTTGTTTGGTTTATATACCGGGTAAATGCAAAAATCATAGCATTGTTGTTCGTTTGTAGTGAGCATATGGATGAATTAAGAAGACGGGGGGGGGCTCTGTAATGCCCCAAAATCCCTAATAAGGTTTAGGACCTTGATTAGGAGGTCGGGAGGGCTATAATTGATTTATTATGCCATTAAATAATTATATGCATGTTTATGTGAATTATATTATAATATGATGATAAATGCATGCATATGGGTCTATTTTTAATTATAAGGGCATTTTGGTCATTTGGCCCGTTGAGGGCGTAATTGTGTATTTTCATGGATGTGGGTGAATTATGAATAATACTACGTTATATGTGGATTTGTTTAAGCCATTTGGCATGAGACGATATTTGAATGCAAGTTATCGGTCTGGTCATAACGGAGTTAGTTTCGGGGCTCGGGGTGAGTCTCGGGGTAATTTGGTAATTAGAACATTACCGGGATTTAAAGGGTGATGGGATATGATTTATTGGTACTTGAGAATTTTGGGAATAACGGGAATTGGAGGGCGTTAATTATGATTAGTGGGATAAGTGGTGAAAGGACTATTTTGCCCTTAGTGGGCTTTGGAAGAGTGTTTTGACCCTAGGGGCATAATGGTCATTTTGGACCAAAATCAGTGACTTAGTCACCTTTTCCCTCAGCTGGAGGTAACCTTAGAAACAGAGTATCATCATCATCATCTCTCTCTCTCTCTCTTCTCGATCATCTCTTCCTCTTCCTTCCCTTTGGAATTTTGAAGCTAAGTTTGAGGATTCAAGTGTGGGAATCAAGGCTTGAGGTTCTAGGCTTGTGTTCAGCCATTGAAGAGGATTTAATCTTGAGCTTGAGGTAAGATTCAACCATGAAATTTCTGGTTTTTACTCTGTTTTGAAGTTAGTTTTGAGTTAGAAATTTTGATTATAGAATTGAGTAATTGGTGTGATTTTTGGTGGTTCAAAACTTGGGTTTTGTTGTGGGAATGTTGATTGTGTTGTGGGAATGCTTGGTTTGGATTTGGAGATGTTTGAGTAAGTTTTGGAAGGATTAAAAGAGAGAAAAAATGAGGTTTTGATGGGAGAAAACAGGGGTTTTTGGCTGATGGTCAGGCAATGCCGCGTCGCTTGGGAGGCAATGTCGTGGCATAGGGTGCAGGAGCTTGAGGCTGGCGCCTCTGTTTGGGAGGCGGACCGCGGCATGGTGGATGTAGGGCTGCCGCCCTTAAGAGCATTTTTGGCCAAAATTGAGTTTTTGGCTTGGGCACTCAAACCTTAGGCCTCAGGATCGTTTCTACTACCCGGTTTAGTAGGATTCGATGTCCCGGAGGCTAGGTCTTGGTCCAAGAACCTCTTATTGATTGATTTTATTGATGGAATCCCATATTTGGTTATGACTAGGTGACCGTTAAAGAATCAAAGGATTGATTGTTCTTAAGGGTCGCTTATTTGCTATTTCTCGCTCGAACCAAAAGTAAGAAAACTGCACCCAGTATGTGATGAATGTGATGCACGAGAAACATGTGATTAGGTCATGCCATGAATATTGAATATGAGATTGATCAGAGCTTGAGTCTCTGTGTTTGTGCATGATCATAATTATGCTAGCAACTGTTAAGTAAGCATGTTGAATGCCCTACATTTGGATATTTGACATATGATATATGCCTGGTAGCATTGCTTACTTGTGCGTGGCACTGACTAAATAGTCAGAATTGGCAATGGTGTCAGTATTAACTATGAAGCTGTGACTCACTAGTCAAGTTTGGCGGTAGTACTTAGCACTGGTCACCTAGTATTGACTAATAACTCAAGAACGGTCTTAGCGTGTTTAACGCAAGCCAAAAAATATTAGATCTAATCGACATCTACATTGAATGACTCAAAGAGCATTAATGCCGGACTGACCTCAAGTTCGATGAAAACTAAAAGCGCTTGTCTAGCCTATGGCTGGTCACTTAGAGCCAGGGCCAGAGAGCCCAAGTGACTGCTTCATCACATGGCTATAGGTGCTGGGCCCGTAGTGACTTACCCATAGTCACTCATCTGATTAGAGCCAGGGCCAGAAGGCTCAGGTGACTTTTTCATCACATGGCTATGGGTGTTGTGCCCGTAGTGACTACCCATCAGTCACTCACTGCGTCGTCACATGGCTATGGGTGCTGAGCCCCGTAGTGACTTTCTCGTCAGTCACTCATTATGGTTAAACAGAACCTCGAAGTGATATTCATTCATCTGTTCAGGGCTATAAGCTCTGTATGATTATAATGATCATCATTCACATGGCTGTGGGTGCTGAGCCCCATAGTGACTTGCTCGTCAGTCACTCATTATGGTTAATGGAACCACAAAGTTTTAAATCACTCATCTGATTAGGATTGACTTGATAGTCATCCATTCAGGAGGGCATGATTCCTCACAATGAATCCCCCATCATTATCCGAACTTGTTTGCATGCGTGATTAAGGCTATTAGGTCTAGGCATGTACATTATGATTTGATGACATGTTATTACTGTTCATGAGCATATTGAGTTTTCTTGCTGGGCTTCGGCTCACGGGTGCTATGTGGTGCAGGTAAAGGCAAAAGAAAGTTGGACCACCTTTGAGTTGGAGAGCTTAGGTGACAATGTGTACATATGCAGCTGCTCGACCACCACGGCCGAGGGTTTACAGAAGAACTAGGGTTAAACCCTATTTTTCCGCTTAGGTCGGCTGGTTGTAAATCTTTTGTGGTAATTAACCTTTAAATTTTATTTTTGGGATCCCAATATATACACTAAATGTTTTAGTGAAACGTTATATCTTAACTAAAAATTTTAATCCCTAAACTGCTAATCATACTTAGTTACATGGTTATGGCCAAATGAATCGATTAGCGAGTTTAACACTGTTTAAAAGGCACACCGTAACGGTCCCTGAAGTTTAGGGCGTTATAGGCTCAAATCTTGAAGTTCGACAAGAATCTGAGTTTTCTCAGTAGTTCAAAGAACGAATAAGTATATTAGTCAATTCTTTTCTGAAACCACACTTAATCAATCCATAACTAACTTTCAATGTTAATGTTGATAGGTGAACGGTTTGCCTGAGTCAACACCTACTAAAGTTAATAATGAATTGTATGCTCTCGCAAACAAATCAAGCGGCACTGTGTTCTCTTATCCAGGGATGATAGTTAATGGTGTCAAATTTGTGATTCATGGTCGTGATATAAAGTTTAAAACACAAAATTGTGGTGTTATGGTGCCAAGTGAGGAAGCAGTGAACTATTATGGAGTTCTGGAAGAAGTACTTGAATTGTCCTACTTGGGTTACAGTGTTTTCCTATTCAAGTGTAGATGGTTCAATACAAGTAGAATTATAGTAGAATCCAATTTTACGAGTGTATATGTCAAGGAAGAATGGTATAAAGATGATCCTTTCGTTCTCGCATCTCAAGCGAAGTTGGTGTATTATCTTCGAGATATGAAAAATGGGGATGATTGGAGGCTCATTAATGAATACATTCCGAGGAATGTATGAGATTTCTCAAATTCTCATGTTGATGATACTGAGACCACAAATGATATACCAATATTGCAAGAAGTTAATTCTTCTTCATTTCAGTTGTGGGTAGAACTTCTAATTTTTTATAATCTTCCGTATAATCGGGTTGATGTCAATCCCACTGAAGTGTACAACGTTGATGATTTGGTTGTGAAGGTTCAGATGAATTTGTTGTCGATGATGAAGCTGAATTTGAAGACGACACGTTGGCCGAGTATGAAGATGATGATGATGACGACGACAATGTTCTAGTCGATAGTGATAGTGATAGTGGTGTTCGTAATGATGTTGTAGTTAGTGATGATGAGGACAGTGATATGTAATTTGAACAAATATTTGTAATTTTTTATTTAATTCTATGAAAAAATTATTTATTATCATTAATTAATGATAGTATTAGATATACGTACACACGCACCTAGTGGATGCCTTGGGGATAGTCAATGTATTCATGTTCTTGTACTCATTTTTTCAAGATATTTGATTGAATATCTTGAAAAAATGAGTATTAGAATATGTCTGCTTACTATCTCCAAGGAATCCACTAAGTCAGAATATGGTAGGCTGGGAAAGAAAATAAGTAATAAAGTGTTAATTTTATATATATATATATAAAAGTAAAAAAATCAGTCGAAAGCATGGTCACAACCTTCTCTCTCTCTCCATGGCGAGAAGAAGAAAGCCTGTGCAGAAGCTGGTCAAAGTGAGTGTTTCGGAGCTCCCTTCATCCAATGGTCAGATTGCTGAGGAAGGGACCAATGAGACGGTGGTTGTTGCATCTAAAGAGAAGAGGTCTGAACCAGTGCTTCCTGACCCTAGTGCGGAGATTCCTATTGACAATGCTGAGATTTCTAACCCGACGTCGTTGGCTGCAGAAGTTGAAGCGCAGTCTTTCCAAGACTCAGCCAAAGAAAATTGGGCTCGGTTTAAGGAAACTCTCCCAACTTTTGGTTGTACGAAGCTACATTATCTAGATCCGATTCAGTAAGATGGCAAATTGGTGGATCAATTGGATATGGATGAGGTCAAAGTGGAGGCTTCTTTCTGGAAATCAACTATGATATGTGTGGTAATTGGTGCTAACCCTCCCCTAGCTGTTTTTCAAGGATTCATCAGGAGGATTTGGGGTAAGCTTGGAATTGACCGTGTGGCCCGAATGAATTTTGGTTTCACAATGGTTAAATTTCGAGATGAGGCTACTAGAGATTTGGTGCTCGAATCAGGAGTGGTTCATTTTGACAAGAAACCTGTAGTGCTTCGACCATGGACATCTGATGTTGAGTCTTTATGTTCAGTAAAATTTGTGCCTATTTGGATTCGTTTACCTTGTCTTGGTTTGCAATATTGGGGTGTGAACTTTCTAAGTGCTCTTGTTAGCACGATTGGTACCCCTATTATGATTGATAAGGTTACAAAAGCTAGATCTATGATCAAGTTTTCTAGAGTCCTTATTGATATGGAAATTGTTGAACATCTCCCTATGCATATTAACTATCTTAATGAGAGAGCTCAGGTTATGGAACAACCCGTTGATTATGAGTGGTTATCTACTAAATGTACTGGTTGTAAGAAGCTAGGTCACAATGCTGCCTATTGTAAGCATGCCCGTGATGTTGTTAGGAGGACGACAGAGACACTAAACCAGACTAGTAAAGATTCAATTGCAGCAAGTGGCATTACTAATGTTGTTCCGAATAACAGTACCCAGGCTCAACAGGAACCACAAGAGGTGCCTCACCTTACTACTGATCCAAATGCTCCAATTGGATCCAAATGGGTCACTCTAAGGAAACCTAGTATGATGAAATCCACTGCTCCGATACACCCTGAGATGCAGAGGAACTCCTTCAGCATTTTGCAAGAAAAACAGAAGCACACGACTGAGCTAAATTTACCATCTGACTTGAATGGATTGCTGCAATATTCTGAGTTGGAACGTTAGGGGGATGAATAAAAAGAATAAGCAGATGGCAGTATTGGATGTCTGTAGACTGAATAAAATTGGTATTGGGGCATTACTTGAAACAAAAATCAAAGGGGATAGAATAAAGGATGTAATGACTTCAACTTTTGCTGGTTGGAATTTTTATAGCAGTTTAGTTTTGGAGGGTCGAAGTTTGCTAATATGGAAAGCTCATCTGGTGAAGATTGATATTATTTAGGAGAGTGATCAACTTTTACACAGTAGAGTGCATTTTCTTGGTAGAAACCACGATTATTGTCTCTCTATTGTCTATGGCTCGAATCATTTGGAGACTAGGAAATTATTATGGTATGATTTATCCACTGTACAGAGGCCTGTTAAGCCTTGGATTATTTTGGGAGATTTTAATGCTATTTTTAATGTAGATGATAGACTTGGTGGAAGACCTATTTCTATGAAGGAAATGGAGGATGCTCGTCAGTGGCTAGCTTTAGGGGAGGCTGCCGAAATGAAGACCTTGGGGCCAGCTTACACTTGGTCTAATAAACAAGATGGGGGAGCTCGCATTTTCTCCAAGTTGGACTGAGTTTTTTCTAATGAGAGTTTGAGTGATACCTTTCCATTGGCTGCTTCTTTTGCTCAATGGAATGTGGTTTCAGATCACTGTTTTCTTCTTATAAAAACAGGTGGACATCAGTAGGTCAGGAGTGAAGCCTTTTCAGTTCTATAATAAGTGGGTTCCTCATGCTAAATTTAGGGAGACTGTTCTAACTAGCTGGAATGTTCCTTTAGAGGGCCAAGGGTTGGTTAAACTTGTTGGGAAACTCACAAGACTCAAACATGTCCTGAAGAAGTTTAATTGGAGATCTATGGGAGATGTTGTTTGTAATTATGAGGAAAGCAAAACCAAATTTCATCAGGCCCAAGCTGCTCTTCACTCAGATCCTATGAATGCCTCCTTACTGTTTGAAGAAAGAGTGCCTCAATTCGATTACAGTAGGCATGAGAAGATTTATGCTAGTTTTATGCGCCAAAAAAGTAAAATCACTTGGCTCCGTTTTGGTGATGAAAATTCCTCATTTTTTCATGCTAGCTTGAAGCAAAGGCGTGCTACTAAGCGCATTGTTTCTTATATTGATGCTGATGGTCACTTTGTGGATGATTATGAGAAGGTAATTAATTATTTTTTCCAGCACTTTAAGAATCATTTGGGCCGTGCTAGTAGGTCTACTGGTCGTATTGACCCCAGTTGTATTGGTCACGGTCCGGTTCTGAGTTTTGACGATCAGATGAATTTAATAAAGTTGTTTACCCTCCAAGATGTTCGTTCAGCCTTGTTTGGTATTCACTCAGTCAAAAGTCCTAGCCCAGATGGTTATGGGGCGAGTTTTTTCAAAGCTCTATGGAAGGATATAGGCAAGGAAGTTTCTATGGCTGTTTTGGATTTCTTTGAATCAGGCAGAATTCCTCACTTGCTCAGTGATACTATCATCTCTCTTATTCCGAAATTGGATCATCCAACCACTGCTTTTGATTTCAGACCGATCACTTATTGCAATACCATATACAAATGCATTTCTAAAATGTTTAGTAACCGGCTGGCTGTTGTTCTCCCTTCTCTGATCAATCTTAATCAAGGCGCTTTTATAAAGCATAGATCCCTGGCTTAAAATGTCCTCATCTTTCACGATCTGATTAAGGGGTACAATAGGAAAAATAGCTCCCCCCGGTGTGCAATGAAGCTTGACCTGAGCAAGGCGTATGATACTATTGACTGGGATTTCTTGGAGAATTTACTCAATGCGCTTTGCTTTCCTAGACGGTTCATAAAATGGATTATGGTATGCTTGAGGGGTTCATCTTATTCTTTGGTTCTAAATGGTAGGATTCAAGGGCACTTTAAGGGGGGGAAAGGGCTTAGGCAAGGAGACCCCATTTCTCCTTTCTCCTTTGTTATTGTGATGGAGTATCTCACTCGTTTGTTGATTAAGGCTTCCAAGGATAAACGGTTCAGATTTCATCCAATGTGTAAGTCTCTTAATCTAATTAGTCTATGCTTTGCTGACGACCTTATTCTATTTTGCAAAGGTACCTCCTCCTCTGTGCAAGATATTCAAGAGGCATTTTCTGAGTTTAGCATCTCTTCAGGTCTGAAGATTAATTACTCTAAATCTCATATTTACTTTGGAGGAGTTCTAGCTGAGATTAAAGCCAGAATTCTGGTATGTTCGAAACTTATTGAGGGTGTTTTTCCGCTGAAATAACTTGGGGTTCCTCTTAGGCCTACCAAGTGGAAGGCCACTGACTGTGATATCATTTTTAAGAAGATTCAGCTGTGTCTCAATGTTTGGGCTAGTCGCCATCTTTCTTATGCTGGTAGGGTCCAACTTATTCATTCGGTTTTGCTTGGAATTCGCAATTACTGGATGAGTATATTCTTGCTTCCTCAGAGTGTTGTAAGGGACATTGATAGGAATTGTAGGCAGTTCCTTTGGGGAGAGAAGGGATCCCGTAGCAGCTTTCATTTCACTTCTTGGGAACAAGTTTTTTGTCTTAAGTCTTTTGGTGATTTTGGTTTTCGAGAGGGGCCTTCTTGGAACAAGATTTTTCTTGCCAAATATATTTGGGCTATTGCTTCTAAACAAGATCAGCTTTGGGTTAAGTGGGTGAACTGCATTTATCTGAAAGGGGATAGCCTCTGAGATCATGTGTTAAAGCATGACTCCAGTTGTTATTAGCGGAAACTTACTCCTTCCGTAGTTCTGTTTCTCGCTCTACTTCGGAGGTCGTTGTGGTAAAGGGTAAACTTCATTTGGGTACCCTGTACGTTCAGTTCCTTTCATGTGAGCATATAGAGTATGAGAGAACTGTTTGGTGCAAGCTATTTGTTCCTAAGCACAGATTTTTATTTTGGCAAATTGTTAATCAGCACCTGCTTACTAGAGATTTGTTGTATCTTCGTCATGTTACTATTGTTTCTGTGTTGTGCCCGGTGTGTGGGCTTGTTGAAGAAAGTCATGGCCATTTATTTTTTGATTGTATTTTCTCCAAGAAGGTTTTGCAGCTTGTTTCAAGCTGGCTTGGAGGGGTTACTTGGCCTGAAAAATATGAGGACTGGATTGCTTGGCTGCCCAGTAGGAAGTCTAGATGGCTGCATCACATTGTGGCTGCAACTCTCGCTGCTTCCATTTATTTCATTTGGTTAAATCGAAATTCTTGCTGTTTTGAAGATAGTTGTTTTACTGTTTTTAAAGTTGATCATTTGATTAGATAGTCTATTAAAGCTAGAGTTCTTAACATTTCTTCTAGGCATTTATCTACTAGAGAGAGGCAAATGATTGAGTTTGTGAATTACTTGTAATGTGTTGAGGGTTGGTTGTTCTAGCCCTTTTGTTGTTTTAAGCTTGTTTGATCAATAAAAGTTCTTCTCCTTTTGATCAAAAAAAAAAAAAAAGTAATAGACATGCACCTAGTGGACACCTTGGGGATAGCCAATGTATTCATGTACTGCTCCTCATTTTTTCAAGATGTTTGAGAAACATTTTGAAAAAATGAGAAGCACATGACTGCTTACTATCTCCAAGGGATCCACTATGTCGGAATAGGGTAGGTTGGGAAAGACCATAAGTAATAAAATGTTAATTTTATAACAAAAAATAATAGAGATGCCCCTAGTGGATGCCTTGGGGATAGCCAATGTATTCATGTACTACTCCTCATTTTTTCAAGTTGTTTGAGAAACATCTTGAAAAAATGCAGAGAAGTACATGACTGCTTACTATCTCCAAGGGATCCACTGGGTCAGAATAGGGTAGGTTGGGAAAGACCATAAGTAATAAAATATTAATTTTATAACAAAAAGCAATAGACATACATAATTTTAATTAGTTAATAAATAAATATTTTAATGTAGAATGGTCGAACCAAGTAATGACACCGGTGGTGGCTCCAAGAGGGGTAGGGGAGCTTATTACGGTGCCAATATCGAGAAGGAGCTGGCCACCAAAAAAGTTAGTCATCTGAAAGTAGAGTTTGATGCACAAACTGGAAAAGCTATTCAAACGTACGACAAGTGGTTCAACAATTCCATGGCTCGTTATATGCGTGACACCATACCCCCAACCACACTAGCTTGGGAACAAGTAACGTCAGCTGATCTCCAAGTTATTCGACATAGGTTATTTGTAAGCATTTTTTAAATCTTTAATAACTCACTATTAATTATGTTTTCTATCTTCATAATATTTTAACAAATTCCTACATTAATTATGATTTTAGGAAAAATTCATGTATCCACAAGACAATCCAGTAATCAACGATGCTATGGTAAGACAAATGCAAAAGCATCTGAGTGATTGGCGTCGCACGATGAAGAAACACTGGGTATAGGTTGGAGGAGAGGTGGACAACGAGAGAGCGAAGTCAAAACCTTTGGGTCGATTAGTTCTTCTGATTGGGCAATTCTATGCGATTTTTGGGCTTCTGATTCTTAGCAAGTATACCTTAGTTTTTACATTAACGTTTAATTATAAAATTACAATCTAGATTAATGAGTATTATATTTTGTTTGAAGCGTATATCGAAGATAAATAAAGAAGCTCGAGCAAAAATGACCATACCAGGAGGACACGGTTCCAAATCCATCATTGTCCATGTTTATGATCACGTAAATTATAATAACCTATATCTTTACAGTTACGAAAATATTATAAAGGTAACAATGTTTAAATAATTTTTTTTAGATTGACCCGTCTACTGGCCAGCTTCCGAGCATGATCGACACATTCGAGCACCTCCGCAAGAAGAAGGATAAGTGGATTAGTGATGAAGCGGCAACAAAACATGCAAGTTGCCTAACTTTAACTAATTTATGATCATTTAACTTTAAAAAAGTTTCGTAAATAATTAATAAATATTAATTATTAATTGGTTGGTTTCAATTAGTAATTACTTATTAATTATTAATTAAATTTATAAAAATTAATTCTTTATAATCTATGTGCCAATATTTTTATGATTAATGATTGTGGACTAAGATAAAAAAAAAAAAAGAACGTAACTAATGTTGTCCCTGTATCAGGGAGCTTATGGATTAAGTTAGTTTGTTCATGAAAATCCATATCTAAATCACAAACATACAAATATTGTTGATGTATATGTTTAGAGACATAAATTCCCCATTAATGGAATAAACTGCTCTTACTGTATATATAACTAATATCTTCATTATTGTGATTTAGATATGGATTTTCATGACCAAATTAACTTTAGCCCATTTGCTCCCTGATATAGGAACAAAATTAATTACATTCTTTTCAAATCAATGGTATGCAATCATTAATGATAGGATGTTGGTAGATATATAATAACGTTATAGTTTTATGTAGTTATATTAAAAATTTCTAAGTTAGATTTTCAAACAATTGGAATGTGATATATGTGTTTTTTATTGTGTAGACTGAGATGACCGAGCGTCGAGCATCGCAGAGTACGACCCCTGTATCATCTGCTGCTTCTTGTATCGGCGATAATGTCGACGGTGAGTTCCCGCCTGATATAGATATTGTCGTGGATGTCCTTGGGCCCCGCTCGCGTTATAAGAAAGGGTTTGGGGGGTTGCCTAGATTGAGGGAAATTGGCGCAAAGAGGGAAGCATCTTCATCAACTTCTCAAATGTCCGAGCAATTGCCACCTGAACTCAGGACATTATGCAGGAAAATCAGAACCTAAAGAAGTATACGACTAAACTTGAGAGTCATCAACGGCATCAAGATGTATTGCTCAGTGCTTTGTTGAAGCAGGTTGGTGTATTGGCTCCTGGTTTTACTGTCGACTTACCAGAAGAGGATCCGGACAAGGACGATGGTCTAGGTGACGATGATGCTCACAAGGGCAGGGATGATGAGGAGGACAATACACATTTGTAGAACCTTTTTATTTATTTAAAGTTTAATTGATTAGAGATTTAATTTACTAAACTACTTTTATATTTTCATGTTTGGTAGAAATAATAAAAATTAATTGTTATAAAATATTTTTTATTTATTTATAAATTCTAAATTTTTATTATATTTCTAATTAAATAATATTACTAAAAAATTATATAATTATTAATATATTAAAATCAAAATTTATCAATTAATATTAATATTAATATATTGAAAATAAAATTAGTAATATTATAAAAAAAATTATTTAAAAAATACTTTCACCGACGCAAAATTACATTGGTAAAAGTCTTAACCTTTACCGGCGCAAAAAAACGTCGCTAAAATATACTATTATTACTGGCACAAAAGAGCGTCGCTACAGATATCCACCTTTGCCGGCGCAATATTGTGCCACTAAAATCAACATGTTTTTCCGTCGCAAATTTGCGCCGCTAAAAGTATTTTTCACAATCCCATGGCAAATTTTTTTGCCGGCGCATCCGTATTTTTCCCAGTGCAGTTTTGTGTCGCTAAAAGATACTTTTGCCGGCACAATACGTTTCGCGTCGGCAAAAGTCTCATTATCGACGAATGTACGCCGTTACTTTTTCCCGACGCAAAAGTGCGTCAGGAAAGCCTAGAGGGCTTTTGCCAGCGCAAAACGTGACTTTTGCCGGCCCAAATTTGCACCGGCAAAAGTCCCGTTTTTTGTAGTGTCAAGGGACAAATTCACCAAAAATATATCTATTATTCTTCTAAAACAATATAATAACTCATTAGTAAACCACAAATAAATATAAATCATTTAATAAACAAAACTAACAAATAATAACATTTCATTTTTTCTCTTGATATTACTTACAAATAACATATACCTTCTCATGCAACATCTACATCTCCATCTCACTTATACCATCTCAAATTATTTAATAGGATGTTGATGATGATCAAATCCAATTTAAAGGTGGATATAACGATGAAAAAAATGATGACGATGATGATGATGGCAAGAACAAGGTAGTGTACTTTACTAATTGGGTTATTTAGTAGATATGTGGTTTAGATATAACACAATCATCTCCACAGCAAAATATCTTAAATTTGCTTGTCTTAAAATTTTACTCAACTACACTAAAGCCTAAAGGTTATCGCTTGGCCACTAATATACTTTTCAATAAAACTATATTCAATGTTTGTAAAAAAACTTTCAAATCTGAATCACTATTACACAACAATCTAGATATAATAGAAAACTCTTCCAACCCAAACCTAACCCTACTACCACGAAAGTCAATCCACCTCATATTATTTGGCTGATGAAGTTCCCTCATTAAAACATTATCCTTAATATCAAATGACCAAATATGTCCCCCAAACAAACTAAGTTGCTGTCTAGTCACCTTATCCTTAATATCAGTTGTAATATATTAATCAGGAGCCCAAAATACTATCTTACCTCAAATTTGATTCTCCAGCTTGAAATGTAGATTCCAAAACTAAGCATAAAAGAGAAAAATGACATCAACAAAATATAACCAACTAAAATAATTTAATAATAATAAAAAAATAACAATAAAAAAACCTATAAATATAGAAACCCTAAATTAAAGAAAAATTTGAAAACGAAATAAAATCAACTAAAAAAATATTCAAAACAGCATCAATATATAAAATAAGTATTTTAAAAACTAATACAAATTTAACATAATCTAATCATGTAGCACACCGAATTTTTTAGTTTGTTTTATTTTTTATTAATAATTGTTAAGTATTAGAAAATTATTTTTAATTGTTCGAATTGTTTGGTAGAAAATATATTAATTTAATTTGTTAATTCTTGTTATATTTTAATTTAATTTGCAAGTTCATGAGTTTTTGGTTGTATGCACCAAGGTGCATGGTTAGTAGAGATGTACTTGAGCAATTGTGTGTGTGCATGTGCATGGTTTCATGGTGAGCATGCAACAGTTTTTCCTATACATAATTTCTTTTTTATTTTATTTATTCAAGAAATAAAAAAAAAAGGGAAACTGAGAGAGGGACGTGGGAAGAAAATGGGAAAGGGAGAGATTTGGTTTCCCTTTTTGTGCTCCATCACTTGATTTTTGGTGATGGAATCAAGAGAGGAAAAATCAAGTCATTATTGGAGATTATTTCCATTAGGGTTAGGCTTGAGATAAAAGGAAAATAGAGGGATTTTCCCTCACACTTTGGTGTGTGACCGACGGCTAGAGAGAGAGAGTGTATGTGAGAGCAAGAGAGGGAAGGAGAAAGAGAAGGAGAAAGGAAGAAGAAGGAGGAGGAGAAAAGAGGAGGGGTTCGAATTCTATAGGTATGGCCTTGTATGTTTTGGTTTGATTCTTAAGTCTAGATCATCTCCTCAATTCTAAGTGTTGGTTTTTCTTTCTTCTCCTTGTGGTGTTCGAAAAACATAGGTGCCAAAGGGGAATCAACTTTGTGAGTTTGATTGCTATCAAAGGAGGTAGTTGATCTCTAGCCTTGTTATTGATTTGTTTTTATATTGAATGGATTGTTGATGTTTTGATTTCTATTTGAATTCTTGCTATGTGTTGATTGATGTTGTGTTGAGAATACCTAAATATGATATATGATATATGGTGTTATGTTGATCTTGGTAGTTTTAATGGGTGGTTTGATGGTGGGTTTTGGCCTAATATAACTCTAGGTTTCATGATGTTTTTTGTTTATATTGGTAAACATACTTATGAAATTGAGTGTTTGGTTATGATGTATTATTAGTAGGCATGCTAGGATTTTCGGTATGTGTTGTGCTTACGTTTTTGGTAACCTAGGGTGCTTATGTATAGTACTAATGTTGTTTTATGCATATTTCTTTGAATGATGAGTTCACGTTGTCCCATGTTGCTAATATTAAAACTATTGATTGGGATAGGTTTATTGGTATTATTTTCATGATTTGTGTCATGAAGTTTTCAGCCTTATGAGTGTAATTTAAGATGATTTAATTGTTTGCTGCATGCTAGTGGTAATATTAAAATGCATAAAAGGGTATAGAAACATGCTTGGTTAATGATGAAACATGATTAAGAACATATTTAAGCAAATGTATGCTTGCTGAATTTTGTATATCTACATTGGTAATTTGTAAAATAATTGGTAAGAAAGCAAGCTATGACTTAAAATGCATATTTTAAAACCAAGGCAACTAAAGAGTGGTTTTCACATGTTAATAATGAATTTTCTTCAATCTAATGCATCAAGTTTTTTTTTTTTTTGTATTTCATGAAAGAAAATAAGGTTGATAATTCAAGTATGTAATTTTAATTAAATAAAAATGCTTGCTGGAATTTTTTGTTGGTTATTAGGAGAAAATGTCTTATAAATGAAATGAGTAAAACAAGTGTATCAAATAAAAGTAAATCTTAAACTATGTATATGATAAATGTGATTTTTCACACTTATATATATGCAGTTTTTTATTTAAATTGTGAAAAGAATATGGTTTAAATTGAATTTTGTGATTTTAAACAAATAATATGCTTGCTGGAATTTTTGTTTATTAAGAGAAAATATCTTTTAAATTAAGATAAGTCATACACTCCAATAAATTAAGTCTTACATTGTATATATGAAAATGAAAATTTTCCACACTTTATTTATGTATTTTTCACACTTATTAATATGCAACCTTTTTTATAAGTAAAATTATTTTCCTAAAAGAAAACAAAAAATTCATTTAGACATTATAAGTAACTACAAATTTTGTTACAAACTTTTAAATGTTATTTAAATAATAGTTAGAATTATTATTTCATGAGAAATTAAAAGGCTAAATGAATTATCTTTTAAAAGTAAATATTTTGTAATAAAGTTTTGAATGAAAAAATGTGTGGTTAAAGAAATAATTAAGTGGTAAATAATTTTGCTTGCTGAATTTAAAAAAAAAAAGGCAATTATATAAGCAAGTAGAAATTATCGATTTTTAAACGTTAAATTTTAAGAATACTTCCATATATGCATGTTACATGCAAATATATTTTTACGTTAAAAAGTACGCATATTATTCAAACATGTGATTTTTGTGTTGTAACCATGGAAGATTTTTTTTTTTTTTGATCAAGAAGGTTACTTCACTAATCAACTAGCAAATCAAACAAAGAACAAGACAGTCAAAACTTACAACCAAAAACAAAGGGAAAAAACCCTCTAACGCAATCTAAAAGAAACAGCCAAAAAACCCCAAAAACAAGAATTACATGGTTAATCTATCTAAAATCCTCTGCTCATGGCCTGAGAGTTTCCTGTTATTTACAATGGAAATTCTATACTTCACCCTTCATTTTATATCATTAGTTATGCTGATTGCTGACCAAGAACAACTGTCAAATACACAATGATTTCGGTTCCTCCATATTCCATACACCACAGCTGCTAGCACCGAAAAGATGATGTCTGCAAGCACTCCAGACCTCCTGTTAGATAGCCAAACAAGCCAGCTTAGATAGTCAATTGGCCATGCTTGAAACCCCAGCCAGCTGAAAATTAATATGAGAATTTTCCTAGACATACAGCAATCAAAAAACAAGTGGCCATGGGTCTCATTGACCACTCCACAGACTGACAAAGTTGAGAATCGAGCACCACTTTGAACCGGACCAAGTTATCACAGGTTAAAAGATAAGCATTGACAGTTTGCCAAAGCATAAACCTGTGTTTAGGTAAAGACAGCCTGCACCAAACTGCTTTGTGATAGCCTACTTGCTGCTGGCAAAGAGAACTGTTATACAACTGAGAAGAGTGAAACTTCCCAGCATGACCAACAGCCTTTATCTCTCCATAGCTGTAGATATCCCTAAGTTTACAAATTTTTCTCCAATACCAGCTAGTGTCTTGTGGAATCTGATATGACCAGAACTCTGCCCCTTTTAAATAAACTGCATTTATACACTTAACCCATAGCATGTCCTGCTTCTCAGTGATTGCCCAAATGTACTTAGCTAAGATTGCTATGTTCCAAGCTAAGAGATTCTTAAACCCAAGACCACCGTAAACTTTAGGGAGACAGACTTTATTCCAAGAAGCTAAATGGATTTTACTTCTGTTTCCATTTACTCCCCAAAGAAAGCTTCGACATAATTTCTCAATCTCCTTGATAATGCTCTGCGGAAGAGTAAATATCCCCATCCAATAGTTTCTTAACCCAAACAGTACAAAGTGAATAAGCTGAATTCTACCAGCAAGGGATAGGTGCCTACTAGCCCAGCTTGAATTCGCACTCTAAACTTTTGAATAACGATGTCACAATCTTCATGCTTCCATTTCGTTGGCCTCATAGGGACCCCAAGATATTTAAGGGGAAAAGTGCCTTCGGTCAGCTGCAACTCAGTAGCAAGCCTCTTCCTGTCCTCGACTGGAATCCCTCCAAAATACACATGAGACTTGCTGGTATTAATTGCCAGCCCAGAAACAGAGCTGAACTCCTCAAGGGCTTTCTTCAGCACTTGAACAGACGCCATTGTGCCTTTGCAGAACAAGAGTAAGTCGTCTGCAAAACAAAGATTAAGTAAATTCAAGCTTTTACACATCAGATGGTGTCTAAAAGATGAGTCAAGAGCAGCCATTTGGAGCCTCCGAGTTAGATACTCCATGATTAAAACAAATAAGAGGGGAGACAAAGGATCCCCTTGCCTAAGCCCCTTTTCACCCTTAAATTTTCCTTGAACCCTGCCATTCATAAGTAATAAGTAGGAGGTGTTTGTCAGGCAGGTCATTATCCATTTGATAAATTTCTCAGGGAAACATAACTCAGATAATAGATCACCAAAAAACCACCAATCGACAGAGTCATAGGCTTTGCTAATATCGAATTTAATAGCACACCTAGGGGAAGCAGCTGATCTCCCATAGTTCTTAATAAGGTCTTGAAATATCATTATGTTGTGAGCTATTGATCTGCCTTTCACAAACGCCCCCTGATTTGATTGAACCAAAATGCGAAGAAACTTAGCTAATCGAACACAAATAAGCTTGGAAATACACTTATAATTGGTAGAACAGCATGCAATCGGTCTATAGTCACTAGCCTTTGAAGGATTCTCACACTTGGGAACCAGAGATAACGTGGTGTCAAGGAACTCCTCAGGGATTCTACCTGTATCAAAAAACTGGCTAATAGCTCTACAAACTTCATTCCCAACCTCCTACCACATAACCTTGAAAAACCCTAAACCAAAACCATCAGGGCCTGGGGATTTAATGCTAGGAATACTGAATAAAGCTGCTCTAATTTCTTGATGAGAAAATGGCTTTAACAAGGAAAGTTGCTGGTCAACATTCAGTTTGGGACCCAGCTCTACACAGTGAGTATTAATCTTCTTCTTTACTGAACTGGGTCTTCCCATAATACTCCTGAAGTGGTTCAAAAAATGAGAAACCACCTCAGAAAAATTATCTACCAACTTGCCCTGCTCATTAATAAACGAAGCTATCCGATTTTCAGCTCTTCGTTTCTTCAAGTAAGCATGGAAATAGGCTGTATTCGAGTCTCCCTTCCTTAGCCAATCTATCTTACTTCTCTGAGTCAGAAAACTATAATACATCTATTCTTGCCTGCTGTACACTTCAGCAGCTATCTTGACTGCATTTTGGATAGCTAAATCTCTTGGGAATTGCTGAGCAAGAGAGCGAGCATCCTGAAACTCTATTTTAGCCTTCTGAAATTGAGATCCAATATCTCCTATTTGATCCCTATTAAACTTTTTCAATTGATGTTTCAGCCGCATCATTTTAAAGAACAGAGCCTTTAAACCAGTCCCCTGAGAACACTTGCTCTAGCTGTCAATAACCATATCTTTAAACCTTCTATGGTCTGCCCAGAAATTGTAGAACATGAAGAGTTTGACACCCAAAAATTCCAATGTATGGATAGATATAGTGCAAGAACAGTGGTCTGAAATTGTTTCCCATTTGAACACTGCTGTGGAAGTAGGAAATAAATCCTGCCAATTCTCATTAGCAAAAGCATGATCAATTTTTGAATAAATTCGAGCCTGGCCTTCTTGATTATTCGTCCAAGTATAAAATGAACCTGTTTGAGTAAGCACATCAAGCTGAGAATTAGCTAACCATTGAGAGGAATCAACCAGCTCAGCCTTGGAAACAGCCTTTCCTCCATCCCTTTCATTAGCTTTAAACACTGCATTAAAGTCTCCCAACACTATCCAACCATCAGCTGTACTCATAGGTAATTTATGCCAAAGGCTCTTCCTTTCCTCCAACGTGTACGCCTTAAGTTCCAGCTTAAAACATTACAATTATCCATGAGATAAGCAAGGATCACTTAAACCTCCTTTCCTTCACTCTACCTGATCTTGCAGAACCACAAAGTAACTGGACTGAGGCTTCTTTGATCAGCTAAGCCTGAGTTATCCCTCTGCTGTCTTTTGTCTACTTTCCCCTGCTTATAAACCACCTTCTTAGGAGATTGCCAGACTGTTTTACACCCACTCTGGCCCTTCTCATCTGGCGAAACCTCATTATTATGATGTAATTTACCAGCAACCATTTCCTCATTACATGAACTCTTTTTTACAGAAGAAGTCCCAGCAAGAATCACAGCATCTTCCTTACTCGTATCTTTCCCTGTCAAAGCTGAGATAACAGTATCTTCCTTACCCTTGTCTCTCCCTGTCATATCAGAACCCTTTGAAAGAGAGTCCTTCAGCATCCCCTGGTATTTCTGTTCCTTACGACAGTTAGCCATAGAGTGACCATATCCAGCACAAGTTTTGCACTTCATAGGTAACCACTCATATTCTACCCCTTGTTCTACTAACTTGCCATGCTCATTCAAAAATTGTATTGTCCTAGGCGGGTTATCATTAATTTCCATCTCCACCATAACTCTAGCAAACTGAACTCTAGAACGTTCACGAGTAAACTTGTCCACCATGATCGGCTTACCTAAAGTACTAACAAGAGCACTAAGGCATTTGCTTCCCCAATATTGGAGACCAAGATCTTGTAGACGGATCCAAAGAGGAACAGACCGAATCATTCAAAAAGCACTCAAATCTGAAGACCAGGGCCGAAAGATCACTGGTTTCCTATCAAAGTGAAGAATTCCAGTTTCCAAAACCTGATCCCTTGTGGCATCATCAATAAATTTAACCATAGTCAAACCCATTGTCATCCTAGCTATTTGAGTAATCCCTAAGTGACCCCAAACCCTCTTGATAAACCCTTCAAACACAGACATGGGTGGGTTTGCTCCAAGCACCATGCATGTAACAGCAGAGCTCCAATTAGCCGACTGGCTTTTGACTTCCTCAACATCCATTTGGGAAATTTTCTTACCATCCTTAAACAACGGTTCAGTATACTCAAGTTTTTGGTCAGAAAAGGAGAGATTACCCGAATTAAAATTCTTCCAATGACTCTGGGCTGAAGCTTGAAAATCTTCAGCATCCATGGAGTCCGCCCAGCTAGACGATGACTTCCTCGCATTCCCGTAATCACCAATCATATTTGGAACATCTTCCGTCAAGTTCTGCTCTTCAGCAACATACGGAAAATCATCCTTCTGTTCGTGACCGTCCATCAAAAGTTCCTCATCAACATCTCTATCCAGCGCAGTTTCTTCTTAGATTGAAGGCAGACTCTGTGAAACTGATCTAGTAACAGGCTTCCTTGCTGATTTCTTCCTCTTCGCCATGGAAGAGAGGGAAACAAGCCAAACGAGCCTTAACTTTAATTTTTCCTTACCATGGAAGATTTATTGGTAGAATTAACATTATTCTTTTATGAATTTATGTGGAATTATTGTATGTTTGTAATTGTAGTGTAACTTGTGCCACGTGTGCATGGCCCATGCACATGTGGGGTATGTATGTTGGGCATAAGTATTCTTATGTGATTTTAAAGACGAACGTTTGATTATGATTTTAAGCTCGTTGTGATCACACTTTACTTTGCTTGGACCTGAGGTAAGGAAGTTTGATATCATTTTTCTAGGTTTTATGCTACAAAAGGCATGATTTGTTATGTTGCAGGAAATAAATTGCTATGGAAATGGAAGTTCGATGTTTTACTATGTCATGATTAGCCAAGTGTTAGAAAAGTGAAATTCAATGTTGATATGGTATGTTAAGACAAGTGTTATGAAGCATGTAATTTCTATGTTTTTCATGTGGATTGTGTTACATGTGCTTGTATGATGAATGAAAAGAAAAGGTTGCCAGCGGTCTGAACACGATGCAACAAAGAAGTTACTAAGGATATGACATAACTCAAAGGGTGGACACGCCGAGGTTATTCATGTTGGGAATAATGTCCTTAAAGTAATTGTAGTTGACGAATGTTTTAAATGAAATAAATAATTGAATTGAATTATTATATATATAGACTATGTATGATATTATGTTGATAATATTAAGTAAATATCAGAAAATTCCAAAGTTTATCTATGTGATCTTAATCTCATATTGGTATGAGATGATCGAGATTAAGATAATAAACTTAAAACAAAGTTATAGAATCTTTAGATTAATTACTGCTAGTACGGTTCACTAGTATTATCAATACAAGTGACCTAGATCTGGGTCACTAGTGTAGTAGGACACTTTAGTGAAGGTACTTTATATATAGTGATATACAGAACTCGACCAGATGGGATTTGTTAATACTTGTTTAAACACCGTTTCATAGTATTAATCAAATACATCAAACGATGATCATATACACGATGATCTTAATCCTAAGGCTGCTAGGAACTCTTATATATGTCATATGATCATTTGATTCATGTGTTAAGGTTTGTCAGAATTATCAAGCTAAGAACAATTGTTTTGGGGACTCAATGATATATATGGCTGGGGATGTAGTTTAATAGATATGCAATCTATCCCTTCTTATAGATTGAATAATGGTTCCTTATTGGGTTGACTTTTGGAACTGAAAAGGTTATGAGCGCTCACGTCGCAAACCTGTTGTGACACAACCTTCACTAGTAAAGTCAATGGTACTCTAGGAACAAGATATTGCTAAAAGGGTAAAAGAGTAATTTTATTCCCTTTTAATTATGAACCATTAATAGAGGATTAACGTTGTATGTAATGATTATATCAATGGACACTTTATTCTTTAATAAAGTACTTAGTAAATATTTGTCATACTTATCAAGAGTTCAATCTCATATTTATAGTGGAATAATCATGAGATTAATAAATATGATTATTTAATCAAAGAGCTTTGATTAATAATCTAATATTTATTAGAGCTTGAAATTATAAGTCCATAGGTCCATAGGTTCCCAGGGTGGCTCTATCAACACCATATCAAGGTAAGAGTTGATACAAGGGTAAAATTGTAATGTAACGTCCGATAGTCTATACACATTCTCATGGAGCCGTCTTTCTTCTTTACAAACAATACTGGGGCTCCCCACGGAGAATGACTTGGTCTTATGAACGTTTAATCCAATAGCTCCAGTAGTTGAGCCTGCACCTCCTTCAATTCCATTGGTGCCATCCGGTACGGAGCTTTCAAAATGGACATCTTCCCCAAAAAAATTTCTATTTCGAACACCACTTCTCGCTCCAGCGGTAGCCAAGGAAGGTCATCGGGAAATACTTCAGGATATTTGCATATGATGGGTACTTCGGCAAGTTGTAACGTGTCCTCTTTATCCTTATCCACAATGTGTGCTATATATCCCATGCAAACGTCCCCTAACATCTTCCTCACCTTCATAGCGGAGATCATCGTGAATTTCTTTTCCCTGGATGTGCCTTGGAATGTAAATGGCTCTTCTCTTGACGGTTTGAAAACCACTATTCTCTTCTGACAGTTCACTATGGCACCATACTTAGATAACCAGACCATCCCTAATAATACATCATATTCGTGTAGGTCCAAAATCAACAGGTCTACTATCAATTCTTGTCCCTCTACCCAAACCGATACAGCTCTTACCCATGACCGCGCCAACATATCTTCGTCTGAAGGCAACGACACCCCACAGATGCTAGGCATAGGTTCAGGCATTCTATTCAATTTTTCAACAAAAGATGCAGCTATAAAATAATGTAATGCACCAGTGTCCATTAATGTATATGCTGAGGTTTTGGCAATAGAGATTTGACCTGATACCATCTTAGATAGTCTGGCTTTTTTGTTGCCTTGAGTAAGAGCGTAGACCCATGGCGGGGCTCCTATATGCATTTGTTGGTTGTTGTCACTCTTCCAGTTCGGACTTGGGCAATTCATAGCGAGGTGCCCTAGTTTTCCGCAGGCATAGTGTAATGACCCAACTTATTCTAGACTTTGGACCATTAAAACTACTTACACATAGACACTATTCTTAAGAAAACTTACATACAAAATAGTCATAACTTTATTAAAAACTGTAAAACCAAGGTTAAAATACATAAAATTCAAGGTAGGATATGGGATCCCATTGTTTGAAAATAAAACATAACTTAAATCTTAAAATTCGTTACAAAACAAAGTGCGAAAAATACATGGAAACATTATAAAATGACTAAAAGCAACTTCATCCTTGAATCGTTCACGCAGTCCACCGAATCCATTCTTCCTCAATACACAATCCCAAGCCACCAAGAATCTTACCGTCGCCATAACTATTTTCTTGCACATATAAAACGAAGGAATGAGCCTAATGCCCAGCAAGGAAAATCTACTACAAGCATGAAACATAATCATAAACATAAACTATAAACTATAATCATATGACTATATAAATACAACATCTATTACAATGGCCATAATACTTCTTGGGACTTGCTAGCTAGGCAATCATATGCCCATAAATTTACGGAGCTAGTTATCTAAACAAGTCATATAAATTTATGGGGCTCATTATCTAAACAATCATATGCCCAAAGAATCTACTATTGGGACTTGTTATCTAAACAAGTTATATATTTGTTATTTAAACAAATTATGTGATTGTTATCTAAACAATTCATATACTAAAACAACTAAAAACATATCATACTTATAGCATAAACATATATAAAAAATATAAAAGCATACAAATCTATCCTATTTTCCTTACCAATTACCGGGATGTGAGAATCAAGGATGGGATTTTGGAACACTCCTAAAAAACGTTAATAGAAAGGTCAGTATTCTAAAAGAAAGAGATGAAAAAGAATGAATTAAACCACCGAGAAGGTACTTACTGATAAGAACCTCAAGTTCAAAGAACTTATATGCCTAACCACGAATGAAAACAACAAGTTAGGAATTGAGTAGAGAAAAACTATAAAAACTAATGAAACAATACAGAAAGGAACTAGAAATAGGAATACCTTGAATGCACTATAACTGATCTACACCTCGATATCATAATACACACTATTATCCTTACTTCCCAAGTGTTTAATAAGCTTAGAATGATGAAGCTTATAACCCCAACCCAAGTGTTTAACACTCTAAAGTAAACCTAGCTGCTTGAAGGCTCTGAACTCAGCTTGAAGAATGAAAGAAATGGCTAGGTACTAGGTCCTATTTATAGAGTTCAAGAATGAAAAGATCTTCATTTAGCTTGAATAAAAATAATGACTTTTTAATTGAAAATCATTTGAATATTCGTTCAGTAGAGGCTTAAGACTCGGTCAAAAAGATTATGGACTTATCAAGAGGTTATGGAATAAAATGAGCTCGGTTTCAAAATTATTCAAAAATCATGCCCTAGAGCCGATATATCGCCCATGCTAGGCGATATATCGCCTGGACTTATGTTCCCGAGGCTTGTCAAAGTGGTCGTGCGAAATTACGTGTTTTTCGTATTCCTCGAGTGGCGATATATCGCCCCCTAGAGCTGCAATATATCGGCATACGCGAAAATATTATACACATAATTGCACTTTTTCAGCCTAATTTGAATTGAGTAAACAGCTTTGATTAAGTCCTATAACGATTTCAAAGCTGCTGGCAGACTCAGGGATTTTCAAATATTACTCTTAATAAACTAATCCTAAAAAATACTTAATTTCTCAATAAACATGCACACAACAAGTGTCATCATCTTATTGGGTCTATCTAAACCTTATTGTATAATAAATATCATCTTCATAATCAACTATATTAATCAAACCTTATGTTATAATTAATATTCTTAAACTATAGGTTAAACTTATAAAATCTATAAGTGTTGCTACAAGTGTTCAACTAAGTCCCAGCTTGAATCAAAATCCAAAGTAATAAACATACTACAACTATTACTAGCTATTACTACTACTACTACTACTACTACTACTACTACTACTATATAATTAGCTAAGTAAAGTTCTTGGACTCTACAATTCTCCCCTACTAAAAAGAATTTCGTCCTCAAAATTTACTTACCAAACAATTCCGGATACCGGCCTTGCATGTCTTCCTCCAACTCTCACGTTGCCTCTCGTTCAGAACTATTACTCCATAGGATTTTGACTATCGGAATACTCTTGGACTGTAACTGCTTCATCCCTCTATCTAGGATGCTAACCGGTCGTTCCTCGTAACTCAAGTCTTTCTGGAGTGCTATCGTATCGTACTTGAGGACGTGAGATGGGTCTGACACATACTTTCGTAGCATTGAGATGTGGAACACGTTGTGGCTATCTGCTAGGGCTGGCGGTAGGGCTAATCTATACGCAACTTCTCCCACTTTGTCCAATATCTCAAAAGGACCTATAAATCGGGGAATAAGCTTGCCTTTCTTCCCAAACCACTTCACACCTTTCATAGGAGATATCTTTAGAAAGACTTGATCTCCGACTTTGAATTCCACATCGCGTCGCTTGGCATCCGCATAGCTTTTCTGACGGATTTGAGCAACAAGCATATGTTGTCTAATCAGCACTACTGCTTTTTGAGCTTTTCTAATAGCTTTGGGACCAAGGAGCTGCCTTTCTCCTACCTTGTCCCAATGTAACGGCAATCTGAACCTTCTTCCATAAAGTAACTCATAAGGTGTTATCCTGATCGTTGACTGATAGCTATTGTTGTAGGAGAACTCTATCAGCGATAAGTACTTATTCCATGATCCTCCGAAATCAAGTACACAAGCACGTAGCATATCCTCTAAAATCTGCATGGTGCACTCGGACTGACCGTCTGTCTGAGGATGAAAAGCTGTACTAAGACTTAACTTAGTACCCATGGCATGCTGTAAACTTCCCCAAAATCTCGATGTAAACAACGATCCTCTATCAGACACTATTGTCTTGGGAATTCCATGCAACCGTACTATCTCTTGAACATAGATGTTTGCGTATTGGTCCACTGTGTATGAAGTCTTAATAGGCAGGAAATGAGCCGACTTGGTTAGTCTATCTATTACTACCCATGATGAATCATGCTGCTTACTTGTCTGTGGCAAACCCATCACAAAATCCATAGCTATATCGTCCCATTTCCATTCTGGTACACTAAGTGGTTGCAATAAGCCTGTAGGCCGCTGGTGTTCTACTTTAACTTGCTGGCATACTAGACACTTAGACACAAATTCGGCTATGTCCTTCTTCATCCCTGGCCACCAATACATTGCCTTGATGTCGTGTGTCATCTTGGTCGACCCTGGGAGAACTGAGTACGGGGTACTGTGCGCTTCTTCTAGAATCTTCATCTTAATCCCTTGATCATTTGGCACGCATACCCGATCCTTATATCTCAATAACCCTTGATTTGATATTGAGAAATCTGTGGCCTTATCTTCTCGAACTGCATCCATATGCACTACTAATGTGTCATCATGCCCTTGCCCAATCCGTATATCTTCTAGCAGATTTGACTGGATAGACAAATTAGCCAGCTTACCGACAACTACTTCTATTCTGGCATTGATCAGCTCCTGCTACAGCGGCTTTTCTATTCCGGCTAGTGCTGCTAAACTTCCATAACTATTCCCACTTAGTGCATCGGCAACTATATTTGCCTTTCCCGGGTGGTATAGGATTTCGCAGTCGTAATCCTTTACTAACTCTAACCACCTACATTGCCTCATGTTGAGCTCCTTCTAAGTAAAGAAGTACTTTAAACTTTTGTGGTCTGTATAAATCTCACACCGTTCTCCGTAAAGATAATGGCGCCAGATTTTCAACGCAAAGACCACCGCTGCCAACTCCATATCGTAAGTTGGGTAGCGTTGCTCGTACTCCTTCAGCTCCCTTGAGGCGTAGGCTATCACCTTATCATTCTGCATCAGCATGCAACCAAACCCTTGCTTTGATGCATCGCAGTAGACTACAAACTTGTCGTTGGGTGTCGGTACACAGAGTACTGGTGCTGAGCACAGCTTGTCCTTAAGCAACTGGAAGCTTTCTTCACATTTATCAATCCAGTTGAATCTTTGTTGTTTCCGAGTCAGGTTGGTGAGCGGAGTGGCTATCTTAGAAAATCCCTCTACGAACCTCCGATAAGAACCTGCTAATCCCAGGAAGCTCCTTACTTCAGATGCATTCTTTGGTCTTGGCCAATCCTTGGATGGGTCTACTGCAACTCCGTCCTTAGATATAATGTGCCCGAGGAACGCCACTTGCGAAAGCCAAAACTCACATTTCTTGAACTTAGCGTAGAGTTGATGCTCCTTCAGTCATGATAAGATCAACCTCAAATGTTCCTCGTGCTCGACTTCGTCCTTTGAGTATACTAAGATATCATCGATGAATACTACGACGAATCTATCCAAGTAATCCTTAAAGACCCTGTTCATTAATTCCATAAACGCGGCTGGAGCGTTGGTAAGACCAAAAGACATAACTAAGAAATCATAATGCCCATAACGAGTTCTAAAAGCTGTCTTAGGAATGTCCTCTCCCCGCACCTTGAGCTGATGGTACCTGGACCGTAAATCAATCTTTGAAAATACGGTCGCACCTCGGAGTTGATCAAACAAGTCATCAATCTGGGGTAGCGGGTACTTATTCTTAATCATTACCTTATTCAGCTCGTGGTATTCTATGCACATCCGCATGCTTCCGTCCTTCTTCTTCACAAATAGAATCGGTGCTCCCCATGGCGAATGACTTGGTCTAATGAAACCCAAGTCTACGAGTTCTTGTAGATACGTCTTTAACTCCTTGAGTTCTGTAGGTGCCATTCGGTATAGTGCCTTGGAGATAGGCTCGGTGCCCAGTACTAATTCTATCGTGAAGTCGATTTTCTAAGTCGGCGGCAACCCTGGTAAGTCATCGGGAAATACTTCTTGGAATTCTCTTACAATGTGGACGTCTCCAACCTTAAGCGGTGTTTCCTTTACTACATCTGTGATGCTGGCTAAGTATGCTTGACATCCTTTTTCTATCATCCTTTGAGCTTTGAGAGATGATATTAGCGGTGTGCGTAGTCCTGAAACTTGTCCCATAAAGCATAGTCTCTGGCCGTCAGGAGTCTCGAACGTCACTTTCTTGCATTTGCAGTCGATGGTCGCGCCATGCCTTGCTAACTAGTCCATGCCTAGTATCACGTTGAAGTCCTTCATCTCTAGTTCTATCAGGTCTCCTTCTAATTCTACGTCCTCAATCTTGATTGGTATGCCTCGTACTATCCATGATGATAGAACTATTTTTCCCGAAGGCAACTCGGTTACAAACCTAGTTCTAAATCTTTCACAGGGTTTGTCTAGTTTTTCTATCATTCCTAACGAGATATAGGAATGAGTGGATCCCGAATCAAATGATACAGAACATATATTATTGAGGATAGAAACCTGACCTGTGACCACTTTATTGCTAGCATCAGCTTCTCCTTGGGTTAAGGCAAATACCTTGGAAGGAACCATCTTGTCTTCCTTTTTCCCTTCTGGCTTGAGCTGGGGACACTGCCTCTTTTGGTGACCTTCTTGACCACAATTGAAGCATCCTTTGGTGTTTGCACGACATTCACCAGAATGTTTCTTCTGACACTTAGCACATTGCGGGTATTCTACATAACCCGGTCTATTACCTCCATTATTCATTCGTGCCCTTTTATCACTATCAGACTGCTTATTATCAGGATGCCTTCTTTTCTGACCGTTGTTGTTGTTGCTGGAGTGATTTTTTGTTGTTGTGGTGGTTGCTGTTCCGACTAGTTTGAGGCTGACTCTGTTGTCTAGGCTCAGGCTTACTGGCTTCTTCTTTACTAACATTAGCCTGCAGCCTTTCTACTAATATTGCCGTCTCTAGAACATCAGCATATGTAGTATTTCCTGGGTTTGCTAGCTTAACCCCTATCTCGATCTTCAGTCAAAGTCCTCTAATGAACTTAGACACCCTCAGATAGTCAGTTGGAACCATTTCCAGTGCAAACTTAGCTAATCGTCCAAACTATCGAGCATATTCTGCCACTGATAAATTCCCTTGCTTTAGGCCAGTGAACTCCTCGACTCTTGAGGCGATGACAGCCGAATTATAGTACTTCTTGTGGAACAGCTCCACAAATTGGGTCCAAGTCATGGTGGCAACATCATGCGTCTGCTGGACTAGGTCCCACCATATCCTGGCATCCTTCTTGAGCAGAGATGAAACACAATATGTGCAGTCCGCGTTGCCTAGATTCATGTGTGTCAAGATTGTCTCCACGTTTCTTTGCCACTTTTCTGCCTCGAAGGGGTCTGTAGTCCCTTCAAAGTTCGGAGCGTGTTGCTTACGAAACTGCTCATAAACTGGCTCCATGTGCTGAACTATATATGGCGCTTAGTTTGCCACTGGCCATCCCCCATATCGACCAACTTGTTGGGGTACAGGGGCCATTCGCTGCGGCTGTGGTTGCGACGGAGGCGGAGGCTAAGTCTGAGGCTGAGCATGTTGTCACTGTTGCTGCAATAACTCCTCAACTTGTTGTCGCAGTCTGGTGATTTCTGCAGTGTTGTCAACTGGCGGTGGCGGCGGCGCATTGCAGCTGGCAGTAGCACGTACTCCCCTTCTGCGAACCGGAGGGGCTTCATTGCTCACTGGAGTAGCATTGGAGGCATTTCCATTGGTGCGAGCAGAGCTTCAGAACGACATCTTCAATAAAGTTCTAACAGTTGAGAGAAACATGTCAGAACTTTACCCTAATAGGCTCTAAGGCACAAACTTAATCTAAACAAACATAACTCAGACCTATTAATTATGACTTCTTATGCAAATTATATAAGTCTTCTATATTATTATAGTGGGTTTCTGTACTTAGAAAAATAAGCCATCCTTATTATTTTCTAAGTCTGTTTCTAATCATCCTATATGACTTAATTCTTAGGCTCGAAACTCATCTTTGTTCCAAAGTTAACCATATTGAGGGAGGGCTGGGATCAGTAAAATCATTCCCACTACTATGACCCCCTAACTCTCAATATAGAAACTTGGTTCATTGATTTGTATCCACCCTCACCGAACTTAGTCATTATTTATTAAATTTATTATTTCTTATGATTGCAAAATAAAATCAAACTCATACATGATAACCAAAATAACCATGATATTAATTTGGAAAATAGTTTTCACTATTTACAATCATAAAAGAAAACAATTAATAAATAAAAATAAACAATGAAACTAGTCTATTCTAAAAATCGGGATCTTCTACATCTGATCCTTTATCTAGCACATCGTCATATATCTCTTCATAGTCATCATTTTCTTGTGCCTCAAAATGCCCTCGAGGAAGATTCGTAAAAATTCTATGTTTTTGTTCATTTGTAAACTGAAATTCTATTTTTGAACTAAACCTAAGTATGATAAAATAATTTCTCATTGCTACCGGCAATTCATCTTCATCATCTATCGTCTCCCAAATTTCTTCTAAGGCTGCAATCATGGTAGGATAATCTCTAAAGAGTCTAATTACTAAAACGTATTGCTCTGTTGATCTCATCATGATCTGCTTAGATTCTTGGAGGTGATCTATCTCCCTGTGGAATAAAAGTAGCCTTCAAGTGATTCTTTCTAGCACTCCTACGGTGTTTCGTGGTTCTTTAACTCTTTTTATGGCCTTAATGGCTCGGATATCCTCATAAGTTAATGTTCTGTTCATTCTTAACTGAAAACATAAAGGCTAAAATTATTAACTATACATATAAACATAATAACTATAATCATGAACACTTACTTGGCGGTCAGATTCAGAGCTTTGAGTGTGTGTATTGAGGAGAACTTCATGTGAATGAACCGTTTTCTTTGATACCAACTGTAATGATCCAACTTATTCTAGACTTTGGACCATTAAAACTACTTATACATAGACACTATTCTTAAGAAAACTTTCATATAAAATAGTCATAACTTTATTAAAAACTGTAAAACCAAGGTTATAATACATAAAATTCAGGGTAGGATATGGGATCCCATTGTTTGAAAATAAAACATAACTTAAATCTTAAAATTCGTTACAAAACAAAGTGCAGAAAATACATAGAAACATAATAAAATGACTAAAAGCAACTTCATCCACGAATCGTTCACGCAATCCACCGAATCCATTCTTCCTCAATACACAATCCCAAGCCACCAAGAATCTTACCGCCGCCATAACTATTTTCTTGGACATATAAAGAAAAGGAATGAGCCTAATGCCCAACAAGGAAAATCTACTACAAGCATGAAACATAAACATAAACATAAACCATAAACTATGATCATATGACTATATAAATACAACATCTATTACAATGGCCATCATACTTCTTGGGACTTGCTAGCTAGGCAATCATATGCCCATAAATTTACGGAGCTAGTTATCTAAACAAGTCATATAAATTTATGGGGCTTGTTATCTAAACAATCATATGCCCAAGGAATCTACTATTGGGACTTGTTATCTAAACAAATTATGTGATTGTTATCTAAACAATTCATATACTAAAACAACTAAAAACATATCATACTTATAACATAAACATATATCAAAAACATATATCAAGGACGGGATTTTGGAACACTCCTAAAAACCATTAATAGAAAGGTGAGTATTCTAAAAGAAAGAGATGAAAAAGAATGAACTAAACCACCGAGAAGGTACTTACCGACAAGAACCTCAAGTTCAAAGAACTTAGATGCCTAACCACGAATGAAAACAGCAAGTTAGGAATTGAGTAGAGAAAAACTATAAAAACTAATGAAACAATACAGAAAGGAACTAGAAATAGGAATACCTTGAATGCACTATAACCGAACTACACCTCGATATCGGAATACACACTATTATCCTTACTTCCCAAGTGTTTAATAAGCTTAGAATGATAAAGCTTATAGCCCCAACCCAAGTGTTTAACACTCTAAAGTAAAACTAGCTGCTTCAAGGCTCTGAACTCAGCTTAAAGAATGAAAGAAATGGCTGGGTACTAGGTCCTATTTATAGAGTTCAAGAATGAAAGATCTTCATTTAGCTTGAATAAAAATAATGACTTTTTAATTGAAAATCATTTGAATATTCGTTCAGCAGAGGCTTAAGACTCGATCAAAAAGATTCTGGACTTATCAAGAGGTTATGGAATAAAATGAGCTCGGTTTCAAAATTATTCAAAAATCATGCCCTAGAGCCGATATATCGCCCATGCTTGGCGATACATCGCCTGGACTTATGTTCCTGAGGCTCGTCGAAGTGGTCGTTCAAAGTTGCGTGTTTTTTGTATTCCCCGAGTGGAGATATATCGCCCCCTAGAGCTACGATATATCGGCATAAGCGGAAATATTATACATGTAATTGCACTTTTTCAGCCTAATTTGAATTGAGTAAACAACTTTGATTGAGTCCTATAACGATTTCAAAGTTGTTGGCAGGCTCTGGGATTTTCAAATATTACTCTTAATAAACTAATCCTCAAAAATACTTAATTTCTCAATAAACATGCACACAACAAATGTCATCATCTTATTGGGTCTATCTAAACCTTATTGTGTAATAAATATCATCTTTATAATTAGCTATATTAATAAAACCTTATGTTATAATTAATATTCTAAAACTATAGGTTAAACTTATAAAATCTATAAGTGTTGTTATGAGTGTTCAACTAAGTTCCGGCTTGAACCAAAATCCAAAGTAATAAACATACTACAACTATTGCTAGCTATTACTACTAGTACTACTATATAACTAGCTAAGTAAAGTTCTTGGACTCTACACATAGCATGCCCTCATCTTTCACTCACCCAGATGTCATTGGACACACTTATCACAAACAGGCCAATACTCGAAAATCGCGCCTGGGTTGTTTGTTGGAACCCCTGGTTCGACTGTCAGACAGTCCTCTTTTCCTCTTGTTATTCCCATTGCTACTCGGCCTTGAGCCTCCTTGGGTTCCAAAATTTCCTTTATTGTGGTTGGTCCTGGGGAAAAACCTTCCCTTGGAGCCATTCCGGTTAGCTTGGGTCTGACCCGAATTGCCAAAGGTAAACTTTCTTTCTTCAAACTTCTGGGATTCCTTCCTTTCTAGTTCAATCCGTGACTCTTGGCGAAGCGCTTGCTCCACTGCTTCTGCATATGTTTCCGAGCTTGTCTTCCCAGTGTCAATGAGGTTTCTGATCTCTCCTCAAAGTCCTCTCATAAACCTCCATTATTTGGTTGATTCAGTACTAACCATATCCGGTGCAAATCTGCATAAATGATCAAACTTCCTGGCATATTCCTGGGCACTCAAATTTCCTTGCTTCAGAGTCAGAAACTCTACCACCTTGTGGTCAATCACTGTACGACTGTAATACTTAGAGTTGAACAAGACTAGGAATTTGTGCCATTCCATTTAATCCACATTATGACCCTTCTTTGCAGCATCCCACCGAATGCGAGCATCTTTTCTCAACATATAAATTACACAAACCACATTTTCATGCTTAGTAATTTTGATGAAATCGAAGAACCTTTCTAGTATGCTGATCCACTCTTCCGCCACCACCGGGTCAGTAGTACCTTCAAAGGTGGGTGGGTACTAGTGACCAAACCGTTTAGAGATCGGTTTTGACTATTATGTTCTAGATGCATCAGGTGGTGTGTTTGTTTCCACCAGTGGGTCTTCCTGCACCGGGAATTCCTATTGTTCGGGAACGTCTTCTCGAGGTGCTGGGGGTGCGGGGTTGTGTGACAATTCCAAAAATCTTCGCATCAATGCCTCGAACATCTGAGCATTTGATGCATTCTACTCATGCGCAGTCCTTCTCAGATATCTGAGTTGCCAGATTTGGTGTTGGCTGTGCTCTTTGTCCGCAGCCTCTCCCTCGGCCTCGACCCCTTCCTCTGCCTCAGCCACGACCTGCCTCTTGGTCAACGACCACTCTCTCAGCTAGGTTTGGTGGATTAATAGCTCGACCTCCCTTGGCTCGAGTGTTAGGCATCATCGTGAGTCTCTATACAAAAATGTATAGTATGGAAGAATACCAACCTAGCATTAAATGAGCATACATGTTTTGCTCATACACAAGAAAGAAGAGCCATAACGATTCCACTCAAAGCAGGTAGTCATAACATTTAAGGCGATAACCTAGCAATACTAAATTATCACGACAAATCATGCCATAAAATTTTAGTTAGCAGAATTATAAATGCAAAAGAAAACCATAACTATGTGTGGGGTTTCTACATATGCCTTCTACCACTATTCATAATTTCTACAAATTATTAGGTTTGCAAAGTCTTTACAAAATTATCGACAAGAGTTTCACAACAAAACCTAATCTACCCTACCCATTAGCATATCCAGCTCTATATCGAAATCTTCGTCCGACTGCTCAAAATCCTCCTCAAGCTCTACCATCCAGCCTTGAGATACGCCATCAACCATTGAGATAAGTGAATCCATGGCCCAAATGCTAGCTCGAGCTCGATACGGAAGTCATTCCATATGATGCGAACAATCCGCCAAAGTTGGTGGCTGAACCACATCTAGGTCGCACCTCTCAGAAAAGTGCTAGCAAACCGCGCTCTCTGTCGCTTGGGTGTGTTGGCCTTATCGAAAACCTCGGTCATGTTCTACGTCCATCACCAAACAGCACACCGATGTCGCTGATCGTACTCAAAGTGTTGAGGATTCTCATTGTGAAATAACCTATAATAGTCAACTCTACGTGTAGGGATCACAAGTAGGTTCTCTATCACAGGTCATCTATCTCAGGTATATCAGCCATAACCTACAATTTATAGGATTGAGGTAAATAAAAGAAAGCAAAGGAAACATATATGAAAAGACAGTATTTACAGTGAGTGCATGTCTATCTTGCAGAATGTACATGTTGGTTTGTCTACAGAACCGGTTTAGTCCGGTGCTTTGATACCAACTGTAACTTCCCGTAAAATCTCTTAACATAATTTGCAGAAAAACATAACCATTTTCTATAAATAAGGTAACTGAAAATCCATATAAAAAAAACTTTTCAAAACATGCAATAGTTCGGAAGTATGTGCATACTTAAAAGAAAATTACAATGTCATAATTTTAAAACATGCAACAAGCCCAGAGTAATTTCTTAGTTATCATATGGGTTCTAGTCCCCAAAACATAAATTCCCAAAAGGTCGGTCTACATGTACATCTTCATAGATAAACTCCAACACTCACTGATCCACTTTGCCTTTGAGCTTACCTACAACAGGAAACAACTAGGTAAGCGAAATGCTTAGTAAGAACAACTTAACAAACATAACCACATAACAGAGCAAGAACTTAACTAACTGTAACTAGGCAGATAATCAACCAAGAATAGGATTCTGATGAAACCGAACCCTAACATACAATTTAAGAACGTGTGAACGTCCTGGAAAACTTATTGTCATGCCTCATAACCAAAATTTGTATCCTAAAAGTACACCTACACGCAGAAAATCCCAGAGCATACATACAGTCTTAACTGGTAACATACATACTTACTCAATCGTATCATAACATACATACTTACTTACTCATTTGTATCTTAACATACATACTTAGTTAGGGTTCCGGAGGAACCTTCAACATTGCTTAACATATCTTATCATATCTTAGCATAGCTTAACATTTCTTAGTACATCTTAACATATCTTACCATAGCATTGACAGGTGTAAACTAGTTACACCGGTTACCCAGACTCTAAGAAGAATTCAGCATACTTTCTTAATCATAGAGATTTTATGTCCTAATTAACTTACTTACATGTCACAGAGTTTAACTGGTCTCTTATGTCACGAGTGTTAAGCCAGACTTCTTACATATTGCGATGACCAACTGACCTTAATCACATAGTCATCGGTGGTGAACCATTTTCTCACTTAGTTTCCCGGTGGCTAGCCGGAGTTCACAGTTGTCATGGTAGCTATCCGGACTCGGAATCAACTTACTTATGTGTCTCGGAGTTTAACCGGACTCTTATGTCACGGGTATTAAGTCGGACTTCTTACATATTGCGGTGGCTAACCGACCTTCGTCACATAGTCATCAGTGGCGAACCGGTTTCTTACATAGTTCCCTGGTGGCTAACCGAAGTTCGTAGTCGTCGCAGTAGCTAGCCGGACTGCTTACCTTAGTCATAAGTATGCGAACCCTCTAGGACCACGGTCTTGAGTAAACTTCTAAGACTAGTTCAAATTACTAGCATATAACTTGGTTATCTAAACTAGTCATTAACGTGTTGTAGCCAAACATATCATAAGTTGTCTTACCCGGATTCCTTAGCGCTTGCTTGCGGAAACTTTCTATCCAGAAGCAAGCCTTCATACTCAGATAACACTATAGTGAAACCACACAGTGACTCAGATTAAACTATGGCATATTCTTATAGTTAATATTCCATGATAACTACATTCAATAAAGTTCTCTTAGAGACTCTATACAAACATTTCTCTTATACACTTTACAGTGTATAAGACCAGATTTCGCTTTAAATCAATTTACGGTTTCTTGAGAAAAATCGTCCCTTACTGCCACATACTCTCCTTGCTGTGCATTTTAATATTCTATCTCTACAAGACTCTCTTAATCATATTACGCATATATTGGTTACTTATAAAAGAAGTTTTAAACGACTCTTAATCTTAGAAAACCACCCACTTCTACTGAACTACGGAGTTTACCGTTTTCCATTCTTTACCCAAAAATACCACGTTTCGACCTTTTTCAATTTATTATTTGTTAACGATAATACTTTTTAATTTACAGTTTTATAAAACACAACTCCCATTTTTACCATCTTTAAATCCATAACATAGAATCTTGATTACGCCATTTTCGAAAAGAAAGGGCAATAGGGCTCTGAGTTTAGAAAATAGTAAAAATGAATTCTCAATAATCTTAAAATATTTTGGGATTTGTTATATATCCAAAACTTTAGCTATTTTTTAAAACAACTTCATTTCCAATTCCGAACCTAACTTTTCACTATTCATTTTTAATGTGATAAAAATCCTGCTTTTAGGTAAAACCCATTAAACCATTTAAAGAAATATGGGCAATGCCTGCTGCCCAGGAGTTTTTCTCAGATTTTTAGGGTTCTTAGAAAAACTTATTTCTCTTACATGGTAGCTTAATTTTTTCTAAAATTGTACTAGGATCTTTAATCATATCTAATTTAGTTTCTCTCAAAATTTCATAATTTTTAGGACAGGGGAACCCATTAAAAAATGTAAGACAATCTAGGCAGTGTTTGCTACCCAGAAATTTCGTTTTCAGATTATTAGGGAAAATTTTGAAAAACCATTATACTTTAACCATTTATTTTCCTCTAATATTTTTATTTGATCCTTATACATATTTAAACTAACAGATTACAAAATTTCATGGCTTTTGGTTGAGTAAAACATGTTCAATATTCAAAACAATCTGGGCAGTGCATGCTGCCAAGAAATTTTCCAGATTGCATCAAGATGCCAAAAAGTTCATAACTTCTGTTTGATAACACCTTTTTTTATTTTCAAAAGTCTAAACTCAAGTACTCATCTATAACTATGCAAACATACAAATTATTTCCACAAACAGAGGTAGTAGGGTACGTTTTGACCTGTTGGAAGTTAGACCATGAAAACTGGGCAACATGCATTTTTACACATTCTAGCAAAACTGAACACAACTAGCAAACCCTAGCCACATGCATGCATGCAAATCAACCAAGCTAACCTTCAAGCATAAAATAAACTCCAAAAACCAACAAAGCAACCTCTACAACCAAATATATATCAATAGCCAAAAATACTCAAGAACCAACCAAAAATCTACATTTGATGGTTCTAGCTTGGAGACAAAGTTCCCTTAGCCTTTCAAACTTCCTCCTTGTGTTCTATACACTCAGACCAAGCCCCAAGGTTCCACATGCAGATTTTTAAGAAAAGAATGTTAGGGTAGAAGATGGAGATGAGTGGAAAATTTCCAAAACTCTACAATCTTTACCTTTGTTCTCACTACAACTCTAACAAGTTTCAAATCTTTGAGATCCTCCTAGAACCACCACTCTTGAACCCTAGAATACAAGATCCATGTCATTCATGGCCATTAGAATCACATGCATGCATAGTAAAACCCCTTAGGAATTTGGGTTTGAAAGAAAAAGAGAAGGAGAGAATGTACTAGGTTTGAAACTTATAGTTGCCTAGTGTGCTCTTGAGTTTACTTCCTTCCTTCAATGGAGATTGAGAGATCTTTGCTCCTTGGAGAGAAAAATGGCAGAAAATGGAGAGGGAAGAGGGAGAGCTTCGGTTTTGGGGAGAAGAGGAGAGAACTATTTTTTTGTTTTCTTGAGGAAAAAAAGAAATTAAAAGAATAATGATTGGTGTGTAAGAGGAATGATTAGGGTTAGCCATTGGGTGAGGTAGCCTCTTACTCTTCCTAGGATAGGTGTCATAGACACTTGAGTACACTAGGGCATATCCTAGCTGCCCATCACACCCTCTCTCCTCCTTTGAAAATGACTAAAATGTCCTTGTCCCTTTTAACTCAATTCTAATTCTCAAGAGTCCTTTGGTAATTTCACTCTCCAAATTTAACCAAATTTTTACCCTATAGTTTTTAAATATCTCCAATCTAAAATAAAATAAATGTGACCAAAAATAAATTTTGTCACAGAACACATAATTTTGGTAATTTACTCAAATTGACCAAAATGCCCTTAGAGGCTCGAGCAAGAAATTCTCATTCTTAAGCTCGGTTGATTAAGATTCAAACCTCAATCAATTTTTCTTAAACTTATTGGCTCGACTGTAAAGTCTCGGTGCTAGAAAAAATTAATATTTTATGCCATAGTATTTCCTAGTTAAATAATTCTGAGATTTTTACCCGATTAGGGGTTTTGACCCGGTCCACAACTGAAGGTCTCGGTTTCTAAAAAAAAACTGCACTTACCACAGCATGGCTAGCATTCAAACATCACAACTTCTTGTAACATAAAATGTTCCCTTGACATAATACATAATACATGGAATTAATATACCTGAACTAAGGTTTACCCGGTGCCCTAAACGCGAGGTGTTACATGTAATTTGGGAATTTGAGAAGAATTTTATTCTTCGGGTCAAGTATACAATTATATGATATTTGAGGTTGAATAATTAATTTGGAATTACTTATTAATTTTTAACAATATATTTATTAATTTAAATATATAAATTTTTGAAATTCATATATATATATAAATAAATTTTGAAATTAATTATTTTATTTGAGTGAGGGAAAATAAAATTGGTAAGTCAATAAAGGTTTTTTATTTATTGAATTTTACAAGATGATGATAATGATGATCATCAATTTGAATTTTGAATTTAAAATTTAAATTTTGAAATATTGTTGTCATCTTTTCCTTAAAAAGATTAATACCTTATTTTATGGATGATTGATTTTAATTAAATAAATAAATAAAAGAAAAATACAATATCCCTGAAAAGGGATATAGCATTTCATGCATGACACAGTCTAAGGACTGTGCCATGTGTGTATCAATATACTGATATTGTATCAATGTTATTTTTATTTTATTTATTTAATTAATTAATAATTTTAAAATATTTTTTTTCAAATTTGGTAAGTTAGATATTTACCTAAATCAATTCCAATCATCATTATGATATTATTATTATTATTATTATTATTATTATTATTATTATTATTATTATTATTATTAGGAATAATAAGGTAATAGAATAATCTCTATATATATGATATAGAATAATAAGAAGAAGACACACAAAATATACAATTACATACGATTTTCAGAATAGTTCTCAGAAATTTTGTCAGACAAAGTCTTTCTTCTTCTTCTTTATTCTAACCATTCTCAGACCATAATCCAAGTTCTCATGTGTTGAGAAATACTTGTGATTCATAAATTGCAAACCCACGTTCTCTATGTGCCCACACACATCTTGAGGTGTATAGAACACTCCAGAAGATCATGGTTTGAGTGCTCAAAGCGTTGGATAGGAAGATTGATAAATATACGAAAGGACTCAAGGATACTTGATAGGCTTCAAGAGGTAAAAGTTCATGTTCTTGAATATTCAGATGTTTATGTTTTTATATGATATATATAAACATATTGTATATTTATATATATGTTGCATAATTAATAATATTGTATGTTAATGTTTATGTCTTGATATTTTCTTGTTCATATAAACTATTTATATGATTAATAAAAAAAATTGTTATTCTACACAATGGGCCCACCACGCCCGCTTCGCTATGTGCTTTGAATATTTTTCCAACAATTGGTACCGGAGCAGGTCATTAATCTATGCATATTATTAATTGTTGTGTGGGATTATATGCATTTTTATATTATATGTGGTATATGTTTGAATGGATGGATGTTTATTTTCATGATGATAAATTCTTAAGGGTTGTTTATAATGATGCTTTTGGGTTTAGGAATTGTTCTTAAAATTTCTAGATGAAATATGTAAGTCATTTTGGGGCATAGGAATTTTGTAATTTATTTTAAAAATTCAGGGAAAAATTCTATTGTGGCCCGATCCCCGACCCTTAAGCCGAGCCCCGAGCTGTGCACCTGACTGCGCACCTGCCTGCTGCGAGCCCGTGCCCGTGCGTGTCTAGCCATGCACCCTGTCGTACGCCTCTGCTCACCCTGCACCATGCCCCTGCGCCCAGGCACCGCACCTCTGTCGCGCCCAGCAGTGCACCCAGCTCGCCCCTACCGCGCCCAGCTACTCCTCCACCGCTGAACCACTCTCCAGCCGCCGCACCCTTGGGACACACCTAGGTTTTGTTTTTACAAACCCTAGTGTGTTGTTACCATAATTTTTTTAATTATTCATTTAATTAAAAACCATAAATTGAATTAAAATGTTTTTAATTTGGAAATTCTTTAATTGAAATAATATTGATTATTTTCCTTAAGTAAAATTATTTTAATTGTTATCCTCCATAATTAAAATTATCTTGAATTTTAATTTATTAAAATTAAATTGTTTAATTTTATTTTTTGAATTAAATTACCCAAATTCAAATAGGGTTTTAGAAACTTTTGGGTGTTAAAACCCAAAGTTTAATTATTTTAAAAGTTTGTTTAAAATAATTAAAAAGTTGTATAATTCAAAATGGATTTGGAAAAGGAAGGCATTGGCTCAGCAAGAGTACATCTCAAGGTCTAAGATCAAATTGCTCTTTATTAGGCCTTAGTTAGTCTAGGTTACATTTTCATGTATTTTTTGCAAGTGTTGTAATTTTTCTAGAAATACCCGCTTTATTTACTTATTATAAATGTTTGAATGTGATTAAAGTGTTTAATATTTTATCATGCATTATAACATGCCATTAAAATACCCACATAGTATGTAATTAGGATGCATTACATTCGTGTAGAAACATGCTATTAGGAACGTTCTATATTTTGTTATATGTTTATATTTGATAAATCTGGTAAACGCCCTTAAACTAATACTTTGTAAAACATTTACATGCTTATAAACTTAAAGAAGAAAACCACTTATTATATGAAAATCCCAGTGGGGCCTTGCTAAAACATGCAAGTTGGGCCAAATAGTTTAAAATAAAATTAAAGTTCTCATGCAATGTTGTTAATATATATATAAAGTTCAAGTCCCAATGATAAGTTCTAAAAAAAATATAAAACGTAACATCGTTCTTTAGAAATTGGAGTTAAGCTGATCGTTTGCTCGCCCATAGGATACCCCCACGCCATACACACCCCGACCTCGGAACTCCCCACATCACCACGCGTGCCAAAGAGAATTCTTACTTGCTACCTGGAAGGGAAAGTAAGGGGTGAGCTAAAAGCCCAGTAAGGAAGTACAAACAATATACAAGTAAACACCATAAAACATATTCATAATCATACATCGTTAAACATCATACTTAAGCATCATCATCATCCTCATGTGTAAACGTGATCATCATACATTGAACATCATTATCACACGTCCTGCATTATTCATCAATAACAAAACCAAACACAAACATCATTATCATTTCATCCTTGTGAACATGACCCCCTATCATGTCCATGTCACACCTTGAGGTAAACATGAGGCTCTGGTCCTTGAATAACCTTGGTGCGTCCACCCTATGAGTTATGTCTTTATATCCTTAGTAACTCGGGTTATGTCTTAGATCCTTAGTAACTCATTTGTTGTGTCACGTTCAACACACTAACAACCATTAGATATCATATATCATACATAAATACATGTAATCCAGTCATATCAAAGCCAAGGAAAATACATGTTTTCTTACATTCATCATATCATATCAACATAGCATTTCATACATGGTACATCATTATATATATCATTTATCCTCATACAAACCAATCTTACCGTTCGTAGCATAAAGAAATAGAATTCTATCTAACTTCCTTACCTCAGGTCCTAGCAAAGCAAAAATTGACAAACTTCACAACGAGCCTATAACCATAATCAAATAGCATTCTTTAGCATCACATAAGACTTTCTTGTGCCCAACTCACATACCCCATGTGTGCATGGGCCATGCACACATGGTGTAAACTACACATATTTTCCAAACATGCATATTTTATACATAAGATCATCAAAAGAATAATGCAACTTATACCTATTTTACATGTATGGTTTTCAAGTAAAAATCATATGGTTGAATATTAGACATATTTTTTAACGTAAAAGTGCATTTGCATGCAACATGCATACGTGGAAACATTGTTAAAAACGATAATTTCTACGCGCTTATTTCTATCATTTTCCAAATAAGAATTAGCAACATATTTTCGCAACATTATTTTTTTTCTTTTAAATCCCTGAGTTGATTAAACCTCTTAAGACATTATTTTTATTTAAAAAATATAATAAATCCATTTATTATTTTTAAATTGCATAGAAATAACAAAAGCTTGAAACTATTTAAATTACTTATTATAAATATCATATTTCCTTAGAAAATAACAATTTTATTTAAATTAATAAAATTACAAAATTGATGTGAGAAAAATATAATTTTAGGTGTGAGAAAAATATATTTTTCTTGTATTATTTAAGACTTAATTTTATGTAGTATAAATTCATATGTGATAATCAAATATTTATATTTAATTTATTAAACTAAACTTTCGGCCACCATTTAACTTATTTAAAAATCACAAGTGAATTTAATTTCAACTTTTTTCTTAATTAAAAATAAAGAAAATCATACCCACTAAAATTGAACACTCAAGGTTACATTAAAAATATCATTTTAATATTTACAGAGTTTAGGGTGTTATATTATTTCAACAAACACACAAACTTTCTTTCATTTAAAAGACTTTTCCACATTTTTACCAAAAATTCCAGGAACAAAAAAAGCCCTCAAAAATCACCATCTTGAAATTAAAAATTCACATTTTCTCTAAAAATATATATATAAAAAAAACTGTAGGTATTTATTTGAGTAAAAATATCATTTTTATTTAATTTCATAAAATCATCATAGCACTTGCAAAAACATTTATGCATGCAAAACACTATTATCATCATATTTCACACCATTTATAGAAAAAAACCAGGAAGTATATAAAATCATGAAATTCATCCTTTTCATCATGCCTCACAAAATTCATACATTAATCATACATGTTTACTCGACAAAAATTTAAACACAAACCCTAGCATGTTTCTACACCTTCTTTAAGCATTTTAATATAACCATTAGCATAGAATAATTAATCAAACCACCTTAAACCATACTCACAAATCATAAAAAAAAAAAGCAAGCATAAATAAGAGAAAAAGAATAATAATAATCTTTAACCTTGTCTTGAATATAACCCCTAACATGTTTCTATCATTCAAGTATTACAAAAGAAAACAAAACTAACATATACACATTTAAAATCTTACAAACAACCTATCATGTTTCTAAGATTACAATTGACGTTAAAACATAAAAAAGAAAACAAGCATGCTTTGAATAACCACCCCTAAGTCGAAACCCTCATAGCCCAATATTACACCCAGATTTCGAACATGAGAAGTTATGATCCTGAAATCTAGGCTCGTTAGGTATAAGCTCGAAATATGCACGGTCTTCATATGATCCTTCAGTCAAACTGCCTTGTTGTAAATAACGACCTCGAAAAGCTCGAAGAGTGTGTAGCCTCGAATGTGTAAGCCTCAGAAAGCTTGAAATAACCATCGTTTGATATGTATATTTCCCTGATACATCTCTTGCCTTCGGACGAGATGGCACGAGCTCAGGAAGTGTAAGCTCGAATGAGATGACTTCGTCAAGGATTACTTGTTCTGGGCGTAGGCAAAGTTAGGTGACGAGCTCGTGATTGATGGATAGCCTCGGAGATGTAATGAACTCCGTATCTGAGCTAATCAGTTACATATGAACGTATTTATTGTTGTAAAATCCCAATGTTTAAGGGATATTATCTAACTTTTTATCTGTTCCCATATTTTATGGGGCGTTTCCATGCACATAGGAAATAACGCATTAAATAGCATTACATTATTTGATTCACAGAATATCTTCCCGAAATATGTGGGAATGAATTATGTAACCTTCTCTATAAATAGATAAGGAAACTTCATTTGTAGGGGACCGAAATTCTGAGATCTTGAGAAAAAACTCTGGGCAACTATTCTCTGAAAAGTTTCCAAAAAACTCCCAAGTGCTAATAACACAGACTCGTGGACTAGGCAGATTTAACTGCTAAACCACGTAAAAATCTCCTGTATCCATCTTCTTTATTTCTTCTAATATCTTCTTGTTTAATTGCGCTCATTTTCAAGTTGACGAAAAATGGAATCAATAGTTTGGTGCTTTCATTGAGAGCCATTAAACAGTGCATGAATCTGTTTAGTCAGAGAGCCTCTCAAATTAGCAATTGTTGCAAATGAACCTAACATTCCTGAGGAGGAAATTCTAGATTAAGATGAGTACCCCCGACGCCCTGGAAAGCAGCCCATGGTGAATTCTGATCCCGATGAAAGGAGTGGTTCATCTGACTTTCGGGGACCACCTGCTTCCAGGGCCGATGAGGATATGTACTACAATCCCGAGAGATATGTCCCAATTGTGGAACTCAAGAATCGCCAGCTACGTAAACAGTTGGCAGAAGCTAAAAAACGCAACGAAGAGATAGCCAGACTAGCTGTTGAAGCGCAGACGGCTCAGGCCCTGCCTTCGCAAAATTCCCAGGCTCCGCCACCCCGGGACGTTCATGTCCCACCCCGTAGGCCTCGGTGGCGGCCGCGTAAAAACACGGCCACCAGAAGAACGAAACAACCTCCGCCACCAGCAGAGTAGCCTGTCCAACCGAGAGCCCGGAGAGGTAACCAGGCCGATGGTGCCGCCAACCCAACTACAGAGGCGCTAGCAGGAATAGGGAATAACCAAGCCCCTTCAGAGGCTTGGACCCAAAATCCTAGTGCCACACAGAATGTACCAGAGCCTGACCGAGCGAATTCAGAGCCTTCTAGGCCCCATAATGGACAACAGCCACCCTCTCCAATAAGGCACCCACCATCGCCAATAAGGCACCCCTCACCAGTTCGGATGGATGCACAACCGACCCATCGTGATAGGGAAAGGTGAGCTAGGTGAAGACATGGGAATGAAGAAACTGCTAGGGAGCGTAGGGGTCCCCATCCCACGAGGAGCCGAATGTCTCAATCTCAAACTATTGAGATAAGGAGACTAGTAGGAAACCCATCTCGTAATAATCATGCAACGAGCCATGTCAGCGAAATCTCGAGTGACACTAGATCCGTGAGTATATATAACCCGGAACCTAGGAACACTGGAAATCGAGGAGATCATCCAGATTTATGGGAGCATTTAAACCATACTCGGGGATGTGATAATCCTCCGAATCCAGATCTGAGAGATCATCTCAACGGGCGCAAACACCCCACGCCGAGACGAGGAATTGGAGTCATAATCAACGATAACCAGTTCCCCCTGATTCAGGCCAGAACTCCCATAGATCCAGTCCAAGAAAGGATTGAGCAGTTGGAAAGAACATTCAGACTCTTGCAGAACGAACATAGCCAGGAACGAGACGAAGAGTTAGATGAGGAACTCGAGCCTTTTGCCCCGCATATCTCTAACACCCCCTTTCCTGTAGGATTTAGAATTCCCCATGTCTCGCCATTCGATGGAAATTCATATCCATACAGCCACCTAAGCACATTCAACACAATTATGCGAGCCAGTAATGTGGGCTATGAGCTCAGGTATATGCTGTTCCCAGCCTCTCTCACGGGACCAGCAAAAAACTGGTTTGAAAAATACAAAAGACATTCGATTGCTTCTTGGGATCAACTATCAAGAGATTTCAAGAAACAATTCAAATCCATCGTCGGCATTAGGCCCGAGGCTTCTGCCTTGACCAATGTCCGACAGTAGCCAAATGAGTCACTGAAAGGTTATCTCACAAGGTTTAACTTGGAAGTCGCTCGAGCTCATGATTTCGATGATAGTAGCCATTTAATGGCTGTTCGAGCTGGAGTAATGCCTGGAAGTTCTCTCTAGGAAGATTTGCAAAGGAAGCCTGTAAGGTCCTTAACCGAGTTCAATCGACGAGCTTAGAGGTTTGTTAATGTAGAAGAGGTGAGGTCAGCATTGAATATGACCTCTCAACCCGTAACTACAACAAACACAAACTCTGCCTTGACCTTAGCAGATCCTACGACTTCAAAAACCCCCGGGGACAACCCTTCTAATAGAAAGAAAAATGAAGGGAATAACCCCAAGGCGGATGGGGGAAAAAAGAAGAAAGGGGAAAGATACTTCTTCGTATACAAAGTGTATATCGAGCTCAATGAGTCTCGGGAGAATATCTACCTGGCTAATGAAAACCAGGCCCCTTTCAGACGACCTGATCCCATGAGGAACCAAAAGGCAAAAAGTGACTCCAACAAGTACTGCGAATTCCACCGAGACATCGGACATATAACTAATGAGTGTCGACAGTTGAAAGATGAGATCGAAGGATTGATCTCGAGGGGATATTTCGGGCAATATGTAAGAAACCGAAACCCCAACCAGGCTTCCACCAGCCAAAGGGCAGCAGTTGCACCACCGCCAAAATAATAACTCTCGACCTCGGGAGGATGAGTGACCCCTCCGATTGATGGAGAGGATGTTATAACCATCTCGGGGGGCCTCACATCGCAGGCTCGGGCAAGAATTCCCAGAAAAGATATGTCAATGAGTTAAAAACTGGTAACGATTCTCCCTACGAACCCGAACCTAGAGCTCTGAAACAACAAAGGGTTGAAACACAACCCATAACTTTTACTAAAGAGGACGCCTTTCACGTACAGTTCCCTCATAATGACCCTCTGGTCATCACCCTTCAGCTCGCGAACAAGAGGGTGCACCGAGTCCTAATTGACAACGAAAGCTCAGTGAATATCCTCTGTAAGGCTACTTTAGAAAAGATGGGACTCACGCTTCGCGACCTAAAATCATGTGCAACTACGTTGTATGACTTTTTAGGAGAAGGGATTGCCTGCATGGGATCCATTGAACTCCCTGTAACCTTGGGAGACTACCCAGTCTCTGTGACCAAGATGATGGAATTCGTCGTGATGGATCTCCCATCGGCCTATAACGTACTACTCGGGAGACCCGCCCTAGTAGGGCTAGGGGCAGTTTCGTCTGTTAGGCATCTAACCATCAAGTTCCCAACTTCTAGTGGCATCGGGACTCTAAAAGGGGGCCAGCTCTCAAGGAAGGAATGTTACAGCATTTGCGTTAGAGGGAAAAAGCAAACAAGTGCACAAGCACTTGTTGTGATTCAAAATAAGGATGGGACAATCTTTGAAATAGACGAAGAAATTGACCCTATAGTAGAGGAGAGGGCTGACCTTGAACCATTGGAAGAGCTCGAAGAGGTTAAGCTTGAAGAAGCTGACCCTCCAAAAACTGGGAAGGTAGGAAGAAATCTTCCTGAAAAAGTAAAGTAGCAATTAATTTGCTTCTTGAGGAAGAACTAGAATATTTTTTCATGGTCACATTCAGACATAGTAGGGATAAGTCCGGATGTGATAAGCCATGCACTTAACATTGACATGAACTTCCCCCCAAAGAAACAGAAGCAAAGACTCCTTGACGATGATAGAAAGAAAGCCTTGAAGGAAGAGGTTGATAGGTTAAAGGCAAATCGATTCATACGAGATGCCTTCTATCCTGATTGGATTGCCAATCCGGTATTGGTCCCAAAACGTAACGGAACGTGGCGAATTTTCATCGGTTACTCCGACCTCAACAAGGCATGCCCAAAAATTTTCTTTCCCCTACCTCAAATTGATCAGCTCGTAGAAGCCACAGCTGGGCACAGGCTTATGTCATTCATGGATGCTTATTCTGGATATAACCAGATTGCCATGCATGTGCCCGACCAAGAACGTACGAGATTTGTAACTGATAAAGGATTGTACTGTTACAATGTTATGCCTTTCGGGCTAAAAAATGCTGGAGTGACGTACCAAAGGCTTGTGAACAGGATGTTCTCCGAACAGATAGGTAATAGCATGGAAGTGTATGTTGATGATATGTTAGTCAAATCTAAACATAACGATAACCATGTGGATGACCTCGAAGAATGCTTTGCCATGCTACGGAAATACACCATGAAACTCAACCCCCAAAAATGCTCTTTTGGAGTATCGTCGGGGATGTTTCTGGGCTTCATAGTGAACGCGCGAGGAATAGAGGTTAATCCTGACAAGGTCCAGACGTTAATTGACATGCCCTCACCTCGAAAGCATAAAGATGTCCAGAGTTTAACTGGACGGATGGCGGCATTAAGTAGGTTTGTTTCTAAATCTACAGACCAATGTCTTCCATTTTTCAACCTTTTGAGAGGAGGCAAGAAATTCGAATGGATAGAGGAATGCAAACTCGTATTCCAGGACCTAAAGAAACACCTCGCGGAACCTCCGATCCTATCAAAACCTATCATGAGAGAAGTCTTATACTTGTATCTCATTACGACCGAGAATGCCATCAGTGATGTGCTCGTTCGAGAAGACCAGAAGGTGCAAAATCCAGTGTACTATGTCAGCAAGAGGATACTGGGGGCAGAATCGAGATATCCAATAATGGAAAAACTGGCTCTTAGGCTAATCCACTCATCTCAAAAGCTCTGACCTTACTTCCAAGCACACCCCATCCATGTGCTGACTGACCAACCGCTACGGCAAGTCTTGTCCAAACCAAAAGCCTCAGGTAGATTGCTAAAATGGGTTGTTGAGCTCGGGTAGTTCGAGATCACGTATCATCCAAGAACGACCATAAAAGGGCAGGCCCTGGCAGACTTCATTGTGGAATGTACGGGAATGTCTAATGACGAAGTTGTAACCCCAGCCCATGAGCTGTGGAAACTTTACATTGATGGATCTTCCAACGAAAATGGATCGAGGGTAGGGATTATATTAATCACTCCAACTAGAAGTCGATTTCACTCTGCCTTGAGATTAGGCTTTGAATCATCTAACAATGAGGCTGAGTACGAAGCTACATTAGCAGGACTCCGAATAGCCAAAGAGCTCAAGGCCAAAGCAATACATTGCTACAGTGATTCGCAGTTGGTGGTTAACCAAATCCTAGGGGAATATCAGGCTCATGGCACAAAGATGGCCACATATTTAGAAAAAGCAAAAGCAGCGCTCAAACATTTCAAGTTCTATACGATAGAGTAGGTTCCCCAAGAGCAAAACTCAAATGCGGAAGCCTTAGCCAGACTCACCACGTCCAAGGATGTCAATGCGCTGAATGTAGTGCCAATTGAGCACCTGTCGACTCCCAGTATTAGCGAGCCTGAACAGGAAGATGTATGCATGATTGGCTCCGAACCAACCTGGATCACCCCAATAGTAGATTACCTCGAAACTGGCATTCTCCCAGCAGAGCAGAACAAGGCTTGGAAACTGATGTATCAGATTCCCAGATACACTATTATGGAAGGAAGGTTATATCAGAGAGGATATTCTATGCCTTTAGTCTGATGTGTGACTCCACCCAAGGCCAAGAAAATCCTAGAAGAGATCCATGAAGGATTTTGTTGAGACCACACTGGGGGGCATAGCCTATCAAAGAAAATTATAAGACAAGGATACTTCTGGTTCACTATCAAAGCAGACGCATTCGAGTATGTCAAGAAATGTGATAATTGCCAATGATTCGCTACAATTCCGCGAGCTCCTCCATCCGAGCTAACCATGATGACCTCCCCATGGCCATTTGCGGTGTGGGGAATTGATCTTATAGGCTCGTTGCCAACCAACAAAATGGACCGAGGCTGAACCTCTGGCAATGATTACCTCAAAAAAATTCTTGGACTTTGTGGTAAAAAACATCATCTGCTGATATGGAATGCCAAGGAAAATAGTATCAGATAACTGTACTCAATACGACAGTGAATTATTCACCCACTTTTATGGAAAAAATGGGATAATAAAAAGCTTCTCCTCCAGTGCCCATCCCCAAGAAAATGGCCAAGTCGAAGCAGTAAATAAGACTTTCAAGAGTTCTATGAAAAAGAAATTGGAAGAAGCTAAGGGAAAATGGCCTGAGGAGTTGCCCCATGTTTTGTGGGCATATCGAACTACAACTCGCACTTCAACAAGACATACCCCTTTTTCCCTGGCATATGGATGCGAGGCCATGTTACTAATCAAGGTCGACATACCCATTATTCGTAGCCATGCTTATTATCAAGCCTCGAACCAATCCCAGCTCGAAGTAAGTCTGGACCTTATTGAAGAAAGGCAAGATGAAGCTCAACTAAAAAATGCAGCATATCAATAACAAGCTACCCAATATTTTAATAAAAAGGTTTGGGATAGGAAGTTCAAATTGGGAGACTTGGTGTTAAGGCGTGTGTTCCTAGCTACAAGGGACCCGGCCGCTGGCATACTTGGGCCTAATTGGGAAGGACCTTACCAAATCGAGTCAGTTATTCGACCTGGCGTCGATAAATTGGCGAGATTAAATAGAGAATTGGTACCACGAGCTTGGAATGGCGAACATCTACGACCTTACTATCAATAGTGTAGGAAAGATGCCTGATGTAACCATGGTTGTCTATCTTTACTAAGATTTTGTTAATAAAGTGTCCAATATTGATTAAAAGTCATTGTATTTTTTGCAAACTCTCTTAATTTAATAACCTATGATCTCACTCATGGGATATTAAGGGGGCATCAGTGGTATATATACCATAAATTTGAAAAAATAAATAACTCTAATATAGCATACACAAAAACTAACAAATGTTTGGACCGTTAACCTGACATAGAAGTTAAAAGTGTATTATAAAAATAAAGTGTCTGGATATAACCAGATACGTGAGCTAAAATAATTTGGACGTAACCAAATTACTAAAAATAAAGTGTCTGGATATAACCAGGTGTGCGAGCTAAGATTATTTGGACGAAACCAGATTATTAAAAATAAAGTGTGATCTCGATATAACTAGATCGAAAATATTTAAGTGTATGGATTACGAACCAAACACGACCTAAATAGGTTTGGAACAAACCGGCTAAAATCGATCGACACAAGTGGGAAAAAGATAAACCTACTGCGAGCTAAGTCGATACCGAGGCTGGAGTGTTTTGCAACAAAAGTTTTGACCTCATAACCTCAAGGAATTGTTCGAGGAAGAGGAAAAGTGACTATAAAAAGCAAGATACAACTAAACTACTTAGCTTACATATCACTTAAGTACTTCCGAGTGCGTGGTAAAAGTAAGATCCGACCTTGACAAATAACGAGATCGGATATGGATATATCGAGCAAACTATGCTTGAATGCATCAAAATTTGAGCTTAAATCCAACATATGTTTGTATGAATAAACAAACATAAAGGCAAAAATGTAATATAAATTGCTTAAAATATTTCAATCTGAGAGATGTAAGGCAAAAATATTAAAGTCGAACATGGTATTAAAAATATCAAATGTAAATAGCTCTTTTACGAGCTGTAAATTGTTTTTGCCCCGAGGGCAAGCTCGTATCGATATCAGCGTTGTTGGCCCAAATCCTGTACATGACCATGTCAACTGCCCGATCCTTCCTCTGCTTAAACTCCTCGAGAAGACGAACCTTTTCACCCTCCATTACATCGAAGGTGGACTTTTTCTCCTCCTCGAGCTCAGCGTTCAGCTTCTCAAGCTCCTCAACCTTGGAGCTCTTCTCTTTGAGCTCGGCATTCAGTTTCTCAAGCTCCTTAACCCTGGAACTCATCTCTTTAAGCTCAGCCTCCAGCTTCGACTTTGCAGCTTTGAACTCATTAGCGAGCTTAAGCTGGAGATCCTTCGACTCTTGAACATAGGACATGCTCGCATGAACCTCGTTGTTCAGCTTGTAATTTAGCTAAGCAACTACAGCGAGAGCCTAACATGCAAAAAAATCAATTTTGAACGCACTCTAAATAAAATTACAATAAGTAACAAAGTAAGAGAAATTACCGAGGAGATGAGCTCGGTACTCTTGTCATAAAGGACATTGGAGTCCCTAGCGTTGCCCAAGAACTGCCATTGAGGAGCCCCAAGACTGCTGAAGCTTTGGCCCACTCGAGACAGGATGTCCGAGCCGAGAGTGGCTTTGTGAGTCCTGGCAGCGTTGTCAATAACATACTCATCAGAATGAGTAGAAATCGACAACAGGAGCCCCTAAGTGGGAGTTGGTTTCTTCGGAGCTGGGGCGATCGTTGGAAAGATCTGGATAGCAGGAGGCAAAGAAGGAGCATCTGTTGTAGGAATGTCGACCTGGGGAGTGGAGGTTACAATTGGGCTCGGAACAAGAGGATCTGGAGGAGGAGGACTCACCTCGGCCCTTTTAGGGACTTTGGCAGGCCGACCCATTTTTTGTGAGGCCCTCGGGTGTTTGCTCTGCTTAGCTCCCAAAATATTGTTGAGCATATTCTTGAGATCAGAGTCCATAGTGCCTGCATAATCAAATCACATTAGAAAATGAGCTTAAAATACTAAAGTAAGCATAAGGCAGACAATTAAGGAAATGAAGACAAGTGACAAGAAAACTAACTGGAACTCTCCCCTGAGTTCGTGCTCGGTGACCAGGTAATTCTCCTATATTCAGAAGAGGCTGGGGGAGTCCCTTCCATATACGTGGAAGTCAACCTCGAAAGGTCTCTATAGTCATTTGTTCTGTATTGGACGGCTATCCCATCCCAAACTTCATTCAGACTATACATTGTTTGGTATTTCCCCAGCCAGCTATCAAACCTATGAACCCTATCATCTACTCAAGACCATACATAAAAGTTATCCCTATCATCCGGGAGTAAGATCAGGGTGTCGGGTCTATGTTTAAGTAGGGAAGAAGACCACAAGGCCGAGCTAAGAATGACCTTACCTCTGTCACTCGATCTCGAGGCCTCGTCATTGGCGTCATTCCCCGAACACGGACTCTTGCGATGGCGAGCTGGAGATCGTGCTTTCGAGCTTTGCCTCAGAGGAAGCTTATCAATGGGGAGTGGCACATGCTCCCACTTGGTATACTTCCAGTAGGCGGTATCATCTATTGACTGGTCCTGCTCCAAAAGACTGCAGGCTCGAAGCTTGTCTTCGTGAAGAAGATAAGACAGGGAGCGCCTACCATATGGAGATGGAGCAAGGTTTCTTTGTGCTCCTTCATTGCGTCCATAAGAGTAGGATGGTGATAGTTGGCTGAAGAGTTGAATACATTCTGATTAGTTCAAGCCTAAGTGAAAATCAAGCGTGAAAGGAAAGGGAATCATATACTTACGAATTCGTCTGAATGAATAAAATTTTGAAGGAGCCAGGCCGTCTGTCCAAAAGAATGCCAACTTGAAGTTTGGAGGATGGTTGAGCATGTCCTCGAAGATCTTCCTCTCCTTGGGATAGCTCAACAGATAGTAGAAGCCATCTCCTCCCCGAGCTCGGGAGGGATTGCTTTTCAAAAAAAAAAGAGATACATGATATCTCTTGGCAAAGGTCCTTCCCACTTCAGTTCGTGGTATAGCGACCTTAGGGCTGACAAGACCCTGTATGAGTTGGTCTAGAGCTGGAAGGGCATGAGCCCAAAAAAATCTAGAAAGTCCTTAAAAAATGACTTCAAGGGTAATAAGGCCCCTGCCTTCATATGCTCGTGGCTCCAAGTCGCGAGCTTCAGCTTATTGTCGGGACGGCCGTCTCCCGGGGCTTAGCAGCTCCGTTCGTTTGAGGTTGGAGCTCAACACCTCAGTGAGCCTGACAATCCTAGGCCGTGGCGAGATAGGATGTTGGTGATTTCTCCTAACGAAGAAACCGAGCTCCAATAAAGCTCAGCCTCAAAGAATTCCTCCCTCGAGGTGGGAATGGTAGTCGGCTGTGAGGTGGATGGACGACTTGATGATTCTTCCATCAGTGAGAATTTGAGATCGCCCGGCTTGAAGGCAACCGTTACTTTGAGCTTGGGATCGAGAGGGATCAGTCTAAGCTCGGGATCCGGATCTGGAATAAATCGCGACCCGAAGTTTCTTCCTTTTCTTTTCTTCAACCTCATCAATTTGACGCTAGAAGTGAGCTCAGATATCTTCTTGCTCACACTGCACTTTGTGCTCATGAATTAGCCGCTGGTTTCAAGTAAATGGTGATTCAGAGCTTGGAGTTGATGGTGAATAGGGAGTTGCAAGCACTGGCCCCCACCGTTTCTCACAATTCTGTGACATCTAGCAAGAAAGAAAGAAAGGGATGAGGGCCAGGCATACAAGAAATAAAAGATAAAATTCAAGATAGTTCGAGCTCAAATGTTCGAAACCATGGAATGAGCTCGATCAAAATAACGGGATTGAACTCGGAAGAAACCTGAGCTATTGAAAGAGTCTGGTTTCGAGCGTGTATTTAATGCGAAGGGGGGAAGGTGGATTTATTTTAAAGAATCCTAGATTTTCAAGGAAAAAGTTGGCGGTTACTCAAGAGGATGATAATTTTGAAAAACGTGCAATTTAAAAACCCTAATTCCTAGATTTTCAAGGAAAAAGTTGGCGGTTACTCAAGAGGATGATAATTTTGAAAAACGTGCAATTTAAAAACCCTAATTCCATACCCCATTTCTTGGTTTACACGATACGGTACCCGTAATTTGAATAACAACAGTAGAGGAAGCCATATTTGAATCCTCTACACAAAATTTGGGTTTGAAGCCCATAATATCATAACCTAAAATCTACACAGTATTGGCTAAAAACTTTCTAGTACTAAACTAGAAAATGTGCCTATAGTGCAACAACAATACAAACGTTCACGGAGAAAAAATATGTATAAGCATATAAGGTCAAGAACAGAGACTTACACAATGAAGCTTGCTAATACAATGAAATCGACGACTGGAGTGTTGGTAATAGGGAGGACCTCACCAAATCGAATATGTTGGAGGAAGATTGTTTCCGTGGCTTGGAAAACATGCAAAGGTGAAAGAAATTTGTTAAGCTCTGGTTTTTTTTTTCTTCCTGAAAACTCAAAACGTGAAAGTAAAATGAGGATGACGATATAGGTGTATTTATAGACCCCAGGGAATGTCAAGGGTTGAATTGATTTGGGCCATTGGCTAGATTTGGTATTTGATCTGACGGTCAGGTACAAGTGAAGTAATGGTGGCAGACGAATAGACGTGGGAATGGTAAAAAGGTACTTGAGTACTCTGATTGAGCAACCCGTGGTTGGCGCATGTCCACACTCGAGACACTTAATGGTACAGATTCCGAGAAGGATAGTTCAAAAGTTTCCTTCTCATAGGATTCGAACTGATACTTTTGAGGGGGAAAAATGTTACACCCAGATTTTGACACATGAGAAGTTATGATCCCAAAATCTAGGCTCGTTAGGTATAAGCTCGAAATATGCACGGTCGTCATATGATCCTTCAGTTAGACCGCCTTGTTGTAAATAACGACCTCGAAAAGCTCAAAGAGTGTGTATCCTCGAATGTGTAAGCCTCGAAAATCTTGAAATATTCCATGGTTTGATACATATATTTCCTTGATACATCTCTTGCCTTCGGACGAGATGGTTCAAGCTCGGTAAGTGTAAGCTCAAATGAGATGACTTCGTCAAGGGCTACTTGTTTTGAGCGTAGGCAAAGTTAGATGATGAGCTCGTGATTGATGGATAGCCTCAGAGATGAAAAGTTTCAAGAAAACTCCCAAATGCTAATAACACGGACTCGTGGACTAGGCTGATTTAACTGCTGAACCACGTAAAAATCTCTTGTATTCATCTTCTTTATTTCTTCTGATATCTTCTTGTTTAATTGCTCTCCTTTTCAAGTTGACGAAAAACGGTGTCAACACCCAAAATAATCAAATCCTTTCATGTTAAAAAAAATGAAAACACCCATCATCATATTTAGTAGATCACAAACTAAAACCCAGCATGATTTTTACATAAAACCTTAAAATCAAACAAACTATGGTTTCATATTATAGGGAGAAATCATAGGTGTCATAACATCAAATATTACCATGCTCATGATCCTAAGATCAAACAATACTCAAAACCATATACCCTTCATTAACACCAAATCAAACACAAAAGTAAAAAATAAAAAAAGAACGGTTCCATTACCTCTCTTGATGGTAGAATCAAGAACACAATAAAGACAAGAATCCTAGAGTACAATCACCTTGAATACCCTATCATCAATTTCGAACCACAAACAAATGAAGAATAAAACTTAGCAATGAGGGGGAAGAACATGTTTAATGGAATAGTCATAACCAAAACAAAGATCAAAATCATACCTACCAAAGTTTTGAATTCCCTCCTCTCCTCTTTCTTTCTTCCTTTCTCTCTTTCTCTCTCTAGCTCTCACGCACACTCTCTCTCTCTCCTTCTCCTCCTAGCCAACGACACCAAGCAAGAATGGCCTCTCCTTTATTTTTTCTTCCCTTTTAATCTATCCTAGGAAAATAATAGCCTAAGGGAAAAATGGGTAAGTTTCCCCTTTTTGAATATTTTATTTTCTATGATTTTCTCTTAATTGGTAGAAAATAAAGATGACAACCTCCCTTTCCCTTTATAATTACTGTCTTCAATTTAATTGCCAAATAAAATAGGAAAAGAAGCACTCTCTTTCCCACTATGCTTCACACGTTTTAGCTATTTCCTCTTCTTTGTTTTTTATTATTTTTTATTTTTTTCTTCATTTTAATTAACTAAAAAAAATTATTCTAATAAATGAAAAATAAGAGTGTGTAGAAAATTCTATACAAGTGCACCATGCAACCATGCACATGCACACATCCAATCACTAGGGTGCATCACTACTTACCATGCACGTTGGTGCATTCAACTAGAACTCAATTATTCACAAATTAAATAAATATAAAATTAACAATTAAATTCATAAAATTATACCGAAAAATTCTAACAATTAATTTAAAAAAAATAAATATAATAAATCACAACACTTAACAATTAATTAAAATAAAGCACACTGTTTAATAAATAAAAAAAATTGGTGCGCTACAAAATCATATAATGATAAATTTAGTCTTAATTAGTTAAGATGGTAAATCAAAATTAAAGTTTTTTAATTTGTTGTTTTAATGAAAAATCTTTTATTAAAATAAAAAGGATATTCTCTTATTTAAAGCAATTAGAATTAAGGGCACAATTTTGTTTTTTGTTTTGCTTAATTGGATTAGTAATTATTAGAATATCATTTGGTAAAAATAATTAAATTTATTTTTACAACTAAATTAAAAAATATATATTGATTTTGTGAAAAACACACTTTTTCAAAATAGTGAGTGGGAGAAGGAGTTATGACAATAAGTCTCGTGGTCTCCATTATTGGTTGAACACCAAGAAGCATAGGAAGGGCCTCGTGTCGCCTCCGTTTGCGGCCTCCCTAAGGAAAGGCTTCTGAATATGTTTATTTTATCTCAAGGTTGACTTCTCATATGAGAATATAATTAGTGATGTATTTCAAGTTTGACTAACCCTAAGGCACACTCTTGAGTTAAGCCAATGATTGAAAATAATGGGTTACACTCCAAAGGTATATCTAGGCTTTCGAGCACGACTAGTGCATCTTGACCAAACTAGCGGTAGTTCCTAAGTCGAAAGAGAAATAGGCATTTTTAAGTTTTCACTTATGAAATTGAGATTTGTCTCAAAATTAAGTTGGACTTAATCTGACCTACCCAAAGGCGGTCCATTAATTTTCAAATTAATTTATCGTGGATTGGTATATATTTTTATGTGTTTTTTATATGTTACATTCATACATCATGTTTACTTTTTCAAATGAAATCTAATAACTATTATATGTTTTAATTCATTATATTTTATTTATTTATTTCTAGAAACAATGGTTATTTCTCTTAATCCTGATCATGTACTTGAAAACTTGGGAAATCAAACATACCTCATTGACAAACTCTTGGAAATGATTCCATTTAGTCTTAACCACATAAGAAGATGTTACGATGGGATTCACATTGTCTTTGAAACACAAAACTTGTATGGAGCGATCTATGATCTACCACCAGTGGTTCCAAGCTTTTCATCTAACTTTGATGAACGTGAAAAATATGGTGAATGGATGAGATCGAATCACCTAGCACGTCAATGCATGTTATCGACCATGCATGGTGACATTAAAGAAAGATATATGGTTATTAAAACTGCATGTGATACGTGGTCCATGATAAAGGAAGATGATATAGCACATGCTCAATTTTTGAAATACGGGGTAAATTTGATTTACTCAAAAACTCTTCTTTAATATTTTTGAATGGTTGATTCAAAATTATGTCACTAATATTATTTTTCATATGTTCTTGTTTTCAGGGATACAGAAATCTTTTAAGGAAAATAGTAGTTGCATTGAAACCAAAGCGAAGAAAAAATGATGAAGACAATTGAATATAGAAAAAATTAGTTTAGAAATTTATTTTGTTTAGTTTAAAAAAATTTAAATTTTTTGTCATTTTGAAATAGTTGATTTTCATTATGAAATAAATTAATAAGTTTTTTTCTTTAAAGTAGTTCTGGATTTTTTTTTCTAGAAACTATGTTTTTAGATTCCTTTATTTGATGAATGAACAAGTTTAGTATTTCTTTTTAATAATAAATTCAAATATTATTTTTTAAAATATACTTGTTCCACCTATTTTATCAATGAGTATAAATGATAATTATGAATTATTTATTATTGTGAAAATCATAGATTTAATAAGACATCTTATTCCAACCACAATTAAGTAAAACATATATATGAATTATTTTTTAGATTGGCTTCTAATTAATTAGACACATAAAACAAATAAAAAGCGGTTTTATATTGCAACCATTCAATGGTTCTCACCCTTTTTATATAGTCTGTTAATTAAAATTAACCAAAAGACATTTCTCTAATAAAGGTTCAAAGATCACATAATCATTTGGCTAATACATAGATGTATATTGAAACTTTTAATGTTCAAAGCTAAAAGAAATAATAAATAGTAAGTCAATATTGATTGATATTTATTTTAGATATGTTTAACTTTGATTGAATGCAAAAGAAAACTTCTAGAAATTTTCACGCAACATTTAGTGCAAAGTCACTTAAAGACTTGTTTGATCTAATCAAAAGGAAGTCTAAAACTCGAATTTGGAATTCAAGTAATTTGCATGTGAACTTGGAATTCAAACTCAACTCACATACAACTAGAATGCTAAGCGAAATTGGTATTTTGGAAATGGAATATAATCATATTAGATAAGATTATATTCATGATGAATAATCATTATCGTCTTTATTATTTCTATAATTTTAACACCTGTTATACTCTGTACATGTTTGATTGTACAACATTAAAGACTTAGAAGTTGGGATTCACAAGTGATTATGTGAATAAATTGAAAATTTTCCATGAAGTCATTATGTGAAACAGTTTAATTATCATAAAAGATTCCAAAAGAGTTTGTATCTCTTTAATGCTACTTTAATGAAGCTTGATTATTATAATCACTATATTTTCTAGTTAAATTGTACTAAAAATAATGACTGCAAGTAAAGTAAGCAAGTTACAGATAATTAACAATGATAAAACCAAAGAATATCACAAATTTTGTAAAGCAATATTGTAGTGGGAGCGTTAGTTAGTAACTACTCCATTACAAATGTAAAGATAGCTAATTGTGTGTAACACAATCTAACTATACTTCATTCACATACTAATATATGAAATGAAAAAGTTTTATAGAAAACAATGGTTGAAACATCATGAATCTAGAAATGGAATTTGGAATTCTATGACATCTGGATTCTTGAACATCCAACTAAAGTTTATTGAACTTCAATTGAAATAGGATATTGAAGATGAAGAGGGGAACAGAGGAAAGTACAGACTTTTCAAAGTTAGGTTAATAGCCTAAGGCTATGAATAGAAAAAAGAATTTATTACTTGAATAAATATCTTCTACTGTAACCAAACTTGAATCTGTTTACATACTCTTATCCACTGCTTTATGCATGGATTATGATATTAATTTAAATAGATGTCTAAGTAGTCTTTACTGAATGACTGACATGACAAAATCATTTGAAGATCTCGACCAGAAAGATTTTGTTGTGATTCATATTCTTAATATTGACAACATTCTAATCATTAGGAATAATGTAGATAAATCTTCAATAGAAAAGAAATGGTTAGTTGAACGTCTCTAAATATTAGATTTAGAAAAACCAAGAATGTTCTATACATTCAAGTCTATAGAGATTGAAAGAACAATATTTAGCATTGTCTCAAGTGACTTATATTGATAAAAAGTTCAAATGCTTTAGTTTACAAAAATCTAAGAAAGGCTTTTTGCCTTCTTGGTAAAGGGAATGTATTATCCAAATAATAAATGTCTATTTATTCTCTTACTAGAAAAGAAGGACACGAGACAGTTATTTCTACAACTCAGTGATAGACTGTTTAATGTATCGAATTTTATATTTTCGAATTGACATTTGTTAAATGGTGGGAATAGTTAGCAATTGTCAATCCAATGATGGATTGAGTCATTGAATAATTATAAGGACTTACTTTTGAGTATCTTGAATATAATAGAGGTTATATATATGTGCATTTAGGCAGAGACCTAAAATCTCAAAGGTTGAACTGATTTTAAATCTTCAAAGATTGATATCAGAATTAGCTTCCATAATAGTGGAGGAGACACATTAATCAGGAAATGTATTAGACATTTCAGATTTATATGTTTCACCACAAAAGCTGAAATGTAATAGCTACAAGCAGTTAAATAGCCTATTTGATTTAGTTGAGTTCTTTGTCATTTTGGAAATGGTTTCAGACTAGAATAAACAACTAGTATCTCATTGCGAAAGCAATGGAAATACAACTATTCTAGAAGAACTAGAAATCATGAGAGGGTAGAGCAAATGAAATGAAGCATCATTTAATTCAAGACAATTTTACATAATTGATGTAATAATCTTGAAGATAACTTCAAAACAGTTTCTTACAAAACTGTTACAAAGACTTTGTTAGACAAATTCGATCAGGAGAATATGATTGACATATTAAAAGAGAAGCCTCAATTTGCTTTAGGGCAAGTGGGAGATTGTTGGGAATAGTGCCCTTAAAGTAATTATAGTGGACAAATGTTTTAAATGAAATAAATAATTGAATTGAATTATTATATATATAGACTATGTCTGATATTATGTTGATAATATTAAGTAAATATCATAAAATTCCAAAGTTTATCTATGTGGTCTTAATCTCATATTGGTATGAGATGATCGAGTTTAAGATAATAAACTTAAAATAGTTCACAATAAAATAAAGTTATGGAATCTTTAGATTAATTATTGCTAGTACGGTTCGCTAGTATTATGAATACAAGTGACCTAGATCCGGATCGCTAGTGTAGTAAGACACTTTAGTGAAGATACTTTATATATAGTGATAATAGAACTCGACCAGATGTGATTTGTTAATACTTTTTTAAATACTATTTTATAGTACTAATCAAACATATCAAATGATGATCATATACACGATGATCTTAATCCTGAGGTTGCTATGAACTCCTATATATGTCATTTGATCATTTGATTCATGCGTTAAGGTTTGTCAGAATGATCAGGCTAAGAACAATTGTTTTGGGGACTCAATGATATATATGGCTGGAGACATAGTTTAACAGATATGGAATCTATACCTTCTTATAGATTGAATAATGGTTCCCTGCTATTGGGTTGACTTTTGGAACTAAAAAGGTTATGAGCACTCACGTCGCAAACTTGTGATACAACTTTCACTAGTAAAGTCAATGGTACTCTAGGAACAAGGTATAGCTAAAAGGGTAAAAATGTAATTTTATTCCCTTTTAATAGAGGATTAACGTTGTATGTAATGATTATATCAATGGCTACATTATTCTTTCATAAAGTACTCAATAAATATATGTCTATAATTATCAAGAGTTCAATCTCATATTTATAGTGGAGCAATCATGAGATTAATAAATATGATTATTTAATCAACGAGCTTTGATTAATAATCTAATATTTATTGGAGCTTGATATTATAGGTCCATAGGTCCTCAGGGTGGCTCTATGAACACCATTTCAAGGTAAGAATTGATACAAGGGTAAAACTATAATTTGGGAATTTGAGAATAATTTTATTCTTCGGGTCAAGTTTATAATTATATGATAATTGATGTTGAATAATTAATTATTAATTTTAAAAAATATATTTATTAATTTAAATATATAAATTTTTTAAATTCATATATATATATAAATAAATAAATTTTGAAATTAATTATTTTATTTGAGTGGGGGGAAATAAAAATGGTAAGTCAAAAAATGTTTTTTATTTATTGAATTTTAAACGATGATGATAATGATGATCTTCAATTTGAATTTTGAATTTTGAATTTAAAATTTAAATTTTGAAATATGGTTGTCATCTTTTCCTTAAAAAGTTTAATACCTTATTTTGTGGATGATTGATTTTAATTAAATAAATAAATAAAAGAATAATGCAATATCCCTGAAAATGAATATAGTATTTCACGCATGACACAGTCGAAGGACTGTGCCATGCGTGTATCAATATACTGATATTGTATCAGTGTTATTTTTATTTAATTAATTAATAATTTCTAGATAGTTTTTTCAAATTCGGTATGTTAGATATTTACATAAATCAATTCCTATCATCATAATCATTATTATTATTATTAGGTAATTGAATAATCTTTATATATATGATATAGAATAATAAGAAGAAGACACAAAATATACAATCAGATACAATTTTCATAATAGTTATCAGAATTTTATCAGACAAAAAATCTTTCTTCTTCTTCTTTATTCTAACCATTCTCAGACCATAATCCAAGTTCTCATGTGTTGAGAAATAATTGTGATTCCTAAATTGCAAGCTTATGTTCTCTATGTGCCCACACACATCTTGAGGTGTAGAGAACACTCCGAAAGATCATGGTTTGAGTGCTCAAAACATTGGATAAGAAGATCGATAAATATACGAAAAGACTCAAGGAAACTTGATAGACTTCAAGAGGTAAAAGTTAATGTTCTTGAATATTCATATATTTATGTATTTATATGTTATATATAAATATATATTGTATATTTATCTATATGTTGCATGATTAATAATATTGTATGTTAATATTTCTGTCTGGGTGTTTTCTTGTTCATATAAATTGTTTATATGATTAATGAAAATTTTTGTTGTTCTACACAATGGGCCCACCACACACACTTTGCTACGTGCTCTGAATGTTTTTCCAATAATTCAAGGACCTGAGATCTTGTTTACCTCATAGAAGAGGTCTTACCAGCCTATGTTTCTACTAGTTACCTCAAGATGTGACATGGACAATAGAAGTGGCATGATCACAAGGAGTATGTTTATAATGTGTGATTGGGATGTATGATTATGTATATGTTTGTGATTATAAACTATGAGTATGAAGATGATATGCCTGCCCTGATTTGCGATACATGTTCTCTTGCGTTTTTGTTTGTATTGTTGTACTTCCTTACTAGGCTTTAGCTCACCCCCTTACTTTCCCCATTTCAAGTAAACAATAATGTTTCTCCTTCGCACGCGTTGTGACGTGGGGAGTTCTAACGTCTGAGTATATATAGCATGGCGTGTCCTATGAACGTACAACGATCAATATGTGTGCCAAGAATAAAATAGGAGTATGTCATGAATTTTATTTTTAATTACGCTAGTATGACTTAAACTTTTATTTGTAAATATTGCATAAAGACACATTATTTTATTTTTCAACTTTTGGGCCCAATATGCATGTTTTACCAAGGCCCCACTGAGTTTTTCCTTAAAGTGGTATTTTTAATTAACTATGAGTTGAGTGACATTTTATAAATAATAGAATTAGGGCACAATTTACAAATCATCACCCTAGTCATAAATAATAAATAAAAACACAATACAAACATTCAAAACAAAAATCAGTTAAACATAAATGTAGTGACCCAACTACTCTAGACTTTGGACCATTAACGAAAACTATACATACTAATCCTTAATAAAACTTACATTGTGAAAATACCATAACTTTATTAGGAAACTTGTAAAAATAAGAATTACTTACATAAATTGTCAAGTAGGATATGAGATCCCATTGTTTTAAAAACAAAACATAAATTAAAATAAAAAGGAGTTACATAGCAAGTGCGGAAAAATACATGTAAAACCATAAAAAGAAGACTACATCCTCGAAAATCGAACTCTCGACTCCTTGAATCCATTCATCACCGATACACAATCCCCAAGCATCCACGAACCTTACCGCCACTATAGCTATTTTCCTGCACATATAAACAAAAAGGAATGAGCCTAATGCCCAGCAAGGAAAATCTACCACATAGTTCATATACATAAATTCCATAAGAAACATAAAAACATAACATAACACTTATATCATACACATACTATAATGGCCATTATTACTTGGGGTCCCATAGACTAAACAAGTCATATGCCCATGAGATTAGTGGGGTCCTACTAGCTAAGCAGGTCATATGCCCATAATCTATTTGGGGTCTTGTTAGTCATATGGGTCATATGCCCAAGCCTACAAACATACATATCATAACACTTATCATAACATAAGATAACATATAAAACATATAACATATGAATTTCTATCCTATTTTCCTTACCAAAATACCGGGATAAGAGGACAGAGGTGGGACTTTGGACTCTCCAAAACCTTTTTGCTCAAGAACTTAGATTTCCTTGAAGACTTGTAGACCAATCTAAACCTTGAACCGAAATACTATGAAACCTTACTTCCCCAAGTGTTTGATAAGCTTATGGTGATCAAGCTTATGATTTCCCCACCCAAGTGTTTACACTCTCACACTCACCTAGCAACTTGTAGCCTCTGAACTTAGAGTAAAAGGTGAATAATGGCTGGGTACTAGGTCCTATTTATAGAGTTTAGGAATGAAAGGATCTTAATTTAACTTGAATAAAAATAATGGCTTTTTAGGTGAAAATAATTTGAATAATCATTCAGCAGAGGCTGAAGACTCGTTCAAAAAGGTGCTGGACTTATCAAAAAGTTGAATGGCTGAATGGAAAACAAATTCAAAAACTTTCAAAATAAGCTGAAGGAGGCGATATATCGCCCCCTATAGGCGATATATCGCCTGGACCAATATGCCTGAGGCAAACGTGCATCGTTTCGTGTTTTCCGTATCTACGTGCTGCGATATATCGCCCCTATAGCTGCGATATATCGGCATTCGCTGATTATTTAAACACGAAATTACACATTTTTAGCTTAATTCAAATTGAGTAAACAGCCTTGACTAAGCCCTTAAACGTATTCAAAGCTGCTGACTGACCTTAGAGCATTCAAACTTTACCCTTATTAAATTTAATCCTCAAAATACTTAATCCTTTAATCACCCATACATAACATGTGCTTAAAATCCTATTGGTTCTTATCTAAACCATATAGTATAATAAATATTATCCTTAATATCAGCCATATTAATCAAACCTTAGGTTAACATTAATATTCTTAAACTATAGGTTAAACATAGAAAATCTACAAGTACTACTATGAGTGTCCAAATAATTCCCGGTCTGAACCAAAAATCCACAGTCATAAAGATAATACTATAAATACTATAATACTACTATCTAACTAGCTAAGTAAAGTTCTTGGACTCTACAATAAACCATATAATTCCAAACAAAAATTAACAAAACATAAACTTTAAAAAAAAAAACACCCTAAAATTTAACCAACCAGAAGACAACTAAATGCATGTTTGTTGTACCCATTTTCTGAGCACTCAGCTAGTGAATAATAAAATAGGTTACTAGCTCGGGTAATTAAGAACATCTAAGAGAAGCAACGTGAATTTATTGAAGCCATGCAAGAAGAACATTTATAGAGTAGCTCAGATTAAGAAGATGTAATAAACCAAATTAGTATTACCCTTACCCAAAGGTGCAAGCAAGCCGAGCTCGATCGACTTAGAATCAGAAACAAATATCTACAAAAGTAATATTAAATCTGTTTAATCAAGGGAGATTTATTCAACCATGTAAATAGGGAAAAATTGTTGTAACATTTTACTCAATTGCCTAAAATTCATATATTAATTGACATTAACCGGGTAACAAGATCTCTAATTTAAGGGGATGATTAAAGGCCAATTTTCACTACAAATAGAGATGGAGGGTGAGTGTGTAAGGGGTTGGATCGATCGTAATTACAGAGAAAACTATGTGAAAGAAAATAGAATAAAAGATATAACTTCAAAGTGGATGTAGGTCATTTCTTTTGAATTGGACCACTATAATTTTTATGTATAATTAAACTTTCTTAAATTCTCTTCACCCAAATAAAATGTCCTCAAATAATCGACAACATCTTTTTTTTTTTTTTGGTTGATGAGATTCACAACCAATAGTTTTGGTGCTTTCATTGAGAGTTGTCCATTCTAGCCAAAACGAATAACATTCTTAGACTATGAAAAGTGGCCATGTGGAGATCCGCACATAATGCACTTAAAAGCTCAGCTGATGTTACACCAACGATAAGCATAAGGGACTCAAGACCTTCATGCATAGTGCAAAAACAACCCCGGCTGCAAGAACACCAAGAGTCAAGAAACTCTGCTCTAGTTCCCCCTACGCATCAAGCAAGTCTAACAGGCCTTGGTTGAGGCTCAAGAGGAGTTTTGGTGTGTCCAGGTTGAGCAGACGACCATTGTGATGGCTTTAGAAGAGACCCTTCATTGTGCCCCCTAAAACCTTCATCCCCAATAAATAGTAGCTAAGGAAGTATCGAGCAAAACTTCTGATAGCTCAATTAGTTACCATCAGGGAGGTCAAGTTTGAGGGAGTAGGGAGCAAGACCTTTGTGACCACCTCAACCGCAACAGGGAGCGTCATGAGTCAATAACAAGGAAATATGGGAGTTGTTGTTATGATTGGTTAAATATAAGTTAATTGATCTACACAAAGTAGTGTAAACACACTTAACGATTTCACATAATTGTGATGTGAAATTTAACTTTTTGTTGTAAGCATTTAAAGATTGAATTTTATATGAGATCTCGAGTTCTTGATTATATTTCTAGTTTTTTTGTATGTTTGATCGAAGAGACAAAAAGATGGTGGAAGAGAGAGATAAGAAAAATAACATATTTCTTTTAATTTTTTTAATTTTATTTTTGCTTTATTAAGTCATAAATATTTTTAAACCATTTTAAAAAATAATGAAAACAAAAAAATCAAATAAATCATTGAAATGAGAGTAAGCATATCATTTTTAAAAGCTAGACTCATCCAATTGGAGATTCAAGCAATTCTTCTTGTATTCCAGTCACCATCCTCCACTCCGGCGTGTGACAGTCCCGGTGGTGTGCTCTCAACTTTTGTAGATCTGATAAGGAAAGGTATATATATGTATATATTACCTTATTTAATAATTTGCAAACCATCTGATCAGTCTGAGACCTACATAGGTATCTCATTCTTGTCTTCTATCTATTTGATTTAATTTCATTTTTAGGGGTTTATATATTACTATTTTTTATTATTCATATGGAGGACTCAAAACGAAAGCGTGATCTACGTGTATTGTTATGAAATCAACTAGTAGACCAGCGAACATGTTTAGTTTTAATTTTTCACTTCTCTTGTAGGATTGACTTCGAATTCTTTTTTTCCATGATTTCCACAACCATTTTCTTTTATTAAAATTGGTTAATCAGATCAATTTTATAATTCATTATCTCTCATATATGTTTTCTAGGATAAGTAAATAATTTTAACAAGGTTTTTTATCTACTACATGGATTAGATCTACTTTTCTGTGATTATGTGATTTGAGGTTCTGCTTTTGTGTTTTATGTCTTATCTTATGTTTCCTTTTAGTGCACTCTTAATATCTTTTTTAAATCAAATCCATTCTAACTAGTAAACTTTCTTCCATAGTACTCAAGTGTGTCTTACTTTATGGGATTGGTGATGGGTTACATTCTGAGGAAGAAACCAAAGTAATTTAGAAACCTTAGTGGCGATGTATGAAAGCAACATAAAAAGATTTTCAGCTTCAGAACTAATTTGGTAGAAATATGAAGTTGGGTTATGTTGATATATATTTTCTAATTGTCCTTATGTGGTTAAATTTGGCTTGTTGGCAACCTTTGTGGGATCATTCAAAGTCAGTGGAATTTGTTGGATTCAATAACTTTTCCTCTAGGGTGTTCATTTGGTTTTAGTGACAGTTTTGTATTTATTTGGACCAGCTTCCTGATCTCTCAGTATAACGACAGGGCCTTACAAAGATTTTTTGTTCCTTATTAGGCTTCTTATTATGCCTATTTAGGCTAATTTTATGTCTGCAAAGGCTTATACTGTGCCTCTTTAGGCTTGTTATAGACCGGAGTAGGACTATATGGTACTGTTAAAGTTTTTGTTATAATTTTAAGTTTTGTAAGTGCCTTCTTAGGCCTAGTAGTTGGTGCCTTATTAGGCATGTTTTGTTTGTGCCTTCTCATGCCTATTTTGCTGAGCCTGCCTTTTTGAGGTTTATTGTGTTACAAGATCTTCTTTCTATATATCATTGTTCATAGAGGTATATCTACCAATTATCAATCACAAGTTCTATACCAATCCTGATCGTTACCTCATCTGACTTTGCTGTAATCCATTGCGAATCATACAACTGGCACAGACCTTTCTAACTCAAGATGCCAGCCTCCAAGTTAGTTTTCTTTGAGTAATAATGGATTTCAATGTGAGTCCTTCACTAGTTCCTAGTAGTGTCTTTGTCTCATGGTCAACACCCCTATGGGTGACAAAGCACTCTAACGTTCATGCTAGTGTATGTACTTCTTTTCCATAGGTGTCGTCACCTCACCCTAACCGTGGCTATTCGACATTACTGTCAACTCAAAGTCACATGTAGAACCTCTATGTTCTTATTCCTTTATCCACCGTGAAGCATGAATAATCACATTTTCAGTCTACACATGGGCGCACCATAGTCCTTGATGCACCGCACTATAATTCCATGTTTTAAGCAAGGACAGTGTCCATCGCACCGTCCTCCTTTATCAGTCCATCACATGCATATTCTAATATCATGGCGTGTTAAACAACCTTTATTTCAACTTCTGAAAATCTAGCACGCAACTATCCATTCAGAAAAACTATTGGTTCCTATGTTACCTCAGTCAAGAGTATGGCAATCCTCGAAGATGCTTCAAGTAAAAGCTGATGTGTCTTTCCGGTTCCACGGTGTTTCTAACCTCTAAAATGTTCCTTTATCCAATTCCTTATTGTTTTTATCTTATTTAAATCATACACAGTCCCATCACTTCCCATAATGTGACCTTGAATATCATCTGGAGAAATCGGAACCTATCCCTTCTGGAACCTTACCTGTAATCTCTGTTTCCTCAGCCTCGGTAGTATCAGCAAAAATGCTACTCGTGCTCTATTTCTAACCGGAAGTAGTCCATAACATTGTCGGTCGATCTAGATACGACTTTTCCAAATCATCCTTATACTCTCTACTTATTTAATTTATGTGGGTCGTTGAAGCATTGGTCAGTTCAAGAGCCTTCACTTTAACCCATCATATCATACTTGGTGCGAGAGGTAATTTTTGAAACGTTTATTTTCTTGATCCTCAGCTGGTAATAAGAAGATCGAGGGTCAATTCTTGAGAGCATTGTCCTACCCTGCAACCAGACAAATAAATCATCCATCCTTGGAAATAGACACCTACTTTTAGCAATTACTTTATTTGGCTATCCATATGCGGTACACATTCTCACAGACTTGGCCTTCTTCTTAACAAATGGTGTTGACATGTCCCATGATGAGATGCCCCATCTAATCAACCCTCAAGTCAAATAAATTTTTTGACTGAAACTTTAATTCTTTCTGCCCAGTTAGAGCCATTCTTCATGATGTCTCTGATACCGGTTCTATCCCTACCTTAATCCTATAGCACACTCAATTCCTTTACGGACAATGACCCCAGAGAATCCTTGTAAACCCATATGAAACCTTAGTGACCAATCCAATTTTCATTTGGTCTAACTAATATAACCCTATTGGTACCTACCATAATAGCTAGGCATCCCGTAAACGCAACCGGGTCCTTTCTTTTCAAACTCAAAAGTCACCATCCTTTCTTACAGTCAATGGTTGTCCCTTATTTGGCAAACTAATCCATACTCAGGATCATGCCAAAATCCTCATATAACCAGCTCAATCAATTATTACTGCTAACTTTCTAGCAATAATACTCTAAGCCGTCACCTGAAAATTACCAATTTCCCGCGGCAGACACTAAAATCCCAAGTCCCATAACATAACAATCATATAGCATGTGCCACATATCTATGTCTCCTCTAAGAGATACGTAGTACCAGACTCATTCAACACAATATAAAATATCAGGAACTAGGAAGCTGACTTGCAGCCTCTGAGGAACCACCCTCAGGCTCTGACTGCGCCGAGACGGACACTCAAGCTGGGGTCGATCTATCTGTACTCCTTGGTTCTTCTATATTTGATTTTGGGAAATCCTTCTTGATGTGCCCAATTATTCCACATAGAAAACATGCCTTCGCTCAGCATTCTCCCAGATAGCGTCTTCTGCACCTCGCGCATACTGGATAACTTCTCCAGATCTCGTTGCCACCCTGGCGACCACATTAAGTACTATGACCACTCCTGTCAGGACCAGGAGTAGTAGAACTGCCAGGGCTCTTTCTTTTCTGGTTACTAGGGCCTTTACCCCTACCTAATCTCGCAAATGGGGGTACCATTGCCTGAGTTTCCTACCCTACGGTACTCTGACTCCATGTCTCATCTCATGCATCCTCTATAGCAAAGGCCCTCCCTACTGCCTGAGCATAGGTAGAAATCTCATGTACTGGAGCGATCCTAACTCTCTGGGCTACCCTAGTGTTCATCCCTCGAATGAATCGTTCCTTCCGGACAACATCTATTGGTACCAAATCAAAAGCGAATTTGGCCAACCCATTGAATTCATTGACATACTTTGTCACTGTCTTACTACCTTGAACCAAGTTTATAAACTCATTGGTCTTTGCAATTTGGACTACGTCACAGTAGTACCTCATGTTGAACAATTGTATGAATTCCTCCCAACCTATCATGACAACATTCCGGGTCTGGGATACCACTTCCCACCACGTTCGGGCATCCTCTCGCAACATGTACGTGGCACAAGCCACTCTATCATTGCCTACCACTCCCATATAGTCAAGGATGGAGCTAATCATGCCCATCCACTATTCAGCTCTGAACAGATCCAAGCATCCCTCAAAAACTAGAGGATAATGCTTCTAGAATCTTTCATACAGTAATTCCCATATGTTCCCACCCTTAGGTTGAAACGAAACTAGTGCCATTATTCTCAAAACATACGAAAGAACGTTCCCTGGCATAACCCACTGTCTTAACCACCTAATCTCTTCCTCCTACTTTTGCAATGTTGCTTGCATAACAGCAAACATCTACTGCCAATACCCGAGGGCAGATGGAGGGTTCTGGCCTCGACTATCATCCACAACCCTAATATTACCCATGCCTAGTCGAATTGACTACCTTGGATACATAACCACTGAATCTGTCTGCAGTCAATTACTTAACCTATCAGGCATGATATTCATATCCAGAACTATACCATGAGCAGCTCCAAACAACACAATAGCCACATACAATATGCATACCAAGACACAAGTCTATAACATTCATGCATCGATTATCAAGCCTTACTCCCACCAAATATATTTATAAACAGCATGCTCTCTATTCTAGCATACAGATAAGGAACATAGGTTCAATTTAAATAATTAAACACATAGTCACGTTATTGGATACCAAACTATGAGTCGAGCTTATCATTAGCGATGAGTGTACATGCCCAGCCAGTCTTCAAAAACCCTTAATCCTAGACCGCTCTGATACCAATTTGTAACGCCCTGGTTAGCCACCGTTACACAATGTGTTTAAAATAGTGCTTAACTCGTTAAGGCGAGTCATTTGGACTTAAATTTGTAATTATTGACTAAATCAAGGTTAGGTATTAAAAATTTTGATCAACGAAGTAATTATTTTTCATTTAAAATATTAATTTTATACATAAGAACCCAAAAAGTGGTTATAGACTGATAAAAGTCAATTGGAATGCAAATTAGTCGTCCTAAGTGGAAAAACATGGTTCAGCCCTAGTTCCTCCCAGGCTATCCCGGCCATGGCGGTCGAGTAGGCTGCATATGTACACACCGCCCCTGAAGCTTTCCAACTCATGGTTGGTCTGGCTTTCCCTTTCCCTTACCTGCACCACATAGCACACGTGAGCCAAGACTCAGCAAGAAAACTTAAATCAACAAGTACAAATGAGCAATAGTATATAAATAGTAAACTTAAATCAATAAATTCAATCAACAACAGGATATAAGCAATAATCTTAGCAGTAATAATCTGCTCATTCAAACACATAAACCAGTCTCAACAATCAATACAGTTAGTTACGTGCAATCAACACTTCTGTTTATTTGTATAACATTCAGGCCCGACACCCTTAGGCTGAGTCCTCTGGTCTTATAGCCGACCCCGGCATGCTTAGGTCGGGCTACGTTCCGTACGCCTACTGTCGGCCCCAGCGACCTTAGGACAACCTTCAGAAAAGATATAATCACATATACATTGCACAACACGCAATCAGATGCATCATATACAAGCATGCCCTACCAGATATTCTTAAATACAATTGCAGCAATATTCTCACATATAGTCATAATCATACTCATATTTATTAACAGGGGTCCAAGCCCCAATCACAATCCAGGTGTAGTTTTCTTATTTCGAGTCCTGAGCAAATAGCATATGGAAATCCCGAGCACGATCCCTATTCTCGAGCCTTAGCTGTATAACCTAGTCACAAAGAAATAATGGATAACCATCAACCACTTAGACTATTTAAGAGTTTCAAGGTATGTTTATAGCCTTCGGGATCTCAAATTCTACTAAACCGGGTAGTAGAATCCTTCCCGAGCCTTTAGGTTTGAGTTCCCGAGCTTAAAAACCTTAATTGTCCAATGTTCTCTATTTGGGTCGCAGCACCCCTAGCAAGTGTCGTGGCCCTCTACAAGTCAAAGGGCCTGAGCCCTCATTTCCCTAGACACATGTCATGGCGCAACTCACCTAGCGCCGTAGTGCTAAGGCGGTTCAGCAAACCTCCTTAGGCCACTAAGTTCATGCAGGTTGCGGTGCGAACCCATGAACCCAGATTTTCCAATACTTTTCATGCGTTTTCCTCGAACCAAAATCACCAAAATCTATTCTAAATAACAGCTAAACCCAGAATTGAGTCCCAAAACATCTTCACTACACTCAGAGGAGTACATATACCCGAAAACTTAACCAAAAACCTCATCACAATTCAAACTTAAATTCCTTGAGTTCAAATCTCAAAACACTCAAGAAACCAAACCAAAACTTAATCAAAACAAGGTTTAGAGCTTACCCCAGCTATGAATTATGACCCTGAACTTTTCCCTACTCCAATCCCATCTTCAACCCACAAATTTCCAAGCATTTTCCCTTCCCAAAGATCAAACCCACCAAGGCAACAAGAGGAGAAGAGAGAAATGAGAGAGAGAGAGAGAGAGAGTTGAGTTCCTTCTTTTCTTTTCTGCTTGTTGTTCTAAACTTCCTAAGGTCCCTAGAAGACTAAGGTAGTCCAAAGCTAGAGAAATGACCATCATGCCCCTCATTCAAGACTCACCCTTCAAAGCCCTTAAGGGCAAAGCAGTCATTAGCCGCATTTTCCGCTAATCCTCAAATAGGTCCTATAAATTCCCAATCAATACTGACATACCTAATAAATCACCAATAACTACCTGTTACCCGATAGATCCTGAATACTCACTATGTTTCCCAAAATACCCCTAGGCTCACCCCGAGCTGGGTATTAACCTCGTTGTGACTATTCCGCTAATCCGCTCACTAGGATCGTCTCAGACCACATATCTCAAATATATGTCCACAATATTGTGGTCTCTCTAATAAAACATATATATTACAAATATATCCTCAACGGGTCAAAGATTACAAATACACCCTAATTTACAAAAACGGGCCCACGTGCATATTTAATACACATAAATATGCATAAATATTCGCATTACCATATAAACCATTTATATTGCATAATCTCACATATATTCAATTGATTTCACATATAAATCTGATTATGCCCTCCTGGCACAGTAATCAAGGCATTCGACCTTAATAGCAAATTCAGGACGTTACACCTTTAAGACGGAAGCAGTGACGAATAGAGTTTTGAAGGGACAATCGTGGACTTTCAATAGCTATCATTTAATCCTTTTTGAACCTTCTAGAATAGATCAAGTTACTGATGTAGACTTCAGGTTTATCCCCTTTTGGATACAATTCTATGGAATACATTTTCAACATATATCCAAAGCTTTGGGCCTGGCTATTGCAAATACTATAGGTATTTCCTAGAGTATGATCAAACTCGAAATTATAGGTTTATGCGCTTCAGAGTCCTTTGGGATACTACTCAACCCCTCAAACGAGATAAAATGTTGGATATTGAAAAACAAAAGGACAACATTTAGATAGATTTCTGATATGAGCGACTTTTCAATTTTCTGCGAGGTATCTGGGCATTTAGATCATAATCAACGAGATTGTGCGATTGCTTTAGAGATGATGGAAGATGGACTCTCTCCAACTCTGGAATATGATGATTCTCTAAAAGCAGCTTGTTTGTCCAACATGATTTCTTCTGTAGCAAATTCTAAAAATAATAGGGCTGGTAAAAAACCAATTGCCCAATTGGCAAAAGAAGCCTTCATATCACAATCCAAACATTCAACTATAGGTTCTGTTGACACGGTTTTTCATCAACAGTGTATTAAGAAATAATAAGGAAGATTAGTAATTAATAAACCGTAATGAAAAATAAATGATTTCCCTCAAGAACACAGAACTTTTACGTGGTTCAGTGGTTAAAATCCACTTAGTCTACCAGTCCATATTATTGTTGTTTCTCTCTCTATTTTGGCAGAGTTTTGGTATTACAGAATAATGGTCCCCTTTCCTGTCCAATATTCCTAATATTTATAAGGGAATTCAATGGACAGGTTTGGGTAACCGCGTGAGTCAATCACACATTTACATACTTATTACATTTAATACAAATAATTCCCATTTATACTGGGATATGATCTGATCACAAGATAAATGTACTCCTAATATCTGAGGTATTAAATATGACAACTTGGTCACAAATATACGTATAAAGGGATCCCGAGTCTCTGGGGATCTGCGGATATGCAATATACTAGAACTACCACGATTTGGATATCCCCTCCAAGTTCATGCTTCAACAGCTGTTTTAATATTTTGAGCTCGAGCTTCACAGCCTTCGTGTCCGTAGCTCGGGTTAAACCCAGGACACCTAACACCGTGCATGACCACATGAAACTGGAGTTGCCCATGTGGATAGTAAGAAAATATCATTCCCTTGGTTATTTCTTCGTGTATTTATTTGTCAGCTGTACCCGAGCTGAGTGAATGAACTCGGGCTAAAATTAGGGTACAACATTTTCCCCCCAAGCTCCTGCTCGTGTATGACATCGTCACTTTCTGACCTACATAGTAGGGGCTTTTAGACTTCTGTTACATAAAACCACGCTTGCCCACTACTTGAGTACTGGACACGTGGTGTACCGCAATTGGCGTCTGTTCGGGTTTCAAGGACTGCATTAATTGTCTTGTCACCTTTTTTCCGCCATTTGGTATATTTAACCTTGGCCCTTGGATCTTGAACTAACCCAATTGGATGGCCCAGATTAATCTACACAATTTACGTATAAAGGGGGTGGCCAGAGTTCCAACTTCACCACCTTTCATTTAAAAAATTTCCTTTTCTACACTTCCAAGCTTCTCTTCTTTCCCAGAAATCCCAAAAACCGTTCATCTTACCCAGTCACTCAGAAGCTTTCCAGGAGCTTCCCGTCGCCGAGTCTACATCTTTACCGTTGAAGAACACACTGTAAGTATCTCATTCTTTAGTTTGAAGAGTTTTTCCCTTTTTCTCTTTTTTTTTATCCAATGGAATTTTTGTTATTCACTACATTCCTCCGCAACACTCTTTGTAGTTACTGTTAGGCTACTTCTAAATGTTCTTAGGGAATAGGTTTTGACTTAGGTTCGACGGGCGAATCCAAAAATGTTCTAGAAATAAGGCATTCATAAAACTGGGAAATTTCTTGGTAAATCTGGGTAATCCTAATGGTGCATTAATTTACAGAACACCCATTTGGGGGTAAAGGAAATTAAGGGTTTTTAGGTTTAGAACCAGATAGCTTAGAGGTTACATTTCTTGGGTGGTTTTGTACTAAACCGCCTCCCAATGAAAGTAGTGGTCCGGCATTCTGACACACGGATCCCTAAATATTAGGGGTCTGTTAGGAAATCCGAGGCGCGTAGCTTAGAATATCGCGTGCCATCATGCGATGGGGCTGAGGCTAACCTTAGCTCGTATAACAAAAGTAAATTGTTTCCCTTTTCGTACTCTTACATCCCAGTTTTAGATCATCTTAGGTCGCCTACTAACTAGGTCATTTTGTCGTTAGGCAATCTGATGGCTCCTCAAAAGAAGAACGCCCCAAAGAAGAATGCCTCGAGCTCGTCCTCCCAACAAAAGAACAAAGGGAAGCAGATCGCTCTAGAATCTCCCATCCCGCACTTCAGTCCAGTGGTGGAGAGGGAGATCATGGTTGCCCCGAACGCATACTTTGAGGCTGAGCGTATCATTTCCAATATCACGACTCAGGGGAGGGTGAACAAAATTATGTTGAGCCATAACATAGAGGTCAAAATTGGAACTCTCTTAGTCCGACCTGCGTTCGGAGGGGAACTGAGCTGCTCCCCTCTCCAAGACGACTTCGCAACTTGGAGTGATGAACACCTGAAGGCTGGGGCCCTCCTCCCCCTAGAATAGTACTTCACAGATTTTTTAAATTATGTGACGTTGGCTCCATTTCAGCTCCCCCCAAATTCATATATACTTTTGGCGGAGCTGAAGTATTTATTCCTGAAACACGAGTGAGAGGTCCCCACTGCAGCAGACATTCTTTATTTCTTCTGCCTCAAGGAAAGTCCCGACCAGAAAGGACGTGGTGATGGATTCTACTACCTCACACGATTCCCTAACTCGACCTTCGTCATCGAGCTTCCCAGTCATCCAAACGACTATAAAGACTTGTTCTTCATGTCGAATGGATTCTGAAATTGCGAACATCGCTACTTCAACTGACCTTGTAAGTATTCCATCCTTGTGATTTCAACTCATGAATTTTCATTTAAGATATATATTTTTTTTTTATGTCTTAACTGAATTTGTTTCTTGTGCAGCCATATTTGCGAGGACGGGAAAGTCCATGACTCTCGGGGGTCAGTACAAGAAGTTGTCTGGGCTTCCCCCCAGTGAGAAGGACTACCGCTAGGTCATGAATGACGTCACGATGTTGGCCTGCCAGCTGATTGGTGAAGGCCAAACACTGGCCTTGAGGACCTGGGCTACCCTTCTGGTGATCCCCGAGCTCCCATCCTCTTAAAAGGCCTTTCCAGCCATTGAGGACGAGGGGGGTGAAGAGGAAGAGGTGCCTCTAGTGTGAAAAAGGCAGGCTCTCGAGGCTGTTCAGTAACCCGATCTAGAACGAGCTTCGTTAGAGGCAGCAGCCAGCCCCTCCAGCCAAGGTAACCCATACCCCTTTAGGGAATTAGATAGGGTTGTTGCTGATTTTAGGCTAGTTCATTTTAATCCAAACCAGCTCGTCCATCATCATCCCTATAACCCAGATCGAAATATAACCATGTTGTAGTGCGTAGACCACCTAGTGGTATGCCATGACAGTTGTTATCCTAAGGGCATAGTCATAGTAGATAACACTTTAAACTTTAGATCCGCCATTTTTTAGGAGTATGGGACCAAGCATAGGATCTGGCCTTCTCTATTCTAGGGTGCAATTGCCCCTGGATTTAGACAGTATGTAGAGGAATCAGCCCCGAGGAAGGACCTGAACCTAAACCCCTTAGGATCCCAGAAATATTAGTTGTAGAATCCCTATTTCCTCCATTAGTTCCAAGGTCATAGGTTGTGATAATAGACTCTTCCCCCAACCGGAAGGGTAGGATCTTTGTTTATTTTCTTTCTTTATATATATTTATGACAACCTTATTTGTGAACTAATTCCTTTTTGTTCTTTTCAGACGAAGAAATGGAACAACCCAGAGCTCCTGACCTCCGAACTGTTTTCCAGACTAAGAAAGCTAGCTTGGGCCCCGTCATAAAGAGGCTCAGGATCATGAAGAAAACCCCCCTGCAGCAGGAAACACCTCAAAATCCCCTGCCAAGGGGAAAGACACGAGCAAAACTCAGGAATTGGTTCCGGTGAATTCTATAACTGCTAAGGTTCCCCTTCCTCCTCCACCTCGATTCGTGCCTCCCCAGACTCAAGTGATACAAGCTGAGCCCCAGATCCCACCGTCTCAATACCAGTAGATCCTTAGGACCTGGAGAAGATCCCTGAAGCCTTTTGGGGTATCATTTATGAGACTGTGAGCCATATGGTGGGGCATGCCTATAAGGCCAACTCGAGGGATCATCGAGGAGCGCAACCCGGAGAATGCCATGGAATCAGCTATGGGATGAACCTCACTATAGGTTGTCTTTCCTTGGTGAAAAATTTCTTTCTACTATGATCAAGGGTATATCTCTGACTTGTTTTGTTATTTTGCAGTCTTTCCTGGCCCAGTATCGCAGCATAGCCCATGCTAGGGCTAGAAACGATGAGCTTCGGGCCGATCTGAACGCTGCCAACATCGCCCTGACTACCACTCAAGAAGGCGAGCAGACCACCAAAGCCGCCTTGGCGACTGCTCAGAAGAGTGAGCATGATGCCAAGGTTGCTCTCGCCTCGTCCCAGGAAAGCGAGTAGGCTGCAAAGACTGCATTGTCTGCCCTCCAGGCTCAAACTGCACAACTTTCAGGTCGAGGTTGATGAAGCCAAAGCAAAATTGCTCGAGGCCGAGGCCACAGTCAAAGAAGAAAAGGCGGCCTCATCGTCGACCATGGAAAAGATGTTGTACCAGTGTTCGGCCTTTAACCCGAATGGGAAATTCTCTTTCATGGGAGTCGAGCTTTGGGATCCGTACCTTGCAAGATTCAAGGCTCGACTCTTGCAAGAACCGTCAAAGACTGGTGAGGCTTCCAGAGCAGCTGAGGGGAATGGCAAGGAGGTCACATCTTCGGGCGAGCTGATGGAGCTCAATGATACCTCTTTTGTATTTCTGTAATTGTTTAACAAATTTTTTTTTTATTAAACAATTGCCTTCGGGCTCAGTTCGAGGTTTTTTCTCCTCGGGATAATTTGCTTGCTTTATTTCAATATACATCTAATTTTTGATCCATTTATCTTTCCTTTACTATCTCTCATGTTTATGAATCCTTAGACTCGTGCTAGGTTTATTGATAACTCGAGCTTTAACAAGCTCTTGATATTAAACAATTTTCCCAACTTTCCAAGTTTTTGACCTAGTTACGTCCAGGGTTTTAAATGATTTAAACTTAGTTTATGCTAGGTTTATTGATAACTCGAGCTTTAACAAGCCCTTGATATTAAACAATTTTCCCAACTTTCCAAGTTTCGGACCTGGTTGTATCATGGGATTTTAATGATTTAAACTTAGTTCGCACTAGGTTTATTGAAAACTCGAGCTCTTAAAAAGCTGTTGAATAATCAATTTTTCCAAGCTCTAAGTTTCAGACTTGGTTATGTCTAGGGATTTTAATGATTTAAACTTAGTTCGCGCTAGGTTTATTGAAAACTCGAGCTCTTAAAAACCTATTGAATAATCAATTTTTCCAAGCTCTAAGTTTCGGACCTGGTTGCGTCTAGGATTTTAAATGATTTTAACTTAGTTCGTGCTAGGTTTATTGAAAACTCGAGCTCTTAAAAAGCCGTCGAATAATCAATTTTTCCAAGCGCTAAGTTTGTTAATCTTATCAAGCAAGCTTAATTTTGCTAGCCTTGAGTTATATATATGCCCCCCAAGTAACCAGAATGTAGAAACATTCCTGGTTGCTTTTACAAACACTAGAACACAAACTCATACAATCTTAAAAATTATTTAATAATCCACATATTATTCAATAAAATGGCTTTTATAAATAAGCCTTACATTGATGGTGGTGCTACTGATAATATTTTTTCAAATGTTGGGTGTTCCAGGTCTGTGGGACTACTTCATCACTTCTAGAAAAGAAAGATGCCAAGGCGTTCACAACGCTTGCGGCAACTACAAAATGTCGAGGTTCACCTGGACGGAGGGCGAATGAGGGCTTCCAGGAAAGACCCTCCTCCGCCTGGGCATGGAGATATGCCAGAGGAATGTCCTCCCCCAAGGGAGGAGAAGGAAGTATCATCCCCGGCTGTCCGGCCCGACGGAGGTCACTCAGAGCCGCCAGTGTACCCACATCCCCGGTGGAACCATGCTCAGGCTACCAAGACCCGGGTCCCTCAACGCACAGGCTAGGCAAGAGTCCCTGAGTACACTCAGTAAGTTCCAGCTCAAGGACTCGCTTCTACAAGAATGAGATTCACGAGTTACATAAAAAGACTCGAAGGCTAGAAACCACGCTAGAGAACATGCAGGAGATTTTAAATGACCTCCTGCAAGGAAAGTCGAGCATACCCCTTCCTAAGCGTAAAGAGAATGAGCATGAAAAAGGGGAAAACACTGTCCCCATAGCCGATGGTAGAATCCGACTCTCCACCAGTAAAACTCCCCAGACAAGGTACCATGAGGGACCTAGGCCAACGAAATACCCCCAGAAGCCAAGGCGGAGGGACGATGATGGTCGTAAGAACGAAGCAGAAGTCACCTCAAAGGAGGCGCCCTCGAGGAACACAACCAGGGCAAGGGATCAATTTGAGAACCCGCAAGACTCCTTTAGCAAAAAGAGGAGGGGACTAGACATCAAAATGCAACACCCTCAAGGCAAGATTATCACTGCACCTAGGGGGCACAGAGATGACTAAGAATTTGACCATGATTCGCCCTTCACAAGGGAGATCCAGGCTGAGCAAATCCCCGCTAACCTCAAAGAGCCTCGCATGACTCCATACAAGGGTACTACAGACCCAAAGTATCACTTAGACTACTTCAATAACTTGGTGAGGTTAAGAGGGGTCAACAGCATAGCGAAAAGCCATTTCTTTGTTGTTACACTTAAAGGTGTTGCATACAAGTGGTTCAAGAGGTTAAGGCCAGGAACAATCTAATCATGGCAGCAATTCTCTGGCCAATTTCTTCAGCAACACCATGCGGTCTGTGACTACGTTATGCCAATTACCAGCATCGCTAACATAAAACAAGGCGAAAATTAAAGTCTGAAGAACTATATCCATAGGCTCAATAAGGAAGCAACAAAGGTGGGAAGTTTAACCAAAGCGAAGCTCAAGATGGCTATTACGGCCGGAGTTCGTCCAGGAAGCAAGTTATGGGGTAACATGCTCAAAAGAGAAGTTTTGAATTTAGATGATTTCTTTGAAAGAGCACAGAAGTACATATGTGTGGAAGAGGGCCATAAGAACTCGCATGTTGAGGGAAGCGAACCTTCCTCTAGTTGCCCTTCTACTAATACGTCTGAAGATTCCATATAGAAGAGAACGCCGTGCTAGAGTCGCTGACCAAGTTTAAAATTGGACGAGGACTACGAATAGGCTCCAAAGAAGAAGCTAGTAAGAGTCATCAAATCATCACAATCGGCCCCCATAAAGATCCAAAGTAGGCGTTTAGCCTCACGAGCCTCAATAGGTGCTTGACCAAGTGCGAAACAGACATCTAGCCTTACGAGATGCATATGTATGAAAGTATTTATAATACCTATATATAAGAGCAGTGTACCTTATGAGATGACCTTTGAATTTATAAGGACTAGCTACCCTTATAGAATCTGAAAAGGTCAAAAGGTCCCTAAAAAATGACCTCGTCAAGGACAAACCCATCATGTAAAGGGACCACGTCGCAGAAGACGAAAGGGGAACCCAAAGAGATCCCTAAGTCTAGTTGACTAAGTTGCCTTATTAAGGGAAAAAAGGGCCTTGAAAATAGGTGTACACGAGATTACACAAGGACCATCTCACCATAAAGGTCCCGGCCCGAGGGGAGATCACCTCAAAAATCATAAATGGGTCTTAAAGAAGACACTTATGAAAGGGGTCTCAAAGAAGATGCTTATTAAAAGGGTCTCAAAGAAGACTATTATCCAAAAAAATTAGCATTAATGACGTGGCAAGTGATCCCTGGACACGTGGCTGGCACCTGGAAAAGTTCTGCTAGAGTATCGATCAGAAGACGCATTAGGAGCAGTAAGCAGCCTAGTCTTACCTGCGACCAGTCTGGTCGATAGTTCCGCATACAAAGCAACATTAATGAGAAGATCTTTGTAAATACCGAATTTAACTCACACAATCTCCTGAGTATCCGATGATTCAGGAAAGAATATCTGTAACAATCTTTTGTAATCCCCCTTGAGCCTATAAATAGCAAAAGATAGCTCAAGGAAGGGACTTTTGGCTTTTGAATCATTAGAGACTACAGTAATTCTCCTAGTGATATTGTATTGTTCTTGAGAGGTTAGTGAAACTCATTGAACTCTTGTTCTTTGATCACTCCTTTGGTTCTCATATCAATAACAATCTAAGTGGACGTAGGTTATTACCAGATCCTGGGGCCGAACCACTATAAAAATATCGTGTTGTTATTACTTTTTGTCATTACGTTTCTCTCTACACATTCATTCATATCAAGCATATTCTAACTCCGTGTCAGTTGGCCAAATCCTGGGTCAACATTCTGGTGCTTTCATTGAGAGCTTGATTAATCATTGCTGAGAAAACTAATGGCGAAAACTGGAAGGAAAGCTGGACAGGCGGCCGCTGCTGTGCCATCAAATCCACCTCCTCCTCCCCCTGCAAGCGTGGCGGAGGATGAGCCACATCTGGACTTTGAGGAGGAAGAAATGGATGATGCAATGCTGAAGAGTACCCTGGGCGCATTGCAGGAAGAGCTGGCTAATCTGAGAGCCAGTCAGGAGACTGCTGCCGATGTTGTGGCACGGCAGCAACAGGAGATTGAACGGCAATGCGCGGAACTAAGCGAAAGGCAGGCGGAGATGGACCGCCGCCAGAGTGAAGCCATGGCAGCCCTCGAGGCGGCCTTGCAGCTGGCAAGGAATCAGGTCGCACCTGTTTCGCAACCTGACCAACCTGGCAATGGGCCACCCCAGAGGGGTCCTAATCCAAGCCCACCGATCTAGCCTTCAAGTCCACAAAGGCCCGAGCAGCCTCAAGCGGCCCATGACGACGTCCCGCTAAACCCTGAGGCGCAGCCACCATCCCAGGCTGGTCGTGGCAATCCCCCCCAACAAAGGTAGAATAGAGCCAAGCATCAGCCTCGTAGTCCTAGACGCCGTAGGGGTGATGAGCCAAACCTACTGAACAGAGGTCAGTATCCCCTGGTAACAGGAGGGAATCAGAGTTAGGCTCTGCGGTCCGGAGTCCCCCACGGCACGATGATGCACGGGGATACCACGACCAGCGCAAGCCGCCCTCTAACGCTCGGGACTTTTGAGCTAGGAATGGAAATCGAGGGAACAGTCGATCCCACCATAGCCAGTCGAGGTTCAGAGATGGCCATGGATATAATGAGGCTGACTCAGGCAAGGGGAACGCTGGCCGACGGAATGAAGAAAGAGGTAAAGGCAGGAGCCAGGTACCTCAGGATGACCAACCCAATAGATGGGATGCTGGGGGGCAGCCCAAACAAAATAATGTCTTTAACCGGCTCGGGGGTAGCGAGCAGCGAAGAAGAGACGAGGATTTGCGTGACGTACTTAACGATTGCCGCGAACTGCATGGCGAGAACGTCCCCCAGCGACAGAGGCCACAGCGATTCCTGCCGCTGTACAGGCCCAAATAGACGCCCTCAACCAGGCAGTGCAACAGCTGGTCGGGGGAAAGACATCTTACATCAACCACGATAGGAGGAAAGGCACTCCTTTCGTACAGAGGATAGCTAATGCCGAAACTCCAAGCAAGTTCAAAATTCCTACACTCCCAAACTTTGATGGGTATGGAGACCCAGTGTCTCATGTCAACAAGTTTGAAATTCAAATGGACATTCAGAAAGTGTCCGAAGACGCTCGGTGCAGGATCTTCCCTGCAACACTTTCTAAAGCTGAGCAGGAATGGTTTTTTAAGTTCCCTCCTGCAAGCATAGTTTCCTGGGAAATGTTCGTAAGGGAGTTTTACGGACAGTTCTATGCAGGTCGTGTACATCCAACCGAAGCAAACCAGCTGGTCGAAATTCGCCAGCAGGATGGGGAGTCAGTAAAGGACTACATCCAGCGCTTTATGCGAGCGGCGGCTGGAGCAAAAACGATGGGGGACGAAGGCAAAATTATGGCCATTACCGCAGGGGTAAAACGTCGTTCTCCCCTCTGGAAAAGTCTCCGAAAGGAAGGAGTGAGAACTACCCAAGAATTTTTAGACCGAGCTGATCGCTACATCAAGCTCGAAGAAGCCATTGCTGATGATGGAAAGCCCTCAGACAAGGGTAAGAAGGCTTCCGAACCCACCAAAGCCGCCAATGGTTCCAAACCTAATGGCAACGGCAAAGGCAACGGTAATGGCAAGAATGGTGGAAAACGGCCGTATAATGAGCCTTCCACCTCCGACAACAAACGAGCCAAGGGTAATCGTTATGAACCTCGGTTCACTAACTACACTGCCCTCGTTGAGTTTCGGGGAGAGGTTTATCAGGCCACAAGTTCTAGTGTGCCTTACAAAAATCCTGGCCCCATTCGGAAGGATATTTCGAAGAGAGACACTACCAAGTTCTGTCGTTATCATAACGACTACGGACATGACACTAATGAATGCAACCAGTTGAAAGATGAAATGGAGTTCCTTATTAGACAAGGACACTTGAGAAGATACGTACGGGCCTCAGGAAATTCCCAACAAGAAGCTCCGGGTGGCAACGAGCAAGCTCCCACGCGCCAACGCTCGCCACCCTTACAGCCTGCCCCCGTGACTGGCACACTCTTAACCATTTGTGGAGGCCCACACCTCGCGGGAAATAGCGGAAAGGCCAGGGAACGATATGCTCGGACTTTGCGCCACGACTAGGACATCGAATGATGACTGTGGAGGACCGTGCACCGAAAAAGGCTCGATCAGAGGAAGGTGAGATAACCTTCTCTGATGGCGACGCCCAACATGTCAGGTTCCCACATTCCGATCCGCTGGTCGTGGACATCCAGATGGCCAACATGATGGTGAAGAGAGTACTGGTCAATACAGGAAGTTCAGTGAATATCCTGTATAAATCAACACTGGAACGCATGAAATTGTCCGTTAAGGACTTGGAGCCCTGCAACCAAACGATATACGGCTTCTCTGGAGAAGGACTCGCCCCCGCCGGATTGATCAAGCTCCCAGTAATGACGGGTACAGCGCCTGCAACAAGGACATTACTCTCCACCTTTGTAGTGGTCGATTGTCCCTCGGCATAAAATGCCGTTATTGGAAGGCCCATAATGGTTGATCTGCGGGCCATCATCTCTATGTGGCACTTGGCCATGAAGTTCCCAACAGACGTGGGGATAGGACGCGTGTTGGGAAACCAGAGGGAAGCCAGGGAGTGCTACAACACATCAATCACAAAGGCGAAGAGTGGAACGTCGAAGAACGCTACCTCAGATAGGTTGCAGATGGCAGTTGATACACAAGCCCAATCCGATGATGAAGTCACCAAATAGGGTGTTTCCCAAAGTGAGGATAGAGATTTGGATCCTCGCTTTGGGGATTTTGAAGAGAATGTTGGACCCGTCGAGGACCTAGAGGAGGTCCAACTCGACAAAGAAGACCCGACCAGAGTCGTAAAGGTTGGGAAAAACTTAGAGCCTACCACGAAGAACGCACTAGTGGAATTTTTGCGAAAGAACCAGGAGGTTTTCACCTGGTCGCATAAATACATGGCTGGGATAGATCCCGCAGTTATCAGCCATGTCCTGAATATAGACAAGACCTTTCCACCCGTGCAACAAAAGAAAAGGCTGCTCAATAGAGATAGATCAAGAGCCTTAAAAGAAGAAGTCGATAGACTAAAGGAGAATGGGTTCATAAGGGTGGCATTTTATCCATGTGGGTCTCCAATCCAGTGCTGGTTCCCAAGCCTAACGGCAAGTGGCGGACCTGTGTGGATTTTACAAACCTCAATAAAGCTTGCCCAAAAGACTGCTTCCCACTCCCAAGAATCGGCCAGCTGGTCGATGCAACTGCAGGACACAAGATCCTCTCGTTCATGGATGCATATTCAGGCTACAACCAGATTAGCATGCACCCCCCTGACGAGGATCACACCAGCTTTCGGACCGATACGGGCTTATACTATTACAAAGTGATGCCCTTCGGACTGAAAAACGCAGGTGTGACTTACCAATGGCTAGTCAACCACATGTTTAAGGAGCAAATCGGAGTAAACATGGAGGTATACGTGGACGACATGCTGGTAAAGTCTAAGAAGGCAGAAGGACATGTGAGGGATTTACAAGAGTGCTTTAGTGTATTGAACAAATATCAAATGAAGTTAAACCCCCTCAAATGTTCCTTCAGAGTTCGATCAGGAAAGTTTTGGGGTTCATTGTAAATTCAAGAGGAATCGAGGCCAACCCTGACAAGATAAAAGCCCTGATCGACATAAAGTCGCCAGAAAGGATCAAAGATGTACAAAGTTTAACCGGAAGAATCACAGCCCTAAGTAGATTCATTTCATAATCAACAGACAAGTGTGTCCCTTTTTTCAATCTACTTAGAGGGAATAAGAAGTTTGAATGGACGGGAGACTGCGAGAAAGCATTCCAGGCCTTGAAAGCCCATATGGCACAGCCTCCCATCTTATCAAAGCCAATTGAAGGAGAAACTTTGTTTATTTACCTGGCGATTACTGAAGTTGTTGCTAGCGCGGTACTAGTGCGAGAGGAGGAAGGCGTGCAAAAGGCGGTCTACTATGTCAGCAAGAGGCTGATCGGGGCAGAATTGAGATATCCACCAATCGAGAGGTTAGCATATTGCTTAATCCTGGCCTCTAGGAAGCTACGCCCCTACTTTCAAGCCCATCCTATTATAGTTCTAACTGACCAGCCCCTTCGGCAAGTCCTCCAAAGACCAGAAGCGGTTGGACGATTATTAAAATGGGCAGTCGAACTAGGGCAGTTCGATATAACCTATTCACTGCGAGCAGCAGTCAAGGGACAAGTCTTGGCCGACCTTATTGCAAAGTTCACCGAACTCCTAGATAGCGAGCAATGCGAACAGCCTGAAGCGCCTGGGCCTCAAGACAAAGCTCCTTCGTGGAAGTTATTCACGGATGGGTCCTCCAATGAAGCCCACGCTGGAGCGGGAGTGATATTGATAACGCCGGAAGGGCATCAATTTCACTGTGCCATCAGGTTCGACTTCACCGCGTCAAATAATGAAGCAGAATACGAAGCACTCCTCGCTGGTTTAAGAATGGCAAAAGATATGAGCATAAAGACACTTGATATCTACAGTTATTCACAGCTGGTGGTGAATCAGATCCTGGGAGAATATCATGCGCGAGGCTTGAAAATGGTGGCCTACTTCAATAAAACAAAAGACCTGCTAGCCTAGTTCACAAAGTACACCCTCCAACAAATCCCGCGAGATCATAATTTAAACACAGATGCCTTAGCCAAACTCGCGAGTGCGAAGGATGCTGACACTTTGAACATCGTGCCAGTAGAGAGACTGAGTGAGCCAAGCATTCAAACAATCGAATCCAGTATGGAGATACGGATGGAAGATACATGGATGGCGCCTTACTTGGAGCATCTGACAAATGGTACGCTACCAACAGATAGAAACAAAGCCAGAACGCTACAAAGGCGAGCCGCTAGGTACATACTGGTCGATGGTGTTATGTACCGAAGGGGATATTCAATGCCACTACTCAGGTGTGTTACACCAGAAAAAGCTAAGGAACTCATGAAAGAGGTGCATGAAGGCTTCTGTGGGGATCACGCTGGGGGGCAGAGTTTAGCAAAGAAGATTCTAAGGCAAGGCTACTTCTGGCCAACTATGAACGAGGATTCGATGGAGTTTGTACGAAGATGCGATAAATGTCAAAGGTTCTCCAAGATTCCACGAGCAGCCCCAAACGAATTGAAACAGATGCAAAGTCCGTGGCCTTTTGCAGTATGGGGGATAGATTTGATTGGATCCCTACCTACAGGGAAAGGCGGAGTAAAGTACGCAGTCGTGGCAGTCGATTACTTCACCAAATGGGCCGAAGTTGAGCCGCTCGCTGCCATCACGACCAAGAAAGTCCTTGACTTTGTTATCAAGAACATTTTCTGTCGATATGGTTTGCCTAGGAAGATAGTTTCAGACAACGGAGCCCAGTTTGACAGTGATTTATTCACCGATTTCTGCAAAAGACATGGAGTCATTAAAAGCTTTTCTTCAGTTGCACACCCCCAGGCAAATGGGCAGGTTGAAGCTGTGAATAAAACTCTTAAAGACACCCTGAAGAAGAGGCTCGAAGAAGCTAAGGGAGCGTGGCCAGAGCAATTGCCTGAAGTCCTCTGGTCGTATAGAACGTCTCACCGAACAGCGACAGGACATACCCCATTTTCCTTGGCCTACGGATATGAGGCGATGTTGCCTGTCGAATTAGATCCCCCCTCACATCGACGTCTAACATACGACCAGGACCAGAACAGCCAACTAATGATGGAATCCCTAGACTCGATTGACGAGATATGGGAGAAGGCACAACTCCGAGTTGCTGCATACCAACAAAAAGTCGCCCGGTACTTTAACTCCAAAGTTAAAGAAAGAAAATTCAACGTCGAAGACCTAGTGCTACGACGAGTTTTCTTAAATACCCGCGGCCCTACTGCTGGAGTGCTCGGACCTAATTGGGAAAGACCTTACCAGATTGAAGAAGTCCTTCATCCGGGCACCTACAAACTTGCATGCTTAAACGAAGATCTCGTTCCACGCTATTGGAATGGAGAACACCTGCGCAAGTATTATCAGTGAACAGTCCTTTTTAAAGGACTGGCTTGTATTAATTTTTCTTTTTACAAGTTTAGTAAAGAGGGTTAGCCACGCTATACGGCTAATCGCTCGTATATGTAAGATTCTATTTCAGAATCACTCGTAAAGACATGTTTAGTCCATTTTTAATACGAGATTATAAGGGACTGTGCGCAGCCAGTCATTCTTGCCAACCTTTGTGAATTTATATTTACAAGTATTTGTTCATTACGTGTGTTGTTTTGCTGTATTACAAGTATTATTTTTGCACACGAACAGGAATGTTCGAACAGGTCATGGTCAAGGCAAGTGACCAAGGACCTAAAGCTCCTCGATCACTTGGGGGGCATATAAGGCACATCGATAGCAAAGCATACCATTAGGTATGTAAACACATGAACAAAATTAGTGAAAGCAAGCTGAGGTACTTAGAGTATTTTTCAAATTTTATATTTTGTTAAATCATGCCAAAGTACTATGCTAAGTTTGGTCATACAGACAAATGTTATAATAAATGAAAATGTTATAGCATCATGCAATCTTTTACACCGCAAGCACCACTACTTGGATGTAACTGTTCAAATAAAAGAAAAAGATTTACTTCCCGTGCAGCAAAGTTTAAAATAAAAATATTGTCTTTACATCACGACCCGTGGGTCGTGTAATCAAAAGGAAAGAAAAAATAATGGAAAAGCTCAAGAGGCATTTGGGGCCGGAGGGTCATTAGCGGCATTCTGGTTGACAACATCATCAACAGCCCCTTCTTCTTCTTCAGCACCAACCAGGCTTGGGGAAGCAGGGATCCTCGCTCTTGCCTCCTCTTCAGCCAGTTGGGCAGTGCAGCGAGCCAGCTCGGCAGCCCTGACATCCTCTGAAAGATAGCTGAAGTCGGCTCCCTGATTGTGTTTCCAGAAGTTGTAGAAACATCGGAGCGTCGTCCTCTTATACCTTTCCATATTTTTGGAGTTGCCAAGCTCCAGCTGCTTTACTTTGCCCTCAAGAGTGGCGATGGCCTCGTCCTTGGGCTTAAGCACCTCTTCCAATCTTCTGATTTCGCGAAGGTGGGTGCGGCTGGCATCCTGATAATCCTGCCTCGACTTTATCACAGCTTCCTTCACAGCTTCAGCCTCCGACAACTTTGTTACCGCAGCATCCCTCTGTTGGACCATCGCCTCCAACTCCTTGGTGTGCCTGGCCTCTGCAGCCAAAAGCTCCTCGGCTGCCTTCACTTGGTACCCCTCAATGGCCTTTACCCTAGCCTGCTCGATGGTGGCTTGGGTGCGGGTGCGAGCAGTGGTGGCAGACAGCAAAGCCTGAAGACAAAGGATAAGAGTTAGAACCTGTGGCAAAGAGTAAAAGACTAAGGCCAAAAAGATTAAAGAAGTACTTACGCTGGCTATTTCGTTCAAGGTCCTGTTCAGGATTAGGTCGACCGTCATATTTTCTGCCTCAATCATTGCATCCTTTACGTGGTCATTTTTCCCGATGTACGTGATGCAGTCTTTTGCTACTCGTACGGCACGACTCGAGAGTTTGGCCCCAAGGGTCTCTTCCCGTCTGTCTTGTTCCCTGCTGGGTGCAGCCGGAGGAGGGTTCTTTGGAGCCGGAGGAGGGATCTTTGGAGTGGGAGGAGTCTCTTTCTCGGCAAGGGCCGAAGGATGAATAGTAGTTTGCCCAGCTGGCACGTCCCTGGGAGGGTCCTCTGTTCGACCTTTCTTGGCCAGTCTCTGGCTTGTTTCGCCAATTTGTCTCCACGACGACTTCCTTCGGAGCTGAGGAACTTCTTCTTCCTCCTCAGCATTGTATAGATCAAAGACGTTGGGAGTGGCCATATCTGCACACAAGAAAAAACATGCAATGGGTAAAGATAAAAGCAGATGAAGACTATATATCGAAACGAAAAAGAAGGTCACAAAGTTAGTACCCGAGCTACAACTACTAGTCGGTATACTATTGACTCTATTAGTCACACACTCATTATCTGGCATGAAGAACTCTGGCCCTAAATTTGGAGTATATGTAAAGTTTCCCTCCCCGTCAAACAAATGATAGGGAATTGGCAAGCTACTTAAAAGCAAAATAACTTTACCATTTTCATCAGAGGATTCCCCCAGGTCCACAACTAGCTCTTTGGCCTTTTGTTTCCCCTTGCCTTGGGGAGCAGAAGGCCTTTCTGCGGAAGGATTACCCGTGGGCTCCCTGATTGTAACCCCCGTTGGCCTCCTTCGAGGAGGGGACGCGGGAGGTTGCTGCTCGGGAACCCCCACGGCAGTGGCATCGTCTACCACGAACCCTCTTGTTTCATGGCGAGGAGCCAGAAGGCCAGATAGCCTCAAGTTTTCATCGATGACCAGGGACTTGACGCTTTTTTCTGCGTTTGTCATCCTGGCCAGTCTGTTGGACCTCAACACCATGTCTGGTGTTGGGGTCGGACGTAACCATGGGCCTGAAAGACAAAGTGCAATTTGAGAAAAATGAAAGGAAACTCTTTGATTAAAAGTATCGACCAGTCAAAGACAAGCAATTACCTCCTCGAGCGAAGGCCAGGTTGTTGCTGGTTATGTCCAGTGTAAGGAAGTACTCGTTACTGTACTGCCCCATGTTCGATATATGTGTGGTGTCACTCAGGAACGTCTGGTTGGTCTCCTGGTGACAGAAGTGGAAGAAACCCGTTCCATATTGTTGCGGGTTGGATTTAAGGTCAAAAAGATAGTTGACCTCGTGAGGGGTAGGTTCTGGCCATTGCTTGAGTTTGTACAGGATATAGAGTGCGGCCAGCATTCTATATCCGTTTGGAGTAATTTGGAAGGGGGCGACACCGAAATAATTGGCCACCCCCTCATAAAAAGGATGTAGAGGGAGGTAAGCCCCCGCCTCTAAGTGATACCGAGACCAGGCACTGTATACGCCCCCAGGGAGGTTAGCCCTTTGGTCTGCGGCAGGAATTGTAATGGAAACCCCTGTAAGAGGGTATTTCCTGAAGTAGTTAGCAACCATCCGCATGGTCACTGAGCTGGTCGGAGAAGTATACCACTCGACATCAGGCAAATTCTGATGGCGAGGGCGGGCCCTGGTTTGGATATTAGGGTCAGGAATAGGATTTTATCGACCACTGGTCGAGGGAGCCCTAGCCTGGGAATCAGGCTGGGGAGGAAGGTTTGGACTGTTTTCAGACTCAGGTCTTTTCTTGCCTACGGATTTGGAACGGGCCATTTGAGAAGGAGAAGGACAAGATCTAGTGGAGGATCGTGAGAAGGGAATCTCGTGAACTCGGACGGCCGGTTGTTCTTCACCCTCGAGCAGCTGGGTGAGAAGGTCGTCGTCGATGGGCTGTTCACCTCCCCACAAATCTGGCATCAATGTCTGCAAACAGAAGAATGGGGAGGTGAGGATAAAGAATTTTTAAAAGCTTTTTAGAATAACGCTGGTCGAGTATGAAAGCCAAGCTTTTATACAACAGCATTCTAACAAAAAGCTAAGTGTTCCATACGAACAGTTTGAAAGACGGATCAAAGGGTGAAAGTAAAAAGTTTTTCAAAAAAGCTTTTTCAACTCCCCTTAGGGCGGGAAAAACCTATTTTCCAACTAGCCTAAAGATCGAATTTTTACTTCGATCTTACGTCCTAAAAGTATGATCCTGACTATTAAACTAACTCGTAACCCCCTTTTTTTCCTACAAAACATTCTACTCACAAGCATCTCGAACCAGAAACAGATAAACTCATACAGTCAACATACAGAAGCATGCACCACGAAACTTTGAAGCATAAGAATTCGAAAACTTACCAAGAAAATGATCGCGGAGATGGAAAAAGGGCCTTTGGAGATCAAGGAACTCTCGGTCTGAGCCTTGGAAGTACAGAAGAAACGGTCTCCGGGGACGATTAAAGCTCTGGCTTTTAGGGTTTCTTGTGAAGACAATGGCGTGCGTAAAAAGAAAAGGAAGATTTTAAAGGTATTATATAAGTTTGTCTGTGGCATTAAAAAGGTGTAATCATCAGTTTCCCTTTTTCGAAGTATGGGGAAGCGGAATGGCCATCGAATTATTTCTGGGGAACCGAAAAGACGTGATTAGACGGAAGTAGGTTACTTTTTCCAAGAACACACGAAGGGTTCTGACACGTAAGGCGGGGTTACCGAAGAGTCGTTCGTTCAAAAGTTTATTTATTGCTCGTGATAAATAAACTTGGGGGGCAAATGTTATCCAAAAAATTAGCATTGATGACGTGGCAAGTGATCCCTGGACACGTGGCTGACACTTGGAAAAGTTCTGCTAGAGTATCGACCAGAAGACGCATTAGAAGCAGTAAGCAGCCTAGTCTTACCTGCGACCGGTCTGGTCGATAGTTCCGCATACAAAGCAACATTAATGAGAAGATCTTTGTAAATCCCGAATTTAACTCACACAATCTCCTGAGTATCCGATTATTCAGGAAAGAATATCTGTAACGATTTTATGTAATCCCCCTTGAGCCTATAAATAGCAAGATATAGCTCAAGGAAGGGACTTTTGGCTTTTGTATCATTAGAGACTACAGTAATTCTCCTAGTGATATTGTATTGTTCTTGAGAGGTTAGTGAAACTCATTGAACCCTTGTTCTTTGATCACTCCTTTGGTTCTCATATCAATAATAATCTAAGTGGACGTAGGTTATTACCAGATCCTGGGGTCGAACCACTATAAAAATATCGTGTTGTTATTACTTTTTGTCATTACGTTTCTCTCTACACATTCATTCATATCAAGCATATTCTGACTCCGTGTCAATTGGCCAAATCCTTGGTCAACAAAGACACTTATGAAAATGGTCGCAAAGAAGACACTTGCAAAAAGGGTCTCAAAGAAGATGCTTTTGAAAATGGTCTCCCAGAAGACGCTTGCAAAAAGGGTCTCAAAGAAGACGCTTGTGAAAAGGGTCTCCCAGAAAATGCTTGCAAAAAGGGTCTCGAAGAAGACGCTTGCAAAAATAGTATTATTCCTAATGACGAGAAGGACGCTTCTCGCAAGAAATAATAAGCGCGCGCAAAAGTATATAAAAGGATAACTAAAACCCAAAGGGTCAACATATCCTTATAGATACAATCAAGGTGCACCAAAGAGAGACCTATCAAACCCCTTCGTGTGGGTTCAAAAGGACCTCGAGCATAATAATAATAAAAATAAAAAATAGAAAGAAAGAGGAGAGTCTACAATGAACGCCTAAAGGCCTCCCTATAGACTGGGGGTCAAGTGTGGATACCAAAAATCCACCAAGAAAAAAAAAGTTTATAGTCCCTTGTTGAGGTGAGCGGCTAAGGGGCACTGAAGGCACCAAGTACGTGATAGACTCAGAAGGTCATCACGTGCCACCAAGAGGCCACATATTTGCAAGGCCCTAGGCCTCACAAAGTCACTTCATGCCAAACAAGGGGAAGCAAGAATTCTACGCCGGCATAAAATCCACATCATGTGTCTAAATTCCCTTGAAGGTCCAAAATGCGCACATGTGCCTACACCCTTAGATGTGTGTTGGGAAGCCATGCCAAGCAAAGCTCCGCAAGCGACATGGTGCCTCGTCACAGCAAGATGCAGCACCCAGCGAGACCCTTGTCTCACGCCAGGGCCACGAGAGCTGGGCAGCAGCTCTTCCGCAAGACCCTAATCCCACGCCTAAGGCGCCCATTCAGAAGGGCCTCGCGCCTCGACTACTCAATAGGTGCCTCACGCATGCACCTCATGAGGAGGGCCTCGCACGCACGGAGCAAGCGTCTCGTGGCATGGGTCTCGCGCCAAGTGGGGCAGCCCTCGCATAGCGAGGCCAAGTGTCTCGCGTGGCCCCCATGGCATCACGCCACCATCGTCTCGCGGCCCCCATGGCCTCACGCACACCTCAAACCACTAGCTCCACCAAGGGGCCTCGCGCACACCTCGGACCACCAGCTCCACCAGGGCACCTCGCACCTCGGACCACCAGTTCCACCAGTGTGCCTCGCAACTCGCACCACGCCCTACCTCGCCTAAGTGCCCAAGCGCCTTGCACCTACAGCCTCGCATAGCGAGGCCATGCGTCTCACGCCATAAGTCTCACGCCAAGTGAGGCGCGCCCTGCCTCATCCATGTGTCTCGCACCAAGTGAGGTGTGCCCCGCTTCATCCATGTGCCTCGTACCAAGGGCTTCGCGGCATGTGTCTCACACCAAGCACCCATTGGCCTCGCACCAAGGGTCTCGCGGCATGGGTCTCGTGCCAAGCACCCCTTGGCTTCGCACCAAGGGTCTCACGGCATAGGTCTCGCGCCAAGCACCCCATGGCCTCACACCAGGGCCTCGCGCATGAAGGCTGCAGAGTGAGGGTCTCGCAAGGTGAGATCCTAATCTCATACGTAGGCATCATGCCTCACCGCACACGCAGCAAACCTCGTTGAAAAGGCCTTACCTATCTTCCTGAGGTAAGTGCCACCAACGGGGCACCACTTCCCTGTGAGTCCCATGAAATGTAGAGTCAAGGGCCTCTTGAACATGCAGTCGGGAAAGGTTAGAAAGGGCCTCACAATGACTCGACATGAAGTCAGAAGAGATACAGAATGAGCCTACAGACCAAGAAGAGTTAGAGTATGGATACGGTGTCCACGCCAGACAGGTAGTGGCAGTACAAGAATGGTACATGGTCAGGACTCCCTCAGCACGCTTATGAGTTTCATACCCGACAAGTAGTGGAGGCATAATATGGTACCAAGACAGGAGTACTTTTTTAGACCCCTGACACGTACTAGAGCAGACCACCACTCTTCCAACACCACTACCACCCGTGCTATTACCCTGACAGTGTACTCATGTACTATTTTGTCCCGAGGGACCACCATGTTTAAGGGGCCGTTAGAGCCCAGCTATAAATAGAGCTTGACCCCTCAGAATAGGGGGTTGGAAAATTCATTGTACACTCAGGCTATTAAGAAATATACAAAATCTTATGACATTGTTGATCTGTGTTTATCTTTCCTTAAGTTTATTCTAAGTTCTTATCTAAATATCTCCATACTTACCTTTGAGTTTTCCAATCTAATTTCGTTGATGAGTTTTCACCATCAATAGCTACCATGGATTCAACTGGAAGCACGACCTCGCTTCTAAAAGTTAAGGAAAAAGGAGTATGCCCCATGGAGGTTCTGTGAGAAGTTCGATAAGCCCAAAGTACTTGCAAGAGCTGTTCAGGCCATAATCCTTTGGCTTCATCTAACCTCTTCTTCAGGCTCGCCTTTAGGGTTTTTTTCACAGCCTCGACCTGCCCATTGGCCTGTGGATATGCTACTAAGGAGAAACTCTTCATAATGCCATATTTTTCACAGAAATCAATAAAGAGATCGCTGTCGAATTGTGTCCCATTGTCTGACACGATCTTTTTAGGAAGCCCAAACTGACATATAATACTTTTTACCACGAAGTCTAGGACTCTTTTTGAAGTGATGGTTGCCAGAAGTTCAGCCTCTACCCACTTCGTGAAATATTCGATCGCCACCACCGCATAACGAACTCCTCCCTTTCCCATAAGTAGGGACCCTATTAGGTCGATTCCCCATACTACGAATGGCCACGGGGATGAGATCATTGTTAGCTCAACTAGAGCAGCTCAGGAAACTATGGCGAAATGTTGGCATTTGTCGCACTTCTGGACATACGAAATTGAATCTTTTGTTAGAGTGGGCCAAAAATAGCCCTGCCCCAGTATTTTCAGTGCTAGGTTTTGCCCCCTAGCATGATCTCCACAAAAACCTCCGTGCACTTCTTACAAAATGGTTTTAGCTTCCTCGAGCAGAACACATCTTAGGAGAGGCAATGAATGACCACATCATTACAAGGTCCCATCCATTATCACATATAGCGGAGCTTGATAAAGTATTTTTCTTGTGTCCTTTCTATCGTCAGGTAGCCTTCCTATTGTGAGGTATTCCATTATGGGAGTCATCCAGGTCGGTCTTGTGTCAATCATTTAGAGTTCTATCATTTCTGTCATACTCGGATTCTCCAAGAATTCTACTGGCGCTACATTCAATGTCTCAGATTCTTTTGTGGTGGCAAGTCGTGCCAAGGCGTCAACATTTGAATTTTTCTTGTGAGGTATCTATTCAACAGAACTGTATTCAAATTCAAACAATTCTCCCTTCACCTTAGCTAGGTAGGCTGCCATCTTGGTACCTCGAGCTTGATATTCTCCCAACACCTTATTAATCATGAGCTAAGAATCACTATAGCATTGGATGGCCTTCACCTTGAGCTCCCTTGCCACTCTTAGCCCAGCTAATAAGGCCTCATATTCGGCTTCGTTGTTGGACGCCTCAAATCCAAATCTCAGAGCTGTATGAAATCGATGCCCTTCTGGGGAGATTAAGATGATCCCAGCTCCCAATCCGTTCTCGTTTGATGATCCATCCACAAAGATTTTCCATATCTCCTGCACCAATTCCTTCAAGAGATCCTTTTGAAATCTAGTGCATTTAGCCACAAAATCAGTAAGGGCCTGACTTTTGATTGAGGTCTATGGCACGTACAATATCTCAATATGGCTAAGCTTGATAGCTCATTTTAAAAGATGTCCCGACGTTTCAAGTTTTCGCAATACCTACCTTAAAGGTTGGTCGGTCATGATGTTGATTGAATGGGACTGGAAATATGGCCAGAGCTTCCTGGAAGCCAATATCAGACAGAATGCCAGCTTCTCTATCAGTGGGTATCGTGACTCAGCTCCAATAAGTCTCTTTCTTATATAATATACTGGTTTTTGAGCACGGTCTTCATCTCAGACAAACACGGCACTAAGTGCATTCTCTATCACGGCCAAATAAAGGAACAGGGGTTCTCCAGTCGTAGGCTTAGATAACACTGGGGGCTCAGCCAGGTGCATTTTTAGGTCGAGTAATGCATGTTCACACTCCTCAGTCCACTTAAATTTTTTGTTTCCCCTGAGCAAGTTGTAAAATGGCAGGCACTTGTCCGAAGATTTTGAAATAAAACGATTTAAAGATACCACCTTTCTAGTCAGGCTCTGAACTTCTTTACGCGACCTTGGCATGGCCATTTCTCACAACGACCTAATTTTCTCGGGATTTGCCTCTATTCCACTCGTGTTGATTATGAAACCCAGAAATTTTCCATATGCCACTTCGAATGTGCACTTCTGAGGATTCAGCTTCATGTTATACCTCCTTAAGATTCCAAAACATTCTTCAAGATCAGATACATGGTTATCGGCAGTATTTGATTTTACAAGCATATCATCGACATACACTTCCATATTTCTCCCGATCTGATTAGCGACCATTTTGTTGACCAAGCGTTGATATTTAGCTCCAGCATTCTTCAACCCGAATGGCATGACTTTATAACAATATACGTTGTTTGGGGTCATGAAGCTAGTATGTTCCTGGTCCGCAGGATTCATCGTGATCTGGTTATATCCAGAATACGCATCCATGAAGGACACGAGCTCGTGACCTATTGTGGCATCTACCAATTGATCAATCCTTGGTAGTGGAAAGCAATCCTTGGGAGAATCTTTGTTCAAGTTGGAGAAGTCGATGCAAGTCCTCCATTTCCCATTTAGGTTTGGGACCAGCACAGGATTGGCAACCCAGATCGGGTATTTTGCTTCACGGATAAACCTGCACTTTAGTAGTCGAGTTACTTCTTCCTCAAGAGCCTCAGCTCTGACTGTTCCCAAGCGTCTCCATTTTTGGGATTTTGCAGGCACGTTCCTGTCCAAATTTAAAGTGTGCATGATTACACTCGGGCTTATTCCCACCATATCTTCATGTGACCAGGCGAAAACGTCCAGATTCTCTTATAAGAAATTGACCAGCTCCTTCTTCCTTTTATTACCCAGATTCTTCCCAATCTTTACGACTCTCGAAGCTTTTTTAGGGTCAATGTTTACTTCCTCAAGCTCGTCTATAGCTCAGAGTTTTGACCTATCTTTGCCCATTCGTGGGTCAATGTCTTCACGTGGGGCGACGTCACTATCCTCTGCTTGCTGAGGTTCTTCCGTCCCACAAGTAACCTCTGCTTCCTGAGACTCCTCACCTCCATCATTTATGACCATAGCTTTCTTCCCGGGTTATGATTTTCCCTTCATAGAAATGTTATAGCATTCTCTGGCAGCAAGTTGATCACCTCTGACGGTGCATATTCCCACAGCTGAGGGGAATTTTATTGCTAGGTGGCGGATAGAGGTTATGGCTTCAAATGCCATCAACGCAGGTCAGCCCAAAATTGCATTGTACGCAGCTAGACAGTATATTACCACGAACTCAAGTAGCTTGGAGACAGTTCGTGAGCCTTCTCCCAATGTTACCACTAATTCGATCATCTCGATAGCTGCTAACCCTTCACCAAAGAACCCATACAGAGTCATTGAGGTCGCCTTCGATTCTGTTACAGACAACCCCATTTTTCCAAGGTGGACCTAAAAAGTAGATTCACAGAACTCCCATTATCTACTAGTGTCCTCCGGACCCTCCGGTTGGCGAGCTGAACAGTTATGACCAAGAGATCGTTATGTAGGAATGAGACGTGGCTAGCATCCTCTTCTGTAAAAATGATTGGTTGTATTTCCAATTGTTGTTGTTTTGATAATCACTATTCCGGAATGAACTCCACTCTGTTATGGGATTTCAGTTCGTTAATGTACCTCTTCTGGGCCCCTCTGCTCATGCCTGCAAGTACAGGTCCTCCGGAAATGGTGGATATATCTCCCCCTATTATTGGAGGAGGGTCGTCCTGATTCACTTGAGCTCCAGTTTGACTTACTAGAGCTTCGGGGACTGACAGAGGGTTTGGTCCAGCAGGCTGATTAGGGACCACCCGATTTCGAGTGTACTGGGCCAAAGGTCTCGCTCTAATGAGAGTTTTGATCTCATCCTTCAGCTGTCGACAGTCATCAGTGTTATGACCGATATCATTATGGAATTGACAAAACTTCGAAGAATCTCTCTTCGCCCTCTAGTTCTTCAACGGTTCTGGCTTCTTCCACGGAAGGCGAGCAGAATTTTCCAGAAAGATGTGCTCCCTAGTGTTTGTTAGGTCGATATAAGTAGCGTAAACATGTTTGAATTTCTCCCCAGACTTATTTTTCTTCGTTCCGCTCTAGTCGCCCTCACCATTTCCCTTCCTTTTGTTATTCCCCCCTTGGTTATTCTAGGTATCGGTTTGAGCCGTAGCTGCAACGTCCATTACTGCTCCAACGGGCTGGACAGGGAGCTAGCTGGTTCCTGCGATGGAAGCTTGCGCCTCTTCTAGGTTAATCGATTCTTGAGCTCGGGCCAAGAATTCGTCCACACTCTTAACTCCTTTCCTTTGGAGTTCTTGCCACAGGTCTCCCCCGATAAGGATTCCTGTCCTCAGTGCCATGAGCTTGGAGCTGTCATCAGCATCCCTAGCTCGTGCAGCAACATTGGCAAACTGACTTACATATGCCTTCAACATTTCCCCAGGTTGCTGCTTTACATTGGCCAATGAATCAGCCTCAACTCGAGCTACTTGTGAAGCTTAGAATGCTTTTTTGAACTTGGAGGAAAACTTCTTCCACGAGCTTATGGAATGTCTCTTTTACTGCTTAAACCACTGCCTGGCTGGCCCGACCAGAGTTGCAGGGAATTAAATACACCTTAGATCGAGTCCAACATTATGGGCCATCATCATGGTGTTAAACATTCTGAGGTGATCTGACGGATCTCCATCTCCATCAAACTTTGACAAGTGTGGCATTCTAAAGCCTAGCGAATATGTGGTCGCTACAATATTTGGAGCGAAAGCCTCAAGCTCATCCTCTAAGTCGCAATCGTCTTTATCTTTTCCAGATAAAATCCCTTCATTTTCTCTTCCATCAGAGCTAGCCTCTCGAGGGTCTGGTCTCTAGTCCCTAGGTTACCTGGGGGCTGTTCAACAGCTCCCATCCTATCGTATGCATTTGATGGGTTATTGTCCCTCCAAGCTCGAGCTTGGTTTGGTGGGGCATTCCCATTATCACATACTATGGACGAACCTCCCTCTTGTCGAGTATAACTAACATCTTCATTCCGAGCTGGATTCCTTCTCTGTGAATTCAGGAGATCACGCAAATCGGGTTACGACTCATACCGAGGGCTTTGCGCTGAACTCAACTGATTTCTTAGGTTGCCCTCGGACCTACCACTACGACGAATTTTGGTCTAGTAACTCCCATTTTCGAAGCTTACAACTCGCAGTTGGGGCCGAGGATCTAGATTTTCAACACGTGTCCATGGGACGTAGGTATTGGCAAATGGAGGAGGATTTCTCCCACTGTCTCCATAAGCTGGGATGTCCCGTGTAGGACGAGGTGGTGTCAGATGTCTTATAGGTGTCAGGGGATGCCTTATTGGCGAGGCAATCCTTGTCCCAACAGGGCGAACTAGATTAGCCCACCTATGTTCTACCCCATTATTTCTAGCTCTCTGTGCCTAACGATCCGATTGCAATGTAGGAGGGTTTGCTGGAACATTTTATCTCTGTGAGCCTGTCCCAGCCCCTCCTCATGGATTACCATGGGCATTCCTAGGTGCCTGTAAAGGAGGCACCGAACTTGGGGTTGCAGTTCTAAACGACCAACTGACATGCTGATGACCCCTATGATGGCCACTGGGTTGAGCATTCTGGCGATCACGCCCTGTAGGCACAGAACTTGGGGTGGCAATTCTAACTGACCGACTTGGTTTGGATCGGTTATTCCTATGGGACTTGTGAGACCCACTTTTCCTCTTCCGACATTAACGTTAGTTGCAAGAGGGGGTAACCGAGCCAAAACTTCTTCAATCAGCATGTTTTCCTTAGCAAGATGGCATCTCAATTGCATGTTTTCCAATTCGATGGCAGTTAGGTAGTTTGGATTTGGATTCGGTGGCAATGACGTCGAACTCCTAGTGTCTCCATGACCCGTCGGTTGTTTTCCTGGACGCTACTGGATCTCAGGGCCATGTTCGTTTGAAATAGCGGTATGATGGGCCTCCTGCCCACTAGGTTGTTCTATCTCATTATCGTGCATTGAGCGAGTGAGAACCATGACAAGAATCGACTGAAATCTTGATGAAGCACTAATTTCCCTCTCAATGAAAGCATCAAATTGTTGATGTAGTTTTTCACCAACAATGTATTAAGAAATAATAAGGTAGATTAGTCCTTAATAAACCGTAATGAAAAATAAATGATTTCACTCAAGAACACAAAACTTTTACGTGGTTCAGTGGTTAAAATCCACCTAGTCCACGAGTCTATATTATTGATGTTTCTCTCTCTATTTTGGCAAAGTTTCGGTATTACAGAATAATGGTCCCCTTTCCTGTCCAATATTCCTAGTATTTATAAGGGAATTCCATGGACAGGTTTGGGTAACCGTGTGAGTCAATCACGCATTTACATAATTATTAAATTTAATACAAATAATTCTCATTTATACTGGGATATGATCTGATCACAAGGTAAATGTACTCCTAATATCTGGGAAATTAAATATGACAGCTTGGTCATAAATATACATATAAAAGGATCCCGAGTCTCTGGGGATCCGCTGATATGCAATATACTAGAACTACCACGAGCTGGATATCCCCTCCATGCTCGTGCTTCAATAGTTGTTTTAATATTCTGAGCTCGCGCTTCACAGCCTTCGTGTTTGTAGCTCGGGTTAAACCCAGGACGCCTAACACCATGCGTGACCACATGAAACTGGAGTTGCCTACGTGGATAATAAGAAAATATCATTCCCTTGGTTATTTCTCCGTGTATTTATTTGCCAGCTGAACCCGAGCTGAGTGAATGAACTCAGGCTAAAATTAGGGTACAACAAATTCGTCCACCAAAAGATAGAAAACTGGACACTCGGGTAAAAGTATCCTTAATCTAAATACTTTTCAATTTAACAATTTCTATCATATTTTAGATAAACAAAATTAATGACTCTTAGTATTAACAAATCCTTGTTTTTCTAATTACATTTGTTGAACTCTTTTACAGATCTACCTCCAATTCTCGATAATTACATAATTATGAAGGACGCTCTGATGATAAATATAAAGGACAAAGAGCATAATGAGGCGGAACATGGACCAAAAAAAATCCTTTAATCCCAAATAAGAACCTCCACAAAGGTTCTAATGTACAAATCTCTCGTAAGGAAGTAGCAAATCTTGGAAAGGTTGGAGGGAATAACGTGAAGGAAAATGTAGGCCAACCAAAACCATCAAAGAGGAAAATTAGAGGAAAGGTTGTCAAGATTTCAAAATAAATCTAGTTTAAGGAGTTTTCCTCTTAAAGTGTCTTTAATTTGTGTGTTTTTGAAAACTTTAAGCGAATCTTATGTTAAAATAATTCTAAAATTAGTCAGGATTTAAGTATTATAGTCCTTATTATCATAAATAAATTTGTATTTCAATTTATGCTTGATTATTTTTTACTCATATACATTATCTGTTTTCTGCACAAAATTTTAATGGTAAAATAGTAATGTAGTAAATTAATAAGCCACATTTTGAGATCTAAAATAGGCCTATCATAGTTTAAATATAAAATTCATTTAGGATAAATTAAAGTAAGATGATTATGAATAAATAGATCTTTTAGGTGAAGGTGTATCATCAAATTGTAAATGAATTGTTTAAATAAAATATTTAATTAATTAGTAGAATGGAATGATGTCTATTTTAAGGAAGATACCCCATGGCATATTCAATTTATATTTTTACGTTTTATAATCACATTCATAGTTTATTTAGGTCTCCTCATCATGTATTCTGTTGTCAAATAAGAATTTCAGGACGAAAAATAGAATATATATACTTTTTGTCATTATAAGAATACCTATTTTTAATATCTAAATTATACTAGCCTATAAAATTAGCAATTTTTAAGAAACTTGCAATATCTAAATTTAGTTTTATCTTGCAAAAAAACAAATATGAAAAAGGTCCCCACAATATCTCTTATTTTATTTTTTTATACTTTCAACCACTATAAATTTATTCACAAGAATCCCTATATTACATGCAAGTGTCTCCTCACACTGACTAATAAATGATATCACATTGATAGGAAAGCACATGTATAAATATAAGTATATATATAAATATTCAGTGCATCTTAGTTGTAACCCCCTAATATCTACTATCTATTCAAACCAGATTGAACAACCTTCCACGTAAATCTCCGCATATGAAGATGACCCAAATCATTAAGATTTAAATTCCAAAATCCCATTAATTTTTCTCATTTTAATGATATATTCTCCCAAAAATATAAAAATAAAAGGTAACAATCTATATAAGTAAATATAACAAATTGCATAATTAAAAGGTATGCCGATAATAAATGTTAAAAGAATCTATATAAGTAATGGAAAAGTTGCATAGAGGTAATGAAGGTTTTCCTAACTTTATAAACATATAATATAAAGTTCACAAATGTTAAAACTACCTCATTATTCTAAATTATATTTAAATTGTTCTTAGAGATTCTCAAAATCACCATGCTCCAAATCAAATAGATAACAATATCAAGTTTAGATTAATTGTGTATCTCTAATATTATTAAAATTTTGTCACTATCCTAAGTTTTAAATGGTACTTATATTTGTTATCCAGATTTCCGGATAGCGTTTAGATTGATGACCTCGGGGAAGCAGAATTATCGATGTCTTTCACGGAGGGTGACCAGAGCTCGCGGATGGACAGAAAGGCTTCGCCTCTCCTGTTTAGTATCTGGATTACTCTTCCAAGCAAGCACAACACGGAAACTCGTCGACTCTCCCGGACTCCCGAAGGATACCCCTCGGGGAGGCCCCTTCCAGGAGAGGCTCTTCGAGTGGTCTCCGCGGAAACAGTTCCGTGCCTCGCACAGAACAAAACCGAACGGTCGAGTCCGGGAGAAGGCATATTTGGAATGATATCCGTCTGACACAGGATCCCGCCTGACACGCCCGTCAGGTCAAAGCCGCACACATCCCAGCACGCCTAAGGGTACCTTTTCGCCTACTGTTCCGCTGACAACTTGGAAAAGACGGCTGACTTTGTGTGTTCCCCATACTTTCACGTAAATATACCCACATAGAGTCTGGTAGCCATGCTACTACAGTAATTGTATCCCCTATTTATGGCTGGTGTAATTAAGACTCATGTACGTAGAGAAAAACCCTAATCCGAAACCCTAGCTATAAAGACCCCTTCCTTTTACAAGAAGAGGGACGAACAAATGATATAGCAAAAACTCTACTAAAATCTCTCTAGCTTCATCTTCTTCAAGAGAACCCGAGAGAAACACTGTGAGTGTGTGAAGTTCTTGTGCACCAGCCATCTTACTGTAACCTTTTCCAAGTATAATAACATCGACTCGTGGACTAGGGCTCGTTAACGCCTGAACCACGTAAAAACACTGTTTGTTTAGTTACATTTCAGCATTTCTACAGTTCCTATCTTTTTATTATTCTGTTAGTTATTCGTTTCCGAAAAACTCGGTAAACATTTTGGTGCTTTCATTGAGAGCTGTAGGAAGTTGTTAGTCAGCTCTTTTTCTGTGTACGTTTTTTGTATTCACTTCGTACTAAAGAGATGGTGACTACGAGAAAATCCGCTGTTGACAAAAATGCTACGGTCAACCCCGATACCGTGATGGAAGATGTGGTGCAAAGCGAACCCTTAGACTACCAAGGTGAAGACTCGACATCCCGCCAGGATCAGGTCAGTACCGAAGATACAACATACTTAGAAGACGAAGAAGAGTATGTCCAAGACGGTTATTACAAGGACGGCTGCTACTATGAGAGGACCCAGAACTGGTCCAAGTAGCCGAAGAACTGGTGGCCACTAAGGCCAAGCTTGCTGAGCAGAAGCGCGTCTCCGAAAGAATGCAACGCATGATGGAACGCCTCCAAAGTAAGTTCGGAGATCTAGGCGACTCGGACGAGGATGCCTCTGTTCGAGGTGGGGCTGATGCCCCCATGCCGGATCCACCCGCTGCAGGACCATCCAAAGCCGCCCCTAACAAGGGCAAAGAAAAAGTTGGAGAGCCTGTGCGCGCTGACGCCCCTGCACCTCCTAAAGGCGTGAATCACCAGGCCGACTGCCCCCCCCCCCCCCGCGCGCAGAAGGTCTCTGGCGCTCCTAAGCCCAGACGTCCTTCAGCCCCAAGGGGGCACTCTGTGCCTAAAGGGCCCGGTGCTAAGGCACCCAGGCCTAGGGGAAGGAACAACCGCCCCAGTGATTCCGTCAATCAGGACGGTCGGGCTGCGAACTCGCACTCCGAAGATAGCTGGTCCACGGTGGACCTAAGAAGAAGGTTGGAGGCCAAGTATGAAAAGGCCAAAGGAGAAAAGGCCCGGCCTCGCGGAGATGACCTCCGAAATCATATTAATGACAAGCTCCGGGGACGTGACCTCCCGGAAAGTGATACGAAGAGGCTCGAGGAACAGATTGCTGCCTTGACCAAGCTGGTCCAGAAGCAAAGTGGGGCCCTGTCAGACTCTGAGGAGGAAGACCCGGAACCATGTATTAGGAGGATCGCGGAAACGTCCCTCCCGGATAACTTCAAAATGCCTCACATAGAATTATATGATGGGAGGACAGACCCGCGTACCCACCTAGCTAAATACAATAAAATGATGCAAGTGGCGCGTGTCAGTGAAGACGCCAAATGCATGTGCTTCTCACTCACCCTTACCAAGTCCGCGGAGGACTGGTGGAAAAGATTAGCTCCCGGATCAATCCACAGTTGGAAGGAGCTACAGTCCGCGTTCAGGAGGCAGTTTATTGCTGCCCGCGACCACGACATGGAGGTTGGTTCCTTAACCAACATCAAGCAGCAACCCACTGAGAACCTCAAAGCTTTCATACAAAGAATGATGGAAGCTGCTGCAAAAACCAAGGTCAGCGATGACATGAAGCTGATCGCCCTTCAATCGGGCCTTACTGTCGGCTCCCTGCTATGGGGGGAAATGCAAAGGAGACGGGCAGAAACACTGTCCGAATTCATGTCAAAAGCTCAGGGAATCATCAACCTTGAGGATGCCTACCAGCAGGCCTTTGGAGTTCCCCCAGCTCCAACCCCTTCCGTGACTGCGCCGAGCTTTGCTTCGCAAGCTCCCGCACCAGCCCTCACGCTTCCAGGAGCCTGATTCACTCCAAGTGTGTATGGGCCTTCCGCGTCTGCTCAGACACCGAGTCAAACCCATTTCTCTGGGTACGGAGCAGTACAAACCGGATGTAGTATCGCTCCTGGCATGCCGCAGCCGCAAGCGGAAGCCCCAGAACGAAATTTGAGCCAATCGCGGAGCAAACGAAGCGGAAGAAACTCCAACCGGGGAGACCATTCAAAGAAACCCCGAAAGGACTATGAGCCCAAGTTTACGGAATATACCAGTTTGATAGACTCGCGAGAGAATGTCTATCGGGCGACCTGTAATATGGTCAACTACAGGAAGCCCCCGAAAGTGTCTCACGGAGGAAGGCGTCCGCGAGACTCCAATAAGAGGTGTGAGTTTCACGGAGACGTGGGGCACACCACGAATGAGTGCCTTCAGCTGAAGGATGAGATCGAGTCCCTGGCAAGAGCGGGACACCTCGGTCAGTGGGTGAGGATACCCATTATCTATCCCGGACAGGGGGTAGTTCACGGAGCTGCATATTCCCCGGGACAGAGGGGGGCCGCTAGCGCTCCTGGAGCCGGTCACCCCCAAGCTCCCGGGTCTCAGTTCCCAGCACTTCCTGCTCCACCCGCTCCGGCGCCCATTGCCTTGTTGGCTCCAGGACCAGGCAACCCATATCCGCCCGGCCTTGCTCCGCCACCCGTTGACGGACACGTCGCCACCATTTCCGGAGGACCACACCTTGCCGGAAGTACCCGCAACTCCCAGAAGAGGTACTTGAAGGAGTTAGAGCACGCCGAGGAGATGTGCGCTTTGGTCCAATCACCTGCTCAACGTCCCCGAATGATGGATCTTCCCATCACCTTCACGGAGGACGATGCTCGACATGTGCACTTCCCCCACAACGATCCCCTCGTAGTGGAAGCCCAGATTGCCAATAAGAAGGTCTCACGGATCTTGATCGATAACGGAAGCTCCGTGAACATCCTCTTCAAAGCAGCCTTCCACGCGATCGGATTGACCGAGACGGACCTGGCCCCATGCCCCATCCAGCTTCAAGGTTTCAATGGGGACGCACTCATGCCATTAGGCAAAATTCAACTTCCAGTCACCCTCAGAGGAGAAACCGACGCTTGTGCCTTCAAGCATAGCACATTCGTGGTAGTCGACTGCCCCACGGCGTATAATGCCATCTTAGGCCGACCAGTCCTGATCGATTGTGGGGCCATAACCTCGATACGCCACTTATGTTTGAAGTTTCCATGCGACGATGGGCGTATTGGCACCCTCCGAGGAGACCAAAGAAGTGCACGGAGCTGTTATAACGTCTCCGTCCGATCCGTCTACACGGTCCAAGAGACGTTTGCTGCCATTCCTTTGGCGGAAGAATTGCCAGAGACTGGGGGTGCTCAGGAGGCATACTTTGACGAACTCGACCCAAGAGTGGGAATCGAGAAAGCAATAGAGCCGATGGAGGAAGTCGAAGAGGTGATCCTCAACCCAGGAGAACCCACCAAGGTCATTCAGGTGGGGAAAAACCTGCCGTCGGCCGTTCGAGATAAGATCGTAGCCACTGTGAAGGATAATCAGGATATCCTGGCATGGTGCCACGCTGATATGACGGGGATTAATCCCAATGTTGCGTGCCACGCACTCAACATAGACCCATCTGCAACTCCAATTCGCCAAAAGAGGAGGCCGCAGGACCCAGTGAGAGCCGAAGCCGTCAAAGCTGAAGTGGACAAATTGATGTCCATAGGCTTTCTCCAGGAGTCGCACTATCCCGTGTGGTTGGCCAACCCATTTCTGGTCCCGAAACCCGATGGGTCCTGGAGAATGTGCATTGACTTCACGGACCTGAACAAGGCCTGCCCGAAAGATTGTTTCCCTCTCCCGCGAATTGATCAGATGGTAGACGCTACTTCCGGGTATGAACTCTTATCCTTCATGGATGCGTACTCCGGATACAACCAGATCAAGATGCATTTCGCGGACCAGGAACACACCAGCTTCCTCACGGACAAGGGTGTCTACTGTTACGTGGTCATGCCTTTCGGTTTGAAGAATGCTGGGGCGACATACCAGCGTCTGGTAAACAGAATGTTCAAGGACCAACTGGGGAGGAACATGGAGGTGTACGTGGACGACATGTTGGTAAAATCCAAGACCTCCGGGGACCACAGTGACGACCTTGAGGAAGCTTTCGCCGTGATCCGAAAGTACGGGATGAAACTAAATCCAAAGAAATGTACTTTCGGGGTCTCGTCTGGGAAGTTCCTCGGTTTCATTGTCAGCTCCCGCGGAGTGGAAGCCAACCCTGAGAAGATAAAGGCGTTCATAGATATGCCTTCCCCCCGGAAACATAAGGATGTCCAAAGCGTTACCGGAAGGATAGCTGCTCTTAGCCGCTTCGTATCCAAGGCCACTGACAAGTGTATCCCCTTCTTCAATGTGTTGTGAGGAAACAAGAAGTTCGAGTGGACCCCCGAATGCGAAGCAGCCTTCCAACACCTCAAGGAACATTTAACCCAAGCTCCCATTCTGTCCAAACCTGTCGAAGGAGAGGCGTTGTTCTTATACTTAGCTGTGACTGAGCACGTAGTGAGTGCCGCTCTCGTCCGGGAAGATGGCCGTATCCAGCTCCCTGTGTATTACGTAAGCAAGAGGTTATTGGACGCCGAATCCAGATATTCGACGATCGAGAAACTCTCCCTCTGCTTGCTGATTGCTTCACGGAAGCTGAGGCCATATTTCCAGGCGCACACCATCAAAGTACTCACCAACCACCCTCTCCGACAAGTCCTGCAGAAGCCCGAGTCTTCTGGCAGATTGCTTAAGTGGGCCATGGAACTGAGCCAGTTCGACGTCCACTACCAACCACGTGTTTCCATAAAAGGTCAAGCTCTCGCGGACTTTATTGTGGAATGCTCGGGAATGAATGACCTCCCGGAAGATCCTGTCCCAGAACTTCCCACCTGGAAGGTCTATGTAGACGGAGCCTCAAATGAAAAAGGAGCTGGAGCGGGGGTCATCCTAATATCTCCCCAAGGGCATCAGCTCCAGAGCGCCATCCGTTTCGCGTTCCCAGCATCCAACAACGAGGCAGAACACGAAGCCATGTTAGCTGGGTTACGACTGGCCAGAGAAGTCGGAGCCCAAAAAATCGAAGTATACAGCGACTCCCTACTTGTGGTAAACCAAATATCCGGGGAATACCAGACGAAAGGCGAAAGGATGGCTGCCTACGTGTCTCTCTCCCGCGACCTACTGCAGCATTTCAAAGGCTACCAAATCCGCCAGGTCCCCCGGGACCAGAACTCACTCGCGGACACACTGGCCAAGCTTGCAACGGACCCGGAGATTGAACAGTATGGCTTAGTCCCCATCGGGCACTTAGAAGCCCCCAGTACTGAGACACGAAGGATAAACGCCATCATCGATCATTCCCACTCCTGGATAGGACCCATCCTCAGATTTCTCACCACCGGAGAGCTCCCCACTGATAAAGCTGACGCAAGGAAGCTCCAATATCAAGCTCCCCGATACGTGGTTATGGATGGAAAGCTTTACCGCAGGGGGTTGTCCATACCCTTCCTTAGGTGTGTTGCCGGAACAGAAGTCAGCACCATCATCCATGAGATTCACGGAGGCTTCTGTGGCGATCATACCTCCGGGCTGAGCCTCTCCAAAAAGATCCTTCGACAAGGATACTTCTGGCCCACCATGAAGAAGGATTGTGTGGATTATGTCAGGAAGTGTGAGCAGTGCCAGAGGTACGCCAAGGTTCCGCGAGCGCCGCCTACGGAAATTACCCAAATGACCAGCCCCTGGCCGTTCGCCGTTTGGGGCATTGACCTAGTAGGTTCCCTCCCCACTGGAAAGGGTGGAGTGAAGTACGCCATAGTCGCGGTAGACTACTTCACCAAATGGGCTGAAGCTGAACCTATGAACACGGTCACATCTAAAAAAGCACTGGATTTTGTCATCAGGAATATAGTGTGTCGTTTTGGGCTTCCACGGAAAATTGTGTCCGACAACGGAAAGCAGTTTGACAGTGAACACTTCACGAACTTCTGTGCTTTGCATGGAATTATCAAAAGCTTTTCCGCAGTCGCCAGACCCCAGGCTAATGGACAAGTGGAAGCTGTAAACAAAATATTAAAGACCACGTTGAAGAAAAAACTCCAAGCCTGCAAGGCTCACTGGCCGGAAGAACTTCCGCGAGTACTTTGGGCCTATCGCACAACAGAGAGAACTTCGACGGGGCACACGCCTTATTCCATGACCTTCGGTTGCGAGGCCGTCATCCCAGTAGAAGCTATGATCCCCTCTCACAGGCAAGACACCTACGATCCTACCCGGAACCATGCCCTCCTCCAGGAGTCCTTGGACATGATCGAAGAGCTCCGGGAGCAGTCGCAGGTCCAACTAAAAATGTACCAAGGCAAGATAGCCCGACACTTTAACATGAGAGTCCAGAGCCGTGCATTCGAAGTTGGGGACCTTGTCCTACGGAGAGTATTTCCTGCTACGCAGGATCCAGGAGTAGGAGTCCTCGGACCCAACTGGGAAGGCCCCTACGAAGTCCAAGAAAAAGTGGGCCATGGGACGTATCACTTAAAGAGACTCGACGGATCTAAAGTCCCGCGCGCCTGGAACGCGGAGCACCTCCGCCGTTACTACCAGTAGGCCCCGGACCATCCAGTCGGAAGTCCTTGGTGAAAATAACAAAAGTGAAAAAAGTGGAAATAATCCTCCCTGTTGTAAAACTCACGCCTAGCAGGCTAATTTAATGAAACACGGAGAGATTCACTCCGCTTTTACTGCACTTTTTATCCCTGTGTTCAAAGCTGCGTTTTAACAAGTGACCACGCGGTCCGGAGACGTCCGGACCCCACGCTCACTTGGGGGGTATACATGGCTAAGGCATAACCATACGCCCCTTGAACAAAACGTACACAGAACACCACTTATGTGCTAGCATTGTGTTTGAAATTTTTAAATTGTTTGAAATGTTTAAATTGTTGAGCTTAGGTTTATTTGTTGCCATGAACATGCTTGCATTACGTGTCATATGTGCATTATGTGCTTATGTGAAAATTTCCATGGAAATGCCTGCCATTATGTATCATGAGAATTTTCTCCTGTGTAGCCCAGCGATGGATGGGACTGGGGGTTGAGGCACGTTCATAGAGCTACGCCAAAACACCCTCAACTCCCTGACAAGTCCTTTGCAGAATTCTTCGCGAACGCTGTAGAGCTTTGCTTCGCAAGCTCCAGCTCCGGGTCCCGCAAGGCGAAAGATGGCAAGATCCACGAGCGATGTAGAGCTTTGCTTCGCAAGCTCCAGCTCCGGATCCCGCAAGGCGAAAGATGGCAAGATCCGTGAGCTCTGTAGAGCTTTGCTTCGCAAGCTCCAGCTCCGGGTCCAGCGAGGCGAAAGATGGCGAGATCCGCGACCGTGGTAAGCCTTGCTTCGCAGGCTCCAACTCCGGATCTCACAAAATAATGCATGGCAAGCTCCATGGCCATTGCAAGTTTCAGCTCCAGAAGCAGACATGCTTGATCCCCCCACTCACAGCCGGCTTTGCTTCGCAAAGCCCCTGCTCCAGGATCACACCTGGTAGGCGTGGCGATTTCCCCGACAGCAATAAGCCTTGCCTCGCAGGGCTCCATGCCAGGTCCCTGAAGTCAGCCACAATGAGGTTCGCAACAACGGTTAGTTTTGCTTCGCAAAGATCTAACCTTAAGTCTAGCGACGCTCACCAAAAGAACTCCCGTTCCAAACAATGGAACGACTCACCTTAAGCAATCCCAGCGAACAGTATAACTACAAGTCCCGGGATAGGCTATTTGCCTCAGGAAAGCTAAAATACGGTGAAAGGAGCCTGGCCGTTGGAACCAGGAAACCTTCGTAACCTAGAAACTATATGGGAAAAAGACATCATCCATTAAAGCTTCAAGTGGGAAGTGCATAGGTTTTGGCCGTTGGAACCAAAACCCCATACGCCCCTACAACAGTTTCTACCGTATACATGTCTACCCTAAGCGCAAAGATAAATAAAGAACTCGGCAGAAAAGAAAGGAGAATGCTATGATTATGGCAAAAATGTCCGCAATGAAAAACTCAAAATGAAAAACAATTAAAGATAAAACCCCTTCAAGCATTGGGGGTAACTACAGCGTCCACGACCGCAGCTTCGGGGGCATCGGTTTCAGCTGAGGCTGGCGGAGTCGGCTCATTGGAAGGAGGAATTTGATCATGAGAAGGTTCAGAGGTCCCCGCCTCTCCGGGATCTCCCGCCTCAGGAGCTTCAGCACGTTCGTCAATGTTGTAAGTTTGGACGTACGCCTCTGGGCCCTGATCCCACACGAGTAGCTTCTCCCTCATGGCTTCGGCATCATCTCCCAGATAGCCTAACACCTCCGGGTTCACTTTCCAGAGTTGATGCATGAGGACCACATGCGATATATTAATAGTCCTGTTCAGTATCACCTCAGCATCCTCCTTCTCCTTCAACCGCTCCGCCTCGGAGGTTGCCAGCTGTGCTTCCGCGACAGTTAGTTGGGCCCTCAATTTTTCCATTTCGGCCTTGGAGGCATCCCGCTCCCCCTTAAGAGAATCAATCACCTTGCGCTGCTCCCTATTTTGGTTCAGCACGGATTGCTTCTCGGTCACATGCCCCCTGGCAGTGAATTGCAAAGCCCCGATCTCTTTATCCTTCTCGGCGAGCCCCAACTGAAGCATAGACACGAGATCCCTGCTCCTCTTATGGAGTTGCTCCTCCTCGTGCAGCTTACTCTGAAGAGTGGAGTATTCCTCTTGCCGCTTAAGGAGGAGATCGTTCTTTGATTGCAAGCGGGCTTCCAGGGTATCTTTCTCCACCTTGGCTTGGGACAGCTCTTCCCGGAGCTTGGAGTTTTCGGTCTTAATCCCATCCAACCGCTGTCTAAACTCATTCTCTGCCTTGGCCCGGTACTCTTGATATTTGGCAAGATATTTCTTCTCCGCCTCTTCTTCAGCCGTGCGCCGGGCCTGATCAATCTTCTCCGAAGCCCCCAAGGCCTGTTGGGTCAGTTTCTGTTTCTCCGCCTCCAAGGCCTGGCGAGCCAGTTGGCTCTCCTCCAGCTGAACCAGAGCTGCACCAACCTCCCGGAACGAGCGTTCCGCGATCATAGAGGCCTGCAAGGAAAGACAACAGAATGAGCTAAAGCAGGACCAGAAGACAGGTGATCCCAAAAAATAACAACTGACGGCTTACCCCGGACAGTTGCTGCTTCACAGCGTGTGTCAGCAACAGCGAATCCTTGCTGCTGCTGATGGCCCATTTCTCAGAATTGAGCTCGCATAAGCTCAGGGCCATGTCCTCCATCATCTCAGCTCCGAACGGCGCCAATGCACGTCCGAGCCTAGGCACCAGCCTCTTCTCCAAGGCTGGACCATCCAGAACCGCTCCGGCCGGGTGAAGAGATCTCACCCCCTCGGCCAGCTCAGCTCTCTTCACGGCAGACAAGTTATCTGCCCTTCCCTGAGTAACGGCCTTCTCCGCCTCTAACCGCCTCTTCAAAAAACTATCGGCCCGTCTTACACCCTCCAGGAGAGCAACGGGAAAACTGGTTGGCTTCCGCGGAAAGTGGAACTTCAGGCCAGGCAGGGGAAGATTGGTTGTCTGAGAAGACGGAGACCCCGGAAGGGTGGACCCCCTTTGGGCTGGAGGAGGAGGCAGCCGGGGTATTAAGGCCCCGGTCTGTTGCTTTTGCTGCTGCGGTAGCAGAAGTAATTGCCCTTGTTGCTGCTGCTGGTTTGGATGTTGTTGTTGCTGCTGCCGCGGCGTTGGTGATTGTCTCTCTTGTTCCTGTTGCTGCTGTTGTTGTAGTTGTGATTGCTGTCGTTTCTGTTGTTGTTGCCTTCGACCGGGAGAAGAGTGTCTAAGGCGTTTGTTCTTAGCACCCTCAGCATCTTCTCTGGGACGCTTGCTCACCCCAGTTGTCCTCACGGGGAACACAAGCCCTTCCCCGTCGCTACTGCTACTCGAGACCATCATAGTCTCGGAAGGCCCGTCAGCAGGGGACTTCTCTACCCTCGGAGACGCTTGCGCCTCGCCACTTGTCTTCTTGGGGGAGGCAGCCTCACCTCCCCTACCAGCCTTGGTCTTCCGTCCTTTCCCCGTGGACGGGTCTTGGCTGGTGGCAGCCTTCTTAATAAGCAAAGTAACCCTCCCCAACATCTTGGCTTCAGGATACTCTGCAAGAAACGTACAAAGCAAGGTTAACGAACCAACAAGCAATGAGAAAGAAGATAAGCGGAAGACAAGACAATCAACAACATAAAAGCACAAGCAAGTCCGCCAGCAGGGAACAAGAAACAAGAAAAAGAAAAGTTTGAAAGGGACGACCATGCACGAGAAACGTGGATGGCCTTCCCCGAGCAAAACAAAACATCGCTTCATGCTCCAGGAAGCTCCCGTACTCCTTGAAGTCCGGGAATGACATGCTGAGAGAAGAAGGGTCAACCATGATGACCCCTTCTGGCAGACTACCATCACTCAGACACCAGAGGAGCTCATCTACCCTATCGCAGTACCTGTCGAAAGGTATCCTACGCGGATCTAGCCTAAGGAAGTGGGGATCAAACCCCATCTGAGAGGTCCGAGAAACCTCAGACAGGCTGGGGGTGTGGATCAATCGAAAACTAGTCTTACCTCTCCCGGAGGTACTAGCCCCCGGAGCCCCTTCGTTAGGGTAAGCCGCGGCGTGGCGAGCCTCGATCTCCCCTTCCTCCGGCTGGGGGTCGGGGAACCTCTCCACCCAACTAGGAGATAGAGTATTTTCGTCCCGAGCTGCTTGGGTGATCACCTTAGACAGCTCCAGGGCAATCTGCTCCCGGATGTCAGCCGACACCTGAGTCTGCCCCCTACCACTTACTGGCTCGATATTTTGGAAGGAGGCGAGTAACCCATACTCCCTCAACAATTCGGAGGTCACAAGTCCCTCCACTTTCAACTCTTCCTCAGAAAGCCCTTCGTAGAACTTGGACCTCCTTATCATCTCCGCGCAGCGAGGTGTCCGCGGAACGACTTCTGCAAAAATCAAATACAAGCGTTAGAGATCCTCCCAAAAAGCAAATCAAGTGCAAAGAAACAAAGTAGAAAAAGAGAGGAAGGAGCGCTTACCAGGGATTTTGAAGTCCAAAGATAGGCCAGGCACCCTCTTCAGCGGGAAGCCAGTCGTCAGGAACCAGTATTCCCGGAGGTCCGGGACCCTCGCGGTATGACAAGTGGGACACATCACGTCCGGGTGCCTTTCTAGCCTGTAAAACCCCACCTTGTCTGAATGACCCCTCATAGGCTGAGACTTCAACCCGTAGAAGTACAGCACCTCCTCCGGGGTAGGAGCTTCCAGTCTCCGGGACTTGCAAAAGATGAACCACCCTGCTAAGAGCTTGTAGCTGGGAGGAATTAACTGGAAGGGGGCAATCCCCGCCTTCACACAGAAATTGGCGAAGTAACTCCTTAGGGGCAAGTGCGCCCCACACACTATGTGTGCCCAACTCCAGGCACCAAAGCCCTCGTGACTCTGGCTAGCTGACTCGCCCAGCACCGACAGACGGTGCCACATCAGGCCTGGGATGTTCTTCAGGCCTGCCTCAGAGGAATACAGCTCCAGCATGCCATAATTCCTGAAAAGGTTCGGCTTTTGGTCCATCTCCCAAATGGAGCTATTGGAGATTGGTGGGCTAGCCGCGACCACTTTCGCCTTTCCTTTCCCCTTTCCACCAGCAGCAGGAGAGCCCTTCTCTTGGGCAGAATCAGCCTCCCCCGCAGCAAGAAGTTGTTCCTTCGAGATGTTCGTCACTGAACAAAAGAAAAGAAAGAAGAAAACACTCTAAGCAGTCAGCACCCTTGTCATACCCTAGTGGTATCAAAGGCGTCGGGGAGACCCTCCCCGAAAACTGCTTGGAGAGGCTCCCACCGAGCTTACCGAGGGATTGGCACCATGCCACCCGAAGGACAGCAAGGAACCAGACTCAGACCCCGAGCCTAAGCCCACCAAAAGAAGTGTTTTTCCAGAGAAGGACACCCTCAAGGCGTTCATGCTTATGCCCTAAAACAGCAAAACAAGGGACGACTTTCCAAACGCAAATCACCGAAGCATGCAGAAAAGGCTACTTATCGACTCACATTCGATCACATGTCTACCAAAGCCCTATTCACGCATGCACATAAGCAATAATGGCAGAAACCTCTACTCTAACAACTACCAACAACCTAAGGTCTGAAAGGAAAGAGCAAAGTAGAAATACTTACTGATATTCGGGTAGTTGGAGGTTGAAGAAATAACTGGATCAATGCACAGCGCGATCGCGAGAAGTAAAAGCTGCAAAGACGAACGACGATTCAAACCAGGAACTTCGGGGAATAAACCCACTGCCAAATCAAAAAGAAAAGTTTCCAGATACTTACCAAAAGAAATGGCAAGTTCAGGGGAACGTAAGCTGGGAAGCCTGAGAGTTCGAAGGTTTGGAAATCTGAAAATCCTAAAGATGGAGAATCTGAAAGCGTAAAGAGGAAGAAAGGTCCTTTCCCTCGTTTTTATAGCAGGGAAGAAGCCGTTTCGAATTCCTCAAGTGGACGGTCCCGATCTTCCCATCCCATGTGCGTCAGATCCAACGGCTGGAGAGGAAGCGACGATCCTATTTATGACTCCTCGGATGGGAATAAAGTATTTATTTCCCATCATTACACCACCTCGGGCCCTGAGTACCATTAAAAACCGTCAAATCATTAGTCAGATGACTGACGCACGCATCCTCAACCAGTCGCCTCACGCACACGTCTTGGTCGCAGAACCATTCCCAGAATGACACGTGATCCTTGCCGCACTTGAGTACTTGTTCTCAAACAGAAGAAATTCCTTTTCTCTTTCATACTAATACTCAGGCGGGAAAAAGGAACCCTTCCGGGAACACAGAAGGTGCCCCCTCGCCTAGTCTAAGAAACCGATTGTACAAGCTCCCGGATCTCTCAAAGCTCCGCGACCTTGGGGGGTAAATGTTATCCAGATTTCCGGATAGCGTTTAGATTGATGACCTCGGGGAAGCAGAATTATCGATGTCTTTCACGGAGGGTGACCAGAGCTCGCGGATGGACAGAAAGGCTTCGCCTCTCCTGTTTAGTATCCGGATTACTCTTCCCAGCAAGCACAACACGGAAACTCGTCGACTCTCCCGGACTCCCGAAGGATACCCCTCGGGGAGGCCCCTTCCAGGAGAGGCTCTTCGAGTGGTCTCCACGGAAACAGTTCCGTGCCTCGCACAGAACAAAACCGAACGGTCGAGTCCGGGAGAAGGCATATTTGGAATGATATCCGTCTGACACAGGATCCCGCCTGACACGCCCGTCAGGTCAAAGCCGCACACATCCCAGCACGCCTAAGGGTACCTTTTCGCCTACTGTTCCGCTGACAACTTGGAAAAGACGGTTGACTTTGTGTGTTCCCCATACTTTCACGTAAATATACCCACATAGAGTCTGGTAGCCATGCTACTACAGTAATTGTATCCCCTATTTATGGCTGGTGTAATTAAGACTCATGTACGTAGAGAAAAACCCTAATCCGAAACCCTAGCTATAAAGACCCCTTCCTTTTACAAGAAGAGGGACGAACAAATGATATAGCAAAAACTCTACTAAAATCTCTCTAGCTTCATCTTCTTCAAGAGAACCCGAGAGAAACACTGTGAGTGTGTGAAGTTCTTGTGCACCAGCCATCTTACTGTAACCTTTTCCAAGTATAATAACATCGACTCGTGGACTAGGGCTCGTTAACGCCTGAACCACGTAAAAACACTGTTTGTTTAGTTACATTTCAGCATTTCTACAGTTCCTATCTTTTTATTATTCTGTTAGTTATTCGTTTCCGAAAAACTCGGTAAACAATATTCTAGAGAGTTGATTATATATTTTGTAAAATAATAAATTATCCCTATAAAAATCACTCTAATAAATATATACACAAATCTAGATTTAAATTGGTTAAACATTTGGTAGAACTATATTTATGAAAATTAAACATTTTAATCTTTTACAATTCTTACATTCAAATACAATCTCATAAAATAAACAAATTGAATATGTTTTGTTAGCATTGAATTCTATAAAATTCTCAAATAAAAATAAATTAGTAAATAGACTTAATTATTTATGAAAATCATATCAAAATAAGTCACCTTGATTAAAGAATTCAATAAGGACAAGTAAAAATTTTCATCAACTTAAATATTTATATTTTTTAGAAAAAATGATAAGTATATGAAGAAAACATTTGGCATCTAATATGCTAAATATATAATATCCCCTAAAAATTTGGAAGCTAATGGTATAATTAATATTTCTTAATAAAAGTGGACAATTATAAAGTTAGAATTATGTTTTCTCTAGTTATTTACCCAAATCACAATTAGATGATATGCTCATTTGGTATTGCTAGCCTTTTGAACTCACATCACTTTCTCCTCCGTATGTCTATTATTAGTTGGAATGCAAGGGAACTCAATGGAGATAAAGCAAGGAGACATGTAAGACTCCTCATAAAAAATCAACGACCTGATGTTTTATTTTTAACGGAGACAAAACTTACAAATGATAAGGCAGAAACCTTAGGTAAATATCTTGACTACACAAACAGTTTCGAGGTTCCTAGGAATGGATTGGGAGGAGGGCTTATGTTATTTTGGAAGGAGAATGTAATAGTTTCGATACAATCATGGTCATCAAATCATATCAGTTGTTTCATTCAATTTAATAATCATTCGTTTTCTTGGCACTTTTGTGGTTTTTATGGCAAACCTGAAGTGCTAACAGACATTATACGTGGGAGCTACTACAACATTTGAGAATTGTGGCAAGTGGACCTTGGTTAGTAATGGGAGATTTCAATGAAATCATAAGTCAAATAGATAAAAAGGGTGGAAGAATACGAAGTGAAGCACATATTAAGACTTTCTGAAGTGCCCTAGAGGTATGTGCATTGAAACCATTAAGTGACTATGGTAATCAATTTACTTGGATTAAAAATACAACTGAAGGTATTATACAAGAGAGACTGAATTGAGCCATGGTCAATGAAGAATGGATAAGTATATTTCCTATTGCAACTCTTACACACCTAGACTTTTACCAGTCGGATCACAGAACTCTCCTCATAACTCTCCAAAACAATATGGAAAATGAGAGTTCAAAAAATAGAAAAAGACCTTGATTCAAGTATGAAAATTTTCGGCCAAAGATCCATAATGTAAAGAGATCATAAAAAACAGGTGGCAATCTACTTCCTCTTCTTCCCTTCTTACAACCATCAATAAAATTCAAATATGTGCCACTAATCTTTCATTATGGCATCAAACAAAATTTGGATCTTGTAATAACCAAGGCTACTATTTTCTTATAAGCTCCTTTATTATGACCTTAGGTTAAGTTTTATTAGTTTATAGTTATGATTTGAGTGGTGGAAATTAAAAAGATTGCTTTAAGTTAAAATTATTTATTTTAAGGTATGATCTTGGAAGTAATTATAATTATAATTATTATAGCTAGTAATTTATGGGATTTTAGTATATGATTAAATTAGTGTATATTTTAAAAAATTTAATTAAATTAGTCACACATGTTATTTGGTGGTCTAAGAGGTATACATGTGGCATAAAAATAAGTCATAAATTATTTGAATTTATATGTATTGGCTGAAATTCCCTATAGAATTAATATGAGGATTTTTCATGAATTAATTAATTAAGTAATAGAGTTAAATTGAAAAATCAAATGGAGACTTACCTAGTCTTGGGCATGTAGCATAAAAATATGATATTTTTTTTACTCATTTTGAATTTTTACAAGATATGTGTCACATTAGGCTTAAATTAAGTGACTATTTGCCAACAAAAGCTAGTTAAATGGAGACTAGGAAACTAAGGTGTGAGAGTCAACAACTATACTGAAGAAATAGTTGATAATTGAAGCTTGTTGGAGCATTTTAAACTTGAAAACACATAAGTGGAGGCGTGGGAGACATTGTAGAGAGATTACTAAGGACTTTGACTACATGTTGTTGAGTTTAAGTGTGTGTGGCATCAAATGAGGATTTGTAGCACTTTGAATGAGTAAAAAAGGGGGTTGGCCAAACTATATAGTGAGTTAAGGTTTGAAATTTAAAAACTAGTTGAATGGTGGCGGAGAAAAACAAGAAAATGAGTTGGGTTTGAAGCGTATAAATAAAGCCTTTCACCACATCATTCTTCACAGTCAAAACAAAGCTTTCAAGCCTCTCATTTTTTAAATTCATAGCTCCCAAAAACTCTCATATTTTTGCCCCATAAACACACCATAGTCGAACCACTATAGTCTTTATAGTGCTTGGGAATTTGTTTCTTCTTATATTTTTCTATTAAGCCTCAAACACTATTGTCCTTATAAACCTTATAGCCATAACACTAAACCCTATCAAGACAATATATAGTCGAAATCTACTCAAGTATTAAAGCTCTTGGTGTCGTTGTTGGAGATACGCATTAGAGTGAAGGCTCGGGATTTCATCTTTCGGTTATATGGTGAAGGTATGACTTTATGAGGTTTAGAATTTTTGGAAGTATAGTTTTATTATAAGTCTCTAATCTTAAATTTGTATGTCATATATAAAGATTTTTGGGCGATTCTCTATAGCAAAAGCAATCTCTTTTCTTCTCTTTTTACACAATCAAGGTAAGGAAAATTAGATAGTTTAGTTTATGACCTAGCTTGTGATATGTATGACCCTAACATTTTAGGTACGAAAAAAAAAAGATAAGTGTTGCTGGACCTAAGGTGTTCAGAAATGTGACAGACGTAAGTGGATGTCCGGTAGGCTCGGTTGCCAAAATTGTATAACGGATTTATGTCTGGGGCTTTATTGCCACCCCTGTATAAGCACTTATCTTTTTCTTATACCTGTCTTGTTATTATGACCTATGATTATGACCTCTTATGACCTATGGTTAAGATCTAGGTTATGTTTATGTTTTAAGGTATTATGAACTTTTGTATATGATATATGATATGTCTGTTATGATTACTTGTTGTATGAATTTTGTTTGTATTTTCCTTACTAGGCTTAGAAGCTCACTCCTTATTATGTTATTGGGTAGACAATTGAGGATAGTAATGTCGATGGTGAGTGGGACCTAAGAGCTTAGTCATGTATTCATGAGGACCATATAGCCGAGGAATGATCTAGCAGGCCTATTTTGTTAAAGCATTTTCTTTTTAAGTTTTATTTTTATATCTTAATGTTTCTCATTTTATATTGTTACAGACCATATTTTATTTTTGTAAAGACACAAGATCGTTTTGCTTATTATGATTTTCTTAAATAAATGAGCAATATTTATGTTTGTGATCCAACGTTGTGTTCTCGATAATATTATGATAAACTAGGGTGTTACAAGTTTTATCAGAGCCATGACTATATTGGTTCTGAACATTCTCACAAAATACACACGACAACTACAAAGGACCAACTCGCTACCAAGTAAGTATACTCATTTTGGAAATATATTTGTAATGTTTCTCTTGTATTATTTTCAGAATTTAGCATAATGGACCCAAGTGTTGTTAGGAAAAATAAGGCGATAAGAAGAATAACCGACCTTGATGGTGAGACTGAGTTTGAAAAGGTGTTTCATAGAATTAACCGAATTCACAAGGAGATAGAAAATATTATTGGTAGTCATACAGCCCTGTTAAAATCACAAAAGAAGTTCATAGTTCTCATGCACTCAGCCAAATTACCATTAGCAGAACCGAGTTAAAGATAGCATCGAATGAAGTTTTATTTGATCATGATGTACCTGTTGAAGATAAATATGACATATTTATGGATAGGTTTGCACGAAATTTTAGAATATTCGAAGATGTCAAGTTACCAAATGGAGAAATAGGAGAAAAGGTTCATCAGTTAGCTGACAACCTTAGGGAAGGATTTCTTAGTAATGTTTTCACTTCAAGATTCATCTACACCCAAGATGATTATGAGGACTTCACCCAAGACATGCTAGAAGATGGATCTGATGTGGAAGATTAGATGAATATAAGAACAAATCATTAAGTTTTATTTTATGTTATGTTTAGAAATTTTTTGCTAGTTTGTAAATAATTTCTTATTTTAATAAAACGTGTTATTTTCGTCTCTTTTCATTGTTTAGTAAATTTTAAGAAATTTGGATTCAATTGAAAGTGTAAAGTTTAAATTCCTCTCTTATGGGTTAGCTCATTTGTGAAGGCTCGTTTGCTTTGCATTATTAGATCGGACCTAATTAAAATGAATAAAAATTAATAAAGCAAGGGTTCAAATTCATGTCTTTTGGGTTCAAGTGGAAGTTAGGGGGCCTTAGTAGTGGGTACGATATACTGAACCCAACCCTCCTCCATGGAAGATTTCATTTTTAAGGCCCATTTTCCCAAGTTGGAATTAATTGTAATAGGGTAGTTTTTAGTAGATAGATGGACCTAATAGACAGTAGTACAATAGGCTAAGTAATTACTTATGCTTGTTTTCTTTGTCTTAGCTTTTACAATTTTCTCTTTTGGGGAAACAAAAAAGAAATATGGAGCAGGAACCAAGAAGATTTGAAAGACTAAATGGCCAAGAAAGAGGACATGGAAGAGGCAGAGGAAGGGGAAGAGGGTGAGGAAGAGGAGTAGATTCCACCCCCATATATGAAGAATTTCCAAACGTGCTAGCAGCCCCGGGAGTGCCAGAAGCACCTAATGTAGCGAAAGAACTAGCAGCTGCTGCCGCTTGAGAAAACTTGGAAGGAGAGAATGCCTGTCTTAGGGAAAAGCTAAGGAGAAGAGAAGAAGAATTCCAAATAAACTAAGGACTGCAACAAAAACTGGCGCAACAAGTCATTCCTTTAGCACAATTGTTATAGTTGGCAGAGCCTCACTACGAGGCAGTATATGAACGCTTCAGGAAGCAACAACCACTGAACTTCGATGGCGAATTATACCCAATAGAAGCAGAATAATGGCTTTGTTTGGTAGAATCTATCTTAAAGCATATGCAATTAGGGAATGAAGTCTGAGTCTCGTGCGCCTCGAGTTTACTCAAGAAAGATGCCCGCATCTGGTGGGATATAGTGAAGCAGACCCAAGATGTGAACGTCATGACATGGGACGAGTTTTTCCAAGTGTTCAACAAGAAGTATTACAATCTTGTGATTCCAGCCCCAAGGGTGGATGAATTCATCAAGCTCTCAAGGGAATTCAACTGTGACGGAGTACGCCAGAAAATTTGACCAACTGGCCAAGTTCGCAGTGGACACGGTACCCACCAAGATGCTAAGAATTCAAACATTTGTAAAAGGACTGAAGCCAATGATAGCCTGAGACGTGAAGCTAGTTTGGGGAGTAACCACGTATGCAGAAACATTGGAAATAGCCTTGGAAGCCGAACAGTCAGAAGATAGAATCTGGAAAGAAGGTGCAGCCATGAGGGACGCTAGAAAGAACAATAATGAATCGAATGACCACAAGAGAAAACATGACAGTGGTCACAACCAAAAGGCGAACAAGAAAGGAAAGACTACGTCGGAAGGAAATGGAAATAAGAAGCCTTACGTAGAATATCCCCAATGCCAAATTTGTAAGAGAAAGCATTCAAGAGAATGCATATACAAAACTAAAGGATGTTTCAATTGTGGAGAAGAGGGTCATCTCAAGAAGGACTGCCCAAAAAATTGAGAGATCAAAAGAAGGATGAGAAGCTAGTATCAACCAAGGTTTTCACTCTTACAAGAGGCGAGGCATAAACTAGCAATATAGTAGTATGAGGGCAGATCACTATCTCTAGAAAACCATGCAATATTTTATTCGATTCAGGAGCTCACATTCTTTTGTCTCTATGAATATGATTGTTAGCTTAGATAAACCATGCAAACTTTTTAGAGATAAGTTTGTCACGGAATTACACTCAAGAAAAAGAATGATATCTAGTAGAGGGGTGTGTAGCGTTGTAGTTAGAATCGAAGGAAGAAAGTTACCAGCAAATTTGATCGAGTTATACCTTAAGGATTATGATGTAATATTAGGCATGGACTGGTTAGCAAAACATGGGGAAATGATAGAATGTAAGGGCAAGACAGTCAACTTTCAAACAGAAGGCGGTGAACAGTTCACCTAAAAAGGAGAAGTTTCTCAAACTCGCATATTGATAGTCTCAGCTCTCAAAGCTCAATGGTTAATCGGCAGTAATTTCCAGGAATTTCTAGCTAACGTTGTGAACAAGTCATGAGAGATGTAGCTCGAACCAAAAGACGGACATATTTTATGAGAATTTCCTGAGGAGTTTCTAGAAGATCTACCAGGATCACCTCAGAGGAGGGAAATCAAGTTCGAAATAGAGATGGCACCAATCTCGAAAGCTCCCTATAGAATGGCACCTACTGAGTTAAAGGAGTTAAAGATACAACTGCAGGACCAATTAGACAAGGGTTTCATCTGACTGAGCTATTCGCATAAGGATGTGCATCGACTATTGAGAACTAAATAAAGTAATTATCAAGAACAAATACCATTTGTCCTGAATAGACTATCTTTTTGATCAAATACAAGGATCTCCGGTGTTCTCAAAGATAGATTTGTAGTCAGGGTATCACCAACTAAGGGTACGAGAAGAAGATATCCTAAAGACGGCTTTCTAGACCAGATATGGACACTACGAGTTTTTGATAATGTCTTTTGAATTAACAAACGCACTAGCCACATTTATGGATCTTATAAATCAAGTATTTAAGGATTACATGTATAAGTTAGTGGTAGTATTCATTGATGATATACTAATCTACTCAAAGATGAAAGCCAAGCACGAAGAGCACCTGCGACTGACATTGGAACAACTCAAGAATCATCAACTATACGCTAAGTTTAAGAAATGTGAATTCTGGCTAGAGAAGGTGGCATTTCTAGGGCACATTGTGTCTAAAAATGGCATAGAAGTAGATCCAGGTAAGACGGAAGCAGTGAAGGACTGGCCCAAACCCAAGAGTGCCACTTAGGTGAGGAGTTTTCTAGGCTTGGTGGGATACTATAGACGATTTTTTGGAGGGTTATCCAAGATAGCTACACCCTTAACAAATTTAACAAGGAAGCAACAGAAGTTCACATGGATGGAGAAGTGTGAAGAAAGCTTTCAAACATTAAAGGACAAGCTCATATCAGCCCCAGTTATATGCGTCCCAAATGATAAGAGCAAGTTTGTAGTATATTGTGATGTGTCAAAGCAGGGACTTGGATGTGTTTTGATGCAAGACAGAAAATTGGTTGTATATGCCTCGAGATAGTTAAAGAAGTATGAGCAGCGGTTTCCAACCCATGACTTGGAATTAGCAGCAATGGTTTTTGCTCTAAAGATTTGGAGGCACTAGCTGTATGGAGAAAAGTGTGAAATCTTTACGGACCACAAGAGTTTAAAGTACTTCTTTATGCAAAAGGAGCTCAATATGAGGCAATGGAGGTGGCTGGAGCTAGTAAAGGACTATTATTGTGAGATTTTGTATCATCCGGGAAAGGCTAATGTCGTGGCAGACATGCTTAGTAGACGGAGTTATGAAAGAATACCAACACTTAAGGGGATAGCACAACACTTACAAGATGATATTAAGAAGTCTGAAATTGAGTTAATAACTGAACAACTAGCTGACCTCATGATCAAGTCAACACTGATGGAGGAAATTAAGGAGAAATAACAAGAGGATGAGTTTCTTCTTAAGAAGAGGGCAGCACTACAAAGCTCGGAAAATGCTGACTTTTCAATGACAAAGGAAGGAAAACTACGACATAGAAATCGAATGTGTGTGCTAGAAAAAGGTGAATTAAGAGATAGTATTATGAAAGAAGGCACACCACTCTGTATTCACTTCACCCTGGGTTGACCAAGATGTACAACATTGTCAAGACAACGTACTGGTTTCCCATAATGAAGAAGGACATAGTAGAATTTGTAGCAAAATGCCTTACATGTCAACAAGTTAAGGCCGAACATCAGAGACTCGCTGAACATTGCAACCATAGAGATTCATGAATGGAAATGGGAAGATATAGTGCTAGACTTCGTGAGGGGGTTATCAAGGACTACCAAGCAACATGACTCTGTGTGGGTGATTATAGACAAACTTACAAAATCTACTCACTTCTTGCCAGTAAGTATAGTTTACAACGCAGAGCAATATGCAGAGCTTTACGTGGCAGAGATAGTAAGACTATATGGAGTTCCAAAGATGATAGTCTCGGATAGAGGATCGATTTTTACCTCAAAGTTCTGGGAAATTCTACAGCGTGCAATGGGCACTAAGTTAAAGTTAAGTACGACATTTCACCCTCAAATCGATGGTCAGTCAGAACACACCATACAAATATTAGAAGATATGTTGAGGGGGTGTGCATTAGACTTCTCTGAATCATGGAGTAAGTATCTTCCATTAATAGAATCTCTTACAATAACAATTATCAAATGATGATAGGCATGACACCTTATGAGATGCTATATGGACGGAAGTGTCGATCATAACTTCATTGGTAGGAGGTTGGTGAAAGACGATACTTAGGACCCGAATCCATAAAAGAAGCAGTAGAAGCAGTAGAAAAGATAAGACAAAGAATGATTGCCGCTCAAAGTCGCCAGAAAAGCTATGCCGACACTAAGACGTGAAACGTTGAGTTTTCAGTAGGCGATCAAGTCTTTCTCAAAGTATCTCTGATGAAGGGGATTATGCATTTCGGAAAGAAAGGAAAGTTAAGCCCGAGGTTTATAGGTCCTTTTGAGATATTGGACAAAGTAGGGAAAGTAGCATACCGGTAGGCTTTACCGCCATCATTAGTTGGAACGCATAATGTTTTCCATATATCTATGTTAAGAAGGTATGTATCAGATCCATCCCATACGCTCAATTATGAGGCTCTAGAGTTGAAACAAGATTTCAATTATGAAGAACGACCAGTACGCGTTCTAGAGTAGGGAACTAAGGAGCTAAGGTCCAAAGGTATCCCCATAGTTAAAATCTTATGGAGCAATAGCACTGAAAGAGAGACAACATGGGAATTGAAGGAAGATATGAGGGAATGGTATCCCGAGGTATTTGGTAAGTAAAATTTTTAGGATGAAATTTCTTTAAAGGGGGGAAGATTGTAATAACCAAGGCTATTACTTTCTTATAAGCTCCTTAATTATGACCTTAGGTTAAGTTTTATTAGTTTATAATTATGATTTGAGTGGTGGAAATTAAAAAGATTGCTTTAAGTTTAAATTATTTATTTTAAGGTATGAACTTGGAAGTAATTATAATTTAGATAATTATAATTATTATAGATAGTAATTTATGAGATTTTAGTATACGATTAAATTAGTGTATAGTTTTAAGTTTTTAATTAAATTATACACGCATGTTATTTGGTGGTTTAAGAGGTATACATGTGGCAGAAAAATAAGTAATAAATTATTTGAATTTAGATGTATTGGCCGAAATTCCCTATAGAAGTAATACGTGGATTTTTCATGAATTAATTGCTTAAGTAATAGAGTTAAATTGAAGAACCAAATGGAGACTTACCTAGTCTTGGGCATGTAGGATAAAAATAGGATAGTATTTTACTCATTTTGAATTTTTACAAGAAAGTTGTCACATTAGGCTTAAATTAAGTGACTATGCGTCAACAAAAACTAGTTAAATGGAGACTATAAAACTAAGTTGTGAGATTCAACAACTATATAGAGGAAGTAAGTGATAGTTGAAGCTTGTTGGAGCATTTTTTAACTTGAAAACACATAGGTGGAGGCGTGGGAGACATTGTAGAGAGATTAGTAAAGACTTTGACTACATGTTGTTGAGTTTAAGTGTGTGTGGCATCAAATGAGGATTTGTAGCACTTTGAATGAGTAAAATGGGGGGCTGGCCGAAACTATATAGTGGAGGGAATATTTAAAATTTATAAACTAGTTGAATGGTGGAGGAGAAAAACAAGAAAATGAGTTGGGTTTGAAGCCTGTAAATAGAGCATTTCACCACTTCATTTTTAACACTCAAAACAAAGTTTTCAAGCCTCTCATTTTTTAAATCCATAGCTCCCAAAAGCTCTCACATTTTTTCCCTATAAACACACCATAGTCGAACCACTATAGTCTTTATAGTGCTTGAGAATTCATTTCTTCTTCTATTTTTCTATTAAGCCTCAAACACTATTGTCCTTACAAACCCTATAGCCGAAACACTAAACCCTATGAAGACAATATATAGCTGAAATATATTCAAGTATTGAAGCTCTTGGTGTTGTTGTTGAAGATAGGCATTAGAGTAAAGGCTCAGGATTTCATCTTTTGGTTCTAGGGTGAAGGTATGACTTTATGAGGTTTAGAATTTTTGAAAGTATAGTTTTATTATAAGTCTCTAATCTTAAATTTTTATGTCATATATATATGTTTAGTGCGATTCTCTATAGAAAAAGCAATCTCTTTTCTTCTCTTTTTCCACACTCAAGGTAAGGAAAATTAGATAGTTTAGTTTATGACCTAGCATGTGATATGTATGACCCCTAACATTTCAGGTACAAAAAGAAGAAAAATGTGGTTGGACCTAAGGTGTTCAAAAATGTATGACAGACCTAACTGTATGTCCGGTAGGCTTGGTTTCCAAAATTGTATGACGGACTTATGTCCGGGTCTTAATTGTCACCCTGTGTAAGCACTTATCTTTTTCTTATACCTATCTTGTTATTATGACCTATGATCATGATTACGACCTATGACTATGACATATGATTACGACCTCTTATGACCTATGGTTAAGATCTAGAATATGTTTATGTTTTAAGGTATTATGAACTTTTGTATGATTTATGATATGTTTGTTATAATTACTTTTTATATGACTTTTGTTTGTATTTTCCTTACTGGGCTTAGAAGCTCACTTCTTATTATGTTGTTGTGCGGAAAATTGAGGATAGAAAGGTCGGTTGCGAGTGGGACCTGAGAGCTTAGTGATGTATTCGTGGGGATGGTATGAGTGCTTTATTCATCCAAGAACACTGTTGGGGTTTTATGCCCTAATTAAAACCCAATTTCTTTGTAATCTCGTTTTATTATCAATAAAAGAATAGAAATTAATTTTTGACCGGGTTAATCACTTTGCTCACATGTTTTACTTTCATGATTATTTGTTTAATATTAACTTCTATTAAATCCCGAGGATATAGTTAATCATATTTATAGTGACGTAATCACAGTGTAAAATAAATATGATTATATGCTCAAAATACGTTAGTCCTAAGATTATTCAATGCACTGGATTTACACTGAATTTCCAATCTAGGATATGATCTACTTACACATTGCAGTGTTATGTTCTTTCCAGAACATTAGCAAAGTAGATAAGATCGAATGTATTTGTTACATCGGACAGGACCGATATTGACAGTAGATAAGATAAGTAAACATATTGTTATTATCTATTCTAGTCATATCATATAGTTGACCATAGGTCAATTCAATCTCAATTCTAAGTGGTTAGTATTCTAACTGATTGTATTATTTGAGTTCTTTGACTTGTTCTTTACCAGCTTACCCTACGAACTAGCCCATACTCACATCTTGGGAACTCAGTAGTATAATTGAGTGGGAGTGTTAATCATAGATATGAACATCTATAGCTTCTGATGAAGAAGCAAAATGACAGTTTCCTTTTAGTTTGGTTCAAGGTGCTAAATGATAGAGATCTCATTTCAGTAATTAATACTAGTTTATTGAAATATCATTTCAAGGAACTAAGTATTTTAAGGATAAAATACAATGAGGGTATAACAATATTTTAGTCCCATCTCATTATAGATCGTCTATAGAGGATTGAGGGATAATTATGGTTACAACAATGGATAATTAATAACGTATCTATATTGCTTATAGAGTGTTCTATGAATTCAAGAGAGCAAATCTGAGTCTTTAGTGGAGTCACGAGGAATTAATAAGTTAGTAAATTTATGATAACTTATTGGAGCTTGATTTCATAGGAACATGGTCCCCACTATACCTTGGATAAAATCATCTAGATAGTCTCAATTAATTGATTTAATTATCAATTAGAATTATCAAAGTTGACCTGGTCAATTTTGGATAGTTTCATAGAGTTATGTAATTTAGAGAAGAAAAGAGATTTTAGGACAGATTTATTAATTAAGATAAATTAGTGTCTAAATTAATAAATAAGTTTAATTCAAGGTTCAAATTATAAATAATAAATTTGATAAAGGATTTAAATAATTATTTAATTAATTAATCAATAGAAAATAATACAGGCTTTCGATTTTAAGTCCAACAGGCTTATAATTAAAAGAAATTTTTCACGGGCCTATGACCCATTGGAATTTCGAACTAGGGCTGATAATTGGCTATTATTTTAGTAATTTTTTAATAAAATAAGTATCCTAATTGAGCCTATAAAAGGAATGTTAAGTGGGAGTTGAAAATAGATGTTTTAAAATATCTAGTTTTGATGCTTTAGGGTTTTAAACTCTCTCTACAGCACAAGTCCTTTTTTAAGCCTCAATATTCTCTTCTCTTCTTCTTATTGTATATATCTCATGTGTTGAGAATTGCCCACTCTAGTCTTGGTGATTCTAAGGATACTTTGGAAGGTTGTGAAGAAAATTAAAGAACGATTCAGTTTCTTGGTGATACCCTGCGACATAAAGAATACAAGGGTTAGAGAAACTGAAGGAAGGACTCAATCATTTCGTTGCATAATAATGTAAGTGTTCTTATCATTATCTTTGTATGAATTCAATTTTAGAAACATGTTCTAGGTTTTCTTATATTAATATGTTTAATATACGATTTACATGAAAATAAACAAGATGTTGAATAAGTTTTCCCAACAAACACTGGGATATTGTTGGTCTGTTGGTATCAAAAACAATTCTTGATTGTTTGAATGATAAGGAGGATTGGTCCATCATTAATTCCACTATCGTCACCCTGATCCCAAAAGTGAAATAACATGTATCTATAAGCAATTTTCGACTACTTAGTCTAAGTAACGTCATCTATAAATTCATCTTAAAGACCTTAATCAATCGATTAAAACCTTTTTTTGATATCAATCATAAGTATTACCCAAAGTGCTTTTGTCACAGGAAGACTTATCACAGACAATGCAATTATTGCTTATGAATGTCTCCACAACTTAAAATTAAAGAAGACAGGGAGAAAATGCTATGCAGCGATGAAACTAGATATGAGCAAGGTTTATGACCGGGTTGAATGAAACTTTGTTGAGAAAATGTTACTTAAGTTGGGTTTCAAGATTCAATTGTTAAAATAGTCAATGAAATGTGTTACTTTAGTTCGATATTCATTTCAGATTAATGGTTCAGTGTTTGGGGAAGTTATTCCATCTAAAGGACTGAGACAAGGGGATCCTCTTTCACCATATCTATTGTAACGCCCTACTTCCTTAGAGTCGTTACTAAGTGAGATTTAAAACGTGCAATTAACTCGCTAATCGAGGTTTTAGGTAAAAAAAAAAGTATAGCTAAACTGTAATAGAAGTCATATAATTTGAAAATGTAACCATTCATTGAAATTATAAAGTGTTATACATTTTGGATCCCAAAATACTGTTTAGAAATATTTACAGCTCAAAATATGATTAAAGTCGACTAAACAACAAAATTAAGTTTAATACAAAACATCTCCCAAAAATACCCCTGGCCGTGGCAGCCAGGCAGGCCGAACATGTACACGCCGCTTCACGCTCTTCATACTCATGGTTTATCGACCTTTCCCTTGCCCTTAACTGCACCATAGAGCACCCGTGAACCGAAGCCCAGCAAGAAAACTCCACACAAGCAATCAACATATGCACAACTATCAATCAGCATATAACAAAACCACCAACAGGCAAAACACATAACGGCCATGCCGTCCCAAGCGCTTTACCAAGCCCTGGGTTCACGGTCTACACTGTGAGGACATCCCAGGTATCCAATAGGGATCTCACCCTGGAAACTTGCACTCTGCGTGCTTAACGCTGCTCCCGGCCCCTTGTCGTACTCGACCTTGCCATTCTCGGCCTTTGCCGTACCCAACCCTTGTCGTTCTCGGCCTTCGCTGATCCCGGCCCTTGCCGTACATTTACAGATATGCAACACATAGCACAAACTTAAAAAATACTTAAGCAAATACAAACATAATTAATAGGGCTACGCCTTGCAACACAATCACATAGGATCATGCTTTGCAATACAAATTATAGGGTCATGCCCTACTTTATGGGTACAACAGTTTTCTTACTTGTGTCCCAAGCTTCCCGAGCATCGATATCCTGTAATGATCCAACTATTTCTAAGTCCTTGGACCATTAAAACTACTAGACATAGCTACTATTTATGGGAAACATACTTAACAAATAACATAACTTTATTTAAAACCAAAAATATTGTACCAATACAAAATAATATAAAATAAAATGTGATATGGTATGTGTTGACCCAGGATTTGGCCAACTGACACGGAGTCAGAATATGCTTGATATGAATGATTATGTAGAGAAGAATGTAATGACGAAAAGTAATAACAACACGATATTTTTATAGTGGTTCGGCCCCAGTATCTGGTAATAATCTACGTCCACTTTGATTGTTATTGATATGAGAACCAAAGGAGTGATCAAAGAACAAGGGTTCAATGAGTTTCACTCACCTCTCAAGAACAATACAATATCACTAGGAGAATTACTATAGTCTCAAATGATTCAAAAGCCAAAAGTCCCTTCCTTGAGCTATATCTTGCTATTTATAGGCTCAAGGGGGATTACATAAAATCGTTACAGATATTCTTTCCTGAATAATCGGATACTCAGGAGATTGTATGAGTTAAATTCAGGATTTACAAAGATCTTCTCATTAATGTTGCTTTGTATGCGAAACTATCGACCAGACTGGTCGCAGGTAAGACTAGGCTGCTTACTGCTTCTAATGCGTCTTCTGGTCGATACTCTAGCAGAACTTTTCCAGGTGTCAGCCACGTGTCCAGGGATCACTTGCCACGTCATCAATGCTAATTTTTTGGATAACAGTATGGGATCCCATTATTTATAAAACATAAACTTTAATACTTTAAATACTAAATTGCGGAAATACATCAAAACATAAAGACTTAAAAATAACTTCATCCTCGTTCGTCACGCAGTCCATTCAATCAATTCATCCTCAACACACAAGCCAAGCTGCCATGAATCTTTTTGCCTTCCATAAATCATTTCCCTGCATCAAGCTAAAAATAAAGGAATGAGCCTAATGCCCAACAAGGAAAATCTACTAACAACATATAACATAAATCATAAACATAAGACTATATCATATACATATACTATAAAACATATGACTATAAAAACATATAAGACTACAATAATTAATGGCCATTAACTCATTAACATGGCATGTGATAAATCATCTAGGTCATCTATCTACTAATCGAGGTAGATTAGATCACATGGTAGTATATGATAACCCATCTAGGTCCTCTGTCTACTAATCGAGGTAGGGTAAATCATAACTCTAAACCATGAAAATGGTAATAATTCTTGGGGCTTGCTATCTAATCAAGTCATATGCCCAAGCGACTATAAAACATATTCTTGGGGCTTGCTATCTAAGCAAGTCATATGCCCAAGGGCTACAAAACATAATTATACATATACATATCATAGCATAAAACATAACATAAGCACATATAATCTATCCAATTTTCCTTACCAAAAACCGAGATATTTGAGAACAAGAACGGGATTAGAACACTCCTAAAAACCAACAGTAAGAATGGTGAGTTTCCAAATAAAAGAGATGAAAAGAAAACTAAACCATCAAAGAAGAAACTTACCGAGAAGAACCTTAAGTTTTCAAGAAACTTAAGCACCTAATCAAGAATCATAAGCAAGAGATAGGATCTAGAAAGAAAATAAAGAAAACTAAAGAACCATAAAGAACTGAACTTAAGGATAAGAATACCTTGAATGATCTTATGAATTGATCTAAACCTCGATACCGAAATCTCACTATATCTCACTTCCCAAGTGTTTAGAAATGCTTAGAATGATAAAGCTTTTAACCCAAAACCCAAGTGTTTCTCTCTATAGTAACACTAACAACTTGGAGGCTCTGAAGACTGCTTGAAGAATGAAGAAAATGGCTGAGTACTAGGTCCTATAGAGTTGAAGGAGTGAAACTAACCCCTTTTAATTTGAATAAATAAATTAATATAAAATGAAAAATATTTGAATTTTTGATAAACAGACGCCAAAAACTTGGTCAAAATCGTTCATAGGAAAGTCTAAGTGGTTAAGGCTATTTTTAAAATTCAAAAATCCTCAAAATTCAAAAATTTATCACCAGGGGTGATATATCGCCTACCCTGGGTGATATATCGGCTGGTCAATTTTCCCAAGCCCTGTTCGAACATTCGTACAAAGTCGACGTATTTTCCGTATCTTCCGTAGGCGATATATCGGCCCTATAGCTGCGATATATCGGCATACGTTGATATATCAAACACGTATTTGCACTTTTTCAGCATATTTTGAAATGAGTAAACAGCTTTGACTGAGTCATAATACAATCCTAACAGTTTCTCGAAGGTTCTAGAGCTTCTAGATTCTTCTTTTAATTAAACTATTCATCAAAATACTTAAATCCTTAATAAACATGCATATGACAAGTGTCATGCTCTTAACGGTTCTATCTAAACCTTAGGTTATAATAAATATATTTCTAGGACCAGCAATATTAATCAAACCTTATGTTATAATTAATATTCTTAAACTATAGGTTAAACTTATAAAATCCCTAACTGATGTTATGAGTGTCCAAATAAGTCCCAGCTTGAACCAAAATCCATGAAATCTAACATACTACAAAATAATACTAACTACTACTACTATCTATCTAGCTAAGTAAATATTCTGGGACACTACAATTCTCCCCTACTTAAAAGAATTTCGTCCCCAAAATTTACTTACCAAACAATTCTGAACACCGTGCTAACATGTCTTCCTCCAACTCCCACGTTGCCTCCCGTTCGGAACTATTACTCTATAGGACTTTGAATATAGGAATACTCTTAGACCATAATTCCTTCATCCCTCTATCTAGGATACTAACTGGTCGTTCCTCATAACTCGAGTCTTTCTGTAGTGCTATCGTATCGTACTTGAGGGCGTGAGATGGGTTTGACACATATCTACGCAACATCGAGATGTGGAACACATTATGGCTATCTACTAGAGCTGGCGGTAGGGCTAATCTATATGCAATTGTTCCCACTTTGTCTAATATCTCAAAAGGACCTATAAATCGGGGACTAAGCTTGCCTTTCTTCCCAAACCGCTTCACACCTTTCATAGGAGATTTCCTTAAGAAGACTTGATCTCCGACTTTGAATTCCACATCACGCCGCTTGGCATCCGCATAACTTTTCTGACGGCTTCGAGTAGCGAGCATACGCTTTCTAATCAGCGCTATTGCATTCTGAGCCTCTCTAACAATTTCGGGTCCAAGAAGTTCTTTTTCTCCTACCTCGTCCCAATGTAACGGTGATCGACACCTTCTTCCATAAAGTAACTCATAGGGTGCCATCCCGATCGTTGACTGGTAGCTATTGTTGTAAGAAAATTCTATCAGTGGCAAATACTTACTCCATGATCCTCCGAAATCGAGTACACAAGCGCGCAACATATCCTCTAAAATATGTATGGTACGTTCGGACTGACCATCGGTCTGAGGATGAAATTTCGTACTAAGACTTAACTTGGTATTCATGGCCTGCTGCAAGCTTCCCCAAAATCTTGATGGACAAGTTAGCCAGTTTACTAATGACTACTTCTATTCAGGCATTGATCACCTCTTGCTGAAGTGGCTTTTCTATTTCGGATAACGCTGCTAGATTCCCATAACTCTTCCTGCTTAGCACATCAGCAACTACATTTGCTTTTCTCGGGTGGTATAGGATTTCGCAGTCATAATCCTTTACTAGTTCTAACCACCTGCGCTGCCTCATGTTGAGCTCCTTCTGTGTGAAGAAATATTTTAAGCTTTTGTGGTCCATATAAATCTTACACTGTTCTCCATAAAGATAGTGGCGCCAGATTTTCAATGTGAAGACCACCGTTGCTAACTCCATATCATGTGTTGGATAGTGTTGCTCACATTCCTTCTGTTGCCATGAGGCGTAGGCTATTACTTTGTCATTCTGCATTAGCACACAACCCAAACCTTGCTTTGACGCATCATAGTAGACTACAAACTTGTCGTTGGGTGTCAGTACACAAAGTACTGGTGCTGAGCATAGCATATCCTTAAGCAACTGGAAGCTCTCTTCACACTTATCCGTCCAGTTGAACCTTTGATGTTTCCAGGTCAGGTTGGTAAGCAAAGCGGCTATCTTAGAAAAGCCTTCTACAAACCTCCAATAATAGCCTGCTAGCCCAAGAAAACTTCTAACCTTTGATGCATTCTTAGGTCTTGTCCAATCCTTTACAGCCTCTACCTTAGTTGGGTCTATAGCAACTCCATCCTTGGATACTATGTGGCCAAGGAACGCTACTTGTGAAAGCCAAAATTTGCACTTCTTGAACTTGGCGTAAAGTTGATGCTCTTTTAGTCACAACCTGGTCATTCTCAAATGTTCCTCGTGCTCGACTTCATCCTTAGAGTAGACAAAAATATCATCGATGAATACTATGACGAATTTTTCCAAGTAATCCTTGAAGACCCAATTCATTAAATCCATAAATGCGCCTAGAGCGTTGGTAAGACCAAAATACATAACTAGAAACTCGTAATGTCCATATCGAGTTCTAAAAGCTTTCTTGGGAATATCCTCTTCCCGTACCATGAGTTGGTGATACCCGAACCATAAATCAATCTTAGAAAACACGGTCGCTCCTCGAAGTTGATCAAACAAGTCGTCAATCCGGGGTAGCGGGTGCTTATTCTTAATCGTCACTTTATTCAACTCTCGATAATCTATACACATCTGCATGCTTCCGTCCTTCTTCTTCACAAATAGAACCGGGGCTCCCCATGGCGAATGGCTCAGTCTAATGAAACCCAAGTCCAGGAGTTCTTGTAGCTGCGTCTTCAACTCCTTGAGTTCGATAATTTCCATTCGATATTGTGCCTTTGAGATAGGCTCGGTCCTTGGTACTAGTTCGCTTGTGAAGTCAATTTCCCGAGTTGGCGGCAACCCTGGTAAGTCGTCAGGAAATACTTCTAGGAATTCTTTTATGATGCGGATGTCTCCAGCCTTTAGATGTGTTTCCTTTACCACATCCATGACGATGGCTAAGAATGTCTGATATCCTTTCTCTATCATCCTCTGAGCTTTGAGAGATGAAATAAGTGGTGTCCATAGTCCTGAAACCTTTCCCATAAAACATAGTATCTGACTGCAGGAGTTTCGAACATCACTTGCTTGCGTCTACAGTCGATGGTTGTGCCATGCCTTCCTAGCCAATCCATGCCCAGTATCACGTCGAAGCCTTTGATCTCTAGCTCTATCAGGTCTCCTTCTAGTACTACGTCCTCAATTTTGATCGGTACGCCTCGTACTATCCATGATGATAGGACTACTTCGCCCGAAGGAAATTCTATTATAGACCTAGTTCTAAATCTTTCACAAGGTTTGTCTAATTTCTCTATCATTCCTAACGAGATATACGATTGTATTTCTCCCAAATCAAATAATACTGAATATATATTATCGATGATAGGAATCTGACCTGTGACCACTTTGTTACTAGCTTCAGATTCTCCCTGGGTCAAGGCAAAGCTCTGGCTGGAACCATCTTATTGTCCCTTTTCTCTTCTTGCTTGAGTTGTGGACATTCTCTCTTCTGATGACCTTCCTGGCCACAATTATAGCATCCCTTGGTGTTTGCACGGCACTCACCAAGATGTTTATTTTGGCACTTAGAGCACTGTGGGTATTCTACATAACCCAACCTATTACCCCCATTGTTTGTCTGTGCTCTTTTTTCATTGTCAGATTGCTTGTTGTTAGGATGCCTTCTCTTCTGGCCATTATTGTTGCTATGCTAATGGCTTTTGTTGTGGTTCTGACCATTCTGAGGTTGATTCTGTTGTTTAGGTTCAAGCTTATTGGCCTCTTCCTAACTAACATTCGCGTGAAGCCTTTCCACTTCTATAGCCATTTCTAGAGCATCGGCGTAAGAAATGGTTCTAGGAGTTGCTAGCTTAACTCCTAGCTCAATCTTTGGTCTGAGTCCTCTAACGAACTTGGTGACCCTCAAAAATTCTGTTGGAACCAACTCTGGTGCAAACTTGGCTAGTCGGTCAAACTGTCGAGCATACTCTGCTACCGTTAAGTTACCCTGTTTCAAACTGGTGAACTCTTCCACCCTCGTAGCGATGACTGCCAAGTTGTGATACTTCTTGTGAAAGAGCTCCACAAATCTAGTCCATGTCATGGCGGCGACGTCATGAGTCTGCTGAACCAAGTCCCACCATATTCTAGCATCCTTCTTTAGAAGAGAAGAAATGCAGGATATGTTGTCCGCGTTGTTGAGATTCATGTGTATTAGGATTGGCTCTACATTCCTTAGCCATTCTTCTGCCTCGAAGGGGTTCGTTGTCCCTTCAAAGTTTGAAGTGTGTTGCTGTAACGCCCTGGTTACCCCAGAATAGTTACAGTGAACCATAAATTTGACTCGCTACCCGAGTCCTTTGGTTAAAAACGTGCATCTAAGTGTTATTAACAGGCTAAGGTGGAAAATCAATCAAAAGGAAAGGATATATTTTATTAAATACATGAAACTGTTCATGGTCCCATCAAAAACTTTTACAAATTATTTACAACTCAAAAAGGTCATTACTATTTCAAATTTACAAACCCGCCGACCTAAGCGGCAAAAATAGGGTAAACCCCGTAGTTCCTCTGAGAACTCCTTGATCGTGGTGGTCAAGCGGCTGCATATGTACACATCATCACCTAAGCTCTCCACTCAAGGCTGGGTGAGCTTTTCTTTCCCTTTACCTGCACCACATAGCACCCATGAGCCAAGGCCCAACAAGAAAACACAATATAGCATGATATAATATCAACATTGATCATAATAATCATTCAGGACTTTCAGTCCAAGATAGGTAAATGACAGAGGAAAAGTCACTAAGGTGGGTACAACTCCCTTTAGCCATGTGACGATAGGTCACTGGGGCTTAACAGATAAGTGAACCTTTCACTAGCTTAAACAGGATAGGTGCATGGTGACTAGTTACCAACATAACCTTCCTCATGACCATAGAGTCATAACCCTGGAACATCGTTTTCCCTAGCCATGTGACAAACGGTCACCTAGGCCTTAGGCCCTGGCTCTGAGTAACTAGCTTAGACTAGTCAATCGCTTATAAGTTTCATCGACCTTAGGGTCGGTCCAGCGTTAATGCCTTAGAGTCATTCAATGCTGATATCAATTAGATCTAATCTTCATTCGGCCCTGCGTTCAGGACGCTTATTCCGTTTCTGGCTCTTAGGTCAGTAATACGCGACCAGTATCGTCCCTGACTAATCAGTACCATACATAAGTAAGCAAGCTCTGCTAAGCATTTAATATGCAACCAATGTCCACATTTATCAACCAAAATGCCTCAATAACAATCATGCATGTCATATACACAGGGTGCAATTTTTTTACCTCTGGTTCGAGCGAGAAATATAATAAGAACGTCTCCTGAGAACGATCAACCCTTTGGTTCCTTAGCGGTTACCTAATCACAACCAATTATAACCTCCATTAAGGAAAATCAACAATAAAAGGGTCTTAACTTAAACCCCACTCTCGGGACCTCGAAACATGCCAACACGGTGAGTAGATTCGATCCCGGGCCTTAAGGATTGAAACCCCGAGCCAAAAACCCTTAAAAACACTCAAAACGGGATTCTGGAGGAATAGAGTAGCGCTACAGTGCTGCTCAATAGCGCCCCAGCGCTATACTCAGAACCCCCAAAATGCCCAAAAGCATCCTGTGTAGCGCTATAGTGCCCTAGGGTGGGCGCTATAGCGCTACCCCCAGACTAGTTTTCCCCTGAAACTTCCTTCTTCGACTCCTTCAGTTCTAACTCGATTCCAACGCTTCCAAATCCCATTTTTGATGCCAAATAAACCCAAAAACCATCCTCACATACCCCAAACATCACAACCATAAGAACCCTATCCAAAACTCCCTACAAAACCAAGCATCCAATCTAGAAATCCCAACTGAAAACCAACACTAAAACAGGGCAAACCATGGAATTCAATGGCTAGAAACTTACCTCAAGCTCAGATTATGATGCTCTTCAATGGTGGAACACACTCCCAAACTCCCAAGGCTTACTTCCCAAGATTGAATCCTCAAGAATGGTTCAAAAATCACAAAGAAAGCTGAAGGAAAGAAGGTACGGGAGAAGCTTCAAATGATACTTTGTTTTTCTCTTCTTTCACAACCTAAAATGGTTTATATCTATCCTAGGGGTGAAAAGACCAAAATACCCCTAGGTCAATTAAGGGTTTCTGTTGACGGTAAGAACTCGTCAACGATTGATGGTTAGAAAACTTCGATCTCTGTACTATAGGAAGCTATGAATCAGATAGAAAGAACTCTAAACAACAGGAGAAAACTTAGGCAACCATGGATACCAAAAACATATATTTCTTAAGTCTCGTTTTTACATTCAGTTCTCCAACCCCTTAGCCTGAGGGGTTGGAGCCTATTTATAAGGGGGGCTCTATTGGCCCTGGATACAAACAAGTCCCGGACCACAGGGACGTACATAGGTACTCTGATAAAGTAGTGGCTCAGGGCGTAGTGGTGTCTACCCTGATGGTGTCAGAGTCGTGGCCTTGGACATAGTACTGTCGGCTCTGGCGCATGGTCGGGGGTGTCCAAGTGGTACCACCACTCCTCGTACAGGTCCGTACCACCACTACTCCTCAGACGCAGATCATAGGGTCGTGCCTCTGTTCTCTCCATAACCGTACACCCCGTGTCAGCGCACGTGTTCCGTACTCGGTGGTCCTCATCAATTCCTGTTCAATGCTCCATGTTCGTTTGGCATATCAACAAGATTCCCCTAAGTGATCTCATGCCTGTGCCAAGGAGGCTTCAACCTATGCATGTCCTGAGAAGTCGAGGTGCCAAGGATCAGGGCCGGCCTATGCCGATCGCATAGACACGAGGCTAGGAGAACGGGTACCTCAACACAGCCCTCACCCTCGCATAGCGAGGGTCCCTCGCATAGTGGGGCTGACATTCTTCCTCCGAGGTGCAGCGTCGCGAGGCTAGGAGCACGGACACCTCAACACAGCCCTCACCCTCGCGTAGCGAGGGTCCCTCGCATAGTGGGGCTGGCATTCTTCCTCCGAGGTGCAGCGTCGCGAGGCTAGGAGCACGGACACCTCAACACAGCCCTCACCCTCGCGTAGCGAGGGTCCCTCGCATAGTGGGGCTGACATTCTTCCTCCGAGGTGCAGCGTCGCGAGGCTAGGAGCACGGACACCTCAACACAGCCCTCACCCTCGCATAGCGAGGATTCCTCGCATGGCGAGGCTGACATTCTTCCTCCAAGTGTGGGCGAGACTTGATGCCTGATGGAACGGGGCGCATGCGGACGACCAGTTGGGGACCCTCGCATAGCGAGGGTGAAGTTCGGATGGGCAAGTGGCCGAGGGCCCTCGCCTAGTGAAGGTGTCTTGTAGTATAGAGCTTCATCCGTGAATAAAATTCTCAAGGAGAAATTTCCACATTTACACTTCCCCCCGAGTCTATAAGTACACTTTTAAGTGTGTTTGTGGACTCTCTCCACTTCTCTTGATCGACGTGCACGGCCAATCTTGGGGGATTTTTCCTCGGAAATTTTTCCAACGCCTTTTGAGGAAGCATGAGGTGAGGCTTGGGGTTGTGTTTCTTTTTAGTGTCCAAAGAAACACAAAAGTCACGCAACACTTGAGGGATCCATGAAAGATCCTAAGATTGCATAAGGACCAATCATCTTCCATCGCGGATCCCAAGGTTACCCATACTCTTGATCTTCACCATTTATAAGGAAATAGATCCAAGGGCTAGGGAGCACTGACTTTCCCTATAAATACTCTAAGGCTTAAAACCACTTCTCTACACAAAGACTTGCTTAGCCTAGTGGTATTCCCTCTAAGCCTCTTCCAAGAGCTCCAAGGTTCTATTCTCAATAGAAGCATTTTTGAGGTACCCCTTCTCTTATTTCCATTCTCCTTTCTTTTTTCTTTTTTTTTTGTTTTGTTTTGTTTTAATAAATTTTTTTTTTTTTTTTTTTTTAGCTTCGTGGTGACGCTGGGCATTACCTCGCTCCTACGATCTTGCTCCTGCTCCTTCATAAGTCTTTCCTTGCGCCCCCTCAACTTCGTATTCCCGCTGGTATGTCTCCTTCGTCTCTTCTCCCTTTTGTTTTGCATTGATTATACGAGGGTAGAATTGATGGTTGCATGACACTTCAACTTTCAGAGTTTTAGCATTTTCTTCGCATAGCCTTTCCAGTACCCATACACCGGCCCTTTTCTTATACCCTCACACTCGTGTTGTAGATATTGAGTCGCCCTTATGCGTACACGCCCTCGAGTCTTAGCTTGTCCATGGCGTCTAGGCGATGTCCCGAAGGTCCGTCTAATGTTGAATTTATTGAGTTGTCCTCCTCCGACTCGGAGGTCGACGCATGTAAACCCTCTAATCGCGGGGGTGTGCGGGCACTCTACCTCAGGAGACTATCTTACCTTAGACATAAGGCGCACTGTCTGGAGAGGGAGCTAGAATCCCATCCCGGGGACGCGGGTTCTGATCTCTTCCCCCGGCAAGCGACATACATTTCCCAGCTACAATTCACCCTCCAGGATTGCCTTTCTGAAATTGCTTGCCTAGAAGAAAACTTGCCCCCTGAGCCTTTTTCCTTTTGTCGTGACGAGTCTCCCGATTACGTGGATTCCTCCTTTGAAGGCGGTAGACATGAATTGGTTGAGCCGGAGTTCCTTTCCATGGTGTCGCCCGGGTTCCCTCTCCTATCCCCTGTCTTGCGCCCTAGGGTCAAGCAAAGAGCTGGTAGACATAGGACATGTGGGGGATCTTCTAGGACCCTAAGAAAGTCTGTTGCTCATAAACTTCCTTACTTTGTCCAGGTACCCGAGATGCCGAAGAGAGTCTTGGACACTTCTGATGAAGTTGGAAGGTCTACCGTTACCCTGAAGAAATTGGGCAACATGCTGAAAGCCCATAAGTTACCCTTGAATCTCAAGTTCGTTATACCAGAGCGCAAGGAACGCGCGTCTGCACCGCAAAAGGGGTTCGTGGCATTCAGTGATGCCATAATCCGATCTGGTGGAGCTCTGCCACTCCACTCTTTCTTCATCAAAGTGCTGGACTACTTTGAATTGGCGCCACTACAATTGTCCCCCAACTCCTGGGTGATGCTCAGCTGTTTGTATGTGTTGTACCATCAGGTGTACTCTAGGGGGCCTTCCACAAGTGAGGTTCATTACTTCTTCACCCTGAGGGAGAATACATCAGCCCCCGGGTTCTACCAACTCCAGAAAGTCGCGGCCCTTAAAGGGAGTTCCCTCTTGGAGGGATCTATTTCCAATAGGGGGCGTGGAAATCAGACTACTTCTATACTTACAGTGGGCAGACCCGATATTCTAGCTTCAACACTCCACGTAAGGCTATCCTCACCTTGCCCCCATATACCAGGGATTTCTCTTATTATTCGACCTCTTCTTTTCTTTTCTTTTTTATAGTCCTTGTAACTGTGGTTATTTTCTTTCATTTGATGGCAGGTCTCTTGGGGGTCGTTGGCCCCAACTTGAAACGGGCGGCTCATGACTGGGTAATACAAATTCTGGCTATGCCGAAGGCATGCAAACAAGCCAGCGCCCTTTTCACAGAGAGCAATCTCCACTTGTGCGGGCTACTGACCCCGGACCAGAAAGTTACCTTATGCTCCATCTCCCCTGAATCTGAGGATCCGCGCCCCGCATCACCCGACCCTGTTGATTTACCCCCAGCGGCGCCCGTACTTGAGAGTCCGTGGGTATATGGTCATGATGAAAGGAATTATGATGAAGCGGCCGATAGGGACTATGTCTACTCCCCGGGTGACCATATGGACGTTGAGGAGACTGTGGTGTCTGAGAACTACTCCTGCTTGTACTCTGTTGCTGGCAGGGCTAAGGGTATAGCCGATGACGGTCACATTGGCGGTGCTACCTCTCAGATGTCGCCTTTAACGCCTGGCGGTGAGTTTGCCTTCGATGCCCCTGCCCCTTGCCCCTCTGTGCCTAGAAGGAATTTTGTCATTCCTTCTTTTGATGGGGTTCCTTCACCCCCGAGGGGGCCTCCTAGGTGGGCCTCCACAGGTGTCTCATTACCCCAGGAAGTGACTCCACACTCTTCTGCCCCCCGCACTACTGCAGATGGGTCGGGACCTTCCCGGTCCCCCTCCTTGCCAAAGCGGGCCTCGGCAGGTACTCACGCCTCTCCCGGCCCAGCTCATGTTTCTATTCCTGGAGATCATCCTCTGGCGAGTCAATATGGGGAAGCCATGAGCCATCACTTAGGAAATTTTCCCAAAGGTGAATGGGGGACGCTACACGATGTCCCTGAGGCTCAGCTAGAGAGCGCCTACATGCGAGCCTCTCTGCAGGTAATTATTGCGATACTTGGTTTATTCATTTGTGTTGGCCATATATATACTTTTTATATTATTTCTGGCATGTCGTCTAACCCTTGAGGCTTTGCTTTAATTCTCGTCCTCATACAGGCTTCCATTTTGAACCATCGACTGCTTGCCTCCCACTCTTCATCAACCCAACGGTTGCAACACGAGCTTGAGGAGGCACTGGGGAGCCTATCGGTGGCTGAGACTGCCAAGGATACCTTGTCAAGTCAATTGGCCGAGGCGGTATGCCAGAGGGATACCGCCTTGGCTCGGGCTGCATCAACCTCTCATGCCAACATTCAGCTGGAGGCTACCGTCCAAACTCTGAACGGGAGGATTGATGTGCTCGAAGCTGAGCTTATGACCGTTAAGGATCGCATAATCGATAAAACATTGCATGCTGTCTGGAGGACTAATCCCGCTGTTGACTTATCTTCTTTTGGGGACTATGCCGTCGAGAGGATTTCTGAGTGGCAGGGTCGAGGTGGAGATTTGTAGGTCCCCTTGTACTCAGTCTATGTATGCCTTGGGCGTGTAATTCCTTGCACCACTTCTTCTCTTTTTGTTTTTTGTTTTTATCAAACTTAAGGGGCTCTGGCAGGTCCCTCTTACTACTGTTGTTCGTGGGCTGTATGTTTTTCTTTGATTTGATGAAGATAATCTTTCTGGTGCACCTTGATTATACTTGTAAGGACACGTTAACCCATTGGGCTGTTGTGGTCCTTTTATGTTCTTTGCGCGCGCTTATTACTTTTTTGCGAGAAGCGTCCTTCTCGTCCTTATACATAGTACTATTTTTTTCCAAGGGTCCCTTGTAAGACCCTTTTTGGGCTAGCCGGCTTAATGGCCGATCTAGACTTATCGGGTGATTCCCTCCTTACAGCCTCACCTCTTGGGGTGTCGGCCTTTCGTTGGAGGTTATTCTTTTTTAACTGCTCCCATGATATTCATAAGGGTAGCTAATCCTTTTGAATATAAGAGATTTTTTTTTTGTTTACTTTTGTCGTCCTACCCCCCAAGTACCTGGTGAGATTTATCTTGGCGGGGACTTTAGTTGATGCTTGCACAAAGAAGTAAGTAACATACGAAGCGGAAAACAGTTTCATTCATAGTAGTCAGATTACAACGATATAGAAATAGATAAAAGGCTTACATCTACTTGGGAGGTTATCTAGGTAACCTCTTTGATTCTCGTCTACTAAAATGGCATACCCTGCAACAAACTAAACATAACTACTACCTGCATCAGGCGTGGGAGCCTTACTGCTACCCAGTTGGGTCCTTCACGATTCTGGGATCTAGTTCCTGTGGGTCTGTGCCCCCATGCACCACCATCGCCATCGGTTCTCGCAGTTTCGCAGAAGTGTGAAGGGTGGTGTTATAACACTCTCTAGCCTCTCTTTGTTCTCCCTTCATGCCTGCTACGCCACCAGGAGTTGGGAACTTGACGGTGAGGTGATAAATTGAAGTGATTGCTTTCAATTCTCTTAGGGATGGCCTCCCTAATACCGCATTGAAAGCCAAAGCACAGTCTACTACGACGAAGTTTGCCATGATCGTGGTCTGTCGGGGTTGTTCTCCCATGGTGAGTGCTAATTCGATCACCCCTAAGGGTTGCATCGAGCTCCCTGCGAACCTGTATAAGGTGGATTGACAAGGCTTCAGGTGCCTGATGCCCAAGCCCATCTTCTCCAAGGCGGGGCGATATAAGATATCTACGGAACTTCCATTGTCTACGAGGACCCGATGCACCCGCAGGTTGGCCAACTGGATCGTCAACACCAGAGGATCATTATGGGGGAAGTGCACCCCTCGTGCATCCTCCTCTGTAAAGGTGATCGAGTCATTTTCTCCTTTACAGCTTTTCGGGGGGCACTGTTCCAGACTCATGACACAAGGTGGTGGACTTCGCCTGGCTTCTCTAGCGTACCTATCTCGTCCTTTCCGGGAGTTTCCCCCAAGCCCCGGACCTCCAAAAATAGTTCTTACTTCTCCCTGGATCTCTGGAGCTTCTCTTTGCGTCTTAGATATTACTGGTTCATCTTTCGACTTCGGCCTTTCTTTCCTAACATATCGGCCTAGGTGCCCCTTGCAGATGAGCTCTTCAATTTCTTCTTTCAAATGAATACACTCTGATGTGGTGTGACCAATATCCTTGTGGTATTGACAGTATCTATTTGGATCCCTCTGGGACCGATCCTTCCTCATTGGTGGGGGCTTCTTGAAGGGAACCCGCCTCTCGTTGGTGATGTAGATATGCTCCCTTGTATCCGTCAGGTCCGTATAGAAAGTATAAGCCGTTTGCCTATGGTCGCTTCCCCGCTTGGGTTTTCTATGTTGATCATCCCTCGATCCTTCGTATGCCCTCTTCTTCTTCGCACCATTCGACCCTTCATTGGTTGGGGGCTGTGCAGGGGACTCGCCCATTCCCGCCTTTAAGTTCGCGTGACCATCCTCTACACGAATATACTTCTGCGCTCTCTCGTAGAAGTCATCTAGACCTGTGACTTCCCTCTTGAGCATATTATCCCACAACTTGCTTCCCGGAAGCACCCCGGCGGTGATGGCCATTTTTAACTCTCTGCGGGTCAGGCTCCCCACTTTGGCCGCTTCCATATTGAACCTATGGATATAGTTTTTTAGGCTCTCATTTTCGCCCTGTTTTACATTGGCTAGGCTAGTTCCTGGCATTGTATAATCACGCACGGCATGATGCTGCTGGAGAAATTCGTCTGAAAATTGTTGCCAAGACCTGACGGACCCCGGTCGAAGTCTCTTAAACCATTTGTATGCGGGCCCTTTCAACGTGACTGCGAAACAGTGGCATCTAGCCCCGCTACTTATCCCCCTCAGCTTCATTAAGTCATTGAATGCGTCTAGCTGGTACTTGGGGTCGGTGCTTCCTTCATACGGGGTCATATGAGGCTCCTTGAAGTTGGCTGGGAGTCGAATGGCTTGGATCTCTTTGGTGAAAGGCGATTCATAATCGAACTCTTCCTCAAGGCTCTGCCCTCTAGACACGGTGACAATCTTACTCCACAGGCTCTTCATCTCCGTATCGAGGTCTTGCCTCCTCTTCTTCAGGGAGTCCCTCAACATGGATGGGTTGACATCTTCCTTTCCTTTGCCGTCCCGGGGGACAGTAGGAGGGGTAGTTCTCTTATTCGCCCTCTTCTTGTTGAGCTCCTCTCGTAGGTCTGAGGGCGTCCTCTTTGAGGTGACCTCGACGTCGTTGCGAGAGCCACCATTGTTCCCTTGCTTTGGCTCCTGGGGTGGCCTTGATGGTCTAGGATGCTCTTGTGGCTTTTCCCTGGGGGTGTTACTGGTGGAGTGTCTGGTTCTTCCGTCGTCTACTGGTACAGTGGTTTCCCGACCCTTCTCTTTCCTCTTGGGCAGGGTCACATTTGACTTACCTTGCAACAGGCCATTCAGCACCTCCTGCATGTTCTCCAGGGTAGTCTCCAGTCTTTGGTTTTTACGGTGCAGTTCATGAATCTCCTCTTCATAGAAACGAGATTTAGAACTCGAGCTCACGGAATGGACCCGGGGTTGCTTATCGCGTCTGTGCATTGAGGGGCCTGGGTCTTGCCGGCCGGAGTTCGGTACCTTCGGTGGTTTGGGAGGAGGGAACTCGTTGGCGTTCCCGGGTGGTGCAGTAGTTGTCCTTGGAGGATTCTCACCGGGCGGGATGGCCGGAGACGAGGCCTCCTTGTCATTCTGCTGAACCTCAGGGTCCTTTGGGGGGTCTACGTCTCGGGGTGGAGGTGGATCCTTCATGGAGGCCTTCAGCTGGACTCCGGTAAGGTGGACCTCCACCTCTCGAGGCTCCTTGAGACGCTTCGAACGTCTCGGCATTTTTCCTTGCCGGAAGTAATGGCAGAACAGTAGCTTGGTGCTTACGTTCCCACAGACGGCGCCAAACTGTTGACGGTAAGAACTCGTCAACGATTGATGGTTAGAAAACTTCGATCTCTATACTATAGGAAGCTATGAATCAGATAGAAAGAACTCTAAACAACAGGAGAAAACTTAGGCAACCATGGATACCAAAAACATATATTTCTTAAGTCTCGTTTTTACATTCAGTTCTCCAACCCCTTAGCCTGAGGGGTTGGAGCCTATTTATAAGGGGGGCTCTATTGGCCCTGGATACAAACAAGTCCCGGACCACAGGGACGTACATAGGTACTCTGATAAAGTAGTGGCTCAGGGCGTAGTGGTGTCTACCCTGATGGTGTCAGAGTCGTGGCCTTGGACATAGTACTGTCGGCTCTGGCGCATGGTCGGGGGTGTCCAAGTGGTACCACCACTCCTCGTACAGGTCCGTACCGCCACTACACCTTAGATGCAGATCATAGGGTCGTGCCTCTGTTCTCTCCATAACCGTACACCCCGTGTCAGCGCACGTGTTCCGTACTCGGTGGTCCTCATCAATTCCCGTTCAATGCTCCATGTTCGTTTGGCATATCAACAAGATTCCCCTAAGTGATCTCATGCCTGTGCCAAGGAGGCTTCAACCTATGCATGTCCTGAGAAGTCGAGGTGCCAAGGATCAGGGCCGGCCTATGCCGATCGCATAGACACGAGGCTAGGAGAACGGGTACCTCAACACAGCCCTCACCCTCGCATAGCGAGGGTCCCTCGCATAGTGGGGCTGACATTCTTCCTCCGAGGTGCAGCGTCGCGAGGCTAGGAGCACGGACACCTCAACACAGCCCTCACCCTCGCGTAGCGAGGGTCCCTCGCATAGTGGGGCTGGCATTCTTCCTCCGAGGTGCAGCGTCGCGAGGCTAGGAGCACGGACACCTCAACACAGCCCTCACCCTCGCGTAGCGAGGGTCCCTCGCATAGTGGGGCTGACATTCTTCCTCCGAGGTGCAGCGTCGCGAGGCTAGGAGCACGGACACCTCAACACAGCCCTCACCCTCGCATGGCGAGGCTGACATTCTTCCTCCGAGTGTGGGCGAGACTTGATGCCTGATGGAACGGGGCGCATGCGGACGACCAGTTGGGGACCCTCGCATAGCGAGGGTGAAGTTCGGATGGGCAAGTGGCCGAGGGCCCTCGCCTAGTGAAGGTGTCTTGTAGTATAGAGCTTCATCCGTGAATAAAATTCTCAAGGAGAAATTTCCACATTTACAGTTTCTAAAGGCTCCCAAGGGCAAAATTGGTATTTTCCACCTATCTCATTAATCATAATTAACGCTCTCCAATTCCCACTATTCTCGATAATCTCAAACACCAATACTTTATATCTCGTTACCCTTTAATTCCCGGTAACGCTCCAATCATTAAAATCACCCCGAGACTCATCCCGAGCCTTGAACTTAAACTTGTTATGACTAGACCGCTAATTAATATTCCAAGATCGTCCCAGGCCGAATAGCTCGAACAAACCCACATTATAATGTGGTCTCAACAATATATCACCGACATGCATACAAATATACAATTACGCCCTCAACGGGCCCAAATTACCAAAACACCCCTGTTATCAAATGTGGACCCACATGCATGCATTTAACATCATATTATAATATAATTCACATAAACATGCATATAATCATTTAATGGCATAATTAAACAGTTATGGCCCTCCCGGACTACTAATCCAGCCATTAAACCGCATTAGGGATTTCGGGGCATTACAGTTGCTTACGAAACCGCTCGTAGATTGGCTCCATGTATTGAGCTGGGTAGGGCGAATAGTTCGCCATTGGCCATCCCCCATAAGGACCTACTTGTTGGGGGTGCTTGAGCCATTTGCTGAGGCTACAGTTGCGGCTGAGGTTGAGGCTAAGGCTGAGCCTATTGGCATTGTTGCTGAAGTAGTTCTTCCACTTGTTGTCGTAGCCTAACAATTTTAGTTGTGTTGTCAACCGGAGGCGGTGGTGCACTTCTATTAGCAGTAGTATTGGTAGCACGCGATCCCCTTCTTCGAATTGGAGGGGCTTCATTAGTTTCATGAGCAGCGCTAGAGGCATTGCCGTTTGTGCATGCAGACCTTCTAAGTGACATCTTCAGCGGAGTTCTAACAGTCAAGAAAACCATGTTAGAACTTACCCTAATACGCTTTGAGGAAAAACTTAATCTAAGCAAACATAACTCGGACCTATTAGTTAGGATTTCTTATGAAGAATTATGTAATCCTTCTTTATAATTAGGGTGTGTTTCTATACTTAGAAAAATAAGCCATCTTTATTATTTTATAAGTCTGTTTCTAATCATCCTATATGACTTAATTCTCAAGCTCAAAACTCGCCGCTGTTCCAAAGTTAACCATATTGAGGGAGGGCTGGGATCAGTAAAATCGTTCCCACTACTATGACCCCCTAACTCTCAATATAGAACTCGGTCCATTGATTTGTATCCACCCTCACCGAACTTGGCCATTATTCATTAAATTTATTATTTATTATGATTGTAAAAAAAAATCAAACTCATACATGTCATTAAAAAAAATAACAATAATATTCATTTGGAAAAAGGTTTACACTAAGTACAATCATAAATGCAAAATAAATAAACTAACATAACTAAGGTGAATTTAAAAATCAGGATCTTCTACATCTGACTCTTCATCTAACATATCATCATCTATCTCCTCATAATCATCATTATATTGAGCCTCAAAATTTCCTCGGGGAAGATTCATAAAGATTCTATGCTTTTGCTCATTAGTAAATTGAAATTCCAACTTAGAGGTGAACCTAAGTATGAGAAAATAATTTCTCATAACTACCGGTAAATCATCTTCATCATCTATAGTCTCCCATATTTCTTCCAAAGTTGAAATTACAGAAGGAAAATATTTACAAAGCCTAATTACTAAGACATATTGCTTCGTAGCTCTCATCATAATTTGCTTAGTAGTCTGAAGATGAACTATCTCCTTGTGGAATAAGATTAATCTCTGAGTGATTCTTTCTAACACTCCTACTGTAATCCTTGGCTCTCTAATCATTTTCAATGTCTTAATGGCTCGGATATCCTCATAGGTCAAGGCTCCATCCATTCTTAACTGAAAACATAAGGGCTAAAACGTTAGCAATAAACATAAACATAAACACTTACATTGGCGGTTAGATTCGGAGCTTGTGCGTGTGTATCAAGGAGAACTTCATGCATATGAACCTGTCTCTGATACCAACTGTAATGACCCAACTATTTCTAAGACCTTGGACCATTGAAACTACTAGACATAGCTACTATTTTGGGAAACATACATAAGAAATAACATAACTTTATTTAAAACCCAACAAAAAATATTGTGCAAAATACAAAGTAAAATATGAAATAAAATACGGTATGGGTACCCATTGTTTAATACATAAAAACAAACTTAAATTAATTAAATACTAATTGCGGAAATGCATCAAAACATAATTCAAAAGACTTAAAAATAACACCATCCTCAATCGTTCACACAGTCCATTCAGCCCATTCATCCTTAACACACAAGCCAAGATGTCATGAATCTTTCTGCCTTCCATTATCATTTTCCTACATCAAGCTAAAAATAAAGGAATGAGCCTAATGCCCAGCAAGGAAAATCTACAAATACATAAATCATAAACATAAGACTTAATCATAAACATATACTATGAAGCATATGACTATAAAAACGTATATCATATAGGACTACAATATTAATGGTCATTAACTCATTAACATGGCATGTGATAAACCATCTAGGTCCTTTGTCTACTAATCGAGGTAGGTTAGATCACATGGTAGTATATGATAACGCATCTAGGTCCTATGTCTACTAATTGAGGTAGGGTAAATCATAACTCTAAACCATAAAAATGATCAAAATTCTTGGGGCTTGCTATCTAAGCAAGTCATATGCCCAAGCGACTATAAAACATATTCTTGGGGCTTGCTATCTAAGTAAGCCATATGCCCAAGGACTACAAAACATAATTATACATATACGTATCATAGCATAAAACATATCATAACATAAACATATAAGCACATATAATCTATCCTATTTTCCTTACCAAAAACCGAGATATTTGAGAAGAAGAACGGGATCGAAACACTCCTAAACCAACAGTAAGAATGGTGAGTATTTCTAAAGAATGAAGATGAAAAGAGAACTAAACCATCCAAGTAGAAACTTACCGAAAAGAACCTTAAGTTTCAAGAAACTTAAATACCTAATCAAGAATCATAAACAAGAGTTAGGATCTGAAAAGAAAATAAAAGAAAACTAAAGAACTATGAAGAACTTGAACTTGAGGATAAGAATACCTTAGTTGAACTAGAACCCGATCTACACCTCGATACTGAAATAACACTATATCTCACTTCCCAAGTGTTTAGAAAAGCTTAGAGTGATAAAGCTTTTAACCCAAAAACCCAAGTGTTTCTCTCTATAGTAACCTTAGCAACTTAGAGGCTCTGAAGACTGCTTGAAGAATGAAGAAAATGGTTGAGTACTAGGTCCTTATTTATAGAGTTCAAGGAGTGAAACTAACCCCTTTTAATTTGAATAAATAAATGAATATAAAATGAAAAAGATTTGAATTTTCATTCAACAGACACCCAGAACTCGGTCAAAATCGTTCAAAGGCAGGTCCAAGAGGTTAAGGGATGTTTTAAGCTCGGATTCCATGGAGTTCAAAAATGCAAGGCTGGGGTCGATATATCACCCCCTATATCGCCTATACTATGTTCCCGAGCCTCCGTTCGATCGCTCGTGCGAAGTCAACGTGTTTTTCATATCTTCCGTAGGAGATATATCGGCCCCTATAGCTGCGATATATCGACATACATTGATATATCAAACATGTATTTGCACTTATTTAGCATATTTGAAATTGATTAACCAGCTTGACTGAGTCTAAACGTGATTCTAGCAGGTGCTGGAAGGTTCTAGAGCTTCTAGATTCTTCTTTTACTAAATTATTTACTCAAAATGCTTAAATCCTCCAATAAACATGATTGCAACAAGTGTCATGCTCTTAAATTCTATCTAAACCTTAGGTTATAATAAATAATATTTCTAAAACCAGCAATATTAATCAAACTTTATGTTATAATTAATATTTCTAAACTATAGGTTAAACTTATAAAATCCATAAGTGTTGCTATGAGTTTCCAACCAAGTCCCGGCTTGAACCAAAATCCACGGAAACTATAATACTAACTACTACTACTATCTAGCCAGCTAAGTAAATATTCTAGGACACTACAACTGAAGGAAGGACTCTATTATTCCGCTGCGTATAATGTAAGTATTCTTATCATTATTTCTCTTTGAATTCAATTTTAAAAACATGCTATATGTTGTCTCATATTAACTTGTTTAATATTAGATCTACATGAAAATAAATAAAGATTTTGTATAAGTTTTCCTAACAACTTGCCTCAGAGCCTTTGGTAATCTTTATTTTCATGCATGAACATGTTAAAAATTGAATTATTTGATGTGTTTAAATAATTGGATGGATTTCATAATTTTATGAAGCATATTGAATTCTATGTGATTATTATCAATTTTTAGGCTATTTTGTTGTGTTTTCTATGCCATTAATTTTTATATATGCTTTATTTTGTGTAAAACATGGTAAAAATTGCACAAAAATTGATAAAATTTTAGAAAACGTTTTTGGTTTGATAAAATTTTAGAAAAAATTTTTGGTTTGAAAAATTGCACAAAAAATTTTCCGGAAATTTTTTGGCCTAGCTGCCATTGCACCCGTGCGCATACCGCACGCGCACCCCTCAATAGCCACCCTTGTCCGCACGCACACCTCGGCCACGATGAACAGTTCACCCAGATTTTTTTTTAATTTTTTTAAATTAAAGAAATTAAAATTGTGAAAATTGATTATTTATAATCAAAGCCAAAAATATCAGATTTGTTTTATCATTTTAAAAATGTTTTTTCTTTCAAATAAGCTATTTTTGTTGGTTGAGATTTAAATAATTAGATATTTTCTACAAAGATTCAAATTCAAATTTAAAAATAGACTAACAACTTAATTTTATATTTTTTTAATATACTAAAATATTAGAATTAAGATATTATATATTTAAGATATTTTCTTTTAAATACTTGTTATTTTTATTAAATATTTATTTGAAAATATAAATATCTGTTTATTCTATAGTTTTTAATATTTAAATTATTTGAAATTTGAAGTTTGTTAGTTAGATATTTTCATGGATATTTGAATTTGTTTAATTGTTTTGAGATATTTTAGGGTTGTTATAACTATTAGTATTTTATATTTTTTTAAATGGTTAAAATATTAACTTATAATTGTAACAACACAAAATATTTTTTGAAAAACAGTTAGATATTGATTTTAAAGTTTAAAATTAGTTAAATTTTGAAAAATATCAATTTTTTTCAGCCAATTAATAAAATATTTTTTTAACAAATAGGATTTAAATTAACTTTGGTTAATTATTGATAAATCCTATTTAAACTAAATTGATATATATTTTTTTCAAATTAACCTAAACCAAGTTGATTGTTGATAAATAAAATTTAAATTAACTATTGTTAATTGTTGATAAATTTTATTTAAATTGACTTATTTTTTGTAAAAAATTAATTAATTCTAATTTTTTGATAAATTCTAGAAAATTAAGTGTGGTATTTTTGCAAATAAAATAAATTGTGGTATTTTTGCATAAATTCATAGAATTGCTCATATAGTAACATGATCAAGCCCATCCAATAATAACATGTATGTTTGCACTATATGTGATATTTTTGCAATTGGGCTTAGATGCATATAGTGGTTCATATGTTTGCTAGATATATGGATTTTTTGCCAAATAAAATATTCATAAAATGATAGGTTTTATTTGGGCCCATTAGAAAATGTAAAGTTTAAATTCCTCTCTTGTGGGTGATTCTACTTGTGAAGACTCATTTGCTTTGCATGAATATAGTGGGCCTAATCAATTAATAACAATTAATAAAACGAATGTTTAAATTCCTGTCTTTTGGACCTTGTATGGAAGTTTTGGGGCCTTAGTAGTGGAAACGACATACTGAACCCAACCCTCCTCCATACAAGCCCAATAGTTAAGGCCCATTTACCTGAGTTGGACTTAATTGTATACGTTCATTATATTAGTTAAACCTAAATATTGATTAGCAACAAATTAATTCTAAATTAATTGAATTTGTTTCAATGTGACACTTTAGAATTAATAGGAAATTATAGGACTTTGGTTTTAAAATTTTAATTTTTTCAATTTTTTGGAGAACCATACTCATTAATTTCTAAAAATAAATAATAAAAATACTTTTTTTAATTTTATAATGAGCTTATTTTAATAATTATATTCGATCTCCACTGTTGGTTTAACAACGTCAATAGCTTAATGGGGCCTCGAGACGCTTTGATTCGTCCCCCTACAGAAGGTGTTCATTAGTTATTTTGACAAGGTTAGATTTCGAAAGATAGATAATTATAGGTCAAATTCTACTAGACTCACCCCTACGGTGACTACTAGGACTAAATCTATTGATTATCGAAACCGTGGGTCTAGCTCATAAAATAAGAGATTTTGTTTTCTTATCTTGATTGAATAGTATGTTATTAATAATGGTGTCCATTATTAAATATGTTTACAACTTTATTTAACTAGTGGTATTTGTGACTCTAGCCAATCGGGACAAGGATATCATAGATTAGTTAAAAACCTAAAGAAATAGAGATATAATTATTTTGGTATTTTTTTTTCTCATATCTTACATATTTTTTATATATGTTGTGCTATTTCTTGAATTTTGTGTGAATAGGAGTTTTATCGAGCAAATGTGATTGATTTCTATTTTATTTATAATTTGTAGTTTTAAGTATGGATGTGTCTACTCCCATCCTTTCTCAACTTTCGATGGAGAAACTTACTGGAGAAAACTTCCTTAAATGGAAGCAAAACATCAACATTGTGATGATTGGTGACAACTCCAAGTTCGTTATGACTGAGGAATCCCTAGAAGTTCCAGCTGAAGGAGCTACCAAGTCTGTGAGGGATAAGTATGAGCATTGGCAGGCGGCTAACAACAAGGCGCGGTACTACATGCTAACTAGTATGGTCGAGACTCTCAAGACAAAGATAGAGAATGTCGAGACGGCCTACGAAATCATGGATCAACTCCAAGACATGTTTGGTGCCAAGTCAGTGTAGACTCATTTTGAGGCCACCAAGAAATATGCCAATGCTCAGATGGCACCTTCTCAACATGTTTATGATCACCTAATCAAGATGACAAACTACTTTCACGAAGCTGAACTTCATGGAGCAACAATAGATGAGGAAACTCAAGTCGACTTAATCCTCAATAGTCTATCTCCAGCTTTCCTATCGTTCACCACCAACTATGTGTTGAATAAACTCAACTATGGTCTGGCGCAGCTCATGAACGAGCTTTAGACTTTTGCGTCTAACTGGGTGGACCAAGTAAGGGAGGAGAAAAGAAGACAACTACTACTACTGCTGCTGATCCAGCTAAGGCTGAAGATAATCAAGCTCCGTCTTCGAAAGCTAGAAACAAGAGGAAAGGTTGACAAAACAACAATCCCAAGCCTGCAAAGGCTGCAAAGACGAGTGCACAACCAAATACATAGACACCTAAGGGGGAGAACAATAAAAACAAGAGAGGTAAAGGTAAGTGTTTTCACTGCAAAGAAAAAAGGGTATTGGAAACAAGATTGCCCCAAGTTTCTAGCAGCGAAAAACAAAGGTAATGATTATAGTTCATTTATCTTAGAAACATGTGTTTTAGAGAATGATAAATCCATTTGGATTATTAATTCTGGATCTACTAACCATGTTTGTAATTCTTTACAGCTTCTTGAATCATGGGAGGAAGTGGACAAAGGCGGCTTAAAGCTTAGATTTGGGAATGAAGAGTTCGTTGCAGTCCAAGCTAGAGGAAGAGCTTGTCTAAAGTTCAAAAATAAATTTTTAAATTTAAATGATCTATTTTTTATTCTGGATTTTAGTATAAATTTAATTTCAATTTCCATGTTGCAATTAGAACGATTTGTTATGACTTTCACAAGTTCTAATACATATATTTCTTTCAATGGATCACAATTGTGTATTGCATGCTTGCAAAACGACCTTTATATTCCGCGACCTAATGTACCCCTCGATCTTAACAATGATTTATTCAAAGTAGCTAAACCTAGGACTAATAAACTTCAAAAGACCGATAACGATAATATGACGTGTTTATGGCACTTAAGACTAGGTCACATTGGCTATGATAGGATTCAAAGACTTACAAAGGACGAACCTTTGAGGGAACTCACCTTAGGTGAATTACCTATCTATGAATCTTGTCTAGAAGGCAAACTGACCAAGCGTCCATTCTCTGCAAAGGGTGATAGGGCCAAAGAACCACTTGGACTTGTGCATTCAGATGTTTGTGGACCTTTGAATGTACAAGCCAGGGGTGGTTTTGAGTTTTCGTCACTTTCATTGACAATTACTCTAGATACTCATGTCTTTACCTAATGCATAGGAAATTAGAAACATTTTCAAAGTTTTAGGAATTCCTAGCAATGGCTTAGAACCAATTAGGTAAAACGTTAAAGATCTTGCGATCTGATAGGGGTGGAGAATATTTGGATATGTAGTTCCAATATCATTTAACTGAACTTTGGATTTTATCACAACTTACTGCCCCGGGTACTCCGCAACAAAATGGTGTAGCAGAACGCCAGAACATAACTTTATTGGAAATGGTTAGATGCATGCTTAGTTACTCAAATCTACCAACTTCGTTCTGGGGACATGCAATTGAAACCACGAACGACATTCTCAATGTTGTGCCATCTAAATCAATCCCCAAAACACCTTTAGAACGCTGGAATGGACGTGAACCTAGTTTACGCCATTATAGAATCTGGGGGTGTCCCGCCCACGTCCTGAGGAAAAAAGAAGGAAAGCTAGAGCCACGAACTGAATTTTGCATGTTTGTTGGCTATCCAAAAGGAACTTGGGGTGGGATTTTCTATAGTCATTAAGAAAAGAAAGTGTTTACTTCTATGAATGCTACTTTTCTGGAAAATGACTATGTCTAAAACTTCAAACCACACAAAAAAGTAATTTTAGAGGAGAAGGTTAAAGAATTGACTCCAAAGAATGTTCCATCGTCATCAACGTGAGTTGATGATGAAACCCTCCAACCGACGCAAGTTAACTGAAGAAAGTACCATTGTTCTTTAGCAACATAGTCACGGAGCCTCGTCGTAGTGGGAGGGTTTCTAGGAACCCAGTTCACTATGTGTTGACGGTGAAATCTCGTCAACGAAATTAGATCGGAAAACTCAAAGGTAAGTCGAGTGAGGTTTTTGTAAGAACTAAGAATAAACTTTAAGAAAAAGTAGACACAGATAAATGATGGAGCAAATCCTGGTATATTTCTCAATAGCCTCTCCTTACAATGAATTTTCCAACCCCCTTTCAGGTGGTCTTAGGGTTCCTTTTATAGTAGGCTCTAATGGCCTTAGATACATAGTGGTCCAGGGGACCAAGTGGTACATACGTACTGTGTCAGGGGAGTGGCTTCAGAGGTTGTGGTCGTACACCCCGTACAGAAGCAGGTGTCAGGAGGATGTCTCCACTACTTGTCGGTACCCATGTCTAATGCGTGGTGGCAGGCGTAGTGGCGCAGGAGGTAGTGGTGTCGGCTCTGACCCATGGCCGTAGACGTACGGACCATAACTCCTATTCTTGCATAACCACTCCTGGCATTCCCACTACTTGTCTGGTAAGGGTACTATATCTGTACTCTGACTTCTTTAGGTTTGTAGGCACATTCCATATTCATGCATGTACCTTGCCCTTTGTGAGTATTCTCACCTCCAAGGCCATGGGCGAGGCCATGGGAGAGGCCATGGGCGAGGCCATGGGTGAGGCCATGGAGAGGCCATGGGCGAGGCCATGGGTGAGGCCATGGACGAGGCCATGGGCGAGGCCATGGGCGAGGCCATGGACGAGGCCATGGACGAGGCCATGGACGAGGCCATGGACGAGGCCATGGACGAGGCCATGGGCGAGGCCATGGGCGAGGCCATGGGCGAGGCCATGGGCGAGGCCATGGGCGAGGCCATGGGCGAGGCCATGGGCGAGGCCATGGGCGAGGCCATGGGAGAGGCCATGGGCGAGGCCATGGGCGAGGCCATGGACGAGGCCATGGACGAGGCCATGGGAAAGGCCATACCTCATTGCGAGCCCCTGGTGCGCGCGGGGCGCGAGGCCCCTGGTGCGCGCGGGGCGCGAGGCGCATGGGCGCGCGGGGCGCGAGGCCCCTGGTGCGCGCGGGGCGCGAGGCGCATGGGCGCGCGGGGCGCGAGGCCCCTGGTGCGCGTGGGGGCGCGAGGCGCATGGGCGCGAGGCCCCTGGTACGCGCGGGGCGCGAGGCGCATAGGCGCGCGGGCGCGAGGCCCTTGGTGCGCGCGGGGCGCGAGGCCCCTGGTGCGCGTGGGGCGCGAGGCGCATGGGCGCGCGGGGCGCGAGGCCCCTGGTGCGCGCGAGGCGCATGCGCGGGCGCGAGACCTCTGGTGCGCGCGAGGCGCGAGGCGCATGGGCGCGCGGGGCGCGAGGCCCCTGGTGCGCATGGGGCGCGAGGCTCCTGGTGCGCGCGGGGCGCGAGGCCCCTGGTGCGCGCGGGGCGCGAGGCCCCTGGTAGGCGCATGCGTGGGCGCGAGACCCCTGGTGCGCGCGGGGCGCGAGGCGCATGGGCGCGCGGGCGCGAGGCCCTTGGTGCGCGCGGGGCGCGAGGCCCTTGGTGCGCGCGGGGCGCGAGGCCCTTGGTGCGCGCGGGGCGCGAGGCGCATGGGCGCGCGGGCGCGAGGCCCCTGATGCGCGCGGGTGCGAGGCCCCTGGTGTGCGCGGGGCGCGAGGCGCATGCCTTGCTGAGACATGGGATACATCCTAGGTGCGAAATGTCTTCTTGGCGTGAGGTCCTTGGTGTGGGACACCTCGGGGCAAGGCTAGGCGCATGAGGTGTTGGCATGCGCGGGGTGCTGCTGGAGTGGTGTTCGCGAGGCTGGGGCCTTAACTTCGAGGGGCACGGATAAGGGCCATGTGTGCATGACAAACACATCTAACAAGGTGATGCAGCTTGGAGGCCTGGAATGACCTCATGAGGCCTAGAGCTCTGCGAGTGTCTAACACTTCGATGGCCTATAATTACCTTCTGCCTTCATTGCGTACTTGGCGCCCTTGGTGCCCCTTAGCTATTTACTTCTTTAAGGGACTAGAAACTTCTTTTGTGTGTTTTTCTTATTTGGTGGATTTTCGGCATCCACACTTACCCCCCAGTCTATAGGGAGGCCTTTAGGCGTTCTTGTAGACTCTTCCGCTCCTTTTTATTATTCTCTTATTCTTCTTCTTTCTTTTTTTTTATATATTTATCATGTTCGAGGTCCTTTGGAACCCACGCGAAAAGGGGGTTCGGTAGGCCTCTCTGCGATGCGTCTTAGTTGCACCTGTAAGGATATATTGACCCCTTGGGTTCTAGTTATCCTTTTATATATCTTCGCGCGCGCTTATTATATCTTGCGAGAAGCGTCCTTCTCGTCATTAGGCATAGTACTATTTTTGCAAGCGTCTTCTTTGAGACCCTTTTTGCAAGCGTCTTCTTTAAGACCCTTTTCGGAAGTGTCTACTTTGAGACCCTTTTGGATAGCGTCTACTTGGGAGACCCTTTTTGGAGGCGTCTACTTTGGAGACCCTTTTTGGGAGGTGTCTACGTTGTAGACCCCTTTTGGTGGGTGTCTACTTTGTAGACCCCCTTTGGGTGGTGTCTACTTATGAGACCCTTTTTGAAAGCGCCTACTTTGGAGACCCTTTTTGCAAGCGTCCACTTTGGAGACCCTTTTTGGAGGCGTCTACTTTGGAGACCCTTTTTTGGAGGTGTCTACTTTGGAGACCCCTTTTGGGAGGTGTCTACTTTGTAGACCCCTTTTGGTGGTGTCTACTTATGAGACCCTTTTTGCAAGCGTCTACTTTGGAGACCCTTTTTGCAAGCGTCTACTTTGGAGACCCTTTTTGCAAGCGTCTACTTTGGAGACCCTTTTTGCAAGCGTCTACTTTGGAGACCCTTTTTGCAAGCGTCTACTTTTGAGGTGATCTCCCCTCAGGTGGAGACTTTCATGGCTAGATGGTCTTCGTTCGATCTCTAATTTGGTCAGGGACCCCTCTAGCACGATGCCCCCCTTCTATATGGAATCCCCAGACATACTGGTAGTATGGCCACTGGAGGAAGGTTCGCTCTCTTCGACATGGAAGTTCTTATGGCCCTCTTCCACACGTATGTACTTCTGTGCTCTGTCGAAGAAGTCGTCCAAATCCGAAACTTCTCTTTTGAGCATGTTACTCCATAACTTGCTTCCTGGACGAACTCCGGCTGTAATAGCCATCTTGAGCTCTGCTTTGGTTAAACATCCCACCTTTGTTGCTTCTATACCGAATCTATGGATGTAGTCCTTCAAACTTTCATTCTCGCCTTGTTTGATGTTAGCGAGGCTGGTAGTTGGCATGACGTAGTCACACGCTGCATGGTGTTGCTGAAGAAATTCATCAGAGAATTGTTGCCATGACTTGATTGTTCCTGGCCTTAACCTCCTGAACCATTTGTACGCCACTCCTTTAAGAGTAACGACGAAGCAATGACATTTTGCTCTGTTGTTGACCCCCCTTAACCTCATCAAGTTATTGAAGGAGTCTAAGTGATATTTTGGGTCTGTAGTACCCTCATACGGAGTCATGCGAGGCTCTCTGAAGCCAGTGGGCATTTGTTCAGCCTGAATCTCCCTTGTGAAGGGTGAATCACGGTCGAATTCTCCGCCATCCATGTGCCCCCCAAGTACAGTGGTGATCTTGCCTTGAGGGCATCGCATTTTGGTGTCTAGTCCCCTCCTCTTTTCGTATAAGGAATTTTGCGGGTTCTCGGGCTGATCCCTCGCCTTGGTTGTGTCCCTCGGTGGAACCGCGGGGGGTGCGTCTCTCACTTCTGACCTCTCCTCATGGAGCCCTTTTCTTAGGCCAGGGGGTGACCCTTTTGGAGGGACTTCGGCATCTTTCTTATGACCCTCATCTTCTCTCTGCCTATGCTCCTGGGGACACTTCGTTGGCCTATGTCCCCCATGGTACTTTGCCTGGGGGGTTTCACTGGCGGAAAGTTGGGTTCCCCCACCGTCTATGGGGACAGTGTTTTCCCCTTCTTCATGCTCCTTCCCTTTATGCTTTGGGAGGGGCATGCTTGACTTCCCTTGCCGTAGGTTGTTTAAAACCTTCTGCATGTTCTCCATCATGGTTTCCAGCCTCCTAGTCTTTTTATGCAACTCGTGAATCTCATCCTTGTAGAAGCGCGTCCTTGAGCTGGAACTTACCGAGCGTACCCCGGGACCCTTGCCTGGCCAGTGCGTCGAGGGACTGGGGTCCCGGTGGCCTGAGCGTGGGGTCAACCGGGGCCGGTTAAGTGGATACACTAGCGGCTCTGAATGACCTCCGTCGGGCTGGGTAGCTGAGGATGATGCTTCCCTCTCCTCCTCCAGGGGAAGAGGTTCTTCTGGTCCATCTCCACGCTCGGGCAGAGGGGGGTCTTTCTTGGAAGGCCTCCGCTCTACTTCGTCTCGGTGAACCTCCACCTTTTGTATTTGCCGTAGGCGTTTTGAACGTCTTAGCATCTTTCTTTGTTGGAAATGAAGGAAGAACACTGGCTTGATGCTTGTTCTTCCCACAGACGGCGCCAAACTGTTGACGGTGAAATCTCGTCAACGAAATTAGATCGGAAAACTCAAAGGTAAGTCGAGTGAGGTTTTTGTAAGAACTAAGAATAAACTTTAAGAAAAAGTAGACACAGATAAATGATGGAGCAAATCCTGGTATATTTCTCAATAGCCTCTCCTTACAATGAATTTTCCAACCCCCTTTCAGGTGGTCTTAGGGTTCCTTTTATAGTAGGCTCTAATGGCCTTAGATACATAGTGGTCCAGGGGACCAAGTGGTACATACGTACTGTGTCAGGGGAGTGGCTTCAGAGGTTGTGGTCGTACACCCCGTACAGAAGCAGGTGTCAGGAGGATGTCTCCACTACTTGTCGGTACCCATGTCTAATGCGTGGTGGCAGGCGTAGTGGCGCAGGAGGTAGTGGTGTCGGCTCTGACCCATGGCCGTAGACGTACGGACCATAACTCCTATTCTTGCATAACCACTCCTGGCATTCCCACTACTTGTCTGGTAAGGGTACTATATCTGTACTCTGACTTCTTTAGGTTTGTAGGCACATTCCATATTCATGCATGTACCTTGCCCTTTGTGAGTATTCTCACCTCCAAGGCCATGGGCGAGGCCATGGGTGAGGCCATGGGCGAGGCCATGGGCGAGGCCATGGGCGAGGCCATGGGCGAGGCCATGGGCGAGGCCATGGGCGAGGCCATGGGCGAGGCCATGGGCGAGGCCATGGGCGAGGCCATGGGCGAGGCCATGGGCGAGGCCATGGGCGAGGCCATGGGCGAGGCCATGGGCGAGGCCATGGGAGAGGCCATGGGCGAGGCCATGGGAGAGGCCATGGGCGAGGCCATGGGCGAGGCCATGGACGAGGCCATGGACGAGGCCATGGGAAAGGCCATACCTCATTGCGAGCCCCTGGTGCGCGCGGGGCGCGAGGCCCCTGGTGCGCGCGGGGCGCGAGGCGCATGGGCGCGCGGGGCGCGAGGCCCCTGGTGCGCGCGGGGCGCGAGGCGCATGGGCGCGCGGGGCGCGAGGCCCCTGGTGCGCGTGGGGGCGCGAGGCGCATGGGCGCGAGGCCCCTGGTACGCGCGGGGCGCGAGGCGCATAGGCGCGCGGGCGCGAGGCCCTTGGTGCGCGCGGGGCGCGAGGCCCCTGGTGCGCGTGGGGCGCGAGGCGCATGGGCGCGCGGGGCGCGAGGCCCCTGGTGCGCGCGAGGCGCATGCGCGGGCGCGAGACCTCTGGTGCGCGCGAGGCGCGAGGCGCATGGGCGCGCGGGGCGCGAGGCCCCTGGTGCGCATGGGGCGCGAGGCTCCTGGTGCGCGCGGGGCGCGAGGCCCCTGGTGCGCGCGGGGCGCGAGGCCCCTGGTAGGCGCATGCGCGGGCGCGAGACCCCTGGTGCGCGCGGGGCGCGAGGCGCATGGGCGCGCGGGCGCGAGGCCCTTGGTGCGCGCGGGGCGCGAGGCCCTTGGTGCGCGCGGGGCGCGAGGCGCATGGGCGCGCGGGCGCGAGGCCCCTGATGCGCGCGGGTGCGAGGCCCCTGGTGCGCGCGGGGCGCGAGGCGCATGCCTTGCTGAGACATGGGATACATCCTAGGTGCGAAATGTCTTCTTGGCGTGAGGTCCTTGGTGTGGGACACCTCGGGGCAAGGCTAGGCGCATGAGGTGTTGGCATGCGCGGGGTGCTGCTGGAGTGGTGTTCGCGAGGCTGGGGCCTTAACTTCGAGGGGCACGGATAAGGGCCATGTGTGCATGACAAACACATCTAACAAGGTGATGCAGCTTGGAGGCCTGGAATGACCTCATGAGGCCTAGAGCTCTGCGAGTGTCTAACACTTCGATGGCCTATAATTACCTTCTGCCTTCATTGCGTACTTGGCGCCCTTGGTGCCCCTTAGCTATTTACTTCTTTAAGGGACTAGAAACTTCTTTTGTGTGTTTTTCTTATTTGGTGGATTTTCGGCATCCACACTATGGTATGGATGATGAAACCAATATGGTTGTTGGTGACACTAGTGATGATGATCCGCTGTCTTTCAAACAAGCAATGGCTAGCCCTGCAAAGGAACTATGGCTCGAAGCCATGAAACAGGAAATGGAGTCCACTCAAATTCCGTCAGGGATCTTGTGGAAGCACCTAGTGACTTTAGGGTCATTGGGTGCAAGTGGATCTACAAGAAGAAACGAGGTTTTGATGGAAATATCAAGACTTATAAAGCTCGATTAGTGGCTAAGGGTTATACCTAAAGAGAAGGGGTGGACTATGAGGAACATTTTAGTCTGGTAGCCATGCTCAAGTCCACACGCATCCTCTTATCCATAGCAACTGCTCTTGACTATCAGATCTGGCAAATGGACTTCAAGACAACTTTTCTTAATGGGAAGCTTGACGAAGTAATTTATATGGATCAGCCAGAAGGTTTTAAAGTAGCTAGACAAGAAGGAAATGTTTGCAAGTTGAATAGGTCCATCTATGGACTTAAGCAAGCTTCTCGATCCTGGAATCTTAGGTTTGATGAAATAATCAAAACCTATGGCTTTGAACAAAAATATTGATGAGCCTTGTGTTTACCAACCGAAGGCAAATCAAATAGTGGTATTCCTGGTTCTTTATGTAGATGACATCTTACTCATTGGAATCAATGTTAAGAAATTGTCAGATGTGAAGAATTGGTTGAGCACTCAATTCTAGATGAAGGATTTGGGTGAAGCAAATTATGTTCTAGGTATCCATATCATTAAAGATAGAAAGCACAGACTCTTAGTTCTATCTCAAGCAACTTACATTGATAAAATGCTTGAACATTCCTCAATGAAAAATTCCAAGAAAGGACATCTACCGTCCCGCCATGGAATTCTTCTTTCAAAGAAGCAGTCTCCCTAGACTCCTAAAGAGGAAGATGCAATGAGAAAAGTTCCTTATGCATCTGCAGTTGGAAGTCTGATGTATGCTATGTTGTGTACTAGACCAGATATCTGCTATGCAATGGAAGTAGTGAGCAGGTATCAGTCAAACCCAGGACCGGAACATTGGATAGCAGTTAAGCATATCTTGAAGTATTTAAGGCGAACTAGGAATTACATGTTAGTCTACAAGGGTGCTGTTTTGAACCCTGTAGGCTACACTGATTCAGATTTTCAGACTGATGTCGATGAGAGGAAGTCCACTTCTGGAATGGTGCTTACTCTTGGGAGTGGATCTGTGTTATGGAGAAGCGTAAAGCAGTCTGTAATCCTAGTTTCCACAATGGAGGTTGAGTACATAGCTGCGTCAGAAGCAGCTAAGTAAATAGTCTGGCTAAAGAAGTTCTATTCGGATCTTGGTGTCATTCCAAAAATGGATAAACCGCTTGTGTTGTTTTGTGACAATACATGAGTGATAGCCAACTCGAAAGAACCTCGTAGTCACAAGAAGAGTAAGCATATAGAAAGGAAGTATCGCATTATTCGAGAATATGTGGCTAGGAGAGATGTGAAGGTTATGAAGATTGCATCTGAAGATAATCTTACAAATCCATTTACAAAGACATTACCAGAAGCTACATTTGATAAGCATATCAAGGAAATGGGATTAGTAGAATTAAGGCATTAGTTTCAATTAGTGCAAGTGGGAGTTTGTTGGAGTTTTATACCCTAATTAAAACTCAATTTCTTTGTAACACTACAACAAAATAGAGGTTTTATGACTTTAATTGGGAGACATTGGAAGTCTACAATGTCTCCCACTTAGTGAGACGTTGTTGCTAGGGTCATTGTAGGTATATATCCCACGTCTCCCATTGGAAGACGTGCCTCACTTCCCACGTCTCCCACTGGGAGAGGTGGAAAGTCAAACGTTGACTTTCCACCTCTCCCATTGGGAGACGTGGGAAGTGACTCACCTCTCCCAATGGGAGACGTGGGAAGTCCCTAGGAGACATCCCACGTCTCCCATTGGGAGAGGTGAGTCACTTCCCACGTCTCCCAATGGGAGAGGTGGAAAGTCAACATTTGACTTTCCACCTCTCCCATTGGGAGACGTGGGAAGTCTCTCACCTCTCCCTATGGGAGACATTGAAAGTCTCCCACATTTAAAAAAAATAAATTAAATAAATTTATAATTAATATTATTTTAATTTGATTTAATAATTAATTAAATTGAAATAATATTAATTTAAATTGAAATTATTTTAATTTAAATTGAAATTATTTTAATCTAAATTGAAATTAATTTAATAATTAATTAAATTGAAATAATATTAATTTAAATTGAAATTATTTTAATCTAAATTTAAATTAATTAAATTGAAATAATATTAATTTAAATTGAAATAAAAAAATATATTTGTTAGATATATACAAGAAATACAATATTTGTTAGAAATATTCAAAATGAACAAATATTGCATTGTGTATGAAGAAAGAGTTAAAAAATTTTAAAAAAACCTGTCAACGAGGTCGGTAACTTTGGATTATCGGCAACATATATGTCGCCCATTCTTGTCGCAACTCATCAATTTGTGCCTCTGTATATGATGTGCTTGTTAGCTGCAAGAAATATAAAGTAAAATATATTAATTAATTATTTGATTACATTTATAGTTTCAAAAATAATTTGTAAATTTTAATTAATAATACCGTTCTCAAGTAATGCCCGGGACTCGCATGTTCAATCAAGTAATGCCCGTTCTCAACTAATCGTTTATTATCCTAAATAATATCGGGCAGCATTTCCCCTATAATAGTGACCTAACCATCTGCATGTGAATAACAAAACAAACAATTCAAACAACATACAATAAGTTTCTTCCTTATAGAATGCCTATATAAAATTAATTGTTTATTATCCTAGATAAAATCGGGCAGCATTTCCCCTATAATAGTGACCTAACCATCTACATGTGAATAGCAAAACAAACAATTCAAACAACATACAATAAGTTTCTTCCTTATAGCTCCGCAGCACACAGTCAAATTTCTCAGAACCTACTTCACTAATACACACAAGTTCTCAACCTTCCGTTATCACCGCAGCACACAATTTTAATCTCAGAACCTACTTCACTATGGATGAATATTTAAGATATTCAAACTCTTCTAACATTTGTTTAATAATATTAAAAGTAGAAGTAAGAGAATATATATTTACCTCTTGCAATTAATAATTCAAAAGCTAGCAAAATTACTTCAAGTAGTAATCGAATTCGCTATTAAATCCACAAACCAATATAAATAAATTAATAAATAATAAATAAAATATCACTAAATATCTAGCAATATATAACTTATTATTATAATTTTAGAAACTTAATTACCTCAAATGTGTGATTGATAGATATATAAGTTTTGATGCAAAGTACTCTCTAAAATCTCACCACCAAAATCACAACTTACGAAATTAAATTAATTAATATGTTAAACATTACTAAAAAAATATCACTAAATTCCTAATAAGTAATTGATTGGTAAACAAATAAAAAAAAACTCCAATGAGCCACTAATTATAACCTAAACAAAAAATCAATAAAAAATTTCATAACCTAAAATCTCAATAATCAACAAAAACATAAATTTTTGCATATATTTATATTTTTAAAATTATTTAATAAATTTATTTTAACATAATAACTATATATATATATATAACAAAATAGTTAGAATTTAAAAAAAAAAGAAGTTTAAATATACATACAAAAATATATCTAAATTTCGAAATAAATAATGATAAAAATTAAAAAAAATCATGAACATATATATTATAATGAAATATATACAATGTGATAGGTTAAATTAAAAAAAAAAACTATGAAATCTTAAATCTATAAAAAACCTCCATGGAAAAACAAATAAATCTAACAATGTATAGAAAAAAATGCATAAAAATGTAAAATTAACACAAAATCATGTATATTACTCATCCTAATGCTAAACCTATGATTTTCTATCAAAATAATTAACTAAAATTCATAAAAATTAAAAAAAACTAACCTTGAAAACCCTAAAATCGCAGCCCCTTTCGTGCTCTCTGTTTGGTGTGCTCTCTCTGTTTGGTGTTATGAGGAAGAAGAAGACCCAAAATTCATTAAATGGCCAGGGGGACATCCAACGTCTCCCACTGGGAGACGTGGGACACGTGGCACGTCTCCCACTGGGAGACATTGAATGTATAGAGGGGTACATCCAACGTCTCCCATTGGGAGACGTGCCACGTGTCCCACGTCTCCCAGTGGGAGACGTTGGATGTACCCCTCTATACATTCAATGTCTCCCAATGGGAGACGTGCCACGTGTCCCACGTCTCCCAGTGGGAGACGTTGGATGTACCCCTCTATACATTCAATGTCTCCCAGTGGGAGACGTGCCACGTGTCCCACGTCTCCCAATGGGAGACATTAGATGTCCCCCTGGCCGCTTCTCAACCTATTTCCAACGTCTTCCACCATTTTTAATGTCTTCCAATTGTAGTCATTAATAAAAACTTTCAATGTCTTACACCATTAGACATTTAAAACCCCTGATAAGTTTTAATGTCTTACACCAATGGTGTAAGACATTGTAAGGAGTCATTGTATATCAAATTTGTTGTAGTGTAATCTCATTTTATTATCAATCAAAGAATAGAAATCATTTTTTGACTTGGTCAATCACTTTGCTCACATGTTTTATTTTCATGATTATTTGTTTAATATAAACTTCTATTAAATCCCGAGCATATAGCTAATCGTATATATACTGACGTAATCACAGTGGAATATAAATATGATTATATATTCAAAATAAGTTAGTCTTAAGATTAGTCAATGTACATGATTAACACCGACTTGCCAATCTACGATATAATCTACTAACACATTGTAGTGTTATGTTCTTTCCTGAACATTAGCAAAGTAGATATGATCGGATGTATTTGTTACATTGGACAAAATCGATATTGACAGTTGATAAGATAAGTAAACACATCGTTACTATCTATTCTAGTCATATCATATAGTTGACCATAGGTCAATTCAACCTCAATTATGAGTGGTTAGTATTTTAACTGATTGTATTATTTTAGTTCTTTGACTAGTTCATTACCAGCTTACCCTACGGACTAGCCCATACTTACATCTTGGGAACTCGGTAATATAATTGAGTGGGAGTGTTAATCATAGATATGAACATCTATAACTTCTGATAAAGAAGTGAACGATGGTTTCCTTTTAGTTTGGCGCAAGGTGTTAAATGATAGAGATCTCATTTCAGTAATTAATATTAGTTTATTAAAATATCATTTACAAGGAACTAAGTGTTTTAAGGATAAAATACAATGAGGGGTAAAATGGTATTTTAGTCTCTTCTCATTGTAGACCGTCTATAGAGGATTGAGTGACAATTATTGTAACGCCCTGGATAACCAAGACCGCTACACTGTGTAATTATAAAGGTGCAGGACTTGCTAATCAAGTCTTTTAGTTAAAAATGTGTCACTAACCATGAATGTGCTAGGGTTAATAAGGTTTTGGTCTCAAAAGTTACACTTTATATAATTAAACAGTTTTATACATGGGATCCCATAAAGAAACAGTGTTTAAAAGTTGGTTTACAGAATCTCCAAAGTACAGACAACCATCAGCCATACTAAGGCAAAACAGACATTTCTGGTTCTCATGTTCCTGCCTTTCCCCCAACCGTGGCGGCTGAGCAGCTGGTCATGTACATTCAGCTCACAAAGCTCTCCAAGTCAGGGCTGGTCAAGTTTGCCCTTGCTTTAACCTGTAGCACGTAGCACCCGTGAGCCAAGGCCCAACAAGAAAACTTAATATGCAACACAACCAACAATAACAGATAATCAATTCTTTAAGCATGATCAAACACTTAATATTCCACATTAACCACTCAGCACCTATTCAGAACCAATGACGCAACTAATCATAAATAACAATTAGGTCACATAATAGTCAAGGTCGACAACTTAGGCGGCACCCTCTATTTACCCCACTGACTCAGGCTCGCTTAAACCGAGCTCAGTGCATAATAAGCTGTCCTTGGCTACCAGTGGCCAAGCCACGCTTTAATGCCCTGGTTACCCCAGAACCGTTACGGTGAACGGTGAACCAGAAATTTGACCCGCTACCTGAGTCCTTTGTTAAAAACGTGTTCTAACTGTTATTAACAGGCTAAGGTGAAAAACAACAAAAAGGAAAGGATATGTTTTATTATATACATAAAACTGTTCATGGGCCCACAAGAACATTTACAAGTTATTTACAACTCAAAAAGGTCATTACTGTTCCAAAATTACAAACCCGCCGACCTAAGCAGCAAAAATAGGGTAAACCCCCTAGTTCCTCTGAGAACTCCTTGGCCATGGTGGTCAAGCGGCCACATATGTACACATCACCACCTAAGCTCTCCACTCAAGGCTGGGTGAGCTTTTCTTTCCCTTTACCTGCACCACATAACACCCATGAGCCAAAGCCCAACAAGAAAACACAGTATTATATGTAAATATTATCAAATGATTATCATTATAATCACACAGAGCTTATAGCTCTTAAACAGATGAGTGAATATCACTTGAGGTTCTAGGAAACCACACTGAGCGACTAACAAGCAAGTCACTAATTTAAACAGAAGAGTGGCTGCTAGGTAAGCCACTAGCCTTAAACAGATGAGAGACTGATAGGTAATGTAATGACCCAACTACTCTAGACTTTTGGACCATTAATGAAAACTATACATACTAACCCTTAATAAAACTTACAAGTGAAAATACCATAACTTTATTAAGAAACTTGTAAAAATAAGAGTTAAACTTACATAAAATCTCAAGTAGGATATGGGATCCCATGGTTTTAAAAACAAAACATAACATAATTTAAAATAAAAAGGGATTACATAACAAGTGCGGAAAAATACATGTAAAAACAATAAAAAACAAAACTACATCCTCGAATCAAAACGCTCGACTCTTGAATCCATTCCGCCTCAATACACATTCTCCAAGCTTCCAAGAACCTTTCCCGCCACTAAGACTATTTTCCTGCACATATAAACAAAAAGGAATGAGCCTAATGCCCAGCAAGGAAAATCTAACACACAGTTCATATACATAAATTTCATAAGAAACATAAAAACATAACATAACATAACACTTACATCATACACATACTATAATGGCCATTATTACTTGGGGTCCCATAGACTAAACAAGTCATATGCCCATTAGATTAGTGGGATCCTACTAGCTAAGCAGGTCATATGCCCATAATCCATTTGGGGCTTGTTAGTCATATGGGTCATATGCCCAAGCCTACAAAGATACATAACATAACATATTTCATAACATAAAAAACATAAGATAACATACAAAAAGCATATAACATATAAATTCTATCCTATTTTCCTTACCAAAATTACCGGGATATGAGGACAGAGTTGGGACTTTGGAACACTCCTAAAAACCATTTATGAAAGGGTGAGTCTATTGAAGAAACAGAGATGAAAGAGATGAAGGAACTATACTTTTAAAAATATACTTACCAAGGCCTTTTGCTCAAGAACTTAGATTTCCTAACCAAAATAAGAATAAAGTTAGAATGAGTAGAAGACTATGAGAACTTTTAAAGAAAAGTACAGAAACGAACTAGAGTTTGGGATACCTTGAAGACTTATAAGACCGATCTAAACCTTGAACCGAAATGCTATAAAATCTTACTTCCCAAGTGTTTTGATAAGCTTATGATTCCCAACCCAAGTGTTTACACTCTCACACTCACCTAGCAACTTGCAGCCTCTGAACTTAGAGTAAAAGATGAATAATGGCTGGGTACTAGGTCCTATTTATAGAGTTTAGGAATGAAAGGATCTTAATTTAACTTGGATAAAAATAATGGCTTTTTGAGTGAAAATAATTTGAATTATCGTTCAGCAGAGGCTGAAGACTCGTTCAAAAAGGTGCTGGACTTATCAAGAGGTTGAAGGGTTGAATGGAGAATGATTTCAAAAACATTCAAAATAGGCTGAGAGGGGCGATATATCGCCTGGGCCAGTATGCCCGAGGCAGTCGTGCATCGTTTCGTGTTTTTCGTATCTTCGTGCTACGACATATCGCCCCCTATAGCTGCTATATATCGGCATACGCTGATTATTTAAACACGAAATTACACATTTTTAGCTTAATTTGAATGGAGTAAACAGCCTTGACTAAGCCCTCTAACGTTTTCAAAGCTGCTGACTGACCTTAGAGTATTCAAATTTTAACTTAATAAATTAATCCTCAAAATACTTAATCATTATTAAACCCATACATAACATGTGCTTAAAATCCTATTGGTTCTTATCTAAACCTTATAGTATACTAAATATTATCCTCAATATCAGTCATATTAATTTAAACCTTAGGTTAAAATTAATATTCCTAAACTATAGGTTAAACTTAGAAAATCTACAAGTACTACTATGAGTGTCCAAATAAATCCCGGTCTGAACCAAAAATCCACAGTCATAAAGATAATACTATAATTACTATAATACTACTATCTAACTTAGCTAAGTAAAGTTCTTGGACTCTACAGGTAAGTCTCTATTTTAACAGATGAGTGACTGATGGGTAAGTCACACAAGCTTAAACAGATGAGTGACTGCTGGGTAAGTCACTAGCTTAAACAGATGAGTGACTGATGGGTAAGTCACACAAGCGCCTTTAGTTTTCATCGAACTTGAGGTCGGTCTAGCATTAATGCTCTTTGAGTCATTCAATGCAGATATCGATTAGATCTAATCTTTATTGGCTTGTGTTGAACACGCTAAAGTCATCCTGACTAATGAGTCAGCACTATGTGACCAGTGCCCAGTACCACTGCCGAACCTGACTAATGAGTCAGTACCATGCACAAGTGAGCAATATTTGCCAAGCATTCAATAATCAATTCATGTCCACATTTACACAATCAACATGCCTGAAGAACAACCAAGCATGTCACATATGGGGTGCAGTTTTCTTACCTCTGATTCGAGCTAGAATGAATAAAAGAACGACCTTTGAGAACGGTTTAGCTTTTAGTCCTTTAGCGGTTACCTAATCATAACGCATTATAGGATACCATCAATAAAATGATAATCAAGGGTTCCCAAACCAATATCAAGCCTCCGGGACATCACTCCAACCTAATCCAAGTAGTAGGAACACTCCCGAGGCCTATAAATAAGTTCTCGGGGTCAAAACATGCAAACGGGGTGAAAACTGGGCAAGGGCTGCGGCCCTAGCACCTTGGGCCGCGGCCCCCAGAACTTCTTGAAGCAAGGGCCGCGGCGCCCTTCATCAAGAGCCGTGGCGCCCAGCAGGCACAAAGAGCCCCACCTGCTTCTTCAAGCAAGGGTCGCGGCTCTCCAAAACCATCAAAACCCAAGGCTCATACGAGCCAAAAACTCAACGATTTACAAAATCTAATTCAAAGCTTAGAAACTCGAAGAACTCAAAACTTTAAACTTAGATTACCTTCAATTGGGTTGTTTCTCATCAAATCCTTCGGTCAAGAAGCTTCTAATCCTTCCTAGAATCGCTACACCTTGATCCTCACTTGATTCCGACTCCTAAAACTCAAGATATCTTTGAAAACGCTTCGAACGGTGAAAATGAGCTAACGGGGAAGAACGAGAGGTTTTTTAACGTACGTTCTATCAGACAAGCTACTTCAAGCTTAAGTAACCTCAAATAAAACCTAGTGCTCGGGGTCCCAAAAACACCCCTAGGGACATTATAGTCAAAACTTCCAGAATTTCACCCTGATCTCAATAACTCCTAATTTATCCTCAAATAAACATTCTTACTACCCGATAATTGACCCCGTTATGACAAAACCGCTAATCCACTAAATAGAACTGTCTCATGCCAAATAGCTTGAATATATCTCCATAATAATGGAATCTCATTCATAAATCACATCATGCACCCAAATACACAAATTTACCCTTAATGGGCCAAATTATCAAAACATCATAATATTTCAAATGTGGACCCACATGCTTGCATATAAAATCATATTATAATATAATCCACATAAACATGCATATATTCATTTAATGGCATAATTAAATAGTTATGGCCCTCCCGGCCTACTAAACCGCCGCTAAACCACATCAGAAAGTTCGAGGCATTACACGCGCCCTGTGCGCTAGTGTAACCCTTGGCACTCTTAGGCCGTTGGTTCACCGTTTACATGACATAATACCATCCTTTTAAGTATACATATTAGGGAGCCCTTAGTCCTATTACAAATGTGCAATCGGGTGCAGTTTTCTTACCTTTAATTCCCACGTTCATTGACTACGAGCGACATCCCTCGAGCACGATCCGATTCCCGAGCCCTAGCTTAACACCTAGTCACAACCAATGTAATGGATTCCATTAATACTCAAACAAAGGTTTCCGGGTACAATACTAGCTTCCGGGACATCAAATTCCACCAAGCACGGTGGTGAAATCTATCCCGAGCACTCTAGGTTAAGTTCCTGTACTTAGAATCCCCAAAAGATCAGGAATGCACCTAAGGACTGCGGCCCTTGAAACCTAGCTGCGGCCCGCCCCTAAAACAGAGCCCAAGTCCCTCAGCAAGCAGACACGCGCCGCGGCCCTGCCCAATGGCGTCGCGGCGCCCTCCTTTGGCCGAGCCTTTTTGGCTCTCTTGCTTCGTAGGGCCGCAACGCTCTAGAACAGAGCCGCGGCCCTACCCTTCGTGCCCAGAAAAACCACCATTTCTAGCATCCTAACCTCATCCAAAACCATCCCAAAGCAGCCTAACTCAAAACCCATTAATCACAAAACCTTTAACAAGATTCTAACAACATAATCCAACATAAATCCAGCTTAAAAACCTACTAAAATTCCATTTTTGATTCCTGAAACCCAGCAACTCAAAACACCAAAACTAGTCATGCAAAACTCAGATTTTAACCTCTAAATTACGAGTTGAAGCTTACCTCTTTTGCTGAACCACTTCCTTGACAACCTTTGAGCTAATATCCAAGCACTAAGCTTCAATTCAGCCCTTAAACATCAAAATCATAAACACCTTAATATTCAGCAAAAATACTTAGAGTTCTAACACCTAAAAACATAACTCAGCTCTTACCTTAATCTTGGTTGAGCGACCCTTAGTCTGAACTAAGCTAAACCTTCATGAATCCAGCTCAAACACATAATTTTCCAGCTAATTTCCCGTAGATTTTCTGTAGTTTTCTTGGGAGAGAAAAGAGAAGAGAGGAGAAGAGAAGAGAAGAGCTGAGAAGGTTGGTTTGTGTCTTTTTGTTCTACTGCTTTCATTTACTTAGTCTAATCTTAGTCAGTAAAGTCAATCCCGAGGCTCGGGTACCGGAAACGTCCCCGAGGGCAAAACTGTAAATTTCCCCAATATTCCCGCCTAAATCTCCTAACCTCAAATATATCTCCATATATTTATTTCCATAACCCGTTAGTCTAAATAACCACCCAATACCTAAAATACCCCTGACTTGTCCAAAGTCGACTATTAAGCACCGTTGTGACTTTTCCCGCTATCTAGCTCCCTAGGATCGCCTCAAGTCACATACTGCATATCTGCCCACATAATAATGTGGTTCTCATAGATATAACATTTAACCACATTTACATTCATATAATCATACAAGCATGCTTATCATGTAATCATGCATTAAATCAATAAATTCATACATAAACCAATTATGCCCTCCTGTTACACTAATCAAGGCCCTTAAGTCATATTAGTGATTTTGGGTCGTTACAATTATGGTTGTAATAATGGATAATTAATAGCTTATCTATATTGTTTTTATAGAGTTGTCTATGAATTCAAGAGTGCATTTCCGAGTTTTTAGTGGAGTCACAAGGAATTAATAAGTTAGTAAATTTATTTGTTAGATTAATGATAACTTATTGGAGCTTTATTTCATAGGCCCATGGTCCCCATTGTACCTTGGATAAAATCATCTAGATAGTCTCAATTAATTGATTTAATTATCAATTAGAATTATCAAAGTTGACCAGGTCAATTTTGGATAGTTTCACAGAGTTATACAATTTAGAGAAGAAAAGATAAATTAGGGCAGATTTATTAATTAAGATAAATTAGTATCTAAATTAATAAATAAGTTTAAATCAATGTTCAAATTATAAATAATTAATTTGATAAAGGATTTAAATAATTATTTAATTAATTAAATCAATAGAAAATAATACATGCCTTGATTTTAAGTCCAACGGGCTTATAATCAAATGGGAAATTTCATGGGCCTAAATCCCATGATAATTTCAACCTAGGGTTGTTAATTGACTATTATTTTATTAATTTTTTAATTAAATACATGACATAATTGAGTCTATAAAAGGAATGTTAAGAGAGAGTTGAAAACACAAGTCAAAACATAAGTCAGGCAAGTTGAAACACAAGTTTCTGATAGGTTTTAGATTCTCTCTAAACATAAGTCCTTTTCTAAGTCTTATTGTTCTTTTCTCTTCTTCTCTTTGTATCTATCTCATGTGTTGAGAACTTCCCACTCTAGTCTAGGTGATTCTAAGGATACTTTGGAAGACTGTGAAGAAAATTGAAGATCGGTTCAGTTTCTTGGTAGTACTCTGCGACAGAAAGGATACAAGGGTTAGAGAAACTGAAGGAATGACTCTATTATTTCGTTGCGTATGATGTAAGTATTCTTATCATTATTTCATTTTTAATTCAATTTTAGAAACATGTTCTAGGTTGTCTCATATTAACTTGTTTAATATTAGATCTACATGAAAATAAATAAAGATCATGTATAAGTTTTCCTAACAATGCCAACATACTTTATGTCATGCTTTCGAATTCCAGAAGGCCTGTGACAAGATATTGAAGGTTTGCAAGCTAGATATTTGTGGGGTTCAACTAATAAGAAAAAGAAAGTACATTGGCGGGCCAGACATAAGATGTGTAGACCAAAAACAGATTGTGGTATAGGCTTTAGAGGTTTCATTCAATACAATCGGGCATTATTGGCAAAACAGGTTATGGCTTCTACTAATAAACCCTTCATCTTTTATGGCTCAAGTACTTAAAGCACGATATTATCAACATACAAGTATTTTGGAGGCTAGAGAAGGTTGTTACCCCTCATTGACATGGAGAAGTATCTTATGGGGAAGACATTTGCCACAGAAGGGTTTGAGACGGGGAATAGGTAACGGCAGAGATACCTCAGCTTTTACTGATCCTTGGATGCCAAGACCTCCATCTTTCCTCCCTAGCCTAACTAACATATTAAACCCTTTAAGAGTTTCTAACCTTTTGGAAACACAAGGAAAATGGAACATCACACTAGTTCAGCAACTTTTCATTACCCCTGATGTTCAACATATTTTAGCCATTCCTTTAACCTTATTTGAACATTTAGATTTGTGGTTATGGCACTATACAAAGCATGGGAATTACGCTGTAAAAAGTGGCTACAATCTAGCTAAATCAAATGATAAATCCTTACCTTCGTCATCAAGTGATGTGTTATCTTTATGGTGGGAATCTTCATGGGGTTTTAAAATTCCACAAAAAAATTTGCACTTTCCATGGAGAGGTTTTCACGAAATTTTATCGACCCTAAGAAACCTACATAGTCGAAATATTACAACTCATAATGTTTGTCCAATTTTTGGTTTTGTGGTTGACTCTAATGCACATGCAATTTTCTGGTGCCCATCCGCCAAAAATTTTGGGATTATGAGGACTATACTTTCCTCTCACACAGAAAAGAAGACATTTCTTTCAAGAAAATCTTACTTTATGCTTCAGAAATTCTAGTAAAAGAATATTTTCAGAAAATGTTGAATATAGCATGGGTAATATGGTTTGAAAGGAATAAAAAAATCACACGGTCCACCAGTAAGACATCCATGCCAGATGATTCAGCGGGCAATACAATATTATGAGACAATAAGAAATGCACAAAATCAGACTGAACAAATTGCTTTACACCAAAGAACTCCAAATCAAGTACGAGCAGATCAGGGATACCATCCTCTTACTTTGTTTGTTGATGCTACGATCTCAAATCACACAAATATGATTGGCTTTGGAGCAATTATTTTTTCCTCGGATAAAAAAGTATCAGCAGCCCTATCAAAACCTTTAAAAGATATATTGGTGTTCTTTAAAAACTTTCCAATTGATTAAGACAAAGTCCTAAAGATAGCTAGATTCTTGAATTTGATATAAAGTATCAATGAAATTTAGAGCTACTATTTATAGGAACCTAACCAAAGGGATTCCCCTTAGGCTGGGTTTGTTTTGTATTCACTTGTATATAATTAGTACTGTAATTTTCATTCTTTATGTATCATCTATTTTAATACTGGTTGGTTTGTTGGCAAGGGCCTTATCAACATTTCAATACGAAGCACTAGTATTGGGCTCAAAGACTTGGCCTTTCACTTGTTGCAGTTTATTCTGACTTTCTTTAGCTTGTTGTGGCCTTAAACAATAACACAGTGTATAATAATGAACTAGGTTTTCTCTTTGCTGATATTAGAGCCTTATTAGCTAACTTTTTGAGGAGTAATCTTTCTCATATTAGTCTTCAGTTTAATATTGCAGCTCATATTTTGGCTAAGCACGCTCTTGGGCTAGATGACGAGTTTTGTTGGTTGGAGGAAATTCACCCCCCTATTTTTACTGTGTTATAATTCTATCTAAGCAGTTTAGACTTCAATTACGGAGAAAATTTATATTTAGGTCTATTATTAAGGTTGGTCCTTTGACTGGATAAACAATCTCCCTAAAGAATTCCCAACTTGATTTCATTAATAGTTTCTTATTTTTGGTTTGTTTGTGTGATGCATGTATCTTAATGACCCTCCAAATTGATGCATTGGTATTATGAGGGGCAGTTATTTCAGATTACTTTTTATGTTGTCTCTAGTTTAAATCCATTTTTTTTTTGCAGTTTTCTAAAACAGTTATGTTTGATTACCATATGTGAACTTCTTTGTCTAAATTTCCAAGAGCATCTTTGCATGCGCTTTGGCTATACAAATAGTTTATGTTGGTTAGAGGATTATCCTCTTCCACTTTATACATTTTATCTTTCCAGTCTGAATAATAATAAATTTATTATTAACAAAATAAATTGATTTTTAAATCTAAAATGGTACAATGAAATATCTTAAAGTATCTAAAATAATTTGGAAACATTTAAAGTGCTTAATGTTGACTAGGCCAAGTGACAACATGTCATCAAACCACACATATAATTTTTTTTTTTAAAATAAAGGTAAGTAGCCAAAATAATAAACCTTAACTTAACAACTAAATAACATAATAATAATAATAATTATTATTATTATTATTATGCCAAAATCTAAACATCTATCACAATTGTAAATAACTAGTTAAGATAACTAAAGACTAAACCCCAACTAAAATTGAAGCATCCAACAAAAACCTAGAAGAAAACCTTAAAAAGTAACCTAAAAAAAATTCAACAAATTAGAAATACCAAAATAACCAAAAATCATCATGGAAGAACCAAAAACATCAACCAAGAACAAACTAAAAAAAAACTTGAAAGTAACCTACTATAAATCAAAATAAATAATGAAATAACATTCTAAACGCAAGCATACAACGACCATCAATCTATACAACATTAAATATATATATAGGGCAATTATTTAGTCCCTCACTTGTATTTTATGGACTTAGTCCTTCATTCATTTTTCAGCCATTGGATTCATGGTGAATGGTGAGATTGTGGTGTTTGTTTGAGGATATGTTAAAATACACATATATCCCTTCATATTTTTTAGCAACCGGCTACTTTTTGCATATTTTTTTTTTGTTATATTTCTGTAAAAAAAAAAAAAATCTCTATTGGAAGTTATGTATAATTTTTATGGAAGCAAATCTATTAGAAATTTAAGCTTAATAAAAGTAACACAAATTTACTGCTATTATGTTGCTATTTTCATTAGGTTGGATTTTAAGTTTCGGGTATTGCTTCATGCTAATATTATTTTGTTGCATATCATCTTCATGTGATAATATATGAATTGTTTATATTGAGTGACAAATAGTTTTATGTATATATATATGTATGAACACACACATAATTAGGTTCTCTTTCTATTATTATTTTTTCTTTTTTCAGGTTCTTGGCATTAATTCAATTTAAAGATTTGATACAATAAAGATGAAATATTAGAGGAATCACATGAATGCTGAGAATAGAGGTGATGAAGCAATGGTGCCAGAAAAGGTTAAGCCTCTCTCTTTAAAATATTAGCTAAATGAAATGTTCATTTATTTAATATTCCTATTATTTATGTGCTTTGTAATATTTATAAGTGATGTTGTAGGCTTAAGGTGCTTCAATCACTCTTTTAGGCCTTCTTTTATTTATTTCTTTTGCATTGTAAGTATAGATCATGAGGAGTTTTTCTGTAACTAATTTCAGGCTATTTTTTTCAATGTGTTTCAGCTTTTTGTGGTTGTGACTTCAAGAGAGCATGTGAAAGTAATCATATCTTGTTGTTAGGAAATAAACAAAAATCCAATAGAGTTGATTGCATATATCTTAGATTGATGATAAACGTTTGCAGATTGATTTCGGTTCGCTGCTTTAATAGAAAATATATATATATATTAGTGAAACTCATAGTGCATTATTTGTTTGTTTTATGTCATATCAGTTATCTGCAGCTTTGCTTCTTAGTTGATTAATCAATTTCAAATGGGAAAATGATAAGTTCTTTTTATATTGTTATTTGTGTACAACAATATAGACGGTAGGATTAAGATTTGATCATGAGCGCATCCCAAGAGATCAAATGTTGATGAGGTTTGTACTTCTCTAACTCATAATCTCATCTTTTTTATTGTGTCTATACAATGTATAGATGTCCTTCCCCTGTAATAATTTAACAGTTTCATAAATATATAATCACATACTCTTTGTCATGTTAAGTTTCATTTGTTATTGATCATTTTTTTCCTTTCACTTTTATCATTACTCTCATCAAGTTTTATATTGTTTAACTAACTTGACTTGAAATTATGTACATTGTAAGATTGTCTTTTGGCTCTTCCCAGAGTGTGCACTAATGAACAATTTTGATGTACAAATTATGCAAATTAGATGCAGTCTGCATTCCTCTACATCAACTTATTGGACTAAAATTTTCATCATAATATCATGTAAAGTTAAAATCTCTTAACTTACTATTTGCTCCCAAACTTTCTAAAATTGGACTTAATCACAGTTCAACTGTCACAACAGAAAGCAGTAATAACTGCAGTTTGAGTATTTGGCAGTTTTAGTGAGTGAAAACGATCTTTAGACTCAAGTTGGTCAATAGATTATATTAATAGCTTTATAGAGAGAATATGTAACTTAGATATCATCTTGTATTTAGCATTGATAAAGGTTGTACTGAGTTCTTGTATTATGTTGATGAGAGTTTGAAAAATAAAAACAAAGTTCTTATTCAGATTATATAACTTTGTACTGAGCTCGATTTGTGCTTACTAAAGAGTGTTAGTCTCATCCACTCGATTTAGGTCATACTTATTTGAACCAAGTAATTTTCTTATATTGTTAACATGAATACCATTTATCTAATTATCATTTGGTCGAAAATGTATTACTAGTGCAATGTTGTCAACATGAGTAATGCAGCTAAGAAAATTCTCTATGATGATCATGAAACAACTAAGGCTAATGAGGTGTGCTCATTGGATTCTAGTCATTGTTGGTTTTTTTTATTATTATTACAATAATAAAAACCATATTTACTTCAGGTTTTTTTACTTTCAGCTATAACATTATTACTCACCACTCAATTAAATATTACTTACTAGCATAAAAATGTTACTTATACGCAAAAAAACAAATAAAATTACTTCAAGGTTTTTTACTTTTCGATACAACGTTATTACTGACCATTTCATTAAAAATTACTTAGCCGCATCAAAAAATTACTTACCCAATACTGTAAATAAGTTCAAACACAATACATTTTTTACCTTATTGCCCTCGATTGTACATTTTTTGGACAGCAAATTACTTTATTGTCCTTACTTTTCACAGCAATATCAACACAATTTCTTAGATCCGGTTTACACAACCGGTCAATCAAGCATAAAGTTTAAAAAAAAAACACAAAAATTGTTCAAAGCTTGACACTTAGCAAATTATTTGGATCCCACTTGTTGGATTAAGTCCCACGACGGACTAAAGAATTTGCCATATATATATGTAAAGATTAAACAAAAAAAAAAAGTATATAAAATAAGTTAACTTCAGTACAACAATAAATTTTAGTTATTTTTTGTAGATAAAAAATAGAGAGTATTTTATTTTTTTAAAATAAAACATAAATTAAGATGCATTATATACTTGTTCTATTTTAAATACAGTTGTCAATATTTTTTTGGTCAAGAAATACAGTTGTCAATATGAAACCAACCAACCAAAAATTATTTTAAATATAAAAAATACAGAAACAATTAATAATAAATAAAACTGTGTGCAAATTATAATCATAAAGAACTGGGGCTGGGTGTAATATGCTGACCATTGATATGATAGAGGATTCGGCCGTTGAATTGAATTTAGGCTCATAAACATTATATAGATAACCAATGAAAGTAAAGATAAGAAAATAAAAAGAGAAGGCAAGAAAGAAAGAAAGAAAAGAAGAATGTGCTACGAAGAGCAGTGCTCCAGTTGCGGGAAGACCACTTGGGGTGGGTGCGGCCGCCATGTCCGATCCGTGTACGACCGGATCCCTCAACACCAACGCTGCCTCTGCCGTCATTGGCCTGGCCTGGATCTTAACAATAACTCTTCTCAACAAAAAGAACAACAACAACCCCCTTCTTCTTCTTCTTCTTCTCCTTCTTCCATTTGTACCATTCTTTAATATGTCATTTCCTTTTAATTTCCAACTGTATTTCATTTCTCAACTCTTGTATCTTTTACTTTTACAATAATATTTTGCAAATCATATAAATCTGTTAACATCCCAAGGCAATTTCATAGTCGTAAAAAAGAAAGACACGGAATGAGATCAATCACGTCAGAGAGTAAAAAAAATTTACATAAAAGTGTCTGAGCCCGGGTTCGAACCGGGGACCTCTAGTGTGTGAGACTAGCGTGATAACCAACTACACCACCCAGACTGATGCTCTTTTGATAATTACGTATTTTATATATTAATTATCCCTTAGTTTAATTAAATTATTTTTTCAGTAGCCTAAAAACTAAAATTCCTTCTATTAGCTCTTCAGACCAAAATCAAAACCAAAACCAAATCCCTCTTCAATGGCGTCTACAGGAAAAACCAAGAAGAGGACACTAATTAAAGAGTCAGAGAAAGGCACCAAGAAGAAACTCAAAACCAAGAACCACGGCATACCCGAATTCACCATCAAACATGAAGAGCTACAACCCCCAGAGGAGGAGTTTGACGACGATGTTGACTCGGACGAGTCCGACTCCGAGAAGCTCTCGAGTCTCCTCGAACCTTACTCCAAAGACCAGTTGATTGAACTCATCTGCGACGCGTCCCTCAAGGATGCAACCCTCTTGAACCGAGTCCGAGACATCGCAGACCGCGACGTCTCCCACCGAAAGATCTTCGTTCACGGTCTAAGTTGGGACACCACCCGCGAAACCCTAACCGCCATTTTTGAACCCTTCGGCAGTATTGATGAGTGCAACGTGGTTTTGGATAAGAACACCGGGAAAGCTAAAGGGTACGGCTTCGTTCTGTTTAAGACGCGGCGGGCCGCTGTTAAGGCCCTGAAGAATCCCCAGAAGAGGATCAAGAATAGGGTCGCTTCGTGCCAGCTTGCTTCCGTGGGACCGATTGCTGGCGGGCCTCCGGCCCAGGACGTGATTTCGGCTGCGGCGCCCCGGAAGATATACGTCAGCAACGTGCCGTCCGAAACCGACCCGGAGAAACTGAGGGCTTTCTTTGCTAAATTTGGGGACATTGAAACAGGTCCTATTGGGTTCGATACGCAGACTGGGAAATCGAGGGGTTTTGCTTTATTTGTGTATAAGACTCCCGAGGGGTTCAGAAAGGCGCTTCAGGAGCCGTACAAGATGTATGACGGGCACCAGTTGCATTGCCAGAAGGCTACTGAGGGGAAAAACAAGAACCAATCGGCGCAACTTCAATCTCAAGTTCAGGCTCAAGCTCAGGCCCAGTCCCAGCCGCAGCAGCAGCCACACCCGATGCTTGCAATGGCTGCAGCTCAAAATTTGGCAATGTTTGGTCATAATTCCGGCTTCAATCCAATATATGGTGGCGGGTATTTTGTGAACCCCGCCGCTGGAATGATCCCCGGGACTGTCAATCCGGCGATGATGGCTGGGGCATTGAATCAGGGTTTGATTTCGACGAGTCAAGTGGGTCAGACCGGTTCTGGTGTGGCTGGGTACAGTGGAGGTTCTAATGGGTTTGGTAGTTTAGTTGGAGGAAGCTCTGTTCTTGGTTCATTTGGTTCGAATGTGCCTCCGTCTCAGGCACTGCAGGCTTTGCAGCAAGTTTACCCGCAGTCTCAGTTTGGGCAGGCGGCTCCTCCTCCCGGTAGGGTTCAGGGAACCGGTGGGGCTATCACCGGCTACCCATCTTATACTTGGTATGATATATTTCAGTTGGCTTGCTTATTTTCTGCTCTGTTTATGTTTCAAATTGTTAACTTTTTCTTATGCTTATTAACTTATCGTTTTGGTTGTCGTTTTGATTTTCTTGTGAGAAGTTTGAGAAACTATACATTTCTTTCGAAAAAAGTAACTTTTCTTATGAAAGAAAGTAACTTTTCTTATCCTATGATTTGCAACTTTTGTTCGTTTTCATTGTTTTTTCTAATTGGTCTTGCTTTGGTTGGAGATTTTTGGTTTTGCTACTGGCGATTTGGTTTTAACACTATCTTTGTTGATTTATAAAGGTAATGATTTTGATCAAGCAGAAGTTTGAGGGTTTTGTCATGATTTTTGCTTTTCTTGATTGATTTTTCAATTCCATGGAGTCTGTATGAATCATACAGTATGATTCATAGCACATGAGTTGCTAAGAAAATGATAATTTTTCCAAACCGAAAAGGTTTTTGTTTCGGTTCGGTTTCCTTAGATGCAGTTCTTCCTGTTCCTAGTGAAAACTGGTGTATCTTGTATGGTTAAAACTTGCACGTGGATATTTTTATATTTTGACTCTTTTACTACCAGACATTCATCAATGTGTTAAAGTTTTGCAAATGTTTTCTTTTGGTGTTTCGAAGGAACTGTTTCTGGGCACCATGATTCATGATCTTTCTTTTTGTTTAATCCCAGGCAGTCCATAATGGCTTTTGCTTCTATATAAGCATTTGCCTGCTGCATTATCAGTTGCTGCTCCTTTTCTGTTTTTACTTGTTCTTTGTACTTTGTTCTTTTAATTTTGGTTTTTTGCAGACTCTTTGATTATTCATATCTTCATACTCCACAAAGTCCACATGTCACTGCTTCCCAAGTTTTAATTCCAGATAACTTTGCATCATATTCATATGGATCCTCTTCCCCTTTTTTTAATAACTATACAACCCCGTTCTCTAAGAATATGATAATTTTACTGTTTAACGCTTGAATGGTTTTTCCTTAGCCATGTGTAATTTTTTTTTATATATATATATATTGTGGTTTTAATATTTAAAATATGATTTATCTATTCCATTGGCAAATAAGTATTTTTATTTTGTTTTTCTGTGCTTACATGCTCAAGCTTAACATTTGCAGATTAAGTGCTGCTGAACTTCAGGATCGATGACCATGTTATCTGGGAGAAATCTTTATCCATAATCTATAGGTCAATCAATTTGTGGAAAAGTATTATAGATTTTGAAGTCTACCTTTGATTTTATACTTTCACAATTTGCCGACTGTTTCAGCTTTTCACCAATCTCAAAAAGATTTTGGGTCCGGTCGTCTACTATTTTGTTTTCCTTTCTTATTATCTTTGATCACTTTATTTGTAAGATTTTAAACTCTCTTTTAGTTTCACTTCTACTGAGCTGCACATCCCGTCTTACATTTTCTTTCTCATTTCTGACTTTTTTTTTAATATTTTGTTTAGTGTTCCTTTATTGTTTTTGCTTTCCCTTTTAGTTTTGATTATAGTAATTTGTAATTTGTGGTTAGAAGATTTGTTTTACAGTACAATAATAATAAGCTAGTTTCTTGTTCTTTTTTTGGATTAGAATTTTATAATTATATAATTTCAAGGGTCTTCTTTCTTTAAATTTGTGTATGGACATACTTTAACACGCTTTATGTTCTTACTCTAATATATAATTTTCAAACGCTTTTATGCTCTTTTAGACGGCTTGTACTTATTTGTAATTGCTTTGTGCCCTGAGATTTGGTACTCTGCTAGATTTTCGTCCCACCCACTTGTGGAAAAGCGCAGCGGAGCAACTCTTTCTTATAATGCTCTTGATCCTGGTTTGTGCCTCGTTTTTTCTCTGATCGGATGGTATATGAAAACGTTGAAAGAGTAGTATAAATAAATACATGCAAGGCCTATCTTTATTTCTTCCTTTTTTGTTTTTGTTTTTTGGTTTTAGGAAATATTTCGTCGTTTTTGCTTTGCATGGTCTTGGTTTTCTGTTGTGTTTATTGCTTTGCATCGTCTCTTTCTCACTTTGGATACATTGAATATTTAATCTCTTTTAAGTGAAATTCATATTCAGTGTTTTGTTTTGCCAAATTTTTTTTCCCAGTCCATTCTAGTTTTATTCGAGTTCTTTGAAATCAGACATAACAAAGGCTTTTCTTTCTTTTTTTTTTCTCAATCATTTATCAATTTTGTAAGTAAGTAAAGCACCAAGTAAAGAAGTAATGGAGTGGAATGGTTATATTTTAGAGTGTTGAACATCATTTTGGTAGAATAGTTATTCAATTTGAAAATGCGAGGAAACACTATTGAAAAAAATTTAATAATTTTTTTTATCAAATTTTTATTTATTTTAATTTTTATTCTATTCCAATATTACCTTTTTTTTTCTTTCAATTCTCATTCTTATTTTTCTACTTTCATTCCTTCTAAGCCAATGGCCACTTTCCTCCACTTTCATTCCTTATAACCAATGGCCACTTTCATTCCTTCTAACCAATGGTCACTTAAGTTATTATTACTTATAAGTAGTTAGCTTATTTAGAATTTGTGCTAGCTTGTTCATCTCTCTCTCCTTTAGCCCATAAGGGTCAAAGTATTGTAATAATTCCAGAATGATGTTTAATCATTTCTCTGTACAGTTAAGTATTTATGATATGCCATGCCCAACCCAAGCATAAGTTAATAATGTAATCTTGTTGTACTTTCTTTTGTAAGCTTATTATTTCCAATCTTGCAATTATATATATCTGTACATATTTGTTTTCGTTTTTTTTTTTATCATGTATGTATATTTTTAATATTACGTTTTTTTTTTCTTTAACTCATTCTCGTTTTCAAATCATTACGTCTAAAATCCATATAAGATAGAAATAATTTAAATATTACAAGCCTGTACAAGTATGTAGGAAAATGATAATAGCTAAGCATCTGTATTTAACTGTTTTTGTTACTTATTTATGTTTGTACTTTGTTACATATTTTTTTGGTGATGACAAAATCATCTTTGTTTTGATTAAATACTAACATTTTGCAAAAACATCTGATATTCTCATGTTTTAGAAAACTAAACAAACCAAACAAATGAAAAATGAAAAAGAAAAAAGAAAAAAATATATGACAAATGATATTTTAACTAAAAGCAACACAATTTTCTTGAAATAACACTATTAAGTTAATATTAACCATCGTATTAGGCTGTTAATAGTGTTGCTTTTGATTTAGTATGTGTGGAGTAACCTATAATTTGAAATACGATGGTAGCATTTTATAAATTTAAAAAATTCTAGTTGAAATATGTAGTTTAATCAGAAAGAGGAGCAATTGTTATCTTTAATTCATTTTTAGTTCTCAATTGTCTAATAACTAATCATTAAAGCCTTAATGATTTTTAGTTTTTAAGACCTTACATATATATTTACTTAAATTAGTGTCATTTTTAACTTTAAAAAAATAATTTGTAATTTTTTTTATAATAAATGCTCTTGTTATTATTATTATTATTGTAAAAGTACGAGTTATTGTACTATTATTGTTTTTGCCTATGCATTCTTTTTTTTTGAAACCTCAAGAATATTTATATTGTAGGGAAATTCTTACTTTGTTGTTTTCATAAACGTGTATTTTGTTTTATTTGGTTAAAAATTCATGTTTAAAATGGCCAATAAAGAAGGGGCTATAAATGGAATAAAACAAGTGGCAAATGTTGATTGGGTAACCCTAACTTTCAAGTGAACAAGGAGTGGCCATGGAGTGTTGTTTATACGGAGCTGATGACGATGATGACCACTTTTTCACCCATGCTAGGGAAACTGTAATGGTGAGTTAGTGGGTGTCCTTTCGAGAGGGAAATTGGTGTGAATGAGGGTGATTTGATGAGGGAAATCACGGTGGTAAGTGAATGAATTTGTTTTTTCATTTTCGGAAATTGTTGTTAGTGAAAGTAGTCAAAGATTTTGGGGAGGGAAAGGGGTGGGTTGTTGCTGCACACTACTCAAATAGGCCTCTGTGTACTAGTGGGAGTGGAATTACTGTATCTTCCAGTGAGACAAGGTAAAAATTGACGAAACCCAACTACTCAAGTTTTAAAAGATTGACGTTAGTTAATTCATAAGAAGTGTGATTGGGGTGTTCATATTCTTCATCCCGCCCCATCGAGCTTGGTTCTGTCTTGAAAATCTGCTTTTCTTTTTTAAAAGGGTAGAAATGCATGTTTATATAGGATAATGTAACTGGTTACAATTGTGTAATTTTTTTTAAATTAACTTTGATCACTAATATATTCATAATTAAAACCCAGTATTTTATACTTTGATGTTGTAAATGACGTTTTGAAGAAAATGAAATGTTGTAGTTTTCAAATTTTTTGGCGTCTACTATTATTTTTTCTTATAAGTGTGAAGTGTGATTTGTTCTGATTTTTTAAATATGTTTTTATACATGGTGATGTAACTGATTACAATTTCGTAAATTTTATACATTATATTACCGGCAATTAAGTTGCTGTTCATTTTTGTATTTTTGTTTCATATGATATTATATGTATTTGGCTGTAGTTATGATGATGGATTCAGACGTATTAAACTGCTTGGTGGAGGACTGCTAGAAAATTAAAACAGGACTTCTAGAAAATGCAGGAGAGAGTGAGGTCGCAAGATATAAAGTTGAACATGGTTGTGGAAGCCATTAATCGAAGTGACGAGGAGCGAAGAGCATCCACTAAGGAACTAATGGGAATAATGTTGAGAGCCCTTGATTATGTGGGGTATTGTATCTGAATCTCTTCCCACTTGTTTGGAGAAGGAGGCGGGGATTGAAAAGACGAGTGTACCTGAGGATTTTGTACTGGGAGATAAAGGGGGACATATACATACAACAACATGTGGATATGAATGGGAAAATGTGAATATCACATCACGAGATGTTTTGGGACAAGTATATAAGGCGGAACAGGTAAGTACGAGTCAAGCAGATTTTGTGGTAGAGGGATATACAGGAGAACATCCTAGTAAGTGTGATAACGATTCAGGAGTTTGCTGTAGTATCGATATGAACAGTGTTTGGGGTGAGCAGGAGATGAAGTTGTCGACTGCAAATAATATTTTAAGAAACTCTGGAAACCCATTCAACCATTCTTGCAGTATTCGTAAGAGTCAGAAGCGTCTGTTGGGGAGTAAAACTCAATTTGGTGAAACTTTGGAGAATGTAGATTTTTAGGAGAAGGTTTGGTTAAAGATACTATCATAGTTGCAGTTGCTTTGAATATATCTTAATAATTCATAATGAAAATTGTTGAATACTATATTGTTATTCATGTGTAGTTGTAACTTGACATCTGTTTATCGTCATGTATGTAGTTGGGGGAGGGTGTGCTTATTCATGAAGGGGAAAGCAGAGGCCATAGATGTGGTTATTAAATTATTGGCGATAGTATGGTTAAGGTGTGTGACACCCCTAACCAAATATATCTATCAGTACACTTACAAACTTTTTGTTTATTAAAATTTAAGTTGGTCATATTTGATTATTTTAAATGCGTGAGAGGGTAAGGGTACACTTCATATTGGGTCTAGCGTTGCAAGGAGTGTAAGTAGGAAAGTTAGTTCTCATGCAAACACTAGAAGGACCATGCGAAACCTTGGTCCTTTTATAGTTTTGATTCCTTTGATGGACCAAAACATTGTGCCTTTATTTAGTTATCTATTTGTCTCTGGCCGTGATGATAGGTAACACTCGTTATATGTTTATGAAGCAAGAGATATTAAATATGTAATGAATATTTGATATTATTTACCGAATTGGAAAATTGAAGTTGTTGAATTCTTCCTATGGTGATTTTAGTGACCTGTTGCTCGAGACGAAGTTGAATTATTTGGAACAACATGTGTTTAGATGTTTGGGTCCTTCGCAATTACAAAAGGGTGAGGTGAGGAATTTCTGTAAATAGTTTACATTTATCATATAGTTGAGTTTAAATTAGACACTTTTTTTTGTAAAATTTTGATTTTTCTTATTGTTCAAATGTTATGATTGGTTAAATACAAAAAATAAGTGTTAAAATATAAGCAAGATATAAACACTTAGTAAATTTCACATAGTGAAGATGTGAAATTTGAGCTTCAATTGTAGGCAATTTTAAAATGCAATTTTGGGTCCAAAGTGATGCATGAAAGTATCTAAGGGTTCCCAAAAAGTTTGATAGCATTTAAAGCACTTTTAGGACCTTTGGAAGTGTCCAAAATACAGAGAGGGTGGCGATACGACGCCACCCAAGTGGCGTAGCATCGTCTGATGCTTAGGGTTTCAAGAAACCCTAACAGGCGATGCATTGCCTGCTTGCCGGCGACGCATCACCTACTTCAGCACGTAAAAGTTACGTGAAATGCTCTTAATGACGTGTTTTACAAGTCTTATCCTATTGGTTAGACCTAATGACGGTGCCTACTCTATATAAGGGTCAAAAACGTGTTTTGGAAGACTTGATCACTCTCTCCAACCTCTCTCTCTCTCTCTAACTCCAAGAATCTCTAGTTTTCTCCAAGAACTCTAAAAGAAAGTGATGACTTTGAGAGTTTAAGACTTGTCAAATCTCAATCCTCATTTCCTCTTAGAGAAGGCCTCAAGCATCCATAGTGGCTAGGAAATAGAGTATTAGGACAACGTTTTGCAACGTGTATATAAGCCTTGGTTTTGTGTTTTTTGCTTTGCTCAAAGTGGTGGTTTTGCCTAGGGTTTTGAAGCTTCATCAAAGTTGAAGAAGACCACTGATCTACTTGGGTTTGCAAGTTATTTCTCAATCTTTATTTAGTCTTTGTCAATCCATTTTTTGTGTAGATTCTATTTTTTGAGGTGGTGTTATCTCACTCTGCCCCAACATTCTAATACTCTATAATCCGAGATAGCATATCATGGAAGAAACTAACTCTCTTTCGGCATTGAAATTCATGACTCAAGACTTTGTTAGATTAGATAGGTTTGATGGGACTAACTTTGTTCGTTGGCAAGACAATAATAGATTCTTGCTCACCACTTTGAAAGTTTTCTATGTCTTGGATAAAGACCTAAAAACCTTGGAAGAGCCTAAGGAAGATGATAGTCAAGAAGTTGTCAAAAAAAGAAAGAAGCACGAAGAAGATGAATTGATATGTAGGGGTCACATCCTCAATGCCCTCTCGGATAGACTCTATGATATCTACACTAACACCAAGACTGTCAAGGAGATTTGGGACGCCTTGGAAAAGAAGTACAAAGCGGAAGAAGAATGTACTAAGAAATTCCTTATTACTCAATATATGGAATTTAAATTTCATGATGATAAACCCCTTCTCCCTCAAATTTATGAGTTGCAAATTATTGTGAATAAATTGTCTACACTTAAGATTGTATTGTCGGAACAATTCCTTATTGGTGCCATTATAGCCAAGTTACCTCCTTCTTGGAGAGGCTATAGAAAGAAAATTCTCCACAGAAATGAAGAGATTTATTTGGAGGAAATTCTCAAATACTTGAGAATTGAGGAGGAATCTCTCTCTAGAGATATGAATGAAGAGAAGTCCAATGGAGAGACTTCTAAGGCCAATGTGGTGGCTAACCTTTCTAACAAGGGCAAGGGATTTGGTAAGAACAAGGGCAAAAGTCAAAAAACCTTAGGGCCCAAGAAGAATGAAGGACAATTCAAAATTTCTAAGGGACCTTGCTTTGTGTGTGACAAGAATGACCACTTTGCTAGAGATTGTAGGTTCAAGAGGAGCCAAAACAATGAGGCAAGAGTCAATTCAACCCAAGAGGAGCTAGTGGCAACACTAAGCAAAGTTAATGCCATTCATGGAAATGTGAGTGGGTGGTGGTATGATACTTGTGCCACCATTCATGTTACCTATGATAAAACTCTTTTCAAGACCTTTGAATCTTCAAAGGAAGGGCATGAGAAACAAATGGGCAATGAGAAAAGTTCAAGGTTGAAGAAAAGGGAACTATTGATTTGTTCTTCACATCCGGCGAGAAGTTTCCACTCACCAATGTCTTGCATGTACCAAAAACCTTGTGAGTGGCAATTTTCTTACTAAATCGGAAATCAAGGTTGTGATAGATTTCGACAAGCTCGTTTTATCTAAAGACAATGTTTTTGTGGGAAAGAGATATGCTTGTGATGGAATGTTCAAACTTTGTACATCTATTGACAATGTGAAAAATAAAGTTTCTTCTTCTTCTTCTTCTTGTTATATGCTTGACTCAAATTCTATTACTTTGTGGCATATTAGACTTGCACATATAGGATTTAACACAATTAAAATGGCTATCAAATAAGGATTAATTGATTGTGATAATGTTGAGCATGACAAATGTGAATTATGTGTTAAATCTAAAGTGGTAAATAAACATTTTCCTAGTGTTGAAAGGAACTCTAAGTTGTTAGATTTGATACATAGTGATTTATGTGAACTTAATGGAATGTTGACTAGAGGAGAAATATATATTTTATTCATTCATTGATGATTGCTCTAGGTTCACATATGCATATTTGCTTAAAAATAAAGATGAAGCATTTGATGTATTTAAGGTTTATAAAGCGGAAGTTGAAAATCAACTTGAAAGGAAAATTAAAGTGCTTAGAAGTGATAGGGGTGGTGAATATTTTTCAAATGAATCTAACTTGTTTTGTGAAGAACATGGAATAATTCATGAATGTACATCCCCTTATACTCCACAACAAAATGATATAGCGGAAAGAAAAAATAGAACATTTATTGAGATGATTAATGCTATGCTATTACACTCTAAATTAAATTTTAGTTTGTCGGGTGAAGCCTTGCTATCCGCTTGTCATATTTTGAATCGTATTCCCATGAAGAAAAATAATATATCTCCATATGATTTATGGAAAGGAAAGAAATCAAACATTGGTTATATTAAAGTGTGGGTGTGTCTTGCTTATTGCAAGAGCACCGATCCTAAAAGGACCAAGTTGGTTCCAAGGGCTATAAGATGTGCATTTGTGGGTTATGCCCAAAACAACAAAGCTTATAGATTATTAAACTTAGAGTCTAATGTAATAATTGAATCTAGATAGGTTGAGTTCTTTGAGAACATGTCATGCGATGACAACAAGTTAGAACCAACTCAAACTAGAGAGCTTCAAGAGGAGACTCCTAGAATAGTTGGTGAGCAACCTCAATTGCCTAGAAGGAGCCAAAGACTCAAAGATTTGGGATCAAGCGAGAAGTGTTCACCAATAGAGACACTTTACCTTGTTGAAGGTGATAATGAGGAAGTTACTTGGAAACATCCAATAGTACTTCAAATAGAAGATGATCCCAAAACCTTCAAATAAGCAATGTCCTCAAGAGACTCCGCTTTTTGGAAGGAGGCAATTAATGATGAAATTGATTCAATTATGTCAAAACACACTTGGAAATTGGTTGACCTTCCAAAATGGTCTAAGCCAATTGGGTGCGAATTGATATTTAGAAAGAAATATCATACTGATGGCACCATACAAATCTTTAAGGCTAGGCTAGTAGCCAAAAGATTCAAACAAAGAAAGAGAGATTACTTTGACACATATGCACCGGTAGCAAGAACTACTTATATAAGATTGTTGTTTGCCTTATCATCTATATATAACCTTTATGTTCACCAAATGGATGTCAAAACAACATTCCTAAATGGGGATCCCGAGGAGGATGTCTATATGGAACACCATGAAGGTTTTGTTCTTCAAGGAAATGAACATAAAGTGTGTAGACTTGTCAAATCATTATATGGTTTGAAACAAGCTCCAAAACAATGGCATGAGAAGTTTGATAAAGTCATTGTTTCTAATGGATTTAGACACAACAATGCGGACAAGTGCTTATACTATAAGACTTGTGGTGACTTTGTCATAATTGTGTGTCTATATGTAGATGATATATTGATTTTGAGTAATGACATGAAAGGAATAATAGAAACGAAGAGGTTTCTTGATGAGTGCATTTTTTATGCACTCAAATATTTATTTTTATCCTTAGAATGGTTTATTTTTTCTTAATTTTTGTGTAGATTTGATGAGTTTCATTTAAGTATCCAGGAATTGAGTTTTTAGGTGTTTTGAATGTTATTTTGGGTGTTCAAGTAAGATAATGATGCGATATGTCGCTTCCGAGAGGCAAGAAGTCGCTGAAATTCGTGAAAAATTAAAACCTAGAAAAGTCCAGGCGACATGTCGCCTGACATAAGGAGATGCATCACCTGGCATATGGCGACACGTCGCTAGTTGTGGGACAAAAATAGAAAAACGTGCTTTTCCACACGTTTTTCACTTGAATTAAAAAGTAGGACGACTAAGGAGATTTTTGGAGACTAGGGCATGACCACAACACATATATAAAGAAAAAGAAACACATTTAGAAGGGAGGGACTCATTGGAGAAGGATCTAAAAAGTGAATCAAGCAATATCAACAGAGTTCTTTAGCGTTCTTTGTTTTGCCTTTTTATTTCTTTGTTCTTTTCAGATAATTACAATATATTTCAGATTATAAACCACATCATGTGTGTCTAATTTTCTTATTTTGTTAGGGTGTAGATGGATCTCTTGACATGATTTTATTTCTATGATTTAATGCAAAGTCTATTTTAGTCCAATATTGTTCTTGTGTTCTACTTTGAATCATTGTTGCTTAATTTTGATTTTCATATTGTTCTTTACAGTAATTGAATTATAATTAGGGTTGCATTTAGAGTGTGAAAATTATTACTCGAGAGGGGAACATTCAAACAATCTGGCAGCGGGTAGAATAACTTAGGATATGTGAGATTGAGAGATAAGCATAAGTCTAGGTAACCGAGATAATTCTAGGTTGTGAAATTGTGAGGTGGAATATTTATGATTATTTCTAGAGTAGAACATAATGAAGGTAAGGATAAATGATCGAATAGAGATATAGGCTAGGTATCACTTGCACATTCTTTATGTGACACTCATGAGAGGGTATAGAGATAAAATAATGCTCTAGGTTTTTTAACATATTGGATTCATAGTTATTTGTTCTTTAAAATTCATAGTTATTTATTATGTTACTTCTTGATATCTTTTGAAATTGATTGCTTAGATAAAGTTAGGATTTAGTATTTGCTATATTTATTTAATTGATTTTAATACTTGTGGGACGATATTTGTCTTTAGACTACTTTACTACTTGTTCGATTTGTGCACTTGCAATCATATTCATTATTTTTTGCAACAAGTTTTTGGCGCCGTTGTCAGGGATTAAAAAAGAAATTAAAACTAAATTACTATAGCAAAGAAAATATCAAATTTTAGTCTAAGTATTTTTTTCATTTATTAATTTGTTTACTAACTTTGCTTTCTAAATTTTTTGTGGTTGAAGGTGTATGCCAAAAGCTCGTCTCTCAAATCTCCTACCATTAGATTCTGAAATTGAAAGAACTATATCTTTTATTAGGAGAGAGAAACAAGCTAGATCACGAAAAATGGCAGACCAAGTTAATAACAACAATGTACCAGCCAACAACAATAATGCTCCCGTGAATGCACCAGCAAACCAAACCTTAAGAGACTATTTAGGCCGGTTGTGAATGACAATTGTTCGAGCATTCAAAGGCAACAAGTGAATGTCAACAATTTCGAGCTTAAACCAGCCTTGGTTAACATGGTGCAGCAAAATCAATATTCAGGCCTAGCTGATGAAGTCCCCAATATTAACTTGGCAACTTTCTTGGAGATTTGTGACACGATCAAGATCAATGGGGTCACAACAGATACTATACGATTGAAGCTATTTTCATTTTCGTTGAGAGATAGAGATCGAGCTTGGTTTCAATCTATCCCTCCAGGAATTGTGACTACTTGGGAGGATATGGCACAGAAATTCCTCACCAAATTTTTTCCGCCATCTAAAACATCACAACTAAGGGCTGAGATTACTCAATTTAGACAGATGGAGTTTGAGAAATTGTATGAGGCATGGGATAGATTTAAGGAGACGCTCAGAAAATGTCCTCAACATGGCATAGAGGATTGGTTTCAGGTTCAACTATTCTACAATGGGCTCAATGGTCCAACAAGATCACATATTGATGCCGCATCTGGCGGAACCATTTTATTAAATACACCGGCGTAAGCATTAATCTTATTTGAGGATATGGCCATGAATAGTTGTCAATGGCAGAGTGAGAGATCGATGGTTAAGAAGGCAGCTGAGTATTTTGAAGTAGATCAAATAACGTCACTGGTGGCGCAGATATCTGCTTTGACTAATCAGATTAAGGGTCTCACTGAAAATAAAGTAGCGGCAAGTCAAGAAACAGTAAATGTGGTACAAGCTTCTAGTTCGAATGGGTTGGTGGATGAACAATGCCAATATGTCAATCCGAACTACAACTTTAAGCCCAACAACAACTTTCCCACATACTACCATCCTGGCCTTCGCAATCATGGAAAATTTTCATATGCCAACAATAGAAATGTTCTCCAAAAACCTTAAGAGCCACCTAGACAAATAGGGGAGAAGCCTTCACCATCACTTGAAGAGTTACTGAAGATTTACATAGTGGACTCCAAGGCAAGGCTAGGTCAACATGATACTCGTCTCAAAAATATTGAAACACATTGTACTAATATGGGAGCAACGATGAAGACATTGGAAACATAAGTAGGCCAATTGGCCAATACTATGAAGACTCAAAAGCCCAAATATTTTCCAAATGACATGGAGAAGAATCCATAAGATTGTAATGCAATTACTTTGAGGAGTGGAAAATAATTGGGCGCTCCTACAGTTGAGAAGAAAAAGGTTGATGAGATCCTAATGAATGGTGAGAAAGAAGAAGACAAGCAAAATGAGGGGACTCCGAAGAAAGAGCCATGGGTGGCTAATCCGAGTTCAATTACTTTTCCGGACAACCCACCCAAGATTACTACTTCATTACCATTTCCTCAAAGATTTCACAAGAAGGCAATTGATGAACAATTTGCAAAGTTCTTGAATATTTTCAAGAAAATACATATTAACATTCCTTTGGTAGATGCCCTTGAACAATTGCCAAACTACGCTAACTTTATGAAGGAGGTGATGTCTAAGAAGTGTAAGTTAGAGGATTATGAAACAGTGAAGCTAACGGAAGAGTGCAGTGCCATTATCAAGAGACAATTACCAGAAAAATTGAAAGATCCGGGAAGTTTTACAATTCCATGTGTTATTGGTGAACTACATATTGAGAAGGCCTTATGTGATTTGGGTGCTAGTATCAATCTAATGCCTCTCTCTATCTTTCAGAAACTCAATCTTGGAGAGGTCACACCAACTACCATTTTCTTACAATTGGCGGATCACTCTTTGACATATCCTAGAGGTATCATTAAAGATGTTCTAGTGAAGATTGATAGATTCATTTTTCTAGTTGATTTTGTTGTGCTTGACATGGAGGAAGACCAAGAAATTTCGATAATCTTGGGAAGACTTTTCCTAGTAACCGGGAAAGCTTTAATTGATGTACATGATGGTAACTTGACTCTAAGGGTGAATGGAGAAGAAGTAAAGTTCAACATTAGTAATGCTATGAAGTTTCCTAAGGAGCAAGCGGAGTAAGAGAGTGGATGTAGTTACTCCATGCTTAAGAGACTTTTTCAAGACCATGTTTCATAATGATTCTTTGGAATTATGTTTGACAACACTGATTTCTAAAGAGGACTTTAGAGTGGATTTGGGAATGAATGATATGGAGGTGGTTGAGAGTGTCTTTGCTTTAGAAGCATTACCGGTAGAAAAGGAGGTGTCTAAGAAGGAAGATATCTATAAGGCTCCAACACTTGATAATAGCTTGGAGAAAAAGAATACTACTAGTGATGGGCTTGTTTGGAAACAATTACCCGCTCATCTTTGGTATGCATTTTTGGGAGATGGATTTACCAAACCCATACTAATTTCAGCATCATTGAATGAAGATGAAAGGAAGTTGTTAGAAACTTTAAAGAGGTATTCATCCGCCTTTGCTTGGTCAATTTCAGATATTAAAGGTATTAGTCCAGTGATTTGTGTGCACAAGATTCTTATGGAGGACTCCTATAAACCTTCTATTGAACATCAACGATGACTTAATCTAGCTATGAAAGAGGTTGCGAGAGCGGAAGTCTTGAAGCTTTTGAATGCTGGAATTATTTATGCCATTTCTGATAGTTCATGGGTGAGTCCGGTTCAAGTGGTACCAAAGAAAAGAGGAATGACTATTGCAATGAATGAAAAGAATGAGTTAATTCCAACTTGTACTGTGACGGGGTGGAGATTGTGAATTGATTATAGGAAGCTTAATAAGGCAACTCAGAATGATCATTTTCCCTTGCCTTTCATTGACCAAATGTTAGATCGCTTGGCGGGCCATGATTTCTATTGTTTTCTAGATGGTTATTCGAGATATAACCAAATTGTTATTGCTCCGGAGGACCAAGAGAAGACCACCTTTACTTGTCCATATGGTACGTTCGCCTTTCGTAGGATGCCACCTGGCTTGTGTAATGCACCAACCACTTTTCAAAGGTGTATGATGGCCATTTTCGCTGACTTAGTGGAGAATATAAGGGAGGTATTTATGGACGATTTTTCAGTTTTTGGTTCCTCGTTTGACTCTTTTTTGTGCAACCATGGGATAGTTCTAAAAATAAGTGTGGAGACCAATCTTGTTCTTAATTGGGAGAAATTCCATTTCATGGTTAAGGAAGGGATTGTACTTGGGCATTGAGTTTCTTCTTCGAGTTTGGAGGTGGGTAAAGCAAAAATTTACACTATTGAGACCTTTCCACCACAAACTAATGTGAAGGGGATTCAAAGTCTTTTAGGCCATGCCTGTTTCTATATGCGATTTATTAAAGACTTCTCTAAAGAGACTAAGCCGTTATGAAAGTTATTAGAGAAGGATGAGCCTTTTCTTTTTGATGAGTCATGTTTGAAAGCTTTTAATGTCCTTAAATAGAAACTTATTGCAACACCCATTCTTATTGTGCTCGATTGGAGTGAGCCATTTGAGATAATGTGTGATGCAAGTGACTTTGCCATTGGAGCGGTTCTTGGGCAACGAAGAGACAAGATTTTTAGAGCTATTTATTACTCTAGTCGTACTTTTAATGTATCTCAAGAGAATTATACAACTACCGAGAAGGAGATGCTAGCGGTGGTTTATTCTTGTGACAAGTTTCGTCCTTATATAATTGGATCTAAGGTGATAATCTATACTGATCATGCATTTATTCGGTACTTTTTTGAGAAAAAGGATGTTAAACCTCGCTTGATTAGATCGGTTCTATTGCTCCAAGAATTTGATTTGGAGATCCGAGATAAGAGAGGAAGTGAGAATGTAGTGGCTGATCATCTATCTCGTCTTGAGGGGGTAAATAGTGGAGATGACGGTTCGTCGGTTTTGGAAGCTTTTCTGGATGAGCAATTATTTTTGGTGGCAACTAAAATCCCTTGGTATGCTGATTTTGTTAACTATTTAGCATGCAAGGTTTTGCCACCAGGTCTATCCTCTCAACAAAAGAAGAAATTTTTTCATGATGTGAAGCAATATATTTGGGATGATCCAATTATCTTCAAGCATTGTGAGGATCTTGTTATAAGAAGATGTGTACCGGAAGAGGAAGTAAGTGAGATTCTATTCCATTGCCATTCTTCTCCTGTGGGTGGCCATTTTGGAGTTGCAAGGACTGCTGCAAGGTCCTTGATAGTGGGTTTTATTGGCCTACTTTACACCAAGATTGTTATGCATATGTGAAGAGTTGTGATCGATGTCAACGTGTGGGAACCATCTCTAGGAGACATGACTTGCCTCTCACTAATATTCTAGAAGTGGAGATCTTTGATGTGTGGGGTATTGACTTCATGGGACCATTCCCACCTTCATTTGGTAATCTATACATTCTCTTGGCGGTGGACTATGTAAGTAAATGGGTAGAAGCTGCTGCAACAACTACAAATGATGCTCGGGTTGTAGTCAAATTTATTCAAAAGAATATTTTTTCTAGATTTGGTACACTGAGAGCAATACTTAGTGATGAAGGTAACCATTTCGCTAATAAGGCTTTTGATGCTCTTATGACAAAGTATAGAGCAAGGCATAAGATGGCCCTAGCTTATTATCCACAATCTAATGGTCAAGCAGAGATATCTAATCGGGAAATTAAGCTTATCTTGGAGAAAATGGTGCAATCTAATAGAAAGGATTGGTCTAATAAGCTTGATGATGCTTTATGGGCATATAGGATAGCTTTCAAGACACCTATTTGCATGTCTCCTTATCAAATTGTGTTTGGAAAGACTTGCCATCTACCATTTGAGCTTGAGCACCGTGCACAATGGGCCATTAAAAAGCTGAATTTTGATTTGAGAGCTTCAGGAGAGAAAAGACTTCTCCAACTTAATAAGTTAGAAGAAATTCATCATGAAGCTTATGAGAATGCACAAATTTATAAGGAGCGAATGAAAAATTGGCATGATAAGAAAATTCTTCGAAGGGAGTTTGTAATGCCCCAAAATCCCTAATGAGGTTTAATGGTTGGATTAGAAGGCCGAGAGGGACATAATTGATTTATTATGCCATTAAATGATTATGTACATGTTTATGTGAATTATATTATGATATGATGATAAATGCATGCATGTGGGTCCACATTTCTTGATAAGGACATTTTGGTAATTTGGCCCGTTGAGGGCATATTTGTATATTTGCATGCATGTTGGTGAATTATGAACGAGGCCACATTATTATGTGGATTTGTTCGAGCTATTTGGCATGAGACGATCTTTGAGTGAAAGTTAGCGGCTTGGCCATAACAGGGTTGAATTCGGGGCTCAGGGTGAGTCTCGGGGTAATTTAGTGATTAGATCATTACCGGGAATTAAAGGGTAATGGGATATGATTTATTAATATTTGAGAATATTGGGAATAACGAGAATTGGAGAGCGTTAATTATGATTAACAAGATAGAGGAGAAATGATGGTTTTTCCCTTGGTGGTTGTTAAGGGTGTTATTTAAGTTTGGGGGTATTTTGGTCTTTTGACCTAAGGATAGATATAAACCATTGAAGCTGTAGAAGTCTTAAGAAAACAGAGTAAGTTTCCTTATTCTCCCGACTAGTTTTTCTTCTTTTTTTCTTTGGAATTTTTTAGCTTCATTTGAGGAATCAAGCTAGGGAGTTAAGCTTTGATGGTCTAGGGTTGTGTTCCACCATTGAAGAGGGTTCCATACTGAGCTTGAGGTAAGTTTCTAGCCATTGAAACTCAGGTTTATGCTCTGTTTTCCTTTTGGTTTTCAGTTGGGATTTTGAGTTGGATAGTGAGAATTGATGGGAGTTTTTGGCTATGATTGATTGGGTTATGATGCTTAGGACTTGTAGAGTGGATATTTGGGTTTATTTCGGAGTTTGAATGAAGTTTGGAATCAGGTTTTGAAGGTTGGAAATGGAGAAGTCGTAGGAGGGAAAAACTAGGGCTGAAAAACCCTGGTGTAGCGCTACAACACCCAAAGGAAGGCGCTACAGCGCTACCCAGGGATAGTTATCCCAGCTTGTAGCGCTACCCTATTTTTCCAGGTTCCTATTTTGGGAAATTTTGAGGGTTTTTGGCTTGAGGTTTCAATTCCTAAGGCTCGGGATCGAATCTACTAACCGTTTGGGTACAATTCGAGGTCCTGGGAGTGAGGTTTAGGTCAAGAACCTTTTATTGTTCATTTTCATTGATGGAAGTTATATTTGGTTATGACTAGGTGACCGCTAAGGAATCAAAGGATCGATTGTTCTCAAGGGTCGTTCTTTTATTATTTCTCGCTCAAACCAGAGGTAAGAAAACTGCACCCAGTATGTGACATGCATGGTTATTAATGAGGCATGTGGAGTGTTATATATGTGGAATTTGATTGCATATTAAATGCTTAGAAATATTGCTTATCTATGAATGGCACTGACCTATGAGTCAGGAATCGGAAATGGTGTCAGGATTAACTGTGAAGTTGTGACTTATTAGTCAAGTTCAGCAGTCGTACTGAGCACTGGTCGTATGGTATTGACTTATGAGTCAAGAACGGTATTATCGTATTTAACGTAAGCCGACAAGATTAGATCTAATCGACATAAGCATTATCGTCATAAGCATGAAATGCTTGACCGACCTTAAATTCGATGAAAAAAAAAGCGCTTGTCTAGTCTAATGGCTAGTTACTTAGAGCCAGGGCCAGAAGGCCCATGTGACTGTATCGTCACATGGCTAAGGGTGCGGAGCCCAAGTTAGTGACTCACTCATCAGTCACTCATCTGATTCAAGTTTGTGACTCCATAGTCACTCATCTGGTTTAAGTTAGTGACTTACTCATTAGTCACTCATCTGATTAGGGCTACACGCCTCAGCATGATTATTAGAATCTCGATACCATCTGATTAGGGCTACACGCCCCAGCATGATTACTAGAATCTCAACATTATCTGATTAGGGCTACAAGCCCCATCATGGTTGCTAGAATCTTGAAGTGATATTCACTCATCTGTTTAGGGCTATAAGCCCAGTATGATTATCATAATCATCATTTGATATTGTATACATGCAGTAATGAGTTTTCTTGCTGAGCCTTGGCTCACGGGTGCTATGTGGTGCAGGTAACGGGAAAGAAAAGCTCACCTAGCCTTGAGTGGAGAGCTTAGGTGGTGATGTGTACATATGCGGCCGCTTGACCACCACGGCCAAGGTGTTTCTCAGAGGAACTAGGGGTTAACCCTATTTTTGCCGCTTAGGTCGGCGGGTTATAATTTTACACTGTAATGACCGTTTTGAATTGTAAACGCTTTTATGTGCCTGTGTACAGTTTTATGTTTTATATAAAATAGGTCATTTCTTTTTTATCGAGATTTTTCACCCTGGCCTGTTAATAATACTTAGATGCACGTTTATAACCAAATGACTCGATTAGCGAGTTAAGCACAGTTCAAAGCTCACAGTAATGGTCTTGGAGTAACCAGGGTGTTATAGAGTTTGTATCAGGAGAGAAGGTTCTTTTATTCAATTCTCGTCTTTAACTCTTTCCCGATAAATTAAAGTCTCGTTGGTCGGGACTGTTCACAGTTATTCAAGTTTTTCAATTTAGACATGTTGAGATTCAAAGAGGTGATGAACCCGCGTTCAAAGTAAATGGCCAATGGTTGAAGCATTATTTTGGAGCAGAAGTAGAGAAAATGGTGAGCATTAAGCTCGTTGATGAGTAGTTTGGTATCGAGGAACAAGGTGTAGCTAAAGACTTTAAATTAAGCGCTATATGGGAGGCAACCCATCTTTTTGATGACTTTTATTTATTTTTCGTTAAGTTTATTATTAATTTAGTTTAGGATTAATATTAATTTTAGTTTTTAAAGTTTTATATAAAAAGAATTGGATCAGGCGATGTATCGAGCCTTTTTGGGCCACAAAACAGAGAGTCTGTGTAATGACCCACTACTCTAGACTATTTGGACCATTAACGAAACTATACATAATACTTACATTTTTACGAAAATACCATAATTTATTGAGTAACTTGCAAAATAAGAGTTATTTACAAATAAACAGAATACTAAGAAGGATTATGGGATCCCATTGTTTTTTTAAAACAAAAGATGATTTAAAATAAAAGACATTACATAATTGGTGCGGAAAATACACATAAACTCATAAAAAAAACATAAAATGAGACTACATCCTCGAATCGAATAACGCTCGGCCCCTTGACTCCATTCACCATCGATACACATCCTCTAAGCGTCACGAATCTTACCGCCTCTAAAGCTTATTTTCCTGCACATAAAACATAAAGGAATGAGCCTAATGCCCAGCAAGGAAAATCTAACACATAGTCATACACATAATTTCATAAGAAACATAAAGACTTAACATAATACATATAACATACACTTATTATAATGGCCATTATTACTTGGGGTTCCATAGACTAAACAAGCATATGCCCATGGAATTAGTGGGGTCCTACTAGCTAAGTAGGTCATATGCCCATAACCCATTTGGGGTCTTGTTAGCCATATGGGTCATATGCCCAAGCCTACAACATACATACATATCATAACACATTTAATAACATAAAACATATAGATAACATAAGCACATAACATATTGATTCTAGCCTATTTTCCTTACCAAAGTTACCGGGATATAATGGACTGAGTTAGGACTTTTGGAACACTCCTAAAACCATATGAGAAAGAGTGAGTCTTAAGAAGAAGAAGAAATGAAAATGAATACGAAGACTAAACCATTTAAAAGAAAATATGCTTACCACAACTTAAGTGCTTAAGAACTTGGATTCCCTAACCAAAATAAGAATGAGGTTAGGAAATTGAGTAGAAGACTAAGAGAAAGGAAACATAACATAAATCAACTGAACTAGAGTTTCGGGTTTACCTCAAAGACTTGCAAGATCAATCTAACCACAACCGAAATACTAACGAATCTCACTTCCCAAAGTGTTTGATAAGCTTATGATGTTTAAGCTTATGATTTTTCCCCAAACCAGGTGTTTACACTCTCACACTTACTTAGCACTAGCAGCTTCTGAACTTAGAGTAAAAGGTGAAGAAATGGCTGGGTACTAGGTCCTATTTATAGAGTTTGGGAATGAAAATATCTTGATTTTACTTGAATAAAAATAATGGCTTTTTAGGTGAACATCATTTGAATAATCGTTCAGCAGAGGCTGAAGACTCGTTCAAAAGATGCTGGACTGTTGAAGGAGTTTGAATGGCTGAAAGGAAATGAATTCAAAAACGTTTGAAAACATACTAGAGGAGGCGATATATCGCCCCCTGTAGGCGATATATCGCCTGGGCCAGTATGCCCGAGGCGACCGTGCATCGTTTCGTGTTTTCCCTATTTACGTGCTGCGATATATCGCCCCCTATAGCTGCGATATATCGGCACACGCTGAATATTTAAACACGAAATTACACATTTTTAGCTAAGTTTGAATGGAGTAAACAGCCTTGACTAAGCCTTTAACGTATTCAAAGCTGCTGACTGACCCTATATCATTCAAACTTTACCCTTATTTAATTTAATCCTAAAAAATACTTAATCCTTAATTACCATTCATAACATGTGCTTAAAATCCTATTGGTTGATGTCTAAACCTTATAATATAACAAATACTATCCTTAATATCAGTCATATAATCAAACCTTAGGTTATACTTAATATTCTTAAACTATAGGTTAAACTTAGAAAATCTATAAGTACTACTACGAGTGTCCAAATAATTCCCGGTCTGAACCAAAAATCCATGGTAACAAAGATAACACTAAACATACTATAATACTACTAAACAATTAGCTAAGTAAAGTTCTTGGACTCTACAGTCTGGCAATGCGTTGCTCGGATTCTGGCGACACATTGCCTAAACCTTAATCACAGAAATCTCACCAGGCGATGCATCACCTGTGAGTGGCGACACATCGCCACTTTTGTAAAAAAAAATTAAAATAATAATAAAAAAACCAACACAAGAATCACGTTTTTTTAAGTTAGGTAATTTTTTTTTCTTTCATTTTTTTTACTTCATTACTTTTACTTCTTTTCCTTTTCTTTCCTTCTCTCCCATTCCCACAATCCCTCTTCTCTTTTTGTTCTTTAAGCTCTATTACCATCATTTTGTTAATCATCATCTTCTCATTTTTTATTATTCCCTCGCTTTATTTCTATCATTTATAACTGTACACTATATTTCTCAAGTTTTTCTCAATGAAAAAGTGGAGATGAAGAAGGGTTTCCATTCCATCCCAAGTAAGGTTATTTATATTCTTTTGGTTGGATTCTTTGTTTTATTTTGATGATAATTGGAAGTTTGGACTGTTTTGTGTGATGATATGTACTTTTGGAGAAGATTTAATATCTATATAGGTCTTGGAGGTGTGTTGTTTCTTTAATGCATATCAAGTGTTTGATAAAATGCTCCAATGATAGTATCCATAGATTTTTAAGGAATTACTTGCATTTTGTTGGTGGTTTTCATTTTGTATATGCTTGGAGATACGTTAGCAAGTTTGGGGGTGATTAATTTTGGAAATTATGCATTGATTTAATGTGGGATGTTGATATATTTTTTTTTTTTATGATTGGTGCTTTTCATGAGAGTTTGGGGGAGAATTTTGGTGTTTTGTGAGAGGTAGTTTGGGTTCAAGAGTGGTTGTGAGGGTCTTTGATTCTTGCTTATGAGGCTTAAAAAGAAGAGAACCGAGGCCTCTACCTCAGTGTCCTTTATTGTTCAACATTCTTTTGTGAATGATGAGGCCAAGGCAAAATATAAGTTGTATAATGTTCGGAATAAGAAAATCATCATGGAATCTTCTTTTCAGCCAGCGTCAAGTGATGGAAATTTGTTGAGCATGATTCAAGAATGTGGATGGCAACACTTATGTGAGGTGTTGTAATGCCCTGGATAGCCAAGACCATTACACTGTGTGTTTATAAAGGTGCAAGGCTTGCTAATCAAGTCATTTAATTCAAAACGTGTTACTGAAACTATAGTTGAACTAGGGTTAAAAGATTTTGGTCTCAAAAGATGCATTTCTTATAAATAAACATTTTTCTTTTTTACATGGGATCCCAAAAGTAATAAGTTAAAGACTGTTTACAAAAGATTCAAAATTTAAATATAGTGATTAGCCACTCTAAGGCAAAACAGTCAGTTAAGCGTTTCTCGTCCTGTTCCACTTCTCGGCCGTGGCGGTCGATCAGCTGACTATGTACATTCAGCCCCGTAGCTCTCCATCTCAGGATTGGTCCAACTTGCCGTTGCCTTTACCTGCTCCACGTAGCACCCGTGAGCCAAGGCCCAGCAAGAAAACACAATAACAGAGCACAATCATTCAACAAACAATCAGATAACTCATACCGCTTAAGCATGTACTTGATGGACCCAAAACGGGTATGTTTAAAAATTTATACTCGCAAGCGCACGAATCGTATTTATAGAATAGTTTTCGTGTAAGCACGAGGTCGAACCCAAAGGAGTTGTCTAAAATAAAAAAGAAAACTATTGTAAATCAAAAGTAATAAATTCTAACCTAGTTCCAAAGATTGATGAGTTTTAATATTATGAACATAAACTAAAAGATTGTAAAATAAAGCTATTTAAGAGAATGAAAATAAACCAATAATGATTTGACAATAAGTGTTAAAAGAAAAGATTATTAAGATACTAGAATCCACAAAATGTAAGTTTAATAATATTTATTAGTATATTGATTCCCAAGTTTTAGTGATAGTTAAAATAATTTAAACTATCCTTTTCCAAAAAGATTTATAATTTTAAACACAAATTTCTTATAAAAAGATAGGATTTTTCTTCACTTTTCAAAATTATAATTTCAAAGCATTTAGTGTAAATCAATCTAATGAAATAACAAATAAATCAATGAACATTATTTATAAGGCAAAACATAATATTTTTGTTCTAAGCATGGATGTGTACAATTTAATGACACATCTTACACAAAGAATATTATGTTTATGCACTAATGAAGAACAAAGTGTAAATATGTTCTAACAATCTAAAATACAAGATATTTAAGATGAAAGAAATATATGTAGAAGAAAAATCCATAAACTTTGTTGTATTACAAGGGAAATCAACATACAACATAAATATTACCTAGTTACAAGTTGCTTCATCATGATCTTAATAATCTTATGAAAAAGATTAGAAGCACATAACTAGAGTAGAAATTACAAAATAAAAGACATACATACTTGCAAAATGCTCTTGAAAAACCCAAATGGAAGAGAGAATGGTAGAGAGAAAATGAGAGAAAAAGATGATAACCAAAACATTAAGCATCCTAAAATGGTCTTCAAAACCCTTATTTATAGCCAAAATGACATTATTAAAATAACCAATTTAATATTAAGTAAATTGATTAAATTAATAATAAGATGGTAAATAGGGGTAATTTGTAGGAGTGATGATGATTTTGGGGTAAAAGTGTGTAGACAAAAAGGTAAAAAGTGGCATTTTGAGCATAGGGGACAATTAGTACATTTAGGCACATTAGGCTCAAAAAGTGGCTGCTTAGTGCCAGGCAGTTTCGGCTGGGCTCACTGGGCCTGGCAGAGGCTTTGGAGCTTGGGCCCAAGGAAGGGGCAGGCGGCTGTGGGAGAACTGCTGGAGTGATGAGGCTTGCTTGGGCCCGTATGGACGGTGTGGAGAGCTGGCGCATGTGAAGGAGCTGGCATTTATGCATGGCATTGGAGGCATATATGCTGAAGGAGGAAGGCGTGGACTTCATGGCTGGGAGGAAATGGACTGGACACGTGGTGGCAGGAGGGTAATTTGCTGGAAGGGAAATGGCTGCTTGGTTGGAGACACCTGCTGAGCCTTGGGGCTGTGCCAGACGCAAGGCTGGGAGAGCCAGATGGGCTTCACGCTGGGCCTGGCGTGTGGAGCAAGAGCTGGGCCAGGCGGGCCGGGCTTGGTGGGCTGGTGGCTAACTTGGGCCTTTGCTCAAAAACACCACTTTTCTCTCTTTTCTTTCAACTCTAACATTTTTTCTTCTCTTTCAAGAGCAATAAAAATGCAACAATTTATCTACAAAATAAGTAAACATTAAATTAGAATCAAATATTTTCAATTGTAAAACAACTCATATTAAGTCCATGAAAATATTAATTAAAATTTAATTTACTTTGGCAATTAAAATCAATTTTTTTAACTTATAATCTAACAAAACAAATTTTAAATAATTTAAACTACAACATATTATAATAAAATATATATAAAAACATATAAAAATCTAGAAAACTACAATAAGACTAATAAATTAAAAATTACATAAAAACTTTAATAAGTTAATTAAAATCTCAAGAACTAAGCAACGATTAGCATATAAATATGGTAAAATAACTCTATTTTGTAGAGTTATCAGTACTCAACAATTTAAGCATTCATGTTAATCAAGAATTCAGCATACCAAGTATATCATTTCATAACAATAATCAATCCACATATGATAACTAGGGTTAACGCCCTTAGGCCGCACCCTCTATTTATCCCACTGACACCGGCCCGCTTAAACCGAGCTCAGTGAATATTAAGCTTTCCTCGGCTACCAGTGGCCGAGCCGCACCCTGTGCGCAAGTATAGTTTATGGCACCCTTAGGCCGTTTATCACATGTCCCATGGCGTAATACCACCTATGACATTATACAGATATCTGGAGCACTTAGTCCCATCACAAACACATAACCGGGTGTAGTTTTCTTACCTATGGATTCGCTAGCTTTGTTCAATTGATCCTCAAGCACGATCCCTCTTGAGCCCTAGCGTACACCTAGTCACAACCAAAGATTAGAATCATCACCAAACCTCAAGCCCAAAACCTAGCCTCGGGACCAATCCCGAACCCTCGGGAAGCCCTAATTCCACCAAACGGGAAGGTGGAATCAAACCCCGAACCCCCCAGCAAAAACCCTTGAAAATAACCCAAAAACCCTTTTCTGGAAACAGGGTAGCGCTACAACGCTCTAAGAAGAGCGCTACAACGCTAAAAATAGAGACTAAAGCATCCCAGACCACTCAGCCTAGCGCTGCAGCGCCCAATGGCTAGCGCTGTAGCGCTAGTCATAGCACAACAATTCCTGCATTTTTCCTCCTTCGATTTTCCCCGAGCCAAACCTTACCAAAACTCTTCCAAAATTCAACCAAACATAAAAACAAGCCTACCAACCTCCTCCACACATCCCAAACATCCCAACCACACATAACTCAATCACATGCATCCCCAAACAAAGAATTCACCATAGCTGAACCTAAAGCTCAGAAACTTAACAAAACAACAGCTGAAACCACAGAACTTGAACTAGAATTCCTTACCTTTGCTGGATGAAGACAATAACGAACTGATCTAGAAAGTCCTTGAACACCCTGTTCATTAGATCCATGAAGGCTGCTGGGGTATTGGTCAAACCAAACGACATGACCAGAAACTCATAGCGCCCGTACCTCGTTCGGAAGGCCGTCTTCGGTATGTCCTCGTCCTTGATCCTCAGATGGTGATAACCAGATCGAAGATCAATCTTCGAGAACACCGTCTTACCCTACAGCTGATCGAACAAGTCGTCAATCCTTGATTGGGGGTACTTATTCTTGATAGTCAACTTGTTCAATTCCCTGTAGTCTATGCACATTCTCAAAGTCCTATCCTTCTTCTTCACAAATAGAACTGGAGCACCCCACAACGAGTAACTAGGCCTGATAAACCCCAAATCCAGAAGCTCCTGCAACTGTATCTTCAATTCTTTCAGTTCTGCCGGTGCCATCCTATATGGTGCCCTCGACACTGGCCCTGTCCCCGGCGCCAACTCAATGACAAACTGAATCTCTCTACGCGGTGGAAACCTTGGCAATTCCTTAGGGAACACATCCAAGAACTCGCAAACCAATCTGGTCTCTTCCGGTCTTACTGGCGAAACCCTGGTGGTATCCACCACACTAGCCAAAAAACCTATACACCCTCTTTGTAACAGATCTCTGGCTCTCAGCACTGATATCCTGGGTACGTGGGGTCCATGCACCGCTCCCACAAAAACAAAAGGATCCTTGCCCTCTGGCTCAAAGGTCACCATCTTCTTCCTACAGTCAATGGTAGCTCCATATCTAACCAGCCAATCCGTACCCAAAATCATATCGAAGTCCTCCATACTCAACTTAATCAAATCTACTGACAACTCTCTACCGTCTACTATTACTGGCAGTGCTCTAATCCACCTCCTAGCCACTACCAGTTCCACTGTAGGCAAAATAGTCCCAAACCCTGAAGTACAATACTCACTAGGTCTACACAGTCTATCAATCACCTTACTAGAAACAAACGAATGTGTAGCACCAGAGTCTATCAATACAGAAAAAGGAGAGCCAGCGCTAGAAAGCTGACCTGTCACAACCGAGGGGCTAGCCTCGGCCTCTGCCTGCGTCAGGGTGAACACTCAAGCTGGAGTCAAGCTATCCACCTTCCCCGCATCTCCCTTCTTCATTGTCGGGCAGTCTTTCTTGAGGTGTACCACCACCCCGCACACATAACAGGCCTTAGCCCGACATTCACCTGGATGGCGTCTTCTGCATCTCGTGCACTCAGGATAAACCCTCCATGCATCACTGCCTCTCTGACGGCCACCCTGAGTACCCCGACCTCTCCTATCAGGACCAGGAACGGTCGAAGCATCGGGGGTCTTCCTCTTCAAATCACTGGGGCCTCCGCCCCTACCAGAACCAGAATATGGAGGCATCGCCCTGCAGCCCTCTCGCCTCGCTGCATTCTCTCTCCATATCTTATTTTTCGCTTCCTCAGCGGTAAGAGCCTTCTCTACAGCCTGGGCATAAGTTGTCCCTCCAGGTACTGTTGTAATTCTCACATCTTGGGCTATCATAGCATTAAGCCCTCTAATGAACTTGTCCTGCCTAGCTGCATCAGTAGGCACAAGGTCGGGTGCGAATTTTGCAAGTCTATCAAACTTTAGGGCATATTCTGTAACGATCATGCTGCCATGAACCAGCCCCATAAACCCATTTACTTTCATTGCCCTGATGGCAACATTATAGTACTTCTGACTAAATAAGTCCTTGAATCCTTCCCAAGTCAAAGCAGTAACATCTCTAGTCTGTGATGCCACCTCCCACCAAATTCGGGCATCCTCCCTCAGCATATATGTGGCACAGGCCACTTTTTCATGTCCCTCTACCCTCATAAATTCTAGAATGGTAGTAATCATAGTCATCCACTATTCAGCCTTCAGTGGATCAGGTCCTCCCTCAAAGATCGGGGGCTGCTGCTTCCTGAACCGCTCATACAACGACTCCCATCTATTCCTAACCTTAACTGGCTGTACAACAGGTACCACTACAAGTGGCACAATGGGGGCAACACTCCCTGATGGAGCCTGTTGCCGCAGAATTCAGATCTGTTCATCTTGGCTGTGTAGCCGAGCATGCATGTCTGCCATAAGCTGCTGCCAGTTCTCAGGGACTGGCGGAGGGGTCTGGCCCTGGTCATCATTTCTAGTCTCAGACCTGCCGGCTAGTCGTGTAGATTTTCTTGGACGAATAATTATCCAAGTCAATCTGCAATCAACGACTCGACAATCAGACTATGACGACAGGGTAATAATCCTTTCATGGTCTATCACTGGAACTCCAATCATTCACAAGCAATCAAGTTATAACAGTTTAGCCAGATATTCATCCATATATTCATTCACATACATAGCCGTGCTGATAAGCACGTCTCAATATCATCATGCAATAGTCAAGGGCCAGGCCCTATCAGTATTTCATGCTTCCTATTAATCAAGCAGATATTAACAGCCATATCTCATTCACATCATTTAAACACATAGTCATGTATACACAATTTACCAAACCCTGAGTCGAGCTTGGCTTTCGCGAAGAATGTACATGTCCAGCCAGTCTTCAGGAACCCTTAAACCTAGGACGCTCTGATACCAAGTTGTAACGCCCTGGATAGCCAAGACCATTACACTGTGTGTTTATAAAGGTGCAAGACTTGCTAATCAAGTCATTTAATTCAAAACATGTTACGGAAACTATAGTTGAACTAGGGTTAAAATATTTTGGCCTCAAATGCTGCATTTCTTATAAATAAACATATTTTTTTTAACATGGGATCCCAAAAGTAATAAGTTAAAGACTTTTTACAAAAGATTAAAAATTTGAATACAGTTATTAGACACTCTAAGGCAAAACAGTCAGTTAAGCGTTTCTCGTCCTGTTCCACTTCTCGACCGTGGCGGGCGATTAGCTGACTATGTACATTCAGCCTCGCAGCTCTCCATCTCAGGATTGGTCCAACTTGCCTTTGCCTTTATGTGCACCACGTAGCACCCGTGAGCCAAGGCTCAACAAGAAAACACAATAACAGAGCACAATCATTCAACAGACAATCAGATAAATCATACCACTTAAGCATGTACTCAATAGTTTAAGCATTCATGTTAATCAAGTATTCAGCATACCAAGTATATCATTTCATAACAATAATCAATCCACATATAATAACTAGGGTTAGCGCCCTTAGGCCGCACCCTTTATTTATCCCACTGACTCCGGCCCGCTTAAACCGAGCTCAGAAAATATTAAGCTGTCCTCGGCTATCAGTGGCCGAGCCGAGCCCTGTGCACAAGTATAATTTATGGCACCCTTAGACCATTTATCACATGTCCCATGGCGTAATACCACCTATGACATTATACAGATATCAGGAGCACTTAGTCCCATCACAAACACATAACCGGGTGCAGTTTTCTTACCTTTGGATTTGCTAGCTTTGTTCAATTGATCCTCAAGCACGACCCCTCTTGAGCCCTAGCGTACAGCTAGTCACAATCAAAGATTAGAATCATCACCAAACCTCAAGCCCAAAACCTAGCCTCGGGACCAATCCCGAGCCCTTGGGAAGCTCTAATTCCACCAAATGGGGTGGTGGAATCAAACCCCAAACCCCCCGGCATAAACCCTTGAAAATAACCCAAAAACCCTTTTCTGGAAATAGGGTAGCGCTATAGCGCTCTAAGGAGAGCGCTACAACGCTACAAACAAAGACTAAAGCATCCCAGACCACTCAGCCTAGCGCTACATCGCCCAATGGCTAACGTTGTAGCGCTAGTCATAGCACAACAATTCCTGCATTTTTCCTCCTTCGATTTTCCCCGAGCCAAACCTTACCAAAATTCTTCCAAAATTCAACCAAACATAAAAACAAGCCTACCAACCTCCTCCACACATCCCAAACATCCCAACCACACATAACTCAATCACATGCATCCTTAAACAAAGAATTCACCATAGCTGAACCTAAAGCTCAGAAACTTAACAAAACAACAGCTGAAACCACAAAACTTGAACTAGAATTCCTTACCTTTGCTGGATGAGCTTAGCCTAGGTTATCCTCTTCACTAGCTTGGCCTTCACCTCCTCAAAGCTCAGCTTCAATTTCCCTAAAATTCCCCACCAAAACTCAGCTCAAATTCCACAACAATACCAAGAACTAGTAACTGAAAAACTACCCTGAACCTTACCTCAAACAGATAGATTACTCGGCCAATTCCTTAAACCAGAACATGGATCCTAGCCTCAAGCTCTTGCCCAAAATCTTCCCGAGTTTCTGCCCCAAAAGACCTCAAAGACCTCAAGAGATGGTGAAGAAGAACTTAAACCGAGAGAGAGAAAAATAATTCCAATTCTCTTTTTCCTTCTCTTCTTTCTTTTCTTTCCTTCAGAATTCCAGCCCTTTCTACACAATCCACTAAGTGTAAAGCCTAATAACATGTATCTCTTATAAACCAAATGACCACAATTCCCTCCCATAATTCCTAAGCCTTTTAATCCACCTAGGGGCATTTTGGTCATTTCACCTAATTCTCGCTAATTCCTCGAGTGTCTCAAATATCTACCGCTTACTTCCCGACACCTAACTAATCACAAATTACATTCCTCAATGTCAAAATTGACCCCAATATATCCTCTAAATTCCCAGAAATACCCCCAGGCTCGCCCCGAGCCGGGTATAAATCCCTATCGTTCGCTAAACCGCTCACTAGGATCGTCTTGAGTCACAGATTACAGATATATCCACATAATAATGTGGTCTCGAAAATTTATCGCAAATATATGTAGTTATGCCCTCAACAGGCCAAAATTACAATTATGCCCTTCTAACCTAATCAGGGCCTACATGCATACTAATACACATAGTCATGCATCACAGATATTCAAATAATCATATAACATGCGTTTCATCATTAGATTTCATATAATCCAATTATGCCCTCCCGGTACACTAATCAAGGCCCTTAACCCTTATTAGTAAATTTGGGTCGTTACAGGTGTCCATTATGGGGAATATTAGTGTGGTTAGAGAATTTTATGCTAATGGCACCCAACAAAGAGAGAACAATTCTGGGATGGTAAGGGGTCGAATTGTGAATTTTTCTCTGTCGGTGATTAATGCATATTATGGGTTACCACGAGTTCCGGATGATGAATATCATGCTATGGTGAGAGGGGGCCAAAGTATAGATTTATTTTAAGTCAATGTGATCCCCTGGTGTGGATTGGAATTATTCTACTATTGATCTGAGGGTGCCACGTAATGTGCTTAGTACATTGTTGAATCCTTATGCCAAAGCATGGAATAGTTTTATTTGTTCAACATTGATGCCCTCTACCAATAAGTCTGAGATTCCGGTTGATCGCATGGTGCTTTTGTATTGTATTTGTGCAGGCAAAACTATTGATGTGGGGATTTTGATTCGGGACAGTTTTTTGAAGATTATGAGGGGTGCTACTACTGGTGGTCATGGTCATGCCAATCTGATTACTGGGTTATGTAAGGGCGGCTAGTGTTTCGATGAATGAGACTGAGCCCTGTTTGCAAAATACCACCATAGATCATGGTAATTTGACTCGTGGTTCATTTTGGCAAGGTGGAACTCCTTGTCCTTCTGGCCTTAGATTTGAGGTGGGTGATTATGAGAATGCCCCACCACCATCTGTTTCTCCACGTCCACATCTCTGATAGCCACCTGATGCTTTCCAACAACCAAATTATGATAATCAAATTTGGCAGCGTGCTCGTGATAGAGAAGCTCAGCGTCCTACTTCTTCGTCTCAACCTGTTGAGGATAGACATTATTCACTCGATGACATTGGTCAATTATTGGTTCAGCAGGGAGAGCGATTGTCTAACCTGGAGTTGTCCAATCAGAGTCTTCATCATCGTGTGTCTGATATGCAGGAGCATCCGTTTCACTTCTACAACTACACGACGATAATTCATAATCAATGGCAGCAACAATTTCCCGATTGTCATTTTCCACAATTTTCGAGCCTGTTTCATGACCCATACCGCTCTCCAGAGCCCGAGGAGCCACCAGTTGTTGATGATGGTGATGATATGGCCAACGATCCTTAGTCCGGCCGTGGGGTATTCTTTTCTTTCCTTGATATTTTCTTGTTAAACAATGGGTACACTGTTTTTTATTATATTTTGGGGGGAAAAGAGTTTATGTTTCTTTTATTTTCCTTTATTTTATTTTTCTTAGTTTTTATTTTGTTTTTATGTTTTATTGGATGACTGTACTTGACTAAATTGAGATGTTGACTTTATGAGTCATGGGTTTCAATGATGACTAGTATGCTTAACGCTTTGATATCGCTTGGTGTGTGTTTTGAAGGTTATTGACTGTGTGCTTGGCTTATCTTACTTGGTGTTATATTATTATCTCTCGTTGAAGTATCTCTTTATGATTCTTATTCAATATGTGGCTTTGTGGGTATTGTAGAGACTTGGATTCATTTTTTTTGACATAGATACAACTAGAACTTGCTTGATCAATTTGTTGAGGCGAAATCCCAGATCTTTGTTATATAGAGATGATAGAGGCATTTTCTTTGAGTTGTTTGAGACAAAAAGCTAACCTATATACATTTTTCCCCTTTTTTTTCTCCCTTTTTGAGCTATTGTGACATTCTTATTAGTTGTTATTTTAACACATTTTGAACTTGTGACATGCCAATTTCAACTTGATTAATTTTTATCCTTTTACCCTCTGTTGACGGTGAGAACTCGTCAACTAAGTTGAGTTGGAAGAAATTATCAAGTCAGGATCGTCAATAAAAAAGCTATAGAAATCAAAGCAATAACTCAAGAATTATGACAGAATAACAATGGAGAAATCAATCAATCTTTCATTAACTCTCAAGCCCCTGCTACAGTAAAACTTCCAACCCCCTTTCAGGTGGTGTTCCAGTCCATTTTATAGTAGGCTCTAATGGCCTTAGATACATGGTGGTCCAGGGGACCAAATGGTACATAAGTACTATGTTAGGGGAGTGGCTTTAGAGGTTGTGGTCGTACATCAGTACAGGAGCAGGTGTCAGGAGGATGTCTCCACTACTTGTCTGTACCCATGTCTGATGAGTGGCGGCAGACGTAGTGGCGCAGGTGGTAGTGGTGTCGACTCTGACCCTTGGCCGTAGACGTACGGGCCATAACTCTTGCCCCAGCCGTCCCACTGGTACTGGTGTCTGTACTCAGTACTAGGTCGTACAAGTACGTCCTATTCGACTCGTACTAGAGCCTCTAAGCATAGGGGTCTCAAGGTGTAAGGAATGGGACCCTTGGTGCATGGCTCTACTCATGTGGCAACTAGGTGACGTAGCTCTCATTCCTTTGCGAGCCCCCCTCGGAAGGCTTATTGATGGCGCGGCTCTCTTGGCTGTTCACGGGGCCAAATGTGTTGCGGATGTGACCCCCATGAGGCTATGTGCGAGGACGCCACCATGGGGCCTATTTGGCGAGGCCACTCCGTGGGCATGGGCGAGGCCATCATGGGGCCTATTCGGCGAGGCAACCTTGGGGGCCATGGGCGAGGCCACTTTGAGCTTAAGTGGCGAGGCCACCTTGGGGCCATGGGCGAGGCCACGTTGGGCCTAAGTGGCAAGGCCACCTTGGGGCCATGGGCGAGGCCACGTTGGGCCTAAGTGGCGAGGCCACCTTGGGGCCATGGGCAAGGCCACTTTGAGCCTAAGTGGTGAGGCCACCTTGGGGGCCATGGGCGAGGCCATGTTGGGCCTAAGTGGCGAGGCCACCTCGGGGCCACTTTGAGCTTAAGTGGCGAGGCCACCTTGGGGGCCATGGGCGAGGCCACTTTGAGCCTATGTGGCGAGGCCACATTACGGCCATTGGTGAGGCCACTTTGGGGCCACGGGCGAGGCCACTCGGGCCCTTGGAGATGCGCGCGCGGTGGCCGAGCGACGTCAGGGAGGCGCGCGTGCGGTGGCCAGGCGACATCAGGAGGCACGCACGCGGTGGCTGAGCGACGTCAGGAGGCACGCGCGCGATGGCCGAGCTACGTCAGGAGGCGCGTGCGCGGTGGCCGAACGACGTTAGGAGGTGCGCGCACGAGGAGGGCTTAGCTCCTGGGGCATGGCCGAGCGAGGCCATGGCGACGGGGCTGGGATCTCACATAAATCTCATATTTTGCCCGGGTGGAATTTTGGGCATCAACACCCTCTTTTGAACCATAAACATAGGATGAATTGTATTGATTTTTGGAATGTGTTGTAAAGTAGGGGAATGTAATATATTATGATTGTGTGATTATAAAATAGAAGATGTGTTGGGTTTCAATGTAAAAAGTGAGTTACTCTTCAATTGTGTTGATTGTAAAGTTTCTTTTCAAAATAAATAGAGAAAAAAATTGAATGTTTTTGAAATAAAAAAAATGTTGAAATGAAAAAGAATTGAAAAAATGGAAAGAAACAAGTTTGGGGGAAGTAGTAACTCAATGATGAAAAAAAATAGCCGTAAGGAATGAGAGAGTGAAAAGAATGTTTTGGGAAAAGGGGAAGTTTTATAGTTTAAAGTTAGCTCTTTTGTAAGTTTATGGTGTGAAAATAAGCCTAAATGACTATTCTCATCCACCATTGACCCGAACCTAATGTTATAAGCCAAATCAAAACCTCTTGATTTACATGATATTTGATTTACATTAGTGGAGACAAGTTGATCAAGTGATCTTATGGTTATTTTGACTATGTGATTTGTTCGTTATTTTTTGTCTTGATGCACATGAGTTACATATTTGTTTGAGATTATTAGAGATGTTTGTATACAATGAGATGGTAATATTAACATTTGAGTATTGATTTGCTACCGATTGATGAACAAGAAGGAAAATGGAACTCTTGCTAGTTTTATGCTTTAATTCACATATTGAGTGATTTAAAAGAGTTAGTAATGTGAGAAGTTAGCCCTTGAGTCTAAATAAACATTCTTGATTTGAGAATTCATTGTTTTGGTTATGGTTTGCTGTTACTAAGAGTCTCTTTTGTTTGAGGACAAGCAATTGTTCAAGTTTGGGGGTGTGCAGGAATTAAGTTTTTAGGTGCACTCAAATGTTGATTTTTATCCATAGAATGGTTTGTTTTTCCTTAATTTTTGTGTAGATTTGATGAGTTTCATTTAAGTGTGCAAGAATTAAGTTTTTAGGTGTTTTGAATGTTATTTTGGGTGTTCAAATTAGAGAATGATGCGTTACGTCGCTTCCGAGAGGCAATAAGTCGCTGAAATTCGTGAAAAATTAAAACCTGGAAAAGTCCAGGCGACATGTCGCCTGACATAAGGCGATGCATCACCTCGCATATGGCGACACATCGCTCGAGATATGGAGACACGTCGCCAGTTGCACCATAAAATAGGAAAACGTGTTTTTCCACACGTTTTTCACTTGAATTAAAAAGTAGGATGACTAAGGAGATTTTTGGAGACTAGGGCACGACCACAACACATATATAAAGGAAAAGAAACACATTTAGAAGGGAGAGGCTCATTGCAGAAGGATCTAAGAAGTGAATCAAGCAATATCAACAAAGTTCTTTAGCGTTCTTTGTTTTCCCTCTTTATTTCTTTGTTCTTTTTAGATAATTACAATATATTTGAGATTATAAACCACATCATATGTGGCTAATTTTCTTATTTTATTAGGGTATAGATGGATCTCTTGTCACGATTTTATTTTTATGATTTAATGCAAAGTCTATTTTAGTCCAATATCGTTCTTGTGTTCTACTTTGAATCATTGTTGCTTAATTGTGATTTTCATATTTTTCTTTACAATATATGAATTATAATTAGGGTTGTATTTAGATTGTGAAAATTATTACTCGAGAGGGGAACATTCAAACAATTCGGTAGCGGGTAGAACAACTTAGGTTATGTGAGATTGAGAGATAAGCATAAATCTAGGTAATCGAGATAATTCTAGATTGTGAAATCGAGAGGTGGAATATTTAGGATTATTTCTAAAGTGGAATTTAATGAAGGTAAGGATAAATGGTCGTATAGAGATATAGGCTAGGTATCACTTGCACATTCTTTATGCGGCTCTCGTGAGAGGGTATAGAGATAAAACAATGCTCTAGGTTTTTGAACATATTGCATTGATTTAGGAACATTAATGATTAGGGGTAAGATTGTTAGAGATTGAAGTTGAAATTTTAACAATTGTTATTATCTTGAGTCTATTCACATTTAGCTATTTGTTCTTTAAAATTCATAGTTATTTATTATGTTACTTCTTGATATCTTTTGAAATTGATTTCTTAGATAAAGTTAGGATTTAGTATTTGCTATATTTATTTAATTTATTTTAATCCTCGTGGGATGATATTTGTCTTTATAGTACTTCAATACTTGTTCAATTTGTGCACTTGCAGGCATATTCATTATTTTTTTGCAACATTTCTATCTTCTAACTTTAAAATGAAAGACCTTGGAAATGTGGATACCATTCTAGGTCAAAGTTAGAAGGAATAGTGGGGGTTTTGTGTTGAGTCAAACCCACTATGTTTAGAAAGTGCTCGACAAATTCAGTCATCTAAAAATCAAAGAGTCACATACACCATTTGATTCAAACATAAAGTTTGAAAAGAATGAAGGAAGAGCGATGGATCAATTGCAATATGCATGTGCAGTTGGAAGCCTAATGTATGCCGTTCATTGCACACGAGCGGATATTGCATATGTGGTTAGTAAACTGAGTAGGTTTACTAGAAATCCAAGTATCAAGCATTGGAAAGCTATTGAGAGAATTCTTGGTTATCTTAAGGGTACCAAAGAGTGTGCAATCTCATAGGGCTTCAAGAAGCAAACTTGTATATCACACTCAACCATGGAAGTAGAGTTTATAGCTTTAGCGGCAACCGGCAAAGAGGCCGAGTGGCTTAGGAATCTCATGATGGATATTTATTTAACCATGGATATGGTATCAAAAATTTCAATATATTGTGATAGCCAATCCGCACTTGCTAGAGCATATAATAGTGTGTAAAATGGAAAGTCTAGACACATTAGTCTAAGACATGAATATGTCAGACAATTGAATCAAGGTGGAATCATATCAATCTCATATGTAAGACAAGTGGGAAATTAGCGGATCCATTTACATAACCTCTTGTGAGAATATTAGTAAGTTCTACTTCAAAAGGTATGGGATTGAAAATCCTAGAATAATAGATTCACCAATGATGGAAACCCAACTCTCAACTTGTATAAATCAAGGGAAAGAGTTCAATGGTTAAGAATAAGTCATTGATAAGTTAATAGTTTCAACACTAAAAGTTATGATGAGTTCCATCCGAGATGGTTAGTGTTGGTTGCTACCGAGTTGGTGTTAAGCCTAGGGCTTCTAATGAAATTTAGTTGAGTGTAACAAGCATCTATTAAGGTAGAAAAGATGTTGTAAGAACTTCACCTATGTGGACTTAGAGGTGCCGCCTCTCATAGGAGTTGAAGTTTCCCCCCGGAAAGTTCATGAAGAGATGAACACATGGCCATGATAGTGCTAAGTGAGAAAGTGGGAAAAACAAAAGATGTGGTGGAGGTGTGTGAGGTATCACCGGATTTATCATATGAAATACTTGGTTCAAGCTTTAAGTAACTACTAATTTTGATAAGACTTTGTGGTATTTTCACTAAGGTAAAGGTCAAACCGAAAGACACTTTATTTAAAATTGTTTTAAGCTAGAGAATGAGGCTTTTATTTAATCAAGTGTGGGATTGTTATAATTGGTTAAATACAAAAGATAAGTGTTCAAATAAAAGAAAGGTATAAACATTTTTTTTAAATTTCACATAGTGAAGATGTGAAATTTGAGCTTCAATTATAGCACTTTTAAAATGAAATTTTGGGTCCAAAGTGATGCATGAAAGTATCTAAGGGTTCCCAAAAAGTTTGGTAGCATTTAGAACATTTTTAGGACCTTTGGAAGTGTCCAAAAAACAGAGAGGGTGGCGATACATCGCCACCCAAGTGCCGTAGCATCGCCTGATGCTTAGGGTTTCAAGAAACCCTAACAGGTGATGCATTGCCTACTTGCATGCGACGCATCGCCTACCGCAGTACGTAAAAGTTATGTGAAATGCTCTTAATGACGTGTTTTACAAGTCTAATCGTATTGGTTAGACCTAATGACGGCGCCTACTCTATATAAGGGTCAAAATAGTGTTTTGGAAGACTTGATTACTCTTTCCAATCACTCTCTACCCTCTCTCTCTCTCTCTCTCTCTAGCTCTAAGAATCTATAATTTTCTCCAATAACTCTCAAAGAAAGTGCCTGACTTTGAGATTTTAAGGCTTGTTAAATCCCAATCCTCATTTCCTCTTAGAGAAGGCCTCAAGCATCCATGGTGGCTAGGAAGTAGAGTATTAGGACAGCGTTTTGCAGCATGTATAAGCCTTGATTTTGTGTTTTTTGATTTGCTCAAGGTGGTGGTTTTGCCTAGGGTTTTGAAGCTTCATCAAAGTTGAAGAAGAACATTGATCTACTTGGGTTAGCAAGTTATTTCTCAATCTTTATTTAGTCTATGTCAATCCTTTTTTTGTGTAGATTTTTTTTTTGAGCTGGTGTTATCTCACTCTCCCCCAAAATCAAATACTTGCTATTGTGATATAGGTACTGAACGTGATCTTTGAGTTATTAACATTGAAAGAGTGTCGTAAATAATTGTAAACAACGTTGTTCTTAACAACTCGAATGAATTTCGTCAGTATATGTATATTGTATGGACAAATATATATTTTTTATACAAGTAATGTAAACTTATTTATTTTGTAGTTCAAATCTATGGGTAGTAAGAGACCAAACCCTGGTCGGGGTGGGGGAGAAATGTTCTGCGGTCATTTTTTATGGGTGATTTTGCTGTTGTGAGAGAGGTACTTGTATTTATATTTATTTATTAAATTTTGTTTGGTTGTTTTTGTAAATATTGGTTGAGATAAGTTGTTGTTAGTGTTAAGTTGATAATGTTTTAAAATTGACAGATTTTTGTTCCTGTTAATGATGAGGTGAGATGTCATTGGTTCTTGGTTATATTTAAGATTAATAGTAAGATTGATAGCTGTGTAGTTCAAATATGAGACTCTTTTATTGTGTGCCATAAGACACTTGGGGAGCACCTTGTTGATGAAGTGGTAAGTAAAATGTTTACAATTAATTATTTTAAAAATTCTACGAATCATTTATTGTATTGGAGGGGTTCATTAATGATTATGTTTTGTTAGCAATAGACTGGAGTTTTGGATGTAGAATTTTGAAATGATATTCACAAAATTTATGGTGCACAATGGTGTGATAATGACTGAGTCACCACAATAACTGAATGGGTTTGACTGTGGTATATTTGTCATTAACTTAATGGAACGTCATAGATTGGAATATCTTTTGAAGGGCAAGGTTTGGGAAGCATATATTTTTATTTATTTATATGTATTTATATTTTTCGGAGTATAGTTTGAGATTGGTATTAGTTTTCATTGTATTTGTTGGAGTTTGTGTTAAATTTTTTGTTCATCTTAAATGATACAATTTTAATTTTTTATTTTCTAATTAATATGTTTTTCAGTTCAATAGCCAAAATGAGCGTGTTCAGATTGCGTCATATATATTCAACTCAAACAAGAATACGATAAGAGATGGAGTGAAATCTAAGGTGTTAGGGAGGACGCTGTAAATGATTTTGTGAATGATTTGGGACTGTTATTTTTTGTATTATTGTGGTGGATGAAGAGTGGTGAGGTTTGTTAACCCAAGATATCTTTCCAAGAGGGGGGGTGAATTGGAAATTTAAACTAATTTCGGAAATTTAAAACTTAATATGCCAAATTATGCAATAAATCAAATTTATCAAGTAAAAGCAAATAATATGGCAATCAAATAGATAAGCAAATAATCAAACTTGTAATGTAAAGAGTTTAAGGTTAAGAAATTGCAAACTCTCGAATTTTACAAGGTCCAGTAGAACTAAGCCACCTACGTCCTTGGTCTTCAAAGCTATGGACCTAGCTTTGAGTTCAACTATCGACCCAAGTTAGCGGGCTTGACTAACCCTTACAACCGGGAATTTTTCACCAAGGTATTTCCAAACCTCTTACAATAGTTTTCCACCACCAAGGACTATCAACCTCTTTTTCGGATTGTTGAAGTGCCAATCTCACTCTAACCGGGTTGTTTACAAAACCGGTGCCAACCTCACCTCAATCTCAATATGGGAATGTGTTTGATATTACAAGCAAAAATCACTCTAGAAATATGATAATACAATGAGAAACCTAGAGTGATTAGCAAGCACACTTAGAAGAAATAAATACAAATTTTGGCTCAAGTGTGTGAAAATGTGTTTGGATGAGATAAACTTTGAAAGCTCTTTGAAATCAAAGGATTTGGTTTGGTATATGTAATAAATGCTCAGCCAACAACCAACTTTGAGTAGAAAACGAGTTTATATAGAGTTTGGAAAAAAAACTAGCCGTTTATAGCCGTTAGGGGTTAATTTTTCGAAGCTGTCTGCCGCGAACCGGAAGTCCGGATGGGGAACCGGAATTCCGGTCTGGAAGCAACCGGAATTCCGGTTGCCAATCCGGAATTCCGGATGGCAAACAGAGAGCAAACGTCCGATTTAGCCTATTTTCCCGTTTTTTCAATTCTTTATAACTTTTAGCTCGTTTATCCGATTTCAAAAATTCCAATTGCGTTACGACCGTATCGGGATGGATTTTCTTAAAAGTGAATTTAGGATATTTATTTCTCATTTTAAAAAATCACCATTTTTTAGTACGTGAGTGAGCCAAATTTTATACTTATGACTTAAAGTATACTTGCAATCACTTTACAAGACTAAGAAATGAAATTAAACCTTTATCTTGAGTTTCTTGAGTCTTGAAGTCCATTTCGGGTCGTTTCCGGAAAATTTGGTAAAATGACCATTTTGCCCTTGGTCATAAGTTTGACTTTGAAGTGCTAATTCACTTTGGTTTTTGCTACAAAATCAACAAATCATTAGTAACAAATAATAATCAAATATTTGTTAATCATCAAAACAAGGAGACTTAAGAGTTTGGGTCAACAATCTCCCCCCTTTTGATGATATCAAATATTTGATTATTTTAAAAGGGAAAGAAGATATTTTTAAATATGAATATTAGATTAGCTCCCCCTTAATGTGTGCAAGGATAAAAGAAATTTACCTTTTAGTTTTACCTTGCATGATTTTGTAAACTCCCCCTCAATATATCACTTAAGTTCAAATAACATTGTTAGTCTTAGATATTGAGGTTTTCCCAAACATTGAAAAATAATCCTATCACTTCTCCCCCTTTTGATTCATAAAAAAGGATGGCAAAGGAATTCACAAAATAAATGGCAAAAATCAAAGAAAACATAACTAGCCATTGATTGAAATAACCATCAAAGTCAACCAAAAATATACAAGAATATGATGCACATGCTATGATGGTGGATGACTAAATCTATTTTACCAAATGATGAAAATAGAGAGAATAAGGGTGAGTTTTGAGAGATTTGGGTAGATAATGAGTGTAAAATCATGTGTGGGGTGTTTTGTATGAGAGAAATGGGTTGAAAGAGTTATTTTTACCCTTAATACTAAACTTCCCGGTTCATCCAGAATTCCGGATGGAATGTGCCCAACCAACCGGAATTCCGGTTGGTCATATATCAGCAGCTTTTTCGTAAAAGTTGTCTAAAAACTTCGTTTTTACTCTGAATGACCCGAAACTTTTTCCAGAACCTTAAATATGATAAAATGAAGATGCTCAAACAAGAAAATCAGAAAAATGTTGAAAATTGAAGATTTTGGGTAGATTTTTCGATTGTAGTCAAGAAAACTGGAAACGTACCCAAAATGAGTTTTATTTATCCAAATTGAAAAATTCTTTTTGCAACACCTCAAGAATGTTAAATGTAAGGTGTGGGAAGTTACGGTTTTGAAAAATGATGAAAATTGAGCATTTTGGGAAAAATTCCTCTTTTAGGCTTAAAACTTTTAAAAATGCACATGTAAAATGCATGAAATGCATTCAAACTATTTTTCAACCATTTAGAACCTATAGGCATACTAATTTCACTCATTTAGACATGTTTAAACATATAAATTTATATAATGATTAATAATGCAAAAATTTGTGTGTGTACTAATTCAAAAAGTATGTCTAAAATATGCCTAAAAATCACAAAATGACCTATAATCTGATTTTTCAAGGAGTACAAGGTCATATATCATTTAGTTAATTTATTTATGCATTTGAAACATGTAAATATCATATTGAGAGTACATATGCATAAATTTATAAGTAAAGAGAGATATGATACCAATGATTTAAAGTCGCTAGTGAGCCTTATATTTCATTGAGGTTGGTCATTCCTAGCTCTCTTCTAATAAAACTAAATCTCTCATCACTAAGAGGCTTGGTGAAAATATCCGCTAGTGGGAAATTGGTGCTCACAAAATCTAGCATAATGTCACCTCTTTGGATATGGTCTCTAAGGAAGTGGTGCCTTATATCAATATGCTTGGCTCTAGAATGCAAGATTGGATTCTTAGAGAGGTTAATGGCACTAGTATTGTCACACTTTATGGGTGTACATTCAAAATCAACATCAAAATCCTTAAGAGTTTGTTTCATCCAAAGTATTTGAGCACAACAACTACCGGCGGCAATGTATTCGGCTTCGGTTGTGGATAGGGCTACCGAGTTTTGTTTCTTGCTAAACCATGACACTAAAGAGTTTCCTAGAAAGTGACATGTTCCACTAGTACTTTTCCTATCCGACTTACAACCGGCAAAGTCCGCATCCGAGTAACTAATGATTTCAAAGTTTGAGTTCTTGGGATACCAAAGTCCTAGATTCATTGTGCCTATCAAGTATCTAAAGATTCTCTTAATGGCACTTAAGTGGGATTCCTTGGGACATGATTGGTACCTAGCACATAGACCAACACTAAACAAAATATCGGGTCTACTAGCGGTTAAATATAATAATGAACCAATCATACCTCGATACTTGGTGATGCCAACATCCTTACCACTTTCATCCTTGTCCATCTTTATGGAGGTGCTCATAGGGGTTTTCACGGACTTTGCATTGGCCAAGTCAAACTTTTGAAGTAGATCCTTGATGTACTTGGATTGACTTATGAATATTCCATTCTTTTGTTGCTTTATTTGAAGTCCAAGGAAAAAGTTGAGCTCTCCCATCATGCTCATTTCGAATTCACTATGCATACACTTTGAAAATTCTTCACAAAGAACATCATTAGTAGCACCAAAAATAATATCATCAACATAGATTTGTACTATAATAATGTCTTTTGATTTTCTTTTAATAAAAAGTGTATAATCCGCTTTTCCCATTGAAAAACCATTTGAGATAAGAAAAGTGCTTAAACGATCATACCAAGCTCTAGGAGCTTGCTTTAAACCATATAATGCTTTCTTTAATTTATAAACATGGTTAGGGTGTTTGTGATCTTGAAAACCGGGGGGTTGAGAGACATAAACCTCTTCCCTAATGTATCCATTTAAGAAAGCGCTTTTAACATCCATTTGATACAAGACAAAATTCTTGTGGCATGCAAAAGCTAATAACATTCTTATGGACTCAAGTCTTGCTACCGGGGCAAAGGTCTCCTCATAATCAATTCCTTCTTCTTGATTGTAACCTTGGGCCACTAATCTAGCCTTGTTACGCACAATGACCCCATGCTCATCTACCTTATTTCTATAGACCCATTTTGTTCCAATCACCGATTGGTGTGACGGTCTTGGAACTAACTCCCAAACATCATTTCTAATAAATTGATTTATTTCTTCTTGCATAGCTAGAAGCCAAGATTCATCGAACTCGGCCTCTTTAAAATTCTTTGGTTCAATTTGAGAAATAAAAGCAATGAAATTACACAAGTTTCTAAGGGAGCTTCTAGTTGTGACTCCTTGTGAAGGATCACCTAGAATTTGGTCTATAGGATGAGCACTTTTGAACTTCCACTCATGAGGGAGGTTAGAATCCATACCTTTGCTTTCATTTACCTTTTCCTCGGGTAGTTCCTCTTTGAGAGTTTGTGATGGAGCGTTAGATGATTCTCCAATGTCAAGCTTTTGAACCTCTTCTCCCAAACCTACAACATCATCATCTACACTTTTGCTTGTAGGAGGGTTAGACTCATCAAATGCAACATGAATAGATTCTTCAACAACATTAGTTCTTTTGTTATAAATTCTATAAGCTTTACTATGTGTTGAATAACCTATAAAAATTCCAACATCGGATTTTGCATCAAATTTTCCAAGGTTGTCCTTGGTGTTCAAAATATAGCATTTACATCCAAAAACTCTAAAATATCCAATGTTGGGTTTTCTCCCTTTCCAAAGCTCATAAGGGGTTTTATTCATGTTAGGCCTAATGAAAACACGGTTCAAAATATAACAAGAAGTATTAACGGCCTCGGCCCAAAAATATTTAGGTAATGAGATTTCATTGAGCATTGACCTAGCCATTTCTTGAATTGTTCTATTCTTCCTTTCGACAACTCCATTTTGTTGTGGAGTTCTTGGAGCCGAAAAGTTATGGTTAAAACCATGTTCATCACAAAACAATTCTAAGGCATCATTGTCAAACTCTCCACCATGATCACTCCTAATGGAGGTGATTGAATAACCTTTTTTATTTTGCACACTCTTACAAAATTTAACTAGATTTTCCAAAACATCATTTTTGAGTTTCAAAAATATAACCCATGTAAATCTAGAAAAATCATCAACAATCACAAATGCATAGTATTTACCACCTAGACTAGCAATTCTTGAAGGACCAAATAAATAAATATGAAGCAATTGCAAAGGTCTAGAGGTTGAAATCTCTTCTTGGAATGAAAAGATGCTTTAATTTGTTTTCCACATTGGCATGCATCACAAAGTTTATCTTTAACAAAAGGAATAGATGGCAAACCAACAACAAGATCTTTTCTAACCAACTTTGAAATAGAATCCATACTAGCATGTCCTAATCTTCTATGCCACAACCAAGAATTATCATTCATAACGGTTAAACATTTATTTTTGCTATCAAAGGAATCAACATCAATAACATAAACATTATCCTTCCTTTCTCCAACAAAAATAACTTCATTGATTGAAGCATTTTCAATGGAGCATTTTGAGGATTCAAAAACAACACGAAAATCTTTATCACATAGTTGACTAATACTAAGTAAATTATGTTTAAGGTTATCAACAAGAAGCACATTTTTAATACATGGAGAGTATATGTTACCGATATCACCAATGCCCAAGATTTTTCCTTTTGAATTGTCTCCAAAAGTGGCAAAGCCACTTTCCTTGCTCTTAAAACTCGAAAATCTTGATGGGTCACCGGTCATATGCTTGGAACAACCACTATCCAAGAACCACAAGCTTTTGCTCTTCCTTGTTGATTCCTACAAAAATAAAATCATTTGTTGGCCTTTGGTACCCAAACAACTTTGGGTCCTTTCTTGTTAGTTTTGGAACCCTTTGGTACCCATTTGGTCTTGCATAGATATGCATATCTCTTTACATGACAATATGAAATAGTATGACCATCTTGGTTACAATATGTGCATGTAAAGTGTGGTAGGCTAGTTGGTTTTACAAAGAAGTTTCTCAAAAAAATTTGTTTCCTACTAGGATCATATCCAATACCACTTTTTCCAAAACCACAAGATTGACTCCCTAGCATAAGTTCATAGCCTTCTTTACCTTTTGTAAAAGTATATATGTCATTCTTAAGGCTTTTTATGTTATCATGCAATTTTCCAATTTCTTTCTTATATGAGGAGCAAGTAGTACATTGAGATTTAGTTAAAAGTTCTTTTTCATTTAATTTCAAAATCTCAATTTCTTTTAATAGCATGTTGGTCTTTTCTCTAAGAGTTTGGGTTTTAGCAAGCAATTTTCCAAAATCATTAAATAGATCCTTAAATGAACTAGACAACTCATCATATGGTATTTCTAAGTTATCATCATCATTTTCACTATCATAATCACTTTGGCTAGAAATGCTTACCCCATCATCAAGAGCCATCATGCACATGTTAGCTACTTCATTCTTCTCCTCATTGTCGGAGTCCTCCTCATCACTATTGAGCCAATTCGCCAACATTTCCCTTCCTTTGTATTTATTTTTCTTTCTCATTGGGCAATCCATCTTCATGTGGCCGGGCTTCTTGCATTCAAAGTAAATCGGTGGATCGTCTTTGCTTTTCCTTTCCTTTGAGTCATTTCCTCTATGTGGCTTCTTCTCAAAGTTCTTCTTGAATTTCATGAACTTTTTGTACTTCTTTGTGAAGAGTGCCAAGTCCTCCATGTCACTACACATGCTATCATCATCATCCTCACTAATGGCACGGGATGAGGAAGACTTGAATGCAATAGTCTTCTTTTTCTTCTCAACCTCCTCTTCTTCTTGTGCACTCATGAAAATTTCATGGTTCATGAGTGAACCAATTAGTTCTTCCAAGGGAACTGTTGAGAGATCCTTGGCTTCTTGAATGGCAATCACTTTGCCTTGATAGGCTTTGGTGAGACTTCTCAAAATCTTGGTCACCATCTCCTTTTGTGAAAGTACCTTGCCAAGAGAATTCAAACCATTAGTGATAGTAGTGAAACGAGTATACATGTTAGCAATAGTTTCATCCGCTTTCATCTTAAAGTTCTCATATTGAGTAGAATAAATTTGAATTTTAGTTTCCTTCATAGCATTTGTTCCTTGATGAGTGACTTCAAGCATTTTCCACATATCATGAGCGGTAGAGGCTTGTTCAATATTTTTGAACACATCTCTATCCAAACCACATATAAGTGCATATTTAGCTTTAGCATTCTTAGAAAGCATTTTCTTATCTTCTTCGTCATATGCCTCATATGTCTTAATAACTTCTTTACCATTAATGACATGTTTAGGAATGTAAGGACCATTAGACACTATATGCCACAAGTCATAATCAATAGATTGAAGATAAGTTTCCATCCTAATTTTCCAATAGGGAAAGTCTACTCCATTGAAGAATGGTGCTCTAGTTGTGCTTAAACCTTCTAACATGTTATTTTGTGAATTACTTGGAAATGCCATGCTCTAGATTGTGAAATCTAATCAAATAAATGAGCCCTTGCTCTGATACCAATTGTTAACCCAAGATATGTTTCCAAGAGGGGGGGGGGGTGAATTGGAAATTTAAACTAATTTCGGAAATTTAAAACTTAATATGCCAAATTATGCAATAAATCAAATTTATCAAGTAAAAGAAAATAATATGGCAATCAAATAGATAAGCAAATAATCAAACTTGTAATGTAAAGAGTTTAAGGTTAAGAAATTGCAAACTCTCGAATTTTACAAGGTTCGGTAGAACTAAGCCACCTACGTCCTTGGTCTTCAAAGCTATGGACCTAGCTTTGAGTTCAACTATCGAGCCAAGTTAGCGGGCTTGACTAACCCTTACGACCGGGAATTTTTCACCAAGGTATTTCCAAACCTCTTACAATAGTTTTCCACCACCAAGGACTATCAACCTCTTTTTCGGATTGTTGAAGTACCAATCTCACTCTAACCGGGTTGTTTACAAAACCGGTGCCAACCTCACCTCAATCTCAATATGGGAATGTGTTTGATATTACAAGCAAAAATCACTCTAGAAATATGATAATACAATGAGAAACCTAGAGTGATTAGCAAGCACACTTAGAAGAAATAAATACAAATTTTGGCTCAAGTGTGTGAAAATGTGTTTGGATGAGATAAACTTTGAAAGCTCTTTGAAATCAAAGGATTTGGTTTGGTATATGTAATAAATGCTCAGCCAACAACCAACTTTGAGTGAAAAACTAGTTTATATAGAGTTTGGAAAAAAAAACTAGCCTTTAGGGGTTAATTTTTCGAAGCTGTCTGCCGCGAATCGGAAGTCCGGATGGGGAACCGGAATTCCGGTTTCCAATCCGGAATTCCGGATGGCAAACAGAGAGCAAAAGTCCGATTTAGCCTATTTTCCCGTTTTTCAATTCTTTATAACTTTTAGCTCGTTTATCCGATTTCAAAAATTCCAATTGCGTTACGACCGTATCGGGATGTATTTTCTTAAAAGTGAATTTAGGATATTTATTTCTCATTTTAAAAAATCACCATTTTTTAGTACATGAGTGAGCCAAATTTTATACTTATGACTTAAAGTATACTTGCAATCACTTTACAAGACTAAGAAATGAAATTAAACCTTTGTCTTGAGTTTCTTGAGTCTTGAAGTCCATTTCGGGTCGTTTCCGGAAAATTTGGTAAAATGACCATTTTTCCCTTGGTCATAAGTTTGACTTTGAAGTGCTAATTCACTTTGGTTTTTGCTACAAAATCAACAAATCATTAGTAACAAATAATAATCAAATATTTGTTAATCATCAAAACAAGGAGACTTAAGAGTTTGGGTCAACAAGGTTGATGCATTTCATAGAAAAGTTTTTTATTTTCTACCAATTACACTGTAGCTACTTGTAACCACATTTTGGGTAAATACAGTGAAGCGATATATGTAAGTTTTGTAAAATGCAAAGTTATTCAATGTAATTGCACGAGCTTTCAAGTTTATCAGGTTTATTAACCATAATTATTTAATTGCAGTCCGTGTCCAATAACGTAGATGTTTTCTTTTTCAAGGTTGTAATTGGTGTAATTATGACTTCTGTTGTATCAATTGCATATTTTAGTATCCAGTTACAATAATGCAATCCGAAGTGCTTCTAAAGTGTTGCAGTGGAGTATAACAAGTTATAACTAGCTCTCTAAAAATATAGTTGTAACTATTGAGATTGGTTAAATACATGGTGAAATTGTTAAGCACGAAGAGGTGCAAAAACAATAACGATTCCACAAAAGTCAACAAGTGAACATTAACTTTCGGTATGGACATTTATAAATCAACTTTTTGGATCCAAATTTTTTATTTTGAGTATATAAGTGTACCCAAGAAGTTTGGGAATATTTGGAGGTTTTTTGAGACAAGTCTTGGAGTGCCAAAACAGAAGCGTTATGCGTCGCCCCCTAGGAGGCGACACGTCGCCAAAAACTTAAAACCCCAAGCTGAGACGGACAAGGTGATGCATTGCCTAGTGCCTGGCGATGTGTCGCTGGGGCTGTTACGGAAAGTCTGTACAATTACGTAAAATAGTTCCAAAACTTAAATTTAGATACTCTAATCTCATTGGTTGAGTTTAATGATGGTCCTATACTATTTAAGGGGTTCATATGAGTTAATTGGTAGATTGATCACTCATCTCTCTCTCTCTAAAACACTCTCCCTCTCTTGCTACCAAGATTACTAGTTTTCTCCAAGAAACTCATCAAGCATTGCTTGACTTGCATGAGTTTCAAGGTTTGTTAAATCCCAAATCTCATTCTACTTGGTTGAAGATTCAAACAATAAGGGAAGACTTGGAATAGAGATTTTGGACAACAATATTCTTATTGTGTATAAGCCTTAGAAGTTCCCAAAGTTTGAAGATTCAAGTTGCTCAATACAAAGATTATATCTCTCTAACCCTAATATTTTATTTTGTCATTCTATTGTATTTTCATTGTTAGTATTGATAATTAAATTTATCTAAGTTCATCTTATAATCATTTAGTTTCTTATATTCAAGATTGACATTCATATTATTAACATGTTTCTTTGATTATCAAGATTTATATTCATGCTTTGAATACGGATCTTGCTTAGTGATTAGGGTTTCAAATATTGAACTATTCCCATTATTAATTGTTGATTTGCAAAGTATAAAGCCATATATTCCCAACAATCAAAATCTCTATTTCTAATTATTTTCATTTTTGTGTTTTTCATAATCAACAATGAGGGAAATTGGTTCATCTTCTACAACTTTCAAATCCTTGTTTCAAGATTTGGTTTGTGTTGGACACATAACCATGAAAGATCAAAGAAAGTTCTATTTGGAAATGCTCTACATGAATGTGGATATTGATTCAAAGTCTTCATCAACAAAGGATGAGACAACTCAATGAGATTACATGCTTAAGGAGATTGGAATAATCAAATTCCGTATTTCTAAATGTGTAGATTTCAAGAATTTGAATGAAATGTTTTTGCTGCCATATTTTTTTGAGTTAGATTATTGTTTATATTAAGAGTACAATAGTGAATGTTAATAAAAAATTTAAGGGTTATTGTTATACTTGTTTTGTTTGTAAAGTTATTGATCATCATGTTAGATATGTTAATTGTAAAATTAACCATAGTGAGATTAGGGTTAAGGTAATTGATGTTGAGATCATTACACTTTTAAATGAAGGTAAAATACCAGTTTGGCCCCTATGTTTTGCCCGAATACTCGATCGTCCCCTGTGTTTTGTTAAATGACAAATCAAACCCTCTGTTTTGCAAAACGGATCAAAATGATACCCTGAGCCCAATTTTTGTCAATTTTTTTTAAATATGACCAAAATGCCCTCGAGTTTTATTAATTAATGAATTAAAAATATATTTTCAAATAAAATAAATTTAATTTAATTTTAAATACAACTAAAACTTTTTTTATCTAAAAAACCAAAACAAAAATTAAACAAAGAACAATCTTAAATTAAAAAGGAAACCCTAACTTTATTTTCCTTCTCTGTCTCTCCCGCCCGACCCTCTCTCTCCTTCTCTCTTGTCTACCTCTCCTTCCTCTCCACTGCCATCCATGGTAGCTCTCACATGCGAGATCCCCTGGCGATACGCACTTCACCAGCCTCCTCCCATCACCATTGCAAGGCCACCTTGGAAGTTTGGAGGCTCGATTTGAGTCATATGATGTGCGTGGGAACCATTAAACTCAGCCGAGAGTTTGAAGTTCTGTCACTTTCCATGGAGTTGAATTTGAGGGAACTTCTAGCTAGGTGGGTCGAAGACCATCGGTGGCGACGAAAGCTTTCCATGGAGCTGAATCCGAGGGATCTTCTAGTTAGGTGGGTGGAAGACCACCAGTGGTGACGAAACCAACTCACTGGAATCCATGGACTCCAGGGTTGTTTGGCTTCGATCCGACCACCTCAACACGTCGTGGGTTACACTGTCCCCACCATGAGCTTCCTCGTGGTCAGGGCTTTAAGGCCAAGAAATTTTTGTGACCCCAATTTCCTCGTGGCTCTGAGAATTTCAGATTGTTCTTGAAGACTATATGTTTTGATTTTTCTATTTTGTAGTTTTTCATTTGTTTAATTTGATTTAGCTTTTTGCATTTGTAGTTTTGATTTAGTTTTTCATTTCAGATTTAGTTTTGCATTTGATGTATTAATTTAGTTTTTATTTTTTTACTTTGTTTAATTTTTATTTTAGTTTTTTGGATAAAAAGTTAGTTTTATTTTTATTTAAAAATATATTTTTAATTCACTAATTAATAAAAATAGAGGGAATTTTGGTCATATTCAAAAATTGTTTGACCAAAATTGGGCTTAGGGTATCATTTTGATTCGTTTTGTAAAACAGAGGGTCTGATTTGTCATTTAACAAAACACAATATTCAGGCAAAACACAGGGGCCAAACTGATATTTTCCCTTAAATAAATTTAATTTGGTCACTCAAATTGATGATAAAATCTTTGTGACTTTGACTAAATTTAATGAATTTAAAGAGAAATACATTGTAACCCTAATTGAGAATAATGCATTCAATGAGGAATGTATGATAACCTAAAGAGAATTGACATGGTTCATGCATGTTGTGATGAGGCTAATTCAACATTTAGAGAAGGTGAACATGTCAATGCAATTGATGATGAGATCATTGCAAAAGAAAGTGAAGATACTAAGGTCAATGCATTTGATGTTGAGATCATTGCAAACCTAAGTAAAGATACCAACGCCAATGCATTTGATGTTGAGATCATTGCAATCTTGAGTGAAGTTAATGCAACCCAAACAAGGAAAGGTGCAATGATGGTGGTATGATACTTGTGCCACCATTCATGCAACCTATGATAAAGCTCTTTTTAAAACCATTGAAAATACAAAGGTGGGACTTGAAGTCCAAATGGGAAATGAAAGGAGATCCAAGGTACTTGGAAGGGGCTGCATTGATGTGTTCTTCACTAATGGAAAGAAAGTGACCCTAACTAATATTTTTTATGTTCCCAATATGACTAGAAACATTATGAGTGGAAGTCTATTGAGTAAATTCCGTATCTCAATGGAGTTTGAATTCAGTAAACTCACTTTGACTAAATTGGGCACTTTTGTGGGAATGGGTTATACATGTGATGGAATGTAAATACCCGATTGACTTAAAGAACTCGGACCTTTAAAAACTACTAAGACGTACTACTATCTTTTGTATATATACATAAAATAATAGACTTTATTATAGAAAATCCAAAATACGAGATTCCATTGTTTATACATAAAAATCATAAAGAAAACTAAACCTTTATTTTAATTGTTCAACTACTAAATGCAGAAATCATAAATACATAAACAAAAGACTCAAATATCAACGTCATCCTCGATCGATTCCATTGATCCATTTCTTTAGTCCTCTCCCAATACACATGCCAAAGCCACCTAGAATCCGTCTCACCTTCCATGTTCATTTAGCTGCATAATCTAAATAAAAGGAATGAGCCTAATGCCCAGTAAGGAAAAACTACTAAAGCATAACATAAAACATAAGACGTAAAAACATAAAGAATAAAACATAAGACTACAAATTTATGGCCAACTGTAGTATGTGATAGAAACCATCTAGGTCATCTTACTACTATTTAGAGGTAGATTTAAACACAACTATAGTCTACAATAATGATAAAAATCTAGGGATTTGCTTCTTTGGTATCTAAGCAACCATATTTCCCAAGCGACTACAAACATAAAAATGACAGACATACATACACATAGCATATAAACATAATCATAACACATAAAATCTAACTTATTTTCCTTACCAAAACTGGGGTATTGGAGACAAGTGCGAGATTGGAAACTCCTAAAACAAAACAGTAAAACCATAAGTTTCCTAAGGAAAAGAAGATGAAGAGAAGATCTAATCCATCAAGATAAGAACTTACCGAAAACCTTAACTTTCAAAGAAATCAAACACCTAACCAAAAGCCATCATAACAAGTTAGGATTTAAAATAAAAGAAAAGAATAAGAGGAACTGTGATGAACTAAACTTGAGGATTAAGAGTACCTTAGATAGCTTAGTCTTCGATCTACACCTCAATACCAAAATCACACTCTAGCTTACTTCCCAAGTGTTTAGAAAAGCTTAGATTTGAAAGCTTTTAACCCCATGACCCTAGTGTTTCTCTCTAGAATGAATTTAACAACTTGGCGGCTCTGAGAAGTGTTTGAAAGATGATGCAAATGGCTGAGTGAAGGGTCCTATTTATAGAGCTCAATGAGTGAAACTAACTCCCTTTCAAAAGAATAAATAAATGAATAAAAATTGAATTTTTTTCTCAGCAGAAGCCCAGAACTCGGTCAAAATCGTTTAGGAGAAAGTCGAAGTTGTTGAGGATTGTTTCTAGGTCGAATATCACGAATTTTCAAAAATGGCTGAGGGAGCCGATATATCGCCCCTTATAGGCGATATATTGCCTGCCCCATATTCCCAAGCCTCCGTGGTTTTGTTCCTGCGAAATCGACGTGTTTTCCATATCAGCCATAGGCGATAAATCGGCCCCTATAGTTGCAATATATCGGCTTACGCTGATATATTAAACACATTTTTGCACACTATCAGCACACTTGAAGTTGTTTAAAACCAACTTGACTGAGTAATATGAGATCCTAACATCTGAGGGATGGTTCTAGACTTCCTAGGTTTATCCTTGATTAATTTATTCATCTTAAATCCTTAATAAATACATGTGACAAATGTCACATTCTTAATTATTCTATCTAAACCGTAGGTTATAATAAATAATATTTATAGGACCATATATATTCATCAAACCTTATGATAAAATTAATATTTCTAAACTATATGTTAAACTTATATAATCCATAACTATCTCTATGAGTTTCCAAATAAATCCTGGCTTGAACCAATAACAACGAAAACTAAAATACTACAGCACAAGCTACTACTATCTAACTAATAAAATTTCGAGATGCTACATGGAATGATCGAACTTTGTACTCTTGATAGTGACAATAACGACATGGCATCTAAATATTGCAATGTGATTTATTCAAATTCTATTACTTTGTGGCATAATAGACTTGCTCATATAGGTTATAGCACAATTAAATGAGTTGTTAAATGTGGATTGATTAATTGTGATGTGAATCAGCATGATAAATGTGAATTATGTGTTAAATATAAAATGGTAAAGAAACCTTTTCCAAGTGTTGATAGATGTTCACACTTGCTAGATTTAATACATAGTGTTTTATGTGAATTAATTGGCATTTTTTACTAGAGGAGGAAATAGATGCTTCATGACTTTGATAGATGATTTCTCTAGATATACTTATGTATATTTTCTTAAGAGTAAGGATGAGACATTTAATGCATTTAAAATCTATAAAGATGAAGTAGAAAATCAATTAGAAAGGAAAATAAAGACTCTTAGAAGTGATAGAGGTGGTAAATACTTTTCAAATGAATTCAATTTATGAAATACATGATATTATACATGAATGCACTGCACCATACACTCCACAACAAATGGAATAGTTGAAAGAAAGAATAAGGTTTATCTTGAGATGATTAACTCTATGCTTTTACATGCTAAATTGTGTTATAATTTATGGGGTGAAGCTTTGCTTGCTGCGTGTCATATATTGAATCGAATTCCTATGAAAAAGAATAATGTGTCTTCATATGAGTTATGGAGAGGAAAGTAGCCTAATATAGGCTATCTTAAAGTGTGAGGGTTCCTTGTTTATTGCAAGAGCATGGAGCCTAAAAAGGACCGAGTTGGGTCCAAGGGTCGTAAGGTGTGAATTTTTTGGTTATGCCTCAAATAGCAAGGCCTATAGGCTATTAGACTTGGAGTCTAATGTGATAATTTAATCAAGACAAGTGGAGTTCTTTGAGAATATGTTATATTGTGATAACAACTCTGAAGAACCCACAGGTGTTGGAGAATCTCTTAAAGAAAAAGATCCAAAGGTTGATGAGCAACCTATATTGCCTCGGAGAAGCCAGAAGCTTAAAGAGTTGGAATTGATTGAGAAATGTTCTCAAGTAGAGATATTCTATTGCAATGCCTTGGTTAGCCAAGATCGTTACACTATGTGTTTGAAATGGTGCTTAACCCGCTAAGCGAGTCATTTGGATTTAAATGTGTAATTAAAACTAAACAAGGGTTAGGTATTAAAAATTTTGGTCAACGAAGTAATTATTTTCCATTAAAAGTGTTTAGTTTATACATGGGATCCCAAAAAGTGTTTATAGACTGATAAAAGACAAATAAAATACAAACTAGTCATCCTAAGCAGAAAAACAAGGGTTAACCCTTAGTTCCTCCCAAGCAATACCAGCTGTGGCGGTCGAGCAGGCTGGATATTTACACACCACCCCTGGAGCTTTCTAACTCATGGGTGGTCTAGCTTACTCTTACCCTTACCTACACCATAGAGCACGCATGAGCCAAGGCTCAGCAAGAAAACCGCATAGAGTAAAACAATGATACAAATATTCAAAGAAGTAAGCACATGTTTCACAAACAATAGATGCAATCATTCCAATCATATAACTTGTAAACACATTCTACAATTACAAAAGAATACTCATCTTAGTCATATAATCAATTAAGTGGCCCAAAAAACAGCTCGGCCAAGCAGCTTAACTGAGCGAGGAACGTACACAGGCACTCAGCTCACGGTTCATGCCAAGCAAGTAGGGGCCGCAACCTCAATTTGAACTTGCCTTCACAACCAGCGTTCCGTACACTTTGCCGATCAGCTCCACACTCAATGCGATGGCCAATTATCAGTCATATCATACATTCACGGGTAATTCAAGGCTAATAAGCATACCAACCAATAGCTCTATGTGCATATATCAGTGTTCTAACCTCACGTCCTTAGCGATAATGTATGGCGACCCCGAGCACGATCCTTACATTCGAGCCTAATGGTATAACCTAGTCAAAACATAATAATGGATAATCATCAAGAATTAAACCAATTAAAAGCTTTAAGATTGAATCCTAGCCTCCGAGACTTCGAATTCTATTGAACCGGGTAGTAGAATCCTTCCCGAGCCTTTAGGTTTGAGTTCCCGTACTCAATAACCCTATTTGGCAAATTTTCCCCATTTGAGCCGCGACACCCCTCACTAAGGGCCGCGAAGCTCTACAAGTCAGAGAGCCCCCAAGCTATCCCTCTGGACACGCGCCGCGATGCCAAGGAAATTCAAAGAACCGCCCCAACCTCTTAGTTCATGCGGGTCGCAACGCTTCAAGAACAGCGTCGCGGTGCAACCCCGCAAACCTAGAATTTCAAAACTTTTCTCTGAGAAAAATCCCTTAAAACTCACCCTAATTAACCCCCAAAGTACCAATTAAGCTTAGGACCCTAAATAACACATCATAAGCAACAATATAACACTTATAACTGCATTAAAACTCCACTGAAACCCAAAATCCCATTTTAAGCTTCTAAGCTCAAGAACACTAAGAAACCAATCATAAATTCACAGCAAAACATAGATTAAACCTTACCTCAGCTATGTAAATCCAACTCCAAGCTTCTCCAAATCCTATTCCTAGCTCCAACCTTCAATTTCCCAAGCCAATTCTCCTCAAAATAAATCAAAACTCCAACCAAGCTTCAAGAGAGAGAGAGAGAGAGAGAGAGAGAGAGAGAAAGGTGAGCTGAGTGTGTTTTTGAGTTATCTGAAAGCCTCCCACAACTTCTAGGTGACTACGGTAATCCAAGGCCAGGGAAAAGACCAAGCTCTCTAATGCCCCCAAGGGCAATATTGTCATTTGCCACATTTTCCTGCTAAACCTCAAATTCCACTTAAGATTCCCAATTAATCCCACTAATATTCCAAACACTAATATTTCCCCCCAATAATAATTCATACTCTAATATCCTTGGTAACTCAACAAATTACTAAATACTCTTAGGCTCACCCCGAGCCGGGTATAACTCCTCGTTGTGACTTTTCTACCAAATTGCTCACAAGGATCGCCTCATGACACACATCTCAAATATATCCACATAATAATGTGGTCCCACTCACAAAGCACAAATAATTTACAATTATACCCTAAACAGGTTAAAATTACGAAAAATGCCTTTTTTCACCAATAGCGGCCAACAATCACATTTCACATAATCACACATTTATTCAATTAAATTCACATAATTCACATGTAAATCCAATTAGGCCTTCCAGGCACGCTAATCCAGGCACTAAGCCTTATTAGCGAAATTTGGGACGTTGCATCTATTGTAGACTTGAAGAAGTCACATGGAAATTCCCTATGATTCTTCAAGTCGAGGATGATCCCAAAGCCTACCAAGAAGAAATCTATTTGAGAGACCATGTTTTTTTGGAAGGAGGCAATAAATGATGAGACATATTCAATTATGTCAAACCACACATGGGAATTGGTAGACCTTCCACATGGTTCGAAACCAATTGGGTGCAAGTGGATATTTTGGAGGAAATATCACACCGATGGCACATACAAACATTGAAAGCTAGATGAGTAGCTAAAGGGTTTAAACAAAAGGAATGAGTTTTGTTTGCATTATCATCAATATATAACCTTTATGTTCATCAAATAGATGTCAAAATGACATTTCTAAATGGAGATCTCACTGAGGAGATCTATAT